>NC_051082.1:37688862-38888862 GCF_004664715.2 Peromyscus leucopus
GTGGCACAACCATCAATGCCATTCATTTCCACAAGTTTTCCACTTCCCAAACTGTAACCTTGTCCCTATTAAACACTGACTCTCTCTCCCTGACCCCTGGCACCCAACATTTTATTTTCTGTGTACATAAATTGGAGGATTCTAGGGCTTTTGGATGAGTAGAATCATTTCTCTTGTGTCTGTATTATTTCACTTAGCAGTGTGTCCAAACATCACTTACTTGGCAGAATGTGTTGGATTTTTCAAGTTCATCCTCAGCTACCTAGTGAGGCTACCACATGAGACCCCATCTCAGAAAACAAGCAGAAAAATAAAACAAAACAAAGAAGAGGTGCCTGAACCCTGTGAGGTCATTTCAAGCGTCTGTGGGGAAATGTCCATGCCACTGCCTCCTCAGTCTCTGTGGAAAGCAGGCTGGGCATGGTGGCGTACACCTTTAGTCCCAGCACTCTGGAGGCAGAGGCAGGTAGGCCAGCCTGCTCTGCATATCCAGTTCCAGGCTGGCTAAAGCTACATAGTGAGATTGATCTTAATCCCCACCCCCACTCCCCACCCCATAAGTGGATGGGGACTGGACAGACAGATCAGGGATTAAAAGCATTGACTGCTCTTCCAGAGGACCTGGGTGTGATTCCCTCGACAAAGCAGCTCACACCTGTCTGTAACTCCAGTTCCAGGGGATCCAATGTCCTCTTCTGGTCTCTTCAGGTACCAGGCACTCATGTGATATATAAACATACATGCAAGCCGGGCGGTGGTGGCGCATGCCTTTAATACCAGCACTCGGGAGGCAGAGCCAGGCAGATCTCTGTGAGTTCAAGGCCAGCCTGGGCTACCAAGTGAGTTCCAGGAAAGGCGCAAAGCTACACAGAGAAACCCTGTCTCGAAAAGCCAAAAAAAAAAAAAACCATACATGCAGACAAAACATAAAATTAAGAAAAAAAAAAAAATCAACCCCCCCAAACTAAAAATAAATATTTTTAAAAGGAAAGCGGAAGAGCATTACATCATGTATATGTACACACTTTTGTTTGTTTTTATGTGTATGTATGTGTACTTGTGTGAGTTTATGTGCCCCATAAGCATGAAGGATCCTGTGGAGCAGAGGGAATCTTACAGACATTTATAAGTTGCCCTGTGGGTGCTGGGACCCGAACCTGTGTCCTCAGCAAATTCGGCCAGTGCTCTTAACCACTGAACTACCCCTCCCAGTCCTTTGTTTTGTTTTGAAACAGGGTCTCACATATCACACACTAGCCTAGAGCTCACTCTGTAGCCAGGGATCATCTTCATTTCAATTCTGTCAAGTGCTGGCTCATAGGTCTACACCTCCTCAACACACAGAACCTCAAGCCTTTCTCTTAAACTGTGTGCTAAGCTGCATGTCATTCTTGTCCCCCTGCAGGGCCCCTGCAGGAACCTCCCAGGCCTACAGAGCAGATGCTGGCCCCATTCCTGGGAGAAGGATGTTCTAGAAGAAAATTTAGCAACAAGCTTAGGGTGGAACCTGCTGTGTGCACTGTGGGGGGTTATGTAGTTGAGTGTCAAGAAAGAGGCTGGAGCTGGAGGCTGAGAGGGGCAGCCAGGGTCTGGGAAGATGGCTCAGTCTGCAAAGTGCTTGCCTTACAAATGTGAAGACTTCAAAACAAAACAAAAAACGCCGGCGGTGATAGATCTCTGTGAGTTCAAGGCCAGCCTGGTTTAAAGAGCTAGTTCCAGGACAGCCAAGGCTACACACACACACACACACACACAAAAAAAAAAAAAAAAAAAAAAAAAAAAAAAAAAAAAAAAAACCCTGTCTTGAAAAACCAAAACCAAAACCAAACAAGCAAGAAGACTTGAGTTTGATCCCCAGAACTCATCTAAAAGCTGGGCGTTGTGATGTGTACTTGAAAGGAGACTCTGACGCTTCCTGGCCAGATTAGACTAATCCATGCACTTCAGGCCAGTGAGAGACCCAGTGTTTGTTTGTTTGTTTTCGAGACAGGGTTTCTCTGTGTAGCTTTGGAGCCTGTCCTGGAACTCACTCTGTAGCCCAGGCTGGCCTCGAACTCACAGAGATCCACCTGCCTCTGCCTCCCAAGTGCTGGGATTAAAGGCATGCGCCACCACTGCCCACCTTGTTTTGTTTTTTGAGACAGGGTTTTTTCTCTGTGTAATAGTCCTGGCTGTCCTGGAACTTGCTTTGTAGAATAGGCTGGCCTCGAACTCAAAGAGACCCACCTGCCTCTGCCTTCCTAGTGCTACAATTAAAGGCATGCGCCACCAGTGCTGAGAGACCCAGTCCTAGAAGAGGCAGATGATACACAAACAGAAACGCATATATGTGTATACAGACACATACACACACACACACACACACACACACACACACACACACACACACACACACACACGGCGGGGTGGGGGGGCGGCGGGGAGTTGCTGCCAAGGCAGACCTCACCTCTTCCTGGATGTTTTGTGCAAGGTCCCTGTGTTCTGTGTTGGCATGGACCCTGGAGGGTTCCACAGGATCCAAAGAGCTGAGGCCTTCATGGAGGTGGATCGGGCAGAGCCTGGAGACAGGCTAGTGACCTGAGCAGCAGCAGGGTCAGCCCTTCAGGCCACAACGATTCCCCAGCCGTATTCAGGTCTGACTCTGCATTTTTGTTTTTTCAAGACGGGGTTTCTCTGTGCAGCCCTGGCTGTCCTGGAACTCACTCTGTAGGCCAGGCTGGCCTCCAACTCAGAGATCTTCCTGCTTCTGCCTCTCGAGTGCTGGAGTTAAAGATGTGTGCCACCACTGCTGGCTAGGTCTGACTGTTTTTGTCTGTGCTACTCAGGGGCTGAGGAAGGCTGAGGTCTGTGGCAGCAGCAGGCTCTGAGGACCAGGTATGATGGACCTCATGCCAAGAAGTATTAGATTTCCATCTCTTCTTCTGGCCTCAGTATCTTCCGCCACCTCTGCTTGAGGGCTCAGGTCTGAGTTGTACCAAGTTAGAGTCCAGGCTGGCACTCCTGCGGCTCACTGTGTAGATGCTTCACAGTCCCAGTCAGAGAGCTGTGGCAGCAAAGAGTCAGAGATAAAGACACACACACACACACACACACACACACACACACACACACACACACACGAAGACAGAGAGAGAGAGACAGAGAGAGAGAGAGAGAGAGAGAGAGAGAGAGAGAGAGCTAGACAGGGACATAAAGGCAGTGACAGAAGGGAGAAAGAAGAAAGATGAGCAAGTTGGTCTGGGGTATGGCTCAGTGGTAGAGCACCTGCCTAGAATCCCCCAGTGAGGGGCTGGGGTGTGGCTCAGTGGTAGAGCACCTGCCTGGAATCCCCCAGTGAGGGGCTGGGGTGTGGCTCAGTGGTAGAGCACTGCCTAGAACACCCTTCCCACCTCCAGTGAGGAGCTGGGGTGTGGTCAGTGATAGGGCACTTCCTCACTTGGATAAAGTTGTGGGTTTTATCCCCAGTACTGCGCAAAGGAGAAAAATGACAACAAGCAGCTAACCAACCCACCAGATAAACAGGTGGACAAAAAGAGAAAGAAACAGAGGGGAGAGCCCAACATGGTGGTCCACACCTCTCATCCTGTACTTGGAAGGAGGCTGAGGCCAGAGTATGATAAGTTCAAGGCTATCCTGTGAGACTGTCTCAACAACAACAAAAAGGTAGTTGACTGGGCTGCAAGATGGCTCAGTGGGTCTAGGAGCCTGCTGCCAAGCCCTGCAACCCAAGAGCTGAGTTCTACCCCAAAACTCACTGGTGGGAGGAGAGAAGCAACACTTGCAGCTTGTTCTCACTTTTGCACATGTTCAGTGACACTTAAGGACACGCACACATACATGCACAGAAGTAAATAAATTTAATTTTTAAAAATGGAAAGGTGACAGGCATGGTGGCTGGTGAAAGCCTTTAATCCCAGCACTGGGGAAGCAGAGGAGGTTGGAGGTGGATCTCCGTGAGTTTGAGGCCAGCCTGGTCTACAGACTGAGTTCTAGAGCAGCCACAGCTATGTAGAGATATTCTGTCTCAAAACAGCAATAACCAAAACTGGAAAGGTGAGAAGTGGTACCCAGGAGGGCGTCAGCAGCTTGCCAGCCCCTGGGTTCCTCTGGAGGAACATGGTCACTATTTATGTGGCCCTATCTAGATGTGACCCAGCTTCCTCTCCCCTTGGGCCTTTCTGGGGGAAGGGAGTATACAGTAATCTGTCACTTGTGCAGAATTCAGTGGCAAGTGGACAACCCATCCTGGACTCTCCTTCCCTTGCTGGCAGCATCTTCAGTGGGCAGCTCAGGTTGGGACTTTGGGGGCCATCACCAACACTCATAAAGTGTTTACCCATCATGCTGCTGGGTGGCTGGCCATCCAGCATCATGGCTAGGTCATTCCTAGGGTGTGGCAGGCCAAAGAGAAAGGGCTGGCCCCGAAGGCACTATCCAGATGTCCACATCTCTTAAGCTATCAGGTGACAGTGGGAACGTCAAGGCCTGATGCAGGTGTGAAGGCCACAGGTGAACCTAGGACAGGCAGAGAGGATGCATGGCTCTAGTATCTGTACCCTTTCTCCTCCCAAGAGACTCACAGGCAATAGGTCAATCAGACTCCTAACTAGCTAGCTGTTGCTTTGGTCTCATATAGCCCGGGCTGGCCTTGAACTCATTATGTCGTCAAGGATGACCTTGAACCTCTAATCCTCTTGTCTCTACTTCCCAAGTGCTGGAATCATGGGTGTGCACCACTGTGAGTGGTTTATGGGGTGCTGTGGACCCAGTCCAGGACTTGTGCATGCTAAGTAAGCAATTTATCAACTGAGCCCCTCTGGAGTCTCCTTTTGTTTTGTTTTGTTTGTTTGTTGGTAATGGGGGATCAGGGCAGCAGGGAAGAGACCCAGGAATCAGTCTCAGAAGAGGCCTGGTGCTGTGACCCTTCACCCTCTCTACTACCATCGCCTAGGCGACCCTTCTCCAGCTCAGCATTATGGAGCTGCTGTGGTTGCCATGGAGATAGGGCAAGTGGCCAGCAGGTGTCACCAAAGCCTGCAGAATCCAGAGGAGCCACAAAGATGGTCAGGGGCACTGGGGCCCCTCCCCCAGGCTTCTTCTAGCTGTGTGCTAAGAGGGATCACCCCAGACTGCTAAAGCTAAAGCTACATCTCTTGGGGACAGCAACCTGCCATCGGGAACACAGCCCAGGACAGCAGAGAGAGAGAGAGAAATGTCCCATCTGCAGCTGTGGGGAGCTAACACCCACAGGGTTCAAAGTGGAATGATTGGATGGAGCCATTTTCCCTTGTGAAATTATGCCTGAGGGCTGGCCTGGAACAGGCTGCACACGGACTGCTCTTGGTTTTTTGTTTTTGTTTATGTTTTTTCCCCCAGACAGGATTTCTCTGTGTAGCTCTCCTTGAACTTACTCTGTAAACTAGGCTGGCCTCGAACTTAAAGATCCGCCTTCCTCTGCCCCCCAAGTATTGGGATTAAAGGCGTGTGCCACCACCGATCATCTCAGGGACTGCTCTTGTTTTCCAGGGCTTGAAGTATCTCTGGTCAGAAGCCACTTCACCCAGGCAGCTGGGCACAGGGAGGCTCTGTCTTGTACCTACCATCCCTCCACACAGAGACAGAGCCTACCTCTCTTCTGAGCTGCGCAGCCTCCCAACACAGCCCTGAAATCAGAGCTCAGAATCTATGGCACACATTTTTTTTTTTTTTGGTACTCAGTCATCATGGGCCTGAGGGAGGTCAGAAGACCCAGCCCACACTGGGTTCTCTCTCTCCTTATTCATTTCCCTGAGAAGTGAGTGGGTCCCTGGCCTGGGGGCTCAGTGGGAGGTCTTTCTCAGTCCCCCCAAATGACTTAACACTACCGATAGTTGGCAGAGTGCTTCCCTTGCATTCACAGAGCCACAGGTCCCATCCGCAGCACTGCACACACTAGTATGAGGCCCACACTGTTCATCAATGAACTAGCAACCATGCTATAACCTCCTTTGCTACAGGAAGCAAAGTGAAGAGGCCACAGTAAGTAGTATTTGGATTTCAAGGGCAGCTTTGACTCCCTGAATCTTCCAGGGGCAGGTACATCTAGTTTGGTGGCTGTTATGGTCCTTGGGGCTTAATCTGGAGCAAAGAGGGCCTGGCTTCTCACTGCATGAGCCAACTTTCCCTGACCCTAACCACAGAGCCACAGGGAATATTTGACACTTGTTGATCTGCAGGGTTGTATAAATAGGCAGAGGGGTGCATGCCTGTAATCCTAGCACTTAGAGACAGGAGGATGAGAAGTTCAAGGTCATCCTCAACTACACAGAGAGTTTGAGGCTAGCCTAGGCTACATGAGACCTTGTCTCAAAAACAACAACAAAACACTATACCTTTTCTAGTTAAGAACTCAATACTTGACCCCAGAGAAACATTGTATATTACAGAAACATAAAGAAGAAATTAAGTCAGCTGGGCGGTGGTGGCGCACGCCATTAATCCCAGCACTCAGGAGGCAGAGCCAGGCGGATCTCTGTGAGTTTGAGGCCAGCCTGGGCTACCAAGTGAGCTCCAGGAAAGGCGCGAAGCTACGCAGAGAAACCCTGTCTCGAAAAACCAAAAAAAAAAAAAGAAGAAGAAGAAGAAGAAGAAGAAGAAGAAGAAGAAGAAGAAGAAGAAGAAGAAGAAGAAGAAGAAGAAATTAAGTCACGCCTGTCCCCTCCCCTGCCTCTGCTGATATGACATATGTGGCTTGAGGAGCCCTGGGCTCTGCATCTCCCCTATGTTCTGTCCTACACCCCTCATCTGCTATCCCAGCTTAGATGCTCTGTTCCCTCCAGTCTGGCAGGCAGAGTGGATGTTGCAGGAGGGGCTGGGCCATCCTAGGGTCCACTGACTTCTTGCCAGGCCTCCTCTCACCAGCTGGCGTGGTTTAAGAAGCAACCAGGGCCGAGCGGTGGTGGCGCACACCTTTAATCCCAGCACTCTTTAATCCCAGCACTCGGGAGGCAGAGCCAGGCGGATCTCTGTGACTTCGAGGCCAGCCTGGGCTACCAAGTGAGTTCCAGGAAAGGCACAAAGCTACACAGAGAAACCCTGTCTCGAAAAACAAACAAACAAACAAAAAGTTGGCCCACACTTTTAATCCCAGTACTCGGGAGGCAGAGGCAGGTGGATCTCTGTGAGTTCAAGGCCAGCCTGGTCTACAGAGCTAGTCCAGGACAGGCTCCAAAGCTACAGAGAAACCCTGTCTCGAAAAACCAAAAAATGAAGCAAATAGGTGTGGTGGTGCATGCCTTTGACCCAAGGATCTGGAGGCAGGTGGATCTCTGTGAGTTCGAGGACAGCCTGGACTACACAGTGAATTCCAGGACAGCCAGAACTACATAGTGAGACTTTGTCTTGATAAATAAATAAATAAATAAATAAATAAATAAATAAATAAATAAATAGAAGCAGTCTCCTTTTCTCTCTGTCGTCATCACACCACAGGGTGTCAAGAGAGGCCTACCGTGAAGCTGTGGTCCAAGCAAGGCCCAGAAAAGCCAGGTTGGGCCTGGAGAGATGGCTCAGAGGTTAAGAGCACTGGCTCCTTTCCCAGAGGTCCTGAGTTCAATTCCCAGCAACTACATGGTGGCTCACAACCATCCATAATGAGATCTGATGCCCTCTTCTGGTGTGCAGGTAAACATGGAGACAGAACACTGTATACATAATAAATAAAACTTAAAAATAAAAATTAAAAAAGAAAAGAAAAGCCAGCTGGCTCCCACCTGACCCCTGTGAGGCAGCAGTATTGACATAGGTTTCCCAGGCTCTCTCAGTTCAACTGGATGGAGAGTGACTCCCAGAGCAGGATAGGGGCAGAGAGAACACCCACCCATGCATCTGTCCATCTATCTACCCATCTATCCATTCCCCTGCCTACAGGTCCACCCATCCATCCTTCTGTCCATCCATCCACCCACCAAACCACCCATCTATCTATCCATTCACCCATCCATGTGCTTCAGTCCATCTGTCCATCCATTTACTCATTCATTCCCCATCCATCTGTCCATCTACCTACTTTATATCCATCTATCTGCCCACCCATCTGTCTTCTTACCCATCTATCTTACTAATCCATCTATCCATCCATCCATCCATCCCCTCTCCCATTCATCTATCCTCTCACCCATCTACCCATCTACTCATCCATGCGTCCACCTCAGGGAAGGTTTCCTTCCAGCCAGGCCCTAGAAGGCAGATAAGGGCACAGTAAGATGGGCATAGTAGGTCACATCTATAACTCCAGCACTTGTGAGGCTGAGGCAGAAGGGTTGCCAGAAGAGCAAGGCCAACCTGAGCTATAAAGTGAGACCCTATCTCAGCAAGATGGCTCAGTAATAAAAGACACTTGCTGCCAAGCGTGACAGACTGAGTTCAATGCCCAGGACCTGCACGGTGGAGGAGAGAACCCTGTCCCTCAAGTTGTCCTGTACCTCCATATGCAAGCTCCATTGTGCATGTGCGCACACAAATATACCATAATAATAAATAAGTTGTAATAAAAATTAACCCCCCCCCCAAGAATGAAAAGACAGTAAAAAAAAGAAAACAAAACACTAAGGAGTCAGAAGCAAACCCCTCCCCCTCACCTGCCCTGTGTTTCTCCAGCCTGGGCATCCTCTCCTAGACCCTTTTCTTGAGTGAGAGATACGAAGTCAGGTTCAAACAAATACTGTGTTCACTGATGTCACCAAAAGGGACAGGTACTAAAGAGCTTTAAGCTAAAGTTCAAGGTCAGGCCAGTTCAAAGTCATATTAGCTCTGTTCTCGGAGAACAGCCTGATGTCCCAGAGACAAGGGCTGCTATGGAAGGAGGGGGCACCTGAATGGCTTCGGACAGTGGCAATTGATTGTCTTAAAGTTCAGGAAACCATGTAGTCCTGGCTGTCCTGGAACTTGCTCTGTAGACCAGGCTGGCTTCGAACTCAAAGATCTTCCTACTTCTGCCTCCTAAGTGCTGAGATTAAAGGCGTATGCCATTGCTGCCCAGCCATGGATTTTCTTTTAGCAACTTGTCCATGATGTATGTTGCTCTCCTATTAGCCACTTAGTGACTGTCTTAGTTACCAAACTGATAGCTGTGGTAACACGTTATATTCTAGTAGCCTTTATTTTACTGTTCTGTTCTTCATTTTCTACATAAGCTCTTCTATAGCTTGGGCCAGCATCTAACTCCATATGTAGCAGAGAAGGACCCTGGACTTTCCCATTCTTTTCCTCTCCAGTGATGGGATCACAGATACTCACTTTATAGCAGAAGGACTATGTCTTAGGGTTTCTATTGCTGTGAAGAGACACCATGACCATGGCAATGCTTATAAAGAAAAGCATTTAATTGGAGCTGGCTTACAGTTTCAGAGATTTTGTCCATTATTGTCATGACAGGGAGCATGGCCGCATGCAGGCAGACACAGTGCTGGAGAAGGAGCTGAGAGTTCTACATCTTGAAGTGCAGGCAACAGGAAGTGAACTGTGTCCCACAATGAGTATAATTTAAGCATATGAGACCTCAAAGCCCGCCCCCACAGTGACACACTTCCTCTAACAAAGCCACACCTCCTAATAGTATCACACTTTACAGGCCAAGCATTCAAAATGTATGAGTCTACGGGGGCCATACTTATCAAACCACCACAGAGTGTCAAAGAATTTGGGGGTCATATTCTCAGAACTAAGGCGCATCCCAGGATTAGGGGAGGCTAGGCTCCAGGCAAGCTCAGGATTATGTAAATCCCGTTGTTAGTCAGCAATCCCCACACTCCTTTCCTGGGAGGCCTGCAGAGAGCACTAGTGAGCCCAGGTCCACACAGGCATGGATGAGATGATATGATCTTCCACACTAAACACACACACACACACACACACACACACACACACACACACACACAGGTACATGCACATGCACACAGAACCCATTTTTCAGATGAGAAGACTGAGTGAAGCAAAGTGCTTGCTTCTTACCCATTTTCCCTTCCTTGATTAACAATGACCCATTCTGGCCACACACCCTCCTGCCAGCACTGACCTCTCAGGGGTCCCCACAGCCACAGCTGACTGATGGTGAAATTAGCTGCCATTTAGTACCTTGGGGAAGAAGTGGATGTTGACAGAAGAGAGCCGGAAGCATCCGTGAATAATTCCTTCACATTAACAAAAATGCAAATAAAACGAAAGTTTGAATGAATACTGATCAAGCCAGCCAGCTGTGAAGGGGAAAGCTAACGCCTACATTATCCAAGCTGGGCTCCTATGGCAAGAGGCTGGGGGGCCCTGGCTCCCCACAAGGCTGACATGCAGGGCTGTGATGGTACCTTGAGCCCCTGTCATCTGTAGTGGTGGACGATTAGTTCTCTAATCTAGCTTCTAGGAAACCACCTTCCAGGTCCAGTATCCAAACTGTGAGCCAGGCAGGCTCTGTCCCTTCTGAGTTTTATCTGCCTGACACTTCTATTCGTATGTGAAAACTCTACCACGAGACCGTCACTTCTTTCATTAAATGTATATTCACTGAAGTCTGCTGCGCCTTTCCATGGGAAAGAGTGATGACCAAACAAAGGCCCCCTCCAAATACCTATGCTGACACCCTAAACCCCACAGGGGATAGTTCGTGAATTCCTTTGCAAGGCTGGACAAAATACCCGGTAACTTATGGAAGGCAGATTTATTTGCGTTCTCCGTTTCAGAGGATTTCAGTTCATAATGGTAGGATTTTCAAGGATGAATAGGATTTTGATAAGCAGAGAAAACACGGAAACTGGAAGGACAGGCCCTGACTGGTTCACAGGTTAAATACTGGGCCTGGGGCATGAAAGCTAGGCCCAGGGCCCTGTCATGCTGAGATAAAATTTTTGCAAGTCAGGAAGCTGTCTCACCGGACACTGTATATGACGTCACTTCAAACTTGGGCTACCCACTGGGTCATGGAAATGCACTATTTCCCTATCCAGTCAGTCTTGCAGGAGGGCTGTGTTGGTTGGAGCCTGGAGTGTACCAATTTCTTCCCAATTGAAATCTTCTATCCCAGGGCGAGGCTCCTTGGAACTCAGGAAGTAAGCAACACACATGTTTCAGGGAGTCTGAAATTTACCAGATGCACAAGGCCCCTCCCTCCCCAAGGTTACGCAAGAGGTAAGGATGCGGAAGAGAGACTTTAGAGCTGCCTGCCAATCCGGCAGAGAGCTCCAGCTTCTCTGAGTCGCCATCCGGGCGGAGACTGACCTTAAGTGATGCAGCTGCCATTGAGCTCTCCATTCTCCTGTAAGTGACCCCAGTACACTCACTGGGTTGCTAAATTGGACTTTGAAAGGATCGTTGCTTTGGTTCCCTGTCTGGGGTTTCTGACTGAGGGAATTGAACACTACCCCATGTTATTCATACTTGGTCTCTGTTATGGTTTGAGTCTGAAATGCCCATACCTCCACCTACCCACCTCCACCCCCCTACCCACCTCCACCCCCTACCCACCTCCATCCCCCAGCCCACCCCTCCATACCCCCACCCCGAGCCTTGGTCCTCAGTTGGGGGCATTGGTTTTGGGAAATGGAAACTTCCAGAAGTGTGGCCTAGCTGGTAGCAGTTCACTGGGGCATGAAGGTGTGTGTGTGTGTGGTGGGGGGTTGTCAGTTATATTTGCCTCTGATTCCAGTGGGCTCTCTGTTTCTTAGTGAGTGCCATGTTCTTCCGCCATACGTTGCTACGGCCTCCACCCTGCCCTCCTAGCCACCATGGACTGTATGCTTTTCACTTCATTTTGTCATTTTACCATAGCCATGAGAAAAATAACGAATGCAGCCTCTCATTCTGCATCCTGAGCAGGCTGGAGGTCCTTCTGCTAGCCTTGCTTCTTACCTGCCCTTGTTTGTTTGTTTGTTTTCAAGATTTTATTTTTACACTTGGGAAGCAGAGGCAGGAGGATCTCTGTGAGCTCCAGGCCTGTCAGGGCGACACAGTGAGAAGAAAAACTTGTTTTATTTTATTTTTGTTGTTTTTCATTTTGGTTTTTCGAGACAGGGTTTCTCTATGTAGCTTTGCGCCTTTCCTGGCACTTACTCTGTAGTCCAGGCCGGCTTCGAACTCACAGAGATCTGTCTGCCTCTGCCTCCTGAGTGCTGGGATTAAAGGCGTGTGCCACCACCACCTGGCTTTTTTTTTTTTTTTTTCAAGACAAAGTTTCTCTGTGTAGCTCTGGCTGTCCTGGAACTCTGTAGACCAGGCTGGCCTCAAACTCAGAGCTTCCCAAGTGCTGGGATTAAAGGGGTGGGCCACCACGCCCAGCTAGGAAAAAATATTACTATTTAAAATATTGTGTGTGCACGTGTGTGTGTGTGCTTGTGGGTGCATGTGTGAAGTAACTGAGGAGAGAAGCTGGGTTATGATGGTTATGAGCTAAGATATGGTTTTTGGACCAAACTCCGGTCCTCTGGAAGAGCAGCACAAACTCCTTACCTCTGAGCCAGCTCTGCTTCTCCCTCTTCCTTCCGGTCTGCTTTTCTTTTTCTTTCTGAGAGGGGCTATTTCTGTGCAGCCCTGGCTAGCCTGGAACTTATCTAGACCAGGTTGGCTTGAACTGCAGAGATCTGCCTGCCTTTGTCCCCTGAGGGCTGGGATTCGCAGGCCACCAGCTAGTGACAAGCTTCAGCTTGCTTCAGTGTACTCTGGAGAGACACCCTCCCCTTCCTGTGCTGGCTCACCTTTGTTTCAGCTGCTTTGTCACCTGTGTGTGACCCCTCCTTGCTGCGGCATGAGCTTCCGCAGAACAAGGCAGCCCCAGCCTTCCAGCCTCTTCCTGGTGGCTCTGAGTTCCACATGGGGAAGCCGCCACTGAGGCCAAGCCTGGCTGCCCCTCTGCTTTGCTTTTGAAGTCATATGTGTTCCTGGTGCAAGAGGGAGTGTTGAGGGCATGTTGTCATTGACGAAGGGGACATTGTGTGGTCGTCCTGGGAGACATAGTGGGTATACAGTGGGATATGAGGCTTAACCACTGAGCCATCTCTCTAAACCCATGAGGAGGGCCTTTTATCAAGTCTGGAATTAAGGAGCTAAAGAGGATGGTGAGAAGGGGAAGAGGGAGAAGAAGCAGGGAGGAGGGGAGATTGAAGACTAGAGGAGTGGGGGAGGATGGAAGCGAGAAGGGAGTAGTGAGAAATGGGGACGATGAAAGAGAGGGGAGCAGGAAGGAAAGGAGGAGGGAGACTGGGGGAAGCGGGGAAGGGGGGGGGTGCGTCCCGGCATTCTGGATTTGTAGCCCACCACATCCTGAGACAGAGCTGACCTCCTGGATATGACCACATGTGACCGGGTCTTTCGGTCAGTCCCTGCCTTAGGCAGACCTGCTGGCTCTTTCTGTCCGCTTAGGACTGACGCTCCCAGCCAGTGTGGCTTTGGAGGACTCTCCACCCTTCCTTGTGTAAATCTGAGCTTGACCGTGTCCTAACCATATGGAGGAAACTCACATCTACACGAGAGAAGGGGCTCCTGGGAAGGGAAATGGCGGTGACAGTGACAGCAGCCAGTGGGCTGCGTTCTAGAGCCATGCATGCCTGGAGAGGTCAGCACTTGGTGGCTGGTTATAAGACTCGGAGTTGGTTTTTTGTTTGTTTGGTTTTTACAGAGACAGGGTTTCTCTGTGTAGTTTTGGTGCCTGTCTTGGAACTCACTCTGTAGACCAGGCTGGCCTCGAACTCACAGAGATCCACTTAACTGTGCCTTCCGAGTGCTGGGATTAAAGGCGTTCGACACCACCACTTTTTTTTTTTTTTTTTTTTTTTTGATCTAGCACCTCACATGTGATAGACAAGTGCTCCGCCCCTGAGAGAGCTACATACACAGACCCCCCCCCCCTCCTTTTTTTTTAAGACAGGGTTTCTCTGTTTAGCTTTGGAGATCACTCTGTAGACCATGCTGACCTCCAACTCACAGAGATCCACCTGCCTCTGCCTCCCGAGTGCTAGGATTAAAGGCGAGCACTACCACCACCCAGCTTCCTTCCCACTTTTTATTTGAAGACTTGTCTCATGTACCCCAGGCTGGACCCAAACTCACTAAGTGGCTTAGGTTGGCTTTGAACTCTTGATCCTCCCACCTATACATCTCAAGAACTGGGAATATGGGACTATACTGCACTATGCCCAACTTCTGTAACTCATTTAAAAAATAATTTATTTTTATTTTTAAATTTTATTTGTAATTATGTGTGTGCATGGGTTAATGCTAAGTGAGTGCAGTGCTTGCAGAGGCCAGAAGAGGGCGTTAGATCCCTTGGCGGGAGCATTTCAGACAATTGTGGGCCACTCCACTGTGGTTGCTAGGAACAGGACTCTAAACCACTAAGCCATATATCCAGCCTTTAAACCATTTTTAAATCACATTTATTTGTTTATTCCATGTGAGTTTGCTCATGCTTCAGCTGTGTGAAAAGCTCAGTGGACTATTTATGGGAGTGGGTTCTCTCCAACCATGTGGGTCCTGGAGATTGAACTCAGGAAGTCAGGCTTGGTGGCTGTCACCTTTCTCCACTGAGCCATCCCCTGGTAACTTTTATTTAAGACAGTGTAAGCCAGGTAGTGGTGGCTCACGCCTTTAATCCCAGCACTCGGGAGGCAGAGGCAGGCAGATCTTGGTGAGTTCGGGGCCAGCCTGGTCTACAAAGCGAGATCCAGGAAAGGCGCAAAGCTACATAGAGAAACCCTGTCTCGTAAAAATAAACAAAACAAAACAAAACCAACAAAACAAACAAACAAACAAAAAACCCAAACAAACAGAGAAAAAAAGACAGTGTAGGCTAGGCATGGTGATATACAACTTGTAATCCTAGCATTTAGAGGGCTGTGGTAGGATTGCCATGTGTTACAGGCCAGCCTGGGCTACATGGTGAGACCCTGTCTCAGAAACAAATGGCTGGGCAGAGTAATGCCTCAAACCTGTAATGCGGGCTGGAGAGATGGCTCAGCGGTTAAGAACACTGACTGCTCTTCCAGAGGTCCTGAGTTCAATTCCCAGCAACCACTTGGTGGCTCACAACCATCTGTAATGAGGTCTGGCGCCCTCTTCTGGCCTGCAGGCAAACATGCTGTATACTTAATAAATAAATCTTAAAAAAAAAAAAAACTTAAAAAAAACCCCAAACCTGTAATGCCTACATTAAGGAGCCTGAAGCAGGAAGACTGAATTTGAAGACAGTCAGGGATACTGCTTAGGGAGGTCTTGTATCAAAAATTGAAAAAGAGGAATTGGCAAGATGGTTCAGTGGGTAGAGGTACCTGCTGCACACACATATCAACCACCCATGAGAATCCACATAAGGGTGGAAGGAGAGAAAGGTGACCCCACAAAGCTGTTCTCTGACAACTACATTTGTGCTGTGGTGTGAGTGCCCCTCCACCTCCACCTACACACGCACACACACTTAATAAAATAAAAAGATTAGCCAGGTGGTGGTGGCACACACCTTTCATCCCAGCACAAGGGAGGCAGAGGCAGGTGGATCTCTGAGTTTGAGGTCAGCCTGGGCTACAGAGTGAAATCCAGGACAGGTAGGGTTACACAAAGAAACCCTGTCTCGAAAAAAAAAATTAAAATTTTCATTATATTTTATGTGTATGAATAATTGCCTGCGTGTATGCCTATGTACCACATGTATTCCTGGTGCCACAGAGTTCAGAGGCTGTGTTGGATCCCCTAGAACTGGAGTTACAGATGCTTGTGAGCCACTTCGTGTTTGCTGAGAACCAAACCTGGGTCCTCTGGAAGAGCAGCCAGTACCCCTAACCATCTAGCCATTTCTCCAGTCCCAGATAACATTTTCTTTTAAATCTCTCTCTTTTAAGTCTCTGTGTATGTGATATATGTGTATGTGTGATTTCCTGTGTGTGTGCATGTGAAGGTCAGAGTCCTTGACTTCTACCTTGTCTGAGGCAGGGTCTCTTTTCTTTCTCTCTTTTTAAAATACTTTTATTTTTATTTTATGTGCATTGGTGTTTTCCTTGCACGTATGTCTGCATGAAGGTGTCGGATCCCCTGGAACTGGAGTTACAGACAGTTGTGAGCTACCATGTGGGTGCTGGGAATTGAACCTGGGTCCTCTGGAAGAACAGTCAATGCTCTTAACCACTGAGCCATCTCTCCAGCTCTCTTTTAAACTTTTTTCTTTTAAGAGAGGCAGGGTCTCTCATTGTTCACCATGGTGTCCCATCAGGCTATCTGGTTAACATGTTTGTTGACTGATTGAGACACAGGGCCTCACTATGTAGACCAGGTTAGCCTCAAACTCACAGAGAACTGCCTGCCTTTGCCTCCGGAGTGTTGGGATTTTAAAGGCGTGCGCCACTATGCCTGACCCAATTATCAGTATTTCATTTTATGTTATTTCAGACCTTGCTATTCTCTCTCCCCATTTGTTACTAGAGCAAATGTTTTATTCTATTTATTTTAACAGCGTGTGTACACACGTGTCTATGTGTCTATGTGTGGGTACGTATATGTGAGTAAGTGCTGGCACTCACTGAAGCAAGGAGATCTGGAGCTGGAATTCATGAGCTGCCTGAGGTAGGTGCTGGGAACTGAATTTGGGTCCTCTGCAAGAGCTGTATGTATTCTTTTTTTTTTTTAAGATTTATTTATTATTATTATTATTATTATTATTTTTTTGATTTTTCGAGACAGGGTTTCTCTGTGTAGCTTTGCACCTTTCCTGGAACTCACTTGGTAGCCCAGGCTGGCCTCGAAGTCACAGAGATCCGCCTGGCTCTGCCTCCCGAGTGCTGGGATTAAAGGCGTGCGCCACCACTGCCCGGCAAGATTTATTTATTATGTATACAGTGTTCTGTTTGTATGTATGTCTGCAGACCAGAAGAGGGCACCAGATCTCATTACAGATGGTTGTGAGCCACCATGTGGTTGCTGGGAACTGAACTCGGGACCTCTGGAAGAGCAATCAGTGCTCTTAACCTCTGAGCCATCTCTCCAGCTCAGCTATATGTATTCTTAACTGCTTAACCACCTTTTTGGTCTCTTTTTTATTCATTTATTTTGTTTTTTTGAGACAAGGTTTCTCTGTAGACCAAGTTGGCTTCAAACTCACAGAGATCCACCTCACTCTGCCTCCCGCCGAGTGCTGGGATTAAAGGCATGCTCTCTTCCCTCCACTGCCCAGCTTTTCTTTGTTTGTTTGTTTTGTTTTTGAGACAGGTTCTTACTATGTAGATAGTGTAGACTGGCTTCAAACTCAAGTTCCTCTTGATTCAGTCTCTCAACTAGAAAGCTGCATTGTAAATTAGCTATTCTTTAGTATTCAGTAATAGCTACACAGGACACTAAGACACCACGCAGGAGCAGATGCCCAAATGAACAAAATGTAGTCAATCTACATGGCAGAGTGTTACCCAAACTTAAAAAGGACATTTTGAGAGACACTCCAACATGGGTGAGCCTGGGGAACAACAGAAGCCCGTTAGGGAAGAACACGGAAGGCCACTGACATGACTCGGTGGGTAAAGGTAAGGATAAGCCTGCCGAGCTTATCCCCAAGACTCACACCGTGGGAGAGAAATGATTCCCCAAAGTTGTCCTCTGAGCTCTAAGACACATGTCATGTCATGTACACACACACACACACACAGAGTCTCAACAAAATAAAACTAAACTAGAGCTGTAGGTCATGGACTAGAGAGGGACTAGGGAGTTGTATGTAATGGGGACAGAGGTTCAGCTGGAAAAGAAAGAGTTCTGTGGATGTATGCTTGTGATGGTTTTACAATACTGTGCATGTGGTTTTAAAAACTGGTTAGCATGTAGGGCTGCAGAGATGGCTCAATGGGTAAGAGCGCTGGGAGCTTTTGCATAAGACCTGAGTTCAGTTCCCAGCCCTCAGGTCAGATGTATCATAACCATCTCTAAGCCCAGCTTTGGGGGGAACCGATGCCCTCTTATGGCCTGGTTGAGTACTGCATCATATGCACAAATACACACACACACACACACACACACACACACATACACACACACACGGTGGGGGCATATAATAAATAAAATATTTAAATATGGTTAAAATGGCAGGCCAGTGACATGTCTCTGTCTTTGTATTTGTGATGAAGCCTGACAGAGTTTGATACTAGGCACCCACATGATAGAAGGAGAGAATCAACTCCTGCAGGTTGCCCTCTGGCCTCCATATTTGCACTGTGGCATGTGCATACTCTGTATACACACACACACACACACACACACACACACACACAGATCATAAACAAATAAATGAAAAAATAAAAAAAAAAACTAAAACTAGTTAAGCTGGATGTGGTGGTACAAACCTTTAATACCAGCAGCATTCAGAAGGCAGAGGATTCCTGGGGCAAGGCAGGGAGCTAAACTACTCAGAATCACTCAGCTCCAGGCTCAGTGAGAGATCCTGCTTTAATAGATAAAGTGGAGAGAGCAAGAAAGACACTTGATGCCAACTTCAGCCCACCATAGGCACGCACAAAAGGTTAAATGGTAATTTTGTTTCCAGAGACAGAGTCTCCTCATGCAACTCAGGATTGTTTTGAATTTGAGTCTCTGGAGTGCTAGGATGACAGGCCTGTACTATGCCCTGGTAAGCTCCTATTTCCATATAAGATCATTTTGAAGTATTGTTGCTATAAAGGTGAAATTAACTTTTCCCACGTAGAACACTGGGTCAAAGTAACTATTCCAGGCACTGGGCGATGGCTCAGTGGGGGTAAGAGGACGTGCTGAGCAAGCATGAGGACCTGATAATTGTAACCTTTGTTCTAGGGACTTGGGGGGTGGGTATGAAGACCAGAGGATTGCTGGAGCTTGCAAGCAGCCAGTCTAGCTCTTGGTTCAGTGAGAGACCTTGTCTCAAGGGAATAAGGTGGAGAACGATCAAGCAGGTAGCTCCAGACACCTACCCCTGCACATACACTACACCCCCACACCCCATCCCTACACACAAGTACCGATTGCTCTGAAGTCAAACTTGGTGAACCAAGGAGTTTACAGGACTGAAGTACAGGGGCTATTTGCAGAAGTGTGGGTGACCCTCAAACAGCCCAGTGGATTGTTATTACTTGTATAATCTTGGGAAAAGGTCTGTGACTTCTGTAAACATTTTAAATTGACTTTACTTTGTGTGTCTGAGAGCCCATAGCTTTCCTCTATGAACTGAAAACAGAATGTTTTCAGTTTTGAGGAGATTTCTTCCACACACACAGGAATTAGGGGTGGGGACGATGTTCAACCCATAACAGACCCCTCCAGAAGAGGGCGCTATACCAGGGGAACAGAGTTGTGCGGGGGCATGCTGCGGGAGAATCAGGTTTCCAGCAAAAAGAATCAAGAGGGCAGATCTTCCTGGCCAGAGCAGTTCTGGAACTTTCTTGGGAGATAATGTACCATGGCTGCTGAAGCTGGGCATGTACAGGTGTTGGGTAGGTGCCCTTGCCTCCTGTTCCCTCTTCTCTGGGGTGTGAACACAGAGGTGTACTGCCCGAAGCTGCGAAGGGTGGGCGCCTGTCAGGTTTAATCTTGGCCGGTTTGTTTTTGACTCTCAGCCGATGGGAAGGGATTGAAGTGGGAGTAGGGAGCTGGCTGGTGCAGAGGGGAGAGAGAGGTTTCAAAGCTGCAGCCATGGGAAATGTGTTTCTTTCCTGCTTGAAAGAAAATGCATGCCAATGAAAGATGAAAGGAAAAAAGGAGCAGGGTGTGTGTGTGTGTGTGTGTGTGTGTGTGTGTGTGTGTGTGTATAGAGATGAGCATGAGAGAGAGACAGAGACCTGGAAGCATACTGGCTCAGGATATTTGGTCAGGGTCAACCCTTGCCATCTCTTTCCTGGCGTGTGTGTGTGTGTGTGTGTGTGTGTGTGTGTGTGTGTGTGTGTGTCTTTACTTAGATTGCCCCCACTTCCCTGGGTCTTAGGGCCCGCCTGATGAGTGTGTCTGTCTGGCAAAGATGCCAGACAGCAACATGAAGGCGACAGAAACTGTGGGACTGGGAATGAGTGAGAAATCCTAAGACCCAAAGGGAGATGGGATGTGTGATGTCTGGACTTCCAAATTAATATGTACTGGGGTCCATGGATGTGCACAGGAGGGTTGGTGAATGTATATAGGAGGGTCTGTGGATGTGCACAGGAGGAGGGTCTGTGGATGTGCACAGGAGGAGGGTCTGTGGATGTGCACAGGAGGAGGGTCTGTGGATGTGCACAGGAGGGTCTGTGGATGTGCACAGGAGGAGGGTCTGTGGATGTGCACAGGAGGAGGGTCTGTGGATGTGCACAGGAGGGTCTGTGGATGTGCACAGGAGGAGGGTCTGTGGATGTGCAAGGGTCTGTGGATGTGCACAGGAGGGTCTGTGGATGTGCACAGGAGGAGGGTCTGTGGATGTGCACAGGAGGGTCTGTGGATGTGCACAGGAGGAGGGTCTGTGGATGTGCACAGGAGGAGGGTCTGTGGATGTGCACAGGAGGGCCTGTGGATGTGCACAGGAGGAGGGTCTGTGGATGTGCACAGGAGGAGGGTCTGTGGATGTGCACAGGAGGAGGGTCTGTGGATGTGCACAGGAGGGTCTGTGGATGTGCACAGGAGGAGGGTCTGTGGATGTGCACAGGAGGGTCTGTGGATGTGCACAGGAGGAGGGTCTGTGGATGTGCACAGGAGGGTCTGTGGATGTGCACAGGAGGGTCTGTGGATGTGCACAGGAGGAGGGTCTGTGGATGTGCACAGGAGGAGGGTCTGTGGATGTGCACAGGAGGAGGGTCTGTGGATGTGCACAGGAGGGTCTGTGGATGTGCACAGGAGGGTCTGTGGATGTGCACAGGAGGGTCTGTGGATGTGCACAGGAGGAGGGTCTGTGGATGTGCACAGGAGGAGGGCCTGTGGATGTGCACAGGAGGGTCTGTGGATGTGCACAGGAGGAGACTCTCCTTGATTTTTCTGATTTAAAAAAAAGCATACTTTAAAAAATTATCTATTGTATGTATACTGAGTATGTCTATTTTCTCTTTCCACCACCTGGGTTCCAGGGATGGCCCTCAGATTGTCAGTCTTGGTGGCAAGTGCCTTTATCTGCTGAACCATCTAGCTGGCCCTTATTGATTTTTGACAGAGGGAGAGAGAGGGAGTCTTGAGTGAGACGTAGGCCTCCATTAATCAAACAGCAGAGGATGACCTTGAACTCCTGTTCCCTCAACTTCTACCTCTCAAGTTCCGGGATTGTAGCTATGCACCATTATAAGTACCTGGAAAAACTAAAAACTAGAATTTTATTTCTTTTCCTTCTTATGGAACAAGGTTTCACCACGTAGCCTTGACAGGCCTCCTTCTGACTCCGGAGCGCTAGGATTGAAGGCCCCTGTGGCCTGGAGTACAGCTTAGAGGTAGACAGAGCTCTTGACTAACGTGTGTGAGTGATTGGATTCCATTCACAGCAGTAGAAGCGGGGGTGGGGGGGAGGGAGGAGATCCTATGAGACCCCGAACTCGCAGCCCAAGCAACTTCCTAGCTGAGTGGCTGTGACCTCCGGCATCTCCTCCATGAATTCTTTCAGGACAAACTCAGACCACAGAGCTGCAGCGGCTTCCTTAGGCAACATAGAAGCTGGGAGGGCTCGGCTACAGGGGGTGGGGCAGCCCCAATTTGGAAGCGGCCAGCCCAGATTTGGAGGCACCACGTGGGTTAGGGAGGCGGGAGGCCAGGAGCTGCCTCTGGGCGCCAGGCATGCTGTGGAATTTGCGCCACAGCTCCCTAGCATGCACGGGCCTGCCAGGCAGCCCCGCAGAGGTCCAAACAAAGCTGGGAGCCAGGAGAAAGGGGGAGGGGAAGGAACTTCTGAGATCAGCCAGCCCCCTCCTGGGGCACCGAGTCCCCACCTAGGTGCAGCGCCCCTCCCCAAACACACGTGCTGCCAAACCCTCCATTAGTCACCCCGGCACTCACACACATAAATCCGATTAGTCACACCCCGCACAAACTCGCTGCGGAACACACCCGGTCACACCCAGACAAAGACCCGAGGTCCCCAAAGAGGCCTAGTTTGTCCATCGGGGTCTGTTCCCCATTCCCCAGGGACTAGCCTGGCGTTTTGCGGGGGAGGGCACCGCAGTCTAGGGTTCACAGGCGTTTTCGCAGCAGCCAACTCCCCCTTACAGGGCATTGCACCCCTTAAATAACCATAGTACCCCTTAAGCTCTTTCCAAACTCTCCTCGGGGCATACATGCCACAATATACATCCACCAATGTCCTTGGCCACCCTCTCTTCCGTCTATCTGGGGGTGCGTGGGTTGACACTGGGCCCCCTCCCCCACACCAGTCCTGGGACGGGTCTAGCAGGAAAACATTCCCCCCCAAGGTCACCGCAGCTCTAAAGCGGGCAGCCGGGGAGCTGATTTATTTGCGGTTTCTTTGCAGTAACGCTATCGCTCTGATTCCGGAGGGGGTGGAGAAAAAGAAAAACGCTTGCGGTGGAGTTTAACCTTGGATGAAACTAGCAAAGCTTTGTTTTTTTGTGTTTTTTTTTTTTTTTTTTTTTTTTTTTCTTTCCGAGGCGCTTCGTTGGGGCCTTGCACGGACTGCTTGGCCCGGAATGTGGATCTGCAGCCTCTTGCTGCTAAGCTACCACCCGGGTCAGTGCTCATATTTCTCTGCGCCCAGCCCAAATCCCTCGGCCCCCCTGAAAGTGCTTTTGAGACATCGTAGGGAACCTAAGAGTTCCGTGGGTGAGAACAAGGTTTCCACGTCCCTGCACCCCGCATCTGACACATGGAGATACATCCAGGAGGAGATGAATGCTCGCCACCAGTGCTGCTGTCCCCACCCTGAGCCCCATGCACTTACTGAGACCAGTATAATGGGCTGTTGCCTGCCTCCTTGGCAAAGATAATTCTTGTGGCATTAGACGTTTTTAACCGCAAATGCATCTACTTGGGTAGTTCCCCCTTTAGGGCTAACCGTCACCCTATAGCCGCCACCACTAGATGACCAATGCCTGCTTTTCGAATGGTTCAGTTCTGACTATGAAGGCGGGTGGTGGACTTATTTAAAACCCTACCCGAAGGAGACGCTTCGGGGTGTCCTTGGCAAGGAGTCAAGGGAAGCCCACGAGGTCCTGCCTCCAAATAACATGCCTGTAACCACTTCGATCGGTTCTTGGATGCCCCTCCCCCAAAATAGATCCCGTGTAAGGTCCTGGGATTAATACGGGTCCAGAGTCCCCCTCCTTGCTATAAATGACCACACACCCACCCCAGACTCATCGAACTTTCCTACATGAAGTGCCTGGGCCCAGACACCCCTACCCCAGACCGTGATCTGTGAGGCCCGACACTCGCAGTGCTGGCACCGAGTGGGTGAGGCAGTTTCCTCTCTGGCGAATGGGGAAGCTCCTGGCTTGATTCCCTGCGTGGTCTCGGGGTCCCCAGGCCGTGACCAAGGAGAAAAGAGTGCCTGGCCCAGCCTCAGGGAGGAGGGCCAGCGAGCAGATTTATGACCCTACCCGGTCCCCGCGCACCAAAAGCATCTCCAGCCAGACAGTGGAATGTAAGACCCGACCCGGGCCAGAGGAGGAGGCCAGGGTCGGAGGCGGGGCTGAGAGGAGCAGAAATCCGAAGTGGCCGGGTGCCACCGCCCCAGGGTTACGGGTTGCGCGCTGGGTTCTGGGTGGCGTGCAAGGCTCTCGCACCACATCTTGGGTCTTGCTGGCGGGCCCAGGCTGCCCTTGGCTGGATGAATCTCTTCAGGATACCCAGCTGCTGATGGGCCAGCTACAGCTAGAGACTGGGAGCGTGGCTGGGCCGGGCGCGGCCTCTCCGGGTTTTAGCGGCGCCCGGGCCGGGAGCTCTTGGGTAGCCGGATTTAGGATCTACGGAATCGCGCGCCTTAGACTCTACTAGGGCATCTTCAAGAGAGGCACAACTCAGCTTTCTCTTGGGGTCCCTTTCACTTTCGTCTCCAGTGGAGTTCCATTCCTTGGGAGAACTGGTTTGGGGCAATCGATAGAGGGGTGGTTTGGGGTGTCCTCTCTTAGGAATGGAAACTAGCTTTGTTTCTTTTTCCTTTTTCCCTTGATGGAGGAGTATGGGTTGGAAACCTGTCCACATCGCTAGCAACATCGGGATTGTGGAAGATGAGGGGGTCAACCTCTTGTGGGGCAGAAGTGAGGAAAGCGCGGGGTTCCCTGGAGCTGGACAAAGGCGCACTGCAGGGGAGGCAGCCGTGCTCAAGGTTGGCCTGTCCTCTGGTTTTACAACAAAGAGCTTTGAGTTTTGTCCGTGGGGACTCGTTCAGAGCGTCCAGACCGGGATCAGGGACCTGGAAGAACACACTAAAAGCCTCAGGAATGGCCGGGGACAACCATACCGGACCAGACAGGCCAGTCCGGGTGGGTTGTCCTGGAATTGCGTGGAGGTCCCTCACCCTCAGCTCATTTTCCACCCAGTCAGTACAAAACAACACACACACACACACACACACACACACACACACACACACTGCGTCAACACAGTTTTTTCTGGCCACGGATCCCGCCGGGTAAACAAGCGAGAGGGATGGGGGATGGGGAGCGAAAGATGGCGCCTGGACCCGTGGTCCGTGCGGTTGTCACCAGCTCCGTTTTAGGACGAGTACACCGGGCTTTTGTAGTTAAGTGTGGCTCAGCCTGGCCTGGAGGTTATTTCTCCAGACCCAGAGACTCTCTGAGGTGGTGGTGGTGGTGGTGGTGCAACCTCTGCTTTCTGGAAGTCCCCACGCCCCAACATGGCTCCCAGCCGCTGATAAATGTGGGGAGACACGGGCTCAGAGACCAGGGCCCTCGCCTGCCCACCGCAGACAAGTACTTGGCTGCCTGGAGAGACGCGGGAGGGAGCCTGCGTTCCCCTGCCCAGGAGCTGAGAATCCAGCACCACGGGTTCCCCAGGTCTAGCGCACCGGTGGCGGGAGGGCGGAGTGGCAGGTCGAGAGGGGACCCGGGGCGCCGCACATTCCAGAGGGGAGAGGGCCGCGTTCCACACCAACCACGGCCCTAATGAAACTCTGGGTCGGTATGCCACGCCGACAGGGCGCACACTTGAAAAATGCAAACGCCATCGGCAAATCCCGGGCAAATTGGAATAATTTTTTATTAGCAGCTAAATGATTTATGGCACAATACCCCGCCGTCACAATTACGGCGTCTTGGAGCATCCAGGGGTGAAAACATTAAACATTTATAAAAACAGGCCTTTGTTTTTTTCCAACACCGCAAGCCTTTTGCACAATCCCCCACCCCATCTCTCTCAACATACATATTTTTTCTTGAGCTGTATTAAAATAAGGAAAACATTCTGGATCCCGGGAGGGATGAGGGGGTTGGGGTAGATCAGGGCCTGCACTCTGAATATTGGAAGGCGATGGGGGTGGGGGAAAGCGGTGGAACTGAGGCGTGGGAGGGTTTAACTGGGAACCCACAAAGGCCTCTGGATAAGGCTCAAGGGCACTAGGCGCCCCCCACCCCCTCATCCCGTTCCTCTCTCGTTTCCAGAAGCCCGCTCAGTTTAACCGCATTTATTTTATTTCTTGCAATCAACCCCCCCCCCTCCCCTAAGGCACATAGACACAATACCTCCTTTCTCTAACCCCCCTCACTCCGTCTTTGCTCCTGGCCGTCCCCGGGCAGCACCGGGCGCCTCCGGTCGCCCCTGGCTGCCACTGAGACCCGCACGCCCAGCTCCAAGCGCGCGGACACCGCCGCTCAGTTCCCCTCGGCTCGGGCTATTTTCGTTCTTTTCTCTCCTCACTCCTCCCCCTACCGAGCTCCAGCTTCCAAAAGAGGGCAGCCTAGAAACCAGCGCAGGAAGCTCCAGGAAGGGCAACTTGAAACTGCCCTCAAGAGGCCGATTTTTTTTTCCTTCAAATTTATCCTGGAATTAAATTAGACACCCCCAGTTCTCTCTCGAATCTCTCCCCCCCTTTTTTTTCTTTCTAAAAGTGGAGAAAAGAAAATAGAACGGATGAGCGCTAACTAGCTCATTAAAAAAAACCCTCAGAAAAATTGCCTTAAAAATGGATTTTCTTTAAAAAAAAATAGCAGTGCGAAAACGCTGAGTCCGCAGAGCAGGGCGAAAGAGCGGGCTTCTTTTGTTTTAATTAAAATCCTATAACCACGGTTGCTCTCGAGGCAGGATCTGCAAGCTCTCTGCCTTTCCAAGCTTCTTTTCCAGGGTAGGTAATGCCTAGCTGGGCTCGGGCTCCTGTGGGGCTTGCGGAGAGGGTGTGGGGGACCCCCCCCCCAACTTAGGACTCGTCCCTTCGGCGAGGACCACACTCCCTGCGTCCCCAGCCAGGTAGATCTGCCGTCCGCAGTTCCCGGTCACTCAGCCTCGAAAGTGTTTTTTTTTTTTTTTTTTTTTGCTGAAGGAGCAAAATTAAAGTACAAAGTCTAGGGGATTGGGTCTCCCCTCCCCCTCTGGCCGCTGTGGCCAGCCAAGCACTTTTGGGCTTGGCTTGCTTCCTCTGAGCTCAACAGATTTTTTTCTTTTCTCCCTTTCCCGGTCTCGCCCTCCCTGGAGGGGGCGCGGCGGATGGAAGGCGAGAGAGGCCCCCAGCCAAGAGGTTTTTAATATTACACCTTAATAGGTTTCAGAAGGCCCCGTGGAGAAATGCTAATAGGGCTGAAATGTCAGAACCGAGAGGGATTCAGCTCGCGCTCCGCCGACCTAATCCTTTTTTCTGCTCTGGTTTTTCTTGGGGGGTGGAGTGGATTTTTTTTTCTGCTCTGGTTTTTCTTGGGGGGGGGTGGAGTGGAGGGGGAAGGAGGGGCGCCCACGCCAAAAGGGGCTTTGGGGAGGGGCGCGCGGTACGCACTCGGCCGCAGAGCCCTACAGCCCGGGTTTCTATAGGAACCCTTTTTATAAGATGCAACTCACCGCTGCCGGTCGCCGCGGCCTGTCCAAAATATTAAATAGAAAAGCCTTCTGACACTGCGTTTCAGGGAGGGGACCCGCAGGCTGGGGCAACAGGAGAAAAAAAAGTCCTTGTCGCCTGCCCACCCTACCAGACCGCGACTGCTGAGGGGACAAGGAATGAATCGCTGCTTTATTTGAGAGAGAGAGGGAGAGAGAGAGAGAGAGAGAGAGAGAGAGAGAGAGAGAGAGAGAGAGAGAGAGAGAGAGAGAGAGAGAGAGAGAGAGAGAAACAGGCCTTGTTATTTCGGCGTCTGAACTGCGCGCTTTGGAGAGGCACCCTGGAGAGGGAGCACCGGGCGCGGGCGCAAAGAGCAGCCCACCGGCTGCCGGCCCTTCCCGGCTAGCTTGTCACCTCCTCCCGCTGGAGGAAGCTGACAGGAGGCTTGCAGAGCCCGGGATTGCGGCGACAACCATCTTCCTATATTTTGATCACTCAGCCCAGACGCAGGAGGAGGGGCTGGGATGGGGTGGGGGAGAAAGGGAGAAGGAGAAACGGGGGGGGGGGGGCTGCGGGAGCTGGTGAGGGGGAGGGCTGCCTAGAAACGGCTCGGAAAAATTCTCACCACCAGTTTTGATCATTCAGCCCCGCCGTGGGGAGCCTGGAAACTGCTGGAGCCCCGAGGTCCGTAATTGGTTTTATAGGAATGGCTGAGGGCCAAGGTGTTTACATGCGCGTGATGGGCGGCGCGCAGGGCCAATGCGCTGCGGCCGGGGGCTGGCCCGAAGGGGGGGCGTGCACCCGGAACAATGCGTGTTTCTTCGCCTGCGAGGCTCCCTCCCCCAACCCCCTCTGCCCCCCCCCCGCGCGCTTTTTTTTTTTTTTTTTTTTTTTTTTTTTTTTAGATCCAGCGAGAGGAACTTGAAAGGGGGGTTGTGTAATGTACCTTTTCCAATCCCGGGCTGTATATGGAGATTTGGGATTCTTTAAACCGGCGCTACCTGGATTTTATTAAAAAGCGGGGAGCTCGGCGGGAGGAAAGCTGGCTTTTCCGGGGGCTGCGGGAGCGGGGCCGCGGGAGGGCGGAGGAGTTGGCGCGCCGCGCGCCCGGCCCGGGGAGCGGTTTTCTACCAAAAAAAGGAAAGGCGGGCAAAAAGTGTGAGGCGGCTGCGGGTGGCGGAGGGGAGCGGCGGCCGAGGGATGGCGGGCAGTACGGGCGCCTAGCCGCGCCAGGAACCGCGGCGGTCGCCGGAGTCGCTGTCGGAGCCTGGAGCCCGGAGCCCCGCCGCGCCAGGTACGCTCCGGGCCCCGATGCTCCCCAAACTTGTGCAGCGCACCCTTCGGGCCCGCTGGGCAGGCGGGCCCTGAAACTGTCGGGGTCCCCAGAAGGGACGCGGAGGGCAGGGATCTGGGGGAGAGGGCGCGCCACTGAGCCCTGGGATCCCACCCGAGCGCCCAGCCTGCAGCGCCGCCGAGGGCGGCGGTTCCCTACTCGGTTCCCGGCAGGCGGCGAGCTAGCCGGGGGACGCCGAGACGGTTTCGATTATAGGCTGTTTTTAATTAAAAGCCGGAATTCAGCCATTTTAGCTGCATTTAAGAGGAGAAAAGTAGAGGAGGACGCAGTGGAGCCCCGCAGATGGCCACGCCAGCTTCTCGGCCATCGCAAAGGCTGCTCCATAGGGCTGGCTTCACCCCGACTTCCTTAAAGTGGGGCGCCTGGGCAGTGCCTTTTTCAAAACGCCGCCTTTAAAGAATATTATATTTAAGTACATGCGGGAAAGCTCCTCGAGTCTTTGAGACACGTATCCCGGGCTGTGGCGATCGTAGATTTTTTCAAAAGTAAACGCGGATCTGGTAATCAGACCCTGATGAGAGCGAGGGAGGGTGAGAGGAAGAGGGGGTGTTTGTAACCAAAGCCACGTTAAAATAGGCGTCCTTAGCAAAGTTAGGGTAAGAGGACTTTGGGGTCTGGAGAAGGGCGGCCACCCGGGAGCCCGTGGCTTTGGCTTAGTCCACGGCTACTAGAGCGCCCCGGGCCTCCCGGAATCAGAGGATCTAGAGCTGCCTGGGGCTGGCGGATGGTCTGAGAGGGAAGGGTGGGCTCTCCGAGACTTCCTTCTGCCCCCCACGGGAAAACGACAAATCTTTTAAACAAACAGCTTAAACTGGAATTAGAAGGGTTTCTACCCGATGCTGGGGAAGCGCCCCGTTGCTGGCCCGCGCTGCTAAGGTTTTCCTTTGTAGGTTATTTTGGGGGTGTGTGTGGGTCGCAAAGCTAGAGTAGAAGAGAGATCCTAGGAGCCCCCTTCTTCTCTGATGATCCCCAAATCTTCCATACCAGGCCACGTCCTCCCGTCCTCGGGATTCCCAGGCCTGGGCGTTGGAAAATGAAACCAAATCTTGTTTTGAAGGAGTCTTTCCAGTCCGCGGGCGAGAATGCCACGTCTCGGGGACTCGGATTCTGCGACTCCCAGTGGCCCAACGGGGCCAGCAAGAGGGGGCGGTGATCTTCCTTTAAAAATAAGCCCGCTTTTGTATCTGACCTTGGTAAACAACAACAAAAAGCCTCGAAACCGAACACTATTATTATTATTTTTGGCAGCTGACAAGGGGATCCACAACTCGGGGGGGAAAAAGAGAGAGAGACGAGGGCCCCAAAAAGGTTAAACATTAAACTTTGCGGATCAGATAGTGGCATGGCGTTATGGACACATTTCGACCAACTCTAAAGAGTTTGCAGTTTTAAACCCCCGGCGCATGTGACGCCTGGGAAATAAAGCACTCTTCGGATTTGGATTTAGCTGAACGGGCGCGGTCGGCTGAGTGGCCTTCCCCAGTTTCAGGAGGACTTAACAGGCAGGAGTCCGGGTTGGGACGCAGCGCGCCGGGGCAGTTTTCCCAAGCCAGGTTCCTGGGAACCCTGAGCTGCTGGACTTTGCATTTCGCGGAGAGGGGTCGTTTAATCCCGATTTTATTTGTAGCTAGCAGCTTGGTTCGCTACTCTCCGACTCTGAAGGGCGAGGCGACTTTCTGAAACTTGTTTTTTTTTTCCTCCCCCCTTTTTGTCCCTTTCCTCCTCTTCTGTGACTTCCGCGGCTCATCTCATTCCCTCGCCAAGACGTCGTGTGCGCCTCCTCGCGCATCTCCGCTCGGCCGCCCGGAGGGGACTCACCGCGGGTCGTTCATGCGCCCCGGGCCGCTGGCCCGTGGTTGAGCGCAAGCCCCGCTGGCCGCCGCCATGCACGCCGCGGAGCGCCCGCCACCCGAGGACACTAGGACTACATCGAGGCCGAACTTTTAAGTCCAACTGAAGCAGGCCGGTTGGCCGGGTGGGGAGGCTGACCGCGGCACTCCCGCGGAGGATGGATGGCCGAGATTTCGGGCCCCAGCGGTCCGTCCACGGCCCCCCGCCGCCGCTGCTGTCCGGCCTGGCCATGGACAGCCACCGCGTGGGCGCGGCCACCGCCGGACGCTTGCCCTCCTCGGGCTTGCCAGGTCCCTTGCCGCCCGGGAAATACATGGCCGGTCTCAACCTGCACCCGCACCCGGGTAAGTGTTGCTCATTGAGCTGGCACCCACCCTCCTGCCTTGAGGCGGATCCTGGGGAGGGAGCCCGGGGCAGACCTCCGCGGCTGGAACTGAGAGCCTCTGTCTGTTTCACCAGGGTGTGCAGGAGGCTCATCTCCCAGCTCAGAGGTCGGTCCCGAGGCTCTAGGAAGAGAGTCTCGGTTTCTGTCTCTGGGGTACCAGATAGTCTCAGTCTTCCCGAGGCTCAAGTGTCTGCAGTCACAGCCACCCTGGGGGAATCCCAGTCCAAGCGCTCTTGAGGAAGTGGAGTTTGCAAAAATAAATAAATAAATTAGTAAATAATAAATAATAATAAATAAAATACATGTAGGCGAGAAAACAACGTGTCGGCTCCGCACCTCGGGAGACACCCGTTCCCGGATCATTTTCTTGGCGAGCTCTCTTCGTTGCATGGAGCCTCGTGGAGCCGCATCCCGGGCGATTCCACAACTCGGAGGGTGGGGTGGGGAAATGAAGGAGATTAGTGACACCAGTTTTAGGAGCCTGATCTGTGGCGAACCCTTAAGATTCTGGGGACTTGGTTATTTGGAAGAAATGAGTGTACCAGGTCTGTACAACCCAGCCGCCAGTCCGACTGAGCCCGGGCTGCACTGGGTACACTGCGGTGGCGCACGGGAGGTGGTGGCTGAGAAGGCCCAGACCCTCACCGGTTTCCCCGGGCTACTCCGGGAAGAAGCAGAGGGCCAGGCAGGGCCGAGCCAAGCCTTGGCCACTGCGCGCCGGGAGATAGGGAGCCTGGGATCTGCAGACCTGCCTGGTGGCGGCTCCGTGAGCGGGTCCCTCCTCCCCGGCCGCTCCTCGCTTCTGCGCCTGGCTTAAGGAGAACGCTCCAGCTCTTCCTTTAAAAGCACCACCTTGTCGATTTCACAGGGAGCTCGCTCTTCTTGTCCCTGGAACAAGTCTTGGAACAGACACCCTGGGGGCCCACAGCCACCACTTAAGTTTCTCTCTGCCCGCCAGGGTGACCAAGGCTCGCCGATTTGGCCTCTGCCTTTGATTTTTCTCCTGGAACTTTTCTAGAATCGGGAGTCTGGGACTCAGCGGGACAAAGGGCCTTTGTGAAGCGCCTGGCGGGGGAGGGGCGAGTGGAGATCCCTGCCGGCGGGGGCGCAGGGACCCGGGTCACCTCCCCCGGTGCGCGTGTGCCCCTTGAGAGCTGGAGGTGCGTCCGCACGGGGGTGGTGGTGACAAGACCGGATTCGTACAGGAATGGTGCCCTGTGACCCAAGTGGGGCATCAGAGACCGCTCCTAAGGCATGATTTGGGGATGGCCTTGGGATACAAAGGCCATTTGGGCCAACCCCTCTTGAACGTCTATGAGAGGGGCCATTGGAGGTTCATGGATGTGTGAATTTGCGTGCTTTTTGGGGGTCCCTGGGTTAGTTGGTCTGGCTGGAGTGGTGGCAGGGGTTCCTCTTGTGGCCTGGGAATCTGACCTCAGGGTGTTCCTGGCTGGCTGAGTCTCAGCTTGTCGCCTGCTTCAGGTTTGCCTGGGATCTGGCCCAGACCTGGCTGAGAGCAGCGCCGACAGCCACTCCTTACCGCTGTTGTAAGTGCACAGCCTTTTCCAACACTGATAGCATAGCATAGTTAGACTGCCTCCCATGCCTAACCCATCTGGTGGATGGGGTGGCTGTGGTGCAGACTAGGAAGTCCAGCTGGAAGCCTCCTTGGAATCCTGTGTCGTGGCCTTCTCTGCTAGGAGCTGTGTGACTTATGCACGCGGTGGCCTGAGGGCGTGGAGGAAATGGAGGGAAAGCCACTGCCGTCCCCCTGAGGCCTTGCTTACCAGAGGGAAGAGTGGGGGCCCTCGAAGCTCTCTATTACTTCCCGCTGGCCCCATCTGTCCCCCCCCCCCTCCAGATGGGGCAGAGAGACTGGACTCCAGGTCAACGCCCAGAGCTGAAGCCACACTTAATCCCATTAACCACGATATGGGACTGCACCCCATTCATCCCCTAGGGCTGATGGGGATAGAGACGGGAGACACCCCTCCCCCACTCCGCTTTCCTTGCGGGGGTGCAGGTGCAAGATCTTTTTGCAGGGCACCACCCTGTGCTTTTTCTGGCTGCCAGCTCTTTAGATCTTGCCAGCCTTCTCAGAGCCATCTTTATTTGTTTACTTTTGTATAAAAAACCAGAGAAGCTGAGCTGTTTGCCAGGGTCACACAGCCTGGAGGGAAGAGAGTGTTTGTTACCCAATGGGCTGGTCCCACTGGGGGATGTGTGGATTTGCCCATGGTTTCTAGGGTCAGAAGCATCTATGAAAGTCCACTAGGCAGAGGGAGCTTGGTCTGGTAACCTTGAGGGAGGGGGGCTGTTTAGTGAGGGACCGCTGGAGGCAAAGCTGTCTGCTCTGATAGGGGTTTGGCTAAGGTCTCTCATCCCTTCCTTAGATGAAATAAAATAAAAAACCAAAAATAAATGGGGTGCCGGGTATGGAGGCTCACACCTACAATCTCAGCACTCAAGAGGCAAAGGCAGAAGGAACAGGAGTTGGAGGCCAACCTGGACACTGTATCTTGAACACACACACACACACACACACACACACACACACACACAGTGTTTGAATCAAAGCAAGGGTGGTGGCTTCTTCCTTTTTCCTTGGCTATAAGTCCTGCTGTAGTTTGAGCAGTGACTATTCACAGCCTGTCAATGAGATGGACCCGTGGGCTGGACTCTTAAATGCCTGAGTTGGAGGGCCTGGGGGAGAATCTGTCTTTCAGTCAGTGTGCTGTTTGCAAGATCCCACACCTGGATGCTTATTTTCTCTGAACCCACACCCTGGACTGAATGAGGGGTGGGACTCAGGGCTCTGGACAAGGAGGCACTGCACTTTGACCTGGCCCTTCAACAATAGGCAGCTAGCCATGGGCTCCAACCCCAACCGGGAATCCACCCAGTTAGCCTACTGGGCTTGATTTAGAAAGATTAATCAGTTAGGACCGGCTGGTGGAAACAAGGAATCCAGAAGATAAGGGATTTTTCTCTCTATCTCTTTCTTTCTTTCTTTCTTTTTCTTTCTTTCTTTCTTTCTTTCTTTCTTTCTTTCTTCTCTTCTCTTCTTCTCTCCTCCTCTCTCTCCTCCCTCTCTCTCTCTCTCTCTCTCTCTCTCTCTCTCTCTCCTTTCTTTGGTCAGAGGCAGCAAGGGAAGGCACGGGGAAGGTTCTGGAACCTAGAAGGGCCCCTTGGGTTCCCTGGTTCTTAGAATGGTCACCTCCTGTTCTTTTTTAAAAAACATTTTAAGTGTGTGTGTGTGCGTGCGTGCGTGTGTGTGTGTGTGTGTGTGTGTGCGCGCGCGCGCGTGCACACCCCACTGCAGAGATCAGAGGATAGATGACTGCAGTTGATTCCCTCCTACCCCGTGGGTCCTGGGATCGAACTCAGGTGTGGCCTCGGGCCCACTTCAGCCTCTGAGTCACCTTGTCGGCACCTTTGGTAATTCGGCAACTGAAGCCTTGATTTTCTTCCTCCCTCACATGTTCATTTGCTTAGCAAATGACTTCCAAGCATTTTCTGCTCACTGGGCATCGAACTGGGGCCTGGACCTGAGGCAGGGAACCAAACAGAAGTAAGGCTTTGCTCTTCCTTGGGGCTCACTTTCTAGTGTGGGAGCCAGGCAATAAACACACCAATCAGGGGAGGAAATCATTGTAAATGGGGACACAGGCCATGTAGAAAATAAAATGCCCTGGGTCTGCTGTGGCCCTTGGGGTGAAGGGCCGGGTCAGAGGGCTTGACCTCAGCCATCCCTAGAGTGAACTCTTTTGTGTGTCTTAAGAGCCGAAGGGTTGACAGAATGCAGAAGCAGAGAGCTTGGTGAGGTATCAGGGATTTGAGAGCCCTGGGATCCGTCGGCACAGTGGGAGATAGAGTGTATGGGGCGGGGCAGATATCACCCGGTCCCTGAAGACCAGCAATGAAGTCTTAGAATTTTAAACAGCCATTTTACAAAACTGGCCTGGACTCTTAAAAAAAAAAAAAAAAAAAAAAAAAAAGCCAGTGGTATGCAAGGTAGAGGTAGGCAGAGAGCCGTGACTGCTTAAGAAACAACGGGGGGAAAAATGGCCATGGCTACAGGCGGTGTGCAGCCCGAGACTGAATCTTGGTTTAAGGAAAAAAACCTGCTCCAAAGATTATGGAGGCAATTGGAGAAATTGGAATATGGGCTGTGTAGATTAGCTGATAGTGATGAATCAACACTGTGTTCCCAGACACCAGTCACTGGGTTAAGCGCTATTTTCACTCTTTGGGAATAAGGATGCCGAAGTGTTTAGGGCAGGGGACGCCATGTCTGCCACTGTCTTGCGAATGGCTGGGATTGGAAAAAGGAATGCTTTGAATTTAGATGTCTGGGCATGTTTGTGGGGGACCGTAGGTCATGTCAGATAACAAAGTAAGAGGTATGGTGGAGTGATTGGAGCCCATGAAGGTCACAGTAGTTATGGTAATAACTTCAAACTTCTCTGAATTTGAAATTCTTCCAGAGTAAGCATGTAAGGGCAAAGGGGAGGGGGCTCCCCAGAATGGGTTAGTGGGTAAAGGAGCTTGTCAATAAACCCGGGGACCTGAGTTTGATCTCTGGGATTCACATGATAGAAGAAGAGAACGGATTCTGGGGAGTTTGTCCTCTGAACTCCAGAAGTATGTGCGTGCTCGCTCGCTCGCGCTCTCTCTCTCTCTCTCTCTCTCTCTCTCTCTCTCTCTCTCTCTCTCTCTCACACACACACACACACACACACACACACACACACACACACACACACAGAAAAATAGAGATAACCCGGGTTTGGTCAGAGATGTTCATAGAAGATGGAAGGAAGTTTGATGGGACTCCCCCACTTCCTTCCTTCCTTCCTTCCTTCCTTCCTTCCTTCCTTCCTTCCTTCCTTCCTTCCTTCCTTCCTTCCTTCCTCCCTCCCTCCCTCCCTCCCTCCCTCCCTCCCTCCCTCCCTCCCTCCCTTCCTCCCTTTCTGTCTTTCTTTCTTTTAAAACAAAGTTTCACTGTGTAGCCCTGGCTGGCCTGGACTTCACTGTATAAACCAGGCTGGCCTCAGTCTCAAGGAGATCCACCTACCTCTGCTTCCTGAGGGCAGGGATTAAAGGCTTTTTTTTCTTTTTAGTTTTCGAGACAGGGTTTCTCTGTATAGTCCTGGCTATCCTGGAACTAGCTCTGTAGACCAGGCTGTCCTCAAAACTCAGAGATCTGCCTCCCTCTGCCTCTGGAGTGCTGGGATTTAAGGTGTGCTCCACCACTGTCCAGTGATTTTTTTTTTTTCCCTTTTAAGAGTTTTATGTAGCCCAGGCTGCTCTGGAATTTATGATCCTCCTTCCTAAGACTCTGGAGTGCTGGTAATTGCCTGGGGGGGGGTATTTGTATTTTGTTGTTGTGCCTTTTTTTTTTTTTTTTTTTTTAAATAAGACAGGGTCTACTACAGCCCAGGTGGGCCTCCAATTCACTACATAACTGAGAATGACCTTGAACTCATAATCCTGCCTCAGTCTACAAGTGTACTGCTTGATTTGGTTGTGGCCAGTTAAGGATGGATGGTCTTAACTCCGTTTGGTGGACCAGCTGCTGTTCACCTGATTTTGCGTCCATCTCATGATGTAGTTAGTGTTCATAGTCTAGATTCTAGGCCATCTATTGTTTACTAACCATGCATGAAAGCCTGGGTTGGATTCCCCAGTCCTGCATTGGTGGCATGTACTTTGTAATCCTGGTTTTCCTTTGGTGAAGAGAGGTTGAGGCCAGCTTGGATTTGAGAGACCACTGTCTTAAAAACAGAAAAACAGAACAAAAGAAAAGCCCACCATCTGGAGTTAAGCCTCCCTCAGGGTCCTTTTATTTATTTTTGTATTGCTAGCAATGAAACCCAGTGCCATATGCACAGACCACTGAGTCAGATCCTCAACCCATGAAGGCCTGGGGACCTTAACATACATGTTGCCCAGAGAGGCCTGGCATCTAACTTTGGTGGAAGTGAAAGCCATCATATAGTGAGATCCTATCTCAAGATAAAAAGTGGGACTATGGAGATGCTGCTTAGTGGTAGAGGACCCGCCTAGAATCCCCCAGTGAGGATTTTGGGGTGTGGCTCAGAGGCTCACACACCCTTCCTAACAATTTTACACATTTCTCAGCAGGAGGTAGCTGAGTTTCTGAACCTGCAGTCTTTTGATAAGGAACTGCTTCTTCTGGAGGCTGGCTGTGTTAGGGCTGAGGTTTCTTTCTTGTTATTTTTATGACATTTATTTATTTATTTGTGTGTGTGTGTGTGTGTATGTGTGTGTGTGTATTCAAGTGTATATTCTTTAATTTTTTTTTTGGTTTTTCGAGACAGGGTTTCTCTTGTGTAGCTTTGCGCCTTTCCTGGAACTCACTTGGTAGCCAGGCTGGCTCGAACTCACGGAATCCACCTGGCTCTGCCTCCCGAGTGCTGGGATTAAAGGCGTGCGCCACCACCGCCCGGCTCTCAAGTGTATATTCAAAAGGACAATTTGCACAAATCAGTTCTCTCCTTGTACCATTTGAGTCCAGACGACCAAACTCAAGTCATCAGCTTTGGAGGCAAGTTACCCAGTGAGCCATCACACCTGCCCAGGCCTGAGACTGAAGTCTTGATTTTCTGCCTGTGATGAGTCTGTGAGTCTCAATTTTCCCATCTGCAAAGTGGACCAATTAATACTGAAAGCTTCCTTGTCTTGTGATGTTTGATGGAGCAAGCTCAGGCCAGGTGCCTGACCCAAGTACAGCCCTCTGCAGAAGTCACTGAGAAAGTGATTGCTGTAATTACGGACATCATTAGTGGGGTGACTCACAGATTCCTCCGACTCATCCACACCTCTCCCTGGGCTTTGGAATTCCCTTGAACTCTCTCTGGCTGGGGCACAGTCCTTAGCCAGTGACCAGTGGCCAGCCTAAGCTTTGATTTTATTTTGGGTCTGGTGATTGACCCCAGGGCTTTGCAGCTACCACTGAGCAGTTCCCCAGGCCCTCATCGCTTATTTTATTCTTTTCCCTTTTTTGTATAATAGCCAAACTAAAATGCTTCCATTTTATGGAGCTCAAGCTAGCTTTGAACTCCTGATCCTCTTGCCTCTACATCCCAAGTGCTAGAATTACAAATATGTGCTATCATACTCATACCCAGCCTTAGATGGTTTCATCTCAAGTTTCTGGTTTATTTGACTTTTTTAGGGTCTCACTGTATAGCCCAACTATAGCTCAGGTTTGCCTCAAAACTGGGAACTTTCTCCTTCCAATATTGCCACACCCAGTGGTATATGCCTTTAATCCCTGAGTTTGTGGAGTTGGAGGCTAGCCTGGACAACATATTGAGAGTTTCAGGCCAGCTAGGGCTATATAATGAGACCCTGCCTCAAAAGAAATCCAAGTATAACACCAAGCAAGGCAGGGTTGAGCATATATATATATAGCTCAGTTAGGGCTTGCCTAACATGTTTGTAATCCTGGATTTGATCAGTCATGGTGAAGCTCATGTGGTGCATATGCCTGTAATGTAGTACTCAGAGGCCGAAGTAGTTCAAGGTCATCTTCCCTTGAGTACACAGTAAGTGTGAGGCCAACCCTGCCTCAAAGAACAAACCAAGTTGGATGTAATGGTGAATTATTTTATTTTATTTGGTTTTTCGAGACAGGGTTTCTCTGTGTAGCTTTGCGCCTTTCCTGGATCTTAATCTGTAGACCAGGCTGGCCTCAAACTCACAAAGATCCACCTGCCTCTGCCTCCCGAGTGCTGGGATTAAAGGCGTGTGCCACCGCCGCCGCTGCCGCCGCCGCCGCCGCCACCGCCACCGGGCAAGGTGCATAATTTTAATCTCAGCACTTGGGGGAGGCAGAGGCAGCTGGATCTCTGAATTCGAGGCCAGCCTGGTCTACAGAAAGAGCTCCAGGACAGCTCCAACTCCCCTCCCCCCACCCCAGCAAAAAAAAGAAATAAAAAGAAAAAAGAGGAGTAGAAGAGTATTAAAAATAATGAAGTGGAGGGGCTGGAGCGATGGCTCAGTAGTTAAGAGCACTTGTTATCTTGCCGGGGACCTGGGTTCAATTGCCAGCACCAGCACAACTATCTCTAATTCCAGTGCCACGGGATCCAATGCTGCCCTTTGACCTCTCTGGGCATGTGGTGGTGCACAGACATACAAGGAAAACACCCATACATAAAAAAATAAAAAGAGAAATAAAATGGAGTATGATAATAGGATATCTGAGAGATGATTTTGAGGAGTAAATGGTGCAAATGAAGCATTTAATAACACTGTGCCTGATATATCAAAGGGACCTAATAAATGTTTATTATTGTGGTCATTATTTACCCCCTCCCTGGATTCTACCCCTATCCTGATCTATATGGAATACAGTTTTGTTTAAACCAGTTTTATTACTATGGCTTTGTAAATTTTGTTCCTAGAGTCAGTGATGTAATAAAATTAATGTCTTCTGGAGTTACCTTTTGTTTGTTTGTTTGTTTGTTTGTTTTTTGTTTTGGTTTTTTGAAGCAGAGTTTCTCCATGTAGCTTTGGAGCCTAGCTCTGGAGACCAGGCTGGCCTGGAACTCATAGAGATCTGCCTGCCTCTGCCTCCCAAGTGCTGCGATTAAAGTTGTGCACCACCACTGGCCCACTTTTTGTTTTTTCAAGAATCCCTGGAGGCAGGAGGGAGGACAGGGGAATCTATGGTTGATATGTAAAATGAACAGAAAATTCTCATTCTCTCTCTCTCTCTCTCTCTCTCTCTCTCTCTCTCTCTCTCTCTCTCTCTCTCTCTCTCATGTATACAGCATGTATGACCACAGGCCAGAAGAGGGCACCAGATCTCATTACAGATGATTGTGAGCCACCATGTGGTTGCTGGGAATTGAACTCAGGACCTCTGGAAGAGCAGTCAGTGCTCTGAACCTGTGAGCCCCGAAAATCTCTTAATTAAAAAAAAAAAAAAAATCCCTGCCTTCTGGAGCTGGAGAGATGGCCCAGAGTTAAGAGCACTGGCTTGCTCTTCCAGAGGTCATGAATTCAATTCCCCGCAACCACATGGTGCCCTCTTCTGGCCTGCAGGCACACATGCAGACAGAACACTGTATACATAATAAATAAATAAATCTTAAAAAAAAAGAATATCTGCCTTCCTATCTGGACACAGCAGTTTATGTTTAGCAGTATCTACTGCCCAAGTCACCCTTGTATTTTCTTGAAGGTTCTAGTCCTGGGTTATTCCATCTTCCTTCATGTTTAGCAGTATCTACTGCCCAAGTCACCCTTGTATTTTCTTGAAGGTTCTAGTCCTGGGTTTTTCCATCTTCCTTCACATGGTTGTCTGCTGCTACTCTATTCCTTGATTTCAGGGCCTTCCTGTTTCCTTGTTTCTATGGAGCATGTCCAGCAGTTGCTTTCTGAGACTTGCTGTTTTGAGGGCAGATCTTCTGAGGTCAAATGTGCCTGGAAAATGCCTTTAACCTGCCTTGTCTTGCTAGTGGTTAGTGATTTTACTAATTTCCACTATTCTAAAGCTGCTTTCGAAGGTTATGATGCTATGTCTACCCCTCCCCCTGCCTTTCCCCTTTTTGGTGGTGCTGTGGATCAAGGCAGTACAGTGTTTCATTATTATGTGTTTAGCTTGTGAAAGATTATATGTACTTATTTTTTTATCCATTGACAGTTTCGTTCATGTACATAATGAATTTTAGTCATTTTGCCCCCAGTACCCGCTCTCATCTACTTGCCCTTTTTTGAAGCTCATCTTCCCAGATCTTCCTCCTGTTTTCGTGGCTTTTTTTGTGCATGACCAGTCAGTTTAATTAAGAGTTTCTTTCTTGAGCTTGGGTGGCAGCTTACTTATTGGAACAGCTTAACCAGTGGCCATACCACTTAAGAAAACAACACGCCACCCCCTATGAACTGCCCACAGACCCTCAGACCCCCCCCTCCCCCGGAACTCTAGGTAGTCCAGGCTAGCCTTGAATTTAGAGTGCTAGGGTTAAAGGCGTGGAGCACTCACTTTGAATCTGATCTCTGTATGCAAAGTGCTCCTCCTCCTCCTTCAAATGCTTGATATCTTTTATGGCCTCACAATAATGACACACGTGGCTATGGAGACCCCGGGGAAGGCTTGGCCTCTTCTAGCTGTGTGGGATGAACATTTTGCCTAACTGATGCGCCTTTTTCTCTCTGCTAAAATGGCTGATAATAGTTGCTTTTCACGACTGTGTGGAGGCTAAGTGTGTTTAGGCGCAGAAGCACCTAGAGCGTTGCCTGGCTCAAAGAAAGCCTGAGCTGCAATTGGGGATTTTCTTCCCATCCTAGTTGTCTGGAGATTCTGTGCACAGCTGACTGCTGTGGCCTCCTTTTGTGTCTGCTGTGCTGCGTGCCCCGGCAGCCGGTCAGTCTTAGAATTCAGCTCTTCCAGTTTGAAATTGTTTTTGAGTTTCTATTTTTATTCATATTTGATCATTTCCTGCCCACCATTCTCTCTCTGTGCCAGGAGTGAGATATCTTGAGGCCCTTGCTCCAGTAAACACATTTTCTCTATCTTTTCTTCTTTCTTTTTCTTTCTTTCTTTCTTTCTTTCTTTCTTTCTTTCTTTCTTTCTTTCTTTCTTTCTTTCTTTCTTTCTTTCTTTCTTTCCTTTCTTTCTCCCTCCCTCCCTCCCTCCCTCCCTCCTCCCTCCCTCCCTCCCTCCCTCCTTTCTTTCTTTCTTTCTTTCTTTTTTTTTTTTTTTTTTTTTTTTTTTTTTTTTTTTTTTTTTTTTTTTTTTTTTTTTTCTTTCTTTCTTTCTTTCTTTCTTTCTTCTGAGACAGGGCCTCAATATATTGCCCTGGCTAGGCTGGAGCTCATGATATAGACCAGGTTGGCCTCAAACTCACAGAGATTCATCCATCTGGGTCTGCCTCCTGAGTGCTGGGATTAAAGGTGTGTGTCTCCAGGTCCAGCTTTATCTTTTCTTTCCAAAAAAAAAATTTCTTTTTTGGTATTACGGTTCTCTCTCTCTCTCTCTCTCTCTCTCTCTCTCTCTCTCTCTCTCTCTCTCTCTCTCTGTGTGTGTGTGTGTGTGTGTGTGTGTGTGATTCAGAGGACTTGTGAGAGTAGTTTCCTCCTGCCTCGGTTTGGTCTAACTCAGGTTTTGCTGCAATCCCCCTTATCCACTGAGCCATCTCACCAGCCCACACCTGCTTTGCTTTTTATGTTTTGGCTTTGTGGAACTCACTCTGTACATCAGGCTGGCTGAGAACTCAAAAATCTACCTGCCTCTGCCTCCTGAGTTCTGGGATTAAAAAACCCACCTGGTTTTCTTTGCTATTTTTTGCCTTTCTGTTTCTCAATCTTTCAAGATGCCCCCCCTCCCCCCTTCGGTTTTTCAAGACAGGTTTTCTCTGTGTAACAGCCCTGGCTGTCCTGGAACTTACTCTGTAGACCAGGCTGACCTCAAACTCACAGAGAGCCACCTGGACCTGCCTCCTGAATGCTAGGATTAAAGTCGTGCATCACCACCGCCCAGCTCAAAGATGTCTTTAGGATTTCTAATCCTTCACTATCGTTTTTGAAGTTGGCTGTCATTCATACATAGAATGTATGTAATGTCCTCTCTCTCTCTCTCTCTCTCTCTCTCTCTCTCTCTCTCTCTCTCTCTCTCTCTCTCTCATGTAGTCCATGCTGGTCTCAACTCGATATGTCCGTGAGGGCAACCTTCAGCTTCTAATCTTCCTGCCTCCATCTTCAGAGAGTGCTGGGATTACAGGTGTGTGCTCCCACAGCCAATTCTGGGGCTAGAACTTGGGTCTTCCTGAATGTCAGGCAAGCACCTACTTAGCCCTGTTATTGTTGCTGATGTCATCATAGCATCCCGTTCTTTCATGGCTGTGTTAGCTCTTGTGACTTGGATGGTAGTGACTATATATATATTTTTTTTTCCGTTTTTCTTTTTTTTCTTTTTTGGCTGGCTTCAAACTCACAAAGATCAGCCTGGCTCGGCCTCTGGGATTAAAGGTGTGTGCTACCATCTCCTGCCTGTGACTGTATTTTTTGTGAGATTTCTTTTTTCCTGCCTTTTCTCTATACCCCCTAGGTCATTTGTCTTCTCTTGTCTTCTGTTTGGAAATGTGTAGTTATCTGTCTTGGAAGTCTCACTGCTTGGGAGGTAGAAGCAGGAGGGTCAGTAAAGAATTCAGGTCTAGTCTTAGGTCTGTATCAAGTTTGAGGGCAGCCTGGACTACGTGAGAATATGCCTGAAAAATACGGACAGGTTAGAGCTCTTGCTGCTTAAGCATGAGGACCAGAGTTCGGGTCCCAACACCCACTCGAAAAGCTGGGCAGGGCTGTGCCTGAGCGTCCGTTAGTTGGAGTGCTTTGGGGCGTGGAGACAGACTGTTTCTGGGCTTGCTGGCCTCCAGCCTGGCTCCAGGTTCAGTGAGGGAGCGCTGGAGAGGGAGAGGAGAGGAGAGGCCACCCAACCCATGCTATCTCTGTAAAAAGGTACTTTTCCCCCTGATGGTTGTTTTGAGACAGTTGTTGCTGTGTGGCTGACCTTGAGGTCTACCCCTCTGCCTCAACCTTCTCCCCCAAGTGCCTGGAACACAGGGCCAGGCATATCTGGTGCAGGCTTTTGCTGATTTTCTTTTTGGCCTTGTATGACTCAGAAGTGAGAGTACGCTAGATGCTTAGGCGCCTGGGTTTCCGCCTGGCTCTGCCTCTGCCTAAACCCAACCCTGAGAATGCCTGTCTTTTTATAAGTTAATTCACTAATTTAACCATTGTTATTATTTGAGATAAGATCTCTGACACACTTATGTAGCCCTCTGTAGGTGAGGCTGGCCTTGAGCATCCTGATTTCACCTGGAACTCCTGCCTCAGCCTTGGGGATGGAAGTGGGCAGAGCCGGGATTACAGAAGCAGAACCCCTCCCCCCATGAATTCCAGCCTTTTATAGTTTCATCTTTGTCAGCAAGGGCTTGTGGGAGACTCTAAATTCTTTCATGAAAACAGCTCCTCAGGTATGGCAGACAGCTGACGGCCTTCACTGGGCTTTCCATATGCCATGTTCTATCTCCAGCAGGGCAAACAAAACAAAACAGACCCTGCCCAATCAGCTGTGGTCTTAAGCACCTCCCTGCCCCCTGGGTTTTAGAGATGCCAGGGCCTCCAAGTTGGGAGGACCAGAAATACTCTAATTTGATTGCCTTGTCTTATTTGTTTTGAGACAGCATCTCACTCAGCTCCTACTGGCCTCCAAGTTCTTGGGATCCTCCGGCATCAGCTGTCCAAGTGCTGAAATCAGGGGCATGCACCATCGTACCTTGGTGGTTTTTTGTTTGTTTGTTTGTTTGTTTTTGTTTGTTTGTTTATTTGATTTGGTTCTGGGAATGGAACACAGATGCTAAATCAGCAGTCTGCCACTGTGCTACATCCCTGGCTTTGTTTGTTTATTTGTGTGTGTTGGTGTTTATTCAGAGGCAAGGTGTTAGTGTCCCAGGTTGACCTGGGCTTTCTCTGTGTAGCTACGTAGGATGGTCTTCTTGCAACCTGGGGTGCTAGGGTAGGGTTATGTGTGCCACCAAGCCTGATTTATGGGATGCTGGTGATTAGGCTAGAGTTACACCCCCCTAGCCTTGTGTGTGTGTGTGTGTGTGTGTGTGTGTGTGTGTGTGTGTGAAACTGGGCAATTGCAAAGTGTGTGTGCATGCATATGTGTACGAGTGCGTGTGCGTGCGTGCGTGCGTGCGTGCGTGCGTGTGTGTGTGTGTGTGTGTGTGTGTGTGTGTGTGTAAAAATGTGGGCAAGAAAGAAGTGTGTGTAGAGGTCAGACAACTTGGGACATGGGCATTTGGTTTTTTTCCTTCCATCATGTGGGTCCCAGGGATCAAACTCAGATCATCAGGCTTGGCCACAAGTTCCTCTACTTACTGAGCCATCTTGTCAACCCACAGAAGGAATTCTTAACTCTAAAGTTGTGCTCCAGCTTCTGGTATGATGCCTCACTCTGAACCTACTGCTTTGCCCAAGCAGCCTTTAGAAGTTCATTTATCCCAAACTCTTTCACTCCGGAGGTTGAAGTGGTCCTTAGGGGATGCATTCTTTCCATAAGGAAGTCCCTCTCTAATTACCTGCTGATTGTGACCTGTCTGGAGCCTGCGGGCTTAAGCTGAGTGGACTCATTTGCATATCATTGGAGCCTTTGATACTCTTTTTTTTTTTTTTTTTTTTTTTTTGGTTTTTCGAGACAGGGTTTCTGTGTAGCTTTGCGCCTTTCCTGGAACTCACTTGGTAGCCCAGGCTGGCCTCGAACTCACAGAGATCCGCCTGGCTCTGCCTCCCAAGTGCTGGGATTAAAGGCGTGCGCCACCACCGCCCGGCTGATACTCTTTTTTATTTAAATTTTTAGCATCTAATTTTTCCGGGTAAAATATCATGTGTGTGTGTGTGTGTGTGTGTGTGTGTGTGTGTGTGTGTGTGTTGAGACAAAGCCTGTGCACCCCAGGGAGGATGTTTGATTTTGTGATGGTTGAAGATTTGGGGGAAGCTGGAGGTCCCGGAGTAGGATTTGAGTTTGAGGGGCAGGTAGGGTGGGGAGGCAGGGATGGGCTTTAAGTCCCCGGGACTAGCCTTTAGGCCCTCCTTGTAGGGTGGGGCTGGTTTTTTAAAAACTGGCTTTGCCTTAGCTCCATTCCTTCAGCCCAGAGGAGGTGGCAGCCACAAGTCCCCAGCCACTGCACCCAGAGCGCAGGGGAAGCCTCCACACTTGCCACCCCAGCAGCTACCATCACCGGGTAAGTGTCAGAACGCCAGGGACTGGAGAGTTTCAGGGTCTTGCTTTCGTATTTTGCAGGGGTGGGAAGGCACAGAGAGGTTGGGTTGCCTGCTTAGGAGCCCACAGCTGGCAAGGGAAGCCTACAGAAGCCAGGCTTTAGCAGTCACTGGGAAGCTGGGGGTGGTGGGGTCAGGGCTTGGGGAGAGGCAGTTTTCTTACTAGAGTCACTTAAAAAAAAAAAAGACTTTTTATTTATTTGTGTGCATGTGCGCCAATGGATGCGCACCGGTCTATGTGTGCTAAGGTGCACATGTGGAGGTCAGAGGACAGTTTTCAGGAGTCAGTTCTCTCCTTCCAGCATGTGGATCCCAGGCATTGAACTCAGTCATCAGACCTGGCAGCAAGTCCTTTGTCCACTGAGCCATCTTGCCAACTGGTGTATGTGCTGTGTGTACGAGTGCTGTGTGTGTGTGCGTGTGCTGTGTGCGTGTGCTGTGTGTGTGTGTGTGGGGGGGGCCGCTTGGGCATGCGGGCTTGCCTGCCGTGGCTTGAGTATGGAGGACACCTTTTGGGAATTGGTTCTCTTTTCATTGTTGCATCATCCAGGGCTCGAACTCTGGGTATCTGGCTTGTTTGGCGAGCACTGTTATCCACCACACCATCTCACTCATCCTGGACTCAACTTTTATTCATTTTCTTGCCTTGCTTTTTTGGTAAATTATATCCGTGTCAGAGTTCATGGGAATTAGTCAAAATAGAAATTATCCCAGGCTTCTGAAAGTTCATATTAGTTACCAGCCACACGCACCCTTTGTACCCCTTCCTTTTGCGCATTCCTGCGCCCATAGTCCCTTCATAAGGAACAGCATATGCTCTACTGCTGAGAGTCCACCCCTCTCATTTTATTCTGCAGCAGCAGCGGCTAAGGCTGGCCTTGAACTTGCTCTGTAGCCCAGGCAGACTGAACATGTGACCCTCCTGCCTCACCTTCCCAAGTGCTGGGGTAACAGGCTTGTGTTTTTACCCTTCTTTCTCCCTCCCTCTGTCCCTCCCTATTTTTAATTCTAACTGCACAGTTCAATGCATTTATACTGTACAGCTGTCCTTGTCCCCTGACTTCCTTTCTCCCCCCCCCCCCAGCCCCTGGGACCTACTCTTCAGCTTCCTCTTTCAGTGAATTGGTAGTTCTGGGTTCCTTGTCACAGCATTTACCCTTTTGTTTGAATAGGTTTTTCTTCCTTTTTAAAGGCAGAATAATATTCCACTGCATAGACATGCCACAAATTTGTTTACCCATTCGCCCACTCAGAACTTTTGGACTATTTTTGTCCGGGTTATTTGAGAACACTGCTGTAATGCTTCTGGTGTGCAGGTAACTGTTCATATGCCTGCCAGGGGTTAGCTTTACAGGACTGAGCCTCCAAATCTGTCTTACATTTTTTTATTTCCCCTTTAAGACAGGGTCTCTAGCCCAGGTTGGCTTGTCCTGGCTATGTAGCCAAAGGTGACCCTGTGAACTGATCCTGTCCCCACCTTCCAAGTGCTGGGATCACAGGCAAACACCTTGTCTAGCATTGTTTTTGTTTTTTTGCTTTTGTTTTTTGAGACAGGGTCTTATTGTGTAGCTGGAGCTGCCTCGTAACATCCAAGATTATAGGAGAGCACCCATACGCACAGCTTGAATAGTGTTGCTTTAGGAGTCCAAGCCTGCTTCCTAATCCATGGAAAGGACTAGAACTACTGTGGCTAGCTTCCCTGATACCTTTGGAAGCAGCATGGGGCAGGGCCTGTAAACAGGGAAGTGAGGCATGTGGACAGCCTGATTACCCCATAAGCTGGAGATGTTTGGGAAAGGGGCAGGGAAGGGCGGGCCTCATTCTGTGTGTCTGTGTCATGTGAATCCTTTCCGGTGTCTAACAGGTTGGATTCCCAGCTGCTGTGCCAAGGCCCTTAGGTGCCAAGTCCCAGGTATAGCCTTGGGAAACCCTTTTCTTCTCCAATGGGTGGTTTCCAGGGTGCCCAGTGCACACCTGAGACCCAGAAACAAAGGTAGCACCAATCTGAATATGGCCTGTGGACTGACTGACTTCTTCCCTCCCTCCTTTTTTTTTTTTTTTTTTTTTTTTTTTTTTGTGGTTCCTGGAACTTGCTCTGTAGACCAGGCTAGCTTCTTTTTAGATTTCCCCGCCCCCAGCTGAGGACCGAACCCAGGGCCTTGCGCTTGCTAAGCAAGAGCTCTGTCACTGAGCTAAATTCCCCCCAGGCTAGCTTCTTAATTCAGAGATCCACTTGCCTCTGCCTCCCAAGCACTAGGATTAAAGGTGTGCGCCACCACTGTTACTGGTTTTCTTACATGTTCATACCCCTGATAAACTCTTAACTTGTAAGAGCAGACAGAGTGAGAAATGAGCAATGATGATTGATTGCACAATAGAATAGTCAGAGTTGGGAATGGGGCTCCTTTTGGTAGGTGCTTGACTAACGTGCTGGAAGCCCTGGGTTTTCCCAGCAATGCAGCAACCAGGCATGGTGGTGCACACTAAAATCCTACCACTAAGGAGGTGGAGGCAGGGAATCAGGAGTTAAGGTCATCTCCTGCTACATAAGTAAGTTGAAGGTCAGCCTGGGCTACATGAGACCCTGTCTCATAAATAAAAATGGGGCTGGGGAGATGGCTCAGCAGACAAGAGCATTTATTGCTCTTGCAGAGAACCCGAGTTTGGTTCCCGGTAGCCACAGTGGGCAACTCAGAACCACCTGTAGCTCTGAAGGCACTGTCACTGGTGTGTACATACCCACATGCATACATAATTCAAACAATAAGTATTTAAGAAGACAATTATAATAAGTACACTCAGAAAATAAAGTTTAATTTTCATTCATTGTGTGTGGACGTCTGTGTGCACGGGCAGGCCATCATGCACTCCTGAAGGTCAGAGGACAACTTAGAGAGGTTCTTCCCCTCTACCGTTTGGGTGCTGGGGATTGAACTCAGGTTGTCAGCTTGTTGGCAAGCTCCCTTGCGTGCTGAGCCATCTTGCTGGCCCACAAGTACACTTTAATACAAATAATGTGACTGTGGTTGCTCATAAAAATACCTATTATTTGTTTATTCAAGATGGATTTACTCTATATCCCAGGCTGGCTTCAAAATTGATCCTTCTGCCTCCAGAGTGCTCGGGTCACAGGTGAACATTGCCAAGCAATCTTATGTTGTTTTCACACCCCTCCCACCTCTTCCTGAGATGGTTTCGCGGAGCCCAGGCTAGCCTAGAACATGCTAGCTCTGTAGTCACTGATGACCTCGAACTTCTGATCTTCCTGCCTCCACCTTTGAAGGGCTGGGATCCTAGGTGTGGACTCTCCACCCTAATCCTTCTTTTGGGAATGACAAGATGAAGTGTATGAAATAATGTAGCATTGAGCTTGGGCACTGGAGGGGTACAGGTGATGAGTGAGTTAAGGGCAGCATATGCTGGGGCTTGGATGCATTGGGAAGAGATGCTTCACTTACGGGCAGAGTAGATCAGAAGGGTGCAAGATTCCATTCCATCAAGCTATTCAGAATGACATGGGATTTAAAACTTTACCAGTTGTTTATTTCTGGGATTTTTTTCATCTAGCACTTCTGGATTATGGTTGAAATCACAAATAGGGTCAACTTCAGGTTTCCTCATTCATGATTTTATCCAGAGCACAGGTAGGATGCCACTGGCTCTCCAAGAGGCTTGTACCCCAACCCCCACAGACAGTGCCCCCCTTCCAAGGTGATAAGGAAGTGTGGTGTCTGGATTTCCCCATCAGCCCCTGGCGATCCAGGCAAGCCACAGCAGCTTTGCTTTCTCCTTTGTAAGTGAGTGCATCGTGACTAACTCCTTCCAGGATGAGCCTGGGGTTACAGGAGCTGGTGAGGTATGTGCTTGGCACACAGCCTGGTGTGTAGGAAAACGACTCGGGAAAGTTGAAAGTTTTATGAATGTCATTAAATCTTTTCACAAGAAACAAAGATACCCAAGCGGGCTCTCGTCCTGACTGTGAGCAAGTGGCCCCCTTATTAACCCCAACTTCTGAAGATGTGTTTTTTTTCTTGAAGAGCTGGGAATGGAACCCAGGGCTGCTTCATGAATAATATTCAGATGCTCTACACATTCAGCCCAGCCTTTTTTTCATTTGGTTTTTCAAGACAAGGTTTCTCTGGTTTGGCTGTGTATGTGTAGGCTGGAGAACAGCTTTGGGTGTCTGTCATTCCTCAGGAAGCTGTTCACTTCCTTTGAGGCAGGGTCTCTCTCAGTGGCCTGGAGTAGGCTAGGCTGGTTGACTGAGCCCTAGGGATTTGCCTATCTCTACTTCCTTAGCCTTGGGATGACATGGGTGTGTCACTACATCTGACTTTGTGTGTGTCGTTTTTTCAAGACAGGGTTTCTCTGTTAACAGCCCTTGCTGTCCTGGAACTTGCTCTCTAGGCTAGGCTGGCCTCGAACTCACAGAGATCTGCCTGCCTCTGCCTACCACCGCCCGGCAGTCTTAATTTCTTAATCTGAAATATGAGTAACAAGGTTCCTAGGCTCTAGGGCTTCAGGGGAGTGAGCAAGGATCTGGGAAGTGTCCTGAGGCATGTGGAGCAAAAGACACCTGAGGTTTGGAGGTAGAGTGGGCTTGCACCCCCCCCCCAACTCCCTAAGACAGGGTTTCTCTGTGTAATCCTTGCTGTCCTTGAACTCACAGAGATCCACCTGCCTCTGCTTCCAGAGTGCTGGATTAAAGGCGTGTGCCACCACTGCCTGGCAGAAGTGCTTGGGATTTTGACGCCACTTTGAATGCTCTGATCTTGGAAGCTAAGCAACTTAGGGCCTGGCTAATGCTTGGATGGGAGAAGTACCTGGGTCTTTGGTGGATATGACAGTCATAAGCCTGAGGACAGTGATTGATATCCAGCACCCTTGTGAAAAAACAGAAGAGGTCTAAGCACTTGGGAAGGCTAAGGTGGGAGGACCCCTGATGTTGGAGGCCACCCTGGCCTACATAGTGAGAGCCAGGGCAGCTTGGGCTACATAGTGAAACCTTGCCTCAAAAAAAAAAAAGGGGGGGGGAGGGCATGGAGGTGGCTGTGCAAGCTTGGGGGCCGACATCAAATCCTGGCACCCATGCTAACAGCTGGGAAGATGTGCATATACTGAATGAACATGAATATGTATACATGTGTGTGTGCATGCATGCATGCACACACACACACACACACACACACACACACACACACACACACACACACACACACTGAGCCTGGGAGCTAGCACATGGCCCCTGGCTCACCCTAGGAATCCCACTTTGTCCCAGTTCTTCCCCACAGAGACTCTTCCACGGAGACTGGTCTTCTACATCCACTCCTTCGGTTTCTAGCTGGGAAAAGCCTTCAGCTTAGAACATTGCTGAATTAAATCTAAATTAATTGAGATTTAATAAAATAAAACATAGAGTTCTCCAGTCTTAGTAGCTGTATTTCAGATGCTCAGGCGTGACACGTGGTCAGTGGCTGCCACATCCCACAGCACAGTGTCTGCTGGGCCCTGGTCCTCTTGTTGTTGCTGCGCATCGTTTATTTACCCAGTCCTGTACCTGACGGACCCAGCTATGCTTGTGATTTGTTGATGATATCAGGCAGGGTGATGAGGCTGGTGGTCCTAGTGTAACTGTTCTGTAGAGGCTTTTTAAAGACCCGTGAATGGGACCCAAGACCTTGATCATGGTAGGTGGGTGCTCTATCACTGAACCACACCCCAGCCCCTCTCTACTAGCAGTCTCTACCACTGAGCCACACCCCAGCCCCTCACTGGGGATTCTAGGCAGGGCTCTACCACAGAGCCACACCCCAGCCCCTCACTGGGGGATTCTAGGCAGGTGCTCTACCACTGAGCCACACTCCCAGTCCCTCACTGGGGGATTCTAGGCAGGGGCTCTACCACTGAGCCACACCTCAGCCCCTCACTGGGGGATTCTAGGCAGGTTCTCTACCACTGAGCCACACCCCAGCCCCTCACTGGGGATTCTAGGCAGGGGCTCTACCACTGAGCCACACCCCAGCCCCTCACTGGGGATTCTAGGCAGGGGCTCTACCACTGAGCCACACTCCCAGTCCCTCACTGGGGGATTCTAGGCAGGGGCTCTATCACTGAGCCAGCCGTCCCAGCTCTTTGTATCTTTTATTGAGACAGTTAGAGTGGCCCTGGCTAGCCTTTGTCCACTCTAGTCCAGAGTGGCTTTGACCTTTCCGTCCTCTGGCCTCAGCCTCCTGAGTAGCTCCAGTGACTGTCCTGTGCCACCATTCCTGGTTTTGCGCCTGCTTTAGGATTGCAGCTCCATGCTCAGAGGGCATCATTGGCTTGCCTGGTCACTGGGAACCCCCCTCCCACCAGCTGTCCTTATTCCCAGCTTGGGAGGCAGTAGTTGGGGCCCCTTGGATCCCTGGCAGTGACAGGAGCCGTTGGTGGCATCCGGGCCCCAACGCTTCTGGGTTTTGCTTGCTGGGTTTCACAAGCCCAGGCAGGGGAAGGCCTAGGCCCTGCACTTCCGCACAGCCGGGGCAGGAAGAACTGGCGGCTGATGTAAGCCTTTGCGCAAACCCCTGGCTACTGGCTTCCGGACCCGCCATCTGCCACATCAGGGAGGAAGCCTAGGGCTTGTCAGGGCCCAGAGGCCCTACTTCTCCGGGACTCAGGCAGCATGGATGTGCTGACCGGCCACAAGGGCCCTTGGGCCGCAGGAGTTTGCAGCTGGACTCTGGGCTGCAGAAGTTGGCCGCAGTGACGGTGGCTGGACGTAGACCATGGTAACAGGCATGTGGTCAGAGGGTGTGTGCTGTCTAGCTACCGCTGCCCCTACTCGGCGTAATTAATGAGGAAGCCCTGCCTTTGGCCAACTCAGTTTTCCTGTGTCGACCCCAAAGGGCCTGGGGGTATATTTTGGGATCTTTCCCGTTTGAGAGGTGGTCAGTGGGCACTTGTATACAGGGCTTGCATGGGGGGGCTTTTGGGGACCCAGAAGCTGGAATGTGTATATACATGGGTGGAGTCTGTGAGTTCCCTGTGGCTTAGACCAGGGGCCCCCCTGGCATTTGAGCCACATCGCATCCTGTCTGTGTGTCCAATGTAATGTTACTTGCATGTGTTGTTGCAAACAGTGCCTACCTCTCAGGGACTAAAGAAGGCCCTGTGTGTTTACACGAAGCCCTCCTCTGGGGACTGGCCAGGATGGGCCCCTGGCGGGTGCTGGGTTGGGGTGCTGGGCCTAGTTATGTGTTCAGGGCTCACTGCCTCTCTTATGGTTTGTGTTGGGGAGAGCTTGAAATCTCCCACAGAACATTTGGCCTATTTACTATTGTTCCTAAAACTATCATATCCATTATACAGTTCTTGTTAAATGCATGCCTCCCACCTGGTTTTTGTTTTTAAATAGTATATATTTTTTTGTAGTGCTGAAGATTGAACCTAGGTCCTCATGCATACTCTACAAATACTCTACGTTACTTCCCCAGACCGAGGATGGGTATTTTAGACAGGGTCTCATCCTGTAGCCCAGACTACCTGGAATCTGCTACGTAGCTCAGGCTGGCCTTGGATTGCCTCTGTTCTCCTGTCGATAACCGATGGAAACTATCATTGGCAGGCTCCATCTTTTTAAAAACTTCTTGTCTTTTGAGACAGGGGCTCGCTGTGTAGCCCAGGCTAGCTTGGAACTTGCCATCCTTCTGCCTCAGCTCACAAGGGTTGGAATTGTACATGTATTCCTGACTTTTGCTGTTTTCCTCTCACCTTGTGATGGTTCCACATGTCACACCTCTCAGGTTGGGCTCTGAGATGTCCTGCAGGGGGGGTCACTGCTCTTTGGCCATGCCAAGGCCTTTCCTCTTGGGGCGTCTGCTTTTCCACCAGTTACATGGGCACTGTAAGTGTCTAGTGGTTGTTCAGTTACAATCACTGGACACTCAGGCTCTTGCACATCATGGGTAACTGTGGGGTCCTTGGGGATGTTGGTGTCCTGTGCTGAGGTCAGAACATGAGCTCCCTCTCCAGTAACCATTACACTCTGGTTCGCCTGGGTGGTCGCTGGGGGCCCCCTACTCCCATTCCAGACTGGACTCAGGCTTACATCTGCAGCCAGAGTAGTAAAACTATTCTGTGTGTGTGTGTGGGTGCTCAGGGGAAGTCTAGCAGTCTTCCTTGGTTGCTATGGTGATTGGGCCCATAGGGTGTGGCCCGGGCTGGCTAAGGGGTGCCTTTTGATCTCTCTGGCAGTGAAGGATTCTTGCAGTGAGGGGGGCCCTTGGGATGGTGGTCCAGGTGGTTTACTGGTTTGCTGGCTGCCTGACAGGGGCCCCCCCCCCTTTCTCTGCAGGCGAGGCCTTCTTGGGCAGCTTTGTGGCCAGCGGGATGGGGCCCTCGGCCTCGTCTCAGGGGAGCCCAGTATCCCTGACTTCTGACCTCTCCTTCCGCTCCCCCACCCCCAGCAACCTGCCTATGGTGCAGCTGTGGGCTGCCCGAGCCCATGAAGGTAAGGAGTGGGCCAGATGGGAGGGGCTGAGGGCTGCTGGGCCACTGTCTCAACCATGATAGCAATTTTTTGTCCCCAACACCATTCTCGACAACTTTCTCACAGTGGCCTCCGTTTTTTTCCCTCTAGTACTCAGTGCTTATCTTGTTACCACAGGGCCTTTGCACAAGCTGTTTACACCTCTGCTTGCAGCCTCTCACCCCAGCCCACTGGCTCCTCCTTCATGGGCTGCTTAAGCAGTCGCTCCTCTCCCTGCTATGTGGTTATTCCCAGGTGGTGTGCCGTCTTGAGGTCAGGGGCTGGTGTTTATTCAGTGAGAACTATCCCCCGCCCCCACACTTACTCCCACCTCATGCCCCAGCTATTGTGGGGAGCCTCAGGCCTGCGTACTCTGAGCTTTTTTTTTTTTTTTTTTTTTTCTCGGCAGTGCTGGGAATTGAACAAATCTAAGCCCCCATGCATGGGAGGCATGCCTCCTCCACCTCTGGCTCTGGTGGATTTGGGGTATTGCTTGGTTGAGGTTAGGGCCCTCTTATGTCTTGTGGACCCTGTGGGCTCCCCTAGAATCTGGGATACTGTAGTTCTGGGAGGCCCCTGTTGCCTGCTTTAGGTTGTCTCAGTCATTCCCTATTTCCTGGGGTTGGAGACAGAATGAATGCCCACCAGCATGGGGTTGTGGGCTGCTGAATTTTGCTCATCGGTTGCTGGAAGTGTCCCTGTCAGGCATGATAGCGTGGTCCTTCCTGTACAGAGGAGGTCACTAAGGCTGTTCTTCTTGGGCCTTTTGAGACAGGCACCTGAGTCCAGGAACCAGTATATATGTCTTGCACAGGGAGGGCTGTATCCCCTCTGCTGGGTGTTTGCCATGGTCTGGGATACTGGATGCTTGTGTGGGCTGGTGTTCTGAGTCCCTCCCACTGAGTTCAGCCTGGGTGAGTGGTGAGCAGAGGCTTGGCGCAGGTCACCTCTCCTGTGTCACCAGTTCAGTCCTCAGTCCTTCCTGAGATGCTGATAGCAAACACATATGCCACTGACGTGGCCTGGTCCTGGGGCTGCGTTTTTGGGCCCTCTCCATCCTCTGCAGCAGTCTGGGAAAGGGGCTGAGGTACCCATCTTGCAATATGAAAGCAGAGGGTCCCGCTACGAACAGCTTGAACACTGGTTCATGTTCTCTGCGATGCTGTAGACCGCCAGTCTGTTTTGTTTCTCGACTTGTGTTGTGGGTTGCCTTGTCTTGTTTAGTTTTCAAGACAAAGTCTTACTATGTAGTGCTGGCTGGCCTAGAATTCACTGTGTCGACCAGAATGGCCTTGAATTTGACGCAATTCTCCTGCCTCTGCTTTTCAAGTATTGGGATTACACGTGTGAAGCCACCATTCTGGACAACCCCCTTTTATTTATTTTTTGTTTGTTTGTTTATTTTGAGACAAGGGGTCTTTCTTACTGTGTAGCCCAGGCTGGCCTCGCACTCGCAGCGATTCACCTGCCTCTGCCTCTGCTGGGTTAAAGGCGTGCGCCACCAAGTGCTCAGCTATCAGGTGGTCTTTAATGTATCAGGTGATGTGGAGAAAAAGACGTCAGCCATGCCTTGCATCCCTAACCTCAGACAGACGGAAGGCTAGGTCCAGGGATACTGTCCCTTGTTGCTCTCCAGTAGGACCCCAGCCCCAGGCAGGACATAAGCTTTGCCTGGCCCTCAGTGCCCGTCTTTCTCTCATCCCTGCTTGCTCTTCGTTGTCTGTGTTTGTTGCCTGTCGCCACCCTTCCTGAAGTCACACCACTTTCCCCTTGGGCTTCACTGTAGGAGCCGTTTCAGGGGACTTACGAGGTCTTCCTTGCAAGACCGGGCAGCTAGAGATGCCTGGCTTCTGTGTTCAGAGAAGGCAAGCAGTCAGTTCTGAGGCACACAGCAGAGGCCCGTGAAATCCATTCATCCAGGGTCCACACTCTGCTGAGGTCTGGGCTTGTAGGGTCCAGGCACTTCAGTTCAAAGCCAGGTTTAGCTACAGTGTGATCTCTTAGATAGTGGTCTACTGTGAGTCTGTTTTTGTTTTGTTTTGCATTGTGTTTAATCTGTAAAATGAGATGATAAGAGTGTGTGGTCCTCTTAAGGTTGCTTTTGAGGTTTAAAATGACAATCATGGCTTCCGAGTCTCCTCTAGGTTGGGTCCATTCTGATTTTGATTCTGGGATATTTGAACTTGCATCCAAGCCCTTGTGGGTTTCCTGGGCCTCAAGGAAGGCTTGAGGTGGCAGGGTGTGGAGTGGGACAATGGCCACCCTGCGAACTGGTGTTAACCGCTCCGCTTCTTGTACCAGGGAGCTGACAGGCCACTGTGCTTTTTTTCCAAGGAAAAGAAAATGCTAGAAGGAAGTTCCCTGTGGGGAAAGCATGACTGACTGGTCTAGACCTCTCTGTCTTCTCTCCCTAGGCTTCTCCCACCTGCCTGGTGGGCTGTACCCATCCTACCTCCACCTGAACCACCTGGAGCCCCCCAGCAGTGGGAGCCCCCTCCTCAGTCAGCTGGGTCAGCCCAGCATCTTCGATACCCAGAAAGGTTAGGAGCTGGAGGGGGTGGGGCTGTTGCCTGGCAGGGAGGGGGTGGCAGAGTGATTTCCTGGGGTTTCTCTGGGGGGTGCCCTCTGCAGGATTATAAGTATCTTCCATGTTGTTTTCTTGGGGGGTCCCTAGGATGGAGCCCAGGGCCTTGCAGGTGCTAGGAAAAGGCTGTACCACTGAACCGCAATCCCTCTTCCCCAGCCTCTTCACGAATATTTACTTTTCTTGTATTGACATAGGGTTTCTAGGTAGCCCTGGCTGTCCTGGAACTCACCATGTAGACCAGGCTGGCCCTGAACTCACAGAGATCCACCTGTCTCAGCCAAGTGTTGGGATTAAAGACGTGTACCACCATACCTGACCTTCAGCTATATTTTCTTTCCCCTCTTTCCTCCCCCCCCCAACTTTTTTTTTCCTAGACAGGGTTTTTCTGTGTAGCTCTGGCTGTTCTAGAACTCACTCCGTAGACCATGCTGGTCTTGAACTCACAGAGATCCACCTGCCTCTGCCTCCCAAGTGTTGGGATTAAAGACGTGCACCACTACCACCTGGCTTTTCCTTTCCTTTTTTAAACTAATAATTGAATCATTTTTTTCCTTCCTTCCTTCCTTCCTCTCTCCTCCTCCCTCCTTCCTTCCTTCTTCCTTCCTTCCTCCTCCCTCCCCCCCCCCCCCCCCCCTCCCTCCTCCTCCTCCCCCCCTTCCTTCCTTCCTCCTTCCTTCCATCCATCCATCAGAGGACAACTTGGAATTCTTTCCTTCTACCACACTGGCCGGAGATCAGACTCAGCTCCTCAGGCTTGACCGCAGACACTGTGACATGCTAAACCATCTTGCAGTCTCTCCTTCATTCCTTCCTTTCCCTCCCTGCCTTCTCTTCTCTCTCCTCACCTCTCCCTTCACTCTCTTTCCTCATGCAGCCCGTAGTGGCCTAGACCTTGCTCCATAGCTCTGGATGCCTTAACATCCACTTGCTTTTACCGCCTTGAATGCTGGGCTTACAGGTGTCGGCGTCAAGGTGCCTTTTTGAGACACAGTCCCAAAGTCCCCTCACTGTCACTGTGTCACCCACAGCCTTTTAATAAGCCCTGGATAGCTCTGAAAGCAGCCTTTGGCCTTTCTTCCTTTAGAATGAGGAAACAAGCCGGGGAGGATGAGATGGCTAAAGTCAAATTGTTACTCACTTTCCAGCCATGCCTGGCCCCTCCCTCGGGTAGACCAGGTCCCTACACATTGTCTCTTTGGGGTGCCATGCACCCTTGGGTTATGAGTGGGTAATTATTCTGGTTCACTGTGTCCTTTTCTCCCTAGATGGCTTCTACCTGCCTGCGCCTGGGACCTTGCACTCTCACGCACCCTCGGCCAGAACCCCCAGTGGCCACTCCTCAGGTGGTCCAGCCAAAGGCTCCTCCCGGGAAGGTGCAGGGAAGGATCGCTCAGGCCGTGGTGGAGACCCCCCTCCGTTGTTTGGCAAGAAAGACCCTCGGGCACGTGAGGAGGTATCCGTGCCCCGTGGTGTGGTGGACTTAACCCAGGAGGCCCGAGCTGAGGGCCGCCAGGACCGTGGGCCCTCACGCCTGGCTGAGCGCCTGTCACCCTTCTTGGCAGAGGCCAAAGCCAAGGGTGCTTTGCAGCCATCCACCTTGAGCCTATGCAATGGCGCGGTGGACGCAGGGCTGGTGGCCGAATTGGGCCGTGGAGGTGCCAAGGAGGTGGCCAGGCAGGAGGAGAGTGCTCGGCTGCTGCGGCGGGCGGAAGCTCTGCTGCCCACGGCAAGGCCCTGTGGGTCCCCACTGCCACCACCACCACCGCCGCCACTGCCTCCCAAGGGTCCCCCTGCACCTCCTTCCTCGACACCAGCTAATGTCTACACCGTGTTCCGTGAACCAGGCCGTGAGCACCGCGTGGTGGCACCCACCTTTGTGCCTTCTGTGGAGGCCTTTGATGAGCGTGTGGGACCCATCCAGATAGCATCTCAGGCTCGTGATGCCAGGGCCAGGGAGCGTGAGCCAGGCCGTCCTGGCGTCCTGCAAGGTCCCCCTGGATCTCCACGACTGGAGCGACCAGAGGTCCTGCGGGAGAAGAGTTCTGTCATCCGTTCCCTCAAGCGTCCACCTCCATCCGATGGACCTCCAGCCCGATCCTCTCGGTCCTCCCCCGATGCCCGCGCCTACCTGCCCCCCAAGGAACTACTCAAGCCTGAGGCTGACCCGAGGCCTTGTGAGCGTGCACCCCGAGGCTCTAGCTCCTCTGCTGCCCAGCAGGCTGCTAAATTCTTTGGCCTGGAACCATCCCGACTTCCCGGGCCGGAGCACAAGTGGAAACCTTTTGAGCTGGGCAACTTCGCCACCACGCAGATGGCTGTCCTAGCTGCCCAGCACCACCATGCCAGCCGAGCTGAAGAGGAAGCAGCTGTCGCCACAGCATCCAAAAAGGCCTACCTGGACCCAGGGAGTACAATGCCCCGTGCCCCGGCCCCCTGCGGCAGGCCTGGTGCCGACCTCCACTCTGCAGCCCATGGACCCGGAGAGGCCTCTGCTATGCAGAGCCTCATCAAATACAGTGGTAGCTTTGCTCGGGAGGCCGTGGCCGTGCGCCCTGGCGGCGGTGGAAGAAGAGCCCCTTTGGAGGCCTGGGAACCATGAAACCCGAACCTACACCCACATCTGCAGGTCCCCCCAGAGCCCAGGCCCGACTTACACACTCTGGAGTCCCTGCAGCTGGAGGGGGCCGGCAGCTGAAACGGGACCCAGAGAGACCTGAGAGCGCCAAGACCTTCGGGCGGGAGGGCTCTGGTGCCCAGGGGGAGGCGGAAGTGAGACACCCGCCTGTGGGCATTGCTGTGGCTGTGGCGCGGCAGAAGGACAGCGGCAGCAGTAGCCGGCTGGGGCCTGGGCTGGTAGACCAGGAGCGCTCTTTGTCACTGAACAACGTCAAAGGTAGGTGCTGGGTCCTGACTTTGTTTTGTTTTGGTGGTGGGAAGGTCGAACCTATAGGATCACTAATGCACAAGATAGGCAAGTACTGTGCCACTCTGTTATTTTGGGGGGAGGGGCAGTCATCTCCAGCTCACGTTGTAGCTAAGAATGATCTTGAACTTTTGATCCCCTTGCCTCCACTTCCTGAGTGCTGGGACAGGCGGCGTGTGCATCCTGACACTGGTTCATGCAAGGCTGGCATGGATCCCAGGGCTTGCTGCATGCTGTGCAAGCAATCTAGCAAGTGACCCACACCTCCAGCCCCCGTTTCTCGTTAAGTTGCCCAGACTTGAACTTGCTGTGTAGCCTAGATAGGCTTTGGATTTGTAGTAGTTGGCATTATACCAGGCCTAGTCCCACTCTTAGATTTTACTCTGTGGGTGTGGGTGTGGGTGTGGGTGTGTGTACAGGTGTTATGCGCAAGTGTGGAGGTCAGAAGACAACCTCAGGAGTTCATTTCACCGTGTACTTGTTTGAGATAGGCTCTCTTATGATATTTACCTATTGTGTGTGTGTGTGCTGTGTGTGTGTGTGTGTGTGTGTGTGTGTGTGTGTGTGTGTGTGTGTGCATGCATGCCCAGACACACACGTGAGTACACTGCACACATGGAGGTCAGAGGACAAGTTGTAAGAAACGGTTCTTCTTCCCTGTGGGTTCTGGGGATGGAATTCAGGTCTTCAGGCTGGCAGCAGGCTCCTTCACCTACTGAGGCACCTCTCTGGCCTGAGACATTTTCTCTTGTGGGGCTTCAGAGTCCAGGCTAACTGGCACCAGATCTTCTGTGGATTCTCTTTTCTCCACTTCCCAGCTTTACATGCTTCTGTGGGATCTGAACTCAGGTCCTCACACTTGTACTTTGCTTTTTCTGAGTCCTCTCCCCATTCCCTAATCCTTGGATCTGCTTGCCTTGATGTCTCACTTCTAGTTTCCTGCCCTCCACCCTTTTTAATTGTGTGGCCCTGGGTAGCTTGGAATCTACTCTGTAGACCAGGCTGGCTTTGAACTCATAGAGATCCACCTGCCTCTGGAGTGCTGGGATTTAAGGCACGCACTAACCGCTCCTGGCTGGTTTCCTACTCTTTTTCTCCCAAGCCTCCCCTGTTCCCCAGTACTGCTTGTCCATCGTGGCTGCTATTGAAACTTTGATTGCCTTTCCCATTATCCATATAGACGTGTAGAGTACAGGAGAGGAGAAGGAAAAAAAAGACCATTATGTTTTCCCAGCACCCCAAACACTTTCCTGGCTTTCCCTGAATTCATTTCCCCGTGCAATTTGTGTCTACCTGCAGAGTGGCTAGCGCGGCATAGTCTTGGTCTTAATGCGTTGTTCCTCCATCACAGTGTGGGTCATTTCTCCCGAGATGGTGGACTCTTTACAAGTGTCATTTTTTTTACGGTCTTTAATATTCCGTGGGGAGCACATGCCAGCAGGTACCATAGTTAGGTTTCTGGTCCCCTGTGGGCATTTTAAGTTTTTGCCTGCTCTCTTTTGTGTCGAGAATGCTGTGTGGAATATTTGTGCACGTAGTACCTCTGTGCTGTTTTGAGTCACTTCGTTATGTCCTGGAGATTCCTAGGAATAGACTAACCTGAAGCCTCCCGAGTCCTTCGGAGGGGTGGGGGGTAGAGCTGGGTGTCGTCTCATTCAGTGCCTCTGGTGCCCTGTCAACATGGGGCTTGGAGCATAGTAGGTGTTGGGTAAACAGGTGAATGAGTGAATGCTTGTGGATGGTAGAGACGGCTTCCTGACAGGCTTTAGTGAATCTTATTTAAGTGAAGAAATGTATGTGCATGCGTGTGAGTGTATATCGTGTGTGCTGGTGCCCAGAGATGTGAGAAGGGGCCCTCACATCCCTTACACTTGCTGAGTCTTCTCACCAATGCCCTGGCTGCTGCTGGTTTTTTTTTTTTTTTTTTAATTATTTCTATTTGTGTGTGTGTACGAGAATGTGAGTGTGTGAACATGTGTTTGCACATATGGAGGTCAGAGAACAACTTCCTTGTGTTGATTCTTTCCTTCCACTCTGGATTCAAGGGATCAAATTCAGGTCATCAGGCTTTGTGAGGCAAACAGTTTTACCCTCTGGATCATCTGTCTCCTTTAGCATTTTTTTGCCATTTTTATTGATTCATTGATTGATTGATTGATTAATTAATTGATTTGTGTGAGTATGTGTTTGGGTTTGTGTGAGTATGTGGGCATATGTGTGCCAGGTTGCATGTTTTAAGGTCAGAGGACAATCTTGGGTGCCAGTTCTAGCCGTCTACCTTGTTTGAAGCAGGGTCTCTTGTTTGTTACTGTGTATGCCAGGCTAGCTGGATTGTGGGCTTTTGTGGGGCCTTTCCAGTCTTCATCTCCTACATCACTGTAGGAGCTCTGACATAGGTCATCTATGTGTTTTGGGGATCCAAGCTTGTGTCTTCACACTTGCACGGGTGAGCACTGTATCTGTTGACCCAGCTCCCAACCCTTCCCCCCTTTTTTGAGACAAGGTCTTGTTAATAGCACAGGCTAAGCCCAAACTAGCCTCAAACTTGTAACCCCCCCTGCCTCAGTCATTTTTGAGGTTGGCTCTTCTTCCAGAACTTGGTAAGTTGGTCAGTATTTTGTGTATTTTGGAGATCTATTTTCAGCATCTTTATTGAGCTCTGCACTCTGTCAGCTAAGGGCAGAGCCTGCTGCCGTGCTAAGGGTCTGTGGTTCAGGCATTTAAGCTGAGTATGTCCTGGTGAGGGCTTGGCAGGCTGAGTGAAGGCTGGGAAAAGGTCCGGGCCGGGTGAGGTTTCCCGTGTTGTGTGACATCTCAAGGCAGGCATTGTTTCATGTCCCCAACTTTTTCTTCTCTTGGACCACAGTCCAGGGCCACCCACAAAGCTCCCTTCCTGCAGCTTCCAGACTACACACCCATAGCTGTACTGGGACCTTGTGTATATATCTCCTGACATGCCCTGGGTTCCTCCCCTTCCCAGCCTGCTGCTGCCGCCTTCTGGGTTCCATGGTCTTCATAAGTGTAGTCTTCTCTACGACCTTTCTCTTGGACTGATTTCAGTCCTGTTTCTCAGACAACCTAGCAAAGCCAGGTGTTCTGTGTGACTCTTATTTGTAATGCCTCTATCATTCAGGTTTCAGGGCCTCACCCAGCCTCAGGGCTGGGGTACTGGGCCTGGGTCTTTCTCCTACCACTGTTTTTATTTTTGGAGATGGGGTTTTACTGTGTAGCCCTGATGAGGAACTCATTATACACATCAGGATGGTCTTGAACTCACAGAGATCCTCCTGTACTACCACACCCGGCTTCTAGCAGTATCTTTATACCACCCAGTGCTCCAGCTGGTCCATGCTTGTTTTCCTGGTAGAATATCCCATCCTGTGTTGACTGTCCCTAGCTAGTCCTTGGATGTCCTTATGTCTCTTGAGAACATCTGAGCCTTTGGACTTTGAATCAGGATGTGTCTGCTGACTTTGAAATCTTCTATCATAGAGGTCTAAGTGAATGGTGCTTAGTGGATGTTTGCTGACTGAACGATCGTCTTGCTCTGGGCAGAGATACCTAGCCAAGGAAGCCAGTCCTCTGACGACAGGGGGTGGTTGCAGCAGCACATGCTTATTCTGGGATGGTAAGATAGTGGACAAATCTTCTACCCTGAATAGGGTTCTGTGACATGGTAGGGTACTCCTCTTGTGTGTTTTGGTGGCTTACGTTTTAGTGTCCAAAATACCTGTGCCCACACGGGTCATAAGTGTGTGTGTGCAAGAAGAGGATATGGTTTGAGTTTGGGCTTGAGAAGTTGTTTGTCTCTGGTGCTTTCTTTACTGATGGGAATGAAAACCACTGCCACATGTATACTACGTGCTTCCTAACTCAGCCATGCCCTGGCCCCTCACTGTCTAGGCAGGTGCTCTACCACTGAGCCACACCCCAGCCCCTCACTGGGGGATTCTAGGCAGGAGCTCTACCACTGACCACACCCCAGCCCTTCACTGGGGGATTCTAGGCAGGTGCTCTACCACTGAGCCACACCCCAGCCCTTCACTGGGGGATTCTAGGCAGGTGCTCTACCACTGAGCCACACCCCAGCCCCTCACTGAGGGGATTCTAGGCAGGGGGTCTACCACTGAGCCACACCCCAGCCCTCACTGGGGATTCTAGCAGGGTCTACCACTGAGCCACACCCCAGCCCCTCACTGAGGGGATTCTAGGCAGGGGGTCTACCACTGAGCCACACCCCAGCCCCTCACTGGGGATTCTAGGCAGGGGCTCTACCACTGAGCCACACCCAGCCCCTCACTGGAGGATTCTAGGCAGGTGCTCTACCACTGAGCCACACCCCAGCCCCTCACTGGGGGATTCTAGGCAGGGGCTCTACCACTGAGCCACACCCCAGCCCCTCACTGGATATTCTAGGCAGATGTTCTATTGTTGAGTTCTCCTTTTCTGTTCCCTCTCTTGTTTACTCCCATTGGCTCCTCACTGTTTCTTTGCAGGTTCCTGCCCCAGGGTGCCTTTCCTTCTACATATCTCACTTTTCTTCCAGACATCTGTTCTTCCTGGCATTTAGTGTTTGTTGATTGCATTTCTCTTCTGTCCGGTTTTAAGTGGACAGCTGTGTTGGGACCTGAGCAGTAGAATGCATACATCTGGTGCAGGTAGTTGGATGGTGAACTAACCACAAGCAGAATCGTCATGCTATGATCAGTGCAGTGAGAGAGAGGAATGAGGGATATGATGGAGGGAGAGGTGGTCAGGAGATGGTTCCTTCCTTCTTGATGTCAATTTAAGTCGAGTAATCCATTGGAAGGGCATTCTGTGTGGAAGGAACAGAGTGTCCCTAAGATGGGGAAGGGATGCATGTTGACATGCAGAGATTAGCAGCTAGGGCTAGGGAGGGCATCTGGACCCCGTGATGTTGGCCTAGGGCAGGGGCTTGGCTCTGTGGGGTGACTGGCCAGAGTGAACTGTGAACAGGTCATAGGTAGCTACAGAGTGATGTGGGTAGGGTTGAAGCCCCTCAGAGCATGGGGCCAGGTGTGGTAGTCATGTCACATTTCTTTGGCAGCCAACCAGTTTGCTGCCTGTAGTGGCCTGGAGCTCTGTCTGGTGGCCCTGGGCATGGAGGCTGCTCTGTGTTGGTGTCTAGTGGCAGGTGACACTTGGGACAGTAACCCAGGGCAATTCGGTCATGGTATACAGAAGACTTGTGGCCCCGAGCCTAGGCTGCATTCCAGGCACCTCCCCTTTCTGGGGCCCCAGCAGCCCCAGCAGCTGGTCTTAGAGACTGGTGGCACGTGCCCTTCCCAGATGGCTGAGCCCTTGGGAGTGTGTGAGCCTGGTTGACGTGGCGTCTCCCCTGGGACAAGGAAGTATGAGCTCAGGCTCTGATTTCCAGGCACAGCTGTGGAACTCGGGGTGGCTCTGAGCCTGGGCCCTGCCTCATACCTGCTGTTCCTTTCTAAGCTAGTTTCTCAATGGTTCCTGGGCACAGCCCCTTCTAGTTCTGCTAGTGTGTGTGTGTGTGTGTGTGTGTGTGTGTGTGTGTGTCAGTCTGTCTGTCTGTCTGTCCGTCTGTGTGTGTCTGTTTGTCTGTCTGTAGGCCAGAAGTGCCTTCCTCAGTTTCTTCTACCTTTAAAAATTTTTTCTTTTTAAAATTTTGTGTGTATGGCTGTTTTGCCAGGGTGTATGTCTGTGCATCACATGTGTGCCTGATGTTCTTAGAGGCTAGAAGAGGGCATCAGATTGCCTAGAACTGGAGTTACAGGTGATTCTGAGTGATCCTGTGGGAAGTGTGTCCTCTGCAAGAACAGTAAGTGCATGTACTGCTGAGCCATATCTCCAGCCCCTCCTTGTCTTTGGCGATAGAGTTTATGACCGAACCCAGAGCCCACTGGTTCAGCTAGGCTCTCTACCAGCAAACCCCAGGGATCCCTCTGTCTGCCTCCCCAGTGCTAGGATTACAGTTTTGTTCTGTTTTGTTCAGTTTATCTTTTACTTTTATATTTATTTATTATTCGTTTTTTTCAAGACAGGGTTTCTCTGTGTAGCCCTGGCTATCCTGGAACTCTCTGTAGACCAGTCTGGCCTCAAAACTCACAGAGCTCCTCCTGCCTCTGTCTCTTAAGGGCTAGGATTACAGGTGTGTGCCAACATTGCCTGGCTTGTGCTCAGTTTTTAAATATGGGTTCAAGGGATTCAAACTCAGGTCTTTATTTCACCAACCCAGCCCTCTCCCCAGCACCTGGTTGGTTCTGTCACTTTTTGCTGTTATTCTTCTTGGCGGGGAGAGGGGTTTATATTATTTCTCCAGTTGCTGTGACGGAATATCCAACAAAAACATTTACTTAAGGAAGGAAGGAGGCATTTATTTTGGCTTATAGTTTGAGTGCACGGTCCATGGTGGTGGGGGAGGCACAGAGGCAGGATTGGGGGACATCTGTGGTCAGGAAGCAGAGAGATGTGAATGCTGGGGCTCAGGTCTCCTCCTTTAGAACTTTGTTGATGTATGCACCTGTGTGCGCATGTGTATTCAGATATGTTTACTGTATGCACGGGTGGAGACTAGGAGAGGGTGTTGGGTGTCGTCCTCCACTCCTCTCCTACCCTATGTCTTTGAAGCAGGGTCTCTTTCTGAAGCTAGAGCTCATGCCACCTTGGCTCACCTGGCAGCCAGGCAGCCCCAGTAATCCTCAGGTCTCCAGTCCCTTTGGAGCTGTGGTTACAGGTGTGTGCAAGACACCTGGCTGGTTTCGTGGTTACTGGGACCCCACACTGGTTCTTATAATGGCAAAACAGGTTCTCTTAACTGCTGAGCTCTCTCTCCAACCACTTTCTTCTCTTAAAAAAATTTTTTTTTTTACATTTATTTACGTATTTGTGTATATATATGCACACATGTCAAGCTCAGAGGACAGCTTTCAGGAATTCTTTCTCTCCTTCCGTCAAGTAGGTCCCGGGGATCGAACTCAGGCTGTCGGGCTTGCCTACATTGCTTGCTGAGCCGTCCCCTGGCCATGCTGTTCTTTACTAGGTCTGAGTTGGCAACCCAGAGCGTAGTTCTGCCCACATTCAGGAGTGGATCTTCTGACCTCTCATGAAGCCTCTGTGGAAACCCCTCATAGACAGACATGCTCACAGCTTTGCCTGCTTACGTCATTCTGGAACCCCATCATGCTGATGATGTTCACCGCCACAGGAGGGTTCCAAGTTAGTTCAAGAACTCCATGGCCTCAGAGGCAAGGAGTGCCCTGGCTGGTCCCCTGGTCCCCCCCCCCCCATCTGAAGGTGGTATTGCTCCCTGCTTCCTGCTTTCCTTCCCTCCCCTTCCTTAACTTGCCCTTCCAGTCACTTTGCACTGGTGTAAGTAAAGAGCCTGCTGAATGCTTCCGTGGACTGTGGCTCTGGGGAAAAGGGTCCTCCCCTGTCCCACCTCTGTCCACTCTCACCACTTAAATTGATCTGGGTTTCCCAGTGTGGGGCCTGATTTTTTTAAAAGATGTTCTAGGAAGCCCTGAGGTTCACTCCAGGTAGACTTGCTGGCCCTATTCCATCTGCCTCCAGGCACTGGCCCTGTCCCATACTAGGCTGTTTGGCGGTCTGTAGCATGTGTGGCCCTTGGATGTCTGGGCTCATGTGGCTTCTGTGCTCTGGACGGCTGCATCCCTATCTTTGGGGAAACCAGAGGGCTGCCATCTCTGAGCTTGTCTTGGGCTGGGACAGTGCTCTTGGGGACTCTGAGGTTTTAGGGGTGCAGGGAGATAGATGAGGTACCAGGAGTTCAGTTGCTGCATTTCAAGTGGGACCTTGGCCTGTGAGAATCCTGAACTTGACCTGCTCTAGACCCCGAGTTGGGTCTGTTGGGCCAGGCCAGGGGTGGCTACTCTGCTTCTGTCATCACGTGACCAGCTTTATTTATCGATTTGCCGAGACAGAGGCTCTTGTAGCCCAGATTGACTTCTAATTTGCCATGTAGCCTGAGGATAGCCTTGAACTTAAAATCCTCTTCTGTGTGTATAAACCATGCCTGGTATCCCCCTATGGGGAGAAGGGGATGGAATCCATGGCTGCTAGGCAAGCAGTTTGCCAGCCAAGCCACATTCCCAACCCCTTCTCCTTTATACCAGCGTGTGTGTGTGTGTGTGTGTGTGTGTGTGTGTGTGTGTATGTGTGTGTGTGTGTGTGTGTGTGTGTGTGTGTGAATGTGTGGGCGTGGACATGTCACCCCATGTGTGTCAAGGTGAGAAGGCAACATGTAGGAGCTGCCCCCCCCCCCCAACTTCCACCATGTGGGTTCTGGAGATTGAACTCAGGTTGTCAGACTTGGCAGCAAGCACCTTTACCTGTTGAGCCTCCCCATCTCTTTTCTTTAATTTTCATCATCATCATCATTATCATCATTATCATCATCATCACTGCTTTTCTGAGATAGGGTTTCTCTATGCAGCCCTGGCTGTCCTGGAACTTGCTCACAGAGATCCTCCTGCCTCTGCCTCTTGAGTTCTGGGATTAAAGGTATGCACCATCACCGACTTTTAAATGCATTTATTTGGGCTGGAGAGATGGCTCAGTGGTTAAGAGGGCTTTTTGTTGTGGAGGATCCAAGTTCAGTTCCCAGCTTACAACCATCTGGAGCTCCAGTTCTAGGGAATCTAATGTCATCATCTGAACTCCTAGAGCACCAGGCAGGCATAAACGTAGTACATACACATACATGCAGGGAAAATACTCGTATGTATAAAATAAAGATGAAAAAGAAAAGACATTTATTTTGTGTGTTCATGTATATGTATAGGCACAGGCATGCCACTGTGCACATGTGCAGATCAGAGGTCAACTTGTAGGAGTCCGTTCCCTCTACCCTATAGATTTAGGGGATTGAACTCTGGTCTTCAGGCTTGGCAGGAAGTACCTTGATCCACTGAGCCTCCTCTCTGCCTTAAAAAAAAAAAAAAAAAAAAAATAGGATCTCACTCTGAAGCTTAGGCTATCCTGGAACTTGATATGTAACCCAAGCTGGCTTTGTACTCAAATCTATCCTCCTGCCTCAGCCAAGTGTTAGGATCACAGGTGTGTGCTGCCATGCCCAGTTGTTTGATTTTTATTTATTTTTTACTTTTGGAGACAGGGTTTCTCTGTGGAGCCCTGGCTCTCCTGGAACTCACTATGTAGACCAGGCTGGCCTCCAACTCAGAGATCCACCTGCCTCTTCCTCTTGAGTCCTGGGGTCAAAGGCGAGTGCCACCATGCTTGTGTTTGATAGATTTTATTGTGTTTAAACTTATATCTGCTGGTGTTATTTTCACCACAGCTGTCCATATGAATAACAGGCAGGCTCCTGGGATGGAAAGTTTCTGGGCCAAAGACCCCTCAGTGGGATTCAGAGGTCGTAAGGATCTGTGTTGCTGGGAGAAAGATCCTCACAGGGAGGGTTCTGTTGGGTGTACGAGGGGAGGGCATCTATGGGTGAAAGATGTAATGAGAGTCTGGACCACTGCAGGCAAGGGACTCACTGCCACCTTTGGCCCCCAGGGCATGGCCGGACTGATGATGACTGCGATCGAGCCAGACACCGGGAGGATCGGCTGCTAGGTACACGGCTGGACCGCGACCAGGAGAAGTTGCTCCGGTGAGGGCTTGGGGTACTTGAGAGTCGGGGCTGGGGGCTTTTGGGGTAAGAGTGATGAGGTGACCTCTGAGTTCCACCATGATCCTTGAGAGCCAAGCAGCCACCTTGGGCTTGGAGGCAAGGCCCCTCCAGCCAGCAGGGAAGAGCCTCAGCTGTCCTCAGGCTCCACTGTGTGCTGCCTGAGTTGTGTCCTCCTTTCTTTCCCTCCCCATTCCGGGGCCACCAGTGGTTCTCATACCTCTGTTTCCCTTTGCAGAGAAAGTAAGGAGTTGGCTGATTTGGCCCGTCTACACCCCACCAGCTGTGCCCCTAATGGTCTGAACCCCAACCTCATGGTGACCGGGGGCCCTACGCTGGCAGGCTCGGGACGCTGGTCTGCTGACCCCGCCACTCACTTGGCCGCACACCCCTGGCTGCCTCGCTCGGGCAGTACATCCATGTGGCTTGCCGGACACCCTTATGGTGAGTGTAGCTCCAAGGGGTTTCTCTCCTTGAGGGAAGGCTGGGACCAGCTAAATATCTCTCAGCTTCCTGGTAGAGGCGGGACAGATGCCTGTGCCCACTCTGCCTGCACTCTTCAGTGTTCTTCTGGGATTCTCAGTGGTGACCAGGGACTACAGTGCTGTCAATGGGCCTGGAATCTCCTTACACTGATGTGAACTTGGGTTTCTCCCCCTAGGCCTGGGACCCCCCTCTCTACACCAGGGCATGGCCCCCGCATTCCCACCTGGCTTAGGGGGCTCCTTGCCATCAGCCTACCAGTTCGTCAGGGATCCCCAGTCTGGCCAGCTGGTGGTTATCCCTAGTGATCACCTGCCTCATTTTGGTAAGTGACAGCCAGGCACTTTCCTGACCTCCTGTGGGGGTGGGACAACTCTGCATATGGGGTGGGGACAAGTGGGCCCAAGAAAGCATCCGACCTCAGTTGTGTCCAGAGAACAGATTCTGACCCCTCCATGAGAATTCAGTTAGGATCCCCTGTGGGGACTGGGTGTCCCTGTCCCTTCTGAGGCCCACTCTGCAGACCATGGGTTGTAGTCTCCATGGTGACTTTGGTACCATCCTGCATGTTGACATGCTCCAACTGTGACCTCTGAGGACATTCTCCTTGGGGGTGTGGCAGCGATGTGTGCATATACACGGGGTGATACTCCAGGCTGAGAGCCAGCAGGAGCCTCGGCTCTGGTATTGCCTGGCTGTCTGCACTGGCCCTTAGCATCTCCCTCTGGACATGAGGTGAGAGTCCACACAGGAGCTGGGGCCGTGAGTGCAGCCCCCCTGTTTATGGTCTGTCTGTCTCCACAGCTGAGCTAATGGAACGAGCAGCGGTCCCTCCCCTCTGGCCAGCCCTGTACCCGCCGGGCCGCAGCCCCCTGCACCATGCCCAGCAGCTGCAGCTCTTCTCTCAGCAGCACTTCCTGCGGCAGCAAGAGCTGCTGTACCTGCAACAACAGGCAGCCCAGGCCCTGGAGCTGCAGCGGAGCGCACAGCTGGTGGTGAGTCCTGGCCCTATGGTGGGAGGCAGACATGGCAAGCCATATGACTTGAAGAGAGTGGCAGTCCAGGAGGGCTGCCTGAAGGAGGCAGCATCTGAACAGAGGAGGACCAGAGAGAAGATCAGATACAAAAGCTAGGGTGTGCTGGTGGTACCCACTAGTGACAGGACCCAGTGAGTAGTAGAAAAACATGACAGAGGTGTGGGTTGGCGATGATGTGACTGGATACCCAAGGGATCTTGGAGGTCCCTATCTGTCTCTAGGCAGTAGCTACTCTGGAGTAATCAGTTGGGTGGTACAAAGATTTTTCAGGCTCTGTGTCCTCCAGCAAGTGACTTAACCTCTCTGGTCTTGAAGTTTCTGCTTCGAGGAAACAGGGGTCCTAATAATAATGGTTAGTTACTTAGCTCTTAGGTACAGGTGGCCACACAGTGGCGAGTATATGGAGCGGTCCTGGGTGTGTTTTGGGTACTAGCTGCCGGGTGGCAGTGAGTACTGGCTGTTGTAGAGCTAGGTTTCTCATTTTGATGTCAGATGTCTCAGTGGTGCTTGGTTAATGCAACTTAGCGCTGAGCAGGTAGTTAAGCACACTACAAGGTGCCGGGGTATGGGTCTGGGCCAGAATCCTGGCATCGAGGGGTTTTAGGCCACAGGCCATCCTTGTAACAGCCTGAGCTCTGTGCCCTGCCCCCAGCCCGCTCTCTGGGTTCCGTAGAATGCCATGTTTATTACACGTGTGCCTCGGTGGAATGTCTATGGTGTATGGGACAGGGAGGCCCGGGTGGCCTGGACCGTGGATCTTGCCGGTAGTCTCTGGAGTGGAAGGCCCCAGGGACCAGGCGGGTGATGATGGCTCCTGCCACGCTGCTCCTACCCCTTGTCCCGTCCCCCAGCAGGAACGATTGAAAGCACAGGAGCATCGGACTGAGATGGAGGAGAAGGTGAATAAGAGGAGCCTGGAGACCACGGCCAAGGCCAGCCTGAGTGCTACAGGCCCAGGGCTACTGCCTCGCAAGCCTACCGGCCTAGCTGCAGGCCCCACAGGCACCCATGGCAAGGCTGTGAGCCCACCCCCGTCTCCCCGAGCCTCCCCTGTGACCTCTCTGAAGGCCAAGGTTATCCAGAAGGTGGAGGATGTGTCTAAGCCACCAGCCTACACCTACCCTGCCACGCCTAGCTCGCACCCCAGCAGCCCGCCACCTGCCTCCCCACCACCTACCCCTGGCCTCACCCGCAAGGAAGAGGCTCCTGAGAACGTGGTGGAGAAGAAAGACCTCGAGCTGGAGAAGGAGGCGCCCAGCCCCTTCCAGGCCCTGTTCACAGGTGAGCGTGCAGGACAGGGGCCACCTGTCCATGAGACACTGAATTCCTGAGTGTTCATTGGTGGCTTGGTTCATTCACTCATTCTTGTCTGTTCACTGCGCATTCATTCACTCACTGGCTCATTCATTTATCCCTTCCTTCCTTCATTTATTTGTTCATTTGTGAACCTGTGTCACTCATCTTCCACGACAATCTGTTCTCTGCTTCATTCAGTCACTGACCCCTGTCCAGTGGCTCATTCATTCATCTGTTCACTCACTCTCTTGATGAGCACTCTGGATCACCCAGTCAACTCTGGAATGAACGTAGCTGAGATCTCTTCCCGGTCCCTTGTTAGTCTGATAGCATCCGTGCAGGCAGGCTACTCAGAGCACAGTGAAAACCCAGACTTGTAAACTCTGCACCGTCGCTGCTGAGTCACCCTGGGAACACTTAGAGGTTCCCATCTGGGCAACCTCTTCGACCCCACACACATGCTGTCCCAGTGTCCTGTGTTCTTTAGGACTGGCCGCAGGTGGCTTTGGGGCTTGAGGTCTGTGTCCTCTTTAGTGAGCTCGCACTTGGGAGGATTTGAATTTTAACTCAGAATCCTGTATTAGTGCTGAGTTAGTTTGGCAGGAGGTTGCCCCTCCCTGGAGTCTTCGGTGTAATGCTGGTGCTAAGGGTAAGCACATGCCTGGCCTCGAGCCTGCTCTCTGGTAGACTGTTGTGCCTGTTAAGCTCCTGTTGGGCATTGCCCAGGCCTGGGTCAGGACTGACGCTGCCACAGTCATTCCTCTCAGCCCTGCCTCTTAGGACAAAACTGTATTACCGTGAAGATCTTGCTCTGCTGTGTTGTGAGACAGTGTCTCACTGTGTACCCGTGGTTGCCCTTGAACTCACAGAGATCTGTGAGCTTCTGCCTCCCAGGTTCTGAGATCAAAGGCATGCGTGCGCCACCACGCCCAGCTACTGTGAGATTTTTGAACACATGCTTTATTGGGGTGAGGTACAGCCCGGGCTGACTGACAGCTCTTCATAGACCTTGTTTAAGCATTTGCTTCTGGTCCAGTCCTGTTTCTCCTTTACAATTGTAAGACCCTTGAGGACAAGATGGTGGCTGACTCTCCGAGGCTCAGACATGTGGAAGGGTCTTGGGTTATTTCAGGATCAGAGGGGAAGGTGTTCCCTACCCTGCAGCTGATCAAGCAGGAGCAGTTGGTTATATGTTGTGCCTTCTCTCTCAGGTGATGGGATAGGTTAGAGTCCCGGGGAGCCCCCTTCACTGACTTCTTCTGTCTTCGGCAGATATCCCCCCCAGGTACTCATTCCAAGCCCTGCCACCACACTACGGGCGACCCTACCCCTTCCTGCTGCAGCCCACTGCGGCTGCTGACGCTGATGGCCTCGCCCCTGATGTACCACTCCCAGCTGATGAGCCTGAGCGCCTGGCACTGTCTCCTGAAGACAAGCCCATCTGCCTGTCACCTTCCAAGATCCCAGAGCCACCCCGGGACAGTCCAGAGGAGCCCCTGCCGCTCGCTGACCGTGAGGTGAAGGCTGAGGTTGAGGATGTCGAAGAGGGTCCCACGGAGCTGCCTCCCCTCGAGTCACCATTAGCTCTGCCTGTCCCAGAGACCATGGTGGCTGTCAGCCCTGCAGGTGGCTGCGGAGGTGGCCTGCTAGAGGCCCAGGCGCTGAGCACAGCGGGTCAGGGCTGCCGGGAGCCCTCTGAAGCCTCAGACTTTGCGCAAGTGGCTGAACCACAGATAGAACTACCGGTAGGACAGAGCCCTGCGTGGCTGCCCTGGAGCTGGGAACTCAGCTGACACCTGAGCCACTGGTGGAGACTAAGGAAGAGCCGGTGGAGGTGCCCCTGGATGTGCCAATGGAAGGGCCCATGACAGAGGCAGGGCCTGAGGACAGCCTGCCCCAGCCATCCCTGACTGAGCCTCAGCCCAGCCTAGAGCTCTCAGACTGTGACTTACCTGTCCCAGAGGGCCAGTGTCTGAACTTGGAGGCCCAGGAGGCTGCACCTGCTCCGGGCAGTACCTGCTATCTTGAAGAGAGCTGCTCTGAATCACTCCTGCCAGGCCTGGAGGACCCGCTGGCCGGCATGAATGCACTGGCAGCTGCAGCCGAGCTGCCCCAGGCCAGGCCTCTGCCCTCTCTGGGTACTGGGGTACCAGCCGGGGAGAAGCTGGACACAGCCCCCAGCGTAGGCCTGGAACACAGCTTCCTGCAGGGCATCACCCTGCTGAGTGAGATAGCTGAGTTGGAGCTTGACCGCAGGGGCCAAGAGGTTGTAGGTAAGTCCTGGGGCTGAATGTTTCTGATGTTCTTTTTCAGAAAATTGATAAAAGCCAGTGGTGGTGGTCCATATCTGTAAATCTCAGCATTTCTGAATCCGAGGCAGGTCTGTCTCTGTGGTTCTGGGTTAGCTTGGTATACACAGCAAGGTCCAGGCCAGCCAGTAGATTTACAGATCTAGATTTTTTTTTTCTTAAAAACTTCCAAGGCTCCCAGAATATGTCTTATTCACATTCTTTTTGTTTTTGCTTTTAATTGTAAAACCAGGATTGGTGGTACAAGCTGTTATCCCAGCTACATGGGAGCCTGAGGCAGGAGGATTGTGAGTTTAAGGCCAGCTTGGGCTAGAGAGAATAGAAGGCCAGCCCAGGCAACTAATTGAAACCCTGATCTCATGATAAAAAGTAAAAAGAGGGCTGAGGATTAGCTCAGTGGTAGAGCATCTGCCTAGAATCCCCCAGTGAGGGGCTGGGGTGTGGCTCAGTGGTAGAGCACCTGCCTAGAATCCCCCAGTGAGGAGCTGGGGTGTGGCTCAGTGGTAGAGCCCCTGCCTAGAATCCCCCAGTGAGGGGCTGGGGTGTGGCTCAGTGGTAGAGCACCTGCCTAGAATCCCTCAGTGAGGGGTGAGGGGTGGCTCAGTGGTAGAGCCCCTGCCTAGAATCCCCCAGTGAGGGGGTGGGGTGTGGCTCAGTGGTAGAGCCCCTGCCTAGAATCCCCCAGTGAGGGGCTGGGGTGGCTCAGTGGTGGAGTGCTTGCTCTATGGGTTCCATCTCAGTATTGAAGTGGAGATGAGAGGAGTGAGAAGACATAACCAGAGGTGCCATTTTGATGAAGTCTCCGGTTCCATCTCCTTCCTCTGGCATTGTATGAGAGCAGGAGGTTTTTTTTTTTTTTTTTTTTTTTTTTTTTTTTAAGTTAAATTGGCTTGGAGAGAGGTTGGGCAGGAGTGGGGGTGAGTGAGAGGGCAGCTCGATGGGTAAAGGCACCTACCACCAAGCCTGATGGTCTTGAGCCCAGAACCTACATAATAGAACAGAGAACTGATTCCCAAAAGTTGTCCTCTGAGCTCCACATGTGTGCTGCAGCATGTGTGTGCGCACGGATGTGTCACACACACACACACACACACACACACACACACACACACACACACGTAAATAAATGTAATGCAATAAATGGAACTTAGTTCTGCTGGTAGAGTGCTTGCTTGCTCAGCATGCATGATACTCCATTCTCAGCACCACTTGAACCAGGCATGTATCCCAACGCTTGAGAGATGGAGGCAGGAGGATCCAGACTTGAAGGTCATCTGGCTACATACTGAGTTTGAGGCTCGGCTGGGCTATGTTAGACTCTCCCCCTCCCCTGCTCCCAAAGGGCAGAATTTATTTGCTCATGGAACTAAAGTTGAGCAGTAATAAAGCAGCATTAGATACAGCTGGATCTGGGTGCTTAAGTCATCTTGAGGTTTTTTTTTTTCCTGTGCATGCCCAGTTGGTTCTTCCTTTTTCTGCCTCTCTCCCCTTCCCTGTTCTACTTTTCTCTCTGTTGACCTCATTTTGCCAGGCTCACTGCCTTCAGTGGTGCCTTCAGGAATTCCTCCCGTGCCTGTGGGCCTGCTCAGCTGGGCTGAGCCTGTCCTTCCCAGAGTCCCAGTAAGAACTCAGACTCCTCATCATGGGCCCACTGGAGTGCATGCTTTTTGCAGTACAAAAACCTGCAGCTGAGGGCCTGTGGGGATGGCTCCAGTGATGAAGCACTTGTCACCTAAGTGTGAGGACCTGGGTTCAAATCCCAGAACCCATATAAAGCTGGCTATGGAAACAAGCATCCAACATTCCTTTGTTGCTACAACAAAATTGGAGGCGGAGCTAGAATTCCAGGAGTTCAGTGGCCTTTGAGCCTGTTGTACATGCCAGGAACAAAAACCCTTTCTCAAACAAGAAGGGAGGAAAGGACTGACACCTGACTAGGCATCTGAACGTCTACATGTACTGTGGGAATGCATGGAATGCACTTACATATGTGAATTCGCGAGTTCTATTGTTGGGGAGCAGGGACTGCCTTCATGCACCTCCATACTAGGTCCCTGTTGCTTTTTGAGGAACCTCATACTCCTAGAGATTAATTAAAGCCCCAAATCAAAGGCCAGCAGTGAGCAATAGCTGGGCCCACCTCTAGGTCATCTCTAGTTGTGACAGCCATAAGCTTATTCATTTGTATAAGTGCTTGAATAGTTTGCCAGTGACTGGGCCCCTTTGACTAGAGATTTTTTCTTTCTTTCTTTTTTTTTTTTTTAAAGATTTATTTATTTATTATGTATACAGTGTTCTGCCTGCATGTATGCCTGCAGGTCAGAAGAGGGCACCAGATGGTTGGGAGCCACCATGTGGTTGCTGGGAATTGAACTCAGGACCTCTGGGAGAGCAGCCAGTGCTCTGAACCTCTAAGCCATCTCTCCAACCTTTCCTTTCTTTTCTTTTTCTTTTTTCTTTTTTCTTTTTTTTTCTTGAGTCAAGTATGTAGCCCAGGTTGGCCTGAAATCTACAACAATTCCCCTGCCTTATCCTCTTGAGTGCTGGGATTGTAGGCATGCTGTGGACCCATCTTTTCTTTTTGGTTTGTAGATGTCTGACCTTTGCCTGACTTTGTTTTAAGACTTTGACTTCCTTTGGGAGGAACCATACATATTAGATTAGGACCTACCTTAATCCACCTCTGTAGGAACCCTCTCTTCAATCGAGGCCACATCCTGATGTACCTATGAGATTGGTTGGGCTGCTGCACACCTTCGGTGCCAGCATTTGGGAGGACAAGGCAGGCAGCTCTCTTCGACTGTAATATCTGGGATTAGAATCCAATTGTCTATAAGTTAGGGGTTGCAACTGTACCCATAAAGGCTGGCTTGGCTTGTGTCCCCTGGGTAGCTTTGGATCAGGAGGCTGATGGGAGGGAGTTGGACTTTCTGGAACACAGGTCAGTTGTCCTCTGCCTCACTGAGGACCTTGACGCGATGAGGGTGGAGTAGAGCAGCATTGGCCTGCTTCATCTTGATACAAGGAACCTGGTAGGTTCACCACCTCCTGGCCTTCGTTTACCTAAGGATATATAAAAATAAAACCCAGGCTGGAGAGATGGCTCAGCTGCTAAAGCCTGGGCTCACAACCAAAAATAAAAGAATAAAAACCATTGGTTGGGTTCCTTGGGCCTGTAATTCATCCCTGTTATGACTGAGACATGGGGAGTGAAAGCTCCAGGACTGCCTGTGTTACATACACCGTCAGTTCAAAGCCAGCCTGAGGAACTGTTGCAAAGTAAAAAAAGGTCTGAAGATGTAGCTCAGGATAGAGTGCTTGCCTAGCCCATGCACAGAACCTTGGGTTCCATCTCTAGTAATGAATAAGCCAGGCACAGTAGGACAGCCTGTCACCCAGCACTCAGGAAACAGAAGCAAGAGTGTCTGGAGTTCAAGGCTAGCCTGGACTACATGAGATGCTATCTCAAAACAAAAAAGGAAAAAAGTGGAGCTGGAGAGATGGCTCAGTGTTTTAAGAGCATCGACTGCTCTTCCAGACAACCTGGTTTGATTCCCAGCACCCACGTGAGCAGTTTACAACCATATGTAAGTTTCAGGAGCTCCAACACCATCATATATAGAAAAATTTGATTGAAATAAAACCCCAAACCACTGATTTTTCATGAAGAGGGGAGATATTTTTCTGTCCTCTGGGATGCTGGCTGCAGCAATTCTGGCTGTCATTGGCTCAGAAGGACACTGCTGACATCTAGTGGGAAGGACAGGGAGACTTCAGTGATTCAGCCAGTGTGACACGGGACAGCCCCCAGCTGAGGAGTCCAGCCAGCATTGGGAACCAGGCTTCCGCCATGATTATTATATAAAAATAGTGCTGAGATTATTCACACTTACTCTCTTGGCCTTCAGACATGGATGATTGCATTTTCTTTCTCAAGTATGCCTGAATTGTACACAAATTGGTTAACTTTTAGATCAAAGAGAAAATGTCAATTTGAAAATGAAAAGAGGACCATTTCTGTGAGTTGGAGGCCAGCCTGGTCTACAGAGCGAGATCCAGGACAGGCACCAAAACTACAGAGAAACCCTGTCTCAAAAAACCAAAACAAACAAAAAAAACATAGGGTCAGTGAGATGGTTCAGCGAGTAAGGTGCTTGCTGCTAAGCTTGAGGTCCTGTGTTTGATTCCCAGAACTGAGGATGGAAGTAAGAGAGCCAGTTTCTAAAAGGAGGTCCTTTGACCTCCATATACATACTATGTATGTGTAGCAATTCTCTTTCTGTTTCTCTCTCATAAAAGACACACACACACAGTAAAATAAAAACAAAATTAAAATAGCCCAGTATGGTGATGCAGATCTTTCATTCTAGCACTTGTGAGGCTGAGGCAAGAAGATTGTCAGTTTGAGGCAGACATGGTCTCATGTAGCTCACGTAACCCTCAAACTCTGTATGTAACCAAGGACGACCTTGAACTCCTGATCCTGGTGCCTCCACTGCCTGGGTACTGGGGTTATTCTTGTATATCATTATGCCTGTTTATGGTGTTGGGGATTGAACCTAGGGCTTTGTGAGAGCAAGCACTGTATGGCTGAGCCAACATCCCTAGCCCTCCATTGTGTTTTAATATTTATGCAGGAGGCTGGGTGTGTTAGGAACGTTTGAACATGACAATACATTCCTGGAACTCTGGCATACTATGTTACATCCGCCCCCAGAGGAGACTGTGTGTTGTGGTCTTTACATCTTTCTGCTTGATTTGTGCTTTTTAAAATATGTACTTTTTTGTGCATGTGTGTAATTCTGATGTGCATGCACACACACATGTGTTTAGTGTTGATTTGCACATGCCACAGCATGTGTGTGGAAGTCTGAGAAAAAAACCTGGTGCCCATTTTCCCCTTTATTCCCTGTTTGCCACAGGAAGTGCTGGGCTAGCTGGTTCTCCGAGTTTCTGGGGAATTTTCCTCTACCTGACTTCTGTCTCACCATAGGAACACTTGTAGGAATACTGGAACTATGAATATATGTGCCTGTGCTGGGCTTTACATGCATTCTGGGGATTTGAACTCAGTGCCTCACAGTTGCACAGTGAGCATTTTCCTCAGCTATTTTCCCTAGTTCAGTTTGTGGTTTTTATTTCTGTCTCTCTCATTCATTTGTTTTTTTATTTTATTTATTTATTTTTTTTCCTGAGACAGAGTTTCACTATGTACTCTGGCTGATCTGGAACTCATTATGTAGGCCAGGCTGGCCCCTAACTTCTAGAGATCCACCTGCCTTCCAAATGCTGAGATTAAGGGTGTGTGCCCATGCCTGGCCCTTTAAAAATATATATGTATTATTTTTTAATGTGTATGTGTATGTATACATGTGAGTGCAGGTGCAGAAGGGTTGGATCCCCTGAAGCTGGTGGCTCTGAGCTGCTAGATGTGGGTGATGGGAATTGAATTCAGGTCTTCTACAAGAGCAGCTCACTTCCTTACCTGCTCAGCTGTGTCTTTTCTGTGTGTGCTCCCCCCCCCCTTGTTTGTTTGGAAGGAGGGAGGTGTCTCAGTGTGGCCTGAGCTCAGGCCTGCCCAGGCCATCTGAGTGCTGGGGTGACAGGTGGTTTCCCTGGACCTCTTTTCTGATGTAGGAAACAGCATATTCACCAATGAGAAACTTAAGTAGGAACAGATGGGGATGGATACCCATTGTCCTGAGAAGGAACCTCTGCCAGACTTTGGTCATTCTGAGGTAGTCCTGACCTTTCACACACTCTGCGGGGACAAAACTGTTCCATATCCCGGGTCTGAGCATTCTCTTGTCTTTGACACTGTGTCCTACATCCCTGAATGGCTTCAGTCCAGTAGATCACAGTGCTATGTGGCTGTGTGTCCACAGTTGAGCCAGAGCTGACTGCAGTTTCTGGGAGTTTGGTCTGGCCTCAGGATGGCTGGCTGGGTGGGTGCAGCCATCTTGCCGGTGGTCCAGGTCCCAGCACTGACTCACCTGTCTCTCTTGCTTCCCCAGGTGCAGATCCAAACCTGGCCGTGCGACCCTCGTTGGAGAGCCTGCTGGCCGCCAGCAGCCACATGCTGAAGGAGGTGCTAGACAGCCCCTTTTCAGATCCGTTCAAGAACTTGAGGCTTCCGCGTGAACTGAACTCCAACAAGAAATATAGCTGGATGCAAAAGAAGGAGGAACGGGTGAGCCCCGATGGCTTCTCTTCCTCCTGCAGGCTGTCCGTCCTTCCCCTCTTGCTATACTCTGTCAGGCATGTCCCTTGGGTGCAGTGTGATGACCTGGAATGAAAGCAGACTGGCAGCGAGGCCTGGGGCTACCCTTTGCTGCCTGTGTGGTCTCGGGTAGCTGCCGCCGTCCACTGCAAGCCCATGTGTGTAAATAACACACTTGCCCTCATTAAACCATGACCATGTCATCTTAAGTGTTGATACCAGTAGCCTGGCAAAGTTGGCCTTAGGGGGCCCTGGACATAGGGAAGAGGCAGGTCCACAGAAAGTAGGGAACAGTGAGAGAATAACCTGGTGGTTTATATCTTGTAACCCCAGCAATTACACGGCCGATACAGGATTGCTGCGAGTTCCTAGGCTGGGCTAGGCTGCTTAGTTAGTTTGAGCCCAGCACCACCTACACTGGACATGGCAGTGCTTTCCTGCAATCTCAGTACTCAGGAAGTAGAGGCAGAAGGTTAAGAGGTCAAGGGCATCCTTGACTACATACTGAGTTTGAGGCCAGCCTGAGCTACATGAGACACTGTCTCTAAAATCCAACCAAAAAGGGGGGCACAGCAATGGGATTAAAGTCAGTCTTTGACAAGGGGGGTGGGGCATCAGCAAACGTCAGCATCCTCATTTGTCTCCCCCTCCTCCTGACCCTCCCTCCAGATGTTTGCTATGAAGTCTTCCCTGGAAGACATGGATGCCCTGGAGCTGGACTTCCGGATGCGACTGGCAGAGGTCCAGCGGCGGTACAAAGAGAAACAGCGTGAGCTGGTCAAGCTCCAGCGACGCCGGGATTCGGGGTGAGTGTCTCCCCAGCTTGCACCCCATCCTGGACATCTGGTTGGTAGGTCGACTGTGGTAGTCATCAGGTGTGTGCGTGGACCCAAGCACCCCGCTCCGCGCCCCGCCCACCCCAGGTTCCCAGCCGAGCCTGTGAATTCTTTTTAAGGGACAGGCACGAGGATGCCCATAGAAGCCTGGCACGCAGAGGCCCTGGCAGGCCGCGGAAACGGACCCACACCCTGAGCGCCCTGTCGCCCCCCTGCAAGAGAGGGAAGAGCCACAGCGGTAGCGGAAAGTAAGGCTGGCCCCTCGGTGGATCGGGGACTGACTGGTACCTAGCTCGGAGGGGAGGAGCAGGGCCCCCCTCTAAGGTGCCCACTACTGGGCGCCAGGGGACCTGGTAGTGCCTGGTGCTCTGATCCCTGAACGGCAGCTCCCAGGGAGCCCGGAGTGCTGCCCAGACCAGGAGGGTGAGCGAAGAGAGTGGAAAGATGAAAGTGGAAAGACCGACGTCAGTGGCTTAACTCTAACCCGAACACTTGGCCCCGCCTTCCTGCCCCGCCCACTTCTTCACCACCTGGGACTAATTCTTGCTTCTTTCCATGGCTCCTCCCTGCGGAAGTACTACTTCAGCTCCAGCCTTCTAGGACAGGCTGGATACATCCCTACCCTACTGAGATCCCACAGGAGACCAGGGCTGCTCTCTGGGGACAAGGTCCTCTTGGGTGGCACTGCAGCCATTTCAGAGGGCCCTCCTGAGGTGGTCTTGAATGCTGGCTGGGATGAGGGCTCTTTCTCTCCAGAGCCAGGCTTCTGTACAGATGGGCTCCAGCCTCCCCATGTACCTGTAAAGCATATGAGGTCCGTTGAGGAAAGGGACCCTACAGCTTTCCGTGTTGGTACACAAGGGTGGGTGGATACTAGGTTGGCCAGTGCTTTGAAACAAGAAGGAGTCTGGAGGGCTTGGAGTGGCCACAGGCAGGGCAGTGGGATATTCATGGTCTTGTCATGAGAAAATGGCCTCCATCTTGCCACATCCTTAACCTTGGATGATCCTGACTGGAAAAAGAACAGAGATGAACATATAAGAACAGAGATGAACATATGTCTGTCACCAACCACAGGAGATAGAAGAGCGGCTATGGAGAAATAAAGTCTCTGGGGCCTCCAGCGATGTAGGCCTAGTGACCAGGGGTGTCACCATTACGCTAACCTTGCTCTGAGTTCCAGCTCCACCACTCCTGTGACGCCGACCCATTGTTAGCTTTTCTGAGCGTCCAGTCTCTGTTTTCTCACCTATTTAAAAAACAAACAAACCAGCCATCATGAAGGCACTGGAGATAAGTGCAATGGGTAGAGTAATTGCCTAGCATTCACCAAGCCCTGGGTTTTGCCTCCTTCTCTGTCCCTGTTCTCCAGAAAAGGGAGTCCAGTGCAGGGCTCCCCCTTCACACCGGCATTTGATACAATCACCCCTCCTACCCTGGTAGATTTCCTTTGTATTTTCTGACCTTTGCTCTTGGTGCAGTTTTGGTAAAGATTATCTTAATAGTTGGTGTGTGTGTGTGTGTGTGTGTGTCTGTGTCTGTGTCTGTCTGTGTCTGTCTGTCTCTCTGTCTGAAACCGCATAAGAGAGAGGCTGGTGGAAGATGCCGACTTGAAGCTCCCCTCCGCCTTTGTACTCCATTCACTAGCATTCAACTGTCTTCCAACACTGGTCTCTCTAGTGTCCATCACTGTTTCTTTCCACATCTAGAGCCCAACCCCTGAGGGCCACATGGGTGGATGACCCCCTGCCTTTGAGTGTGGCCTGGCTAAGGTGCTGACCCCCACGATATGTTTGGCTTTCAGGCTAAACAGCAAATCCCTGCTGACTTCAGATGACTACGATCTGGGAGCTGGGATAAGGAAGAGGCACAAGGGGCCTGAGGAAGACCAAGATGCCCTCATCAGCATAGGGAAAGCCCGGGGCAGGAACCAGAGCTGGGATGATCACGAAACCTCATCTGACTTCATGAGTCAGGTCAGTAAATCAATCTTGCAAGACTCTGGGATGCAGTCCTCAACTTGGAGGTCTGGAGGTCACACCAGAGACAATGAACCTTCTCGATGGAGGACGGTTGGTCCCTACTGCTAGTTAACTTCTTCCTTGTGGGGAGAAAAGGAAGTCCCAGGGGGGATCAAGGACCTGGCAAAGTAACAGGAGGTGGAGGTAGGCCTAAACACTACATCAGTTGTGTGCATTGAGACGCTGCTTAAACAGGCGGGAGGTTAGATGCAAGCGTGTAACCAAACCGCGGTTACTCCGTTGTTTAGCAGTGTAATTGTTTAATGAGCACCTTGGCGTTGCACATGGCCTTGATGCTATTGTGAGTCAGTCTGAGTTCTCCGAGGGTAATTTCTCATTTCTACAGAGCCTTGAGACCATGCACTTATGGACCCTGTTTCTGAATGCTAATGTGCCTCCTTATTAAGTCTTGTGGGAAGGAGGTGTTTTGATTGGTTTTTGTCATCAGAGGTGAAATGTCACATAAAGGGGCTGGATGGGGAAGATAGTTTGGAGCCGTGGAGATGGCTCAGTGGGTAAAGCATTTCCTGTTTAAGTGTGATGACTGGAGTTCGGATCCCTAAAACCCATGCACAGCTGGGTGGGCATGGTGGTTGATTCCTGTTCTTGGGAGGATCCCTGGGGCAAGCTGGCTGTTGAGACCAGCCGGAACAGCCAACTCTGGGTACAGTCCCAGCTTGAGTGAGAAATCCTGCCTTAGTATAAAAGGTAGAGAGTGAAGGAGGAAGATGCCGGCTGTCACCCTCCACCTGTATTCAAATACATGTGTGCCTCTCTACATACAAACACACATACCATACACACAGACATATGCAAAAAATTAAATTAAAAAGATATCAGGGCATGGTGGTGTGTGGAGAGACAGGCAGATCTCTGGACCTTGAGTCCAGCCTGGTCTACACCACAAGTTCAGGCCAAACCATGGCTTGGAAAACCTTGTCTCAGGAAAAGAAAATCAAAATAAAATTTTACTCCTTTAATCCCAGTACTTGGGAGGTAGAGGCAGGAGGATCTCCATGAGTTCAAGGCCAGCCTGGTCTACAAAGCAAGTTCCAGGATAGCCAGGACTCTGTTACACAGAGAAACCTTGTCTCAAAAAACCAAAGGGGGAGGGGCATGAAAAGATTGCCAGTTTTTGTACACTAGGCTCTCCTTTCCTCTCAGGTGAGCAATTTTGTTAATTATTTTAGCAATGCTATCCCAAACCCTCCCCCACCTCCTGCAAATGCTGATTAAAAATATATAGCTAGTACCCTGAAATGGCAGAGCGTTAATGCCTTTGAAACTGCACATTTCATTTCAACAAATGACTCCCATTGGCGATAGACATGCAAGGAGAAATTTAATCTGTGAAATCTCTAATCATTCTCCCTGGTCTAGGCATTCAAGGCATACTCCAGCCGTTTTCTTGGCAGCTCTGACCCATTTAGTTGGACAGGCTGGTTTAGACTGAGCAGCAGCCTCCAGCAGCTGCTGTGGGAGGTTGAGATAGAAAGCAGATCGGCTCTGGGCTCAGTTTCTAGTCTTGGCTCTCATCGCTTCATCCAGCTACCTTCTCCCACCCATCTGTAGTCCTGCTTTCTCAAAGTTCTTCTATAGGCACTTCCAGACAGGGCTGTGGAAAGCCAGGATGGGAAAGCCGTTGCCAGCTATGGTTGTTACCATGGTAACAGCTTTTAATAAGTGATTACTAGACCAGGCATCTTAAAATTTTTTTAACTTTTACGTGTACGGGTATTTTGTTTGAGTGTATGTCTGTGCACCACATGCGTTCATCTCCTGGAACTAGAGTTACAAAATCCTTGTGAGCTACCTTGTGGGTGCTGGGAATCGAACTTGGGTCCTTTAGAAGATCATCCAGTGCACTCAACCATGCAGTTATCTATCCCAGGCTAGGAGTTTTAATAAGTGCTTTATTTATTGCATTTGTGTATTTTTGTTTTGTTTTGTTTTTTGTTTTTTGTTTTTCGAGACAGAGGGGTTCCATCTCGAATATTAGCCTTCTTTGCCGTGCTCACCTTGTTCCCTTGGAGCTACACTCTCGGGGTAGCCTCCAGGCATGGATCGCGATTCAATCTGCTTACAATAGCCGACTTCCTGCTGACACTGGTCTAGCACTGTGTGGCTCCCGCATCGTGGTAGCTTAGAGACGCTACGGCTCGTCTCGTGTGAAGCCCGCGTCCGCGCATTCTGTCTGGCTCTAATTAAGGTGTCTCTCTGTTGGTTAGTTATAATGTGCCATGCTCAGTTCCGTATAGTTGTTGGGTTATAGTGTGGATCATTAGTACACGCGCTCAGTTTTGTGAAGCCAGATACGCTATTCATAGTCCCCTTCGTCGACGCTGGGCAGGTTCAGCGGGCCGGCTGTGTGTCGGAGAAATCTGACACTTGGGGTCCTTTAGTCCAAAGAAACACATACTACGCCATCCCTACTCCGACGGTCTAGATTATCATTTCTTACAATCACTTCCAGTAGTACTCCATCTCTACCTCTCAACGCCTCTCATCTTTTTTATTTATTTGTGCTGTGACTATGCTGCGCGATTTGTGCTATCAATGCCATTTGGCACGTCGGCATGTTTATGTCACGGTCAAGTGTAGGTACGGTCAGAGTCTTATTTTCTTCCACATCTGAGTGTAAGCGCTAGGGAATTCCGAACTTCAGTCAACTCCAGACTTGGTGACAGGTCACTTACTCTCGTCATGAGTCATCTCACTGGCTTGCATTTTAATCTTTATAAGGACGCTTACACCGCTGGTTCATAACTATAATAGGACACAAGAATAGCCCTCATTGTTAGATTTGGATAAGGACTGAGGACTAAGTTTCAAACAAATTTTTCCATAAGAGGACATAGGATGGAATGGGATCCAGTTACCGCCCCAGTTCTCTATAAGCATTGTGACCCACAAACCTACAATGATTCCTATCTTTCCGGCCCATATGTTACTTAATCTGTGAACTCAACACTTCTTCTTGCCACTAAAGTTTATTAAGAAGAAAAAATGCGTCAAAGCGTAACCAGTGAGCAGCTGGCAAGCAATGCTTGACGAGCCCCTGTCCCTCACAAACAAGACAAGCTGAAAGTCACCCTTCAAGTTTTCCGACAGTCCTGGGAAAACTCGGAAAACTAGTGGGAGGCTGAGGCAGATTCTGACACCGGCATATGACAGCCTGCTGGCAAGGACAGGAAAGCTCGCTGGCGCAAAGGCCTTCGGCTTGGTCTCTGAAACCCGCCACGAGAAGGTAAACACAAAAGGGCTTGTCGGCCACAAGCCAGAAGATGCGAGGGGACAGTGAGCTTCTAAAGGCAGAGGACCACGCCGAAGTTCTGTCCATTCTCCATTGCCTCGGAAAGTCGATCTCAAATCGTACGCTCCATTGGTAAAACGCGCGATAGACGGATGGTGTTCAAAGGGTTATTAAGTGGACCTCTCCAGCTGGCCAACCCATGCCTTTGAGGCACTGGTCGCAACAACTGAAATCTGATGATCGGAATCACCGTGTCTCAGTAGTACTCTTTATAAAGCCCATTCGTACTCCTCCCACGAGCTTCAGGTTGCCCTCACTTGAGGTGTACCCTCTCAGTGGTGTTATCTCGGAAACGCTCACCTGCATACTATCGTTCTCTCGAAGAGGGTCCAGGGTCCAGCTTGCCAGAAATAACATGATACTCAAGGCTGTGGGTGGTTTGGACCGAGCACATTGAGGTGAATTGGTGCGAGTATGAGTGTGGCCCGGTGGTAAATGGCTACCAGCATCGGGCATCATTCCAATTTCGGCCATCCTACAGATGGCCTGACCATTCATGAAGTGATACTCTCCGTTTGACAGTCCATAAGACTAGTGTGGGATGGGCTCCATATGGAGAGCGTCCGCTGCCCTAGCATGAAGTCTTGTAGTGTCTCTACACAGACAGCACAGTGCAGCCATGATTAATTGAGAAGAAAGGCCGCGGTGGCTTTCCGCCGGGGTTCCGTCTCAGTAGAGTCTAATGGTCCTGAGGGGATTGGAGAGCGACTTTTGGTTGTCGTTACTTGCTACTGGGCGGCCTTGTGACCAGTGGGAATAGAGAACGCGAAACTGCCGAAGAACCGACGGTTCTGTTCTATGATATACTTGATCTATGCTGCGATGTCCCCACTAGTAATGCGACTTCTCACACTCATCCAGTCCACCCAGACTGTCTGGATGCTATTTTTCTTTTCACTTTGGGACACGGTCTACTGCTAATAGGCATAGCCGGGCTATGTGATGTACTGCTAGTGATAGACCAGGAGGAATAGTATGCGGGAAGCAGTCCTTGTGGTGCGTCCCGAGGGCAGCCGTCGAAGCTCGTAAATTAGCCTTTTATGTGCTATCCTTTAGTACAGATCTGGACCTCGTCAGAGACACATGGTGAGTCTAGCCATTATATGGAAGGTCAGCTCTTTGTACGGCCTCTTGTGGTGGGTGTAATGGCCCCTCTCGAATCGTCAACGGTGGCTAATTGTACTCTCACCTCCTTCTTCTCTGTATTAGGTCCATCCCACTCGAAACTGAGTCCCTGGGACACTATTGTGCAGGGCATGGTGAAAGGATAATCACGCCTGGTTGACTCCCTGTTCGTACTCTACCTGGAAGGAGTCAGGTCCCTAATAGAGAGAGGCCAACCTATTATCGATTCCTTTTAAGGCATGGATTGGATAATCTCTAGGGCAGTCGTGTTGACGCTCTCCATATGGATTTCTGCGTTGGCCCAACGGAGAACCTTGGTCGTCCCGTTGGACAGACGGCAGAGAGTTCTCATTGGTGCATTACGCACTGACCTCACCGTCTCTTCCAACACGATTGTGCCAGCTCTTGCGCCTCTCTCTTTCCTTCCTACCGCTTATCGTCCATCTTCGGCGGTGGGTGCCTACTGTCCGGCCCACGCTGAGCTTAACGCATTCCTTCTCTTTAACCTTTCCCTTACCTCCTTCCCTACCTTCTGCTCCCTCCTGCCGTACCTCATTCCAGGCCAATCAAACATCCTCCCGTCCACTTCATCACCTGCCTATCCTTCCTCCTCATCACTTTCTCCTTTGCTTTTTGTAGTTCCTTAATTTGGCCCAGTCAGGGCGTTCTCACTACTGTGTGCCTTTCGCCTGCACCCTCCCCGAGGATTCCATTTTTCTCATCCGGCAGAGTTCCGTTCTGGCCTCTTGAACGTTACCAAACTGTGAGCACTCCATCTCTCGTCGCGGCCTCCTTGCGTGAATATAGTAATCTGGAAGCAGCTGGTTAGAGTGAATCGTGTATTAGTTGCAAAACTATACAGACAATGTGCGAGAAGCTATTTGAAGAAGTCAAGATGCTGCCCTGCTCAATTTGCAACTGTGTACTCATTCACGATGGTGTATGCAAAAAGGTGAGGCCTTGAGTCTAGGTTTCAGCTGGCTGAATCCAAGGTAGTATAAAATTATGTATAAGAGCTGGCTGGTGTGTGTCATATTTGGTTCTGTCTTTGACCTGTTTGTGTTGTGTCGCGCGGCACGTGAGTGTGCACTCGTCGTCCAGTGTGTATGATCCTGCCTGTCCCCCTCAGCCTTTAACACACTGTGCGGAACCGTGTGCCGTGTGGGTTGTGTGTGGTTCGTTGCCTGCTAAGCGCTCCTCACACGTCTCAATAGCTGGTCTGTAGGGCTGGTTTAACTCAGCAAACGTAGCATCTCAATGCGAAACACGCCCAGAAGGGTACTGGGGCTATAGAGGGACGTACTCGGTTCCTATGCCTCTTCCTCTTTGTGGTCCTGCTTGTTTCTCCGAGTTGCGGGGTTGACCGCGCAGGTCGGGCTCCATGGGCAATATGTCCTTTTTACAGAGCTCTGATAGCTCGATGTGATATATGCTCATTCTTATTTCGCGATGGTACGGTCTGCTATGTTTGAATCAACGATCAGCCCCTGAGCTTGCGATCCCCATGTCAGCTTATCCGCGCACTAGACTTTCGTATCGACCTACTCGGGCCCAGCGGGATCCTCCATTAGTCCACTGCCGTCTCGCAGCGCAAGAGGAATAGAATGATGCGGCTTACTGAATAGTGCTTGAACAGACTCAGCGGTGTCCCTGTCACTGCTAGCCCACAGTGCCAAGCAAGACAAGAGCTCACGAGTCCTACAAGAGCTCGCTGTTCTCTTAATCTCCATCATCATGTTGTGGTATGTCGCTACCATGAGTGAGCCATGTGTACACGACCACACACTCACTACACACCCAACCAACAGCACCGACACACACACACCAACTACACACAGAAGGAACTGATGAACGGTGTTATGGGACAACAAGGCTGGTGTGCGTTAAGTTGTGACTCATCCTCCAACCGACGAGCTCAAGTTGGCTGCCCTGAGCCTAGTTGGTGGCTCCTGGTTGTGGTTGGATATAGTGATTTTAGGGACCACCCTTGGCCCCCTGCGTGTTTCTCTTGGACTTGAAGATGTTAGCAGCTGCCAGGCTGTAGCTTGCTGCATCTCATGTCCTCTTCGTTCCTCCCGCCGGTATCTAAGCAGATCAGCAACGGGGCCAAACCCCCACTCCTGAACTGTCAATTCGGCCTGTTCGAGCGGCCCTTTCTTCGTGTCTTGCCTCCCACGAGCCAGCACATTCGTGTAAAATAGCCCATCCCAAGATGGTCGCTTTGTTTGGTTGAAGTGTAGGTAAGCGACCAAAAGAGCCACTCCCCTACTAGGATTGAGGCTCAGCCTACTCCCAACTCTCGCGAACGGCATAACCATTTGCTTCGCATTGAGACCAGAGGAAGCTGATACAGGAAAGAGCTATCGGCTCGCAGTCTACGGATAATGCTAGTTGTCCATAGGCTGGCTCTCGTCGATGGAAAAACAGCGAGATTGGGCCTGCGTCGGGGGTGTGATAGGCTCCGGCTGAGAGCACTCCCGACATTTCGGTTAGCATCTTAGCATGTAATGCCTCCCACCCTGACATGCTACCTTATTCCTCAATCTGCTTTCTGTGATTGCTGAGGAGGCAGCTTGATGCGAGGTCTGGACGGTAAAGATCTAGCGATCACATCAGGATTGGTCCTACGGTTCAAGCTGTGTCCGTCCCCTTGCTAGTATTAAAAGCATCTACCTGCGCGGCGTGCAGGTTGGGTCCGCCATACGTGTCGTAGTGTTGGCTTTACAAGTGATTAAACCACGTCGAAGTCCTTTTACTTGCTCTATGTATATTACCACGACCAATTTTATGTATGGTATATTATGAGGATCGCGCGCACCGTATGATAAGCTATGGTCGATGGTAAAGACTACCATGGAGCGGTTCCTTCTTGTATAGTGCGAGAGACGCGTTTCGACTCAGTGGCTTCGTCTCGGTATCATGGCCCTCAGCGGCTAGCTACTCCCAGTGGCTCCCTGGTGCAGCAAGTAGTATAGAATCCCAAAAGGGCAATGTTCGGAGTTGATTTTTCCTGCAGCAGTAAGGTAGGAAGTGCCTGTGAGACCATCGGCTCTCTACATGATGCTGGGCTATTTCAACAAGGCTGTCTTACTGCAGGAACCCAGCCTGGGCTATCTCAGGAGGAAGAGACTGGGTAAGAGACTAAGTATCATCAACCTCCTGTGCCCCATTTGACTTGTGGACAAGTTCGGCCCGCCTTGGGTCCCCTGGAGCGCACAAATATGGTCCTGGAAGTCTATCTTCTACCTGCCATGCAGCTCACCAACACCTGCCCCCCTCAGAAAAATAGAGACTACCCGCTCCCCTCTACTCCTCCTTTGTGACACTCCCGACTAACACTCAGCGATTTACAACGGTATAATCTCTCGGCAACTGAACGGGCATGCCGCTCCTGAGGAATGATGACTCAGCCGAGCTTAGAGTGCCTTTGCTGAGGATGACAATGATAAAGTATCAGGTTCCATATACGTGCTGTCTTGCTACGCGACGAGCATGAAACGAAATATTTCGGAGCGTGTATCCTGTCCGCTTCCTGAACCCCCATCAGATGAACAAGACCCTTCGTCCCACCCTCAATGTTTCTATAGTCGTTCTAGTATAGGGATGTATTTCTATCAGGCTGAATGCTCATTTTCTGCCAGTCTCCATGTACGCAATATCACAAAGTAGACTGAGCTAGGCCTAGCACCAAGAGAAAATCGGCCTTATGCTCATTAGGGCGCACATCTCTACACACGATCAGCCAGACCTAGCTCAATATTTTATGAGCAAAGAGTCCCAAGATTATCTCGGTCGTCCATTTGACACGTATTCATCTCAATATAAGCCCATACGCCGGTACAGGGCGCCAGTGAATTGGAGATGTTGAGTGTAAAATGGCACTTGTTCTGACCCAAGGAGCCTGGACTCCCTCGGCTCGACGTTACGATAATTTCCTGTGGGACTCTCACTTGTGTGACAAAAGGAATAGTAATTCACTCCTCACAAGCTAGTCTCTGTCTTTCTCACGTGTCCTCCATTACTTCACGGAGTCCCTACACACAGACCACGAATAAGGTACGACACCAAATTATGGATAACAATTTTTTCCTAAACAGTCGACACACGCATTTGAAGGATCCAAGGGTTCCAATTTGTCAGGGACCTGACCCTCTAGGGTTCCAATACTTCATGTGTACATTGCACTGCCAGCGCTCACTCAGGTGACATACAGCATTACACAGATCAGTGCACACATTACAGGTTTGATAACGATTAGCTTGAAATAAAAATATAGAAATCATAAACAGGTCAACTTTGAGAACACCCATCCACAGTTTGACTGCTATCTTACTGACCTGCTTAGACGAACGTGAGCTACTCCTGAAGACCTTTTTTCTTCCCAACCAGAATGCCACCTGTTGAGAGTGTCGTAGTCCTCGCTAAGCGCTCTACCCCATAACCTTACGAATTCCTCGTCAAGTCACAATTAGGAATACACTAGCGATCTCTTCTATCCCTGGATAAGTAAGTTCCTCGATAATGCTGCATGGTGGTTCCCAAAAGACCAACTCTCCCGAAGCACAAGGCTCCAGGGCACGACATCGGCGCCAACATAGAGGCACCTGACCGCATTACACGGGCGCGTATGCGTGAAAGGTGGCAGCATGTCGCCTGAGAATCTAGCTAAGGATGTGTAAACACCTGAATGACGGGATGGAACAAGCATAGAGAGACACGACCGGTGACTTTTAGGCCATGGCCATATAGAATACTCATAGGTGCAGAAGCCAGCGAGGAAAGCAGTCCTTCTGATTAAGCTGCTACCGCTAGAGGTCCCGATATGGCAGGACCCGCCGTCCCCTCTATTCAGGAGGCTGTATCAGTCTTCCTCGGTCAGTGGAAGTGGTTCACCTGTCACGTCCATGGCATCTCAAGCGTTACATAGCCTGCCAAAACAGCATAAATCAACCTTCATGTTTCTTAGAGCTGCAGATTGTGAGTGGGACGCCACCGAAGCCAGACGCCGGAGCAAGCACGGCATGGCTGATGAGTGCTGGTGCTAACACGACGCACGACGGAGGATGCGCTTGTCCAGCCGTCATAGGTTGTTTTACCTTTGGTCAGTGCAGCTAGGTCGGCTCCCAAATCCCGCCACGTATTTCATATTTTTATTGATGATTCACATTATTTATGATATTCTCGACGGTAGCGCTTTGATAATAGATTCTGTAGCGTATGAGTAACATACAACCACATACAGCAGCGCCAACCTACCGTCTATCTAATGGCTTGACCGTCTCTGCCCCACTGGTACCCCTACGTATGTTTTACGTTATGTCCCCAAGAATTTCATACTCATCCCTCTTCTCCCTCTGCACCCCCCACTATGGTCCTCCCAAGACGGTCTTTCTCCCTCCTCTCTCATCGCTCTGTGGCTCCTTCCAGACCCCCAGGTGCCGGGCTGGGCTCATCGTCTCGTTAGAGCTCAGTCGAGAAACAACGGTGAGCGCGGAGGCTTTGCCAAGGCAGGCATCATTTGTTACCATATTGAATCATAAAGACACATACTACGACTCTTGATAGTCTCCCGTCTTCGTGAAAGAACAGTAACGTGATATCTTTGTGTCATGTTTTCGTCACTGCACGTGTGTTTCCCGTCTCCGGTTTGCCTGGCTTCCCTGCCATAGGCTTCTTCGTATGTAAGACATACCGAGATCAATTCTTCTCAAACAACTTACAAAGGCTGTGTCTGCCTCGCTTCCTCTTTACTCTTTCTACTGTCTTAACTAGACGCTCAGCGTTTGCTCTCAAAGCATATTAGCACGCATGATTAACCCATGTTGCTCTCTCCCGCCCCTCCTCTCCTTTCCACCCGGGCTCTACACATCCCCTGACCGATCAGGTCAGAAAGTGTAACCCACACCGCTCCTCCCTCCATCTGCCACGAGCACTCTTTCTTGAATACGGAGACTGCTTTCTTGTTATTCTACAATATCCCTTGGTTATCACTAGTTTGATCTCATTTCCATTTCTTTCAGGTCCCTGTTGACTCAGCTCAGATAGATTTGCGCGTTCGTTCTCTCTTCGTGCCTCGATATTCTGTTTGTGTGGTTTATTTTTCTATCATTTTCCCTTTCTAGCGCTGGCTACGTGTGCGTGATGTTTATTCTTTATTCTCGGCAGAAGGCTTTCGGGTGTATATCCCACCAGTAGGATTTAACAAAACATAAAGCGCTCTCTCTCAGCCAGAAATAGCTTTATGCCTAAACAACACTCTCTCTCTCTCTCGCTCTCATATGCTCTCAAGGTGCATCAAGAATGACCCGACACCCAGGGAGACAGTTACAGGAGTCAAGGCCTTTTGGGCCAGTCGTCGTTTGATTCTCTCGCTATTGAACTTCTTATATTGTCTGGTCTTTTTCTTAGTTCAATTTGCAAGAGTGTTGGGCTTCGGTTGCCACGGTTTATGAGGGGGTCAAAAATGGATCTCCGGGAGTGCTGCTGGCCGAGGATCCGGCCCCCTCAGCTCAGTCCCCAGGGCGCTCCACCACCGAAGAACGTTCTGGCTCCTGCTTTGCCACGTCAGCAGTATGCCACCGACTGCAGTTAGATAAATTTCGAGGAGCCCTCAGGCCCTCAATCAATAACGGAAAATAGTGCCCTGCAAAGGGGAAGAAAAAAAGTCCCGCGCGCACTGTTCATATCGGTCCCGTCTGGGGCTCAGGGCTCTGGTTCTCAGTCCGATTGGGTTTACAAATTCCCTCCTTCTTTATAGGACGCCGGAACCTTATAGAACCCAAGCCGCTGTCATAAAGTGCTCTCAGGGACAATCTCCGAGTAGCAACCAATTGGTATACAACCTTCCAGTTGCAACCATATAGAAACAGGATATGGTGACGCCTTATATGTAACTAGAGTGTAGAAGGAAGAGGATAGGGTCAAGGAGGGTCGGCCCTGGGGACTAAGACTCTGAGCATGCTCCTACTTATACCATGGACTTTCCTGAAGTAAGGACCAAGTTCCTTGGATTACAAGCTCTCCTCCTCTCTCCTCTCACATCCTGCGCTTCCTAAACTGATGCATGTGTTTGGCCGAGTCTTGACTGCAGTGATGAAGGGCTCGCGCTTGTTTTTCTGGGGGCTGTTTCCTGAATATATTTGAAGCCCGCAAGTCAATCCTTGGTTACGAATTGGCAGGTTGTGACTGCCATACTCCATAGTACCTATTTGTGTCCTCCATCATACACTGCGTCGTCGGGCTGCGGGGATGGAGGCCCTGAACTGGTTCTGGCCCTGTTGGCCCTAGCTCCCCATGACTTGTGGAGTGGTGGTTATCCTTTTTCGCCCCAGCCTCTCCGACCCTCAGTCGCCTTATCTATAAGTAAGTGCCCGCTAAGGACAGGTTCCAGCTCCCTAATAAGTTTTTATTGGACGCCCGCCCCTCCACAGCATCAAGAAGGCACCAGATCGCATCGCACCACCGCAGCGCCACACATGAGCACGAACCTGAAGTGAAATCCGCACGATAGAGAGACCATATTGACCTCCAAAGACACAGTGTATTGGAAGAGAGCGTGAAGCAGGGTTTGGCCTCCCCCGCTTTCCAGCCTACCATTCCCAAGCAAAGGACCCTAGCCGTGAGTGGTCTTCAGAAAAGGATCCTATTTGGATAATATGGGCTTCCTGCCCCTTTGCGTGACTCTAAGAAAACACTTAATTGGCGTGAGCCCTTTTTTAGGACTTAAGATAGACTCTCGCTTTCTTCCTGCCCAGCATGCGCTGACCATCCCTCCGCAACGCCGTTCGACCCCTACCAATGCGAGAACGGGCTCATTGAGTGTCATGTGTTCGAGGCTTAGTGGGTCCTCGTCCACTTGTTGATCTTCATTCACTGGAGCCATATGCCTAAACTTGTGTATCAGCTCAAAGGAAAGCGAAAGCAAAGGCGATGCGCGATAGTAAGGCGGACCCCAGAAACGGCAAATGGGCTGGAGAAGCGGTCTGTAGCGCGGTTACACTGAGTTTGCAAGTCCGAGCCACTGGCTCGTTGCTCCGTAGGGTAGGCAAAAACCTTTCACCTTTGGGTCTCACATTTGTTTACTCCCCTCCTTGGACGGTCGTGGCTGACCACCGGGCTGGCATCTCCACATCACTTGGCCGTCTCTATCAAGTTTTGGGAACGTCAAGCGAAAGAACAGCAGAAGCTAGAAGTCCACCGATAAGTGCACGTGGAGACCAGAGGAGATGTGTATAAAGGAGGAATAAACATAGATGCCTTTTATATTATAGAGTGTTTCGTGTCCTTTTTTTCGCTTCCCTTCATTTCTCTTGAGAGTTCTTTGTATGGGAAGTTTTTCCTTGCAAGCACATAGTAGCGGTCACACTTGAAGGCATAAGGCTCTGTTGTATCCCAGCTGGTATAGACCGCGAATTGGTCTCGTAGTAAAAATAGATTCGTTGAACTGTAGGGCTAGCGCATTTCCGTCTCTAAGGTCTCTAATAGGCTTCAGTACTTGTTCTCTCCTCAGAGATGCTGGACGCGACTAGTTACTTGCTCTATTAACACACTCTGAGTCTTGTTACTGTAAGCAACCCAGTTCGTGAGGACCACCAGGAGACCTCAGGAGAATTCCAGTTTCCCTCTTGGGAAAACACCCATTCTGGGCTTCTACCTTCTGGAATGTTCTGCAGCATCAGAGTGCTGAGACCAACCTGCTCCTGGCTTTCTGGGATCTGACTGTGGCTCTCAGAAACCCAGAGCAGGGACTCAAACTCGCCTCCCTGCTGGTGATGCCTACTGCCCGAGAATCCTGGGAAGAATGTTCTGGACTTCCAGTCTCCACAGCTGAGCAGCCAGGACAGAGGGGGAGTTTTTAGAAAGGGGAAGTTCCCAGTCCCCATCCCAGCCAGCCACCCTCCCCCATCCCCTGCCCACCCTACCCAAATTGGCCAACTCCAGGGAGGCCTGATGTGGGGTTACCCAGGCGCTGCCGAAAAAAGTCTGCCTACACTTAGCCTGCTTTGCCGCTGTGGCCCACTGGGGCGGAGACAGAACCATGTGACGTCGCAATGTGATTGATCGCAAGTGCGCACTGCCTGCCTGCCCCTGCCTGCCCTGCTGGCATCCCCAGGCTGCTTCATCCATCACTCTGGGAACACCTCCCACCTCTCACCCTCTTAACCAACTTGCTCTCTCTCTCTCCCCCTCTCTGCTTCCCTCTCTCCAGCCCCTGTGCAGACCCTCCTTAGCTATTCCTACCTCCCCTCCCAACCTGGCTGGCCCGGCAGAAGCTAAGGTTCCCTGCCCTAGACAGGCCGCTCAGGCCTCGACCCTCTGGCACTGCTGGTGCCAGCTGCAGCCACTGGTTCATCTAACAAAGCTGTGGTGTGGACTTTAGCAGGAAAAGCAGTATTTGACCGCTCTGTCCAACCCTCACATCCAGGAGGCGTGTATCGAGCCATGCTCCCAGCCATGCTTGGGCCCCAGTTCACAAGCCCCGGAGGCATTTCAAAACACCCGGTGCCACCTGCTCCTTGGGGCCATTTCTCTTGGAAGGTCCTCAGCCAGTCTGTACCTTAGGGTGTCCTCACTCTAGTGGAGAAGTTGGTTGCTTGTGCAGAGTAGTGCTGATGGTTAGGTTGTTTCCCGTCAGCCCCATGGCCCAGCCTAGCAGGGGATGCCAGCCCTTGAGCCAACGGAGCCAGTTTCTGGGGTGAAGTTGTCCTCTTACCCAGCAAAGATCTGGACTGGGCGTCTTTAGCCTGAACTGCTGCCTGAGGGCTTGGCCTTGTGTGTGTGGGGGTGGGAGCTTACATCCCTACTTCTGAGTGGGCTGGTCTGCCCACCCCCAGGGCAGTCTGAGCCCAGATCCATAGCTGACACTGTTTTTTGTTTTTTCTTTTTGAAATTGGGTCTTACTGTGTGGACCAGGCTGGCCTTGAACTGTGAGTTCTTCCTGTCTCAGCCTCAGTGTTTGGACCACAGGCATGTGCTATCATAACAGGCCATGCCACATGGGATCCTATGTGGACCCTCCCAACCCTGGCTGGTGGGCTGGAGGGTCACCTCAGGCTCAGAGAGGCACCGTAGCATGGGGGTGCTAGATTCTAGCTCTGTTTTGGTATTAAACTACCAGGGCCCCCTAGTCTCCTGTAGGAGAGATCAAATTCTGCTTTCTGCTAACAGCTCCCTGCCCCCCACCTCTGCCTGGCCAAAATGCTATAGGCCCCTTGTCTAGATCCTCCAGCCTGAGTCCAGCCCTCCCTTCTCTTCTCCCCTCCTCTGCCTCTCTTCTTTCCTATTTCCTTCCTCAGCCTCCATGTCTATGTCGGGGCGTGTGTGTGCGTGTGTGGACCGTGACGAGCGCTGTCTCCTGTCTTTGTCCGTCTGTGTGTCTGTCCCCCGCCCACAGCACAGGTGCATGTCGGTGCTGCCCTCCCAGAAGCCCATCCTGACACCCAGAGCCACCCGTCTCCCTTCCCCAGGCTGCCCAGGCTGCCCCTGTGTGGCCTTGGGCCGTGGGTGGGACTGTGGGCTGGTTCTGGACCCTCCCCCAGAGGCCCTTGGTGAGGACAGAGACTGGAGCCAGGGTGGGTGGTGGGAGGAGGTGGGGGCAGCATGCACCCAGGTCAGGACCTTGATTTGTTCCTTGTTTTCTGCATGCCAGATGACAGCTCAGAAGAGGATGAGGAGGAAGAGCTGGAGGAGGAGGAAGAAGAGGAAGAGGAAGCCCTTGGTAGCTATAGGCTGGGTGCCGGGGAACAGGCCCTGTCGCCGAGCCTGGAGGAGAGCGGGCTGGGCCTGCTGGCTCGCTTTGCGGCCAGCGCCCTCCCCAGCCCTGTTGTGGGACCACCTCTGTCTGTGGTGCAGCTGGAAGCCGAGCAGAAGGCCCGCAAGAAGGAGGAACGGCAGAGCTTGATGGGTGAGTGCCATTGGCTGTGAGGTGGGTACTGCAGGCCCATCACAAAGATAAGGAGACTGAGGCTCAGTGGTGGGTGAGAGGGCTGGGTGGAGCTTGTGACACCTGACTCAGCCCTTACCTGAACAGAGTAGGGCTGGTTGACCCTCTTGGGCTGTTACTTTCTAGGAGGGGTGCCCAGGGTCACATGAGAATAGCTTTCTTCACCCTCATGATGTCATTAAAGAAACTGGTATTGCCAGGCGTGGTGGCGCATGCCTTTCTTTAAACCCGGCAGAGGCAGAGGCAGAGGCAGGAGAATCTCTGTGAGTTTGAGGTCAGCCTGGTCTACAGAGTGAGATCCAGGACAGGCTCCAAAGCTATACAGAGAAACCCTGTCTTGAAAAGCCAAAAAAAGTAGAAAAGTAGAAGCTGGTATCTAGAGGGTCTGCAGGAGCTCAGGGAAGGCCGTGACCCAGGCTTGGGGACCAGGAGCCACTCTAGGGAGCAATCTCTAGGGAGAGAAAGAGGGACGGTGCAGAAGGAGGAGAACGGGGAACATTTTGTGTCCAGGTCACTGGAGAAGCTCTGTGAGTCCAGTGAGGCAAAGGGGTGGTCTCGATGGCCTGGAGCTAGCAGCTGAAGGAGTCAGGGTTGGCAGGCTGCCTTAGTGGGCTGAGGGCATGACATGAATTGGGTGGGGCAGGAGGCTCAGGCTGACCCTGTCATCATATCCTGAATCCAGACCCTGTGTCCCCGATGAGTCCCAGGTGACCTTTGCTGTGGCTGGTGATATGTCGCTCAGTGCTTGCTTGACCTGCACGGAACCCTGCATTCTATCTATCTCCAGCATCTATACAGCGGTGCGTGCCCATAATCCCAGCACCCAGGAGGCAGGAGGATGATCAGGAGTTCAACATAGCAACTTGGAGGCCAGCCTAGGATATATGAGTCCCTGTCTCAAGTGGGGGCCGAGGAGTAGGCAGGAGGCCTTTCAGTTGTACTTTGTTGACTTTGCTTGTGTGTGTCTGTGTGCATGCGTGCCGCAGCAGACAATGCTGAGGTCAGCGGTTCCAGGAGTTGAACTCGGGTCGTCAGGCTTGGTGGCAGGCACCTTTTTCTATTGAGCCATCTTGTTTGGCCCCTAGTTGTTTGTTCATGCTTTTCAACCCCTCCCCCATTTTCCTGGCATGTAGTTTGCTCAGGTCTTGCCTTGGAGTATGTGTCCTTCTGGAAGTTGTACCAAAGCATCCTGAGCCTGGATCTTACTTTTCTTCGGCTTGAGGCCTTAGGGCATTTTAATAGAAAATGAATGGAGGTCGTCTGGTGCATGGTGTGTCATCCTCTGAACGAGACACAGTGTGGGTCACCTCTCCTCCCATTCGTTTTGTGGTATCCCCTACATCCAGATTTCTCCAGCAGCAGCTTCGAGCTTCAAAAGGAAACCTTCCCATGGGCATTCTCTAGATGCCCCCAGTCACGTGTGATTCTGAGCAGCCACTGAAGACAGCAGATGTTTTAGACTCTTAGAGTGTCTGCTGGGTCACATCACCACCGGCAAATACTAACAAAGGTTTCCCTCGGGTAGTTTGCTTTTTAATGTCTTTTAGAGACACGAGTGTGTCAATACCTACTCAATCGTATCCAGCTCGAAGTATCACACATATAGCCTGTTACTAGATCACTAGACCGTGTCTTACCATGGAAGCCAACGTGAATGGTGAACAAGACTCCTGTAAGAACAGCAAGCCCTCTTGATGGCTGAACACTCTCTCCAGCCGCTATTATATGAATATGGGTCTTTTGCCCACGTGTATGTTGTGCACCCCTTAGAGCAGGAGAGAGCATCAATTCTTTGGAGATAGATGGAGTTCCAGATGGTTGTGAACCACCATGTGGGTGTTGGGAGTTGAACCCAGGTCCTCTGGAAAAGCAGCAGGTGTTCTCAACCACTGAGCCATCTCTCCAGCCACGCCCCCACTTTGAATGTAGGTTCTGTAGCAATTTATTTCTTTTATTACTGATACACTCCTTGATCAGTCTGGATAGAACTTAACTGCTGCATTAATCCCTTCCCCCTTCTTTGTTTATCTTTTATATTTATTTTGTATGTATGTGTGTTTGGAGTTGCCATGGTGCTTGTGCAAAGGTCGGAAGACAGTCAGGCTTCGGGAGTTGGTTCTCTCCACAGTCTGGGTTCCAGGGGTTGGGGATTCAGGTCATCAGGCCTGACATCAAGCTTCCTTACTTGCTGAGCCACAGCACCAGCCTGGGTCCATTGATTTGTGTTCTTTGCTTCCTGTTCTTGGGGCGTGTCAATCATTGGCAGCCACTTCCCTGTTTTGCAGGGTAGACACTGTGGTTGATTGGAGACCTTACTCTTTTCCCGTAGAAACATTGTTCAAAGATAGAAGACTTCTCTGAAGACACGGCTTCAGGTGCATCTCACACATTTTGATGCTTTTGAGATTCTCGTTATTTAGGAATCATTCTAAGTTTCTCTTGTGATTCCTCCTTTGATCCATGATGACTCAGAAAGTTATTTATTCTCAGACATTAGTTGCTTGGTCATCTTGTGGATCTCTGCTTGGATTCTGTTCCAGTTGGAAAGCAAGTTCAATCATTTCAATGAAAAGAAAATTAATCTGAAGCTCTAGTGCTTCCTAGGAAGTAAACACGAAATATGTACTGATAGCCTATTAACTATTAGTCACGCCAGTGTGATTCTGTGTAGTTCAGATTTACTCTTTCCATCATTTTGCTAGAGATAGGCACTAAGATCTGCAGCTATAATTTGTAGACTTCACTATTGCTTCTTTTAATTCTGCCAAGTTTTGCTTTACGTGTTTGTAGCTCTGTTGTTGAGTGCATATATGTTTTTGATTATTTTGTTACCCTCTTGATCGTCATTGTTATGAAGTGATTCTTTCTCCCCCAGAGAATATGACTTGTTCTAAAAATCCACTTTTATCTGCTATTACATAGTCATTCTTGTGTTCTTTCTTTTTAATTTTTAAAGATGTATTATGGTGTAAGTGATGTGTACATATGGACATGTATGTCACAGTGAGTGTGATGGAGTGAGAGAACCAACTCCTGAAAGTTGTCTTCTGATCTCAATACACAGCTGTGCACACACCAACTTCCCTCTTTTCAAACGGACAAGCAAATAAATCCTTTAGTTCTAATCAACTATTTCTTTGGATTTACCTGTTTCTGACATTGGGTATAAATGAGACCCTGTAATACATAGCCTTGTGTGTTTGGCCTCTTTCATTCACCACAGTGGTTTTGAAGTTCATCTGTGTGGTAACAGTTGCTAGGACTTCATTGTTTTATATGTCACATGGTGTGTCTCTGTACCACATCTACTCAGGAGTTGATGCATATTTCAGTTGTTTCCATTTTTAGGCTTTTATAGCAAGTGCTGCTTTAGATGTCTGTGTGCAGGTGTGTGTGTGTGTGTGTGTGTGTGTGTGTGTAAATGTTTTTAATTCTTCTATACTTGAATTGCTGAGTGATTTGGGGAATTAATAAACCTTTTCCTTTTTGTTTTTAAGTATTTATTTTTTAACTGTGTGTGTTTGTGTGTGTGTGTGTGTGTGAGAGAGAGAGAGAGAGAGAGAGAGAGAGAGAGAGAGAGAGAGAGAGAGAGAGAGAGAGAGAGCGCAGAGTGAGAGGGGAGAGAATGTGCACACGAGTGCAGGTGTACACCGAGGCCAGGAGCTGGAGTTACAAGTGGTTATTGTGAACTTCCCATATGGATGCTTGGAACTGAACTTGGGTCCTCTGTAAGAGTGGTACATGCTCATAACCTCTGAGCCTTCTTTCCAGCCCTGTTTATTTCTTTTTAATTATGATTGTGTGTGTGCATATGTGTGTGTGTGCATGCATGTGTGTGGAGGTCAGAGGACAACTTCATAGGTTCAGTTTTCTCCTTCCACCTTTACGTGGGTCCTGGGGATCAAGCTAAGTTGACTAAGCTTGTGCAACAAGGGTCTTGACCCACTGAGCTCGCTTACTGGGTGGCCTGGTGACACTCCTCTTGCTGTGATGCACTGTCCTGATAAAAGACAGTTTAGGGGCAGAAGGAGTTTGTTGTAGCTTACGATTCCAGTTTGAAGCTCCTCAAAGCAGGACAGTCAAGGTGGCAGGAATGTCACATAGCTGATCACATTTCAACCACAGTTAAGAGCAGGGAATGGTGCCACCCACTGTGGGCTGGATCTTCCTACCTCGGTTAACATAATGAAGACTGATACCCTACAGACATGCCCACAGGCCAGCCTGATCTAGACAATCCCTCCTTGAGACTCTTCCTAGGTGATTGGATTGCAGCTAGTTGACCTATAAGGACTTGTCTTAATCAGAGTCATTCAGCTCTAGGTCTCTTTAGCAAATTTCTTATTTCTAATACTGCAGTTTCCAGTTAATTTGTTTCTTTGATGGTCTCATTTATTCTTTCTTTCTTTCTTCCTTCCTTTCTCTCTCTCTCTCTCTCTCTCTCTCTCTCTCTCTCTCTCTTTCTTTCTTTCTTTTTCTTTTTTTTTAAAGATTCATTATGCCGGGCGTTGGTGGCGCACGCCTTTAATCCAGCACTCGGGAGGCAGAGCCAGGCGGATCTCTGTGAGTTCGAGGCCAGCCTGGGCTACCAAGTGAGCTCCAGGAAAAAGATTCATTTATTTCTTTCTTATGGATACAGTGTTCTGTCTGCACATATCTCTGCAGGCCAGAAGAGGGCACCAGATCTCATAATAGATGGTTGTGAGGCACCATGTGGTTGCTAGGAATTGAACTTAGCACCTCTGGAAGAACAGTCAGTACTCTTAACCTCTGAGCCATCTCTCCAGCCCCTCTTTTTCTTTTTTTTGGGGGGGGCAGTCTTATTTCTTTAGTGAAATTTCCATACGTTGAAAACTGATTTTGGGGCTGGGGTTAGACTGTTTAGCATGCACAGAATTCTGTTTCACCCACACATAAAAGCTAGGTGTGGTGGTGCACATTACTCTAGAACTCAGAAGTTCAAGGTCATCCTGACACAGTGAGTTTGAAGCTAACATAGGCTACCTGAGACTGGGGTAGGGATATGAATTTTTTTTCCCCAGAGCTGAGGACTGAACCCAGGGCCTTGTGCTTGCTAGGCAAGTGCTTTACCACTGAGTTAAATCCCCAACCCCATGAATTTTTTTTCCCCCTCTCATTCTGTAGCCCAGGTTAGCCTGAAATTTGGGCTATTCCTATCTCAGCCTCGTGGATGCTCAGGTTGCAGGCATAAGTCACCATGCCTAGCTACTGTGACGTCATCAAAGAGTTCATTTGTCAGCCCAGTGCTGGCTTCTTAGGGTCAAGTTCTTTATGTCTCCTTTGTCAAGGAAGTGTGGGTTTGTGTGCCGAGCATTATGGAGGAGAAGTTGGTCAGAGTGAGAACATCTTTATTTTTCTGAATATTTCTCTTCTTTCAGCAGATGGAGATTTGCCAGGGCTTGTTTGGTCTCTCTAGTCTTTGTTCAAGTTGCGTGCACGCACGCGTGTATGGGCGAGCACACGTGCATGTGGTGTATTGTAGCTGCAGGATAACCTCCAGTACTGTTCCTCAGGTGCTGCCCACCTTTTCTGAGACAGCACCTCTTACTGGCCGCAACTCCCTAAGTAGGCCAGAGTCCCTGTCTCTGCATCCCCAGCTCTGGGTTACAAGTCACTGCCACACGTGGCTTTTTTACGTAGGCACTGGGAATTGAACTCAAGTCCTTGAGCTTGCAAGCCCTAACCATCTCCCTGGCCTCCAGGTCAGTTTTTGCTGTCATTTGAGCTTCGTTGGGTCTGTTCTGTGGGTGGTTGACTGTAGGGCTCATAGTCTGAGGTGTGGCTAGACAGAATTTGACATGGCCTCTCTCCTACTCTTTAGGTTTCTCTTTCCTGATTTCTGAGATCAGGATTCATTTCTTTTGCACACACACCCCATACTTCCACCTTGCGCAAATTCCTGATTAGGGGGTGCAAGGTGGAGATCTGACTTCTGTAGCTGCATGCTTTTCTTCCAAGAGCACTTTCTTCAATGTCCTAGTGTTTCCACAAGGGACTGCATATATTGAGGAGGACCTTGACCTCCCAATCCTCCTGCCTCTGCCTCCCAGGTGCTGAGATTACAGGCCTGTACCACCAGGAAGGTTTTATGTTCTGCTGGGGATGGAACCCAGGGCTTCCTGCATGCTAGACTACCAACTCTTCTGTTTGTTTTTGTTTTTGTTTTTGAGACAGTTTCTCTGTGTAACCCTGGCTGTCCTGGAACTCACTCTGTAGACCAGGCTGGCCTTGAACTCAGAGATCTACCTGCCTCTGCCTCCCGTGTGAGTGCTGGGATCAAAGACGTGTGCCACCACTGCCCAACTAAAGGCTAGCAACTCTCTTACTCTGGTGCCACACTCCAAAGCCCTCAAAGCTCCACAAGCCTGAGTTCTATGGCCTGAACCCTCCTACGTGCAGGAATGCCCCCCTCCCTCCACCGCCCGCTCCTTCCCTGCATATTCCATCAGGGAGAAGCTTATTAACAAGTTAATTAACAAGCTCTTTAAGCTTTGAAGGGACTTCTCACAAGCTCCCCCCCTTCCCCTGCCACTGTAGCTTCCTCTGAGAGGGCTGTGCCTCCCATGGGGATCCCTGTGAATAGACCGCCTGGGAGTTAGTAGGCCTGGGATTGGGCCCTCAGCTCCTTTGCTGGCCTTCTAGAGGACTGTCAACCCAAGAAGCAATCTGGTCTGTGGGATGCTAGACATACCTTCTAGCCTTTGTTTCAAAGAGACATGCCACTGACTGAGCCCCCCGAATGTTGCCCCTGGGTGCTGGCTCTGTGCTTAATTTGAGGTATGGGAACAGGAGAGGGACCCCAAGAAAATTCAACAAAGAGACCTCAAGAGAGCTATTTTTAGACCAGGGCAGGCTAGGATAGGCCACAATGCGGATGGAGAGGCCAGAAGTACAGGGAAGGATTGTTATGCTGGACTGTGAACAGAGACGATGGGGGATCAGGTGGGTCGTAGCATGCTTGTGTTTCCCAAGTCAAGGTTGTGCCCTGGGCTGAGGGAACAGAGTCTGAGAGATCCAGGGCATAAGGAAGAGGGTCCCCGTTGTGTAAGGAAATGTTAAGTCACCTGAGGATGAGGGGAGGGACCTGAGGAGCCTCCCGGCAAGGAGTGGGCCTAGGTGATTAAAGAGACCCCAAAAGCAGGAAGGGGATCTGTCAGGAGGCGGGAAGATGGGCCTCAGGCTGGGGCTTTCCCCGCTGCCTCCCTGTGCAGCCCTGGCACCAACCTGCCTGGTTCCTGGTTTCTGGGGTTTTCTGAGAGGCCGTGTACATGTGGGCCTAGGTCCTACATATTTTAGCAGTGCTCTTGGGGTAAGGGATGGGGAGCAGCCATGGAGTAGGGGATAGGGGTCTTGGGCAAGCCCTTGTCTTTCTCTGAGCCTCAGTTTACCCTCTCCTGGTATCAGGAGAGTGTGCTTCTGGGTGGGATGGGTCTGTGGATTTCTTACTGGTGGCCTTGCAGACCCAAGTGAACAGGAAGGCCCATGGAGAACCTACCCACCAGCCCCTAACTCCTCCTTTCCACATCCAGGCGCAGAGTTCGAGTACACAGACTCAGAGAGTGAAGTCAAGGTTCCCAAGCAGTCACCTGCTGGGCTGCTGAGGCCCAAGAAAGGGGTTGGGGATCCAGGCCAGTCTATGGCTGCCCCTGTACCTGGCACCCGGGCTTCCGGTCCCACCAGCCCAGACAAAACCAAGCTGGCCTCAGAGAAGGGACGCAGAGCCCGGAAGATACGTGGCCCCAAGGAACCTGGCTTCGAGGCAGGGCCAGAGGCCAGTGATGATGACCTGTGGACGAGACGCAGGAGCGAGCGTATCTTCTTACATGATGCCTCAGCCGCAGTCCAGGCACCCAGCAACACAGCACCTGCACCCAAGCCCAGCCGTTGTGGCAAGGGTGGTGCCCCAAGCCCACGCAAGGACACCGGCCGAGCCAAGGACAGGAAGGACCCCAGGAAGGTAAGGGCTCAGCACAGGTCCCCTGGTGTCCATCCTGTGGCTTTGATGTTAGCAGTGTGCCTTTGGAAGGTCCCACCATGTTTGATGGTCAGGAGGAACCTTGTTTTCTTCTCCTGTCCCTGACAAAGGTCCTTAGCCTGTCACCCATCATCTAAGAATAATAATTAAAAATGTAAATAAATACCTGGGACCTGTATTAACTATAACAAAATAGCCAACACAATCAATTCATAAGGAACAGGTTTCTGAGTTTGCTGACTCTTATATGTAACCCAGCACTTGGATTATTTGATTGGGGTGTGTGTGTGTGTGTGTGTGTGTGTGTGTGTGTGTTTGGGTGGGTCTGTGTATGTGCTGTGGCACATGTGTGGAGGCTAAAGGATGACTTGGTATAGTTGATTCTCTCTTTTGACTCATGTGTGGGTCCTGATGCTCCGAACATAGGCCACCAGGGTTGCATGAAAAGCTCGTTTATCTACGGAGCCACCTCTCAGCTCATGCTTGTTGTAGTCTCAAGGCTTGAAGCAAGGTTTCAGTGTGCTGGCTCCCTAAGCCGTGGCGTTCAACTCCAAGCCTTCTGCAGAGGCTTATAATGGCAGCACGTGTGGGTGTCACCTGTGACAGTTTGTGGGACACCTAGGTTATTTCCAGTTCTTTATTTAGAAAGACATTGGTCAGTTCCCATCCCACCTGCAGGGTAGAGTGTCTAGATCTCTATATTGAGATAGCCAGGAGGAGGTTCTTCACTGCAGAGCCCTGGAAAAGTCTCACACACATCTACAGGTGGCTGGGCAGCAGCTAAGCCGTTTTAAGTGCCCTTCTGAGAATATGGCTGCTAGAACTCATTGGTAAGGTTTTTATTGTTGCTCTTGTTGGATTTTGATAGCATTTGAGTGAGTACTTAAACAAAGCTGGTCCCTGCATGCCATGGGACAGCCCCCTGCAAAGCAGAGCCTCTGTAGATACCAGAGGTCCTCAGAAGAGACATTTCCTAATAGGACTTTAGTGAATCTGGGTTGAACAAAATGAAATAGAGAGTGCTTGCCTGTAGGTGGTATGTGTATTGCTCCATAGTTTTTAAAAAGGCTAAAGGCTGGAGGCATGGCTTAGCTGTGGAGTGCTTACATAGGATTCCTCAGTAAGACACAGTGGGCGTGGCTCAGTGGTAGAGCCCCTGCCTAGAATCCCCCAGTGAGGGGCTGGGGTGTGGCTCAGTGGTAGAGCACCTGTCTAGAATCCCCCAGTGAGGGGCTGGGGTGTGGCTCAGTGGTAGAGCCCCTGCCTAGGATCCCCCAGTGAGGGGCTGGGGTGTGGCTCAGTGGTAGAGCACCTGCCTAGAACCCCCAGTGAGGGGCTGGGGTGTGGCTCAGTGGTAGAGCACCTGCCTAGAATCCCCCAGTGAGGGGCTGGGGTGTGGCTCAGTGGTAGAGCACCTGCCTAGAATCCCCCAGTGAGGGGCTGGGGTGTGGCTCAGTGGTAGAAAACTTGCCTAGGATCCCCCAGTGAGGGGCTAGAGGCATGGCTTAGCAGTAAAGCCCTCTCCTAACATGCCCAAGGCTCTGGGTTTATGAAACATCCCCAGTAAGGAAAACAAAAAGCTCATATGTAAATATTTCTGCATGTTTACCTGGTTGTGTGTGCTTCTGGAAAGTTCTGTAATGATATTCAAGCTGCTGATAGTGTTGTTGCAGAAACTCTCACATTTTAGCACTTTTTTTTTTGTTTGTTTGTCTGTTGGTACAATAAAATATATAGTAACGATAGAAATTCATTGTGAGGGCTGGTGAAATGGCTGGCTGTGTAAAGGCAATTAAAGCCTGACCATTGACAACCTGAGCAGTCCCTGGAGCCTACACTGTGTGTGTAAGGAGAGAAGTGACTTCTGGCTGAAGTCACTCTGAAGGCTGTCCTCTGCCCATCACATGCACACTTGGCACAGACATGCTCTTACTCACACACGCACTAAACATAAAACTTAATAAAAAATAGTAATTGGCGATGAAAATCTAGAACACTTGCGTGGAGAAAGGAGTGTCGGTCCTGTCTCAGGTGTGATGCGTGCTGAGGATCCCATGGGTGTGGGAGGTGTTCTGCTGTCAGGAACCCTGCAAGCATCAGGGTCCACAGTAAAGATTCACAGAAGGTGAAGAATGAATCCACACCACTTCAGCAGGCGCTGGGTCAAAACTCCCAGAGTCTGACATCTCTGTTTATTCCTCTTACACGTTTAAGCACAGATTTCCATGTGACAGTTACTACAGCAAAGCTTCCGGAGTTCCTACATCTCAACTCCCTTGCAAAGGAGCAAAGCATCTGTGGCCTTTGAATAAGAATGAGTCCTATTGGCTGATGAACAGAGCTCAGGGCTAGGGCCTAAGAGGAAGGATTTTTTTTTTTTTTGGTTTTTTGAGACAGGGTTTCTCTGTGTAGCTTTGCGCCTTTCCTGAGACTCACTCTGTAGCCCAGGCTGGCCTCGAACTCACAGAGATCCGCCTGCCTCTGCCTCCTGAGTGCTGGGATTAAAGGTGTGCGCCACCACCGCCTGGCTAGGATTTGTAATAAGCATAGGGATGGACTCTGTTGATGGAGGATGCAAAGTACCTGGGACCTCTTTCATAAGGAAAGGTTCACTGAGAGACTAAGCTCAGGATAAGGGCTTAAATAATGCCCCGGCATATTGGGGGAATTCAAGAAGGCTGGCTCTGTAGAGTAGCAAAAGACCACCAGGTTGTTAGACAACATCCACCCCAGCCTTCTGGGCGAAAAGGCATCATTTCATAGTCTTCCTTTGAAGAAAACAGGCCTGGACTTTGTGATGCGTTCTGGGAGCTGTGTCTCCTCTGCCCACTTCCTCGTCTGAGCAGCCCGGGCCCTCCGTGCCTTCTGACAACTCTACCTTTTGTTTTCTTCTCTAGAGGAAGAAAGGGAAAGAGGCTGGATCAGCAGCCACGCTGCCACCAGCCCGTGTTTCCACCCTGCCTGACTCCAGAGCGCCTCACACAGGGCCCCTGGCGACCGCCAAACGGAGCAAGGCCAAGGCCAAAGGGAAGGAGGTGAAGAAGGAGGTAAATTGAGGCTGGATGGGGCTTAGTTCCAGGTGTGGGCATGCAATGCTCCTAGTTCATTGTCATTGTCGCACCCCACCCCATGCTGTGGGGTGGTTGTGCCAGCTCGGTTCTCAGCCAAGCCTCCTATCGAATCGGGAACCCAGGGGCACCCGAACTACTGCCCTGAGACCTGTCCCTCAGGGGTGCTCCCCTTGGGAGTCCAGAGGCTTTTCTCTGTCGACAGAGGGCCATGGTGTGCCTGGCTGTGCCGTCACCGTAGCCCTGTTTTCCCTCATCTTCATTATACACAGCCAGAGCTCAGTTTCTCTAAGGCAGAGGCCAAGGTGTCTGCCGTGATCACATGAGGAGAGGTTACTGAGCACTGAGTACAAGGCTTGGGCCACAGTGCTCATATTCACTACCTCTGCAAACTAACCATGGCCCTGGATGTCCAAGGAATGTTCCCAGAATGATGGGATGACCCATGCCTTGTGCAGAGCCATCAGTGTGCATATTCTCTCCCAGAACCGAGGGAAAGGGGGTGCTGTGAGTAAACTGATGGAGTGTATGGCAGCAGAGGAGGACTTTGAACCCAACCAGGACTCAAGTTTCTCTGAGGATGAGCACTTGCCCCGAGGTGGGGCCGCAGAGCGACCTTTGACCCCAGGTGAGTGTTCTAAGAGTCTGCAGGGAGGGGGGGAAGCGCTACCTGAAGTGTTTAGATCTCAGCCCAAGGTAAAGCCCCAAAGCCTGGACAGCTCAGCCAGCCTGTGGTGTGGATGGGGAGGGATGGGGTAGGCCAATAACATGTGCCTGGCTGTGCCTCAGTGTCTCAGTAGGGGCTCAGTGTATGTCTTACTGTAAACCTAATTGTGCAGGAGGCAGGGAGACAAGCAGGAAGCTGCTGGCAGCGAGCTTCAGCTACCTTTGGAGCAACAGTGTGGGGATGGGGGCGGGAGGGGGCGGCAGGGGAGGGGGGAGCGGGACATGACAACAGAGACAACTTAGAGCATGATGAGCATTAGGTGGGAGAATGGACGGAATGTAGGGGGTGGGTCATATGAGCAGATGCTTAAGGATGGAGGCAGGAAGAGGTGAGGGCTGATGTTTGGGGTCCACAGAGGAGCTGTGTGTACAATGGGTCCCAGAAGTGTGAGTGACCACACACCTGAGTTCGGATACAGTTCAGAGGTGTTTTAAGGATGCTCTGAGGAGGTTACTTGGGTCCCGTGGTCTGTTCTAGGAGGAGGAATGATGGATGTGAACTGTGGGGAGCAGGTTGGAAGAAGAGCTAGGCTACCCCTGTTTGGGTATCTTAGTCATTCTGGTGATGGAGCAGCCAGCTACACCCTCACATATGTGTCTAGGGGCAGGGCTGACCTCAGCGGGCATGCTGAGGGCATGGATGGGGTGTGAGGGTCCAAGCTAGAGCGCCGTGCCGGGATTGTCGTGCACGGTACAGTACAGGGGTGGGAGTGCTACAGCCAGGGCCCAGGGGGTGACTGGGAACCAGGAGGCCCCGTCTTGGTGGAGAGCTAGCATTCTGTTCTCTGCTGACCAAAGCAACTGGCATCAGTGTTTGGTGTTCTCTCTGCCCATGAGCACGGAGGTAGAAGCCCATGGGGCGGAGAAGTGGGTTTTTCTCCCAGTGCCAGACTCCAGAGCTGCCTGATTTTGGTTATTTGTTTGTTTGTTTTGTTTATTTATTTATATTTGAGCTTCACACATCCTCAGACAGTGCTTCCGGGGGTGCCCCTTATTCTTGGATTCTAAGTAGGCTGTCTGTGGTGGGTGGAGCCATGCCTCCAGCCCCTCACTGGGGGATTCTAGGCAGGTGCTCTACCACTGACCCACACCCCAGCCCCTCACTGGGGGATTCTAGGAAGATGCTCTACCACTGAGCCACACCCAGCCCCTCATTGAGGATTCTAGGCAGGGGCTCTACCACTGAGCCACACCCCAGTCCCTCATTGAGGATTCTAGGCAGGTGCTCTACCACTGAGCCACACCCAGCCCCTCACTGTAGGATTCTAAGCAGGTACTCTACCACTGAGCCACACCCCAGCCCCTCATTGAGGATTCTAGGCAGGGGCTCTACCACTGAGCCACACCCCAGCCCCTCACTGGGGGATTCTAGGCAGGTGCTCTACCACTGAGCCACACCCCAGCCCCTCACTGGGGGATTCTAGGCAGGTGCTCTACCACTGAGCCACACCCAGCCCCTCACTGTAGGATTCTAAGCGGGTGCTCTACCACTGAGCTCTGCCCTCAGCCTTCTTTGTAACTTTTCAAGGTGGAATTTCACTAAGTTGCCCCAGCTAGCCCTGAGCTTACTGTGTAGCTCAGGCTGGCCACCACCACCAGCCCCAGTTGGGCTCTTTTTCATGTTTGCCGCTGACAGGGACCAAGTCTAAGGGTCTTATGGAGAAGAGAAAGGGAGGGACTAAGGAGCCCCAGGATGGGCCATCTAGGGGGGGGGCACTCAGGTGGAGAAAAAGAACACCATTGTATGGACATGGCAGAGGGCTGGGCACAGTGTGGAGGAAGGTGCCCTTAATACCTGTTAGGGAGCTTCCCAGCTGGGACCACAAGAGCGTTTATTAATCTAGGGGATGAAAGAGTTTGTTAGTCCTGGCTTTGCATTTACCCGAGATCTTCCTAGTTGTCTGTAAAGGCTGGGAAGAGGGACTGCTTGCCCCCTCCCATGTGCATGTGAGACCCAGTGTGTATGGGGACAGCCGTGTACACACATGCCCGACAACTTTACCCAGATGCCCCACAGCCCTTCATTTCCTTGAGGGGGCCCGTGGAGTCAACCAGGCAGGCCTGGGATGGTCTCCCCTAGACATCTTCTGATGCTACCTGGCTTCACTGTCCGCCTCTCTGCAGCCCCCCGCTCCTGCATCATTGACAAAGACGAGCTGAAGGATGGGCTACGTGTGCTGATCCCTATGGATGACAAGCTGCTGTATGCGGGACATGTGCAAACGGTGCACTCACCCGACATGTGAGTGACTTCTGTGGGGTTTCTGGCTCAGCTCCCACACCCTCGCCTGGTTCTGCCTCAAGGCTACCTGAGCAGGTTGCTTCTCCCCTGTCTGAGCTGGGAGATCAGCAGTGTAGGGGGTTCTTGTGAGTCACTGAGGCCAGTAGTTGGGAGTTGTACCAGAGTAGACCCCAACTTCTGCTGGGCGGAGCTAGGCCTTTTGGGGCCCAGCAGAACGTGGGTAAGTGAGGTGTGCAGCCCTCCTTTGGAATTGGGGGTCTGGCTGGACATGGTTTCCAGCCCCTGAATTATATAAATGAGAAAGTGGACACAGGAAGAGTGAGAACTCAATCTGTATTAGTAAGTTAATGGCCACCCGAGGTTGAATCCCATGGACCTGGCGGCAGAGCTGGCAGGCTGGGTTTGTGGCAGGGCAGTGTCTGGAAGGAAGGGGGTTCTGGAACCACTGCCTCACTGTACATTTGGCCCTGGCCTTGCAGATACCGTGTGGTGGTGGAGGGCGAGCGTGGGAACCGTCCCCACATCTACTGCCTGGAGCAACTACTGCAGGAGGCGGTGAGTGGGAGAGGGGAGTTGACTCCAAGGCCTGGAGGGAGGGGCTTCAGGGCTGTGGCCAAGTGCTTTGCTCTTTCTTGGTCACCCCCTTCCTAGTCACCTTCTGACCCTCAGTCCTGTACTCTACCAGATTATAGACGTGAGGCCGGCCTCCACACGCTTCTTGCCCCAGGGGACCAGGATCGCCGCCTACTGGAGCCAGCAATACCGCTGCCTCTATCCAGGCACGGTCGTCCGAGGTGAGACACCCCTCCCTGCTAGCTCACCCAGCTCCTCATAAGTCAGTCTCAGTTCATCTCCTTAGCTGGCTTCATTATAGAGGCGGTTGCTGCTTTGCATAACTAAACTCCAGGGAGGACTTTCTGGTATGGCTTGAATCAGGTACTATTCAGATGAAATCCACAGGGCTCAGGCTCTTGGGATCTGATCTGTGGGCTGGCTATACCAGCTTCTTGGGAAGGTATTTCACCTTCACAAATCCCATCATCAGAGAACGTCTCAACTGTCTCCTGCTTTCCCATGTAGGTTGGGGGGTGCCTGACTTGGCTCATGAAGTTTATTGAGGCTACTACAGTGAGTCCACGGGGGTGGGCCCATTACAATCCTGTTCTTGCTGCTAAGGAATGCAGTCGGTCTCCCTTCTCCATGGACAGTGTATCACGGTAGATTTTCCATTGCTGTGACGAAGTACCAGGCAGAAGATGTCAGGGCAGAAGGATCTGTTTTGACTTGCAGTCTAGGCAGGCACATTGCTCTTCTGGTCCTTGACTCTGTTGATTCTGGGTGTGTATCAATGTAAAGCGTCATGGTGCCACAATGTGGCCAAGGCCGCTCACGGCCTGAGAAAAAGGAAGCAGAGAGTGTGAGCAGACCAGATGCCAGGTACAACCTTCAAAAAAGATATCCCCAGTGACCTGCTACTCCGGTGAGGCCCCACTTCTGAAGGTTTCCACCCCATATTAGCGCCAGCTGCTGGGCATGAAGTATTCAACACGTGGGGAAGTTGGGATGTTGTTAACCTCACAGAGAGTGGAAGATGGGCCGATGGAAATAAATAGGGTGGGGGCTGGGATGGTGGCTCAGAGGCTAAGAATGCTTGTTTCAACATGATGAAAATCAGAGTTCAGATCCAGCACCCGTGTAACAAGCTGGATTTCCTATATACACTTGTAATGTCAGCTCTGCAGGGTGTGGAGACAGGATCACTGGGCTCTCAGAAAATGTGGGCCTTGACAGACTAGGTGGAGAATGATAGATGAGGATACCTGCTGCCCTCTGCAGGCACATGCGCGCTTGTGCATGCACACTTGTGCATGCTTGCTCCCTCACTCATGAGCGTGTGCGCTCTCTCGCTCTCTCCCTCCCCCTCTCTCTCCCTCCCTCTCTCCCCCTCTCTCACACTCACTCACTCACTCACTCACTCACTCACTCACTCACACAGACATGTATATACAAACAAATGGGTAAATACCTATTTGAAGCCAAAAGAATAAACAGATATGGAGCTGGAGAAAAGGTCCAGTGGTTGAAGATGCTTACTGTTTTTGGGTTCCCAGCAGCCCATATGATAGCTCACAAATGTCTGAAACTCCAGTTCGGGGGATCTGATGCCCTCTTCTGGCCTCCATGGATTCCTGCATGCAGGAATACAAACTCATGCAGGCACGCACATAAACATAAATAAAAATGAGTAAGTCTTAATAAAGAAACAAATGTGTACACCAGAAGACAGATAGTAAAGGTGTCAGACAGACACATAAAGCAGATAACTTGAGCAGCTCTAGCCTTGGTCATTCCAAAACCAACATGGGGGTGGGTGGGTATTGGTGTTGGTTGGACCAAAAGACCAAGCACAGTACACCCCTTAGCTACCTCTCATTTTACATACAAAAAGGCAGTATACCATTAAACAACAGGGTGTCCAGGACAGTTGGAGCCACAGGTAAGCTGGGAAGATATTTCTTTGCAATCTATAAGTCACTCATCAAACACCAGAAATCATGTTACTATGGTAAACATTTATCAGGAGTCTGGCATTCTGAGACTTTGTTCAGTACCATAAAGGACCAGGTGCTGGCCAAGCCTGCCTTGGGGGGCCCCTTGGAGTTTCAGGCCTGAAGCTGGCTAGCATCTTAAGGTTCCCCTTTATCTCATCTGTGTGACATTCTATTTCGTTCATAGTTCATCTCTTCATTTTAACAGATATTTCAGTAGCTTATTTGTTTGGGGATGTGGATTCATGTAGCCCAGGCTAGACTCAAACCCTCTACATAGACAATGAAGACTTTGACCTTCAGACCTCTCCTGCCTCCAGCTCCCAAGTACGTGTGCCATCTCACCGAGTTGGTGCAGTGCCAGGGATGGAACCAGGGCTTTGTGTGTGCGTGGCAGGCACTGTGCCAGCTGAGCCCCAGCCTCTTGGAGTTTTCAGAGAAAGAGCCCACGGATGATAGTTTATTTGGTTTGGCGTGTTACCATCTCTGTAGTCTACCCTTAGATAGAGACAGTTGAGCTGGGTATAAATTCCACGTTGGAAGTAATTTCCCCCTCCCTCCCTCCCCCCTCCCTCCTTACTTCCTACCTTTCTTTTTCTTCAATTTTTCAATATAGGGTTTCTTTGTGTAGCCTTAGTGGTCCTGGAACTTGCTCTCTCTATAAACTAGGCTGGCTTTGAACTTGGAGAACCACCTGCCTCTGCCTCCTGAGTGCTGGGATTAAAGGCTTGTACCACCATGCCTGGCTTCCTCTTACCTTTTCAAAGTCATCATTTGCTTTACTTTGAGACAGCGTCTTACCATATAGCTCTCTGGCTAGTCCAGAACTCACTCTGTAGACCAGGCTGGCCTTGAACCCACAGAGGTCCACTTGCCTCTGCCTCCCAGGTACTCAGATTAAAGATGTGTACCACCACACCTGGCTGTATATGCTGCTTATGTTGAGCTTCCAGTATTATTTGGTAAGTTCAGCATGTTGTAATTCCTAAATCTGGGGGCTGAGGAGATGGCTCAGAGGAAAAGCAATTTTTTTTTTTTTTTGTTTTGTTTTGTTTTGTTTTGTTTTGTTTTGTTTTGTTTTTCGAGACAGGGTTTCTCTGTGTAGCTTTGCGCCTTTCCTGGGACTCACTTGGTAGCCCAGGCTGGCCTCGAACTCACAGAGATCCGCCTAGCTCTGCCTCCCGAGTGCTGGGATTAAAGGCGTGCGCCACCACCGCCCGGCCTGGAAAAGCAATTTCTGTGCAAGTGTGAGGAAGTAGAATTCAGATACCCAGCACCCATGTAGATTCCAGGATAGTGGTCTCCCCATAATCTCAACATGTGGGAGACAGACCTGGGATCCCCAGAGCCAGGCAGCCACTTAGCTAGATTAGCTGACACACCGAGATCTGAGTTCAGTTGATAGAACTCACCTCAGTATATGAGGTGAACAGGGGTCGGGGAGGATACCCAACGTCAGCTGCTGGCCTCCACACACCTGCACATGTGAATTTGCTCCTACTGGAACACGCACTTCGTACACACGCAGTAAAACTACTCCCTAATTGTTATAGGAGGCTCCTTTTGTTCATGTCTCTCTTTAGAACTGAGTCTTCTCGTTGCCTCTAGTTTTACAGTCCTGTGAGTGTGCATGCATGTTCATGAAGTGTAGGCTCACACATGCCAAGGCATTCATGTGGCGGTCAGGGCACAGCTTGTAGGAGTCTGTTCTCTCCTTCCACTGTGTGGGTCCCGGGGATGCAACTCATGTCTTCAGGCTTGGCAACAAGTGTGGTTACCCACTAAGTCTCTGGCCAGGCCTGGCTTAGAACTCCTGATCCTCCTGCCTCAGACTCTGGAGAGCTGGGGTTACAGACATGCACCCCCACTCTTGGCTTGACTTTCTTCTCTCCCTTGAGGGTTAGTTTTCAAGAAAATCTTTCCTCCATCTGCACATCTCTTTTTGAAGAATCTCACAGAGGGTGTTTTTCATTTGTTTGGGATTCCCTTGGTTCCTTCTCGCCTTTTGCGTCCCCTCCTGGTCTGGGTTAGTTTTCTTCTTCTTATTAGAGTTGGTCCTGGCATCTTTATTGATCCTTAGTGAAGAGAGAAAGAGAGAGATGGAAGAGCCATTCTGGAGCTCTGCATGCTGGTGGGTGGGTGGACTCTTCTGCTCAGGGATTCCCTAATACTGGCACGTGTGGGTTCTTCCTCCTCAGCTGCTCGGTGCCACCAGGCCTCCGTCTTCGAGGATGTGGACTTAGCATTTGCATATTGGGAAGGGGTTGGTGTGTCCCCGTGTTCGGTATGCAGACGTACCCAGTACCCTTCAGTCTACAGCTATACAAGTCTCTCCGTTCATCCTGCTAGGCAGACACCTTCACTCAGTATTGGGGACTCCTCCACCCTTGGCCTTGTTGGCCTCAACACCTTCCAGAACAGTAAAGTCAAAGCCAAACTATCCAGACTTGGTGGCACGGGCCTGCCAACATGGATACTCAGGAGGCTGAGGCAGGAGGATCACAAGGTCAAGGCCTCCCTGGGCTACAGAGTGAGTTCAGGGCCAGCCTGGGCAATTTAGGTGAGGCCCTGTCTCAACAAATAAGAGTAAAAGCAGTAAAAGCGGGCGGTGGTGGCACATGCCTTTAATCCTAACACTTGGGAGGCAGAGGCAAGCAGATCTCTGAGTTTGAAGTCATTCTAGGCTACAGAGTGAATTCCAGGACAGGCTCCAAAGCTACACAGAGAAACTCTGTCTTGAAAAAAACCAAGAAACAAATGAGTAAAAACAGGGCTTGGAGATAGCACTGGCCTGACTCGCATGAGACCACAATCAACTGTGACTGCCCCTATAGAATGTAGACATATGTCCCACTTCCTGTATTTGATATACAGAGCTGATGTACTGGTAATGCTTTTAAAGTGGTTTTGGGGAGGGTCTTAGGTATGAGCAAACCCAGATAGGTGTGCAGTCAGCCATCTCTACCCCCTAAAGTCTAAGACACAGAGCCAGAAATGAGAAAGCTGGCCCTCTGTCCTTGACCTGTGTGGTTCTTAATGCCCATGCCAGCCCAACTGTGTATACAGGGACCTCTAAGACTGTGCCTCTGTGTCCTGGGCTGCAGTCCTAGGAGCCTCCCTGACCAGCTTTTACCCTCAGGGCTGCTGGACCTGGAAGACGATGGAGACCTGATCACCGTGGAGTTTGATGATGGAGACACAGGCAGGATCCCCCTCTCACACATCCGCCTCTTGCCGCCTGACTACAAAATCCAGTGTGAGTGATGAACCCATGGCATGGGGTGAAGAGGGGGGGTCTGAAGCCCCAGCTGGGCCCACACACCCAAACACACCTGACTACTCAGTAGCATATTCTACCTGCTTATTGTTGCCCAGGTTCCCTCCACTTATCTCCCGGCCCAGTTTGGCATTTGGTTCTCTCTTTATTTGCATTGCTGGGGATGGAGCCCAGCATCTTGTACAAGCCAGCCAGGCACTCTACCACTGACCACACCCCAGCCCCTCACTGGGGGATTCTAGGCAGGTGCTTTACCACTGAGCCACACCCCAGCCCCTCACTGGGGGATTCTAGGCAGGCACTCTACCACTGAGTCACACCCCAGCCCCTCACTGGGGGATTCTAGGCAGGTGCTTTACCACTGAGCCACACCCAGCCCCTCACTGGGGGATTCTAGGCAGGTGCTCTACCACTGACCACACCCCAGCCCTTCACTAGGGGATTCTAGGCAGGTGCTCTACCACAGAGCCACACCCCAGCCCCTCTCTGGGGGATTCTAGGCAGGTGCTTTACCACTGAGCCACACCCCAGCCCCTCTCTGAGGAATTCTAGCCAATCTAAAGCTCTGGATGCTTGTGGGTGGGCAGGAATCCTCTGCTCAGGGAGTCCCCTGAGCTCTGCCATGGAGCCACACCTCCATCATTGGAGGATTCTAGAACCTGCCGCTGAGCTCCCTAACATGGGTTGGCTGCAGGGTTTTCTGCCTGCATGCCAAAAAGCCTGGTCAGTAGAACCGGAGCCACTGTCTGCTTTGTCCTATAGGTGCTGAGCCATCCCCGGCTCTCCTAGTGCCCAGTGCAAAACGCCGTAGCAGGAAGACCAGCAAAGACACTGGGGAAGGCAAAGAAGGGGCCGCCACAGCACCTCAGGAGGCTACAGGGGCAAAGCCGCGAGGGCGAGGACGGAAACCCAGTGCCAAAGCCAAGGGTGGTAAGTTATCCCTGGTCTGGGAGGATGGGGATGAGGCCACTGTGGGAATCCGATGCTGGGGCTCAGGGCTTCCCATGAGTAGACCAGTCTCTGTCCTGTGAGAGTTCTGTGCTGCTGGGCAGTTTTTCCTGGGTTCACCTACTGCTTAGAGAAATTGGCAAGCATTTGAAGGACCTACCTTGGGGCTTACACAGGGAGGAGCCTTGCTTCCTGCCCCGGGTTCCACAAAGGCTTTCTGACTAGGATCCCAGCTCATCCAGCAGGAAGTTCCACCTTTCTCCCAGAATTCAAGGATGAATGAATGGATGAATGAAAGTCATGACACATCAATGAAAGTCATAACACATCAATGAATGAATGAATGAATGAATGAATGAATGAATGAATGAATGAATGAATAAGTCATGAAAGTCATGACACATCACAATGAAAGTCATGTTTGACCTCTAGTTGTGGTCTCTCTATTAGACAGAGCTGTTGTCCTGGAGGAAGGGGCTGCCACAGATGAGGTCCCCAGTGCTCCCTTGGCCCTGGAGCCCATCAACACCCCAAGTTCCAAGAAGAGTCCCCCAGAACCAGTGGACAAGCGGGCCAGAGGCCCCAAAGCTCGCTCAGTCTCTGCACAGCCCAGTCCCGCGCCACCCACCTTCTCCAGCTGCCCAGCTCCTGAGCCCTTTGGGGAGCTACCAGCCCCCACTGCCGCCCCACTCATCAACATGCCTGTCACCATGCCTGCCACTCGCCCCAAACCCAAGAAGGCTCGGGCCGCCGAGGGGTCAGGTGCCAAAGGTCCCCGGAGGCCAGGGGAAGAGGACGAACTGCTCGTCAAACTGGACCATGAGGGGGTCATGTCCCCCAAAAGCAAGAAGGCCAAAGAGGCCCTGCTCCTGCGGGAAGATCCAGGGCCCGGGGGTTGGCCAGAGTCCACGGGGTTGCTCAGCCTGGGTAGCTACTCACCGGCTGTTGGCAACAGTGAGCCCAAGGCCACCTGGCCCAAGGCTCTGGAGGGAGACCTCACTCAGGAGCCCGGGCCAGGGCTTCCTTTAGAGGATTCTGGCAACTCCAAAAGCCCAGACAAGGCCCAGGCTGAGCAAGATGGGGCCGAGGAGTCGGAGACCACCAGCAGCAGCAGCAGCAGCAGCAGCAGTAGCAGCAGCAGCAGCAGTAGTAGCAGCAGCAGCAGCAGCAGCAGTAGCAGCAGCAGCAGCAGCAGCAGCAGCAGCAGTGGTTCTGAAACAGAAGGCGAGGAAGACACTGAGAAGAGCAGGGAGACCGGCCGGGGTGCAGGGGGCCGAACCTGCAGTGCTGCCAGCTCCAGGGCATCTTCTCCTGCCTCCTCCTCCTCCTCCTCCTCTTCCTCTTCTTCCTCCTCCTCCTCCTCTTCTTCCTCTTCCTCCTCCTCTTCTTCCTCTTCCTCTTCCTCTTCTTCCTCCTCCTCCTCTTCCACCACAGACGAGGATTCTTCCTGTAGCTCAGATGATGAAGCAACCCCTGCGACCGCAGCCAGTCCCTCCACGCAGCCAGCGCTCCCCACCAAGGTGTCCAAGCCACCTAGCAAGGCACGCTCCTCAGCTCACTCCCCAGGCAAGAAGGCGCCCCCTGTCACCCAGCCACCGCCCCAGCCCCCACCCCAGCCCCAGCAGACTCTGCAACCCAAGACCCAGGCTGGGGCTGGGGCCAAGAGCCGACCTAAGAAGAGAGAAGGCGTGCACCTGCCTACCACCAAAGAGCTGGCCAAGCGGCAGCGTCTGCCATCCGTGGAGAACCGGCCTAAAATTGCTGCCTTCCTACCCGCCCGGCAGCTTTGGAAGTGGTTTGGCAAGCCCACTCAGGTAAACTTCCTGGAAGGGAACCGTGGGTGGGGTTAGTCTTGAGGTCCAGAAAAGCACCCTGGGTTCCAAAATCCATTTTAGTCCAGAATCCATGTCCTGTATAGATAGCATGGCCTTGCCCAACCTGTTCCACAACCTTCCCTTTGGAGCTCAAGTTATGGACACTGGGACCCACACAGGCCCTCCTGTGGTGCTCAGGCCAGAAAGGGAGGGCCCTTACAAGCCCTTCAGCAGCTAGCCTGCTCATCATTGTACCTGCCTCAAGGTCAGAGAACTGAAGGCTGGTTCTTAGCAGCAAATGACTCGAGTCAACACCTTTTGCCTGGCTCAGACCCGGTATAGCCCCTGAGCTAAAAGCCCTAGTGTGGTGGGCCAGGGGTCATGGGTCCCACCTCTATCCCGACAGTCAGGGCTGGTCTTCCAGGAGCAGATTCCAAGCACTCCCCACCCTCACTGTCTCTCATCTACCCACCTACGTGTACAAAGAGTATACATGCATGTGTACACACGTGCCTGTACCTGCTTGTGCAGGGGCACCAAGTGCTCACATGGACGTACGTTCAGTCACACAATGTGCATGCATGGGTGCTGTTACAAGTTGAATAGAAGCATGCCAAGTCTCATCGCATTTCCACTAGCCACACACTGTCATGTTCTGAGTACTTCATCCGCTATAGTGGCACCATGTCTGATGATGTAGAAGCTTGGGGTAGGTGGTCCCTGACTAAAGGAAGTAGGTCACTGGGGGGCGGGTTCTGAGTATATGTTAGCGCTGATCATTCCCTGTTCAGCTGTGAAGTGAGCATCTTACCTCTGCCCCATCCTCATTATCATGTGGGCTGCCCCCAGCACGTAGGGTCAAACGACCGTGGACTAGGTCCTCTGAGAACACGAGCCCAAAGCAAATCTCCTCCCTTTTTTAAAGCTTTCTCCTCTTTCTTCTTTTTAATCTGTCAAGTATTTGGTCAGCAATGAGAAAAGTAACAATCATAAATAGACCATAGACACATGAACACTGCACACAGGAATACAGTCATATGTGTCTGTATGTACATACATGCAATATAAATGGGGCAAGGGTACACGTGTACATGCACTTCTCAGTCAAGGGTATTGTCAGCAGCTATTCTGGAAGCTTCCATGTGGAGTATGGTAACAGCCCTCCTGATGAATAGTCCACCCTATACCTGAGCTCCAGTGTGTCACTCAGCTTACCCTCCTAAATGACAAAATACTCTGTGCATAGCCAAAGATGAACTTGAGTTTCTGCCTCTGTCTCCTGAGCGCTGGGATTACAGGCATGTACTACCATGCCCAATTTATGGCATACTAAGGATGGAACCCAGGGCTTTGTGTGTGTATGGTGATCACTCTGCCAGCTGGGCTCCAGGACCAGTGCCAGACACCATTATCTTTAGTCTCTGGCCAAGTGCTGGGTGCCATAGTGGAGAGGCATACATGGGACTAAACTTCCCATACCATGTCCAGGAAGCAAAGAAAGAGAGAGAGAGTCCTAGGCCTTGAATCCCTTTGAGGGCATACCTTAGTAACCTACTAACCTTAGTGACCTAGGTAGTGACCTATAATCTCAATAGTCCCGCCCTGCTGTATCCTCACCACTTTTAGAAACCCCATCCTGGACAGCCATGACCTAATCCAGAGCTTTGGGAGCAATCCATTAGTGAACTTTGGTAGCCAGGCTTGTGTGTGTGTGGTTTCCCTGTCCACGGGCCCACCCTGGGCTTGTTCTTAGCAGCCACATGGCTAGACCCGGGTTCCCGGGCTGTGTGAACAGCTCCAAGGAGATGCTCCCATTGGTCAGAAGGTCTTTTCTCCACCCTTATGTCACCCTGACAGGTTTAGGAGTCGGGAATTAACAGTGATAGTGTTGGGGGAGGGTATTTGGTGACTTCCCTTGGGGTTCGAGGAGCCCCCGACTTGTGTGTGGTATCAGCTTCTAGGTTCAGGGAGGCTGGAGCGGTGCGGTAATGTCAGAATGAGGCCTGTTTGGGAAGGGGGCACTTTGTGGGCGTCCCTCCATTCCTCCCTTCCTTTCCTGCCTGCTCCTCTCCCCTCCCCTCCTTTCCTGCCTGCCCCTCTCCCCTCCCCTCCCCTCCCCTCCTGCCTGCTCCTCTCCCCTCCTGCCTGCCCCTCTCCCCTCCCCTCCTGCCTGCTCCTCTCCCCTCCCTCCCCTCCTGCCTGCCCCTCTCCCCTCCCCTCCTGCCTGCCCTCTCCCTCCCTCCCCTCCCCTCCTGCCTGCCCCTCTCCCCTCTCCCCTCCTCTCCTTTCCTGCCTGCCCCTCTCCCCTCCCCTCCCCTCCTGCCTGCCCTCTCCCTCCCCTCCTTTCCTGCCTGCTCCTCTCCCTTCTCCCATCCCTCCTGAATTTTCAGTGGCAGATGGATTAATTCCAGATTCAGTGAGAGATCCTATCTCAAAAAATAAGGTGGCACCATGAATGGTGGCATGTACCTTTAATCCCAGCACTCTTCAGGCTGAGGCTGGAGGAGCTCTGTGAGCTCAGGGCTAGTCTGGTCTACATAGAGAGTTCTAGGACATCCAGGGCTACATAGTGAGACTCTGTTTCAAAAAAACGAAACAAAAAAAAAAAAAAAAGAAAGAAAGAAAGAAAGAATAGAAAAAAAAAAGGGTGCCAGGGCTGGAGAAAAGGCTCAGAAGTTACTAAAGCATTTAGTTCCGTCTTGAGGCCCAGAGTTTGAACCACAGTACCTACATTGGCAGCTCCCAAACGCTGGTAACTTTAGTTCCAAAGGATCTGAAACCTTTCTCTTGCCTCTATGGGCATCTGCACACACATGTGCACATACACTTGCAAAGACATACATAAACAAAAAGTATGTTTTTTTAAAAAATAGGTAAGATGGAGAGCAAAAGAGGAAGACACCTATGGCCACCACACACCTGCACCTCACATGCACACGTGCACCTGAATGTATACCCATTACATGTGTACGCACACACGCGTACACTCTCTGCCTCTAAAAACGAAGAGGGGTGTAGCCGACAGCTTTTGTTGCTCTGAGAGAACACTTGAGATGACTTGTGAAGAGGAAACTTTCGTTATGGCTCATTGTGTCCATCCGCTGGCTCTGGCTCTACTGCTTGTGTCTTTGTGTCCATCTGCTGGCTCTGGCTTGATTGCTTGGGTCTGGGCTAAAGCAGAAGCACATGATGTGGCAGAACTGCTTGTGTCTTGGCTGCCAGGAAACAGAGGCCTGAGAGCTCCTTTAAGGCTGTACCTCCAGTGACCTGCTTCCTCCTGGTTTGGCACCAGCTCTCAACGGTTCCACTCCCTCAGTAGCACCACCAGCTAGTCATTCAATAAGCTCTCAGTGGGTGAACTCGGGGTGGGGTTGGGGCTTCCAGACTCAAGCTAAGGCATCCCTTCCGTGCAGACCCCCAGTATTGGTGGCAGGTGCTTAGGTCCAGGATGAGGGAATCCAGGCTTGCCCAGCCAGGGCCTGGCTGGTGGGTGCCTGGCGTGAGACTCCATGGGGCTGGGCACAGTGCTGGGCTCTGCTCCCTGACTGACACATCCCACAGCGGCGAGGCATGAAGGGCAAGGCTCGCAAGCTCTTCTACAAAGCCATCGTTCGAGGCAAGGAGATGATCCGAATTGGGGACTGTGCGGTCTTCCTGTCGGCTGGCCGCCCCAACCTACCCTACATTGGCCGGATCCAGAGCATGTGGGAGTCGTGGGGCAACAACATGGTGGTCCGTGTGAAGTGGTTTTACCATCCGGAAGAGACCAGCCCGGGCAAACAGTTCCACGAGGGCCAGGTGAGCCTTTCCCTGCTGGGGACTGAGAGAGACCCTGGTACAGAAAGGCAGACCCATGCTTGTTGAAAGGCAGAACCCATGGTTCTACGGGTGTGAAAAAATGCCCTGACAGAAAGCAACGTAGGGAAGTAAGGGTTTTCTTTTAGCTGACGGTTCTACGTCACCGTCCATCTCCTTGAGGACAGCGGTCATATCACATCCACAGCTTGGGCAGAGAGAATGAGTGCATAGTGCTCAGCTCGCTCCCTCTGCTCACACAGTCCAAGGTCCCCTATGCAGGCAATAGTGCCGCCCACAGTGGGCTGGGTCTTCTCACCTCAGTTAACAAGATCAAGATAATCCCCAGCAGAGGTACCCACAGCCTACCTAGAGGGCGACACATTGAGACTTTCTTCCCAGGTAATTCTAGATGGTGTCAAATTGACAGTTAAAAACTAACCGTCACACAGCTTGAGGCTGGGCATCTGGATACTGAGAACAGAGGCCCCGCAAGTGGGGAGGTTGAGTCCAAGGGAGCTTGTATAGTCAGCCTGAGATCTCAGATGGAGGTAAAACAAGGCTCAGACTTAACCCTATCCCCTCGTGTATCCCCCCAGCACTGGGACCAGAAGTCGGGGCGCAGTCTCCCTGCAGCCCTGCGGGCCTCCAGCCAGAGGAAGGACTTTATGGAGGTAAGAAGGCAGTGGTGGGCTGGTGCTGGGGTATCAGCTCTGTCCAGATGGGGTGGACTGGAAGCTTTCTGCTCTGCCGCTCCAAGTCTATTCCTCTTGTGTCTGTGGCTCTGAGCTAATGGGGTCCCTTTCTCTGTCCTACCTGCTCACTGAATCTGCCTTTGGCTCAGTGCCTCCTAGTGTCATTTATAGGCACATCTGTCCCTCTTCTCCTCTGTTGTTTCTCTCATTTTTATTTCTTTTCTGTGTGTCTGCATATACGAAAGTATATGGGGAGTGTGCGTGTGCGTGTGGGTGTGGGTGGAGGCCCAGGGTCAGCACTGGGAGTCTTCCTTGATCGTCAAACCCAGATCTTACTAGCCAGCTTGCTCCAGAGGTCCCCTGTCTCTGTCTTCTGAGGCTGGAATTACAGGTGGGCTAACACACCCACCTGCTGCTTATGTGAGTTCTGGAGATCTGAACTCGGGTCCTCATAACTTGCTGCTCGTAAGATAAGGACCTTAATCCAAGGAGTCTGCACAGGCCATATGTCCATTCTTACCTTGGGGCACTGTTTCCTCTTGCCATCTCTGTTTCTCTCTTCTCTTCATCTCCTGTGGTCTCTGTCTCTCTGTCATTGTCTCTTAGTCTCTCTCAGTCTCGGTCTCTCCGACTCTTGCTCTGTCTCTTTTGTTTCCATCTTTCTCCATCTCTATCACCATATCTTGGTCTCCAGGTCTGTACCCTTAAAGCACCCTGGGGTCCCCCTGATCCAGAAGGGTTCTCTCCAGTCCCTAACACCGACACTGTGTCCCCGCAGCGTGCCCTGTACCAGTCCTCCCATGTGGATGAGAACGACGTTCAGACAGTGTCCCACAAGTGCCTGGTGGTGGGCCTGGAGCAGTATGAGCAGATGCTAAAGACCAAGAAGTACCAGGACAGCGAGGGCCTGTACTACCTCGCGGGCACTTATGAGCCCACCACAGGCATGATCTTCTCTACAGATGGCGTGCCTGTGCTCTGCTGAGTGCCCCCTACCCAGCGGGGCCCATAGAGACCCCTCCCCACCACTGCCATGGCGCGGGACCATGTGTGTTGTGTGCATGCCAGTGTGCTCGTGGGCGTGTGCATGTGACCAGGTGGACGCCCCAGGCAAGTGCGAGTGTGTACATGTGTGTGCCCGTATGCATGCACGTGTGTGCACACATGTGCACACATCTCTAGACCCTTTCTGGTCATCCCCTGGTGCCCTCATGCTGAGACACCTCCCCCACCCCCACTCCCACCCCCCACACCCAGCTATCAGGGTCCGGCTCTGCTGTCCCGTCAGGGTCATCTCAGAGGGGACTTCCCTCCAGCACTTTGTATGCGCTTAATGAGGCTGCCCTCCGAGCTCTGGGCCTGTGTAGACTTTGAATCTGTGGATGGGTGAGGGAGAGTTCCAAGGACCCAAACCGATGCTTGGTATCGAGTTCAGCCACACCCAGCACGGAGCCCATCGAAGGCCTTCCACCATGGGCCGGAGGGCCCCAACGCCAGCCAGCTTCACCAATCACTGGGCATCTGGGTGCCTGCATGCCCGGCCTCCACCCTCTCAGGACAGCCTGGACTTGGGGAACAAGGCAGGGGAGGGCAGCCCAGGAGCATCACCATACCTGGTGGGCCCCCCAGCCCAGACCCTTACACTACAGAAAACCCCAATGGTGCTGAAACCCGCGCCCACGCCCGGCACGGCCCGCCCGGCCCCCTCCACCAGGAGGATCCGAAAGGTTACCTGTACAGTTTATTGTAGCCTGCCCCTGTATCATACACCTTTAAATGGAGTCAACTTTTTAATTATATATATAAAGATAAATATATATAAATATATATATAAACTTTTTAAAACTGTGAAAAATAGCTATGAAATTATAAAAAAAAAACACATTCTGACGTGCAGAATATTATTTTTTATTTCCTGTTAGATTGTGAGTGTCTAGCACCGGCTTTATGCCTCCCCCCAACTCCCCTGCACCCTCACCCCTGCCCATGTGTACTGTATGTGCCCCAAATGGACGAGAGATGGAGATAGACAGAGGGGCCCCAAGCCCAGCCCCCAGCTCAGCCCGAAGCACTTAACCAGCCCCCCTGTGCCTGCCAGACCCCAGTGGGGTCCCCGGAGGCTTTGAGCAGACAATCTTGAAGGAAGGAAAAGCCAGACTTCGGTTTTGTTTTGTTTTGTTTTGGGGGGGAGTAATTACTGTTTCCTGATTTTTTTTTTTTTTAACATTTCTTTTGGAATTTTGTTTGTTGGCAAATTCTGTGTGATCTTTTTCATAAAAAAAAAAAAAGAAAAGAAAAGAAAGAAAAGAAAAAATTTAATTGGAAAAATACTCTGGCTTGGAGTGGCTTATTTGGGAGCCTGGGATGGTGGGGTCGGTTTGGAGGAGCCCCACATGCCAGGGGCAAAAGCCAGGGTGCACCCTGGAGCTGCTCTACTAGGCACAGAGATGAATGGGCTAGGTCAAGCATTTCAGAAAGTTCTGGAAGCCGGGATAGTCTGTCTTATTTAAAATCCAAGAGCTAGGGGCTGGAGAGCTGGCTCAATCATTATGAGCACTTGTTGCCTTTGTGGAAGGTCCAGGCTCAGCACCCAGCACCCACATGGCAGGTCATAACTGTACGTAACTCAGTTCCAAGGGACCTGACACCCTGTTCTGACCAGGGGTCACTTGGTGAACAGATACACATGCAGGCAAAGTAAATCTTGAAGAAAAAAAAAATTAAGAGCTAGGGGATGGAGAGTTTGTCAGTAAATTGTCTGAGTTCCATCCCAGGAAAGCAACAAGAAGCATGGTGGTGCCCTCAGGATCACAGGGCAGGGAAAGGGAGGGCAGCCTCCATGGCTAGCCACTCCAGCCAAATAAGCAAGCAGGATGGCCTGCGGCCTGTGGGCTGAAGCCCACACATGGATGGGTCACGGTAACAGTTCTGCGCCCTGTAGAAGCTGGGTTAACGGACTGGATGCCGGCCATCACCAACCCCAAGTGTGAATCTGCATAGATAGCTGCAGCCCTCATTCTGGGCTTTTCTACATCACAGCTGGGGGTGGGGTGGGGGGTGACAAGTGTTAGGTTGAGCAGGGAAACTGAGTAAAGTGGTGAATGGGAAGTCACTCTGTTGCCATCTGGTGGTCCCCTATGACATCACCACCATCCAGGTCTTGATTCATAAGGCTGCCCAGCTAGGACCCACAAGGGTTGCACACCATGTGAGTGCCAGAGGCTATAGGACTGAGGTGGCCCTCCTCCAACGTTCCATTTCCCCAGGCCATTCCTTGGGTCTCCAGGAACGGAACAGTGAAAGGATGCTTCTGGTCCTGGGAAGGTGGCTCAGTGAGCGCTATACAAGCATGAGGACTGAGTTCAAATCCCCAGAACTCAAAAAAAAAAAAAAAGAGTATGGCCAGTGGGTGGTAATGGGCGGATTCCAGGAGCTTGCTGGCCAGCCAGTCTAGCCTAAAATGTTGAGGAGCAGCTGTGGTGAGAGACTAGATAAGGAAGGCAGAGGGGATGTGACAGTAGATGTTGGGGTCTTCCTCTGGCCTCTGCACATACACGTGCATAACACGGGGGGGGGGGGAGGAGGGAAGAGGAGAGGAGAGAGACAGAGTCTCCAAATCATCATCAGAGCTGGATAAACTGCAACAGGAAGACTCCATTCCTGAGCAACCCGCCTCCTGGATCAAATCACTTTCTTCTGAGTTCTTCCAATGCACCAGATGGGAATTCTCATGGGGCCAATGGTCACTAAGGGCCAGTGCAAGCTCCAGATGGTCAGCACTAGGCACGAAGAACAGGCCCCTGATCAACCATCCGCTCTAAGAACACCTAGCTCAGGGCAGGTGGGGCTGCTTCATAGGTGGGGCCACAAAGGTCTCAGCATTGTGGAGAAGACTTAATCCACCAGGACCCCATTTTAATCTCCCCACCCTACCCCCAGTGGCTCAGTTCCCCCCACTCCCCCTCACAAACACCTCATGAGGGACAGCAGTGGGCAGTCTCTGCCATCTTTAATGGCCAGCGCGGTAGTCAGAGGACACACAGGTAGACGGGACACAGCAGGGTTGGCACAGGGCGGTCACAGCTGGGGCCAGAGTGTGCGGAGAGGCAAGTGTCCTGGTTCAGCAAAAGCCATCTTTGGCCAGAGGCCCCACAGCCAGCCCCACCACCCAGTGACCCCACTCTCCAGCTCACTGCCATTTGCCAGGGTTTCAAGTGGGTCACGTTACTACTTGATTCTCAATGGACAGGGGCAGGGTGGCCTAGGTCAAGAGTGGATCTCAGCTGTCCCTGCATTATGGATAGGTTGAGTGGTGTTGGGGAGGAAATGGGAGGCCCTCCCTGTTACGCATGACCCTTAGCCTGTGCTCTAGGAGGGTGCATGGGTGAAGTCCTCCACCTCAGGTGGGTACACCCAGGTCAGCTCTGCAGCTATGACTACGGGAAGCCTGTGTAGACCCAGGAATGAGTTTTCCACACTTAATGCTGTGTGTGTGTGTGTGTGTGTGTGTGTGTGTGTGTGTGTGTGTGTAGTGTCTAAGAAGGGGAGAAAATGGGACCAGGGACTGTCCCTTTCCTTCAAGATTTCTAACACTCATGAGGATGTACCACCTACCCAATAAGTGAAAACCACATTGAAGACCATGGGACCTTTGTGGCAGACCCCACAGTGGGGTCATAGGGAAGGGAGTCACTCAGACTTGTGGTCAGCCATTCTGGATGGCTTTAAGTCTGAATAACCCCATCATGCTGACAGGACGAATGTTGGGCCTCTGGACGTAGGGGATGAAGGGCAGGTGTCTGACCAAACACAGAACACATGGGTGGGCGGTGTCCAGGATGGTGAAGACATGTTCCACCTGCAGCGGACAGCTGGAACGAAGTGGCGAGGTGGCTTTAGTGGCTTAGGAGGCGGCCAGGACCCCGCAGGCACTGAGGCAAGGGTGGGGAGAGTCCTCAGGCCTTGGGGGGGCTGGCCTGAGCAGCCCTCCCTGGGCAGTGGGCAGGGTCAGGTGGGCCTGGCTCAGGGGCCGACGGGGATGGAGTCATTGGCGGTGGCTGTTTGGAAGCAGCTGCTGTGGGCGTCACGGGTGAGGCTGTAGGTGCAGTAGGCAACAGCAGAGCCCAGAGTCAGCCCCGACATATAGGACACGGTCATGGTGTTTCCTGTGGGCAAGAGTGACCTGACCTGAGTAAGGGGCTAAGAGCAGCCATGGGAGCCGAGGCCACACTGTGCTGGACAATTTCTGTGGCCATGGCTTCTCGGGTGTGCACTATGGTGACAACTGTCAGTGCCCAAGAGCATCCTGTGTTAAATACTCCTCCCTAGAAACCCACTGTCTCAATTTTGGGTCTTTTAGGAGTGATCTCACTGGAGTCCCTGAGGTCTTGCCTACTTCTCTCCCTTCTCTTCCCTTCCTTCTTCATTCTCTTCCTTCTCTCCAACCCTCCCTCCCTCCCCCTCTCTCTCCTTTTCTGTTTCTTTGTTTCTTTCTTAGTTTCTTTGTTTGTTTGTTTCTTTCTTTCTTCCCAGTCTTATATTTTTGGTTGTGAGCCTAGCCTTTAATGGCTGAGTCATCTCTCCAGCCCCTTCCCAGTCTTAAAGATAGAATGTGTAGCCTTTCATGAGCTAAGCCAATTATCTACCACTGAGCCACACCCCAGCCCCTCACTGGGGGATTCTAGGCAGGTGCTCTACCACTGAGTCACACCCCAGCCCCTCACTGGGGGATTCTAGGCAGGTGCTCTACCACTGAGCCACACCCCAACCTCACTGGGGGATTCTAGGCAGGTGCTCTACCACTGAGCCACACCCCAGCCTCACTGGGGGATTCTAGGCAGGTGCTCTACCACTGAGTCACACCCCAGCCCCTCACTGGGGGATTCTAGGCAGGTGCTCTACCACTGAGTCACACCCCAGCCCCTCACTGGGGGATTCTAGGCAGGGGCTCTACCACTGAGCCACACCCCAGCCCCTCACTGGGGGATTCTAGGCAGGGCTCTACCACTGAGCACACCCAGCCCTCACTGGGGATTCTAGGCAGGGGCTCTACCACTGAGCCACACCCCAGCCCCTCACTGGGGGATTCTAGGCAGGGGCTCTACCACTGAGCTACATTTTCTGGTCTCTTTTTACTTTTTTTTTTTTTTTATTTTGAAAGCATTCTCATTTACCTCAAATCAGGAATCCTCCTGCCTTAGCCTCCTGAGGAGCTAGATGACAGGCCTGCACCCATCAGACCTGGCTTCTTTCCATTTTTATCTATTGCCTCCTGCTTCCAGCTGTCTTCTTCTTGGGGACAATTCAGTATGCCCCCACATCTGACCTGGATGCCCCTTCCTTCACTTCCCTACCAGTCCATGGCAATACCAGCTTCACCTTCAGCAGGAGGCCCCAAAACTGGGAGTCTGACTCTCTTAGACCTCATCTCTCCATCTATCAGCTAACCCTGAGAACCACTGAGACAGGTTCTGATATCAGCCCTTCCCCCACGCCCACACAAGCCTGTCCTCAGGCCTGGACCACTGCAGACGTTTCTGAATAACCTTCTCATCCCTGTCCGCTCTGTCCACCTGGCCTCCACCTGGCCTCACTGGGAGATCAAAGGCAGGTGCTCGGGACCTTTGCACATATGGCTCCTTCTGCTTGAATGCCATTTCTGGCAGCTTCCTGTACCCGTCTCCCTCACTTCTTCCTCCAGGATTTTGCTCAAAAGCCACCTCCTCAGAAAAATCTTGCAAGATTGTTTTCATTATACCATAGCCCCCCAATCCCTGTATCTGCCCCCACTTCTCAAACTAACATAACTCCTAGGACTTACCACCGTGAAACATATCACAGCTGTTTGTTATCTCTCTGTTTATTGGCTGTCTCCATCTCAGGACTGTAACCCTGCAAATGTGGGCAGCATCATGTCTCCACTGCCCAGGAGAGTGCCGGACATACAGGCTCCCCAAGTAGCAGCAGAATGAGTGAATGAATGAAATAAAGACGTTACTTATAGATGTCCTTATACCTACAACTTACTTCACTTAACCCTTGGGACCAAATATATTTTCTCACTCACTGGCTGCCCTTGGCTTCTCCAGGCCTCAATTTCCTTTCTAGAAGGGCACTAGGTCCCTGAGGCCAGTGAGTCTTACCTGCCAGTTCCCGCTGCTTGGGGCTCACTTTACCAGCTGCCAGGATCATGGGCACACTGCCAAAGTAGCCATTGCTGATGCCCATGAGCAGCGAGAAGACACAGGGCCAGGCAGGGTGGCGGAGGGCAGGCATGCCACTGGGGTAGACACACAGGATGAAGAGGGGGATGAAGACCACACGAAGGCAAGAACAGGCCAGCAGATGAGTGCCCCGCCAGTCCACGGGTAAGGCCGCCAGGATCTGCAGGGAGCAGCGAGTGTGAGTCACCCACCGAGCCAGGAGCCTGCCTCTCTACCAGACGCTCAAGGTACAGCCTGTCCCCCGGCACCTATGGCTCCATCCAGCTCACTCTGCAAGGCCCTCCAAAGCATTGCATGTACTTTTTCCCCTCTTCAGTACTGGTGATGGGGGATGAGACCTGGAATGTGCCAGGCAAGCACTCTGCTGCTGATCCACTCCCCCAGCACCTCACTGGGGGATTCTGGGGGGGGGTGTGGCTCAGTGGTCGAATGCTTGCCTGACAAGGGCAAGGCCCTGGGTCTCATCCTCCATACTCCATAAAACACAGTAACAGCAAAACTGACCACAAAGAGACGTGGCTCATCTGAGCTGCAGGGTGGCTGGGGTCCCATTCCGCCTCTGATCACCAATCCCATCTACTTGTGTGACAGATGTGCTGCTCAGCTGGCAGCCTGTGCCTGTATCATCCTCAGAGGGATCCACTAGTGACCGTGAGGCAGGAGAACTGGGGTTGATTCTAGCCTGAAATGCATTTGACGCCGGAGAAACCAGGCAGGGCCTGTACTCCACAGGTCAGGGTTAGAGGTGCCGGTACTCCATGGCTTCCACCCTCCCCACCTGGAACTCACATGAACCCTCAGTCTGGGGTTGCCCCAGAAAGACCAGAGCCTTCCTGGGACTGACTCCCCAAAGCCACCCTGTGTCTCACCTTGCCCACAAAGTCTGACAGGTTGAACACAGCCATGACCAGGATGGGCAGCCACTCGCCCAGCACGCAGTGGCGGATCTCGGACTCCAGGCCAGGAAACAGGCACAGTGTAATGAAGTAGGTTACCGCAATGGACAGCATGTCGGCCCAGATGACCCGCGCCACGACGTACCGGTGCAACAGCAGGGCTAGGGGAATTGAGGCGTGTTAGAGGCTGGTGCTCACGGGTCCCCTGCTGACTCAAGCCTGGGTGACAGCCCCACAGTGCCTCATACTGACCTCTGAAGGTGGGCCAGTTTCGTTTGACTCGTGGCTGAGGCACATCAAAACGCATGTAGGCCCCACTGTTGCTGTGGGCCACCTCATGGACTGGGCTGTCCTTCGGGGACCTGCTGCTGGGCAGGGATGGAGTTTGGTGCTCCTGGGCAGAAGGGGATGATGGGAGTCATGGGCCAGGTACCCAGGGCAAATGGTATAGCCACAGTCATCTAGACATTCAGTCAGCACCTACTGTGTGCACTTGTCAAGGGACAAGCAGTCACCACCCAGCTTGCAGTCACCATGGGTAGCCTCCTCTGAGCCCTGAGGTGGGTGAGAGCGGAGGTGGTATGCAGCATATAACCACCAGAGGGCACTCTAGCTTTCCAGAACTGTGAATTGGCCTTCCCAGGCTACAGCCAACCACTCCAGGAGTGGGTATTGAGGCCATCCTTGGAGCAGTGGTCTGTGCTGGGTGATCTGTGCCTCACGGAGAGGCACCCCTGAGCTGTGATGGAAGGGAGTTCATCACAGGATTCCCTTGCCTTCCATCTATTGGACTTCTTTGGACCCCACTTTCATGGCCCTGGGGTTCTCCCCCATCAGGCTTTGGAGATCTGCCACACACCCTGGGCTCTTCTCTCTGGCCATAGCTAAAAAAACATCACCTCCTGCTGTCCCAACAGGGTGTCCTAGCAGGTGGGTCACAGGAGCTAAAGAGAGCCTTGGGCCACAGATGTGGGATGCCACAGCTGGTGGAGGGCCACAGTCTATCCATGGTGCCCTGGAAGGCTGAAACAGCCCACAGGATGGAATGTCTCAGAGTACAGAAGCAAGCCTGCAGCCTGAGATCATGGGGCCAACAAGGAACTATTCAGACACCTGTGTGGGAGAATGAGGCCAGGCCAGGCCACGGCACTTACAAAGTGGATGTCTCCTGATGCGACATCGTGGTGCACTCGGTAACCTGCCCGGATGGGGCGGCTGTCGCGGGGCCGTGTGGTGTAGTAGAGCACAAATCGGCTTCGCCGCACCAGCAGGTGCAACAGGAAGCACAGCAGCTCCAGGCCCGCGGAGACCAGGAAGAAGATGATGGTGCTGGCCCGCTCATCCGGGAGCAGCAGTTTAGTGAGGATCCGGCTCAGAGAGATCATCACCCCTGCAGTGCCTGGAGGTGAGGCAGTGGCTACTGAGCATTCCCAAGGCCTCTCTCACCCACACCACCCCTACCCCGACTCCATCCCATCCATCACCAGTCTGCCCTCACTGAGTCCTACCCACCCCATCCACCCGCGGCTCCAGTCCCAATCCACAGTACCTGGTCTACCGTCCTACCAGGCCCCACCCGCCATGCTGTCCAAGGCCCCAACTTCTCTCCAAGCCCTCCCCAACCACTTGAAGCCCCTCACCCCTATGTCTTATCTCCCGACCCCCAGCCCAGCTGAGCCTGATCTCACTAGCCCCACCCACTCCTGGACTCACTGCCTGTCTGCCCATACAGCCTGCTTCAGCCCTCCTTCCCCCAGGACTGCTGATGCTCTCACCAACCCCCGCCCCCCCCATCATTTCACACCATGGGCAGCATCACTGAGCTTTTGCTGGGTGTCCTGCCCTGGGAGGACACAAGGCCCTGCCTTCCTAGGCTTAATGGAGAGAGGCCACAGATAAGCCATGGAAACACACAACAGTGGTACAGGGTGTACACTGTGGCAGAAGACGTGTCCAGAGGGAAGGATCAGAGTAGCGTTCCCTGCGAGGGGACTGGAGAGCCAGGCACACAGACTGAGAGTGAGCACTCCAAGTGAATAACAGTCACAAGTGTGTGTGAAACACCGAAAGGTTCTTACCCCCACCCCCAGCAGGGGCCGGCTGGAGGAGGGTGTCAGGGTCAAGGCAGGCAGGACTGCAGCAGAGAGCAGGTAGAGTTTTGCTTAAATTAACCTATAGCTGCAGAGCAGTGTGGGGCAAGACTAGTCATGTCCACCATGAGCTGATGGAGATGGGCAGGGCTCTAAGTAAGTCTGTTTTGAGGGGCTCTTGGCTACCAAATCAGTACACCAACACCATCCTGATGGGCTAGCCACACTGATTCCACCACAAAATCTACTGGTTTGGGTTAGGAATGTGACTCAGTTGGTAGAGTGCTTATTAAACATGTGTGATGTCCTGGGTTCTACTTCCAACCCTTGGTAAAGAGAGTGTGGTGGGGCCAGGTGGTGGTGGCACACTCCTTTAATCCCAGCACTTGGGAGGCAGAGCCAGGTGAATCTCTGTGAGTTCGAGGCCAGCCTGGTCTACAGAGCGAGATCCAGGACAGCACCAAAGCTACACAGCTACATAGAGAAACCCTTGTCTCGAAAAAAAAAAAAAAAGAAGAAGAAGAAGAAGAAGAAGAAGAAGAAGAAGAGGAAGAAGAAAAGAAGAAGAAGAGAGAGAGAGAGAGAGAGAGAGAGAGAGAGAGAGAGAGAGAGAGAGAGAGAGGGGGCACATGCCTGGAATCGCAACACTTGGGAGTTGGAAACAAGAAGATCACAAGTTCAAGGTCATCCTCAGCTATATTGAAGCCAGCCTGAGCTATATGAGACCCTCTCTCAAAACAACAACAACAAAAATCTGCTGGCTTGCAAAGCCACCTGTGTGCTGACCACCTTCCAGAAGTCAGCTCTAGGTGGTGTGGTTTGATGTTCCAGGCAATACATTGCAGAAGAAGCCGAGATTCAGAGAGCAGCCCCTGAGGATAATGATGGTTGGGCCCAGCTTTTTGCTGGGTTGTGACCAGCTATGGAATAGAGGGTGGGATGGGACACACTTGGAGTCCTCCTGGAGGGCATGTCCAGAGGTCTTTTGAGGTCTGGACATTGGGTAAATTTCAGACTTGTGCAAGGGTGCTGGGTATCAGAAAGGGGCATCTGGGGTGTGGCTTGGCAGACAAAAGGGTTTAAGTAGCAGAGTGATAAGCAAGGGTGTCAGGTGGTGCTGGATAGGGGGAATTTGAGGAGGATTTGGTCCTGAGTGCACACACAGACACACAATTTTGCAAATTTCTAAAATTGAAACACTCCCTCCTAAAGGAAGGAGGGAGGTTCAAAAGACTCAAGAAATAAAGATTAAAAGTCTAGCTGAACCACATGAGATTCTCAAGGCCCCTCCGGAAGGTTATCCAAGCAGTCACACTCGCTGGGGGGAGGAGAGTCTCCCGCCAGCGGCAGAGCTGTCTGCAGGCTCTGCCAGGAGCCCAGGCACACAGTTTCCCTGAATTAACACAGTGATGCTCCTGTAAGTCAGTCCTAACAAACTCACAGGGGCGGCAAAGCTAGCCTGGGTGGCTTGGGTTTTGGTATACCAATGGTGCCCTATCTGGAGCGAGCAGACATTTGATTACATCTCTCTGGAAAAAAAATCACACAGTGGGTACGCAAATATCTCCACCTGCACACTCACTGGAACTGTGGCTCTCATGCTCCAAAGGAATTCCACCCTCTAGGACCCGGGCACACATAGGTGTGCACACGTGGCCCTCCCGCCTGTTGGGCCATCCCTTGCCATCGACAGTCACCACCCCCAATCCAGCATGTGTAGAGCTTTCTGGCACACTTCCCTAACTAGGGCATGCCCGGTAGGCTTCCCGGACTGGGGCCCCTGGGGGTCTCGATACTCACTCTCTCCAGTCATCACCCCCTGCGTGTACCTCTTGGGCAGTAATCCTGTGTAGCCATAGAAGCTAGATTGCTGCACTTAAGAGAGAGAGGGAGGAAGTGGTCAGGTATCGTTTGACACAGAGGCAATGTGGACCGCCCGTGCTGTGTTGGCACTGGAGGACAGGTGCCCAGAGAGCCTAACACTAGAGCGGCAGTGAGACTTAACACAGCAACATGGGAAGGAAACAGTGTTGCCCTGAACATAGCACACAGAGCAGCCACTCCCCTGCCCCTGGGGTTCAAGGTCACTGACAAGTACTGTCTGATGCAAGTGGAGATGATACATGTCCCTTGCTGGATGACACAGGGCAAACTTACTCTCAGCCTTTTTTTCCAGTAGTGATGGTAGAGGCTATCGGTGGAAATGGGGCTGTCAACCTAAATCTCTGAGTATGGAACACAGCTCTCGCCCCATTTCTGATGGGGTTGGACCATGTAGTAAAAATAAGGGAGAGCCAGGCGGTGGTGGCGCAGGCCTTTAATCCCAGCACTCGGGAGGCAGAGCCAGGCGGATCTCTGTGAGTTCGAGGCCAGCCTGGGCTACCAAGTGAGTTCCAGGAAAGGTGCAAAACTACACAGAGAAACCCTGTCTCAAACCCACCCCCTACCCCTGCCCCCCAAAAAAGCAAGGGAGAGCTGAGTGTGTGGATGTACACACATAATGTCAATACTTGGGAGCTGGAGGCAGCAGGATTAGGGGTTCAAAGCCAGCCTGGACTGCTCGAGACTGTCTCAGTAAAAAAGTGGGAGTGAGTTTAGCTAGTACAAGAGGTTGCCTGGCATCCATGATGCTCTGGGTTCTGTGCCCAGCACTGCATAATCTGGGTATGGGGGTGCATGCTCATGATCCTAGCATGAAGGAGGTAGAGACAGGAGAATCTGGAGTTCAAGAAAACCAGGGGGCTGCACTCCAAACCTGTGCTACATGAGAGTCACCTTGGTGCCTGTGTGTGCATGTGTGTGGTGTGTACACATGTTCTGGTGTATTCATAGACACACGGTCAGCACCTGGACTGACTCATCTTGTAGAGTGTGTTACCTGTACAACAGGGCTACAGAACACTTAGGCTCAGCCCTTCTGGTACATCCTGGCCCCACTCCCTACCTGTGCATCCAAAGGCCACAGTACCCACAGCGGCCAGGTTGATGGCGTAAGCCTGGTCGTGAGAGAAGAGCTGAAGCCACACATCACATATGCTGATAAAGAGCAAGGGACCCAAGGCGAGGAGGTAGCCTGCAGGGAACAGAGAAGTCGTGAGGGGCACGGTGAGCGCCAGGTGGGCGCTCCTCGCCGCCTCACCCCACTTTCCAGAGAGCTATGTCTCAGACATTGTGGCTACCTGTCCCCAGAATATTAGGTAGGTAGAAGACTCCAGGAGAGTCTACAGGGAAATTCTGAGGGCTTTCTGGAGGAGTAGTCATCAGAGCTGAGCCTTGAAGCTGAAAGCCACTGTGCAGGGGGATGGACAGAGGGGAGAGCTTATGTAGGGATCTAGGGCTGTAACTTAGGGGTCACAAGAGCCTGTGGAAGCGTTTGCCATTGTACTGGCAAGTGACCTGATGCTGACTTCCATGCGCAAAGCCCACAGTGGTCCTAGAAATAGCACGTGTGGAGCTGGAGAGATCACTCAGCAGTTGGGAGCACTGGCTGCTCTCCCAGAGGACCTGGGTTCAATTCCCAGCACCCATATGTCAGCTCACAACTGTCTGTAATTCTAGTTCCAGGGGATCTGACTCCTTCACACCAATGTACATAAATAAATTATTAAAAATAAGGAAAAAGCATATGTTTCACAGACAAGGCTAGGAAGCTGGGTGGGCAGGTGCCATGGGCTAGGAGGCACTTGGAGCCTCTGGGAGGGGACAGCACAGGGTAGCTTTGAGTACCTGTGGTGATCCTGGTGTGCAGGTTCAACCTCTCCACCACGACGTTGTTCAGAAGCACAGCCGCCAACGCCACCAAGATGTAGGTGAGGCTCATGTCGAACACAATGGAGGTCCCTGGACATAAGAGGGACAGTGACTCAGGGACTCCCAACCTCTGCACTCACCCCTGCAAGGACTCTTCACTCTCCCCCAGGGGCTGACTGCTCAGAGTGAATCAGTGGCTACCCTGAGGAGAGGAGATTCACATACTTGACAGTTGTCCCTCGGCCTGCCATGTTGGTCCCTGGGTAACTCGGCCTCCACACGTAGGTCCATAGCCTACCTTTCTTCCCTGTCGAGGTTTAAATGTGAAATGTCCCCATGGGCTCACACGCTGGAACACTTGGTCCCCAGCCGGTGATGCTGTTTGAGAAGGCTGCAGACCCTTTAGGGGGTGGAGCCTCACTGGAGGATGTCAGTCACCAGAGGGTCTTGGGATTTTACAGGGGGAGCCACTTCCAGCTCACTCTCTGCTTCCGGAGTGTGACTACAATGTGACCAGCCAGCCCCCCACTCCCTCCACCAAGCCTTCTCAGTCTTCTCTCTCAGGGTGGACCACATCCAGCAAACCGTAAGTCAGAACAAGTCCCTCTCTCCCTTCAGTGGCTTTTGCCAGGCCTTTTACCATAGCCACAAGAAAGTAACAACTACATTCTCCAGATAAAGGCCACGCCACAGTTACTCATCCACCCAGCTTGGTACAGTTCCCTGCTGGGTCCCCAAAAACCACATCCAAAGTTCTCTCCATACAACATCTCCAAGCAGGAGCCCACCCCTTGGGATTCCCAGAAGGCCCTGGCCCAGGCAGAGGGTACTGAGCTGCCTTTGAGGGCAGTGCAGATGGCAGAGGGACTCACCTGGGTACTTGTGGTGAAGATAGTCCACATCAGTGATGAAGCTGTTGTATGGCAGTAGGAAGCCCACACCAGCCAGCAGCATGGCAAAGTAGATGGCATGGTAGCGGTCATCTGGTACAGGCTCCTCTACCGCTAAGTGGGGAGACACCAGGAGAGACTAGTGAGCACACTCAGGCTGTGGCCAGTGCACAGGGGTGCCATCTGCCACCACCACAGCCACTGTTGACGACTAGGGCCCCAGCCTTCCACATCATTATCTTTAAGGCCACAAACATCACAGCCATAATGATACTTAATCTATTTATTTATTTTTCTGTGTGTGTGTGTGTGCGCGCGCACTCACAGAAACAGAGGGCATCCCATTTCCTAAAGTTAAAGTTACAAGCAGTTGTGAGCCACCTGATGTGGGTGCTGGAAACTGAACTTGGGTCCTCTGGAAGAGCAGAAAGAACTCTAACCTCTGAGCCTGGTGTGGTGGCACATGTCTTTAATCTCAGCACTCTGGAGGTAGAGGCAGGTGGATTACAGATGTGCACTACTGTGCTGTTTTTTTATGAGTTCTGGGGTTTGAACTCATATCCTCATACTTGCTTGGCAAGTGTTTTACTCATTGAACCACTTCCCCAGGCCTGCTGATAGCCCATCTTGATTGTCAAGTAGACGGGGTTTAGACTCATGGTGGCCATGTCTGTGAGAGAGTATCTAGATGGGGTTAAATGAGATGGTAAAACCCACCCTGAACGTGGGTGACATCAATGCCATGGGCTGAGCTGAACAAAGTTCTCTTCTCTCTCTGCTTTCTGACACCAGCTCATGATCCTGAGGTCATGCCTTCTCTGCCACGATGGACTGTATCTTTCAAACTGCAAGCCACAGCAACCCTTCCCCTTCCTTTAAGTGGCCTTCGTCAGGCATTTTGTCACAACCATGAGACAAGTAACTAACCCAGCCACTATGGCCACCATGAGGGCTGTCACTGTACCTGCTGTCCACCCATCACAACCACCCTGGCCACGGCCACAGGAACAGCAAGCCTGACCAAATAGTGGGGTGGCCTTCTGAAGACCCTGTGATGGGATCAGCCAGTGGCAATGCTTTGTAGGGCTGGCAAGGTCTAATGTTCTAATGCAGTGTCCAGGGTGGGCAGCTGTCTCCCTAGACAAGATGCTGGGGTCCAGGAACCAGGGTGGACATGGCCGTGATACATGGACATGTCCCTTTAACAACTACTGACAAAAATGCTCATTTCTGTCCCTGCTGTCCCATTAGACCTTGCCAGCCCCACAAAGCATTGCCACTGGCTGATCCCATCACAGGGTCTTCAGAAGGCCACCCCACTATTTGGTCAGGCTTGCTGTTCCTGTGGCCGTGGCCAGGGTGGTTGTGATGGGTGGACAGCAGGTACAGTGACAGCCCTCATTTCTGTCCCTGCTGATCTGGTGGGTTTCTTTCTTACCTTTCTTTTTCTTCTTTCCCCAACTCCCAATAAGACTCCAGGCTGGCCTCCGACTCACCATGTAGCCAAGGATGACCTTGAACTTCTGATACTCCTGTCTCTACCTCCTGAGTGCTGGGATTATAGGCATACACTACCATACTTGATTTTTTTGATACTAGGGATGGAACCCAGAGTCTCACACATGCTAAGCAAGCACTCTACCAACTAGACTACATACTCATCCCATGACCTAGGGAGTTTCAGCTTTGACACCAAGCCATGATGTTTTTATTGTTTGGAGCATAAATGCGTGCCACTCTGGCCCTGAGTCCCCAGCCAAGGAAGACCTTTGTGGAAGGGGGATTGATCCCAACCATCAAAGGGATGGCAAGTTGATGCTGTCTATAGGAATGAGAAGGAATGGGTTCGGGGCCAGGCGTGGTGGCGCAATGCCTTTAATCCCAGCACTCAGAAGGCAGAAGCAGGTGGATCTCTGTGAGTTCGAAGCCAGCCTGGTCTACAAGTGAGTTCCAGGACAGCCAGGGCTGTTACACAGAGAAACCCTGTCTCAAAAAAACAAAAACAAATACAGGAGACCATGCCTGGCGTATGAGAGGACCTCTTGGCCTCTTGGGGTACTTCCATTCTCTGTGTCACAGCTAATGGGAGACCCCAAGAACCCAATGCAATCAGGGTCCCTAATACCCCAAGCCTTCAGAAATAAAGGCTCTGTCACCCGCCAGGACCAGTGCTTTGGGCAGGGAGGTTGCAAAGGCAACCCGAATGGACCAGTGAAAGAGCACATCATGAACATATGCTACGATCACGTGGCTGACATTATGAGTATGTATGTTGGGGGGTGCACATGTAGAAGGTGACATCAGGACCGTTACTCTATCACTCTTCACCTTATTTTTGAGATAATCTTTCACTGAACCTGGAGCTTACCAATGACAGTGGCTGGCCTGAGAGCCTCAGGGATCCTCCACCTCCCCCAGAGCTGGGACAACAGTTGCCCACCACCACACCTGCTTTGTTTTTGTTTGTTTGTTTGTTTTTGTTGTTGTACTGTTTTGAAATTTTACCTACTTTTATTTTACGTGTGTAAGTGTTTTCATGAGTGTCTATTTGTGCACCATATGCATGCCGGTGCCTGTGGAGGCCAGGAGAAGGTGTTGGATCCCCTGGAACCAGAGTTATGGATGGTCATGAGCTTCCATGTGGATGCTGGAATCGGAACCTGGGTGGACCTCTGCAAGAGCAGCCAATGCTCTTAACTGCTGAGCCATCTCTCCAGCCCACACACCCAGTTTTCATACACATTGTGAGGACTGAACTCAGGTCCTCATGCTGGCACAGTAAGCATTTTACCCATGAGCCCTCTACCTAGCTGCTATTTTTTTTTAAATGTATGTGTGTGTGCATGCCATAGAATGCATGTGGAGGCCAGAGATGACTTTTGGTAGTCAGTTCTCAATATCATGTGGATTCGAAGATCAGATCCAAATCATCGGGCTTGGTGACCCACTGAGCCATTGTGCCAGCCCCTAAATATTTTTTATTCACTCTCACATGCCCTTATCAGTAATATAAGATGTGTTCATAGAAGGCTGGAGAGATGCCTCAGTGGGCAGGGGTGAGTGCTGCCAAGCCTGATGACCTGAATTCAATACTCAGAACCCACCTAGTGGAAGGAGAGAACTGATTCCTGTAAGCTGTCCTCTAACCTCCAGGACACAGGTGTGCTCTCCACCCCACAAGATAAACAAAGATAACAGACAAATTATGCTTTTTCTTTTCTTTCCCTTTCTCTCTCTTCCTTCCTTCCTTCCTCTCTTCCTCTTTCTTCTTTCTTTCTTTCTTCCTCCCTCCCTCCCTTCCTCTTTCTTCTTTCTTTCTTTCTTCCTCCCTCCCTCTCCCTCTCTCTCTCTCTCCCTCTCCCTCCCTCCCTCCTCTCTCTTTCTTTCTTTCTTTTGATGTGCTCCAAATTGCTAGGTATATTGTGGTTACAGGACCTGGAAGAATTGTCAGCATCTACCAATGATCTCTGAGGAATGGGCTTACATAGTTTCATGGGCCTAAAGATGGACTGTGTTATGCTTAGTGGTGGTATGACCCTGATATGGCTTTATTTGGTATGTATGTAAATATGCTTTAAGGAGCTGTGTATGGGAGCTGAGTGGGTAAGTGATACCCTGTGAGGGACCATTTCATAGGCCATCCCAGCAGGCTGAGGCCTGGGGCCTGGTTGTTTATGTGACTTGCTGAGGTGTGGCTGGGAAGGGGACTGGGGAGAAAGTCCCTCTAAAGAGGTCTTTGAGTTCATCCAAGAAGAATATGATTCCGAGTGGCTCTGGCCTAATCAGGTGAGGCTTTTTGGTCTTCTGGGAACTGACCTCAGCCCGGGGTGGGGATGCAGGCCTGTCTGCTTCGTATTAGATTCTCTGCTGTGCCCAGGTGTGGTCCCCACTGGGCTCGTGTGCTGGAGAAGGCTTGGTCATCGTTGGGGCAATGCAGAGGTCACAGGTGGTTGGATCTTTAAAACAAGTTGATGCTTCTCTGCAAGGAGTGTGCTCTCGCTCTTGGGAGTCTGAGTGAGTGAGCCATCAATAAGCCCGGCATTTCCTGTGACTTGCTCCCATTTCCTGCTTCCCCATGTGACACTGCCCTCAGAATCCCACACTGTGGTGCCAGTCTCCATGAGGCCCTCACAAGAACCAAACAGAAACTGGTGACAAGTTCTTGACTTTCCAGCCACTGGAGGCTTAAAGTGCCTCTATCTTTCATTTTTTTTATTTTTAAGATTTATTTATTTATTATGTATACAGTGTTCTGTCTGCATGTATGTCTGCAGGTCAGAAGAGGGCTCCAGATCTCTTTACAGATGGTTGTGAGCCACCATGTGGTTGCTGGGAATTGAACTCAGGACCTTTGGAAGAGCAAGCAGTGCTCTTAACCTCTGAGCCATCTCTCCAGCCCCACCTCTATCTTTTATAAAGTACCTGGCCTAAGGTATTTTGTTATAGCAACAGAGTGTGCGCTAAGATAATGGCTTCACCGGACCCACTTTAGTAAGCCAATTTCTTATAATAATATCTATAATCTATGTATGTGTACAGATCCATATGATGTCTATAACTATTCTTCCTCCTATCCATCACCCATCTATCCATACATCTTCCATCCATGCATCCATTCATCCTGCTGTTTATCCATCCATCCTTCATCCATTTATCCATCATCTTTTTTTTTTTGGTTTTTCGAGACAGGGTTTCTCTGTGTAGCTTTGTGCCTTTCCTGGAACTCACTTTGGAGACCAGGCTGGTCCTGAACTCACAGAGATCCGCCTGCCTCTGCCTCCCGAGTGCTGGGATTAAAGGCGTGCACCATCACTGCCCAGCCTCCATTTATCCATCATCGAACCACTCATGCATCCCCACATCCATCAGCCATGCATCTATCCATATATCCATCCATCCTCCATCTATCTATACACCCTTCATCCATCAATCATCTCTCTATCCATACATCCTCCATTCATGCATGCATCTATCTATCCATACATCCTCCATTCATGCACTCATCCATCTATCCATACATCCTCCATTCATGCATCCATCCAACCCACTATTCATCCATCCATCCTTCATCCATCTATCTGTCATCTAACCCTCACACCCACCCATTCCTCAGTCATCTTTCTATCCATCCATCTAGCCATTATCTATCTACCCATCATCTTCTATTTATACATCTATACATCCATTCTTCATCCTTCATCATTCATCTAATACCCCTTCCAACTGTCCATCCATCATCCATCTACATTCATACATCTATATAGCCTCCATTCATCCATCATCTATATATCCCTCTATCCATCTACCCAATTTATGATCTATTTACTCTACCTATCCACTCACCCACCTATCATTTAGCTATCTGTCCCTTTATCCACTGTCCCACTCATCCAGCTATTGTTTATCTATTCATCTATCTTTTCAGATACCTATTATTTATTTATTTTTGTTGTTGTTGTTTTGGTTTTGTTTGTTTGTTTGTTTGTTTTTTCAAAACAAGGTTTCAGGGCTGGAGAGATGGCTCAGAGGTTATGAACACTGGCTGTTCTTCCAGAGGTCCTGAGTTCAATTCCCAGCACCCACATGGTGCCTTACAGCCATTTGTAATGAGATCTGGCTCCCTCTTCTGGCCTGCAGGGATACATGCAAACAGAATACTGTATACATAATAAATAAATAAGTCTTAAAAAAAAAAAAAAAAAAAGAAGACAAGGTTTCTCTGTAGCCTTGGCTGTCCTGGAACTCACTCTGTAGACCAGGGTGGACTTGAACTCACAGAGATCCACCTGACTCTGCCTTCTGAGTGCTGGGATTAAAGGCATGCACGGCCACTGCCCAGCCAGTTGTCTATTATTTATTTGGTTTTATTAAGACAAAGTTTAGTTATGCATCCCAGGTGGTCTAGGGTATTAGCAATCCTATCTCAGCTTCCCAAAAGCTGAGATTATAGGTGTGAGTCATCATACCTGGCCTTCTATCAGCCAGCCATCCCTCCCTCCGTCCATCATCTATCTGTCTGTCTATCTATCTATCTATCTAATTATCTGTCAATCAATCACTTATCTGTCTATCTTCTATCCATCATCCATCTATCTCTCTTTCAATCATCTATCATCTTCCTTCCTTCCTTTCTTCTGTCTAGCATTTCCTGACTCTCTTTCTCTAACTGAACCCTGGTTGATACAGCCTCCACCACTAAGAGCACCATAACTGCAGCCTTTACGGTTCAAGTCAGCATTGATGCCCGAGCACCGCGCACTACATATCCCTGTCTGCCAGGGCCCTTCCGCCACCATGTCTATTGTCATCCTTGGGGGCTGGCACTGAAGTGACTCCGCCCCTCTGCACAGGAGCAGGTGTTCTTCATAACCCAACATGGGGCTCAGCCAGCAGAACTCCACCAAGAACGTTTCTGAGCCAGAAACAGAACTACTGCAAACAACCAGCTGCACAGAATGCTACCTCACAGGTGGTTCCTGAGTTCCCAGGATGGTGCTAAGGGACACTACAGTTTGCTGCAGTTACAGTTGCTTTGAGGCCTGCACTGGGCACTGTCCTTCAAGCATGCACAAAGTCCCCAAGCAGGCCAGAGATAGGGGCAGGACTGAACCTGAACCCGTCCCACCCCAGACCTGCTCTGCAAGTCCAATTGCAGAGTAGGTTGGGACAGCTCTTTAGTTTGGGGAAACAGGCTCAGGGATGTTTTAGGTCTCTGCCCCAGATCACACAGTAGAACTGAGAAGCAGCGATTTGAACTTCCTATCCAAGCCTCATTGCCTACAGCCAGGAACAGTTTGCTTTGAAGAACAAAAGAGAAGGAAACTCTACAGCCATGGCCTGTCTCTGTGGATGGCCACTAGCAGAGGCACATGACACAGTGCAGAACTGGACATCGGTTGTAATTGTTACCCTAGCCACCTAACCCTGACTGAGTCTCTTAGTCTCCATGACAACCTGAGGTTCCTGCTGCCCCAAAGACTGACTGGAGGCCACCGTGTGGCCAGTCATGGCCCTGAGGAAGACAGTGTCACTTACTCACCAGAATCTGTGAAAGTAGGGACAACCCTGACTCTGACACTTGGATCCTGAGCACCCTCTGCTGTTGTCTCCAGCTGGAAGTTGTCAAAGCTGAAACTTGTCACCACACTCTGGCCAGATGTGGCTGCCATGCAGGGCTCCTTGAGGCGCTGGCTTCCAATGGAGCCCATGGCAGTTCACACTGTGAGGAAAGGAGATGAGGCAGAAAAAGTGGTAAGGGGAGGAGACACCATGTTCCCACAGCTAAGTCATCAGGCTGCATGCCCAGGGCCATCCTGTCCATTCATTCCTTACCCATTTGTTTACTTGTTTTAGCATATTTTGCTGAACTGGGGATGAAACTCAGAGACTCATACATGCTATATAGGTGCTCTACAGTTAAGCCACGCCCCCAGTCCCTCACTGGGGGATTCTAGGCAGGTGCTCTACAGTTAAGCCACACCCCAGCCCCTCACTGGGGGATTCTAGGCAGGTGCTCTACCACTGAGATATATCCCAGCCCCTCACTGGGGGATTCTAGGCAGGTGCTCTACCACTGAGATATATCTGCTTTGTTTTGAGATAGGATTTTCTCTGCATCCCAGGCTGGCCTAGAACTTGTGATCCTCATGCTTCAGCCTCCCAGAGCTGGGAATACAGGAATGTCCTACCACACATGTCTTTATTTCTCCCATCATTTAAAAATATATTTTTAAAAATATCTTATTATTTTAATTATATGTGTGTCTGTGTCCATCAGTGCTGGTTCCTGAGGAACTCAAAGGGCTCAGATCCCCCTTAGAACTGGAGTTATGATCAATATTGAGCCACCTGACTTGGGTGCTGAGAACCAAACTTGGTTCCTCTGCCAGAACAGTACATGCTCCTAACTGCTGAGACATCTTTCCAGCCCTGTTTCTCCTTTGATGTTTCATCATGAAGGATACAAGCTCAGCAGTGAGGTGATGTGACCTTGCCTGTTGCTATGGAAACCGGATGGTAAGAATAGAGACTACAGCCCAGGAGCCCAGTTCAGAGGTCTTTGTCCCAAGAGCAGCTAGGTGGCCTTCGAGCAGAAGAAAACCCTGGGCAAAGGAGACATACATAGACAGAGTGGAAAAATAAATTGAAGTTGGAATGCCAGGACCCAGTGAGCAATCAGAAACAACGGGTGACATTACAGAGACTGTTCGCCAGCCGAGAGCTGCAACTGTCTCACTCATCCTTTCCCTCTGAGAGGAAGGTGCCGCTACGCGTTCCTCAGCCAGCCGACAGAAGTGAGCGATGCAGGGTAACAGTGCTCACTCTGCTCTCGGGCAGAAAGTAGTAGAGTCCAGAATCCAACCCAGGTTTGTGTGATAATATCTTTCTGGGACACTGAACTATAGCTACAGCTCCCCAAGGAGATTTTAGGCAGGTGCTCTACCACTAAGCCACACCCCAGCCCCTCACTGGGGGATTCTAGGCAGGTGCTCTACCACTGAGCCACACCCCCGCCCCTCACTGGGGGATTCTAGGCAGGGGCCCTACCACTGAGCCACACCCCAGCCCCTCACTGGGGGATTCTAGGCAGGTGCTCTACCACTGAGTCACACCCCAGCCCCTCACTGCTGGATTCTAGGCAGGGGCTCTACCACTGAGCCACATCCCAGCCCCTCACTGGGGGTTTCTAGGCAGGTGCTCTACCACTGAGCCACACCCCAGCCCTCACTGGGGGATTCTAGGCAGGGCTCTACCACTAAGTCACACCCCCAGCCCTTCACTGGGGATTCTAGGCAGGGGCTCTACCACTGAGCCACACCCCAGCCCCTCACTGGGGATTCTAGGCAGGGGCTCTACCACTGAGTCACACCCCAGCCCCTCACTGGGGATTCTAGCAGGGGCTCTACCACTGAGTCACACCCCAGCCCCTCACTGGGGATTCTAGGCAGGGCTCTACCACTGACCACACCCCAGCCTCTCACTGGGGGATTCTAGGCAGGGGCTCTACCACTGACTCACACCCCAGCACCTCACTGGGGGATTCTAGGCAGGGGCTCTACCACTGACTCACACCCCAGCCCCTCACTGGGGATTCTAGCAGGGGCTCTACCACTGAGTCACACCCCAGCACCTCACTGGGGATTCTAGGCAGGGCTCTACCACTGAGTCACACCCCAGCACCTCACTGGGGGATTCTAGGCAGGGGCTCTACCACTGAGTCACACCCCAGCACCTCACTGGGGGATTCTAGGCAGGGGCTCTACCACTGACTCACACCTATTGCACTCTTTCTTGCCTCACTGTTTCTTGCTTCAGTTCAGATCTGCAGTTCTGTCCTTATCTTTGGAGAAAAGGGAACCCATGGCTGGGAAAAGCCTTGATACCTGGGTAACCTTGCGTACATAGAGTGTCTAGCTTTTCTCAGATAAATTTTAAAACACTGTTGAAAATTTGATCTGAAAAACAAAAAGATCCATACCCTTCCTAGAGCATGAGACATACACAGAGATGGGAACATTGCAGCGCTGGTCAGATCATGGACATAGACAGCTTCTCTTTCTCAGCAAGGACACATGAGAGAGGCCATGGAAGAAGCTGAGGCCCTCATCCCTAAGGAACCCCACCTTTCGGAACTACATCAATTATTTCTGTACCTGTGGCACCAGCATGCCCTATGCCATAGCCACCTGTTTTCATTTCTTTGCCAGGTCATTTCTACAGCTCTTCTGCCTCAGTTTACCTCTTTCCCAGAGCCCAAGGTTGGTTCTTCCCACTAGTTACCAAATCCTCTTCCTGAATATATCTTCTCTCCATTCTCTCTCAACAGAGTTGTGTTAGGGTCAGGGACCAAGACTGGAGCCTCTTTGGGGCCTTGGAGCCCAAAGCATACTTAAGCTCTGGGGTCCAAGGAACTTCCCATATTTGTGGCTGACCCAGAGGTAACTAGTACTCATGAACAAGAGACTGGGAAGCCAGGTGAACCTCCCCTCCAGGCTCAAGACTTTCCTAAGGGGCCCCTCTCCAGCCACTCTGGTCCTAGTAACAGCATCTGGAATCGGGAGAGACTTAGAAAGACTTAGGGCATAGCTGGCCTGGGCTTGAATGACAGCGGAGTTGGGTACAATCCTGGTCTTGTTTGTCACTCAGCATACACTTGTCTGATCTCCAAAGAGGTGGGTTAGTGAAAGGCTTAAAGTTACCCAATCGGAATCCAGCCCACCAACCGTCCTCACTAAACAGGAGGGGCTGGGTAAGGGGCCACTGTTGGGATACTATTCACAGTGTCCATGGACCCACTAGTGATAGAGGCTCAGTCCTGGAGGACACCCACGATCCAAAAAGCCTGGCTCATGTTCAGTAGGGGCTCCTATGATGCAGTCTCCCAGACAAGCCGGACTAGCGTGAGAGGTTTCTGCCCGGCTGAGGCCACACCATCCGGGAAGGCGGATGTATTCGGCATCCTGCCAGGCGGCTTGCTCTGGCTCAGTCAGCGTGGCGGGCAGCTGCCACCCACACTGTCCCCACGGCTTTCATCGCTCTCTTCTCCCAGCCCCCCACATTTAACATGCAGAGTCTTGGATCTTCCCTCGTATATTCAATTAAATTTTAAGGGTGTGCAGATAGACATGGGAAAGGAAGCTTTTCTCTACACACCTGACTCGGGACCCCTCCGTGCTTGTCACAAAAGCATCGGAGATGACACAGGTCATTTCTTTAGCTTCCAGACCATCCTTGGCACTAGTTCACCCGCCTGGAGAGTGACAGAGTACTTCACAGAGAGGGACTGGTGGTGGGTAGGAAAAGCTTAGCTGCTCACACTTGGTGTTTTAATGCTGATCCAAGCTGCCCCTTAGAACCGAGTGGGCCAAAGAGGGCTCCTAGCTCTCAGCAGTTCTGTCAAACTAGGCACACAGCACACAGCGCCAGTCTGCAGAAGAGATGACCAAGGAGGAGAAGAAGCCAAACAAACCCACAGCCAGACAGCTCCAACTGGACCCTGACCTGGCTGACCACCACCGGCCCCTCCCGGTTGCTGTAGGGATTGTCTCCCAAGCTGCTTGCCCCACACCTGAAGCCAGCAGAAGGGGCAGGGAAACTAAATTTCATTTGAAAAGCCAACCTGCTCAACCTCATCAGGCCTTGAACTTCTGGCTCCAACCACAACTCCTCCTTACTAAATGCCCTTGGATGCCCCTGTCCCGTGCCCTGACATCGTTTAGGGAGTCTCCCTGCGCATCCTAAGACTCCACTCCTCGCTGTAGGATTGTGGGTTTTGAGTCCCTTGGGGGCAGCTCCTCTTTGAGAGGCAGGGGACAGATGAATGTAACATCAGTGCCAGACTGATCAAGGCCTGGGATGTCCGCAGGGCTGAGGGGCAGCTTGGACCGATCTCCCTCCATGTTTTGGGTTCCTGCACAGTCCCGATACAAGCAGACCCTGATGTTTCTTCCACAGGCAGCCCCAGCAGGACCAAAGTTGGACCCCGGGCCCATACGGCCCCCAGCAAAGAGGAGACCTCTGGGGCAACTGGGAGGTCGTGACCCAGTGCCCAGGCCCCGCCTCTGCCATAACCTTTCCCAAGAACTAGAACTAGACTGGCTGTACGGAAAGGACAGATGAAAGGAGGTGGGTCCGGAAGGAACTTCAGGTGCAAGGACCCCCTGGGGTGTGACCAAAAGAGCAGGCAGTGCCACGACCCGGCTTGGCCAAGGCCACCTGGGCTTGTCCCCTTCTAGAGCTTGCGTCCTGCGCTCCCAGCTGGGATGCAGGGGATGTGGCACTGGGCGAGAGAACCCCTCTTCCCAGGACAAGGAGTGCGGCAGAGATCCGACTCCTGGGAGGGCGGGAGGGGAGGCGGCGCGACTGGGGCTGCGCGCCGCAGACAAAGGCTCCGACAGGTCCCCGCCGGCGTCTCCCCGCCACCTCCTAGGCGACACTCACCTCGGCCGGCCCCAAGCTGGGATCCTCGGTGGCTGCCCGCCGCCCGCGCCCGGACCCTGCGCGCTGCGCCCCGCTCCTCGAGGCTTGGGCCGGGCGCGGCGGGCGTCCTCCTGGGTGTCCCGGTCCGCGGGCCCGGGTCCGCGAGCGCGTGCTGTGGGGGGGCACAGCAGCTGCAGCAAGCAAGCCCGGCCCGCGCCCCGCCCGTCCACATGGCCCCGCCCCCACAGCTCCGCCTACCATATGGCTCCGCCCAAGTCCCGCCTCCAGCAATTCTTTCCACCACCAGACGCCCCGCCCCATCCTTGTGACCCCGCCCCATCACACTTCTACTCCACATGACTCCGCCCAAGTCCCACCTCCAGAGGAGCCTACCACTACCCAGACGCCCCCCCCACCGCCCCGTCTCCCTGCCAGCGCTCCACCCAGTATGAATCTGCCCCTAACCCCCACTTTACCTCCTATTCACTCCGCCCCGGCACTATATTCTTTAACCCTGTCCTTCCTATATTCCCCGCCCCATTTTCTTTAACCATGCTCCACCCACTCTACATGGCCCCGCCCCTAGCTCCGCCTCTGAATTGCTCATACTTCACGCTCCCACTTCTCTTGGCTGTCTTCACCCTTGTTCCTTCTGTGCCCTTGGCTGGCCCCAACCCAGACCACAGATCCCGTCCCCTATCCCTGCCTTCCACCTCTGCCTGCCTACCTAGCTACACCCCTATTTTTCCCCACCCTTTGTCCTCCCCCACTCCCTTGATTCCTGCCTGGCTCCACCTTCCTACTTCATTTGCCTAGTCCCACCCTCGTCATTCACACATGTTCCACTCCTTCCTCTGGGCCCACTTTGTCACACCTACCTGGTCTCACCTTCAGGCTTTATATATGACCTGTCCCCCAAACCTGGTAGCTCTGCTCCATCACTTCCCATAAGCCCCGCCCCTCGTGAACCCTCCCACAGCCTTCGCACGTGCTCTGCCTCTCTGCCCCGCCTCCCTTCCCCTCCCATGATGTGCTGTCCCCCACCAGCACACACACACAGAGAGCATGGGCCCATCATTATCCTGTGCCACGGCTTTCAGCGGAAGTGCTGTCCTCTACCCACTCACACCCCACTTGGCTCTGCCTGGCTTCCTTCTTTACACCCCCATATCTGACAGCTTAGCACAAAGGGTAGGCTTGGTGTCCTAGCTGGCCTTCTTCACTGCCCAACCCCTCCAACCTTCGTGCCTGGGCTTAGTCTCCTGGAGCTTAAGCTTGCTGTTTGTGATGTAGACCTGGGGCCTGCTCGGATTGCTGCAAAAGGGTCTGTTCTGACCCTGGCCCTGGCCCTGTGCCCTCTGGGGGCCAGTAAAGATGAGGCCAGGAATTCGTGGGGACAGTGTCCTAAGTCCTTACACCCTGTGACCTGTCTGTGGGGACTGGGGGGCTGTCAGGACCAAGGCACAGAGAGATGTCCTTGCTGCATGCTCTCCCCTTGCCTGCATCCCCACTTCATTCTGGAAGTCTGTTTGGTTCAGCCCGCGGCTGGGGTCTTTCTTGTCATCTTGCCAGCCTCCCTCAAAGAGTTCTTGGGGGTGTTTTGTTGTTTGTTTGTTTGGTAGCCTTCCTTTCTGTAGTCCAGGTTGGATCCTTGTGCAGGGATGTCAGGAGTGCCTCACCAGACCTGGCTCAATGGAGTGTCATACGTACACTCAAGGACAGCATGTGTCCCCATGGCCTGTTAGAGGTTATGGTGAATTATAATAGTCTCAGTGTGAAAGACCCCAAGGCGTCACACAGTCTAAAGCTTTGGCAGTATGGATACAGCTCAACTATGGCACATGTCTGTTATCCCAGCACTTGGGAGGTGGTGACAGGAGGGTCAGAAGTTCAAGGGCCAGCCTGGGCTACATGAAGTCCTACCCCACCCTATTCCCCAATTAAAACTTTGTGAAGGCATCCTGGAGTACAGGAAGCCACTCTTATTGTCCTGGGTATGGGAAACTTTCAAGCAGTGTTCTCTCCACAAAAAGAAGGGCTAGTGACAGACAGGTATCATGTTCCATCAAATCCCCAAGATGCGACAAGACAGAGTGATGGAGTGGGCTGCAGCACATGACTCTGGGGAAGGAGACAAGCAGCTGTCTAGGTGGCTAGCAAAGAGCACTCTGGGAAAATGGCATTTGAGTTGAGGTACTTGAGTGACTGATGGAAAGGGCCCTAGGGTAATGTGTTGGGGAGGTTAGTGGCCAGGGTGTTTCAGGCAAGAAGAATAGCAAGAACACAGTGCAGAGGATGAGAGAGCTTATTACTCTCAAGTTAGGAGGAGAGGAGCTGGGTGTGGTGCAGTCCCAGCACTTGGGAGGCTGAGGCTGAGACAAGATTACCATGAATCCCAGGCCAGCCTGAGCGACAGAAACCTTGCCCTTACCCCTACTCCATAAAGGCAATATATAGGGAACTGAAGGAGGGAAAGGAGGGGAAGTGAAGAGGGGAGGGCAAGAGAGAGGGAGGAAAAATGAGGGGAGGTGGGGTCAGGAACTGAAATCAGACAAGGCCAGGAAGCAGTTGGAGCTTGGGGAGACATTTTGTCATTGGAGGGGATGAGAACAGATCCAGACTTTGACATCCTGTCTTCCTGAGAGAATGAATCAGGAGGATCAAAAGTTAAGGCTAGCCTGGTTGAAGAGTGAGCTGGAAGATAACCTAAGCAACTTAGTGGGAATCTGTCTTAAAATGAAAGGTAAGAAGAGGGCTGAGTGTGTGACTCAGTGGTAGAGCACCTGCCTAGAATCCCCCAGTGAGGGGCTGGGGTGTGGCTCAGTGGTAGAGCCCTGCCTAGAATCCCCCAGTGAGGGGCTGGGGTGTAGCTCAGTGGTAGAGCCCCTGCCTAGAATCCCCCAGTGAGGGGCTGGGGTGTGGCTCTGTGGAAGAGCCCCTGCCTAGAATCCCCCAGTGAGGGACTGGGGTGTGGCTCAGGGGTAGAGCACCTGCCTAGAATCCCCCAGTGAGGGACTGGGGTGTGGCTCTGTGGAAGAGCACCTGCTTAACATAAGGGTCTAAGTACCATCCCTAGTAGTACAAATTAAAGAAGTAAATAAATAGTTCCCTTGCTGGTTCAAGTGTCAATTGAAATAACTCTTCTGGAAAGTACATTGGCCTAAAAACCATGCCTACCCTTTGGTCCAGAAAATCTAATGCAAGGAATTAGTTCTAAATATAGAAAGGCTTTGCATCCTAAGATGCTAGTGGCAATAGCAAGCACCGCGGGTGGCGACGTAGCTGAAGAAGGTGCAGACGTCATGTGCCTCCCAGCAGGAAACAATGTGAATGCTGTATTGAAAAACCCAAGAAAATCAGTGGAATCATGCGTGAGCCCTACAGAGAACTCTTAAGTCACTGAGATATGTAGATGGTTAGAAAGGATTTAGAATAACACGGGAAGCAAGCAGTGTGAGAGTGTTAAGCGACACAGAAATAGGGAGTGGGGTGGAATCCAAAAGATAACTTCCACTCTCTCGGTATAGAAAAACCAGAGGAGTCGGGTAAAATGGCTTTCTGGGAAACGATAAATGAGCAGAAATCTGCCATCAGAAGAGAAAGGAACTCGGGCGTTGGGGAGAGGCAAAGTCAGCAAAGTACTTGTTGTATAAGCATGAGGGCCAGAGTTAAAGTCCCCGGAGACCACATAAAAACTGTCGACATGTGCCTGCAATACCAGCGCTGGGGAGGCAAAGACAAGAGCCCTGGGCTCTTTCTTCAGCCACTCCAGCCAAATCATCTAGCTCCAGGTTCAGTGAGAGACTGTCTCAGCAAATACGCTGGGGTCAACAAGATGGTTCCGCAGCGCGCGCGCGCGCACACACACACACACACACACACACACACACACACACACACACCAAAAGCACGCCACTTATGTAGAACAAGGCCTGGAGTGGAGAGAGGAGTAATATAAAGGATTCTTGTTTCTCTACTCTCACACACTGGACATTAATGGCTTCAAATAATAATAATAATAATAATAATAATAATAAAATTATTAAATTTATTGTTAAATCCTATGAGAGTTTTAAAGACGATGGAACCCCAATGATATGTAAAAGCAAAAGGAGAAAGAGAGAGAGAGAGAGAGAGATATTCTTCAACCCAATGAAGATTACCCCAAGAAAATAAGAGCCATTTCATCTTTGAATAGTAGCAAAAAAAAAAAAAAAGTCTAAACATAGCTACAAGAATTTAGGAAATTTCAGAAAATAGGAATATGCTACATTGCAAATGACAGAGTGGTCCCTCTAAGGAGTGTTGTTTACTTTTTAAAAATCTTACCCTTATGTTTCGTCTGCATATGTATATGCACATCAGTGTGTTCCCACTGCCTGAGGAGGCCAGAAGAAGGCATCAGGTCCAGGCCCCCTGAAACTGGAATTACAGCTGTGACTCACCATATGGGTGTCGAGGGTGGAATTCAGGGTCCTCTGCAAGAACAAGTGCTCTTAACCGCTGAGCCATCTTGCCAGCCACAAGATTTTATTTTTATTTTTAGATGTGTGTGTATGTGTGTGTGCGCGCACGCGTGCGTGCGTGTGCACGTGCACATGCATACACACACTGAAGATAGAACTCATGGCTTCACATATGCTAGGCAAGTGCTCTACCACTGAGCCACACTCCCAGTAATTCATCACTCACCTACTGGAAGAGGCAAAAATCATATGATTATCTATTTAGTTGCTAAAAAGAAAAGAAAAAAAACTTTGATTAAATGTAATATGGCTGGCGATGTAATTAAGTTGGTTGAATAGTTGCTTAGCATGTGTGAAGCCATGAGTTCAATCCCTGGAGCTTCACCAAATGGGGCACAATGGGGTGCACCTGCAGTTCTAACATTTGGGAGGTAAAAAGCAGGAGGACAGAGGGCTAAAGTTATCCTTGGCTACATAGCAGCTTTGAGGCCAGCCTGAGCTACATGAGACTTTGTCTTCTACTCAAAAAATAAAATAAAAAAAGAAACACACAGGTTCTATGCAAAACACAGCATGATTTCACAAGCCACCTTGAGTTCTGGTACCAGAAGGGTTTTATATAGAATCCCTTGCAGATACCAAGGGACAACTGTACATTTTATTCATAGTAGTAAACTGGAGACAGGCCATGTGTTACGAATGGGAGATGGATCAAAGCCTGCAGCAGGGCCCACACACGGAGCCCACTCAGAATGTAAAGTTAAGAATTCCTCGTGCGCTGCACCTGTGTGCGCCTCGGATGCATTACTGGAGCTAACAGACAGACACAAGGGAACACATCGTGTGGCCCCATTTCTGTGAATTCCTAGAACAGACTAGAGGACTCTAAGGGAATCAGGTGTTAGCTACCCTCTGAGCGGGAAGGTGGGGCTGTGTCCTGGGAACGCGTGTCTTGCACATTGTAAGCATTTATCAAAATGTGCAGCAAAAGTGTTGGTCCTGCCTGGTGGTGTGCACTTGTCATTCTGGCACCCCAGAGTCGGAGGCAGGAGGATGAAGAGTTCAAGGTCATCCTTGGTTACACAGGGCGTTTGAGACCAGCCTGGGCTACGTGAGACCCATCAACAAAACAAAACATAAACAAACAGGTGTTTGGAGAAATGACTCAGTAGATATGAGCATTTGCATGAAGATCTGTTAAAAGCCAAGCACTCCTGTAACCCCAGCCCCATGGAGGTGGTGATGGAGACGGGGATGGCTGGGGCTTGCTGGCTGCCCTGCCTAGCTGTTGGCTAAGTGCAAGACTCTGTCTCAAGGGAGTAAGATAGAGAGTGATAGAGCAGGACTAGGTGATGCCCTCCTACGGCCTCCACACACATGTGCACACACCTGCACTCACATGTACATATGACACATGCAAACGACACTGTGACAGTGCACACCTATAACCCCAGCACTTAGGAGATGTAGGCAGGCTGTTCAGAAGTTAAAGGCCATGGCCCATGGCCAGAAAGAGTCAGCCTGGGTTACACCACACACACACACACACACACACACACACACACACACACACACACACACACGCACACACACATGCACACACACGCACACATTCAGGTTCTCCATCGCTCCCTCCTCTCTTCTTTCCTTTTTAAATTTCTCCTTCCATTATGTGGGTTCTGGGATTGAGCTGGGGGCACCAGGCTTGCCGACAAGCCTTTACCCACTGAGCCAACCCACCACTCGCTCAGCTAATAGTTTATTATGAAAACTTTGAAAACTTCGAACATAAGCAAAAGCGAAACGAGTTGCGATGGGTGCTCACAGCCTGTTCTGTTTCTTTTCTCAGCTGTCGCCCCACCTCCCCGTTCCACAGCCAGCCTCTGGCCCAGCTTACGTTTAATACCTTTCAAAGGTTCATGCCTGTCACCCCTGCACTTCAGGGGCTGAGGCAGGAAGATTGCAAGTTCAAAGTTAACCTTGGCTAAATGTTGAAACTGTCAAAAGAAAAAAATGAGGGAAGAAAGGAAAGAAGAAAGGAGGAGAGAGCAATTGTAGATGTGGGGGTGAGGATGCTGTACCTGCAAGTTGTCTTTTGACCTCCACAAATGTGCCCTCCCCACAACAAGCAAATGCAAATTTTAAAAGTTAAAAAGAGAGAAAGAGTCCAAGGGTGTCCCCTATCGCACCTCAGAGCTCTTTCAGGTCTGTCCTTTGCCATCTGTTTTCTGCTGACATAAACCTAATTTATTCCCAACTTATTAGCTTAAAGCCATTAGGATCTTTCCCATCAACTCACAAGCAGCCAGAAGCCTGTGTAGGAGGCCTGCTCAGGACATGGGGAGGGAGAGAGGGAGGGCCATTGCCATGGTCACAGCGAGTCAGTGTGGGTGTGGCCTTCATATTGACACCTGCTCTTGTTCAGGGACCGGGGTGCCCGGGGAGCCCTTTCACAGATGACAGCTGGTAGAAGAGGAAGCCTGGGCTCCACTTGGGGGGTCGTGGGTGTTATAATCAGTTACAGTGACACATCCCTGTGACACATTAACTACACTTATCCTCACAGTAACCCAAAAACTTGGGATTTCTGGAATCCTTTTGGGTGGACCAAGTTCAAGGCATCAAACCTGACCTCGGGCAGGGTGTCCCCAGCAGATTTGCCTAGGGACCTGCCCAAGCTGCTGGCTGAAATCTGAGGATCAACTCCTGGGTGGCTTGTCCTACAATACAGCACCATGGACAGATTCCTAAGGCCTCCTGGGCAGAAACCAGAGCTTCAGGTAGCTCAGCAGTAAAATGCCCACCTAGACTCCCCAAGGGAGGGGCTGGAGACGTGGCTCAAAAGCAAAGGTTTACTTAGTGTGCAAGAGGCTGTGGGTTCATTCCCCAGCCCAGCAAAAAATAATAAAGGCATAATGCTTGCCTAATTTACATAAAGCTCCAGGTTTATTCCCAACACTGGGGCAGAGGGGATAGGGCATTAAAAATCAGTATTTCTAGGGCTGGATAGAGAGCACAGTGGTTAGAACACTGGCTACTCTTTCCAGAGGACCCAGATTCGATTCCCAGCATCCACATGGTAGGTAGCTCACAACCAGCTATAACTCAAGTCCCAGGGCATTCAAGGGCACCAGGTACATGCATGTGTACAAACATACATGCAGCCAAAACACACATGTACATAAAATTTTTTAAAAATCAGCTTTCCTGTGCAGTTTATTCAGATTTGGTTTTTGAAGCACTTGTGTCATAGGCTGTAAGGACACTGTGAAATTCCACGGCACTGTGTATACATTTATCAGGGTGTGTTAGTACATCCTTGTAATTTCAGCACCTGGGGAGGTGGAGACAGGAGAATCAGGAATTTGGGTACAGTTTGGGCTATACAGTGAGTTCTGGGCTAGCCCTGTCTCAAAAAGAGCAAAGAAATAAAGACAACAAGAAATAAAAATAAAACAAAGAAATGGGAAGAAAAAGAATTTTTAAAATAAAAACAAAGAAAGGGAGGAATGAAGGAAGGAAAGAGAGAAGGAAGGAAGCAACAGAGGCAGGGACTGTCCTGGCAGGGCGAGGATGTGCTGCCTGCCACACACTGCGGGGCTCCGGTGCGGGGATGGGGGTGGGGGTGGGCGGTGGGGCGGGTGGGTTTGCGGGCAAGTGCATCCTTTGCTGGGATCTGCATCTTGCCATTGGGAGGCTATCTATCACAGAGGGCGGTCCAGCTTCTTGTCCAAGTCACACAGTGCAGCAGGACAAATGTCCATCCCTCCCCAGCCCCCAAAATCTGTCCTTCCAATGCTCCCCCGAACCCCACCCCCAGACTGCTAGGTCCCCTGGCATCAGGCATTTAATGGGACTGAGCCTCCCGGACCTGGACTGGGGAGCAAGGACTGCGGGTACTGCTGGAGGCTGGCTTGGGATCCAGGAGCTGCCTGGCCCAGCTCCAAGGGCTTTTTAGCTGGAAATACCTCTTCATTACCGGCTGCTGTGGTGTGGCTGGCAGGAGGGATGGGGTGGAACACCTCAGGGACACCTAGCCTTGTTGCTGCCCCAGGGGTGCTGACTGCATCCCTTCCTGCTGGCTGTCTTCGGTACTCCTTTGAACTCCGGCTTTCAGGGACCCGTGGGCAATTCCCCACCCCCCATCACCCCATCCCCGCCCTGCACCAGCCTATCCTTCAAAGCCTAGCTCCCCTGTCCTATGATTTCTTTTTTTCCCTTATCTCTCCTCTTTCTTCTTCCTTCTCCTCCCTCCCTCCCTCCCTCTTCCCTTCCTTCCTTGGTACATAGCCCAGACTGCTCTTGAATTTCTGATTCTCCTGCCTCCCCCTCAGTGCTGGAATTCCAGGCATGCCCCACTGTGTCCATCCTGTAGGCTTTTTGTCCGTGTTATTCACAAAGATTCCCCCTCCTGGAGAAGCCTCCCCGCCCCACAGAGAGAGCCTTCTCATCTTCACGCTTGTGCTCCTTCATCTCTAAGTTCCAGCGTCTCTCCTCCTCCAGGAAGCCTCCTGTGTCTTCCCTTTGCCACCAGGATGAGGCCCAGAGAGGGGAAGACATTTACCCAAGGTCACACAGCAGAGGAAATAAGAAGAATGAGCAGAAAAAAAGGCTTGGGGGAAAGAGGGTGAAGTGAGACGCCCTGAAATGAACCCCCAGGTGAAGGAAGGAAAGAGCACCAGATTCTCTACAGACTCATCCACTTCCTAGAAGACTCACAGTGTGTCCATTTCACAGTCAAGAAAACTGATGCCAGAGAGCGACAGCCAGACCCCACGGGAGTGGCTGAGGCAAGACTGATCCCAAGCCTGCCTCGCCTGGCCTGTGCTGCACTCTCTCATGACTCACCGCTGGTCCAGGGCTCCTGGCCCTGTCTGGGACCCCCTGGGCGGGGGTTCACTTACCTGAGTCCACCTGTGCCCCCTCCAAGGCTTCTCCTCGTGGTGTCGGGCTCTGTGAGCCACGCACACGCCGCTTGGGAAAGCTTTTCTACTCTCTATTTACAAGAGCGGGCTGCTGAGCGAGTGAGCCAGGGAAAATGTTTGGCTTCCGTGGGTGGGAGCTGGGGCCATCTGTTCCCAGGCGCTGAGAAAACACCGTAACTACAGCCACATGCCCAGCAGAGCCTTGCAGTGTGGGCCCCTGGCACCCACAGGCTGTGCGTCCTAAGGCGGGGCACTGCCCTTCCGTGGGCCTCAGTTTCTGAGTCTATTAAAACCAAGGGGCTCGTCAGCTCTGTGACTCCAGGATACTCTCCCTGGCTCCCTGTTGCTCTGTGCTTACATCCTTTTGGTACATCCTACCCTGTGACACCAAGTGCCCCCAGTGTGGAGAAGGCTGCTGACATCGTTGACAGGACCCTGGACTATCTAGGACCAGCTTTTAGACTTTTATGACCAGTGCCCTCATTTGTTCCCAGGCTGAAAATAGCTTTATTGTTTCCTCTGAAAATAGAGAGAACCATTTTCCAATCCAAAAATTTATGATGTAGGAGGGTAAATGGAGAGAGATAGTCCCTTCTGTCAGGAGACACATCTGTCGAGGACAGTGACTTTCCAGATGACTCTCTAAATGCTCGCCGTGTCTGGGGTCCAGAATGAAGGAGATTGGATTAGATATTTTGAGATCCACATGGGTTGGAGTACATAGCTCAGAGATAGAGCACCTGCCTAGAATCCCCAGTGAGGGGCTGGGGTGTGGCTCAGTGGTAGAGCACCTGTCTAGAATCCCCCAGTGAGGGGCTGGGGTGTGGCTCAGTGGTAGAGCCCCTGCCTAGAATCCCCCAGTGAGGGGCTGGGGTGTGGCTCAGTGGTGGAGCCCCTGCCTAGAATCCCCCAGTGAGGGGCTGGGGTGTGGCTCAGTGGTAGAGCCCCTGCCTAGAATCCCCCAGTGAGGGGCTGGGGTGTGGCTCTGTGGCAGAGCACCTGCCTAGAATTAACCAATGAAGGTTTGAGGTGGATCAGTCAGCAGCAGACTTTTTTTTCCCTACCATGGACAAAACCAGAGGTTTGATTCCTAGCACCATAGAGAGAGAAGGGCAGCAGAGAGACAGATAGACAGAGGCATGCATACAAACAGACAGGAGAGAAAGACAGGGAGCTACCTGCCCTCCCTCTCCCTGGAACCTTCAGTTCCCTACCAGGTCCTCTGGAGACTGTAGCTCCAAGGGTGTGGCTCCTTGAGGCCCTAGTCCTCCACACCTTCTCCTTTCTCTCACACTCCAGAGAAGAAGAAGGTGACAAGTGTAGATCTGGTTCTGCTCCTCGCTGTGTGACCCAAGACAAGTGCTTTAGACTCACCTAGAATTGGCTGTGTCACCTATACATCAGGATGACAACAGGAGCCACGTCACAGTAGTGATGGGGTCACATTAGTTGACACGTGACAATTATTGACCCTAGGTGGTCAGTAGCATGAACAGATGTCCTGGGCACTGTGTTACTGGGTGTAAAACTGTTGTATGAGGAGGGCACTTGCCTGAGAATGAGGCCTGTGCCCAGTGGGCGGGTAGAGCTTCTTGGTGAGGCTGGATTCTGCCTCCTATGGTGGATGTGGATACCTGTCCTGGCCAAATTCTATTTAGGAATGCTAACTAGAGCTGTAACGCCCATCTCTGGATTTCATTTTTCAGTAAAAATTTCAAGAGGACTGTTAAAACTCCAACATAACTAAAAATTAAACTGAATAAACTCATGGGAGTAACCCACACTCTGACTCATCACTGAGCATTTTACTATTATCAGCATAGAAAGGTTATTTCTACACGCTTTTAGGGCAGAGCCACGGGGTCTCTTTCCAGCACCACAGTCCATGCCACATGATGTGGTTACCTTCGGGTCAGCCATGGTATGCTATTTACACCATAGGAATTAACCAGCACTTGGGCTGGCAAGATGGCTCAGTGGGTAAGGGAGCTTGCTGCCAAGTCTAACAAACTGAGTTCAATCTCGGGGACCCACATGAAAGAAAGAAACAACTTCAAGTTGTGCTCTGACTTCCACACTTGTGCTCTAGCACACATGCACCCATACCGACACACACACACACACACACACACACACACACACACACACACACACACACAATGTAATTTTAAAAAAAGATAAATTAACCAGTGATAAAAACCAGGGCTTTTCTCACTGAGCAGCCCAATGTTACCCACATACCACTGTTAACCGTCCACACTGAGGGACTCCTCGTGCTTTATGAGTGTCCTGAAAACATATCCCAGGTCTCTGTCCATTTGGCTGCTGCCTGGACGACTCTGTCCTCGCTCCCTGCCCCTTTAGAACATCTCCATCTCCCTCTGCAGCAAAGCGTGTTACCAGAATCTTCGAATATCTTTTCTTTCTTTTTCTTTTCTTTTTTTTTTTTATTATGGAGACAGGGTTTCTCTGTGTAGTCTAGGCTGTCCTGGAACTCACTCTGTTGACCAGGCTGATCTCGAACTCACAGAGATCCACCTGCCTCTGGCTCCCGAGTGCTGGGATTAATGGTGTGCGCTGCCACTCCCGGCTGGATCTCCGAATTCTTTTGTGGCTCCCACTTACGCTCAGCACACCTAAGCTTCAAGTACCAGTGAGGCCGGCCATTGCTGACTTTGCTCAACTCTGTCACTGTCCAGACCACCAAATAAACACAGCGCTGTCACCGGAAGCCCAGGTTTCGGTACCCTGATGTTTCAGTTCCTTCAGGATGCTAAGTCCCAATGCAGGCAGCCTGAGGCTCCTGCTTCTACTTTCCTGATGCCGGCCACATGGCTGTTGCATGTGTCCCTTACATTGTGAGTCAACAAGGGCATGTGTTTTGGGGAACAAAATCAGAGCAAGCATGTAAAAAACAGGGGTGTTGGGTGGGCCTGAGCTAACCAAGAGCAGCGACTCGAGGCCAGATCAGCAGTTTCCACTAATCCTTCCAGGTGGCTAGGGAGAGATGGACAATTGTGTCCACTTTACAGTCTGCTTTGTTACTACTGATTTAGAGACAGGGTCTCAAGTCGCCTAGGCTAGCCTCCAACTTACTATGTAGTGGAGGATGACCCTGAACTCCGGATTCTCCTCTCTACTCTGAGTGTTGGGATTACGGGTGTACACCACATCAGTTTTGTGTGGTGCTGAAGATTGAACACAGAGCTTCACGCATGCTGGGCAAGCACTCTAGCAACCCTTGTAATAATTGACTATGGAGTGTGAGCCTTTCATCTTTGACCCCCCCCCCCACCGCCCACTGCCTAGGCCTTGCTCATGTAGGGCCAAGCTCCACATTCTCTTTGTTCTTGCTGTTTGCTGGACCCTTCCTCCCTGCTGGCACAATAATCAGATGTTTGCAATGGGTATAAATGTGACCCCTGAGCATCGCTGGTGGTGGAGACATCCCCCAGGCTAGGGATCCAGGGGGAGCATGGCGGGGTTGGCAGAGGAGTTTATCTCGGCTGAATTCTCTAATCCTCTTCAAGGATTAAGGAAATGACACGCTTCCCTTGATAATGTCCTTTAAAGATTTAATAGGCATTCAGGCTTTTCGAGAGAAAGTCCTAGATGAGGAGTTTGAAGGACTTACTTAAATTCCTGACTCCCTGTGTGACCTTGGTCTGTGGCTTCCTCTGTAAAGAGCTAGGTTGGTAGTGGACAAGTGGTCCAGGATGAGCTGTGTTTAGAAGGCCTAGGTTATAGTGGCTACAGTGTGTCCTTCTGGAACACTGCCCCACCCCCCATCTGCCCTGCCCACCATCAAGCATCCAGGGCAAATCATAAACCAGCAGTGTTATAGTGAACAGTAGAGAGCTTGCCTAGAATCTCCCAGTGAGGGGCTGGGTGTGGCTCAGTGGTAGAGCACCTGCCTAGAATCCCCCAGTGAGGGGCTGAGTGTGGCTCAGTGGTAGAGCACCTGCCTAGAATCCCCAGTGAGGGGCTGGGTGTGGCTCAGTGGTAGAGCACCTGCCTAGAATCCCCCAGTGAGGGGCTGAGTGTGGCTCAGTGGTAGAGCACCTGCCTAGAATCCCCAGTGAGGGGCTGGGGTGTGGCTCAGTGGCAGACCAACTGCCTAGAATCCCCCAGTGAAGGGCTGGGGTGTGGCTTAATGGTAGAGCCCCTGCCTAGAATCCCCCAGTGAGGGGCTGGGGTGTGGCTCAGTGGTAGAGCCCCTGCCTAGAATCCCCCAGTGAGGGGCTGGGGTGTGGCTCAGTGGCAGAGCCCCTGCCTAGAATCCCCCAGTGAGAGGGGCTGGGGTGTGGCTCAGTGGCAGACCAACTGCCTAGAATCCCCCAGTGAAGGGCTGGGGTGTGATTCAACAAATGAATGTATTAATCCATTGATGGGTTCAGAGCTGAAAGGGCTGTTTGGAGAAGGGCCTGGCTAGAAGTAGGTCCCTGGGTATGAGAGGTGGGACACAGCCTTTGAGGGATATATCTTCTTTCCCATCCACTGTTCGCTTTGAGCATTGTTCTCTGTCTATCTGCCTCCCTGTCTCTCTGTGTTGGTCTCTCTCTCTCTCTCTCTTCTCTCTCTCTCTCTCTCTCTCTCTCTCTCTCTGCTTCCTGGCTGCCGCAAGGTAAGCAGGTCTCCTCCAGCCCACCCTCTCTTTCATGCTGTCCTGCTTTTCCTCAGGCCCAAAGCAAAGGAGCCTGTTGATCATGGACTGGATTTAACAGACTTCAGACTTTCCAAGACAAAGTCCTGAAAGCCAAACAAACAAACCACAACAACAACAACAAAAACCCAAACAACCTTTCCCCTCTTGAAGTTGTTTCCCTCGGGTATTTCGTCACAGTAACCAGCACAGGCAGAGGACAGGCTGGGCCTCAAAAGAGGCTGGACCCAGGCACGAGGGTCCCGGGGACCTTCTCTGCCTCAGAGCACTCACACCTTCTGGCTCGAAGGGACCCTAACCTCCCATCCAGCCTGGTTGTTCTCTTCTGCTTCTAGTGCTGCAAGAGGTGAAGAGGAGGGCAGTGGTATGGGGACAGGGAAGGCAGCTTTGCCTCCGAAGGACCGATTGTCTAGGAGGATTGGGGTCCCTGCACTTGGCGTGATGGAGGACTGCCCTGCGGCATCTAGACCCTCGATTCTCAACCTGTGGCTCTCAACCTCTTTGTGGGTCAATCAATCGGTTCACCAGGGTCGCCTAAGACCATCTGAAAACACAGATATTCACATTATGGTTCATAACAGCAGCAGAATTACAGTTGTGAAGTAGCAACGAAAATAACTTTATGGTTGGGGGTCACCACAACAGAGGAACTGTATTAAAGGGTCACAGCACTAGGAAGGTTGAGAACCACTGCTCTAAAATGTTTTCTTTTTTTTTTTTTTTTTTTCGAGACAGGGTTTCTCTGTGTAGCTTTGCGCCTTTCCTGGACTCACTTGTAGCCAGGCTGGCTCGAACTCACAAGATCCACTGGCTCTGCTCCGAGTGCTGGATTAAGCGTGCGCAACCGGCTTAAAATGTTTTCTTTAGAGGAAACTGAGAGTCTGAAGTTTGGGGGAAACGAGAGTCCAGGAGTTCAGTGGGAAACAGAGATGAAGCTATTCGAGTCTCTTTGATCCTTATCTGTATTGTCAATTCCATGACAACAGGAGACAGCGCTTTTATGCCGAGAGTGATTTTTGAAACAATGGTAATTTTTTTTAAACTCTGCAGACAGTTCCAAATGCTCCTTTTCTCAGGGTGTGGCAGGCACAGCAGGTCACTCTAGGGTTTTGATGCCTCCGGGTGGGTCACAGCCATAGTCCTGAGCCCCTGGGGAAGGGGCTGGCCAGGCACTTTCTGTTGGTTTCTGCTGCCTCCCGTCCTGTGCTCCATCCTCTCCATCGTCTTTACCTCTTGAAGGACATTTGAGAGCACCTGAGAGCTTTGTGGGGAAGCGTCACCCGGACTCTTCACTACCACTTGAAAGGATCATCTTCAACCTGAGAGGCCTCGGTGAGGCAGGCCCCTCACACACATGCCCAGTGTCACGTGTATACGGAATAGCACAGGCACTAACCTAGTTGCATGCACAAATCACACACAGGTACAAGGACACACACTGATTTGCATACATGCAGTCACAGTGACAGATATACACCAGATACAGTGACATACATGTATACAATGACACATATGCACAACGACACACTGATTCACATACACACACATGCTCACATACATAAATGTCACACACATGCACAGGGATGCAGATTGACTCAAAGGTACATTCTCACACACAAATGCACATGGATATGGCTTGATTCACACACATACATTTTCACACATAGTAAATCACGTAGCCATACACACACACACACACAAAATAAAACAGCTTTCCCTCTCATACCTTGCAGGCAAGGGGGTGCAGATGGCCTGGGTCCTAGGGAAGGGTTCAGGGGTATCAACCCCCTCTTCCTCCAGAAGTTATTTTTTAGCAAGCTTCCTGTTGGTTTCCTGTCATTTTGGGACTTCTGTCTGCCTTGTCTTGTCCCAGCATCACTTGGCTTGCGGCCCCTAAAACTCAGAGGCTGTGTGACTAGCTCTGGCCCTCTGAAGTGTGGGCTCCCTACTGAGCCCTTCAGGACTGTATCCACCCTGTTGAGCCTCTGATGGGAGACAGATGTCCTTCCAGACAACTCATGTTTCATGACATCAGAGATATGTGTCTTTGTGTGTGATTTTTCTGGCAAGTGGCTCTTTTTTAAGAGTTTTCTTTATTTTTGTTTCATATACATTGGTGGTTTTTTGCCTGCATTTATGTCTGTGTGATGGTGTCACACAGAATCCCCTGGAATTGAAGTTACAGAGAGTTGTAAGATGCCATGTGGGTGCTGGGAACTGAACCTGGTCCTCTGGAAGAGCTGCCAGGGCTCTTAATCTCTCAGCCATCTCTCCAGCCTCAGGCAAGTGTTTCTTATCAGATTCTCTCATTATTATTTTTAAAAGATTTATTATTATTATTATTATTTATTATTATTATTATTATTGTGTGTGTGTGCGCGCGCGTGCGTGCGTGCGTGCGTGCGTGTGTGTGTGTGTGTGTGTGTGTGTGTGTGTGTGTGTGCCTCAGAGACCAGAAGAGGGCATTGGATCCTGGATCCCCCAGAGCTGGAGTTATAGACGATTGTGAGTCACCTGATATGGGTTCTGGGAATATAACTCAGGTCCTCAGAAAGAGCAATAAGCATTCTTAGCAACTGAGCCATTTTTCTGGCCCACCATCACCACCATCATCATCATCATCACCATCACCATACCACCATCATCATCACCATCACCACCATCATCATCATCATTTTGAGGCAGGGTCTTACTCTGTAGTCCAGGCTGGCCTCCTCCTAACTCAGTCTCCTCAGTGTTGGGATTATAAGTGTAAGCCTCCACACCCAGCTCCTGTTGGATTCTCTAAGGGGCTCCTGACCTAAAAAGAAGATTCCACAGTTTTGCCTCCCAGGGAGAGAAGAAATATTGACTGCACAAAAATAACTTCAGCTTTCACAGCCTGAGAGGTGAGAGGGTGCAGCCCCAGGGCCAGGGCTGGGGCTCTGCCAGCTTGCTGAAACAGGGAAAATTGGATTTGTGTGTGTGTGTGTGTGTGTGTGTGTGTGTGTGTTATGTGGGTGTATATGTGTGGTGTGTATATGTGTGTGTGGTGTGTGTGTGTATGTGTGGTTGTGTGTGTGTGTATGTATGTGTGGTGTGTGTGTGTGTGGTATGTGTGTGATGTGTGTGGTATGTGTGGTGTGTGTGTGTGTGGTATGTGTGTGAAATGTGGGTATGTGTGGTGTGTGTGTATGTGTATGTGTGGTGTGTGTGTGTGTATGTATGTGTGGTGTGTATGTGTGTGGTATGTGTGTGGAATGTGGGTATGTGTGGTGTGTGTGTGTGGTATGTGTGTGAAATGTGGGTATGTGTGGTGTGTGTGTATGTGTATGTGTGGTGTGTGTGTGTATGTATGTGTGGTGTGTATGTGTGTGGTATGTGTGTGGAATGTGGGTATGTGTGGTGTGTGTGTGTGTAATGTGGGTATGTGTGGTGGACGTGTGTGTGTGTGTGTGTGTGTGTGTGTGTGTGTGTGTATGTATGTGTGGTGTGTATGTGTGTGGTATGTGTGTGGAATGTGGGTATGTGTGGTGTGTGTGTGTAATGTGGGTATGTGTGGTGGACGTGTGTGTGTGTGTGTGTGTGTGTGTGTGTGTGTGTGTGTGTGTGTGTGGTGGATGTATGTGCGTGCGCACGTAACACACTAGAGGTCAATCTTCAGTGTCATCCTCAGGAGTCATTTACCTTGATTTTGCCAACAGTCTGTCGGTAAGACCTGGAGCTTACAAATTCAGCTTGACTGGCTACCCAGCAAGCCCCAGGACACTCCAGTTTCTGTGTCCCAGTTCTGGGATTACAGTGTGTGCCATCATGCTTGGCTTTTTCATGCCATGTGCTGTGAATCAAACTCATATATCTTCATGCTTCTGTGACAAGGACATTAGAGACCAAGCCATCTGCACAGCCATGATGGTGATGATAATGATCTGACAATTTAATAAACGCACATGACACATTTTGGTCTTCTTCCCTACTGTCCTCTCATCCTCCTTACATTCCAGTGAACCCTCCTTCTTCCCCAGCTAGCCTCCCTCTTATTTTTTATTTATTTTTAGGGACCCTGAGTTTCATTATGGCGGTCTATGTGAGCATGAGTGGGAGTTATTTACCAGAGCATAGGCAACTTGTCGGTGGCTACACCACTGAGGGAAACGATCTTCCCTCCCTAGCACCATTAACAAGGAAAAGCGGCTAAATGGGCAAGGTCTCATGCGCCTTCCCCACCCAGGCTGGAACGTCGACTGGCTCCATCATGTGCGGATCTTGTGCTGGTAAGCACAGCTGCTGTGATGATATGCAGCCATCCAGAAGACAGGGTTTAGCGGCTCTCTTCCCACCCTGTGGTTCTTACATTCTCTCTTCTCCCTCTGCCGTGATGCTCCTTGAGCCTTGTGGGGGTTGCCATGGATGTCCTGTTTGGGGCTGAGCAATCAATGGTCTAGTCTCAGCACGTGGACCAGGCGTGGGTCTCTGAATTCACCTACATTGCTACAAACAGTGGCTTCTCTGAGCAAAGCTGACAGTAGCACTTATGTATGGTTGTAAACGTCACTATTTAGAAGCCACTTTGACACCACGTCCATTTAGTAAAACGACGGTATTAATTCTTCCCTAGGACACATGACCAGGATTATAACCAGCATGAACTCCCTCCGCAGAGCAGGCCTCAAGTCCACTCAAAAGGGGGTTGGTTACCCTTATAACAGCCATGCCACTCTTCACCAGTGGGCACATCTGCGGGGCAAGCTGGTCTCGGAGTTCACAGGGTTCTCAGCTAGGTAAGACAAGACAGTACCATCTTACCTAGCCTAGCACGACGGTTGGCACCTTCCAGCTCTGTGAGTGCTAGCAGCAGGGAGGAAGCTCCCAGCTCAGTTCAAGTGTGATCTCTGTGAGTCTTGCACCAAACTGGCCCCCCTGGTGTCTTAATGATACCTGGCCCATAAAAATTCACTGACATACACTACTCTTCACAGGCCCAATGACAAATCTGCCTCCTCATTTACAAAGTTTTTTTTTTTTAATTGTGGTAAAAGATATACAACACAAATTTTGTCATTTTAACCATATATATATACATACATACATACATATATATATATATAACCATATATATTTTAACTATATATATAGTTCAGTGGTACAAGCACATTCACAGTGTGATGTGCCCACCTGGTGACAGAGTATGCCATTCCAGACAGAAACTCTGGGTGCTAGTCGCTCTTTTCATGGCCCTGACAACATTCCTGACACACAGTCTAAAAAAGAAAGGTTTACATTGGCTCACAGTCTGAGGGTACACAGTCCATCATGGTGAGGAAGGCATGGCAGCCAGAGCATGAGGCAGCTGGTCACACGACATCCACAGTCAAGAAGCAGACAGATGGATGCTGGTACTCAGCTCCTTTTCTCCTTTTTATTCAGTCTGGGCTCCCACTCTGTGGAATGGTGCCATCTACACGCAGGCTGGATTCAGGGTGTGTCTTCTGCACTCAGTTAACCCTCTCTGGAAACACCCAGGGGTGCGTGCTGCACAGGCGTGGGGACCTGCGTTCATCACCTCTGAACGTGCTGTGTGCAACCTGAGTGTTGTGTATGTGCGTGGGGTGGGGGGTGGAGACAGGGGAATCGCTAGTGCTTGATCGATGCCAGCCGAGCCCCAGGTTCAACAATGAGAACCTACCTCAGGGGGATAAGGCAGAAAGTAAGAAAGCAGGACACTCGATGTCCTCCTCGGGCCTCTGAGGGACCACACCACACACTCACGTGTATACACACCTAAGGAGAGGGGAGGGGAGGGGCGACACACATGGCAAGTTCAAACATAGAGCTGGATGGCAGCTGAAGAAGACCAGAGGGCCAAACACGGAGTTCTGGAGACTTCTGGGTATCCGTGCATCTCTTCACTGGCCTCTTTGTTTTCCCCTGGTTTATTTTCAGCACCTCAGAGCATTTGGGTTGCTATTGAGAACCTTCTCTCAGAGCTCTTTTGCAGCTAGCCCTCCCCCAGCTTATGCAAATCTCAAGCCCCCACACCGACTGCCACTGACAGAGATGGTGAATGCCACAGACGGGTTCTGGGTTTCACAGCCAACAGGAGAGGCAAGGGTGGGGCTGGGGGCTGGTGGGGGGGCTGGTGGGGCATGCAGCCTCGTGGTGTCTCCATAGTCTTCATTCAGTCATTCAGCACCTGCTCCTGCATTGTAGGTACACTTCTGAGACCCAGGGCGCCCCAGAGGGCTTCTTTGCTTTCCTGTTAAGGTGAGTGTGCTGGGCAGTGGTGGCACACGCCTTTGATCCCAGCACTCGGGAGGCAGGGGCAGGTGGATCTCTGAGTTCAAGGCCAGCCTGGTCTACAAAGCAACTTCCAAGGCAGCCAGGGCTACACAGAGAAACCCTGTCTCAAACGCTACCCCCCTCAAAAAAAGGGAAAATTAAAACATATTAAATGGAATCAGATATTGATGTGTCTGTCCATCTATTGACCCGAAACAGTGTCATCTGCACGTGCTGCTTCTCTCTAGGGAACCAGCTTCTTCCCTTCAGCTTCTGCCCTGACCTCGATTGTCTTGGCTTCATAGTCATGGTGGTGCTCAGCCAGTTCTGGACCAAGTTGGTAAGAATTCTGGCAGCTTCTGCTTCTTCCATCCCTTAGAAACAGCAGCCATTTAACCACTGGGTTGACCAGGTACCGCCATGTTGGAAGGAAAGCAGCAGCAGCTTCATGGAGAGAAAGAGATCTGGGTGTTTCATAGCTATGCTGCCCAAGCAAACCTTTTAAGAACTCAGTATGTAGCCAGGCAGTGGTGGCGCACGCCTTTAATCACAGAACTGGGAAGGCAGGGACTGGCAGATCTCTGTGGTTCAAGGCCAGTCTGGTCTACAGAGTGAGTTCCAGGACAGCCAGGGCTACACAGAGAAACCCTGCCCCACCCCACAACACCCAGTCCCCCAAAAGAAGAAAGAAATCAGTGTGTGTGTGTGTGTGTGTGTGTGTGTGTGTGTGTGTGTGTGTGTGTGTATGTGTGTGTGTGTATGTGTGTGTGTGTGTATGTGTATGTATGTGTGTGTGTATGTGTGTGTATATGTGTGTGTGTATGTATGTGTATGTATGTGTGTGTGTGTGTGTGTGTGTGTGTGTGTGTATGTATGTGTGTGTGTGTATGTGTGTGTGTGTATGTGTGTGTGTATGTGTGTGTGTATGTGTGTGTGTGTGTGTATGTGTGTGTGTGTGTATGTGTGTATGTGTGTGTGTGTATGTGTGTGTGTATGTGTGTGTGTGTGGGGGGTCACATGTGTGCCACTGTGCACGATGGAGGTCAAAGACAACCCTGTGGACTGGTCCTTTTCCTCCATCTCTGTGTGGGTTCTGGGGTCAAACTCAGGCTGACAGGCTTAAGTGACAAACACTTCACCCACTGAGCCGTTTCACTGGTTCCCAAGAACACAACTATTTGTTTGAATTTTGAGACAGGGACTCACATAGCCCTGACTGGTCTTGAACTTATCATGTAGCCCAGGCTGGCCTTGAACTAACTATGTAGATCAGGCCAGCCTTGAAATTTAGGTCCTTCATCTCCACATCCCAAGTGTTGGTTTACAGGTTTCTACCACCATGCTGAACTCCACATGCGGAATTTAAATAAAGAACCACAGGGGTCTCCTGGCTGGTGTGAGCCCTGGTTTTAGGGTTATGGCAAGCCAAGTTTAGATCTTGGTAGTAGGTCTGTGAGCACAGTGGTCCTTGGAATCTTGGGATGAAGCTGTATCTGATCAGGGAAGGTCCTCAACAGGATGACTGGTGACCACCTAAGAAGACAGGATAACGGGGACAGCAGGTAAAGGGCTTGCCATGGGAGTGTGAGGACCATTTGGATCCCCAGCACCTATATAAATGCCAAGTGGGTATAGTAGCCTACCTGGAAACCCAGCAAATGGAAGGCAGAGACAGGATCCTTGGAATATTCTGGTACCTGACTGGCTAAACTGGTGAGTTCTGGATCCAAGTGAGAGACCCTGCCTCAGTATGTGAGGTGCAGTGATGAAGGAAGATGTCTCCACATGCAAGTGCACCTGAACAAAAGTGTGTATCCACACATGTGTGAATATGTATAGAGCGGGCGCATTTGTATCTCCGGTCTTCAGGGTCCTCTCTCGGCCCCACCTTGTAGGTGTGACCGTTACCCGAAGCCTCAATTCAGATTGGAACTTCCAGGTCAAAGCTGGAACGGCTACCCACTACAGAGATTATTTTGAGGTACTGTTGGCCAAGGAATGGCTAGAGTCTCCGGAAGTGGGAAGGGGCAAGCAGGACAGAACACAGCCCTCTGTACCTCTAGTGTGGACTAGAGGCCTCCAGAACTCCTAGAAAGGGAGAGTAAAGGTCTGTTGTTTAAATCCAATTCATGGCTCGTTCTTCCTTCCTTCCTTCCTTCCTTCCTTCCTTCCTTCCTTCCTTTTTTATAATTTACTTTTTTTTTTTTTTTTTTTTTTTTTTTTGGTTTTTCGAGATAGGGTTTCTCTGTGTAGCTTTGCGCCTTTCCTGAAACTCGCTTTGGAGACCAGGCTGGCCTCGAACTCACAGAGATCCACCTGCCTATGCCTCCCGAGTGCTGGGATTAAAGGCATGCCACCCGCCGGCTATTTTTTTTTTTTTTTTTTTTTTTAAGATTTATTTAGGGTTGGAGAAATAGCTCAGAGGTTAAGAGCACTGACTGCTCTTCCAGAGTCCTGAGTTCAATTCCCAGCAACCACATGGTGGCTCACAACCATCTGGCGCCCTCTTCTGGCCTGCAGGCATACATGCTGTATACATTATAAATAAATAAATCTTTAAAAAAAAAGATTTATTTATTATGTATAAAGCGTGTATCCCTGCAGGCCAGAAGAGGGCACCAGATCTCATTACAGATGGTTGTGAGCCACCATGTGGTTGCTGGGAATTGAACTCAGGGCCTCTGAAAGAGCAGTCAGTGCTCTTAACCTCTGAGCCATCTCTCCAGCCCAATTTACTTATTTTTATTTCATGTGCATTGGTATTTTGCTTGAACGTATGTCTGTTTGAGGGTGTCGGATCCTCTGCAACTCTGGAGTTACAGTCAGTTGTGAGCTGCTGAGTGGGTGCTGGGGAATGAACCCGGGTCCTCCGGAAGAACAGTCAGTGCTCTTAACCACTGAGCCATCTCTCCAGCCCTACTGTGGCTCTCTCTCTCTCTCTCTCTCTCTCTCTCTCTCTCTCTCTCTCTCTCTCTCTCTCTTTCGAGACAGGGTTTCTCTGTGTAGCTTTGCACCTTTCCTGGAACTCACTTGGTAGCCCAGGCTGTCCTCGAACTCACAGAGATCCACCTGCCTCTGCCTCCCGAGTGCTGGGATTAAAGGCGTGCGCCACCACCTCCTGGCCTGTGGCACTTTCTTACGGCAGCGTCAGGACACTGATCTAGCTGTTGGTGGTGACCGAGCCCCCATTTGTCACAGTAGAGTAGTATAATAGGAGCTTCTTTTACTGCTGTGACAAAATGCTTGACGAGAGTGACTTAAAAAAGGAAAGGTTTGTTTTGGTTCACAGTTTGGGGGTACACAGTCCATCATGGTGGCAGGAGGGTGAGGCAGACGGTCACATGGCACCCATAGTCAGGAAGCAGAGAAAGAAGGATGCTGGTGCTCAGCACACTTTCCCCTTTCTCCATTTTTACTTAGTCAGAACCCAAGCCTAGGAAACAGTGCTGCCCGTGTTAGGGTGTGTCTTTCCACATCACTTTCTGGCAATGTCCTCACAGATATGCCCAGAGATGCATCTCCCTAAAAGTCAGTCAAATTGACAGATGAAGATGAACACCACAGTCTAACACAGGTCCTGCATCCTTCAGTGCTAGAAACAGAATAAAGTCCAGGGCTCAGTTGGTAAAGTGCTTGGTGTTCAAGCGTGAGGACCTGCGTTCGGTCCCCAGCACCCATGTGACAAAGCTGAACGGGTGTGACTCAAGCTTGTAATCACAGCAGCCAGAGAGGGAGACAGGCAGATAGATGCCCGGGGCTCACTGGCAAACCTGCCTAGTCTAATTGGTGAGTCCCAGGTCCAATGAGAGATCATGTCTCAAAAAAGGAGATGGGAGGGCTGGGGGGTGACTCAGTGGGTAACGGTGCTTGCTCTACAATCATGAAGTCCTGAATTTGAACCCTCACACCGGATAAAAAAGCGGGCATTGCTGCATGGGGGGAGGGGGTAGAGACAAAGTGGATTCTTAAACTAGCTGACTGGCTAGCCTAGCCTTAATAATGAACTTCTGGTTCAGCGAGAGGTCCTATCTCGAACCAATAAGATGGAAGGGATAGAAAAAGATATCTGATGTCCTTCTCTGAGCTCTGCATGTGTGCACTTGGGTGCACCCACCCACACGCTCACATGCATGTAACACACACACACACCCTGAGAAATCAAGTTGCCTTCCTCTAGAGAGCCTTGTGCAAATTTCTCCTCCTTCAAATACTCAGGCACCCACTATGCACACCCTGGCTCTGTGGGCCATCTCAGGCTACACAGGCAGGGAGCTCTCTGGTACAGGGTGGAGCTTCCCAGGCTGGGAGACAAAGGGCAGCCTGGCCACCCAGCCAAGAGACATGTCTGCTGACAGGGAGAAGCGGGGGTAAGGACTTGAGGGTGAGTGGATGACTAAGGCTGGCATCCAGACCTTTTTTTTTTTTTTTTTTTTTTTTTTGCCACTCAGGGCCAGGTCTAGGCCACAGGGCTGCAGCCTGCCTGCTGTGCCATCTGTGACAAGCAGGTAGCTGTGGTCACAGCTGGTGTCTCCCAGGAGAGCCCTGCTAGGTGATGCTTAAGCAAATGATAAATTAGAGAAGACAGTTTTTTATCGACCTGCCCGTGGCCTTGCAGAGAGGAAATTGTCTGGTTCTGTTGCCTGCTGGGGGGAGGGAGGAAGGCCAGGTCCTGTACCCGGAGGGTCATCTCCTAGGAGCTGCTGGCATCATGACTGCCTGTGAAGGCCACTGTGAAGGCCTGCCAAGGTCATTGTCACAGAGATTGGCCTCTGTGTCTCCACATGATTTGATCAGGGGTTCCAAGTTGTGTGACTGGAACTAGAGCAGTCTCGATTCCTTCACCATGTGACAGTCCTTGGAGCACCATCCAGGGAACAGAGATGACTCAGGGATGCCCCCCAGACCCATGTCACATGCTTTTCCTGAGGTGATATGAACAAATGTCTATTCATTTGGAATAGGACACAACTAAGGAAATCGCTCCACCCAAGGGTAGCTTGTGAACCACTTAATTTACTGGGGGCCTCCCAGGAATGTAGGTGAGAAATCCTACCCAGGAACCTGGGTGAGGGGTTCCCACAGAGGTTGGGTGAGGGGTTCCCACAGAAGCCTAGGTGAGGGGTTCCCACAGAGGCCAGGGTGAGGGGTTCCCACAGAAGCCTGGGTGAGGGGTTTTCCATAGGAACCTGGGTGAGGGGTTTCCCACAGAGGCCTGGGTGAGGGGTTCCCCACAGAGGCCTGGGTGAGGGTTTCCCCACAGAGGCCTGGGTGAGGGGTTCCCACAGAGGTTGGGTGAGGGGTTCCCACAGAGGTTGGGTGAGGGGTTCCCACAGAAGCCTAGGTGAGGGGTTCCCACAGAGGCCAGGGTGAGGGGTTCCCACAGAAGCCTGGGTGAGGGGTTTTCCATAGGAACCTGGGTGAGGGGTTTCCCACAGAGGCCTGGGTGAGGGGTTCCCCACAGAGGCCTGGGTGAGGGGTTCCTCACAGAGGCCTGGGTGAGGGGTTCCCCACAGAGGCCTGGGTGAGGGGTTCCCCACAGAGGCCTGGGTGAGAGGTTTCCCACAGAAGCCTGGGTGAGAGGTTTTCCATAGGAACCTGGGTGAGGGGTTTCCCACAGAGGCTGGGATGAGGGGTCCCCCACAGAGGCCTGGGTGAGAGGCTCCCCACAGAAGCCTGGGTGAGAGATCCATCACAGAGGCCTGCCTGGGTAAGGGGTTTCCCATAGGAGCTTGAGTGAGTGGTTTCTACGAGAGCCTGGGTGTTGGGTCCTACATAGGAGTGGGGGGACTGGGTCTCCCAGGAGCCTGGATGAAAACATACTATGTACATACAATGCACATGTTCACATTTACTGAAGACACACATGAACTTATGAACCACACAAATAGCCCATGAAACACACATGAGCCACACACCAGGCCCTCATGTGTGCCCCCCATGAGTGCTGCCTGTGTGCTTTGGTCAACCAGGCTCATTCTGCATGGCTTCCCACGGCTTTTCTGTCCATGGCCTCAAAAATTCTAAGGGCACCCACACCCCACCACTCAGTCTCCATCATTTCCAGGTCACATACTTTTGATTTAGATTTCTCTCTCTTCTCTTTCTTTCTTTCTTTCTTTCTTTCTTTCTTTCTTTCTTTCTTTCTTTCTTTCTTTCTTTCTTTCTTTCTTTCTTTCTTCTTTCCTTTCTCTTTCTTCTTTCTCTCTCTCTTTCTTTTCTTCCTTCCTTCCTTTCTTTTTCTTCTCCTCCTCCTCCTCTTCTTCACTTAAGTAGCCAAGATAACTTTGAATTTCTGCTCCTCCTCTACTTCCACTTCCTGAGTGCTGAGATCTCAGGTGTGTGCCTCACACCTGGCTTTAGGCCTTTTTGTCCAATACATACACATTTGTTGGAGAGAAGACGGGGGGGGGGGGGGGGGGGGACGGGACTGTAAAAATACTTTCAGCTGGGGGGTGGCAGCAGTGCATGCCTTTAATCCCAACACTTGGGAGGCAGAGGAAGGCGGATCTCTGAGTTTGAGACCAGCCTGGTCTACAGAGTGAGTGCCAGGACAGTCAGGGCTACACAGAGAAACCCTGTCTCTGGGGAGTATTTAAAAAAAAAAAAGACTTTCATCAATAATGCATGGAGAATAGAAACTGCTGTGGAGGCTCCCGTGGTTAGGAAATCAGTTTATGAATCTGCTTTGGACAGGAAAGTTAACCAGAACACACACACTGCGGTATTAACTGGTGTCAGCTTTGCTGATGGGGTTTTTAGCCCCACCCCTTCCTTTTCTTAACCTCTAGTCACTTGTTTCTTTTTCCTCCCCTGATCCTAGATGTGTTAGCCCAGGCTGGTTTTGAACTCACTATGTAGATGAGGATGACCTAGACCTGATCTTCCTGCTCCTATTTCCTGAGTGCTGAAATTCAAATCCAGGACCTTTTGCATGCTAGACAAGCACACATTCACAGCTACAATTTACACTTTCAAACAGATACTACACTCACTGTAATGAGCAGCCACCACCTCTACCTGTCCCAAAGCCCTTCCCTCACCTAGAAGAAACCCTGACCCCATTAGCATTTTTGTCCCACCTGTCTACACTGGTGCCCACTGGCCTGTGGTTGCCTGTGCTAAGGGCTTTGCTCTCCCAGAACCACAGAATACACAGGCTTTGGTAGAGGGCTTTAGCTCAATGTGCACCGTTCATCTCCTTTGTTTGATGTTTTTGTTTTTGGTTTTTTGGTTTTTCGAGACAGGGTTTCTCTGTGTAGCTTTGTGCCTTTCTTGGAACTCACTCTGTAGACCAGGCTGGCCTCGAACTCACAGAGATCTGCCTGCCTCTGCCTCCCGAGTGCTGGGATTAAAGGCGTACACCACCATCACCTTCATCTCCTTTGTAGAATGTGCCGAAACCTCATTCTCTTTTTAAATCTAAATAATATTCCCTCATGTAGATGAGCCTTGTTTTCTGTTGTTTAACAGGGCTGTGGCGTTAAATGCTGTAGAAACATTTGTGTATAAGCCCGAGTTTGATCCTGTTTCCTGTTCTTTCAGATATGTGCACCGGAATGGACTTGCTGGGTCTGGTGGTCAGTGCACAGGAGGAACCCTACAGTGGCTGACCACTGTGCGTTATCACAAGGCTCTCCACAACCTCACCAGCACTTACTGCTCTTGTGCACTGGTAGCCATCACAGAGGGTATGAAGCACTGTCTGTTACTTTAATACATCACAAACTTTTACAAGCCTCTCCTCACCACAAAAAAAGAAATCTGGGTGTGGGCTGGAGAGATGGCTTAGCAGGTAAAGGCACTTGCCAAGCCACCCTGGTGGCCTGAGTTCCCACACAAAGGAGGAAGATGTCAATTGACTCTGTGGAGTTATCCTCTACCTTTACATGTGCATGGTGGCATGCAGGCTCACACACTTGTGAGCATGACTGCATAGATACAATACATACTAATACACACACACACACACACACACACACACACACACACACACACACACACCTATATACAGGCAGCATAAGCACTGTCTTAGGGTTACTATTGCTGTGACAAAAATACCATGGTCAAAAGCAAGCTGGGGAGGAAAGTGTTTATCCGGTTCACACTTCAGCATTGTAGCCCATCACTGAAGGAAGTCAGGGCAGGAACTCAAACAGGGCAGGTTCCTGGAGGCAGGAGCTGATGCAGAGGCCATGGAGGGGGAGCTGCTTACTGGTCCTGCTTTCTTATACAACCCAAGGCCAGCAGCCCAGGGAGGGCACTCCCACGTCAATCACTGAGAGAATGTGCTACAAGTTTGCCTACAGCATGATTTTATGGAGATTCCTTCCTCTCAGATGACTTTAGCTTGTGTCAAGTTGACAAAGGAACTCTGGAGCTGAGAGGCTTGGCATGGTGGGGTACACCTATAATCCCAGCACTCAGAGGGCAGTGAGAGGCAGGAGGATTGCCACAAGTTTGAGGCCAGTCTGGTCTACACAAAAAGTTCCAGGAAAGTCAGGGCTACATGGTGAAAGCCTGTCTCCAGAAACAAAAATGGTCCAGTGTAGTGACGCCCGCCTTTAGTCCCAGCACTTGGGAGGCAGAGGCAGGTGGATCTCTATGAGTTTGAGGCCAGCCTGGTCTACAGAGCGAGATCCAGGACAGCCAGGGATACACACAGAGAAACCCTGTCTCAGAAAAAAGAGCAAAACACAAAAACAAAACAACAACAATAACAAAAATGACAACAAAGTTTTTAAAAGGTGTTGAGCTTGGGGAGGTGTCTCAGTTGGAGTTTGCCTTGCAAGCATAAAGACCTAAATTCAGATCCCCAGAACCTGAGAAAAAAGGGCACAGTGATGTGTGCCTGTGCCTCTAGTGATGGGGGATGGGAGACAGAGACCAGTAGATTGCTGTAAGCTCTTGGGCCAGCTAGCCTGGCCTGTGTGGTGAAGATCCAGGCCAGTGAGAGATCCTGTCTCAAAGAAAAGGTGGAAGGTATCTAAGGATCAACACTACTGGTTGTCCCGACCCCGGTATGTGTGCCATGCATGTGTGCACTCATATCTATCTGTGGGACTCAGATCCCCAAAAGCTGAGCTCTACCCCAGAGATTGAAAGGAACGGGTGGCCCCTTGAACTTGCCTCCCTAGAACTCAGAACACAGGGCTTGTTTGAACAGATTGGGTCTCACCCATAGGAAGCGGCACCCATCATGGTCCCCCAGCTCTGCCTGCTGAGTCCACTTCAAGGCAAAGAATGACTTTGCTGGCCACTGAGACACCATATTTCATCTGCTGACGTCACTGAGGGCATAATAATGCCTGCTGATAAGAAGCAACCTGAAGGGAGAGGGGATGGACACAGGGCACAGCTGGGTCTGTCCTTCGATGGCCATGTCCCTTTCAGGAGCCATTTGTCAGCCTGATCTTAGGGGTGTCGCAGATGGCTCTGGGCCCATGTGGGTGATATGTCAACAGTGGGAGGTAGTGCTACAGCCACCTGAAGGGGCGGGGTGATTCCAGCAAGAGGCTGGCTTCCTGCTGCATCCACTCTGGTCCACATCCCAGGATGGCAGCCTCGGAGACCCAGCAGAGGTCCTCTGGCTGCTACACTGGCTGTTTCCCAACCTCTTCCATTCTCCCGGGCAGTGGGCATCAGACCTGCTCTTACCCAGACATTGCACTCGGGGCTCCACTTAGTAACTGCCTTTCTCTCCTTGCCTAGGGAGGGCCCCTGCGATTCTACCACTCCTGTCACCAGCTGGGGACCAAATGTTGAGTCTGTTGGGACATTTCATAACACAATGTGGGATGAAGCACCACAGCCTGTTTTCCCACCTCTCCCTGGAGGACAAGGTACCCCAGAAATACACCCTTGATAGCACCCAAGGTGAGTGTTGATGTAATGGAGGTACATTCTCACTATGTCAGAAGCAGAAATAGTCATTTTTGAGGGCTGTGGTGCTCCCCTATAGACATCATACACACACCAAATAAACATTAAAAAAACAAAGTAGGAGTTGTTTTGTGCCATATTTGTCTTTGGAATTTTTAGACCAGCTCCCATTGAGGATCCAGGAGTCTAACTGTTTAGCTTCAAGGATGCCCTACTCTGGCCAGAGGACCCCTTAATGAGCAATTCGTTAATCCCCACAGACACAGGCAGTCATGAGACTTGTGCCACCTAGTGGCTGTGAGAACAGCAAGGCCAGGCCTTGTCCAGTCTGACTTGGAGCACTACAGTTCACAGGCTGCCTCCTGCAGTGTATCTAGTGACTATGGGTGACCCCTCTGGCTTCAGGACTCAGCCACAACCAATAGGGAGGGATGCCTTCACAGACCCTCGAGGACAGGCTGTGGTAAGCATACAGGACCCTAGCCTGGGATGTCTCTATTTCCTGATGTTAGCATGTTTTAATTATTCAAAATTTTATGACACTTGCATGTGCATGTGCATATGCCTCCGCAGTGTGTTGACGTCAGAGAACAATGCTCAGGAGTGGATTCTTCTTTTTATGTGGATTTGAACTCACTTCATCAGGCTTCAGTGCCTTGACCTACTGAGCCATCTCACTTGCCCTTAATTATTTCTTAATGTTTTATTTAATGTGTGTGTTTTGTCTGCATGTATGTATGTCTGTGAGTCATTTGCAAGCAGTGCCCAAGGAGGCCAAAAGAGGGCACTGAATCCTCTGGAACTGAAGCTACTGTTTGCCATCATGTAGGGTGTTGGGAGTCCTCTGCAAGACCAACAAATGCTCTAAACCACCAAGCCATCTCTCCAGCTCCCCTATCTTTAAAAACTTTTTAAATCTGTATATGTCTATGGAGTATATGTGCACATATGACCTACATACCTGTGACTATCACTCTATCATGTGGTGAAGAATATGGCTGAGCTCTGGGACAGAGGTGGACTGCAAGACCTTGCTGGAGCAGCTGGGAATCCGTCCACACATAAAGGAAGTGAGTGTTCTAGTCCAAAGGTAAGGTTGGCGGAAGAGCTTCAGTGTTACTGCAGGCTCTTCCTGTTTAGTTAGGTGATCAGGGAAGCTTCCAGGGCCTTTTTTAGTACTATTCTTTTGATGGTAGCAAGAATTGAACCAGGGGCCTCACACACGCTAGGTATAACTCTACCACAGAGGCATATCCCAGCCTTTTCATATTTTCAATAGTGATTTAGTTTTAATTATATGTGTGTGTACCAGTGGGTGTATGGGTTTGTGCAGCTGGTCTTGGGGTTCAGAAGAGGACACTGGCTCCCTGGAGCTGGAGTTAACAGGTGGCTGTGAGCCACCTGACATGAACGCTGGGAACCAAACTCTGGTCCTCTACAAGTGCAACAAGTGCCCTTAACCACTGCGCCAGCTCTCTAGCCTTGTCTTTTCATGAGGCAGGGATTCACTAGATTGCATAGGCAGGCTTTAAACTTTTTGGTACTCCTGCCTCAGCCTCCCAAGTACCTGGAATTACAGGTATAGACCCTAGATCCAGCTTACCATTGGTTTGCTTCCCCCCCTCCCCCAGACAGGGTTTCTCTGTGTACCTTTGCACCTTTCCTGGAACTAGCTCTGTAGACCAGGCTGGCCTCGAATTCAGAGCTCCACCTGCCTCTGCCTCCCGAGTGTGCTGGGATTAAAGGCGTGCACAACCACCGCCCGGCTGGTTTGCCTTTTTGAACAATAAAAAACTGTGTGTGTGTGTGTGTGTGTGTGTGTATGGGACACATGGCTGCCAGAGGACAACTTGCAGCAGTCACTCCTTTCCTGCCTCGTGGAATCTAGGGACCAAATTCAAGTTGTCAGGCCTGCATGCAAAAGTATCTACTTGCTGAGTCAGCTCAATGGCCCTGGTTTGATCTCTGGCGGCAAGACCTGGAATACAGTACATAGCCCACATTGGCCTTGATTTAAAAAATATATATTTTTAAGTGTATGGGTGTTTTGCTTGCATGTATGCCTATGTACATGTGTGCAGTGCCCATGGAGGCCAGAAAAGGGTGTCGTATCCTCTGGGCCTGGAGTTACATACAGGAGGGTGTGAGCTGCCTGATGTAGGTGCTGGGAACAGAACCCCAGTTCTCTTAAAAAGCAGTATGCACTCTTAACCACTGAGCCATCTCTCCAGCCCTGCTTTGTCCATTTTTGAGACAGGGTCTTTTTTTTTTAAAATAGGTGTTAGTGTCTACAGGTATGTATGTGTACTACCTAAGTGCCTGGTGCCAAACGAGGACTTCAGATCCCTGGAACTGGGTTTGCAGACAGTTGTGAGTTGCCATGGGCTGGGAACTGAACCTGGGTCCTCTGGAAAGGTAGACAATGCTATTAATTCCTGAGTCATCTCCAGACCATTGAGAAAGGGTTTCTTTGTGTATCCCTGGCTGTCCTGGAACTTGCTCTGTAGACCAGGTTGTCCTTGAACTCACATTGATCCACCCGTCTCTGCTTCCCAAGTACTGGGATTAAAGGAGTGTGTCACCACCACCAAGTGAGTCTTAATGCGGCCCAGACTGACATTTAACTCCCCATGCAGCTGAGGACAACCTTAAATTTCTGATCCTCCTGACTTCACCTCCCTAGTGTTGGCATCTTAGGCGTGTACCACCCCATCCATCCAGCTCTGACAGGATTTGTAATCTCAGTGGCTTGGATGCTGACACAGACACACAGTGTTAGCATCTGCCAGTTTTCCCTTAGAAGGAAATGTTAAAAAAAAAAAAAAAAAAAAAAAAGAGCATCTTTAAGTGTATCTCAGTACAGAACGAGACAGGTGAGGATCAGGACAGTTCCCTTAAACTGAGTTTTAAAAGGGTTTTATTTTTTTTCAAAATTAAGGGATTGTCTTTGTCAGATAACCAGAGAAGAGCTGATCATGCCTCCAAATCCAGAGCAGGTGTTCCTTTTCTGTCCCTTGTGCTTCTCAAAACTCCCAGAATGCAAATGTACAAGACACCAAGGGGCAAGACCAGAAAAATGCATGTGCTTGGCAAGCAGCTATCAGTGTGCATTTCCAACGAGCTTCATCCCCCAGGAGACTTCCCACACAGGCCACCACTGGCTTGGACCAGCCCTCCTCACACCTGGGACACCTCGGGATAGGAACCAGATGTTCAGAACAAGTGATCTGGTCATTCCCAGCATGCAGAGGGCAGGAGCTACAAAGACTGGGGGCAGGGGGCAGGAGAACCATGCATCTTGATGTCAACATCATGATAAAAAGCATGGCTAAGTTAGATGTGCTGGCTTGTGCCCGTAACCTCGGAACATGGGAGGCAGAGGCAGGGTAATCTTGGTCCGAGTGCAGCCTGGGCTAAATCGTAAGATCACCTCAAAGACAGAACAAAAAGAACCACCGGTATTGGAGTTGAGCAAGGAATACATTTCTCATCTCAGCTGAGCTGTGACCAAAATATTCTAGTCTTTTCCAAGCAGCCCACCTGCTGTCGAGTCTTGTCTCCAAGTCAAACTGTGAGAATGGAGTTACTAAGCCTGACTTGGCAGGGACTGCAGCCTCAAAGCTCCAGGATCTCTAAGAGGGGCAGAACTGGGCAGCTCCAGGTAGAGGCATTTGCTGCAGGGGGATGGCAGCCCCGGGGCCCCTGCAGGGCATGGTCCATGCTTGATGCCCAGCAAGCAGGGGAGTCAGTCTCCACACCACCAACCCCCAAAACAGACTCTATACTAACTCTCCCTTTATACTTGGTACTAAGGAGGCAAGACAGGACAGGGCAGATGTCCACACACATCCTCCAATGCAACACTTGTGTTTCCACCTTCCATCTAGTTTTGCAGGAAGGCAGAGCAGAGCGGAACAAAAACCATGCACTTTACTCTGTGAGATGTTTCAGTTTTAGTGTTTATTGGAGTCCATTGCTGGCCAGGCTCTGTGCTGGGGCTCCCTCACACACCTCACAACAGCCCTGTGAGGTAGGGTTCTTCTCGTACAGTCCAGCCCGAGGCCCTGAGACCTGCCCCTAGTTCACACCATTAGTGGAGGCAGGACAAGGGACTCCTTCATTGTTTTAGAAAATACAAAAGCTTTGGTCCCAATCCACACAAATCTTAAAAATTTTGGAGTTTTAAACTCTCATTCCCCATTTTTTGTTTTAAAGTTGTCATCCTTTGGCTTTTTGAGACAGGTTCTCATTCTGTAGGCCAGGCTTGCCCAGAACTATATAGTCTAGGCTGGCCTCAAACTTACAGCAATCCTCCTGTCTCACTCTCCTGACTGCTGGGATTACAGGTGTGTGCCACACCTGATTCCAAAATTGTCTCTTAACTTTGGAAAACTAAAAACTTAAAAATGACCATTAGTGTGAGGCCTGGGGGTCAGCAATCACTCGAGCGTGTGTTCTACTGATTCAGCCCCTCCGTTGGCTCTACCAGTGGTGAGTCCCAACAACGAGTGCCCACCTCAGAGAGCTACTCTCTCCTCCCTCCTCAAAACCGAGGCCTGCAAGTGGTGTGCAGACCTCTCAAAGGTCAGCAGAGACTGAGTCTGTTCAGCCTGGCAAGACCATGGAGTGAGGGCAGAGAGCCCTGGACACCGGAAGCTGCCTTTTCTGACCAAATTTTCAAGTGAGGAAATTGGGCCCAAACATGTTTTTGGAACACTAACTTCCAAGATAGAAGAAATCTCAGCAGATAAAGCTGAGCCCCAAACGCACACAGTATTTAAGTCAAGGGTCAGCACACAAGTCACACTTGAATCCAGACATTCACTCTTTGGTTCCAGGAAACCCCAACTCCCAGTCAACCCTGTGCACTTCCCAGGCTCTTCTGGTCGGTACTCCCTGCCTGTGCCTGGTCTTGCAAAGGCCCATTTCATTCTCCTAGAGAAGCACCCACTGTGGCAGACCACAGGGCTGGGGTCCAATGTTATCAGGGTCCAGACAATCATACAGTTTAAAGTTCAGTACCCCCAGCTCCATCCCTGCCTTATAAAATGTACATAGTTTGGCTACTTAGATGCTTCAGGGCACAGGTGCAGCCAGCAGCCAGATCTAGCTGTGGGTACCCCTTGTACCCCACCCATATGATTAGCCACTGTGGGAACAGCAAGAGCAGGAGACATCAGCAGGTATGTCTAGCCACTGGCACTCTGTAGAAACACTCTACCAGACTTAAGCAGACTAAACTTAAGACAGCTCCCTATAGCTCTCCTGTCTAAAAGCCTGAGCAGGCTGGCAGAAGCTGGTACCCTGATATTATCCTCCTCATTCCCTGCTCAGACCTAAAGCCATGTTCATGAAGAAGCAACACCCCACACATTCGTAACTCCACTGCTAGGGTCTGTGTTTAGAATGCAGATTTGAGGGCCTGAACTTTTCATTCTGTAGAGCTGAGAAAGGAACTAGGCACAGTGCTACCTGTAATCCCAGCTCTCAGGAAGTTGAGGCAGGGGGAACGCTCTAAGTTTGAGGCCAGCACGGGCTACATAGTGAGTTCCAGGGCAGCCTGGGCTATAATGTGCATCTGTACTTCCCCCAAAGCCACCAAAAAGTCAAAAGCAAACAGAAGTGAGTGCAGCCCTGAAACCTGACGTCACTTTCCTGCACACTTCAAGACCAAGATAGAAAAGGCACGTCACCCTGGGGAGGGTCACCCCGGGGAGGGAGCCATCTCCCTGGGGCCTCTCTACCTGTCGCAGCTGCTGCTAACTCTGGGGACTGGAGGGAGCTTCTGGCAGACAGATCAGGTCAGCAGACTGATGCCTGATGCTTGATGAAGCATCTTACACCTTTGTGCTTTTTGGGCATGGGAGTAGCTAGACTGTCCTCTAAAAACAACAACAAAAAACCAAGTCACAGTTGTCGGATGGGGACAGTAGGAGACAGAGCATTTAATGACACAGATGAGACTGCCTTCCTTGGCTCCAGGCTGCTCTGGCGCATTGCCAAGTTCACCAGCCAGAAGAGAAGGCACAGAGCAGAAACTGCCTCTCCCTCAAGATCCCCACGAAGAACAAGACCCCAAACAACAGTCCCCCTGGAGGAAGCTAGTCTCAGAATGCTCCACTCTGGAAAGAGTATAATGAGTTGGGGGAAAATGGCCCGGGTGGGGCTGCAGGGCGAGAGGACTCCTGACGGCGGCCACTGTCCACTGGTACCCTGGCTGTCTCAGTGGCGGATGGGCCCTGTCCCTGCAGAATCACTGCACACAGAGCTCTCTTCATCCCTGGCCTGCCATGAGACCTGACAACTGTGGTCTGCTATGGAGTGACCACTCGCTCTCCTATGCTGGCTTGGCACGTCACGCATGCAAAGCAAGGAGACCACAGACTTCACCAAACAGTTAATTTTGGCAAAAATAAAATAAAATAAAAATAAAATAAAGAGTGAGAAAAAATAAAAAGCTAAACTTCATAAGCAGGATTAAAGTCACTGAAGTGAAAACAGTGTATTTTCTCAACAGTATGGATAGGCTATAACTACAATCTCTTTGCTTTACAGTCTCTGCCATCCTCTCCCTCAATTCAGGTCAAAGTTCATAGCAGCAATGCACAAGTCCTCTGCCAGGCCAGGGTTCTGTTCCTGGGCCAGAGTTCACAGGTCCGGATCAGTCAGTCCGGAGAATCATGGGAGGATGTTCACTGTCTTCATCCAGGCGCAGGGCACTGGCTTCATCCTCCAGGCATGCGCCCCCCACGGCACCCAGGTCATCTGTGTAGGCTGCAAAGAGATAAGAGTGCTATCGTCACAGAGCTGGGCCCAGTGATTGATCCTGTGGCACCAAGGATAGGCTGCGTCCAGGAGATGGCACTCAGTTACGAGTTATGGCCACACTAAGACCTTCCCAATGTGGTCATTAGAGTGAGGCCTCTAGAGCCTCAGGCAGAGCCAAATGATGTCATCCATTTCCTAGCATGCACCAGCACAGCACAAGCCCTGTAAACAGTGGCAACTGAATAGATAGGCTGCTCTCTTACGAGTGACCAAGGAGACTTTAAGGGACTTTAGCTGGAGACACAGGTATGTGTTATGGCTGAAAGGACGCTTCACAACACGGGGGCTAGCACGACCTCTCTTGCAAGCAAACCCCTTGAGTTTGGGGCAAGTCAGCCACATGGATGGAGAGGGCCACGCCTGAGTGACCTCAGATGTCAGCATCAGTGGCCTTTGCCCACGATGCATGAAGGACATGCTACTTACAGAGAGGTGGTAGGCTGGGTGGGCTCAAACACAGCCACAGTCACTGGCTACAATGACTGCCTCTTCCTCCCAAAATGAAGACTATAAATTCACTTTCACAAACAAGCCTTGGGAGGAAGCTCTGTCCCAGAGCCCAGTGGGAAGTGGTCACTCAGGGACAACACAGATGAAGAGTTACCTTCTAAGTTGGCGTCCTGCCCTTTACCAAGTCTCGTTGGGGACGAGGGCACATAGGCACCTTTGGCAGCTGCCGCGCCATAGGTCTGTGTTACTAACGGGCAGTCATGCGATGCAGAGTCTACGATTTCACTGGTCGTCTCCATACTGCCATCGAGTCTAGAGACAGGAAATAAACAAGGTCAGACTCACTGTTTCAAGCCAGGTATGGTAGCTCATTCTCAAAATACAGCACTTGGGAGGTTGAGGCAGGAGGATTCCCCTTAGTTTGAGGCCAGCCATGGCTGCAGAGCAGGACTCATCTCAAACAAGTTGTTCTAGAAGGACAGATGGACATAGTATGTATAGCACATTCTGGGGCCTGAGGTGCTAGCCAAGGAGACAGAATACTGCCACCAACACCAAGAATCTGCTCCCTGGGATTTCCACACAGTGACTTTAACACAGAAGTCTAGTAAAGTCACACACACCTCAATTACCAACGGCAAATTCCCCACTTGCATCCTGAGGTGGGGTGGCAGGCTCCTGTGAGGACACCTCACTGTAAACTCTGAGCCTCACCCTCACCCAATCGTTACACTCAGACTTAGATGCCTTTCCTTCTTGGCCCTGAATGGCATCCTGCGGCCAGCAAGGGCAAATAGAGGCTCTTAGCACCAGAAAAGTGAATTTCAATGGGGAGACGATGCTTGCCAACAACACAGGTCAGCACATGGGCCCTGAGGGGATGAATGCACAGACTTATCACAATGCCCACAGCTGCAGACTGCCATGCAGAGCGGCCTCACCTGTGCTGACGCATCAGGGCACACTCGCCACCTTCCTGGGGGTCCAGGTTGTACATGTATAAATAGCCATCTGATGCTCCTACCAGCAACCGTGGGATCTTCTGAATTCTAAAGAAAGCAGCCATATTTTAGAAGGAAGACTTTGTTTCTTCACAAAAGGCATGTGACTAATCCTACATCTCAGCTGGGCTAGGAAGAAACCCGCCAGCGCATTAGATGAAGACAGTACCTGGGGCTCCTCAGAGTGAAGCTGGCAAGGTCAAGGGTGGCCTGGGAGTGAGCACACACCGAGTCCCAAAGAGCACGTGGTGGAACAGGGTAGTTGTCAGTGTCTCTGGTCACTAAGGGAGGGTACTTTCTCTCTCTTTCCTGTGTGTATATACACGTACTCACCCATGGGGAAGAGCAAGGGTATGAGATGTCCTGTTCTACCACTCTGGGCTTTAGTCCACTGAACTGGATGTAGGCTGGCAGCCAGCAAGTCCCAGTGACCCATTTGTCTCTGCCTCCTGAGTGCTGGAAACAGGCACATGTGGCCACACCTGGCTCTTATGTGGGTGCTGAGGACAGAGTTGATGCCCACTGAGCACCTCCTGGCCTGAGGGTGGGCGTGTCCACAAGCTTTCAAACATGCTTGTGCATGCTCTAGCAGAGCACTACAGCCTTTTTAGCTATTCAAGTTGGAAAACACTATCAATTTCCAGAGCCAGAGCTGGGCTGTCACTCATCTTAAAGACAAGCTTTCCAGTGCTCCATGGCTGACAATCCCAACTGCACAAGCAGGACCCATGTCTTCCTAGATGGTGCCACTAAATAAATTGTGTCTATTGCTTATTGTCTGACTTAATGTATCCCATCAACACAAACACCCTGCAAAATGCAAAGAAGGAAATTCTGTGGTGAGAATGCCAGAGGACACCCAGGTATCGGGCCCGGGGGTCTTCCTGCTCGAGGCAGTAGTTGATGGAACCCAGGCTTGGACAGGCTGGACAGGGTCACACACACCTCTGCAACCTGGCAACAAGCACCGTAACTCTGCTCTCTGGCCCTGATGTGCATGGGGAGAAGGTGGAGTCATAGGCTCAGTTTGTACTCACGTGGTTAATGAGCAGATGTTTTTATGGCCACAGAATGGTAGGCGGACAGTGGCAAAGGCCCTGCCCTGGTTGAACATTTCTGTCACTTGTGAGGGCAGGTAGCTGGTAGACGCCATGAGCACCTTCCCAAAGTAGCCAGTCCAGGTGGTGGGCTCTTCTGGAGGTCTGGAAGGACACACCATCACACAGGTGAGGCTGGATCCTCACTGAGAACTACAGAGTCAGTGTAGACCCACTGACCAACCCTACACACTTCACAAAGATCAGCTGTGCAAAGCACAGAGCATCCTGTGTTCTCCCTGCCCAGTTGCTGTGGCCAACAGCATACTGCCAGGAGAATGTTTCTGGAGCAGCAGCACATACCCCAGACTTATTCAAGTTCCCATCGTATGTCTCTTTAGCATGTGCATGTGTGACTATATGGAGGTTAGGACTACTTGTGGGAGTCCAGGTCCCTATTTTGCAATGTGGGTCCTTGGGGTCACACTCAGGTGTCTCACTGGCTGCTGTGCAGTCCTTTGATGTGTGTCTTGAGCATGCTTTTAACAACACTCTTGGATGGGACATAAGCTCCCATCAATACTGGCCCCAGTGGGATACTCTTGCTGTACGGAGGGAAGAGACAAGAAGTCTCTGCATCTGTTGCAGTTTAAGATGGAAGCACCTGCCTGGGCGGTAGTGGCACACGCCTTTAATCCCAGCACTTGGGAGGAGAGGCAGGTGGATCTCTGTGAGTTCAAGGCCAGCCTGGGCTACAGAGTGAGTTCCAGGAAAGGCGCAAAGCTACACAGTGAAACCCTGTCTCGAAAAAACAAAACAAAAAGATGGAAGCACCCGTCTCCTACAGGCAGGTCAGAGCTGGGATATTTATTCTAGCAGCTGGCTGATCCCAGAGGCCCCAGTATAGGGGGCATGGAGTGGGGACACACGGGCACTGACCAGAAGACAAACTTGGGACCCTGACTCCTGGCCTCAGACCTTAGTACATCAGAGTGTTCTCTGAGCAGAGGTCTCATGCTGAAGCTGGGCTTGGGGGTGTCATGCCCACTCTCCAGTCAGACTATGTCTGCACCCAAAAAAGGTGCCACAGAGCAGGGTGGCTCTGTGCCATGCTTTTCTACTGAATGTGGACAGCTTACAATTTTGTGTGCTTTTTATTTTTAAATTATTAATATTTCGTATCTTTAAATTAACTTAAGATTTTATTGTGTGCACGTGCACATATGCTTGTGGATGCCAGAGGACAATGTACACAAGAGTATTTCTCTTCCAACTTCAATTTGGTTCCCAGGGATGGAACTCAGGTTGTCAGGCTGACACCTTTACCCACTGGCTATCTTATCAACCTTGAAAGAAGAGACCTAACTTAGTGGCAGCATATCCCTGTAACATTGCTGAGACCCTAGGTTTGATCCTCAGTGCCTCCCAGTCCCAAAATACATGTTAGAAAAGCTTGTTTTTTAGCTGGGCAGTGGTGGCACACACCTTTAATCCTACACTCATGAGGTAGAAGCAGGTGGATCTCTGAATTCAAGGCTAGCCTGGTCTACAGGCGAGTTCCAAGACAGCCAGGGAAACTCTGCCTTGAAAAACAAAACAAAACAAAGGACAAGCTTGTCTTTGCAACTCACTTTTCCCTCACGGCCTCAAGTTTGAAGATGTGCACAGTTTCGGTGTTGCTGGATGCGGAGAGGAACATGCCGTCCATGCTGAAGGCCAGGGAGCAGATGCTCACACACCTGAGGAACAGGGGGTGTAAAGAGGGCCCAGCTCTGCCACCATAGAACACGCTAGCAACAGCTGGGGGTGGGGTGCAACAGTGCCTCCCAGGGACTTCTAACTGTGGCCAGAGGAGACACACTTGGCCCTACAGAAGTCTTTTGTTCTTCTGGGCCACTTCCTCAGGACAGAGGAACCTGCTTGTGATAAAACCAGTAAGAGTTCGTTCATTCATTTGTTTGTTCATTCATTCATTCATTTGGAGACAGAGTGTTACTGTGTAATCCTGGCTGGCCTGGAACTTAGTACACAGACCAGCTTGGCTTTGAAAATGCAATCATTTGAACTGGGCATGGTGGTGCACGCCTTTAATCCCAGCACTCAGGAGGCAGAGGCAGGTGGATCTCTGTGATTTCAAGGCCAGCCTGGTCTACAGAGTGAGTTCCAGGATAGGCTCCAAAGCTACACAGAGAAAACCTGTCTAAAAAAACAAAAAAAAGTAGAGTTACTGTGGTCATGGAGTCTCTTGACAGCAACAGAACACATACTAAGTCAGTGGATTAAGATACAACTGTAGCGACTGACCGGGCAGGTCAGTCAGCAGTGCTGATGTTTTAGGGCATTCACCCAGCAAGTGCCTCCTAGGTCACTCAACATTCCACAGCCTAAATACACACATTTCCCCTTAATCCTTCAAGGTAGGTTAGTACTTCCAGTGTGTTTCCAACATCCCCATACTGATGGAGAGTATGCACCAAGTGGCACATTCTGGGATGCTGTCTGGGTGCCTGCCAATGGGCAGGGATGCCAGGTCTACCCCAGGAGGGCTGGGCCCCATGTCTAGAATCAGGCCCCACACCCAGGCTTGACTCAGCAGCACACACAGATGGCATGATTAGGAAAGATGTAGGGGTACAGTGATGTAGGGGTACAGAGAGGCTCCTGTAGACTGAACACAGGACACTATGCAGGAGCAAAGGAGCATCATCTAGGTGTGATATGAGGAAGACAAAGATGCAGTCCCTGAAGGATTGCAGCATCTGGACTGTGGCTTTCATCCTAAAGTGTTTTGAGACAGAGCCTTATTTACTACACAGCCCAAGTTGGTGAGCTGGCTACACAGTCCTCCTCAGCCCCCCTACTGCTAGATTATAGATATGGCTTTGGGAAGAGACATGTCTGTTCTACCTCTGGGGACAACAAAAGGAAGGTGACAACAGACGGTGGCAAGTCCTCTAAAGAGCACAGCCAAGCATTCCTAAACACTTCTCAGAATTCAAAATGCAGCCCTGGGGAGGCAGTTACCTCACTGTGTTCTCATTACAAGGGAGGGAGGGAAGGAAGATGCAGAGGCCAAGGGACACAGTCAGAGTGATGGCTCAAAGGCCTGAACAGTGCCAGCAGACACCGCAGCCCTGTCCGGTCCTGTGTCCAGCACCTGCCTTACATAGCAGGAAGGAGGGAGTGGTAAGCACAGACGCAGGATGCTGTGGCAGGCAGGCCACGGAGGGAGCTCTCACCCTTAAGAATAGCTAAAGGTGTCTGCCAGAGGAGGGGAGCTGAGCAGGACCTCAGTGGCAGAGCAGAGGGAGGAGCCCAGCAGGTAAGGCTGCTGTCCTCACCCTGAATCTCCTGGTGCTAGGCTTTCCCAGCCTCTCTCTGCTTCAGGCGGGGTCACAGACATGTGGAGCCAAGTAGCTTTCACTGCCATGCTCTGTCCTATCCTTCCAAGACCAGTTCAGGAGGTGTGCTGTGACTGAGCTACTGGCCTTCCCAGGCATCCTCCAAACCTCCCTCGCTTGACCACAGGCAACGGAACTGAAACCCACAGGGCACTTCTGTAACCAGCCTGGAAACCCATGTACTCACCTCTTCACTCCTCTCCGGAACTCAAACAGCTTTTGTCCCTCTGGAATGGAAAATACCCGGATCACAGTCCCCTGAGTCAATTGAGAGAAAAGAGGGAGAAGAAAACAGACTTTTAGCTGACCTTTCTGCTTTTTTCACATCATTCTACAAGCCATGCTGTCTGTTCCCCGGGGCAATGGCTGAAAGGGAGCTCTGGCCTCCTCCCTGAGCTCCAGCTCTATGGTAGAACATACTGTGCTGCCACAGACCAGAACATCATATCCTATTCTTGCTCACCACCACAGCATTGCTCGAAGTCAGCCTACTGATCTGGACCATGAGCCGTGAGCCGAATGTGGGGCATACTACAGCGCCACACCTTAACTCAGAGACCTTACTGGAATCACTTACATTAATAAGTAGATACACATACTTGGGGTTTACACATGACTTAAACACACCATTATCTGCAATAACAATATGCAAGAGACAACATCAATGTTTCAAAATAGTGATATTTTAAAATATTATAGCTATTAAAGTGGTTTTGTTGTTGCTGTTGTTCTGTGTGTGTGGTTTTTCAAGACAGGGTTTCTCTGTGTTAACAGCCTTGGCTGTCCTGAAACTTGATTTGCAGACTAGGTGGCCTCAGACTGCCTTTGCCTCGAGTGTTGGGATTAAAGATGTGTGCCACCCATTAACAGCTTCGATGCAAGATTGTAAAAACATCAGTAGTGAACTTCTGCCCTCCAGGGTCCTCCCATTGTGCTGTAAGCCTGTATTTAAGACCTTCTACCCCCTTCAAGAAATGACATTCGACATTTAAAATTAAATATATATATATATAATTGAGTGAATACTGCGAATGTAATCTATGAACACCACAAATGTGATTAATATCATGAGTGTAATTTAAAAAAAAAAAGATGTGTGCCACCATACCTGGCCATTGTTTTTGAGACAAGGTCCCACTATGTGCCTGGCTGGCCTGGGACTCACTCTGTAGACCAGACTGGCTCTGAATTCAGAGACCCACCTGCTTCTTAAGTCAGTACCAAGCCCAATGTTTTCCTATTTTGTGCCACAAACATTCACTTTTTCTTGTTTTGTAATTATGCTTTTTGGGTATATATGTATATGTTTGTGGGTGCATACACCACAGTGCACATTGGCCAGATGACATCCTGCAGGAGTCAGTTCTCTACTACCATGTTTCAGGGACTAAACTCAGGTCATATGTCAGCCTCTGGCTTCTCCACGTGTGTACATGCACCTGTATGTATATGAACACGCACACTTGCTGAACCATCTCACTGGCCCCTGCAGTATGTCAAACAGTGGCACACTGCTACAGTTTCAAGGTCTCCAGTCTGTGGCACTAATGGAAGGTTGTGGAACCTTCAGGAGGTGAGGCCTAGAAGTTCATCTAGTCTCTGGAAGTGTGTCCTTATAGGGATTATGGGAAGCCCAGTCCCTCTCTTCTTCCTAGCTACCACATGAGCAGCTTTGGCTATGGGACAGGCTCGAAGTGACAGAGCTTGCTGACCACTAGCTAACTCATTTGTCCTCCATACAGGTAGTTTCCCTCAGGCATGTTTTTGCAGGGTGGAAAACTAACAGTGCGGACAACTCATACTGCAGTATCTCCTCACAGTAGGCTCATTTTGCTTTTCTGTGCATTGGGGAATATAAAAACCTGCTTGGTGACTCAGATTGTGGAGGCCATTGGCCCAGGTTTGCCCAGGTTTCCCACAGCTACAGCAGACATACCTTCTCAGAAGCAGTGGCAAGCTTGGTCCCACTTGCATCAAAAGCCAGGGCTGCTAAGGGACTGTCATGAGCAGGGATCATGTTTGCAGCTCTCTGAAAAGGGGAAGAAATCAAGAAAACATGATTGCTACACAACAAGAGCCTTGTCTCCATGCTAGCTGGGCCATCAGGAGGAAGCTGCTGTGAGGACACCAGGAGTCCTCACAGGAGTAGTGCAGCCACGGGTCGGGCAGGCCGTGGAAACACTACTCAGACTGCAACAAGCAGGGCAGTTAACCCGTTTGCTGGGTTCTAATAACAAGCACACCCTGGAGCTCAGCTCTGTGTGAGAGCTGCTAAGACACAGGCAGCTTAGCCAGACCTGCTCTGCCACCCTAGGAGAGCACCAGGGAAAGCCATGCTGCTGGGTCAAGGATGCACTGCATGCCTTCCCAGCAAAACACGTGACGGAGCCTCACAAGGACCTCACCAAGTTAATGGTGTCGAAGACCTGCACCTCTCCAATGGTCGCACTCCCTGGATACGCCAAGTAGCAGTTGTCATTGTTTATTGACAGTGCACACAAGCCTGTGGAAACATATGACAACTGAATGCATATTGAGTCTAGGATGCTTTCTAGTGTTAGAACGGAGTTAACATTTCTGGAACAAAACCAATGCAAAGTAGTAGCTAAACCTTCTCTGCACTCTCTCTCAAGTTCTGCACCCCAGGCCACCCTGTCTGCCAGTATCACTCAGAGATGAAAGGCCTTTGGTTTGGAATGACCAGCAAGCTGGGCTACAGCTGATCCAACCTATGAGCTTACACGCTCACAAGACAGCCCTACTAGTAGGACTGGCCCAGGAGGGAAGGTTGTTCAGTTTACATCTACCACATTTTATACCTGCTTCATGTGTGTGGACCAGAGAGGAAACTCCTACCTACGGCTATCTTTATTACATCTGTTTATTAAACATGTAGGCAACATGTGCCAAGGTGTGTGTTAGTCAAAGGACAACTTGAAGGAGTTGATTCTCTCCTTCTACCATGTGTTCTAGGAGTGGCACTCGGGTCCTCAGGTTTGGCAGTAAGTGCCCATTTACTTGCTGAGCCATCTCACTGGCCCAGTTATCTTTAAAAGGCCCCCAAAGAAACCAAGATCTCCCTTTAAAAAAATAAATAAATAAGAGACTGGAGAGATGGTTCAGCAGTTAAGAGCACTGACTGCTCTTCCAGAGAACCTGGGTTCAATGCCCAGAACCCACATAACAGCTCACAGCTATCTAGGACTCCAGTTCCAGGGAACACAAACACCCTCACCCAGATATACATGCAGGCAAAACATCAGTGCATATAAAATAAATGTACTTATTTTTGGTTTGCTTGTGTGTATGTGTATCTATGTGGCTGGTCACATGCATGCCACGGTGCAGGTGGAAGGTCAGAGGACAAGTTGCAGGAAAAAAAAATCTACGTTTTCTCCTACAACGTAGATTCCAGGAATCAAACTGAGGTAGTCAGGCCTGGCGACAACTGCCTTTACCTGCAGAGCCATCTCACCAGCTCAGGATCTTGGCAGCAATGGCTTACCTGCAGGGTTTGGGGGTGTCTCTCGGATGGTATGAAGTACCTTCATGTCCCGGATGTTGTGTATATAGAGCGACTCTTCCAAACACACGATGAGCCTCTACAAAGAGTGAGAACAAAGATCACCAAGCATGATGAAGCACTGGGGCAGCATGTGCCGTGTTCCCACTGAGCTGACTCCTGCATCAAGATGCTCTCCACTCCTAGGACACCACATAGGTGGGTGCACAGAGCTCAAGTGTGTGCAGGTGCCTCTCCACTGCCAATCAGGTGCTAGAGTCATTTCCATCAGTCCCATAACTACATACACCAACTGTACTACAGATTCTACCAGGGTGACTTAATTCAGTACCACGTGCTTGGGTGATGGCGGAAAGACCTATAAAGGCAAACTGCTTAGAAAACGATGGTGAGGGCTGGGGAGATGGCTCGGTGGATAATAGCACTTACTGTGGGAGTGTGAGGACAGGAGTTCAGACCCCCAGATGCAGCAGTGCCATTACAGCAAGATGGAAGGTGGAGATGGGCATTTCCCGGAAGATCATTAGCAAGCTAGCCTGGTGTACATAGTAGCAAGCACGACGCCCTGCGTCCAATAAGGTAGAAAGCTCATACGACACCTGAGGCTAAGCTTTGACCTCTACACGCATCATGCTACATATGCACACCTCCCACCCCCGCCCCAAACCTAACAGCAATGTGGTGAGCTCAGCTAGGTACACCCCTGGGTGCAGCTACAAGGCCCATCTTCTCATCGTCTACCTACTGCAGAGAATGAGGCAAGAGACTGAAGGCAAGTTTGAGGCCCCATCACAAAGTAAGTAAAAATAGGCTGGAGATGTAGCTTAGTGGTAAAGGCACTTGCCTTGTGCCTGTGAGGTCTACCCTGAGCACTCCAAAAACCCCTACAAAGCCCCAAAACCTATGGTAAATGAGGCATGGCTAAAATACAACTAAAAGCACAGGGAGTTATGAGAAGTGTAAAACGTGACTGTGGGCACAGGTTATTCTGCTGTAGAATCTTTTTCTTTTATGTGTGTTTGCTTGCATGTACACATGTGTACTGTGTGTGTTAGTTCCTGGGGAGGTGGAAGAGGGCATGAGATCACCCTGGAGCCAGAGTTACAGGTGGCTGTGAGCCACATCATGTGGGTACTGGAGCAACAAGAAAGAGTTCTTAATCTTGGAGCTGTCTTTCCAGGTCTTCCCACCCTGTTCTTATTCATTTTAAAGACAGGATACTGGGGCTCCTCAATGCTGCTGTTGGGGTTGATTTCTGTGAGGGGCTTGGCACACATACTCCGCATGTACAGGAACATGTATCTGTGATGTCTTAAACTCGAAAAGTGTTCAAGCTATTACGTCCCACAACTTCCCACCTAAACTAGCTGATGGGGCCAATTCCCAGTTCAATCAGGAAACCAGGAGGCACGTGTCTGGTTAACTGCTTTAAAAATAAGCAGCCCCTTGGAATCTAGCTCTTACAGTAAGGGAGACCGCCTGCTGCTGTGGCACCTTTCCCTGAAGAACGTACATGCTGCAGTGGTTACCTGTGTGCAAACGGAGGCCAGAGCTCTCAGGAAGCACACTCAAAGGCCCCCACACTATTGTGCCCTGTGGGCTTGTCCTGTTGGTTTGGGGGAAAATATGTCACACTAACTGTAGTGATATTTTATTTGTGTACCCCAATAAAGCTTATCTGAAGATTAGAGGAAAAAGCCAGCCACTATATTAAACATAGAGGTCAGGCAATGGTAGCACATGCTTTTAATACTAGCATTTGGGAGGCAGAGATCCACTGGATCTCTGTGAGTTCAAGGCCACACTGGGAACAGAGCCAGGCATGGTGGCACACACCTTTAATCCCAGAGCTAACAATGGAAGTCTGGAGGTCTGTACAGACAGGAATGTAGCTGGGCGGAGAGAGGAAGTAAGAGGGCAGGGACAGAAAGGTATATAGGTGTGGGTATACAGGAAGTAGTTCTCTCCTTGGCTGAGGATTTCTAGTGGTAAGAATGTGACTGTCTTCTTTCTGCTTCCCTGATCTCTCAGTTTTTATCCCAATATCTGACTCCGGGCTTTTTATTAATAAGACCGTTTAGCAACTGTCTTACAAGTAAGACTAAAAAAAGGAAAAGAGGAAAGAGATTTATTAAAAGTATCGTTCAGCCAGGCAGTGGTGGCCCACGCCTTTAATCCCAGTGCTCTGGAGGCAGAGCCAGGGGGGTCTCTGTGAGTTCAAGGCCAGTCAGGTCTACAGAGTGAGATCCAAGGTTTTTCGAGACAGGGTTTCTCTGTGTAGCTTTGCGCCGTTCCTGGAACTCACTTGGTAGCCCAGGCTGGCCTCGAACTCACAGAGATCCGCCTGGCTCTGTCTCCCGAGTGCTGGGAATAAAGGTGTGGGCCGCTGCCACCGCTGCTGCTGGGCAAAAAAAAAGTATCTTTTATAAAAGCAAAAGAAGGCACTGCATAAAAAGCCTATGCTATCCCTGGACCTGCATCTGGGCAGACATTAAAACAGTGTCCTGAGGACCAACAGAGCGGGTGGGACAAAGCTGCTGAGAATGGGGCTTCTGGTCTGCTGAGCAAATGTGTTCAAGAGCCAGGTAGGGTGGTGTACACCATTAATCTAGCACTATGGAGGCAGAGGCAGATGGATCACTGTGAATTGGAGGCCAGTCTGGTCTACATAGCAAGCTCTAAGATAGCCAGGTCTAGAGAGACCCTGTCTCAAAAACCCAAAGAAAAGACACATGCAGGGAGGGATCTGGAGATGATGGTGCAGGGCTGGGGAGGCAGTGGTCCAGAGTCAAAAGCCCAACAGTGTGAGAAGTGGGAGGAACACTGAATGACAGGCAGTACACACTTGGTTTCTTTGTTTGGTGTTATTTATGTGTGTGCATCTATATATCTGTGAGAAATGGTGGCTAGAAGCTCTATTATCCTCTGCCTTATTCCCTTGAGACAGGATCTCTCACTGAACCTAGAGCTAAGGCAGGTGACAAGTAAGCTACAACAATCCTCCTGCCTCTGCCCCCCATAACGCTACATAACGCTAGGGTTAGAGGTATATATGGCCAGCCTGGCTTTTTTTTTTTTTTGGTTTTTCGAGACAGGGTTTCTCTGTGTAGCTTTGCGCCTTTCCTGGGACTCACTTGGTAGCCCAGGCTGGCCTCAAACTCACAGAGATCCGCTTGCCTCTGCCTCCCGAGTGCTGGGAATAAAGGCATGTGCCACCACCGCCCGGCCAGCCTGGCTTTTTATGCAACTGCTGGGGATTCAGGTCCTCAAGACTTCTTACCATCAATATCTTCCCAACCCCTCCTCTTATTTTGAGACAGGCTCTCATACTTCTGATCCTCCTGCCTCTACTTCTCAGAGTGCTCAGATTACAGGTGTGCACCACTAGAGCTGGTTTAACGCTGTGCTTGGGATGGTACCCAGGACTTGGGATATGGTGGGTACTCTACCAACTGAGCTGCCTACAGCACAAGGTGCCACTCACCTGCCTGTTCAGCTTCACAGCCAGTATCGTGTTGGAGTAGCTGTAGTTGCATATCTCGGTTCCCTTCTTAAAGTGGCAAACTTTCAGCTTCCTTGGAGCTTTGAGGCTAACGATGGCCACCAAGCTGCTTGAGAACAACCTCTCTACGATGCACACATCTTCAGTGTCAGCTGGAACCAGAGAAGAAAAACACATGCATGGATACATACATCTCCCAGTCAACACACCCAATCTGCCCATAGACACAATTGCATGCACTTCTAACAGGCACATGCCACAGAACACAGGACACATGGGCTGACATGTCCCCAAGAATCATAGTTCAGCGGAGGGATGGAAAGTCTCATCATCTGTAGCTATGGCTGCTGTCACTATAAATACAGATCACACCCTATGTGCAAACTCAGATGCCAAAGCAGAATCATGAAAGCGTGTCTTTAAATACGCTCTGCTGCTGGCAGGACTTCAAAACACACTCACTACATTTATTTGTTGGCTTATTTATATATTATGGGTGTGTGTGTGTGCCATGGAAAATGTGGAGGCCACAGGAAAATTTGTGAAAGTCTATTCTTTCTTCCCACCATGTGCATTCTGGGGGTCCAACTCAGGTTGTCAGGCTTGGCAGCAAATGCCTTTAGCATTGAGCCATCTCACTGGCCCACACTTATTCAAATAGGGTCAAGGAAATTGATTCTGCAAGGGGGGGGGCGCAGCCTGAGCCCCAAACCATAGCTGCCGTGGCACTAGGCAGTGAATCATAGCTTGGTCAGCCCTGTGATCACAAGGGGAAGGAACTGTGCTATTGCTACATTAAGTGAGGTGGGCTGATAAATGCAGCTCTATTTGCAACTGTGTAAGTCAAGGAGCATTTGTGTTTCTAGGTAAGTACATGGTTTCATCATGTCTACCTGACTCGACAGTTATGCATTAACACACTAAAAGGAAGCTAGAACTAGACACACCCATTGTTGTTAAAAGTATGAGAATGTGCTCTTTCCCACAATGGAACAGGCAGTAAAATTAAGGCAGGATCCTAAGTTCTTTACAGTTTATTCACGGGCACTTTTAGCCAGATGACACAAATCACATTTGCTTCTTTTCCAGAACAGCAAGGATGCTTTCACTTCAAGGATCAAAACACAAGTGGCTGCCACCTCTGGGGAACAGGCCAGAGGGGTGGGAACCAGAGGTGGCTCCTATGCTGCAGAAGCTTTGTCCAGCTGCATCCTGGCATAGGTGCCAAGCCCTGCCCAGATGTGCCTGGCAACAAAGGGCACAGGTAACACTGCTGGCTCTTGGAGGAGGCAGAGAATTTGTACATGACAACCACTCAAGTCACAGACAACCAAGCTGGGCAGACAGACCTGAAATCCAGAATGTCAACTATCTGTAACACAAAGAACCTCCATCAAGAAATCCTAAGGACTGCCAGGCAGTGGTGGTGCATGCCTTTAATCCCAGGCGGATCTCTGTGAGTTCAAGGCCAGCTTGACCTACACAGCGAGATCTAGGACAGGCACTAAAACTACACAGAGAAACCCTGTCTCAAAAAAACAAAAACAAAAATCCCAAGAACACCATCATGATAAACTTGCTAGGTAGGAAGAGCACCACAGTGTGTTGCTTAGATGGTACCTAGCATGCACAAAACCCTGGGTTGATTTCCAGCAACACAAACTAGGCAAGGTGTATGCACCTGTAATCACATCACTCAGAATGTGGGAAAGTGTATCAGTTCACAGGAGGCAGAGGCTGGTGGATCTCTTGTGACTTTGAGACTGCCTGGTTTACATAGAGTTCTAGGCTAGCCAGTCACATAGTGAGACCCTCTTTTTTTTTTTTTTTTTTTTTTTTGGTTTTTCAAGACAGGGTTTCTCCGTGTAGCTTTGCGCCTTTCCTGGATCTCACTCTGTAGACCAGGCTGGCCTCAAACTCACCAAGATCCGCCTGCCTCTGCCTCCCAAGTGCTGGGATTAAGGGCATGCGCCACCACCGCCCGGTGACCTTCTTTTTTAAAAAAGGCTGGGGCTCATCAGTGAAGACCTTTTATGGAAAACCCGAGTTCAGTTCCCAGCACCCACATCGGGTGGCTCACAACTGCCTGTAACTCCATCTCCAGGGGATACGATGCCCTCCTCTGACCTGAGGGCATCTACATTCCTGTACACAAAACATATCCTTAATTTAGTAAAATTAATAGTAAATTTAGTAAAATTAAATAGTAAATTTAATAATAGTAAAAATAAATCTTAAAAAAAAAGAGAAACACTTGTTGCAAAAGCATGAGAACCTGATCCCCAGCACCCATGTACAAAGCAAGCGTATGTGGTGGAGCACTGGGAAGGCAGAGACATGAGGGCCCATTCAGCTCAATGGCTAGTTAGTCCGGAGGAGTGTTAAAACTGTCATGCTGGTCTGCACAGGACTTACACACACACACACACACACACACACACACACACACACACACACACACACACACACCACACACTAATTTTAAAAGAAAAGCCAGCTGTAGTGGCACTAGAAGCAAGAGGATCTCTGTCAATTTCAGGGCATACTGGTTCAAGCCAGCTAGGACTAGCTGCTATACAGAATTTGTCTCCTCTTGGCTCTTGCTGTTAGTGATGAGGACTGGCTTCAAAAGCCTCAAAGATGTAGGAAGAACTAGTTTATAGTGTTGGTAACTGTTGTGGAGTATTTGTTTAACTATGTAAAGATACGCTGCATTTGTTTGTTTTGGAATATTTGTTTAACTATGTAAAGATGTGTTACTGTTTTACCTTGCCTGTCTAAGGCACATGACTGGTCTAATAAAAAGCTGAACAGCCAATAGCGAGGGAGGAGGTATAGGCAAAACTTCCAGGCAGGGAGAGTAAAGGAGGAAAAGGAATTTAGGCTGGGGGAAAGGGGAAAAAGAAGAGATGCCAGGGGCCAGCCAGACACAAAGAAGGAGGCAAGTAGGACAGACATATAGAATGAAAGAAAGGTAAAAAGCCCCAAGAAAAATGTAGATGAATAAAACAGGTTAAATTAAGTTAAAAGAGCTAGTGGGACAAGCCTAAGCTAAGGCTGAGCATTCATGATTAATAACAAGTCTCCGTATCTTTATTTGGGAGCTGGTTGGTGGACCAAAGAAAATTCCAACTACAGGTAACTCTAAAGATGGAGCACTAAAACTGACTGGGTATGTATATATATATGCATGTGTGCATTCACATAGGTGCAGGGACCAGTCAAAGGACAACTTCAAGCTCTGGTCATCCCAAATCTTTTTTGAGTTCCCATCATCCCAGCTTGGGGATCACAGTTCCTTCTTACCTGTGTCTTCAGGATCAGAACTCATATCCTCAGGCTTGGAAGGTAATTACTTTACCAGTGACTTAGTCATTTCCATTGTGCAAAACTGAATTTTATGTAAATCCACTGGCCCTTTAAATGAAAGCATGGGTGAGACAACCTAACACCTTTCTCCATGCAGCTGGGTGTCAGCCATCACAGATTCTGAATTTGAGAAACTGCCCTCATGCCCTTGGGGATTTTACAGCCACTGCTTGACAGGTAGAAAGATGGTGGTGGGGCGGGGGGATAATCCTTGTCTTCTGCACACATTCCTAGTGAGGGATAGAGTGTGAAAGGGAGGTGAGGGAGTGGGAATGGACCTGCAGGATGCTCCTGTGGTGAAGTAGAGATTGTAGGAGCTGCTGGAGAGCAATGTTCCAAGAGCAGACCTGTTTCAGTCACAGGAGTCCTTATGTGCTAACCCAACCTGGCACTTCAGCAGATACAAGGTCACCAAAGTACCAGGACTGTAACACTTAATAATGTCAGGAGCAATAAAATGCAGCAAGACTAAGTTTAAACTGTGGGAAACTCCAGCCCCTTCTTACTGAGCAGGAGGGAGGATCCCAGCCAGGTCCAGAGGCCAGTAGGAGGTCAGGTCATCTGGGGGAGGGGCTTGGGAGCTCCCTGCTGTGAGCACCAAACCCAGATTCCTCTGGAGCAAGGGTCACTACTGGCTTTGAGGGCAGGGCAGAGGTGGAAGGTTTCCTAAGTGCAAATGCAGCATGTTAAAACAGAGCCAGCGCAGGCCCAAGACAGACCCAGGACACTATGGCCAGGAGCTCAAACTCCCTGGAGAAAATTACACCAGGGCTACAGAGGCAAACAAAACAAACGGCCAGTGTTTAGGCTAGGTGTGACAGCTCACAACTACAGGTGACACTTTGGAGGCTGAGGCAGGAGGACTGCCACAAGTTTGAAGCCATTCATAACTACACAGTAAAACTGTGTTTAACAATTCACTATTAGGATAAGAATTTGTACCGTATCAAGCTGATGAAAGAATATGCTGGCTGTACTTTCAGGAGGGGAGGCTAAAATCTTTTTAGATTATGGATTAGCCTACAGAGAAATGTCTGCCGTAAATCAAACAGTAAAGGGGAAGATGAATAGGAATCTCACTTACACAACTTAAGTAAAACAACAAAACAAAAAACAAACCAACAAAAGAACTGTGTTTAAAAAAATAAAAGTCTCCGGGCGTAGTGTTGCACGCCTTTAATCTCAGCACTCGGGAGGCAGAAGCAGGCAGATCTCTGTGAATTCGAATCCAGCTTGGTCTACAGAGTTCCAGGACAGGGAACCCTGTCTCGAATGCCCCCCCCCCCAAAAAAAAAGTAGCTAGTCAGGGCGGTGTATGCACAGCCGAGGCTACAGACACCTGAACAACAAAAACAAAACAAAACAAAGCAGCCAAACTTGTCCCTCCCTAAACCAGGATTAGAAACCTAGAGACAGGCAGCAGGGGGTTGGGTAATGCACACTCTTATCCTAGCACAGGCAGAGGCAGGCGGATCTCTAAATTACAGGCCAGCCACAGTAGGGAAAAATGAATATCTAGGAATAGGAAGAAAAACCTCTTGGCCAGGCATGGTGGCACACATCTTTAATCCCAGCATTTGGGAGACAGAGACTGGTCCAGGACAGCTACAGGCAGCCAAGGCTACATAGAGACCATCTCAAAATAAAACAACAACAAAAAACCCCAAAAGAAAAACCTCTAACACTATCTTCAACAATGGAAATCACTGCACATCCCTGAGACAGATCACTTGGATCCAAGTCTATTAGATTGTGGATGCTTTCCCTGCATAGGGATTAGCCATACCTTATCCAGTCCAATACCTTCCCTAAATGCTAAAGTTTAGCACCCCTAAAATAGGGTGGGACATAGGATCAACTTCCCAAATTACTGCTTATACTCTACCTACTTCATTAATCTGCTAAACAAACCAAACCAAACCAAACCAAACCAGAAACGCTGGACCTGAGCCCAGTACGGGGTGAGGATGCTCCCCCATCCCCACCCCATGTGTGGTGCTACCTTGGCTAAGGGCAGACTGGCTAGTGTTTATCTGTTGACCCCACCTTTCCAACGTCAGGAAGTTACCTAACAGCTTTATTCACCAGTGGCCAAGGCCAAGTTCCTGTCAGTCATTTGACTCCTGTGTCTATTCTGTGAATGGGAACAGGCATCCACACTGCCACTTGCACACCAATGTGTAGAACAGAGCTATTCATAACAGCCAAGAAATGCAAACAGCCCATGTGTGCACGAATGAGCGGATGACCCCAACAGGACAGCTGGAGAGTCTAACAGTACTCAGCAATAACACAAAGGAAGGCCTGATACATGGGAGGGCAGGGAAGAGCTGTAAAAACATTCCACATGAACAGAGCCAGCCACACTCAGTTGCATTTATCTGCAAAGCCCAGACAGCAAATCTATAGATACAGAAGGGAGATGAGTGGCTGAGCTGAACTGGTGAGAGGGAGTGGGAGCGACTGCTAATGGACTTGGGCTTTAAGAGATGATAAAAGCATTTGAAAATTCTATGGTAGTAGGCTGCTCAACTTAGCCAATGCACTGTAAGTCACTCAACTGGATACTTTAAACAGATTTATAGGCCATAAAGGTATAGAAACTATATGCCAAAGAGGCTGTTCTTATGGTTGTTTTAAATCACACTAAAACCCATCTCAGGTAGCTGAGTGCAGCCTCAGGCAGCCCATGAACTTTGGCTGATATAGTAAGACCTGACTGAAGCAAGAGGCTACTGACACAAGTGGCAGGGGACATCTCAGTACAAGTCAATGTCACCCGGGGAAATGGGCCATAAGGACAGGACAGAAGCTAAGTATAGGCAGACCCTTCAGGGACTCTAGTCCTTCAACCCCAGGCAATGGGTGTCAGTGTGGATGTGAGATGTCTCTTAAAACACTGAAGACATCCGAAAGCTACTGGGTTTTCTGGGGGCAATTTTCTATCTGTGTCTTTTATCTGACTTCCACAGGGGCCAGTAACCAGAAAAAGGGTTAGGCCCTCTGCAAATGGCAGAGGAACCTCCTCCTCCCCAGTCTCTGACTGACCAAGAAGAACTGACTTCATGTATACGTGTGCATGTGTGTGAGTATGAGCAGGCCAAATAAAAGGTTGTTGATAGATGTCTGTTTGTCTCCCACTGAACCTGGTGCTCAGAGCGGCAAGACTGGCTGCTGTGGGATGGTCTGTATGTTAAATTGCTCTGATTGGTCAATAAATAAAACATTGATTGGACAGTGGCCAGGCAGGAAGTACAGGCGGGACTAACAGGAGAATTGAGGGAACAGGAAGACAGGGAGAGACACTGCCAGCCGCCATGACAAGCAGCATGTGAAGATGCTGGTAAGCCACGAGCCACGTGGCAAAGTATAGATTTATAGAAATGGATTAATTTAAGATGTAAGAACTAGATTGCTAGAAGCCTGAGCCATTAGGCCAAACAGTTTAAATAATAAGTCTGTGTGTTTATTTTATAAGTGGGCTGTCGGACTGCTGGGGTTTGGCGGGACCAGAGAGAAAACGCTCCAGCTACAACTGGCTTGCCATCTAGCTCCCAGGATCCACCTGCCTGTCCCCCACCTTCCAGCCTAGGGTTATAGACACTGTCACACCTGCCTTTACATAGGTGCTGAGGGTCTGAACATGCTGAGCCCTCTCCCAACCCACCGCAGTTTACTAGGCTCGGTACTGACAGAACCAGCATACAGCATCCATGAGCCTCACACACTTGGTATGGCCCCTTTCTACTCAATCAAGGACAGAGCAGCTATCTTGAGAAGCAGTGGTAAACAGGCTGGTGAAGGAGACCCAAGGTGGCACACCAATGTGCACCCAAGTGGATACAGAGAAAACTCGGAACACAAACTTCAGTGAGCTCAAGTGGCGATGCCCAGTTTCCAGGTGGCCTCAGGCACAAATCTGTTGTTCTTCCTTGAGGTTAACTGCCTAGAAGTCTATCTTAGGAAAGGAGTTACTTGGACTGTTTGCTTCTGTGGCATAGTGGATAGCTGGCAACAATGATGCTCCTCAAATGGGAAGAACAAAGACAAATTAAATAATTGGTGAAACACATTTCCACACAGGCCTGTTTGTGCATGGGGCTCTCCCAGTGATGCCAGCCAAGAGCTGCTCCACTACAGCAGACTGAGGCAGAAGTGACTCCATTACTGTAAAATCTCACAAAAATAATATTCTCACAGGTGCATGGCCCATTACTGGGAAAAGCATTATTTCTCAGAGTTGAGGACATAGACTATGGTCTATAAGGTACTCTGTGTCCAGGGAAGGCTCTCACAGCCACTGAGGTTCCAGACACTGCTGAGCTACAGATGGGCTCACTTCATGGACTTGCGGAAGTGCACGTTTTGTGAAGGGTGCTATCCTCACTCACAGACTTCTGATCCTATGTGGCATCTGGAGAAGCTCACTTCTCAACTCTGACATTTTACAAAGATCTTTTATGTATTTTACTTAATAGTGGACACTGTTGTTGCAGTGACATTTAAGAGAAGAAAGCCACATGCACTGTGAACTTTCCAACAATGAGACATGGCCTATGGAGAATGGATGAGAACACATGGGGCAGAAACAACAGGCAGAGGAGTTTTTACAACTTTCCTTACATTTGAAATCAACTGGGAAAGTGGCTCAGTGGTTAGAATACTTGCCTAGCATGCAGGAAGCCCTGAGTTCTATCCCCAGATCCGCATCAAAACCAGAGTAGTGGAGCATGCCATTAATCACAACACTTGGGAGGCAGACAGGAGAATCAGAAGTTCAAGGTCATCCTAATCAATAACGCTGTGAATTTGAGGCCAGCCTGGTCTACATAACAAGACCCTGTATGGGAGGGGAGATTGAGAGACTGAGTTTGAAATAATGTACGGTAGCAGACACCAATAAACCTACACCAGTAGACATAACATTCAGGAATCCAAAGCTGGAGGCTCACATATTACAGGCCAGCCTGGGCTACATACATAATAAGACCCTGTCTCAACTATGAAAATAAGTGCGTAGTCTGCAATCACAATAGCCTTGTCAGCAAAGACCTGACAGTGCTGCTGGGCAAAGCTTCTATTTTCTGTCTGCTTTAAAGAAAGAGCAGTGGCTGGTCTTGTTCCCTAAGACCTGCCTTGGCTCATTCTTTTGATAAAGCAGCAGGGCTGATAGCATAAATTTGGTTTTATGATGGACTGCTAGGAGTCATGAGTGCACAAGACCTCAAACTGGAGCCATAGAGTAAGATTCTTCACTACCTGCAGAAGAGTGCTAGACAACTTTGACATCCACCCAGAGATGAACCAGTTTTCCCAGGAGTCATCTGCTCCTGTATGAAAGGAGACAGAGCTCCCAGCAGCTTCTGGGTGGAGGAGTAACTAAATGGAGGTGGCCAGACGGTTCAGGTCAAGGTGCTTGCGCAAGCCTAGAGACCTGGGTTCCATCTTCACAGACCACAGACTCCAAGACACTGTCCTCTAATCTCCCACACTCACCCTGGCATACACATGCTCGAGCACACAAATCATAAAACACAAATGAAAAAGTATGAACTGGAATGTTCTGTCTGTTTCAGCATCTTTTTTTTTTCTTTTTTGTTTTTGTTTTTGTTTTTCGAGACAGGGTTTCTCTGCGTAGCTTTGCGCCTTTCCTGGAGCTCACTTGGTAGCCCAGGCTGGCCTCGAACTCACAGAGATCCGCCTGGCTCTGCCTCCCGAGTGCTGGGATTAAAGGCGTGCGCCACCACCGCCCGGCTCAGCATCTATTTTTAAGAATCAAATCTCACTAAGGGGACACACAAGTTGGTACATACCTTCCCACACTTACAAGCTGCTATCAAGACATCACACTGTGTTCCCACCAAAAGCCAGGCAGAAAGTTCCAGTCTCTGCAAATGAGGACTGGGTTTTGACATTCCTCCTCACTCCACACACTGAGCCTCCCAATAAATGGAGAACCACAATTCCCACACAGTCACCACCAGTGACAGCAGCTTTAGCTGCTGGGAAATGCCAAGGGATCCTTTTCCTGAGGTGGGCTAGCCTGGGGAAGGAGTCCTGTTTCAGATGTCACGAATGCTGGCCCACAGCTGACGTCAGTAACCACACGGTCCCATTTCAGTGAAGCTAGAGGACACTGGGGGCCAGGGAGGAGGTGAGTATGAGGACTGAAAAGGAGTATTGTCTAGCAGAGGCAGCAGGACACAGGGATCAGGACCAGGAGGGACTCTAACCCTGGTGCCATTCTCTCCTAATGGGTGATCACTTTTGAGGCAGTAACAACCAAGGCAATACTGAAGGGTCAGGCAGACACACTCCATCCTGGAGTCAAGGACACCTGCAAGATGATTTCAAGCAGTAACGGAGTCCTCTACCCTCCTGGTGAGCAGGACTCTGGAATTCCAAGATGAAAGCTTCAGTGTCCTCTTCACCTTACACCAAGGGCTGGAAAGTCTTTGTTCATTAGAGTTCCCAGCCTCATGCTTGTCACTTCTGGGCACCTCTATTTAGAAGCAGCTGTCATTAGGCACCTGCCACTCCTCTTCAGCAGTCACACTAGTTTTCAAGACTGAATGTCACTTCAAGGCAGAGAATAGGTAATTTAGGGCCATTCTTGACTTCACAGTATGTTTGAGGCTATCTTGAGCTACCCAAGACTGGTCTTAAACCAAAGAAGAGTGGGCAAAATCTGAGGGTAAGGGATAAAAGATGCTTGACACTGAGCTAAAACCTCAGCCCTTGGAAGACAGGAGATTTGAGGCTAGCCTATCTCAAAACCCAAAAACAAAGCCAGGTTTAATGGACATACCTTTAATCCAGGTACTAGGAGGCAGAGGCAGGCAGATCTGTGAGTTTGAGGCCAGCCTAGTCTACATAGAGAGTTCTAAGACACTCAGGGCTATACAAATTCTGTCTCAAAACAGACCAAACCTAAAGGCAAAACCAAAAAAAAAGGGTGTTCAACACCATCAACCCAATTAAAACCAGGAGACATGGGGTTGGGGGATTTAGCTCTGTGGTAGAGTGCTTGCCTAGCAAGGCCCTGGGTTCAGTCCTCAGCTCTGGAAAACAAACAAACCATGAGACAGTACCGCACATACCAGAACATCAAGAGAAAAGGTACACAGTCAAGTGTGTGTATGAAACACCTTGTATTATATATATACTGGTGAATGAGGCACAGACACTCAGGAAGTGTGGCCATCTCTGGTCTGTTTTGTTGCTGCAGATGTAATCTAGTCTGGGCTCACACCTACTCTCTAGCTGAGCATGAGCCTGAACCCCTGATCATTCTACCATACCTCCCAAGCCTCAGGATCACAGGTACACCCACCCCACCTGTTTCCTGAAAAAAAAAAAAAAAAAAAAAAAAAAAAAAAAAAAAAAACTACACATGCAGTTGCCAAACAAACAACTGGACTCTTGGGCACTCACTTCCAAGAAATGAAAATTCATATCCATACAAAACCCCATCCATGGATGCTCACAGCCACTTTACTTATAATAGTCCAGATCTAGACGCCATCACTGGGTCTTTCCATGGGTTAACAGTAAAGCTGTGAACTACTGCTCATCAACAAAAAGGAGCATATTGTCACACTAGGATAGTGCTTCTTAGGGAATTGTGCTGACCAAAAAGCCAATCACCAGGCTTTGGGGATGGTAAAGCATTTGTCTCAAGTGTGAGGATCTCAGTTTGAATCCCCAGAACCTATGCAAAAGTACTGCTCTCCAGAGGATCAGGGTTTGATTCCCAGAACTCCATAGCTCTGAACAGCTGCAACTTCATCCTGGGGATCTGATGCCTTGCCTTCACATGCTTGCAGGCAAAACAAAACCTGTTACAAGGGTTGTGCCCACACCTAGCCTTCCTGCCTCCAGCTGTGGTCAACGCTCCCAGCCTCTTGCCTGTGGTGCCAGTGCTGAAGGCCAACTGAACTGAAGCAGTCACACCCCTGGATCTCATGAACTGATCTAAATAAATTTGTTCTTCCTAGTTAGTGGGTTTCAGGAACTCACTGTAGTAACCACAGAAACAACCTAATACAACTTTTAAACGTGACATGGCCAGCACTCAGGAAGCTGAGGCAGGAAGACTCCAGGACTGGAGGTAGATCAGTGGCTGCCAGGGTCAGACAGTGGGCAGGAGGAAACAGGGAGGGAGGGTTGTCAACATGAAAGGTTTTTATTTATTAGTTAATTATTATTTTGCCTTTTTCTAGACAGGGTCTCCCTCTGCACCTAGGCTGATAGAAAACAACTCTCCAAAGAACTGAGATTACAGATGGGCCACTGTGCCTGACTTCCAACTTCAAAAGCATTTCAGGATAGTGGTTCTCAACCTGTAGGTCACCTAAGACCATAGGAAAACACTAATATTTACATTATGATTCCTAACAGTAGCAAAATTACAACTATGAAGTAGCAATGAAAATAACTTTATGGTTGGGGTCACCACAGGATGAGGAACTGCATTAAAGGGTCGCAGTGTTGGGAAGGTTGAGAATCACTGCTCTAGAGCAAGAAGAGTTGTATCGGGATGGTGGTGGATACAGGACTCTCTACAGGTATTCAAACATCACAGAATTAAACACACAAGCAGATTCAAGTAAAATGGAAACACATGAAGAAGAAAGATGAGCAGTGATGGCTGTGATATCTGACAAAGAGGTTACATCTTAGGAATTCAGGCTGCATGTCAACTTAAAGTGATTTCCCCTTAACAAGAAGCTCAAGAGGTAAAGGTGCCTACCACCAAGCCCCGATTCCAATCCCTGGGACCTACATGCCCGCAGGTTGTGTTCTGACCTATACACCCTCCAATACACAAAATTTTTGTCTGTTTTTAAGACAGGGTCTCACCATGTAGCTGTGGCTGACCTTGAACTCAGCAATCCAACTGTCTCAACCTTCCAAGTGCTGGGTTTAAAGGTGTGCACCACAATTTTTTTTTAATGTAGTAAAAAACATTTTAAAATGTGTATTGTATGTGTGCCTGCCCACAGAAAATAGAAAGAGCTGTTAGAGGCCCTGGAGCTGGAGTTACATGCAACTGTGAGCTTCCGGATGTGTGCTGAGAACAAAATCCAGGCCCTCAGCAAAAACAGCAAGTTTTTTAAATTACTGAGCCATCTTTCCAGTGGGGCTCCCCCCACCTTTTAAAATACACTTTCTGGGCTGGTAAGAAAGCTCAGTGGGTAGAATGCCTGCTGCCAGACCCGAGTCTGATCCGGGACCCAAATGATGGAAAGAAAACAGACTCCTATAAGTCTCCACACTGCTGTGGTGCTACATGTGCACATTCAAGGTCATACATACTAAACAAATAAAATGTAATAGAAACCGGTCTTTTTATTAAAAGTGTATAGGAGCTGGGGACATAGCTCAGTGGGTAAAGGACTTGCCAGGCAAGCAAGAGGATCTGAGTTCAGATCTCTACACTGATGTAAAAAGTTGGGTGACGCACGCACGGGACGGGACAGGACAGGACAGGACATGGCAGATCGGGGGTGGGGGTGGGGGTGTGGGGGTGGTGGTAGTCCTTGGAATTCACTGGTCAGTTAATCTAGCCTGCCAGCAGGCTCCTTGTCTTAAAAAAAGAGCTGGGCAGTGGTGGGGCATATCTTTCTCGGGAGGCAGAGGCAGGCATATCTCAATGAGTTCAAGGGCAGCCTGGTCTACAGAATGAGTTCTAGGACAGCCAGGGCTACATTTGTCTTGCAAAACCAAAAAATAAAAATGTGGAGAGTATTTGAAAAGACCACTTGTCACTTCTGACCTCCACACCCACACAAACACACCACTCATACACACAAATTTTTTTATTTGTAAAAACTTACTTAATTTCACATGTATGAGTATTTCACCTGCACTTGCTGTATGTGTACCATGTATGTGCCTGGTGCCTATGCATGTCAGAAGGTGTCAGATTCCCTACTGGAGTTACAGATGTTTGTGAACTACCACATGGGTCCTAGGAACTAAACCAAGTCCTCTGAATGAGCAACAGTGCTCTGACCACTTAGTCATCTCTCCAGCCCCAATGACGTGTTTCACAGTCATTAACTTCAGTCCTGATCACGGTCAAACAGACATATATTACTTGTGTTTTTTAGAGGCCCCAGATTGTGGCCTCTCTGCTATCCCAAGTCACAGGCCACTTAGACTCCATCAAATGACAACAGCAGCCAAAGGAAACCACTCCTACAGGGCTGGAGCAGTTCCGTTTTCTAGGACCCTTTATGACAGTCACCCCATCTAAATGGCATTAAGGAGGAGATGGTGAAGGATGATGGATTATATATGGTAAGATGCCAGGTCCTGAAAGCCGGGAAAACACAATCCTAAATGAACAAATATTATATGCAAATACCCAGAGATCTAGAAGGATACCCAGGTAGTCCCTAGTTGTGATTTCCTGAGGTGGCTAGGGTGGAAGAGGACTAGCCCAAGGCTGTGTGGACTTGAACTGCCCAGTGTTGGAGTAGAGGACTGCATTCCAATTCCAGTCCAACAGGTCGACTTTGTTTAACAAGGGAAATAAAGTGAGCACTTACTGCATTCATAGATCTGTTCCAGCTTATCCACAGAAGAAAGGGAGAAAAACTTATACCCGGACTTACTACCAACAGCTAGGGACCTGCAAAAAAGCCAAATTCAGAAGTAAGAGCTAAGGCACATAGACAGTGACCATGCATAAATCAGCGCCCACCTTACCCCCCAAGAAATCACCAGCATGTCGGAGTTATCTCACAGGTCTGTTATCAGATATATGGCAGAGGTCTGGAAAGCATATGGCATGGTCATAATAGTTAACAAGGTGTTGGGACCTGATGCACTACTATCACACACAAAACCCAAGCACGTTAGGTGATTCTGCGTATGTGAGCAAGAACATGCCATGGCACACAAGTGGAGTCAGGGGACAACCTGAGGTGTTGGTCCTGCCCTTTCACCTTGGTTGAAACAGAGATCTCGTCACAGCTGCATATATCAAGCTTAGCTGGCTTCCAATGGTCCTGGAATTCTCCTGTGTTGCTTTCCACCCAAGCTTAGAGGATCAGGGTTACAGATGTGCAGCACCATGTCTGGCTTCACATGTGTTCTTTGGATCTGAATTCCCCCTCACACTTTGCACAGCATGTGCCTTACTCTCTGAGCTATCTCCCAGGCCAACAGTCACTCATTCCATGTATATGTCTTATGAGGGTACCCTGACCTTAAATATATTCAGATTTGTCAGTTACACAATAAAGCCTGGGAAAAGACTAAAAACTCTAAGTTTGAGACCTAAATGAAGAGTGATCAGTTGTCAGCCAGTGACTGCAGACACACGACTGTTTCAGTGCTTGTGAGTCTTCAAGTTCAGTAAGCTGTGCTGCATTCTACACTCTGAACACTTAGATATAACACAGGCTTGGTATCCATTGCTCTTTTCGGGACTGCCTTTAGTACTCGCTGTGCTGTGCCTGAGAGGTAGGGTAAGAATAACACATATGCCGGGTGGTGGTGCATGCCTTTAATCCCAGCACTCAGGAGGCAGAGCCAGGCGGATCTCTGAGTTCAAGGACAGCCTGGGCTACAGAGCAAGTTCTAGGATAGGCTCCAAAGCTGCACAGAGAAACCCTGTCTCGAAAAAAACCAAAACCAACCAAACAAACGAAAAAGAATGATACATACTAAGAAACTAGACCCTGGGAAGTATGGGAAGACTATCTTTGTTGAATTAGATGGAGACGTGAGGGATTCTTTTTGATGGCTTACGTTTGACAAGCTGTGTTTAGCAACGCCTAGCTTTGGCTAAAAGGCTTGGAGCAGAGTTTTGGAGACACCAAGTGAAGGGGTTCCTGATCAGAAAATTCCATCTCTAGAATGCAAATGACCAAGGAAGCAAGAGCAAGGAGCACATACGGTCTTCACCAGCAGAGAAGGATGGAAGAGAGAAGGGAGGAACAAGGTTCAGACACTGGGAGAACACAAAAACAAATGGGCAGAGCAGAGGACTTTCACCTGATTTGTATTTGTACTTGAGGCTACTTGAACAGAGGCTGTCTGAGCACTGCTAAAACCACACTAGCATGAGCTTCTCTAACAGCATAAAGGACCATAAACTTCTCTACCAGTCAGCAGGATGTGACTCCACTACACTGAGTTCTTTCAACCAAGTAATCAGGTCTGCGTATCTGTACACACTGTGAACAGTAACAGGTGGCTGTGGTGGTACATGATTTTAATCCCAGCACTCGGGAGGGAGTCCAGTCTGGTCTACAGGGCAAGCACCAGGCCAGCCATGTCTCAATTAAAAAATAAAAGAAGAAACAAAACAAACAACTCTCTAGAAAGGTTAAAAATAAAATCCCAGCAGCTAAGAACTTCTGGAAAAATTTGTGTTCAAGAAAATATTTTCCAGACAAATAAGGTTTGTTATCTTAAGCAAATTTTAATCTCTCTTATCTCAACTATTTCTGAATTTAAAATACAAACCACCCTAGCACTTGAGAGGAAGAAGCGGGAATATCAGGAGTTCAGGGCCAGCCTGGGCTACATAGTGAGTCCCTGCCTCAAAGTAAAAACAAAACACCAAAAATACCAAGAGCAAAAAGAAAATAAGACAAAAATCATTCTTAAATTGTGTCTTTTCCTGTGTGTTTTAAAAGATTATTATTTATGTGAGTGTATCTACATGAATACCTGCCACTTGTGTGGGGATATCTGCAGGTAAAGTTAAAAGGCCACTGTGAGCTGTGGTTGTTCTGGTCCTCTGGAAGAATAACAGGAACTCTTTTTTTTTTTTTTTTTTTTTTTTTTTTTTGGTTTTTCGAGACAGGGTTTCTCTGTGTAGCTTTGCGCCTTTCCTGGAGCTCACTTGGTAGCCCAGGCTGGCCTAGAACTCACAGAGATCTGCCTGGCTCTGCCTCCTGAGTGCTGGGATTAAAGGCGTGCGCCACCAACGCCCAGCTAATAACAGGAACTCTTAGCTACTAAGCCACCTTCCCAGATGCCCAGAGAAAATGTTCCTATGTTCTTAAGACAAAAGGACACATTTTGTTGTTGTTTATTTGAAACAGAATCTCAATAAGTAGATGAGGCTGGCCTGCCTCAGTCTTCCTATGTGCTGCGACATGGAACCAATATGCCTGCTTTGGCAAATTCTTTTGGGCTCAGGGTTTTGTCTCCCACATCAGATGTCCAGACCATGAGAGATAAATATATATAATTCTATGTGTCTGTATGTCTGAATGTATGTATGTATGTATACTACATGTGTACAGGAACCATTAGAACCAGAAGAGGGTATTGATCTCCTGAAACTAGAGTAACAGGTGGTCGAGAGCCAGCATATGGGTGCTGGCAACCAAATCTGGGTGCTCTGTAAGAGCACTAAGTGCCTTTAACTGCTTGAACCATCTCTCCAGCCCCCCAGCCATAATAATTCAAAGATATTTTCTGGAGCTATTAGCAGATGTGAGGCTCTGGGTTCAATCTCCAGCATAAAAACAAAGCAAAAGCCTACCTTTATAGACAGTTGTCAGTTTTCCTTCATGACTACCCTGTCCTCTCCACCCCTTTTTTCACTTCTTGTTCACTTGGAAATCACAAATTAAGCTTAGGAAGGTCCTTGCCTACAAGCATTAGAAATGGATTCCTGGGTTCCAGAGAGCTTGGTTCTCAGCGGTGTTCCCCATGCACAGAATTTTTTTCTGTGTAACAGCTCTAGCTGTCCTGGAACTCGCTCTACAGATCAGGCTGGCCTCAAACTCACAGAGCTCCACCTGCCTCTGCTCCTCTCTGAGTGCTGGGATTAAAGGTGTGCTGCACCTGCACCACCTGCACCACCTGCACCACCTGCACCACCTGCACCACCTGCACCACCCACCACCACCACCACCACCACCACCACCACCACCACCACCACCACCAGACAGGCAAAATCCTTTTGATATTCTAAATAAGCAGTATTGATTAGACTATTAAACACCTGAACTAGAATTTTAATGCCAAAAGTCTTCTAAACAGATTGTGCCCTTTTATCAGTAAGAAACAGAAGTTAAGCCGGTGGTGGCGCACACCTTTAATCCCAGCACTTAGAAGGCAGAGGCAGGAGGATCTATGTGAGTTCGAGGTCAGCCTGGTCTACAAAGCGAGTTCCAGGAAAGGTGCAAAGCAACACAGAGAAACCCCTTCTCAAAAAACCAAAAAAAAAAAAAAAAAAAAAAAAAAAAAAAAAAAAAAAGAAAAAGAAAAAAGAAAGGAAGAAAGAAACAGAAGTTAAAAACTTTATCAAGGGAGGGTAAGTAATTAAATGACATTGTAAGTAAACCTGGGTGCAGCACATCAGAGTCCCTGCTGAGCATGACTGTGGTCCCTGGGCCTCAAGGTAAGTGTTTACCATTTTCATTACAGACACCAACAACCAGGTTCACATATCCCTCTTTGGTAGGTTTTTAACATTTTAACAGAAAATGCAGACATTATAATCATGGAAGAGACATAACCACATGAGAGGTGAGATGTGTTCTACTAGAAAGATATGTTTGTGTTTCTAAGTTAACACAGGTCTAGGGATGTTGCTCAGTGGTAGAGCACTCACCTGGCATATGCGAGGACTTGAGTTCAAGCACTGGTTGTTCAATGTTATCCTTATGGACAGAGGGTAATACGAACTGCAAGGAATGATGGGCAGAATACTTGGGAGGAGGGGCAGGAGGACCTCCAGTTCAAGGCCAGCTGAGGCTGCATAAAGAACTATCTCAAAAAACAAAGATGTAAAGGGTGTGGTGGTACCCATCTCTCACTCTGACACTGGGAAAGTAACTCAGGAGGAGACTCTGAAGTTCAAGGCCAACCTCAGCTACACAACACAGTAAGCTACAAGACACCCAGTCATAAACAAAAGGATGCATTTGCTTGAGCTGGAAAGATGGCTCAGTGGCAAGAGCATGTATTTTTTTTCCTTGCAGAGGACCTGAGTTCGATTCCCAGCACTCACAACAGGCAACTCACATGCCTGTAACTACAGCATAAGGGGATTGGACATGCCTCCGACCTCAGGCACATTCATGTACTCCCTTCTCATCTTCCCCTCCCATGAGTCAAGCCTGTTGCAACATCCTTTTACTAATTTATGAGGATATGGGCAAGGAGCTGCCACTTTGACATAATATCTGTTACTGAATTTGAACACAAGCCTGAAACATCTTCACTACAAAGAGTGTGTGTAGCATATGTGCCCCTCAGCTTCCCAGCCATCAGTCCACAGAGGCCTTCCCCTGTCATTACCTTCCCCCAGGAAAAGGTCACACTTGATTATGTGGGTGAATGGGACAAGCCACCTCTGTAAACAGGAAGCAGACTGCTCCATGGCCACAGTGACCTGACAGGTGCTATGCCTCACTTAGGACAACAACCAGGCCAAGTTCATGGAGAACCTGGCCCATCCCACCCCAGACCTGTACCAGAAGCCCCAGGCCTTTCCTTGGTCAATTTCCATAGGGTGCTAACAATGCTCCCCAAGAAACACTAGAACTGGGAACTAGGTTGCCCTTGAACACATCATACAGGTTCTGTGGGTCACTGTCCATCCACCCTCTGCAGCAATCTCCTGTTCTCAACTATCTGCTCCAAAAAGCACGTAGAGGGGCAGCCAAGTTAAGGCTGAAAGGAGCTTTGGAAACCACCTTCAATTCCCAGGCAAATACAAGCAGAGAGTAGTGCCTTCCAGAATGGTGCCTGGCACCTGAAATGGAGGAAGCTCAGTGGAAGAAAATAATGAATATCACTAGGCCCTGTCTAACCTAGGGGACGGGGTGGGGGTGGGGGGGCCAGTCCCTTTACTCCAGGCCTCTGAGAAAGGAAGCTTAGAATAGACACAGCCACCTCTCTGACTTCCCAAAATCTACTGGTAAAACTTAGTCCTGATGACTCCACGTGAGAATCCAGTGACCCTATTCACTGGTCAAGCTCAGCTTTGAAAAGCTACAATGTGCTGGGCAGTGGTGGCACACGCCTTTAATTCCAGCACTCAGAGTCAGAGGCAGGCGGATCTCTGTGAGTTCGAGGCCAGCCTGGGCTACAGAGTGTTCCAGGACAGGCTCCAAAGCTACACAGAGAAACCCTGTCTCGAAAAACCAAAAAAGAAAGAAAGAAAGAAAAGCTACAATGCTCCCACATAAAACTGTCACTTGGAGAAAAACACAGGTGGGAATCAACCAGACTAAACTGGGCGACCAGGATAGGCTGCTCTTCCTGTCCTTCTCATTGCTTTCCTTTAAAAACAAAACAGACAGTAAAAGGCAGATCACATTGTAGTCACTTTAGGATAAGAATCAGAGAAGAACGGCTGGTGGTGGCACACGCCTTTAATCCCAGCACTTGGGAGGCAGAGCCAGGAGGATCTCAGAGTTCAAGGCCAGCCTGGACTACAGGGCGAGATCCAGGACAGGCACCAAAACTACACAGAGAAACCCTGTCTTGTAAGACAAAACAAAACAAAAAAAGATCACGAGAAGAAAAACTCCTCAATATTTGAAATCCTATTACGAGGAGAAAGGCGGAAACCGACACAGTTTGAGTACAAATAAATATGTGAGCATTTAAATGACTACAGAATAGATGGATACTTCCTTAATGTCCAGTGCTCCCCTCTATCCCTCTAACACAGTAAATGGGATTCCACACAAAGTTCTATTCTTTGCTGGAAATTGTTTTTTAAATTGAGTGTGGTTAAGTTTATGGCATCTCTGCACATGTGCATGCAGATGCATGTCTGTATGCACGTGCAGGTTACAGACCAGGATGGGAATCTTCCTCTACTGTACTCCATCTTGCTTGTTTTTGAGACAGGGTCTCTTACTGAACCTGGAGATGACTCTGGCTCGAATGGCTGGCCAGTGAGCACTGAGGATGATCAACCTATCCTTATTCCTGTGTCCACACAAACCCTAGGGTTGCAGATGGTCCCCACCCTGCCTGCTTTTACATGCGTGCTGAGGAGCCAAACTCAAGTCCTCATACCCCAGCCCCATATTCTTTTTTTCCTTTAGACTGCATCTTTCTATTTCAGTGGTTCTCAACCTTCCTAATTCTGTAGCCCTCTAATACAGTTCCTGATGTTGTGGTGACTCCCAACTGCAAATTATTTTCATTGCTACTTCATAACTGTAATTGTTACTGTTACAAAATCAAAATGTAAATATCTGATGTGACCCCAAAGGGGTCGTGACCCACAGGTAGAGAATCACTGCTCTAGTTAGTCCTGGATGTACTGGAACTGGATATGTAAATCAGACTGGCCTTGAACTCAGAGATCCTACCTCTGCCTCCCAAGTGCTGGGGCTAAAGGTGTGTACCACCACACGGGCCCCTGCTCCTCTTTTAAGATGCAGAAGTCCTTCCACAGAACCTTTCTATTTCTTCCACTTGTAGCTTTAACAATCATGTCACTCCACTGAACTCCAATACAGCCCTAACCTGGAATTGCTTCCAACTTATGCCCCTATGTTTCAAGGACTCTTTGGCAAGTAAAAATTGACACAGCAAATCTTGTTCTGAACTAATAATAACTTCATGAACTAGCAGATTCAGGGCTAGCTAAGGAGGGGTGTGAAAAGATCCTGTTTGGGCCAGAGTGACACTTTTATTACACAGGGAACTCAGCAGATATAGAAACTGTTCTTAATATTCTCTATTTCAAGCAAGACATAAAGCCTTGTAATACAGATAGCCAGGCACAGTGTGCACGCCTTTAGTCCCAGCACTCGGAAGGCAGAGGAAGACAGTTCTCTGAGTTCAAGGCCAGCCTGGTCTACATGGTAAGTTCCAAGACAGCCAGGGCCACAGAGAGACCCTGTCTCAAAATAAATAGACAGATGAATAAAAACCTTGTAATACTACCATTTCTTACCAGTCCCCAAATCCTAATGACTCAGAAGCCAGATTGCTACTGGCTGGAACTACTTTCCTCCTACCCAGGTTAGCTTATTCACTAGACAAACTGCAACAGGTTGTCCTGACAGCTTTCGTTGTGCTGGTTTAAGGCACACACAACACAGTATTCAGCAGCCTGAATGTGTGTGTTTCTTAAGTGAGGTCACACTTTTAGTGTCAGTGTGTATACACTTGTGTGGTGTGTCATCCTCCATTCTCCACTTTATAGACTGAAGTAGAGTCTCCCTGAACCCCAGAGTTGACTGACTGTTAATTTAACTAGCCAGGGATGGCCTCTCTCCTCAGGAGTGTATGTGGTGCTGAGATCTCCACTCTGGTCCTCAGAGCTGTGCGGACAAGTACTTTGTCCACTGTGTCATCTCTCCTGGTGGCTTCAACTTTTATAGATCCACTGGACTTCTAGACTCAGGGTCTGTAGAATTCTGTTCTGTAGGTAGAAAAGATCCAGTGTGGTAGAACGAAAAGAACACTAGGAGAGCGAGCTCAGGAGACAAGACCCTGCTCCTGCTCCATCCCACTATTAACCAACCATAAGATCTGGAAAGGCGCCAGACCTCTCTGAACTTCACCATCTCATCTGTGGCTGAACAGGTGACTCACCTCCTCCCCAATCTCAGGACAGCTCCCTGATCTTGAGAATATTGAGAAAGTCCAGCTGAGCACCTGTCGCACGTCCATACAGGTGCTTGCCATTTTCACAATTTAACTTTTAATTGAGGAAAAACAAAAAGCTCAGTCTCTACCTTGCTAATGCTATTCTGCCAACAGCAGCCAACTACTTAGTGTGATGCCAAGTGACCCATTCCTTCTCCTCTTACATCACTTCCTCTTACTCACTTCCCAAGATGGCTCTTCTCCCTTCCAGTCCCATAACTCATCCTTCCTTCCTTAAAAACCTCATCTATTAACCACCTCCCAGGTATGCCAACAAGGCGGCCTTGAAGAACCAAATTGGGACCTACAGCAGAGGAGTCTGGTAAAACAGGGGACTGCATGAAGGTTCTCTTTTACCCCAGGAATAGCTCACTTTGCCCCTCACCCCCTTGGAACACCCAGACCCCTTGAGGACAAAGTCTCTCTAGACCAAAGGCCTGGGTTTCTGCTGTTTGATTCTTGTTTGGAGGAAACAAAGTTACCTGCCAGAAAGAACGGCAGAGAAGAAACAATAAAAAGGAAAAAGAAAAACCATGAAAAGCGATAGAAGAGGCACTGAAAATGAAGATAAACAGGGAGGCGGGCGATGCCCAGGGCGGCCGAGAAACCCATTCCGGGTGACGGGCACAAACCGGCGTGCACAGTTCCTTCCCAACTCTGCGAGAGGCCAGGTCTGAGGCCAGGTGGATGGGAACACCTCGAGTTCCATCACCTCCCCCGGCCCAGGAGGCAGCAGCGCTCGAGCGGCCGCGCGGGCTCAGAACCCCCCTCAGACACCCCTCCACTTGATCCAAGCCCTGCCCTCTGACCCGGCCCGGTGCCCAAGCCTGGCCTTACGTGTTATCCTGGTTGAAGTTGGCGAACAGCAGCTGGCCGGCGCCGGCCTCTCCGCTCTGGCTCGCCAGGTTCATGGCTGCGCGCGCGCGACGGGCTCGGACCCCCTTCGCGGGAGCGCGCGCGGCGCAACTCGGGCTGCCCGCGGGAGCGCGCTACACTCAGGAGCTGCGCCCGATCCGGCTCGTAGGCTCGCTCGCCGCCTCTCGCTGCGCGGGGACCAACCGCCGCCTCATCCCGTCCCCACTCTTGTTTATGCTCCAGAGCCGGGATGGGCTGCGCGCTTGCGCGGCCCCGCCCACCCTCGCGACGCACGGAGGCGTGGAGGCGTACGGCGCAGGCCACTGCGTAGGCCCCGCCTCTTCACCTCAGGCTCCGGCTGGGGTTTCCGGTCGATTGCGCGTGCTTGAAGATGCACTGGAGGGCGCGCCTGCGCGTGGCGGAGAGTGGGCTGGTGCTTGCTGTCTGCGGACGGACGCGGGGTTACCTCGTTGGTCTGCTGGTCTTTGTTCTGGGGACCTGTGGCGCATCGCCTTGCTTGTAGAGAATCTCCGTTTTACAGATTTGGAAAGCGAGGCTCAGCATTGTAAACAGTTTACCAAATGTTGGATCTGAGACTGGAAACGATCTTTCCAAGGCGCATGCGGTCATGGTCCTTGGGACAGGATTCTACTTTAAATATATTAGTTCATGCAACAGTTTATGGGAAGCATCTTTCTCCCCTCCCTCCTTCTCTTCTCTTCCTCTCTCCTCTTCCCCCAAAAGGATGGAAATGCCGGGTGGCAAATGTCCTGGAGAAGAGCGAGTTCTTTTGTTCAGCATGGGTTTGGGTGAGAAGCCCCACAAGATGGCTGGATCAACAGCAGGTGGCGGGGTCTCTTGGACACTGTTAAACTGAACCTGTAGGCAAGAAGCTACTGACTCCCAAGCTCAGTGGGCTGTCCTAGAGGATAGAGGGGAGTTAGTACAGCCCCAGAGACAAGGACAGTTGTGAGGAAAAGGTGGCACAGGCTCTCTCTCCCTCGAACCCTCCTTGTTTTGTGTTTTTTGAAATAGGGTCCCATCGCAAAGCTACAGAGAAACCCTGTCTCGAAAAACAAACAAACAAGAAATAGGGTCCCATGTATCCTAGACCGACTTTGAATTCTGTAGCTGAGGTTGACCTTTATTTCCTGATCTTCTTACCTCTACCTGCTAAAAGGCATGCACCACCATCCACCATGCTCTGTTAAAGTAGTTTTTTTTGTTTTTGTTTTTGTTTTTGTTTTTGTTTTTTCGAGACAGGGTTTCTCTGTGTAGCTTTGCACCTTTCCTGGATCTCCCTTTGTAGACCAGGCTGGCCTGGAATTCACAGAGATCCGCTTGGCTCTGCCTCCCGAGTGCTGGGATTAAAGGAATGCGCCACCATGGACCGGCCAGGTGATTTGGTTTTGTGTTATTGTTTTTGGGGTTTTTTTTTTGTTTTTGTTTTTTCGAGACATGGTTTCTCTGTGTAGCTTTGTGTCTTTCCTGGAACTCAGTCTGTAGCTCAGGCTGGCCTCAAACTCACAGAGACATGCCTGGCTCTGCCTCCCAGTGCTGGGATTAAAGGCGTGAGCCACCACCGCCTGGCTCTTTCTTTTTTAAACCCCACCAAGTTCATTTTGTGCTCCCTATATATTTTTGGTCGAATGGCCTTCCCTGAGTGGTCACTATCAGACATACCTTGAAGAAAATTGACTCCTCTGTTCCCAGCAGTGGTGGGGCATCATGCCCATCTCTCAGATTCATAATGAGATTCTGTTTGGCTTACCTGCATATATATGTCTTGTTTGTGCATGTTACCACTACTGTTCAGAGTTCCCATGTGCAGATGTCCCACTGTGTCCAGAAAACACTTTTCTTATAGTCATCCACTGCCTCTGGCTCCTACAGTCTTTTTGACTCCTCTTCTGTTGCTGGTCCCTGAGCACTGGGAGGAAGGGGTGTGGTATATGTGCCCTGTTTAGGGTTGAGCATTCCAGTCCCCAGTGAGTCTCTGTGTTAATCAACATCTTCAGCAAATAGTAACTTCTCTGATGAGAGCTGAGAGATGCACTAGTCAATGGATGTAGCAATAAAGCTCTGGGGGTCACTTTAATACTACGTCCATTTAGTGGAATGTTGGTGGTAGATCCTCCCCTAGGGATTCTGACCTCACTGCCCACAGGTTCTTGACTCTGATAATAGTGCTGGGTATGGGTTTCATTTTGTGGGGCAGGCCTTAAATACAACCAACATTATTGGCACAAGGAAAGACTTTCTGACCAGGACCCCAGTAACCCAGGCATTAAGACCAACAATTAATAGATGGAACCTTAAGAGACTAACAAACTTCTTTATTGCAAAGGACATCATTCATTGTTTGAAGAAAAAAGACTACAGAATAGAGAAAAGCATTTTTAGAAGCTATACATCTGACAGAGAGTTACTATCTAGAACATGCAAAGAACTGAAAAAAAAAATAGACATCAAGAGAATAATCTAATTAAAAAATGGAGCCTGGGGGCCTGGAGAGATGGCTCAGAGGTTAAGAGCACTGGCTGCTCTCCCAGAGGTCCTGAATTCAATTCCCAGCAACCACATGGTGGCTCACAACCATCTGTAATGAGATCTGGTGCCTTCTTCTGACCTGCAGGTATACATGCAGACAGAACACTGTATACAAAATAAATAAATAAATTTTTTTAAAAGGGGGGGGCATGGAGTTGAGCCGGGCTTGGTGGTGCATGCATTTAATCCTAGAACTCAAGAGGCAAAGGCAGGCAGATCTCTTGAGTTGGAGGCCAGCCTGGTCTACAGAGTGAGTTCCAGGACAGCCACTGCTACACAGAGAAACCCTGTCTTCAAAACAAAGATGATGAAGGGTTTCATTCCTAAAGGATAAAACAAAACCAGCTGAGAGATATTTTTTCAAAGTTCAACATCCATCAGGGAAATGCAAATTAAAAATCTGAGATTTCGCCAGGCGGTGGTGGCGCACGCCTTTAATCCCAGCACTTGGGAGGCAGAGGCAGGCGGATCTCTGTGAGTTCGAGGCCAGCCTGGTCCCAAAAGCGAGTTCCAGGAAAGGCGCAAAGCTACACAGAGAAACCCTTTCTCGAAGAAAAAAAAAAAAAAATCTGAGATTTCATCTTACCCCCAGTCTGAATGGTTAAGATTAATACACAAAACAATAACAATATGCTCACATGGCTGTGGGGAAAGGGAAATTCTTATTCGATGCTGGTGGGAGTTCATCTGGTACAACCACTATGTGTTGTTGGGTTTTGTTCTTTTGGGGGCCCACCACCCAGCTCCCAAGTAAATCACACATAGAGGCTTATTCTTAATTATAAATGCCCAGCCTCAGCTTAGCTTATTTCTAGCCAGCTTTCCTTAACTTTAAATTATCCCATCTACCTTTTACCTCTGGGCTTTTACCTTTCTCTTACTTCTGTATATCTTACCTTCAGTCTTACTCCATGGCTGGCTGGGTGGCTGGGTGGCTGGGTGGCTGGCCCCTAGCATCCTCTCCTCCTTGTTCTCTTGCTCTTTCTTCTTTTCCTCCCAGATTTCTCCTTCTATTTATTCTCTCTGCCTGCCAGCCCCACCTATCTTTTCTCCTGCTTCGCTATTAGCCATTCAGCTGTTTATTAGACCAATCAGGTGTTTTAGACAGGCAAAGTAACACAGCTTCCCAGAGTTAAACAAATGCAACATAAAAGAATGCAACACATCTTTGCATCATTAAACAGATGTTCCACAGCATAAATAAATATAATGCATCTTAAAATAATATTCCACAACAACTATGGAAATTAGTGTGGAGGTTCCTCAAAAAGCTAGAAATAGATCAACTATGTGACTCAACTCTATCACTCTTGGGCATATCCCCAAAGGACTCTTATCTTACTATAGAGCTATTTGTCCATCTATGTTCATTACTGCTCTATTCCTAATAGATGGGAAATGAAAACTGCCTAGATGCCCATCAACTAACAAATGGATAATGAAAATGTGGTACATTTACACAGTGGATATTATTCAACTGTTAAGAAAAAAACCAGCTGGGCGGTGGTGGCGCACACCTGTAATCCCAGCACTCGGGAGGAAGAGCCAGGCGGATCTCTGTGAGTTTGATGCTGGCCTGGTCTACAGAACTAGTCCAGGACAGGTTCCAAAGCTACAGAGAAACCCTGTTTTGAAAAACCAAAAATAAATAAATAAAAAGAAAAATAAAAAACAATGAAGTTCACAGGTAAAATGAATGGAGCTAGAAATAATCATTCTGTTTTTATATTTATTTATTTATTTTGTTTGTTTGTTTGTTTTTTGAGACAGGGTTTCTCGGTATAGTTCTGGCTATCCTGGAACTCCATCTATAGACTGGGCTGGCCTGGAACTCACTGAGATCTGCTTGCCTCTGCCTCCCTGAGTGCTGGGATTAAAGGAGTGCATCACCACCACCCAGCTGGAAATAATCATCCTAAGTCACCCAGACCCCAAAGACAAACATCACATGTTTTCTTTCATTTGTGGATGTTGTCGTCAAATCTTTAGACATGTGTGTTTCATTTGGAATACCCACAGGAAGTACCCATCAGGAAATTAGTAAGGGGCTGTGAGTGGGGCTTTCGTGGGAGAGGAGATGAAATGTAGTAGTATAAAGAGGTAAAAGGGAATAATAGAGCAGGAAGGGTTAAATGGTGTGGGGGATGGGAGCTCAAGGTAGAGGAGGGAATAAGGGGGGGCTAACTAATACTAGAAATTTTAGAAAAAGCTGTATGGAAACTCACTACTGTAGAAGCTTCCTGCATTATACAGATATACACACGTAAAAAGAATTAAATGGAGTTAACCTGTAACAGGACAACAAAGTCCTACTTGATACCACAGGCTTCAAAATAAAAAGGCCAGTGCTGGGAATGAGTCACCTCTTTCAGAGTTGTTGGACAGTGAAGTCAAAAGGCCCCCAAACATGATAGGCTACTGCCAATGGTTGCCCTCCAGAGCTGGATGGTAATACCTCTTTCACTGAAGAAACTATGCATTCAAGTCATAGAACATGGAGGGATCCAGCTGTGGTACTGACCCGGAAGTTTCATTCCTACTGGCTAGCTTGCACAGAGTTGGATGGTCCTATGCGCACTACCTGGGTAGGTAAGTAATCATCAGTCTTCCAGCTGCGAACCCTGCGAGTTATAATAATGAAAGGCCGGGTACAGCATGCTCACTGGTGCAACGGTGGCGTGAATGCCATGGAAGTCACCCTGATGGCCTTTTCAATAAAAGTAATCAATTCTTCTACCTCACTCAGCACCTGGAAATTGTTTGAAGCATGCTTAACTACTGTGCAGGGATTGACCTAACTAGTGTGGCATGGGGATGAAGAAATGACAAATGCATGGGCACAGAAAAGCTGGAATTGGGTGGCCTGGACTCTCTAATGGAGAAGTTGCATCGCCAGGAAGCTCAGCATATCTATCACTCAGATGAGCCTTGAACACTCCCTCCTCCCATCTCTGTCTCAAGTGGTGCTGGGATTGTAGGCCTGCACCACTTCCTCAGCCATATTTTGTTTCAATTAAACAATTCATATACTTATTTATTGTGAGACAGGGTGTTACTATATTGCCCAGACTGGCCTGGAACTCACACAGGTCTGTCTGTTTCTGTAGCTGGAGTGCTGGGATTCAAGGCCTGTGCCACCACACAGGGCTGTTGTCTATTTTGAGATTTCAGTTACTGCCTGATTGCCTCCAAAGCACTATGTAGATAAAGATGACCTTGAACTCCTCATTGTCTTGCCTCCTCTGGACTGGGAATATAGGTGTGACCACTACACCCAGTTTTATGAGTTTATGTGGTGCTGGGAATCAAACCCAGGGCTTTGAGCAAGCTAGGAAGAACAGGCGCTCCAGCTGAGCTGCCTCTCCAGGCCTCCAGGGGTTTCCTTGATGATGCAGTTAAAAAGTAAACTTTTTGTTTTTTAAGTCTTATGTTCAAAGTGGGTTTCCCCCTCTTTTTTCTTTTTCTTTCTCTCTTTCATCCTTTCTTCTCCACACACCCCCTCCCCCGCTTTCTTTTTTAAGGCAGGGGTCTTGCTATGTTTGAATTCCTGATTCTTGTGCTTCAGGCTCCTGAGTTCTGAAATTACAGACACCACCACACCTAGTTAATGAGGTTAAAGGAATGAAAGCCAGGCTTCATACACCTTAGGCAAGAGCTCCACCCACTGAGAACACCCCTCATGCCCTGCACCACACCCTGTTTGTTGCTTTGTTTGTTTGTTTCTCCAGATAGAGTTTCACTGTGTAGCCCTTGGCTGTCCTGGAACTCGCTCTGTAGCCTAGGCTGGCCTTGAGCTCACAGAGATCCACCTGCCTCTGCCTCCCCAGTACTGGGATTAAAGGTGTACGCCACATAGGTGTCACTGTCAGCTGGGTGTGGTGGCCCAGGTCTGGAATCCAAGCAGTCATAGGGCTGAGGCAGGAGGATGAGCTAGATTGGGCTACATGAGATTCTGTCTCAATAGACCAATGGGAGACCCTGGCTTGAAACAAACAAATTTAGAGGAGGACTAGAGATTCAAGGTCAGTCTGAGGTACTTGAGATCCTGTCTTAAAACAAAACAAAAAAGTGAAAAGTGTAATAAAAATAGTCTGGCTTCCTAGCATATCTTTCTGGGCCTTAGTGCTCTTTTGGATTTAGTCAAAATTTTTGTTTGTTTGTCTGTTTTGTATGTGTGTGTGTGTGTGTGTGAATAATAAAGTAATTTTCTTATTGTAACTGGAAACTAAGTTCTCAGGATATGTGTATAACTTGAGGCTTGTTTCCCTAGTCTGAGAATAAAACTGATGAGATTTTGTTGTTGTTTGTTTATAAATAAATAATTATACATACTTATTTCCATATATAGCTAGACTGTATACATTGAGAAACATTGTAAGTTCACAAGGACACTCAAATTGTAATCCAGGTTTTCCAGATCATTTCTAGTTATTCATTGTTTTTCTTCATATGAAAAAGTTAGTTCTTCTACATGATGACTTATTTGCCAAACATGCTTATCTCTAACTTGCCATTATTTCTTCCTGTCCTTGGTTCCTCTCTGACATTTCTGTATTATTTTGTAATAACATTACCACATGTGTAACCACAGTAATTGTATGATTTAAAAATTCATAGAATTTAATGCATACATTTAAAAAATGAATTATTCTTTGAAATTCATTATAAATATATAATATAGGTATAGATATAGATATATAGTCTAAGAACACCAGGCCATGTTGGTTGGATTGCTCATTTTCAGACAGGATTTCATAGCCCAAGGTAGCCAAGATTCCTGCTGCTCCAGTTTCCACCTCCTAAGTGCTGGGATTATAGGTGTGCACCACCACACCTGCTTCTCAGTTTTTCCTTTTGGTGTTCTTCCTAGTTTGATAATGTTGATTTGATCTAGTTTGATTTGGTTTGGTTGAGACAGGGCTTTACTTTGTCACCACAGCTGGCTTGAAACTTACTGTGTAGCCCAGTCTGGACTTGAACTCAGAGTGGTCCTTCTGCCTTTGCCTCCCAAGTACTAAGATTCCAGATGGGAACCATAACAGCTGACTCATAATGTTGTAAGTTTCAAAAATTTCAGGGTGAAAACTGTCTTAGCGTAGTTATGAAAAAAAAAAAACATTTATACACATCTCACAAATCTAAGGCATAAACATCCCTAATCCAGCCCAGCAGATGTTTGAGTGGGCATGGGGAAGTGACCAGGCCAATTTCCAATATTTCTTCTATAATTCCTTCCAGATAGAGCCACCACCGAGGGCAAATCTTCTCTTTTTAATGTGAAACCAAATGGCCATGCACAGTGGTACACATCTGTAATCCTAGCAATCCTGGAGACTGAGGTAGAGGGAGCATTTGAGCCTAACAGTTTGAAACCACAGCATCTGTGAATGCAGAACAGAACTAGCATCTAGGTCAGTGGTAGGACGTTTACCTGATAGGTGCAAGGCCCTCTGTTCAACTGTGGGGGAAATTCTTTGTATGAGAATAAAATCTGTGCTGTTGGAGTCATGCTCTTTCTAAACACAGAACACTGTATATAGCCTATAGGTTTGGGCATTCTTTATAAAGAAGCATTACACAAAGAACATTAAAGAAAGTGGGTTACAAAAATTGCATTACAAAATTACAAAACAAGCAGTGGAAACAAACAAACAAACAAACAAACGAGAAGCCCTGCTATTGGTGTGTCTGTTTGCTGCCAGTGAGAACAGGAGGGCTCTTCAGGCCAGCTCCCGCTGTCTGGAAGACTGACTGTTGCTGGTTTTTATCCCAGTGTCTCTTCTGGGCAATCATCTAAAAGTTACAACATCTTCTGCATTTTATTACTTTTTATTTGTTTGATTTTGGGTATGTGTAAGCTAGAGCTGATATTGTGTATCTTCCTTTATTGTCCTTCACCTTATTTTTTGAAACAGTGTCTCTCGGTGAACCTCACTGTTTTGCTTAGGCTAGCTAGCTGGCCAGTGAGTTCCCGGTCACTAGAGTTAAAGACAAGCACTTCACCCACTGAGAGCTATCTCTACAGCATCTTCTACATTTTCTGTGAAATTCAGTAATGTTTCCTGTCTTCCTTTTTACTTTTGAGCTTGCACATTGGCTTTTTTTTTCTTTTTTTTTTTTCACACATTTATGTGTAGGGGTATTTTGCCTACATGTATGTGTTTACACCTTGTACATGCCTGGTGCTAGAAGAGGGTGTCAGATTTCCTGAAAGTGAGTTACTGACATTTTGTCAGCTGCCCAGTGAGTGTTGGGAATCTAACAGGGGCCCTCTGAAAAAAGCAGCCAGTACTCTTTACTGCTAAGCCATCTCTCCAGCTCCTTTCTTTCTGTTGTTGTTTGTTGGTTTTTTTTTTTTTTTTTTTTTGGTTTTTCGAGACAGGGTGTCTCTGTGTAGCTTTGCGCCTTTTCCTGGAACTCACTTGGTAGCCCAGGCTGGCCTTGAACTCACAGAGATCTGCCTGCCTCTGCCTCCCGAGTGCTGGGATTAAAGGCGTGCGCACCGCCGCCCGGCTTGTTTGTTGGTTTTGATAGTATCTTTCTGTGTATCCTAGGCTGGCCTTCAGTTTTTCTGTGTATCTCAGGCTATTCTTGAACTTGAAATCCTTCTGTCTACTTCCTGTGTGTTGGGGTTACAGGTGTAAACTCTGCCCAATTTTACCCAGTGCTCTTAAAATAACTGGAGTACATGTTGTCTTAATATTCTTTTTTTTTTTTTTTCTCCTTCCCAATTTTACTTGATTTATTTGTCTGACATTACTGTGCCATGGAGCTCCTGTGGAGGTCAGAAAACAGCTTGTGAGAATCGATTCTGTTGTTCCACCTGGTGAGTCCCAGGGACTGAACTCAGGTATTCAGGCTTAGTGGCAATAGCCTTTGTGTTTTTGTTTTTTTAAGACAGGGTTCCTCTGTGTAACCCTGGCTTTCCTGGAACTCGCTATGTAGACCAGGCTGGCCTCTAACTCTGAGCTCTGCTTGCCTCTGTCTCCTGAATGCTGGGGTTAAAGGTGTCAGCCACCACCTTAGTCAAAGTTTTTAATGAGGATTTATCTGCTCCTAAGATCTACTGATGCTGGGTCTGGGAAAGCATGGGAGCGTTGCTAGGTCCATGCATGGGTTATTTCTGCTCCCGAGTGGGGGCAGCCTCCTGCAAGTGCATAGCTCTCTTGTCTTCTGTGTTGTCATGGACCCAAGAAGAACTTTCCTTGGCTTACTGTTCTCCATGCTCCAGTGCTTTCCACTGAAGTTAACGTCAGTCCCGTGGGGCAAAACCACGGAGCCCCTGTCCTTAAAGCTGACCTCGAGCCGAGGGACACGCAGCCTGGCTGGGGCCGGGCTGGGGGGTGCGGGTGTGTGTGCCAGGGGTGGGGGGGACGGGACTGGCTTTTCTTGCTTGCTCTACAAAGGAGCCCCATTTTGTGGGGCTGGGTGGGGTGGTGGCCACTGCTCTTTTTGGATTTGTTTGTTTTTGTTTTGAATGAATCTATATTTTACTGATTGATTTACAATACCTGTGGAGGTCAGAGGACAATGTTGGGGAGCCAGTTCTCTCCTTCCACTGTTGGTTATGGGATGTCAAGCTCAGATCACCAGACTTGTAGGGCAAGCACTTTTATCTACTGAGCCGTATCTCCGGCCCTCCTGTTGTGGAATGTTTGTTTAACTATATAAAGATGCGTTGCATTTTTATTAATTAAATAAAATTGCCCTGGGCTCAGAGAGGTGGGGTTAGAAACTGGTTGACAGGAAGTAGCGGAAAGAAGCACAGCAGGTTTTTTTGTTGGGGTGATGTGGAAGGAGAGGCTTCTGGGATGCCAGAGAGGGACTTAGCTAGTTGCTGCTCTAACTCTCTGAGCTCACAGGTTTCCACTCTAGCCTTTGAATCTTGAGTTTCATTAGAACAATAGAAATTTAGTTAAAGCTAGTTTTAGGGGCAACAACAGAGCCATATGGCCTTAGCAGCGGGGCGCCAGTAGTCTAAAGCACAGCCAGTCTGATAAAGGTAAACAGCACCCTCCCTTTCTTTCTCTTTTTGAGAGAGGGTCTCATGTAGCTCTGGCTGGCTCTGCACTCCCCCTGTAGCTGATGATGATATCAAACTCCTTTTATTTTTCATTTGTTTACTTATTTATTTAGGGTTTTTTTTTTTTTTCTAGACAGGGTTTCTCTGTGTAGCTTTGTGCCTTTCCTGGAACTCCCTCTGTAGCCCAGGCTGGCCTCGAACTCACAGAGATCTGCCTGCCTCTGCCTCCCGAGTGCTGGGATTAAAGGCGTGTGCCACTACTGCCTGGCCTATTTTTTATTTTTTAGAAGCATAAATATTTATTTGTAACAAAGGAGTTTGTGTACAGTGTTGAAAATCTACAACTTCTTGTTAAATTCACATTTGCACTTCACCTTTTTAAACAAACATTTATAATCATTGTTTTATACAGATATAGATATGTAAATACAACATTGACAAACTTTTTAAAATGTAAATACAACATTGACAAACTTTTTATATGTATAAGTTTTTTTTTTGGGGGGGGGGTTTCAAGACAGGGTTTCTCTGTAGCTTTGGAGCCTGTCCTGGACTAGCTCTGTAGACCAGGCTGGCCTCGAACTCACAGAGATCCACCTGCCTCTGCCTCCCGAGTGCTGGGATTACAAGCGTGCACCACCACCGCCCGGCCTTTTTCTTTTCTTTTTTTAATTGGTGTATGAGTGTTTTGCCTGCATATATGTATATGCACCATGTGTGCAGTACCTGTGGAGGTCAGAAGGGGACATCAGATCCCCTGAAGTTACAAATGGTGTGAGTGGCCATGTGGGTGTTGGGAAGGAACCTCCCAGTCCTCTGCCAGAGCAACAAGAGCTCTGAACCCCTAAGCCAATTCTCACATCCGGTAACCTTGAACTCCTGATTCTATCTGTACTTTAAAGTGCTGGGGTTGTACTTGTTTGCCTCACCTTGAACTTGCTATCCCCAGCCAACTGACCTTGAAGTCACCATCCTCCTGCCTCAGCCTCTGGAATTAAAGATGAGTGCCACCATGATGTGCTTGACCTTGAGCTTCTGATCTTCCTGCCTCCAATCCGCAATGCTGGATTTACAGGTGCATGGCTCTCTGCCTGGTTTACTCCACTCTGGGGAGGGAACTCAGGGCCTCCTGCATGCCCAACAAGCCTTTACCAGTGAGCTACAGCCCTTCTCCTTCCCGGCCACTTCCTATTGAAGGTATTCCCCCTCCCCCAGCTGAGGACCGAACCCAGGGCCTTGCACTTGCTAGGCAAGCACTCTACCACTGAGCTAAATCCCCAACCCCTGAATGTATTCTTTCTACCTCTTGCCTGCTAGTCCACTATACAGATGTGCTCCTGTGTTTAAAATAGCGTTTCCCAGTGAATAAGCTTTAGCTTCTGTGATGGCCGTTTTCCCACAGTTCAGGCGTCACACTTCCTCTCCACAGATTCCCTAGGGAGCTAATTTGATCCTGTGGCTTTGAATACCATCTTGGTTCTTTCTTTCTTTCTTTTTTTAAAAAAGAATTAATTTATTTATTTTTTATACAGTATGCCTGTGTGTCCGAAGAGGGCACCAGATCTCACTATCGATGGTTGTGAGCCACCATGTGGTTGCTGGGAATTGAACTCAGGACCTCTGAAGAGCAGTCAGTGCTCTTAACGTCTGAGCCATCTCTCCAGCCCATTTTTTTAAAAACTTTTTTTTAAAACTTTTTTTAAAAATAAGTATCAGTGTTTTGCCTGTGTGTATGTCTATGTATTGTGTGCCTGGGGAATCCAGAATAGGCCATTGGATCCCCTGAAACTGGAGTCACAGATAGTTGTGAATTATAGTATAGGTGGTGGGATTGAACCTGGATCCTCTGGAAAAACAGCCAGTGTTCTTAACTGTTGAGCCATCTCACCAGCCCCATCTTGGTTCTTTATTGAAGCAGTAGCATGGGTCAGAGAGGAAGATTATTTCAGTCAAGATTCACAGCCAGGAACACTGGGGACATGGCCGGGATTAAAAACCAAACTGCTCTGTTCCAAGTTCCATTCCTAGCCCCCAGGTCTGGCAGCTCGAAAACATCTCTAACTTCAGCTCCATAGGGTCAGACGCCTCTTCTGACCTCCCTGAGTACCTGCACTCATGTGCACATACCCACCCATGCACTCCCACACAAACACAGAAACAATGCTGTTCTTCACAGAAGGTCACATGAGCACTCAGGGGCCACCGTTATGTTTTTGTTCCCACTTGGATCTTCCTTCTCTCCATTTGGATCCTTCAAGCTGCAGAATGTTCCAGTCAACTGTTCACCTGACCAGAGTCCCACCTGGAGCCCTCCCAAATTGAGAAATCCAAATCTGACCTCCCTTGCCTGGTGTAGGAGCTTGACACAGCAGCCTGGAGGTCTGAGTTTGGTCCCTCGAACCCGTGTAAAGGTGGAAGGAGAGAACTGCTTCTGCAAAATCTCTGATCTTCACAGGTGTGCTGTGGCAATGCACCCCTACCATCTCTCTCCCCCCTCTGTCCCTCCCCCTTCCCCCCCAAACACAGAGTCTGGTCAGCGAGATGGTTCAGGTAAAGGCATTTGCTTGAAGTTCACTTCCCGGTATTCACATGGTGGAGGGAGAGAACAGAGTCCATCCAGCAGGTTGTCCTCTGACCTCCACACATGCACTGTGGCATACACACAAGGCATACATACATACATAAGTAATGTCATATTATTTATAAAAAAAAAGAATTTAAAAGTAAATAAAAACTCCACAGCATCTCCACCTTAAAAATCCAAGAGTAGGTGTCTGGGTTCCTTGACAATGCCCCCAAGCCTTTGCCATCCTAGGCCAGCCTCTTCCCCTCCCCTTTCCCTCTCCTTTCCACTATATGGCCGAGGCTGGCTTTGAACTCCTGACACACACACACGTGGAAATGGAAGTGAGCACAAGCAATAGTCATTTTCTCCAAACTTGCTATGGAGGCTACCAGTGTGCCCGGCAGAGTCATAGGCTGGCAGTGGAACAGAAAAGCGTTTGGGAAGGAGAGGGCTCAGGTGAGTGCTGATTGGAGGCTATTGGCACAGGGTGGCTGGGCATGGCTTTCTAGAAGCAGGGCATCCCAAAGTGGGCTTTGTGATGCCCACCTGCACTCCCAGTGCTCATGAATTCCAGGCTAGTCTGAGTACATAATGATTTCTAGGCTAGCCTAGGCTACATAGTTAGACTTCTCCCAACTGAAAAAAAGGGGGGAGCAGAGGATTTATCTCAGTGGCAGAGTGCTTGTCTAGCTGTGTGAAGCCCTGGGTTTGATTTGTAGCATTAATCTTTAAAATAGAAATAGCGCTCGGTTGGCAGACCACTTGCCTAGCATGCACAAATCCCTGGCATTCACCCCATGATCATATAAACTGGCGCTGGCAGTGTAGGCCTATAATTCCAGCACTTGGGAAGGGGAGGTAAGAGTTCAAGGCCAGCTGGGGCTATCTGAGAACATCTTAATAAAGGAAAACATAACCATCGCATGATATGATAATTAAATTGATTAATATAATGCATTTTGGTGGATAATCCTGTGGATGCTCTAAGCTAGTGGCTCTCAACCTCCCTAACACTATGACCCATTAACACAGTTCCTTACGTTGTGGTGATCATAAAATTATTCTCGTTGCTACTTCATAACTGTAATTTTGCTACTGTTATGACTCGTAATGTAAGTACCTGATATGTGTAATGAAAGTACCTGATATGTGACCCCTGTGAAAGGGTCTTGGGAACCACAGGTTGAGAAACACTGCTCTAAATAAACTATGGGTCTTATTCTTATCTGTAATCGACGTAGTGTGATTTTACTACTGGCCACCAGGGGACACCATGGCCCAGGATATTGTTGAACTGTGACTTCCCTCCTAGGTTAGGGTTTGTTTTAGGCAGTAGTAGCTCAAGCCACCCAGACTACCCAGGCAGGAGCTCCAAGGAGGGATGGATGTCAGGTCTCACGGTCAGTTCCCAGAATTTTAAGGACTGAACATTAAAAAAAATTATTTATATTTATTTACATACGTGCCTACATGTATATCTGTGTATCATGTATGTGCCTGGTGCTCTTGGAAGTCAGAAGAAGGTCCTGGACCTGGAGTTTTGGGTATTTGAGAGCCGACATGTGGGTGCTAGGAAACAAACCCAGGTCCTCTGGAAGAGCAGCCAGTCTCTTAAGCACAGAGCCACGGCTCCAGCACCGAACACAGCAGGAGCTAAGACTGGTGGTTTTTTTGTTTTTTGTTTTGTTTTCTTTTGAGATAGGGTTTCTCAACCTTGTGCAGCTTTGGAGCCTTTCCTGGAACTCACTCTTTAGCCCAGGCTTACCTCGAACTCACAGAGAGATCCGCCTACCTCTGTCTCCCAAGTGCTAGGATTAAAGGTGTGTGCCATCACCACCCAGCTTTACTAGCACTAGTGGTATAAGCCCAAGCTCACAGGAAAGGCAGAAGGTGGAAGCAGGATTCCGAGTTCCTGACCTGCAGGGGCCGCAAAGTGAGTTCAAGGCCAGCCTGAGCAACATAGTGAGACCCTGACTCAGAAATCAAATAATTACCCCTCCCCCTTTTTTAAATAAGAGAAGAAAGGGAAGGGGAGGAGAACTACATGTATGCCTGGCATGATGGTTTAAGGTTATAATCCCAACATTTGGGCAGCTGAGGCAGGAGGATTTCCAGTTCAAGGCCAGCCTAGGTTATATAGCAACACCTTATTTCAGAAAAAGAAAGCTGGGCTGGGTCTGAAGCTTGGTTAGTAGAGTGCTTGCCTAGCATTCACAAAACCAGGCAAAACTGGGTGATGGTGATGTGCACCTGCAATTCCAATACAGGAACATCAGGAGTTCAAGGTCATCTTCGGCCACATAGGGAATCAGAGGCCATCCTGGGCTGCACCAAACCCTATCTCATACAAAGGAAAAGAAAACCAGGACTGGCTGAGATGAAGTTGGTTGCCATCAAGCTTGATGACAAGTTCTGTCTCTAATGTCCACACCGTGGAAGAAGATAACAGGTGCCTACAAGCTGTCTTCCAACCCTCTACCCCTGATAAATAACTAAATGCAATAAAAAGTTAACACAGAACAAAAAATCCCACCTGTTTCCTGGCAGCATCTGCCTAAAATTAAAACCCTTGCTACAAATGAGGTCACCCCAGTCCAAATCTGGAAAGTACCTTTCTCACCTCATTCCAGAGCCCCCAGACTTCAAGATTCCGTAGGCTGATTCCAGGTACAGGTGAGTGTTGTTGGCCTTTGGTGCTGGGGAGGGGGGTGATGTGGCCTGTGGAGGCCCAGTGCTGCCTTGAAGGAGCCACAGAAGGGAGTGGGCTTCTGTTAGGGTTCATGAGAAGTCCCCCAAAGACCACCAGACACGTATGCCATTAACAAGAGCATTTAACTTCTTGAGAATAAAAATTCCAGCATGCTGGGGTCAAACCATCTGACAAAGTGGCAAAATGCAACCCCAAGAGAAGCTCGAAGGCTCCTTTTCAGCAGGATCATGACTTTGGGTCTGTCATCGGCTTCCTGGGTGGGGCAAGTAGATGTTTATTCTTGAATCTCCAGGAAAGTTGACACGACACTCTAAGGAAGCTTCTGGAGGAATTTCCTTTCATTCTCCTGTCTCCAGCACCCTCTGACTTTTTGCAGAACCCCAAAGAAATAAATGTTCAGAAGAAGCTTTGCAGCTGTCTGGGAACATTACCCGCTCCTCCAGAGCAGCATGGCACACCACGTTCTGGAGTGCCAGTGATGGAGAGGGAAGGACTAACTTCTACCTACTGCTTGCTGGGTCCCAAAGACACCACACTGTAGAGAGCATGTGATTCTAACCCAGGGTAGTGGCCATTCCTAGTGATCCCAGCACTTGGGAGGTTGAGGCAGGAGGATCACTGTACCAGGCTTTTTCTTTTGGGCCACCAACCAGCTGCCATATCATGACATGGAGATTTATCATTAGTTTTGAATGCTCAGCCTAGCTTAGTTCTACTGGCTAGCTCTTTTAACCTAAATTAACCTGTTTCTCTTTCTACCTTTTGCCCTAGAGCTTATTTCCTTTCTTTTCTTTTCTTTCCTTTTCTCTTCTTTTCTTTTCTGTGTAGCTTTGCGCCTTTTCCTGAAACTCACTTTGTATCCCAGGCTGGCCTCGAACTCACAGAAACCCACCTACTTCTGCCTCCCAAGTGCTGGGATTAAAGGCGTGTGCCACCACTGCCCGGCTTCCTTTCTTACTTCTGTATATCTTACTTTCAGCTTCTCGGGTCTAGCTGGCTGGCAGCTGCCTGGCTTCTGGTCTCGGGTGTCTCCTTCCTTCTCTCCTCCCGTTACTCTCATTCTTCCTTCTCCTCTTCTTCTTCCTCTCCTCCTCCTCCTTCTTTTTTTTTTTTTTTTTCTCGAGACAGGGTTTCTCTGTATAGCTTTAGAGCCTGTCCTGGAACTCACTCTGTAGCCCAGGCTGGCCTCGAACTCACAGAGATCCACCTGCCTCTTCCTCCCGAGTGTTGGGATTAAAGGCGTGGGCCACCAGCTAGGCACTCTCATTCTTCTTGAGCTTAGATTTCTCCTCCTTCTATTTATTATCTCTGCCTGCCAGCCCTGCCTATCCTTTCTCCTGCCTAGCTATTGGCCATTCAGTTTTTTATTAGACCAATCAAGTGCCTTGGGTAGGCAAATAAAACTGATACAGTTTACCTTTATATAATTAAACACACATCCTCACTTTGTTAAACAAATGTAGCATTAACAAATGTAACACACCTTTGCCTCTTCCACCACAGATCACTGAAATGTCGAGGGCAGCCTGAGTTATATAGTGTGTTCAAGGCCAGCTTGGGCTGCATAGTGAGATCATGTCCTCAAAAGAAAACAAGGGGCCGGTGCGAAGACTCAGCAGGGTAAAGGTGCTTGCTGCCAAGTCCCACCCAACCTGAGTTTGGTCTCTGGAACCCACCTGGTGGGGAGAGAGAGCTGGCTTTTTAAAGATTTATTTTTTACTTTGTATACCGTATTCTGCCTGCATGTGTCCCTGCAGGCCAGAAGAGGGCACCAGATCTCATTACAAGTGGTTGTGAGCCACCATGTGGTTGCTGAGAATTGAACTCAGGACCTCTGGAAGAGCAGTCAGTGCTCTTAACCACCAAGCCATCTCTCCAGCCCCAAGAGCTGGCTTTTGAACGTTGTCTTCTGGTCTCCACATTGATTCCATGGCACACACATGCAAATGTATTATGCCCACACAACAAATAAAGAAATGTAAAAGAAAATGAAACAAAATGAAACAAAAACAAAACCCCTTCCAAAACAGGCATGATTCCACTCCTCTGAAATCCTACAAGAGACAAAACTAGAGCTGGGTGTGGTGTCTGGTGCCTGTAACCCAGCCCCTGAGATGCTGAGGCAGGAGGATGGCTGTTGTTATTCTGAGGGTGACTTGAAGAGATGTGTAGTAAGTTTTACATCAGCCTTCACTCTGTGAGACACTTTCAGACAGGCAAGTTGTAGGTCCAGCATGGCTTGGTCCCGGAAACCTGACTGGGGCAGTGAGAATGCAGAAAGAAAACACACACACACACACACACACACACACACACACACACACACACTCAGAAAGGCTGGCTTCAGGTGGGCTGTACGTGTTCTGGTGGAGCAGTACCCACACTGGAACAACCTGGAACCTTCTAATGTGTATCATGTCCAGCCCGGGGGAGGGGTGAGCTCGTCTGGAGAGGAGGTCTCTGCAGGAGGCCCTCAGGTTGCCAGCATCCTGAAGAAGAAAGTTGTAGCTGCTAGTGTTTGCACTCATTATCAACATCAGGAGTCTGACCGGAGGGAGGCTTTGGCAATTCCCATGGGTCTGAGGCATCTGTTCTTGTCAATAATACTCATCCACTCAGGACTTCACCCACTCCTCACAATTCACCCAGGACTCCATCCACTCCTCACATATCCACTCAGGACTCCACCCACTCCTCACACATTCCCTCAGGACTCCATCCACTCCTCACAATTCACTCAGGACTCCATCCACTCCTCACAATTCACTCAGGACTCCATCCACTCCTCACACGTTCACTCAGGACTCCATTCACTCCTCACAATTCACTCAGGACTCCATCCACTCCTCACACGTTCACTCAGGACTCCATCCACTCCTCACACGTTCACTCAGGACTCCATTCGCTCCTCACACATTCCCTCAGGACTCCATCCACTCCTCACACGTTCACTCAGGACTCCATTCGCTCCTCACACGTTCACTCAGGATTCCATCCACTCCTCACACGTTCACTCAGGACTCCATCCACTCCTCACACATTCCCTCAGGACTCCATCCACTCCTCACACGTTCACTCAGGACTCCATTCGCTCCTCACACGTTCACTCAGGATTCCATCCACTCCTCACATATCCACTCAGGACTCCATCCACTCCTCACACATTCACTCAGGATTCCATCCACTCCTCACACATTCACTCAGGACTCCATCCACTCCTCACACATTCACTCAGGACTCCATCCACTCCTCACACATTCACTCAGGACTCCATCCACTCCTCACACATTCACTCAGGACTCCATCCACTCCTCACACGTTCACTCAGGACTCCATCCACTCCTCACACATTCACTCAGGACTCCATCCACTCCTCACACTTTCACTCAGGATTTCACCCACTCCTCACACTTTCACTCATAGCTTCTTTGGCTCCCACAGCAAATATACAAAAAGTCCGAATGTTTGTCAGGCTCATAATAAAACATCAGCCCTCTACTTCTCCCCCCAAACTATGTGCTTCCCCCTCTCTGAGTCTATTTTCCTGTCATTGATTAGTTGTCTCCCTACTTCCTCCCGTCTCCTCTGGCTGACTCTGCCCTCTCTCTATCTCCTCCTCACTTGAATGCTCTCCCAGGCTGTCTTTCCCCTCTGCCCACTCAGCGCACCCACTTCTACCCCATTCCCTTCTGTTTCTTCACCTTGCTGCCTTTTCCTGACCTGGCTAGCTTCCTTACAAAACCAGCCAGAGAAACCAGCCAGCCTGCCAGCCTGCCAGCCTCCCTCCCTCCCTTCCTTTCTTCCTCACTTCCTTCCTTCTTTCTTCTCTCCCTCCCTGCTCCCTCTGTCCTCCCTCCCTCCCTCTCTTCCTCCCTTTCTTCCTTCCTCCTTCTCTCCCTCTTCCTCCCTCTGTCCCCTCTCCCCCATCTCTCACCACCCAGGCCAGCTCTGACACAAAAAAAAAGTCCTTGAGGGAACCCCAACCAGGTTCCTGTGAGTCCCTTCCCCATCTTGGCCTCTGTCTGGGTCTCACAGGGACACCCAGCTCATTGGCCACATCCTGGGACGACTCAGGCACTCTGAAAGCGCCTTCCAGAGAGAGGTCAAGGCTGTGAAAGAATGCAGTTTGTTTCATCCCACAGGAACAGCAGCTACCGATAAGCCTTTAGCAGACCAATAGGGTTTCATGGGGCAAAGCTCTTCCAGCCTCAGTTCTGCCCCACCCCCACCCCAATCCCATGGATCCTCCTCCCAGCTCTTTCCCTGATGCTCAATTTTGTCTTTCCATTTCTTGAGAAACAACTCTTTTTTTTTGAGACTAGATTTTATGTAGTTCACAAATTTGCCTTAAATTTACTGTAGCATTGAAGTTGGCCTTGAACTTTTCATCCTCCTGCCTCCACTTCCCGAGTTCTGGGATCTCAGGAGTACTTTATTCCTCACCTTTACAATGTCCAGAGCTAGCTGGTTATGGTGGCCCACCCTTGTGACCCCACACTTGGAAGGTCAAGGCAGGAAGACTTTAAGTACCAGGGCAGCCTGGGCTACATAGCAGGACTGGGTCTTGAAAAACAAGGGCGAGAAATGCAGGTTGGTGGTGGGGTGCGTATTTTGTTTGTTTAGAGTCCTGGCTTCACTCTCAGATCTGTGAAAATCAATCAGAGAAAGATAAGGGGCAGGGAGATGGTCAGTCCACAAAGTGCTTGCTGTCCAAGCATGAAGGCCTGAGTTCTAGCCCCCAGGACCCACGTAAACAAAGAAAGGTGTGGGAACCAACGCTCCTAACACTAGCTCTAGGGAGGTAGAGACAGGAGAATGCCTGGAACTCCTTGGTCAGCCAGACTAGCTGAACTGCCAGACTCCATGATAATGGGCAATCCTGACTCAAAAACCAAAACAGGGCAAGACAGCTCCGTGGGTGAAGGTGCTTACCGTCAAGGCTAATGATCCGAGTTTGAATCCCGGAACCTGCTCTATGGAAAGAGGGAATCAGCTCCCACAAGTTGTTCTCTAGCATCCACCCTGGGCTCTGGCATGCTAGCCTCTCCCCAGAATACGTAAATAAATGTAAGAAAAACAACTATGGTATTTGGATTCTAAGCATTGATTCTGACATTGATCTATGGCCTCCACAAGTGTGCGCACATGCACATATACTTGAGTGAACACACAGACCACATACCCAAAACAAAAACAAACCCACAGCTTCCTGGGTACCTCTGTCCAAATCCAAACTGAGTTCAGGCCTTGCTGGACTTCGCCCTGTGCAGTAGTTGCTACTGATTAAAATCTGTCCTGACCACACCAGTTTTGTTTATCTTTGCTAGCCCCTCCCCCTCCTCAGACCTGTGTGTGCCCCTAGGTGGTGGCCCCCACCAGCTCTGACTCTCTGAACCACCCGTGAGTCCCACAGGAAAGGAACAGTGCCCAGATGGAGACCTTGCCCACACAGAAAGACCGAGGCACTGGAAGAAGAGTCTGGAGTCTGTAGGAGGTCAGCTGGGGTGAGACACGGCTCCCCGATACTGTCATCAGCTGCTATGTTTGCCTTTTGATCGAATGACATCATTGTTTGCTGAAATGACACATGAACTAATGTCTGTAGACAGGTAGACAAGTACTTGAAGGGTTCTTAGAGCACCTGCCTAGAATCCCCAGTGAGGAGACAGTTCCAGTGAGGGGCTGGGTGTGGCTCAGTGGTAGAGCCCCTGCCTAGAATCCCCCAGTGGGGGGTTGGGGTGTGGCTCAGTGGTAGAGCACCTGCCTAGAATCCCCCAGTGAGGGGCTGGTGGTGTGGCTCAATGGTTAGAGCACTTGCCTAGAATCCCCCAGTGAGGGGCTGGGGTGTGGCTCAGTGGTAGAGTGCTTGCGAATTGTGCATCAGACCCTGGACTCCACCCTCAAAACTGCCAAACAAACATGAACAGCCAGGTAAGAGACAGACACTGAAGCTTACTAACTGAACCAATGAATAAACTCTTTGCAATTGTCCTATGGCCTTTATATTTCACTTTTTGAGTCAGGGTCTCTCTATGTAGCCTGGGCTGACCTCAAATTGAATCGCCACTTCAGCCTACTGAGTGCCAGGATTCACCAGCACAGGACATCATGCCTGGTCCTGTCCTTTCTTTCATCCTACATCTAGGTTATAGATGACCATCCCTGTGCCTCTTCCTGGCTGCCCTAGCCCATTTAGAACCTGTAGATTGTGGATTAAAGCCACCATAAGGAAGAGAAGCAGCAGGTCAGAAGGTGTCACGAAGTTCCAGGATGGCAGAGTCTGGCCTTCGGAGAATATGCTAAGGACTTGGCAGGGCCTCCAGAGAAAAGTTAGAAATCCAGGGTGGTGGGGACTCCCTACGTCTCTCCTTCACTTCCCGAAGCCAGAACAGTCAGTGGGAATTGATGTTGATTGAACAGTGCAGGTGGCTTTAGGGTCAAAGAGACCTGTCAAAATAGGGGACCCCAGTGTCACTGCAACACCTTACAAGGAAGGTTTTCTTGGAAGGTTTGGGCATGGAACCCAGGGTGTCCTGTATGCTTGGTGAAGGCTGTGCCACACAGTTGCACCCCAGCCTGACAACAAGCTTTGCTTAACAATATATGCTTTAACTGGAGCAATTAAAAACTGGTTGTTCCTTGGTTCAACAAATAAATTTAAGTACCAGTCACTTATGTGGATCCTTTCTATTATTCTATATCTATCTATCTATCTATCTATCTATCTATCTATCTATCTATCTATCTATCTATCTATCTATCTATCTATATCTATTTATCTATCTGTCATCTTTCTATCTATTCATTCATTTATTTATTGCAGTGCTGGAGATGAAAACTAGGGCTTAAAATATGATGTATATCACTGACCACACCCCAGCCCCTCACTGGGGGATTCTAGGCAGGTGCTCTACACTGAGCCACACCCAGCCCTCACTGGGGGATTCTAGGCAGGTGCTCCACCACTGATCCACACCACAGCCCCTCACTGGGGGATTCTAGGCAGGGGCTCTACCACTGAGCCACACCCCAGCCCCTCACTGGGGGATTCTAGGCAGGGGCTCCACCACTGAGCCACACCACCAGCCCCTCACTGGGAGATTCTAGGCAGGGGCTCTACCACTGAGCCACACCCCAGCCCCTCACTGGGGGATTCTAGGCAGGTGCTCTACCACTGAGCCACACCCCAGCCCCTCACTGGGGATTCTAGGCAGTGCTCTACCACTGAGCCAGAATTCCTCTTCCAGTACTCCAGCCTCCCTGTGTCAGTAAGTGCTTGGGTAGCAAATGCAAGTCCTGGATTAAATCTGCAACACTGCAAAAATATGAAGAAGAAAAGTAAGGGAGGAGGGAAAGAAGAGAGGAAGGGAGGAAGAAAGGAAGTAGAGTGGTGAGGAACTCTGAAGATGTAGATTTGTGGCCGAGAGTCCCTATGATGTGTAGAGGGCAAGCCTGTGGTCCTCAGGCTCCTCTTCCTGCTGCTGACCACCCTACCAGCCACTCCTCCCTCTTCTCTCTCAAACATGGCCCAACCCCCACTCTGGAGCAAGAGTCAGGCCCTCTGTTGCCATAACAACCACATCCCAGCAGTAAAAATAGTAACTTATTTTTTATTCAACTTCTTTAGCTGATGGAGGAGGGGGAATCCATTTGTAGACTCGCGGTTTATTCCAGGGGTCTCCTACCGGTCTCCACAGAGCCCACTGCCAAGACCTGTCTGAAGATGGACAGCAGCGGGTGTGGACAAACAGCCCAGGACAAAGAGGACACAGCCTTGGAGCAGTTTGATTCAAGCCTCCTGGGAGCTGTGGCTACCAGGGGCCACTTGGGATCCTGCCTGGACTCTCTGGGGAGAAAGGTGATCAGGGAGGAGCAGGCCATGTTTCAGGAATCTTGTGAGTCGAGGTTGAGGGCTGGGCAGAGATATTGCTGGGAGACGTGGAGAGACATGGGTAAGCAGGTCAGCCCAGGAGTGTGTAACATGGGACTTACCTCTCCCTGTGTCTGTTGGGTTTTTTTGACAGTGAACTCAGGGTATAGAAAATGAGATTCAAGTGCATAGAGCCTGTCTCCATGAGCTGCGTCCCTTAGGATCCCAGCATCCCCCATTCATACCATACCACTCTGGCCACATAACCCTGGCTCACTGTGTGTGTGTGTGTGTGTGTGTGTGTGTGTGTGTGTGTGTTTGTCCACATGGAGGTCACAAATCAACATTGAGTGTCCTCTTCTAGAGCAGTGGTTCTCAATCTTCTTAATGTTTCAACCCCTTAGTACAGTTTCTTATGTTGTGGTGACCCCCAACCATAAAATTATTTTCTTGCTGTTTCCTACTTCATAGTTGCTACTTCATAACTGTAATTTTGCCACTGTTATGAATTGTAATGTAAAATCTGATATGTGGATGGCCTTAGGTGATCCCGAGTGCTGGGACTAAAGGCTCTCCCTTATTCTTTGAGATAAGGTTTCTCATCAGATCTGGTGCTTACCACCTGGGCTAGGCTGGCCGGCCAGAAAGCTCCCAGGATCCCACTGTCTCTGTACCCCAGAACTGGCATTATAGATATCATTGCACCCAGATTATATATGGGTGCTAGGGATTCGAACTCAGGTCCTCATGCTTGCATGGCAAGAACTTTACCCACTGAGTGTCTTTCCAGTCCCACACTCTGGTTTTTGTTCCTTCGTGGTTGTCCTTGTCTTAGTATGAGATTCAGGCTAGTCTCGAATGCAAGACCTTGCTTCAGCCTTCCGAATGCTGGAATTACAGGCATTAACTACCATATCTGGCCTTGTTACTCAATTTTACCATGAACTGCAAATGAACACGCAGCTTCATCCCAACTAGGATACACGAGGATATAGCCGAACATGCCTTCTCACCCGTTCACAGGCCTTCCAGCCATTCCTTCCGCCTCATGTTAGAATTGGTTTTTAAAGTTAGCATAAAGAGTAGTGAGCTTCATTGTGGCATTTTTGTTAATTCTCTCTCTCTCTCTCTCTCTCTCTCTCTCTCTCTCTCTCTCTCTCTCTCTCTTTCTCTCTCTCTGTCTCCAAAAAACTAAATTCATGGTCTCACATATGCTAGGTAGACCCTCTACTGATAAGCCATGCTCCCGGCCCCTCACTGGGAGGGAGATTCTAGGCAGGTCTTCTACTGGAGTAATATGTCCTGCTTTCTTTTGATTTCTTCTCCTTTGAGATAAGATCTTACTAAATTGTCCAGGCTGGCCTTGAACTTAAGCCTCTCCTGCCTTTGTATCCCAAGTGCTGGGATGACTATGTTAGACATCTTCTTGAGCTTCTAAGCTAACCTCTGAGGCTGGCCGGCCTTATTTCCTAAGTCCCCCAGGGTCTTGCCTTCTGCCTCTTCCTTCAGCGTTCTCATTCTCCCCTAACCCCTTCCCACTTCCTGCTACTCCTGCCGCGATCTCCTCCCACCGTTTACCGCTAACCCTCTGGTCCTGCCCAGACAGGGCGGTGTGTGCCCACTCTGGGCCAACATGTGGGAAACAGAGGTGATTCAGGCAGTCTTTTGTCAGTTTGTTTCTTGTTCTGGCTCCCTGGATGCAGAGGGTGTGGGTGGCATTTTCTCAGTAATGGACAGGACACCAAACAAACATTGTTCTAAGAAGGAGGAGGCCTGGCAGTGCAGACACATGCCAGCCGCTCAGGAGGCTGAAGTCATAGAAGGATTGCAAGTTCAAGGTCAGCCTGGGCTACAGAGTGAGCTCAAGGCCAGCTTGAGCAATTTAGCCAGACTGTCTCAAAATAAAAAATAAAAAGGGACTGGAGTTGTAGCTTAGCTATAGAGTGTCCATCTAGCATGTGCTGAGGCCGGGTTTTCTCTCTAGCACTGGGTAAAAATAAATTAACTAAAATGATCCGGAAACTGTGGACTCAAGCTGGGGAAGCTGTTGGGATTAAGGAGGAGAGGACTTCCTATCCACTTGAGGACCCATCTGGTCACATTGCATCTACTGTCTGTCAAGCAGAGAGAGATGCCAGGTGGTGGAGGTGCATATCTTTAATCTCAGCACTTGGGAGGCAGAGGCAGGTGGATCTCTGAGTCTGAGGCCAGCCTGGTCTACAGAGAGAGTTCCAGGACAGCCAGGGATACACAGAGAAACCCTGTCTTAAAAAACAACAGCAACAAAAAGAAGCTGAGAGACCGGAATGCTGGCATTGAGTTCGAATTCTCTCTATTATTCAAGGCTATCCCCAGCCCAGGGAAAGGTACAGTCCACATTAGGGTAGTCCTTCCCACCTCAACCTAACCAATATAACTTCTCGCAGACATGCCCAGATGTTGTGTCTTCGGTGATTCTGGATTCCATCAAGTTGAAAATCAAAAGACCATCTTTCCTCCAGCAGCTCCCTCAGGGGTATTCAAAATTTCCACAGGCAGATTGGATTCCTGTGTCCCCCAAACAAGGTCCCCTAAAGCAGAAAGCTGAATTTGGGGGCTGGTGAGCTGGTTCAACAGGTCAACGTGCTTGCCACCAAACCTGAAGACCTGAATTTTGGCCCCAGGTTATACATGGTGTTAGGACAAAACCAACTCCTGCAAGTTGTCCTCTGACTTCCAAGTGCATGATTAATATAATATAATATGATATGATATGATATGATATGATATGATATGATATGATATAAATGTAGGAGGCCGGAGAGATGGCTCAGCAGTTAAGAGTGCTTGCTGCTGGTTCAGAGGACTGGAGTTCGAGTCCAGCACCCACTTCATTTGGCTTACAATCGCCAATAACTCCAGTCCAGGGGATCCTACACCTCGGACTTCCAGGCACATGCACTGCACATACCCTTACACGGACATGCCGCATACACACATAGAATAAAAATGAAATGTATTAAAATGGAATAAAGTAACAATAAAAGGAAAGCTGGAGTTTGAAGATGTGAAGATGGACTTGGGGGTGAAGATCCTGGACCTGCTGCAGTGTCCCCGTCTTTGGGTAGGGTGTGTGTGGGGACAGACAATTCCTAGAGTCACAAAGTCCTGGGTAGTAGGAAGGATTCAGGATTGACAGGCTTCTCAGAGGTGCACAGGGGTAAGAGCCAGCAACAAGTAGACTGAGGGTGCCACCTGGTCCGATCCCCAAGCGTCCCCTGTGGCTTGAAGCGCTGCCTGGATGACAAGCGGTGACATGGGCGGTTCAGTCTAGTTCAAGCTGTCTTATGCTTGCTGAAAAAGCGATGGGGTGGAGGGGACACGGGGAGACGCTAAGAGGAGGGGACCTCCCAGTCGCACGATTGGCAGCGTCGTCCCCCCCCCCGCCCCATATCCCGCCCCCGCCCCGCCCCCGCCACCATCTGCTCGGGATTTGCTATCCCGAGACTCCAGGCTCGGGGGCTCGGGCTCCAGGGGCAGCCGATCGGGTCTGTTCAGGGCCCTGGAGCTGCGGTAGGATCCGACGCCCTTCCAACCTGCTGCGCCTCCTGCAGCGACTCCCTGCGTTCCCGCGTCCCAGCCCGGGGCTGGGCGCTGATGGAACCGCGGCGATGTTCACTCTGGCCAGGCTGCTGGATTTCCAGAAAACCAAATACGCAAGGTGAGCAGCGGAGCTGGGGGGTGGTAGACAAGGGTCAGGGCGCTGAGGCCCCTCTTTCCTGTTCCTACTGCCTGGAGAACTGGGCTCGATGCACAGACCCCATTGCCCGGGGCTAGAACAACCCAGGAACCAGGCAGCACCGTCTTGGTAATGGAGTGGAAATTATCATCCCGCTTTTGCGCGCGACGCAGCGGATTCTCCGCGTTTCCTTTATCCCTTGGGCGAGGCGCTTCATCGGTCCAGAGCACAGTTTCCCCATTTGCGAGTTAGGGACCACGGGAGGATTAAATGAGATGATCCTTAGAAAGCATTCTGCGACGCCAGCAGGGCGGGGGTGGCGGGGGGAACTGCTCTATCCTTGTGGGGCTCCTGGGTAACATTTAAAAAGGGTTTTGCACGCACCTGCTGTCCACTCTCAAGGCAAGGCAGAGGAATAGATAGTTCCTCTTTTTAGGTGGAGAAACTGAGGCCCAGAACTCAGAAGGAGCTGACTATGTACCTGAGTCTCTGGGGTCCTCGCTGAGCCCTGGTTTCTTTTTTCATTTTCGGCTTTGTTTTGTTTGAGACAGGTCTTTCTGTGGAATTCCTGGCTGGCCTGGAATCCTCTTTGTAGACCGGGCTGTCCTTTGACCTTACAGAGATCTGTCTGGCTCTGGAGCGCTGGTCATTCTTTATCGTTTTTTGAGACAATCTTGCTATGTATCCCAGGCTGGCCTTGATCTAATTGTATAGCCCAGGCTTGCCTTGAACTTAATTCTCCAGTCTCAGCTTCCTGAGTGCTGAAATTAGGGCTAGGTGTCCCCACATCTCACAAGAGTATATTTTCATTAATACTTCGTATACATGATTTCAGGATGTAGTTCATCTGAACACATTATTTGTGAGGTATTTTGCATTTAAAAAAACTGGTCTTTAATATCTTGTGTGCATTTTGATTTGATTTGATTTCCCTGAAAGATTATTATTATATCTATTATTTTTATTGTATGCCTCAGCACACACGTGGAGGGGGGTCAGATAACATTGTGGAATTGGTTCTCTCCTTCCAACTTTATGTGAGTTCCAGGGATTGATTGAACTCAGGTCTCCAGGCTTCTTGGGCAAGTTCCTTGAACTGCTGAGCCATCTTGCCATGCTTTTTTTTTTTTTTTGAGAAAGTGTCTCTATATAGCCCAGGCTTCCCTGAAACTCACTGTGTGGCTGGGGTCAGCCTTGCACAGGTGGCAATCCTTCTGCCTCAGCCTCCTGAAGGCTCAGATTACAAGTGTGTGCCAGCATGCCTGGCCACATGTGGAAACTTGATGGCCTCCGTGGTGGCTGGAGAGGGAGAGGTGGGTCTTTTTTCTTTTTCTTTTTTTGTTTTTGTTTTTCAAGACAGGGTTTCTCTGTGGAGCCTGTCCTGGAAATCACTTTGTAGACCAGGCTGGCCTCGAACTCACAGACATCCTCCTGGCTCTGTCTCCTGAGTGTTGGGACTAAAGGCGTGCACACACCCGGCTAAGGGATCAGATCTTAAGAGATAAAACTGTTTCACTTGAGTGAGTGCTCGATTTCAGAGACTGGATTAACTCCCCTAGAGCTGGTTGTTGCAAAGTGCGGCTGGTCTTGCCCCTTCTGCACACACCTGCATATTTACCACCTTTGAACTGAAGCCAGCAAATGGACTTGGAAGTTCCAGAGCCTCTGTGTTCTGTGTCCTAAGCTGGCGTCTAACAGCTGAGGAAGGCCTCATATTCCCGATCCTTTTGAGTGCTGGGTTAGGTGTACACCAGCACACCCAGTTTATGCAACACTGGGGGTGAAAACCAGTGTCTTGTGTATGGTAAACAAGCATACCGAGCTAGTTCCCTAGCCCAAGAACCTCTGGTTCTTTTAGCTAGCCTGCCTCAGGTACTCTGTTACAGCAACAGAAAGCAGACCTAGGGGCTGGGAAGAGAGTTCAGCTGGTGCAGTGCTTGCCACTCAAGATTGAGGGCCTGAGTTTGAACCCCAACACCCAAGACAGAAAGCCAGATGTGGTGAAGCCTTTGAAGCCAGGGAGGTGGAGACAAGTGGATCCCTGGAGCTTGCTGGCTATCCAGTCTAATCAGGTAGGCCCTAGGTCCCAGTGAGAGACCCTTGTCTCCAAAACAAGGTGAGTGCCTTCTGAGGAAGGACTCTCTCTCTCTCTCTCTCTCTCTCTCTCTCTCTCTCTCTCTCTCTCTCTCTCTCTCTCTCACACACACACACACACACACACACACACACACACACACACACACACAAAGATAATGGACAGACTTAGATAAGGTTGGGTTGGGGAAGGCACATTGAGTGTTTCTTAGTTATACCAACATTATTTTCTTCCTTCCTTCCTTTCTTCCTTCCTTCCTTCCTTCCTTCCTTCCTTCCTTTCTTCTTCCTCCTTCCTCCTCTTCTTCCTTCCTTTCTTTCTTTTGTATTGGATATCTGGAGATGCTAGAAAAGAAGTTTTGGATTCTTTCTGTTATAATTTTTTTATTATATTTATGTGTGTGGGGTGTGTGTGCCATGGCATTCACGTGGGGGTCATAGGATAACATGAGGATGTCTTTCCACCATGTGGGTTACAGGAATTGAACTCAGGGCATCAGGCTTGGCAACAGCACCTTTACCCACTGGGCCATCTTGACGGCCCCTGCTTTGGAGTCCCAAGTGTCTAATAGTGAAGACAGACAAAGCTTCATTTCTTTGGCTATTTTTTCGGTTTTATGGTCTGTGCAGATGATAAAACCTGTCTTTCTTTTGATACACAATTTTTAATTTGTTACATAGCGGGCCGTATTCTGAAACTTAGTTCTTGGGGCTTTTTTTGTTTGTTTTGTTTTGTTTTTGAGACAAGGTCTTTCTATGCAGACTGGGCTGACCTTGGACTTTCAGAGCTCTGCCTGCTTCTGTCTCCCTAGTGCTGGGATGAGGGTCTTGCACCACCGTGTCCTGAGGTCAGCATATTTGTTCACACTGTGACCAATAAGATCTTCTCCCCAAGACCAATTCAGCTTTGACTCATCTCACACCTGGGAGAGGGGCTGCTTTGGAAATGTTTATCGATGTCTATATCATGTGGCCACATGACTAAGGCTCCTTCTGCAGCAATGGAGCTTCATGTTGTCTCAGTTCAGTCATAGCCGTGGGAGGCTGCAGGTCTCTGTTTCGCCTGGTAATATGTAGTTGACTCGAGCCAGCCATGGGGTGTGGCATCTTGTTCACACTTTGAACTGGTTTGATCTCTTCTCCTTTAAGCTCCAAGCTTAGTGGGTCACAGACACACACGTGCGTGCATGCATGCGTGCTTGTTATTAAGCAAAGGAAAGGAATCCACCCACAGCCATAGCTTGCAGGGATGCTCTATCACAGCACGGCATGGCGGGCACTGAGGCAGGAGCTTGAGCAATCAGCCCCCTTTCTCCTGAGTCTGATCCATAGGACCCACCTGATGGGAGAAGAAAACTGATTCCTCCAAGTCCCTCTTTGACCTCCCCACAGGCATAGTGATGCACGTGCACCCCTCACCCCTACCCCACCCCTACCCCACGCAAATAAATGTAATAAAAAGAACCCAAATAACCAACAAGTCAATTTGACCTGCTATTTTCCTTGTATGTAATAATTACTTGCAGATTCAGGAGGCCGAGGGAGGAGAATTGTGAGTTTAAGGCTAGCCTGGGCTCAGTCGTGAGCCCCTGTGTCAAAATAAAGCAACAAAAACAAAACAAAAAATCCAACTTATTTTCAACCCCGGTTTAACATATGTCTGAAAGTCCATATCATGACTGCATGATGATTCATTTCATTATCTCCCACTTTAGGGTATTTGGAAAATTCCACTCCTGAAGTTGCAGATGGACACATCTGTGCAACGGTATTAAGGGGATTGTTCTTCTATGGCCTGTATTACCCATTGTTGGCTCTGGCCATGAGCAGGCAGGTCATGTGGTTCCCAAGTTCCAGGTCATATCCGCTTGCTGCCCAGTGTGCAGTGACCGGGTCAAATGACCCCACAGTGGAGTTCTTGCGCAGGACTTGGAATTCCTCCTAAGGCCACACAGAGACAAAGATAGGGTTCCAGCCTGTCCCACAGAGGGGTCCGTGGGAAGGCTTGGAGCTGGTCTTTAACTGTGTCCTTGCTGGGTTGTCCTGCCTGTCAGTGGGGCTGCTGGATGAGGTTGGTAGCCTCTTTGTGGCCCTGTTTAGGCCTCCTTGGTGTCCTCAAAGACATTAAGATATGGACAGTGGGGGCATGTGGTTCACTTGGTGGAGTACTTGCCTAGCATGCATGAAGCCTTGGGTTTTGTCCACAGCGCTACATAAACTGAATTTTGTGGCTCATGCCTGCAGTCCCAGCACTTGGGAGGTGGAGGCAGGTGAATTGGAAGTTCAGAAGTCATTGTTGGCTAATGTATATTGAGTTTGAGGCCTGCATGGGTTACAGGAGACTCTATCTCAGCAAACAAACAAACAAACAAGCTAACAAACCAAACTGGAAAGACTCACATTCCAGCCAGAACTGTGGCATTGTGAAAGGCTGTAAGTTCTAGAAATAGCTTTTGGCCAAAAGATAAATGGGTGAGACATCTTCTGTGGTGTCTAATATGAAGATAGGTATAGCCAAGTGTTGGTTATTATCCTTTTGGTATGTTTTTATAGAGCTGGTCCTTGAATCTAGGGCCCTTGTACCTGCTAGGCAAGCATTCTGTGTGTCTTCAGTCTCTTTCATTTTCATTTCATTTTGTGGTGCTGGGGACAGACCACAGCCCTGTTTATGGCCAGTAGTGCTCTGCCACACAACACATACTCAGCTTTCTGGTTTGTGTATTCCTAGGGTAAGGAGCAGTGGTCCAGGTTCATGTGTGCCCATCCCAAGTGTGAAGGTCAGAGGATAACCTCTGGTGTGGGTCCTCAGGTGCCTTTAACTCTTTATTTGAGACAGAGTCTCTATGGGTCTGAAGCTTTGCCATGTAGGCCAGGCTAGCCCAGTCCTTGAACCTCCAGGGATCCAGCTATCTGAGAACCCCATCTCCTTGTCCCTGTTCCTGACTTTTTATGTGGGTTCTGGGGATCTGAACTTAAGTCCTTCACACTTGTGAGGAAAGCACTTTACCACTGAGCCCTCCCTCCAGCTCTTTTTTGACTTCACTTTTGAGACAGGGTCTACCTAAGTGACCCAGGCTGACCTGGAGCTGATCCTGTAGCTCAGGTAGGCCTTCAGGTTTAAACACTCAACCCTCCGGCCTCAGCCTCTAGAGCGGCTGGAGGGATAGCCCCGAGTCCCTGGGCTCTGCTGAAGTGTTGGCTGTTTGTGCCATTGCTGTTTACGATTGGCCTATTTTCAGTGGGAGTTTGATATAGTTTGTAGAAAGTTACTCTGTCAAGGTCAGTGGGGCTGTCTGAGAAATTCTTTCTTCTCGATAGGTCTGTGGGGCTTCAGCTCATTTCTGTGTGTGTGGAGAGTGGGTAACGGGCAGTGGAGGTCATTTGCTTGTTTTCCTGTGTTGTGGCAGATGGCCCTGCACAGGGTTTCTTGGGCTCTGGATGAGAGGCACTCTATCCATCACTTGTCAACCTCACCCCATCTAATCCTGCTAGTCGGCCTGCTGCAGGGCACACTGTTTTCCTCTTTGTGGGTGTGTGTATATACTTGCTTGTGTGGACGTGTGGACACACAAGTACCACAGCATACATGTGGAGGCCTTAGATCATTGCTTTCTGCCTCGTTTGAGATAGGGTCTCTTGTTTGTCACTCAGAACTCTAGCCGCTCCCAGGCTTCTGCAGAATCTCCTGTCTTGGCTTCCCGTCTCGCCATGGGGTGGCTGGTATTACAGACATGTCCTGCTGCACCCGGCTTTAGGTGGGCTCGAGGGATCTGAACTCAGATCCTTATGTCTGCAAGGCAGGCGCTTTACCCGCTGAGCAATCTCCCCAGCCTTGGTATATTTTTGAAATCCCCATTTGGTTTTCCTAGGCTGCTGCTTCGATTTTCTGCTTCCCCCGCACATCACACCCACGGCAACCAATGACAATGGCAGTGCCAACCACGGAGAACAGACTCCATAGCAGAGCATGTTCACCTCCCAACCCCATTCCCCATGAGACACAGGAGTTCGGAACCAGGTCTGGAGCTGCCCTTGCTACCCGTGCTTGGGTGGGAATTAGTGAGGCTCTCAGAACATGCAGCCCGCAGGTCACCTCCTTAATTCAGTCACACTGCCTGGCATCTCCAGGTCACCTCCTTTATTCATTCACTCTTTTACTGGCCAGACATTTGTAGGGTGCAGCAAGTATGCAGATGGGGAGCCACATATCTTATGCCCTGGTATTTTGCTTTATTTTTTAAAAACAGCATCTTGCTCCGCAGCCCAGGCTGACCCGGATATCCCCATCCACTTGCTTCAGCCTCCCAAGAAGCTGAGATGACAGCTCTGTGCTACCATGCCCTGCTAATTAATTTTTTTCTTGATGTCACTGTACCAAAATTATTCTGCTATTTATATACACAATTTTCTTTTAAATTCGAGTTAACAGCACCACCCTGAAGTTCTGCTGTCAGATAAAGTAACATGAGCCACCTGTAGCTACTTTATTTTAAATAGAAATTATTAAATTAACTAAAATGAGAAAGGCTACATCTCAGCTACCATGGCCACATTTTCAGGGTGCAGGATGCTTGTGGCTGGTGGATTCTATTCTGCATAACTGAGATCTGGAACATTCCAGTCTTTACAGAGACTTCCTTTGGAGAGCAAGGACCTACAGCATTAAAATGTACAATGTGATGATTGTTGTTGGTAGTTTGCACCCAGGAGCCTGAGGCAGGAGGATTGCCCATTGGAGGTCAGCTTGGGCTGTACAGTGAGACTTTGTCTGGAAAAGGCAAGGGATGGGCCTCATGCATATGAAACAAATGCTCTACCAATGAGCTCTAATTCCAAGCCAGTACTGAAAGTATTTAAATAAAGATGATTTATTTTTCTGTGATAATATGATTGGATCTTAGGAAATGAAGCAACTCTACCCAGAGTTCTGTGTCTTTTAGCTGCAGGTGTGAAGAGGGGGAGTGGTTCTCTGATCCCCGTGTTAGATCAGAAGTGATCTAGGAATACTACGGTATCAACAGACTCCGTCCATGTGCACTCCTTTTGGAAGTGACTCAGGCTTTTGGAAGTGATGGGCTGAGAGGGTAAGAGCAGAGTTTCCACCCTCAGGACTCCTGGAACATGCCACCTTCTCATGCAGGGGCCTGTGACACTCATGGCACCCAGACAGAAGTTAGTCTGTCTTTTCAGTGCTCACTAATTTCACTCCATTGACTGACCAGTGAGCCCCGGGATCTGGCCGTTTCTTCCTCCCCCAGCACCGGGATTACAGGCACGTGTGACTTCGGACAGCTTTTTATGTGATTGCTGGGGATTTGAACTCAGGTCCTCTCATGCTTGCACAACCAATGGCAACCTCTGAGCCATCACGCCCCTCCCCTCCCCAAATGGGCCATCTTAACAATTTAAAAAACTGTGTGTGTGTGTGTGTGTGTGTGTGTGTGTGTGTGTGTGTGTGTGTGAGAGAGAGAGAGAGAGAGAGAGAGAGAGAGAGAGAGAGAGAGAGAGAGAGAGAGAGATCGTAGGAGAGCACATGGTTTCTACCATGCTTTTTTCTGTCTCTGTTCTGAGTGTGCAAGGTTATCTACCACCACAGACTACTTGACAGTTCTGTCTCTACCTTCTGCCGCAGGAGTGCTGGGATTACATATTTGAGCCGCCACATACGTTTTTGTTTGCTTGTTTGTTTTTTTAAAGGCAAGTTCCAGGGATCAAACTCAGGTGGTCAGGCTCACACAGCAAACACTTTTACCCTCGGGACCATCATACCAGCTCTGTCTTAATCATTTTTAACTGCACAACTCAGCGGCACTAAGCACATTCATACCATCTGCTTCCAGAACTTTTTATCTTCCAGACATGAAACTCTGTAGTCATTAAATGCTAAATCTCCATTCCTCACCTCAGCCTCGAGCTCCCATCATTCTCTTTTCCATCTTGTGCACCCCGCCCCACCCCCATCTCTTCTGCAGACGAGGTGGGTCTGTTAACTCTTTAGCCTCTGTCTCTGTAGTGCTGGGACCACAAGTGTGCACTGCCACACGCGGCCTACTTTATCTCCTTGTGATTTAGCTACCCTGGGACCTCAGAGCCATGGAATCCCATAGTATTTGTAACTGACCTGAGTACATGTCGTCGTCGTCGTCATCGTCGTCGTCGTCGTCCTGACCAGGGTTCCTTGCCTTTTTAAAGTGGAGTGATATTCCACCATGGATTTATATATGCAGCCATCTTTTGTTGGAACAGTAGGTACATGGATGGGCCTGGAGATGTGGAGAAGCTCTTCCCGGGCCTGCCTAGTGTCCATTGACTGTGGAAGGCTGTGCTAGTGATGGGTGTCACATCCCCAGTGACTCTCAGTACTTAAGGACCCTTGAGCAGCTTTATCTGCACCAGGGACAGTGGGCCCCCTATGTCCCAACCTGCAATTCCCTCCATGGACTGCTGGCTTTGGTGTTCAGGAAAGCTACATCTCTGCTTGCAGTATGACCTCTGTCACCTCCCGTTGTCCCTGCTCCTCCTTTTCCCCCTCCATTTCATCTTCTTCCTTCTCCTCCAGGGTCTCATGTATCCCAGGCTAGCCTCAAATTCATCATTAGCTGAGGACGATCTTGATCTGATCCGCCTGCCTTAAAAACTTCCTCCCCATGAGTTCTGAGAATCTTTTTTTTAAAGTGGGTGTGGAAACCAATATTTCCCACATACTGGGCAAACTACTTCTCTTTGCACTTAAATCACTTAAAAAAAAATCTCTGTGAGTGTGTGTGTGTGTGTGTGTGTATGCACGCACAGATGTGGGCACGCACGCACGCACGCATGCGTGCACACATGCATGCAAGAAGTGTGGGTGAGGGCATCTTTTGGGAGGGTCTCTCTTGTTTCTGCCATGCTTCATACTCCAGGCTAGCTGGCCTGCCTGTTTCTAGGCAATCCTCCAATCTCTGCTTAGTGTCTCTTCCTAAGGCCAGGCTGTCCTGGAACTCACTCTGTAGGCCAGACTGGCCTGGAACTAAGAGATCTGCCTGCCTCTGCCCACCCAGTACTGGGATTAAAGACGTGCATCCCCACTGCCTGGCTTACATGTGGCTTTTTAATGTGGTCTTCGGGCTTGTATGGCAAGTGTTTTTGCCTATTGAGCTATCTCACAAGCCACACCTTTCTTAAAAAGATTTATTAATTTTTTTTGTATACAGTGTTCTGCCTGCATGCTAGAAGAGGGCATCAGATCTCATTATAGATGATTGTGAGCCACCATGTGGGTGCTGGGAATTGAACTCAGGACCTCTGGAGGAGCAGCCAGTGCTCTTAAACTCTGAGCCATCTCTCCAGCCCCCACTCATTTTTTTATTTTATAATTTGATTTAATTTTACATATCAACCACGGATTCCCCTGACCTCCCTCCTCCCGGCCCCTCTCCCCCCAACTCCCCATTCCCATCTCCTCCAGGGCAAGGACTCCTCTGGGGATTCAGCTCAACCTGGTAGATTCAGTCCAGGCAAGTCCAGTCCCCTCCTCCCTTCACCCAGGCTGAGCAAAGTGTCCCTGCATAGGCCCCAGGTTCCAAACAGCCAGCTCATGCACTAAGGACAGGTCCCGGTCCCACTGCCTGGGGGCCTCCCAAACAGTTCAAGTTAATAGACTGTCTCACTTATCCAGAGGGCCTGATCCAGTTGGGGGCTCCTCAGCTATTGGTCCATAGTTCATGTGTTTCCACTAGTTTGACTATTTGTCCCTGTGCTTTAGAAGCAAAGTGCTAGAGAGGTCCCCAGAAATCCACAAAGATACCCCCACAATAGACTACTGGCAATGGTCGAGAGAAGCCCGAACTGACCTACTCTGGTGATAGGATGGCCAAACAACCTAACTGTCATGCTAGAACTCTCATCCAATGACTGATGGAAGCGGTTGCAGAGATCCACGGCCAGGCCCCAGGTGGAGTTCCAGTAATCCAATCGGCGAGAAAGAGGAGGGATTATATGAGCGAGAATTGTTGAGATCAATTTTTTTTTAAGACAAGTTTTTGTTTTGTTTTGTTTTTTTTCTGACACAAGGTTTCTCTGTGTAGCCTTGGAGCATGTTCTGGAACTTGCTCTGTAGACCAGGCTGGCCTCGAACTCACAGAGATCCGCCTGGCTCTGCCTCCCGAGTGCTGGGATTAAAGGCATGCGCCACCACCGCCCGGCTTTGTCATTTATTTTAACAGTGTACAGATGAACAGCTGGGATGGGTTCCCAGGTTCAGGGGCCACTGTACCCGTGGAGACAGGGTAGCTTTTTCTATCCACGCTATCTCAGATCCATCCTAAGCCCAAACTGCCCGTGTTCCCAAGCTGAGGGTCTGACCTCTGCAGTCCTGGGACTCTGTCATGAGGACTGATTCCGCCAGGCCCCATGGGGCAGGAGGGCAAGTGGGGAGGTCAGGGGCCATGGAGATTCTGTAGTCTAGATGTTAATAATTACCAATAATTTCTTCTTTGGTTGACATCTGTAGCTAGTGTTGGTGAAAGAGAGGGAGGAGAGAGAGGTTGTGTCCTGTTGTGAGTTGTCTGACCCCAGAGGGGCAGCGTTAAGAAGATGTTCATAGGAGACTGGAGAGATGGCTCAGTGGTTAAGGGTGCATGCTGCCCTTGCAGAGAACCAGGGTTCAGTTCCCAGCACCCACAGAAGGCAGCCCATAACTCCAGCTCCGGGAGATCTTATGCCCTCTTCTGGATTCTGGGGACACCCACATTCATGTCCATTTGCCCATTTGCTCCCAAGTATACATATAATTTAATGATGATGATGATGATGATGACGACATTCATGGGGCTAATGAGATGACTCAGCAGATGAAGGCTCTTACTGCCAAGCCCAATGATCCAGTTTCCATCCCTGGGAGCCACACGGTGGAAGGAGATAGCCAACTCCTGCAGATTGTCCTCTGACTCCCACACACATGCCAAGGCACATATGCAGCCCCTACACAGATAAATAAGTAAATAGATGTGATAATAATTTTAGAGCCAGGCATGGTGGCTCACGCCTTTAATCCTAGACAGAGGTAGGAGAATCTCTGAGTTCTAGGCTAGCCTGGTCCACAGAGTGAGTTCCAGGACAGCCAAGGCTACACAATGAGATGCTGTCTCAAAAAACCAAAAGTAAATTAGTATAAATAAAGAAGCACATTCATGGGCTTGGGAAATGGCTCCGTTGGTAAAGTGCTCACTGGGCATGACAATCTGAGTTCAGATCCCCAGCACCCATGTAAAGGTCAGGTGTGACACATATCTGTAACTCCCACACTGGGGTGGGGGCCGAGGCAGAGACAGGAGGTTTCTGAGAGCTTGCTGGCCAGCCAGTCTATCTTAAACAGAGAGCTGCAGGTTCAGTGAGAGACCCTGTGTCAAAAAATAAGGTGGAGAGTGATGGAGGGAGACTTGTGATACCGGCCTCTAAGCTCCACAGTGCACACGAGTGAGCACCTATATCTAAACAAGGACTCATGCACACGCCACACATCTGGACAGGTTACAGTTCACCACTGAAGGATGCCAACACAGGAGCTCAAGGCAAGAACTCAGACGTAGAGACAATGCAGGGACACTGCTTACTGGCTTGCTGCCAGGCTCATGGTCACCTTCCTTCCTTATGCAGTCCATTCTCCTCTCTGCCCAGGGGTGGCACTGCCCACAGGGAGCTTATCCTCTCCCATCCACTAACAGTTAAGAAAATGCCCCACAGACATGCCACATGCCAATCTGATGGAGGCAGTTCCTCATCCTGTCTTCCCAGGTGACTCTAGCTTCTGTCAAGTGGACAAAAAACTAAGCCATACAGTTGATGATGTGCTTGCCACAGAAGCTCGAGGAACTGAGTTTTATCCCTACCACCCACATACAAATCTGGACATGGCGGCATGTGTTTATAACCCCCGTGTTGCCGAGGTGGAGGCAGGTGGATCCCTGGAGTTCCCTGGCCAGCTAGGCTAGCCTACTCAGGTGAGCCCCAGTTAGTGGGAGGCCCTGTCTCAAAAAGCAAGATGGACATCTCCTGAGGAGCAAGACCAGAGGTTTACATCTGGCATACACACATGTATACACACATGTATATACACACTCAAGTGCACCCATGCACATGAACTTACACACACACAACACACACACACACACACAGCAGTCACCATTTTCTTTCTGAACAGTTAGGTTTACCAATTATAAATCTAAATTTAAAAATATTGCTGGGCAGTGGTGGAGCATGCCTTTAATCCCAGCACTTGGGAGGCAGAACCAAGCAGATCTCTGTGAGTTTGAGGCCAACCTGGGCTACAGAGTGAGTTCCAGGAAAGGCTCAAAGCTACACAGAGAAACCCTCTCTCGAACCGGCCCCCCCATTTATTTATTTATTTATTTATTACAAGATAGGATCTCACTATGTAACTCTGACTGTTCTGGAACATATCATGTAGACTAGGTTGACCTCAAACTCACAGAGATCCACAGAGATCCACCTGCCTCTGCTTCCTGAGTGCTAAGATTAAAGATGGCACCAAGCCAAGTTAAGATTTATTATTATTATTTATTTATTTTTTTTTTTGGTTTTTTGAGACAGGGTTTCTCTGTGTACCTTTGCGCCTTTCCTGGAGCTCACTTGTAGCCAGGCTGGCCTCGAACTCACAGAGATCCGCCTGCTCTGCCTCCCGAGTGCTGGGATTAAAGGCGTGTGCCACCAACGCCCGGCCTAAGATTTATTATTTTTAATTATGTGTGTGTGTGTCCACATGAGTGCAATATCTGCAGAAGCGAGAAGGCTGTTGGATCCCCTAGAGCTGGAGTTACAGGCAATTATAAACTGTTCACTGTGGGTGTTGGGAATGGAAATGGTGTTCTCTGAAAGAGTAATAAGTGCTCTTAACCACTGAGCAATCTACCCATTTCCTTTTTTTAATTGTTGAAATGGGGTTTTACATTGTAGCCCATGCTTGCCTAGAACTCACTGTATATCCCAGGCTCTCCTTCATCTCACAGCAATCCTCCTGAAGGCTGGCACTTCAGGCATGAGCCACTGTATCTCTGTATTCTCATGTATTCATGTCATCAGCAGTTGCTTAGTGTGCCCGGCATGGTAGTAATCTCAGGGTGCAAGAAGTGGAGGCAGGAAGGTAGTGCATGTCACACCAATCTGGGCTGTATAGCAAGAACCCAAACCTGCATCAACCAAACCAAACCCAACACAGAACAAAACAATTGCCTGCCCATGCCTGTGACCAGCAGGCTCTGTCCTGGGTGCTGGGATGCAGGGCCAACCAAGACAATTCTCTGTTCCCTTGCAGTTCACATTAGCATTTATGTGTGGCTAACAGAGCAGGGAAGTGTGGTCAGGTGAGTGTAGGAAGGTGTGGGGGTGGCAGAGAGCGGGCTGTGATGCCTTCCTGAGCTACAGAGAGATGTGAGGAAAAGTAGAAGTGGTATACAGTAGGTACTGACTAGTGGCAGACTGGTTTAGAGGGTAAATGGCCATGCTAGTGGAGCTGTCATTTCAGCACTGGTCATATTGTACCCACATCTCCCTTCTTCCTGTCCTCTCTGTTTCCAAGATAAGGTCCTATTATGTAGCTTAAAGTCACCTTATAGCTCAAGCTGGCTTTCAACTCACTGTGTAGCCCAGGCAGACCTCAACTGCATGATCCTCTTTCTTCAGCTTCTGAGAGGTTATAATGACAGGCATGTACTACCATGCCTAGTCTTTCTCCCTTTTCCTTGGTGTGTATGTGTGTGTATGTAGTCAGAAGTTTTCCTGTGTCCCACCCAGTCCTGCAGGTACTCAGACCCAAATAAACACACAGAGGCTTATATTAATTACCAACTGTATGGCCATGGCCTATGGCTCAAGCTTCCTGCTAGCTAGCTCTAATAACTAAACTCAGCTCATTTCCATTAATCTATATGTTGCCACGTGTTCTGTGGCTTTACCTGTGTGCCATTACCTGCTGCTCCCTGAACGGCAGAATGGTGTCTCCCCTTACTCTCCTTTCTCCTTTCACTGTCTCCATTGGATTTTCTCGCCTGGCTCCATCCTGCCCTGCCATAGGCCAATGCAGCTTTATTTATCAACCAATCAGAGCAACACATATTCACAGCGTACAGAAAGACATTCTACAGCATATGGGTGTCTACATGTATGTGGAGGGCAGAGGTGAACTTCTGGTATCATTCCTCACCTTTATTTTGTGACAGAATCTCTCACTGGCCCAGAACTTGCCACATAGACTAGGCTGGCTGGCCAGTAAGCCCCAAGGATCTGCCTGTTCTCACCTCCTTGGCGCTGTGGTCACTGGTCTGCACTACCTCACTGGCTTTTCTTTACATAGGTTCAGAGAATTGAACTCAGGCCCCTGTGTTTGCATTTCACCAGGCTATCTACCCAGCCCTCCTTTTAAAATTATTTTTATTTTAGGTTATGTATGTGTGTGTATGTCCATGTGTGGGTAGTATATGTGAGTGCTGGTGCCTATGAAGTCCAGAGGTATCAGATCTCCTGGAGCTGGAGTTATGGATGGTTGTGAACTGCCTGATATGGGTGTTGGGACCCAAACACACTCTTCACTACTGAGCAACCCAGTCCCATTTTTTATTTTTTATACTGGTTTTCAAGACAAGATTTCTCTGTGCAACAGCTCTGGCTGTCCTGGAACTTGATTTGTAGACCAGGCTGGCCTCAAACTCACAGAGACCCACCTACCTCTTTCTCCCAAGTGCTGGGATTAAATGTGTGCACCACCACTGCTGGCCTCATTTTTAGTTCTTAGGGACATGATCTTTCACTGTAGCCCAGGCTGCCTAAAACTCACTTTTAAGCCAGGCTGGTCTTGGCTTTTTTTGTTTTGAGACAGTTCATTTGGCTTCATGTGTTTGGACAGAATGTCATGGTGGTTGAGCATGTGGAAGAGAGCTATTCGAAGGAAGTAGAGAGAGGGAGACAGGAAGTGACCAGGAATAATATGCTCTGAAGGACCCACTCCCAGTGACCTACTTTTTTCCAGCTAGATCCCACCTCCAAAACTGTCCATCATCTCTCAGAATAGCAGGCCATCTGGAGACAACACATTCAACACATGAGCCTGTGGGGACGAATCATACTCAATTCATAATGGAGTTTGTATAATGCAATATCATCTTTAAATTGTCTCAGGCTGTTTGGGCAGCTATTCCAAAATGCCAAAGACTGAACAACTAACAAACATCTGTTTCTAGAATTTCTTCCCTGGGGAAATGTGAGCAGTGCCCACCCCCTCCTCATAAGGTCCCAGTGACAAGCCAAAGCATGATTCCATGAGTTTTCCCTAGAGAAATCAGTGAGTTTATTGGGCTTGCTTACAGTACACAGGTTGAGATTGCTTATAGCAATGTGGGGTACCCCAAGTACCCACACTGGACAGTCCTTGCCCGCATGGATGGCGGCTTTTCCTTGGTTGCACAGATGGAGTCCCTTTAGTTAGCCTCCCAGCCTGTGTGCCCTAGCACCTCTAGGACACAGAAGCCACTTGTAATTAGGAAAGAATGGCATATAAATGGCTGGGAGGGGCAACTGGAAGCTCAGGATTGGGTCAATCCATGGACCCAATCGTAACGTACTAGTGCAAGCAGGCACAGCTCATCTGAGGAAGGTAGTGGCTGTTTGCTCGAGGACCAAGTTTTACATCAGAAATTCAGGTCATAGGTGGTGTCGCACACTTGTAACATCAGCACTCGGGATGTGGACACAGGAGTTTGTATCATGAGGAGGATCAGGAGTTGAAGGCTACCCTTGGCTATATAGGTTCAAAACTAATTCGGGCTCGGTTGGACCTTGTCTCAAACGCTGAAGTGAAACTCAGCAACAATCAGAATCAATCAGAAATTCCCTTGAAGTGACAGGAACTTTGAATTTGAGATCAAACTCCCAGCATGGTCTGTGTTTTCCAGATTTCCGATGTCCAAATATTTCTTGTACCCTCAGACAGTACCAAAAGGGCTGGAGATAACTCTGGTATCCTCTGGGGAGGCCATGAATTCCATTGATGAGGTTCACCCTCCTGACCTCATTGTCTCGGAATTCCTCCTCCTGATGCCATTATATCAGCTTGTACCATTTGAATTTGGCAAGGGAAGGCATGAGCATTCAGTCCATGATGCTGGGGCTCACCTAATTTTACCATTTGACCCAGAGGCCATCCCATCAGCGGTCTCTCCCAGGAGTGTGGCTTGGACCCAGGATCTTTTCTATGATCAGGCCTCTCTTTGCTCAGAACTCCTCCTCAATACCTGCTCTCTGCAGCCCTGCAGGGTATGCAGGGAGCACTCAGACCTGTTGCTTTGTAAGAGGTCGCCTCATTTAGAATCATGGGATAGTTTCTCTGGATTCCGACAAAGCTCTGTAAGCTCTGACCGGGTACACAAGGCCCCAGTTACATGCTTCCTCGGTCACGGTTTCTCTCCACAGCAATAAAACAGTAATGAAGATGCCAACGTGGATTTTTCTCTTGTCCGAACTTTAGTTTGATGATGATCATTTTGGTCTCTCTGGTTTTCTCAGCACTTATCACCAAGAAGAGCCTAATTCATTCATTCATTCATTGAAACAGAGTACACTGTACACTGGCCCAGGCTAGCCTCAAACTCATGACATTCCTCCTGTTTCAGCTTTCCAAGTGCTGGGATACAGGCATGAGTTACACCATGCCTGGCAAATTACTTGTCAGTAACTCAATATATTCAATATGTTTCTCTCTCTCTCTCTCTTTCTGTGTGTGTGTGTGTGTGTGTGTGTGTGTATTCATGTGTGCTTGAGTGTGCACCAGCCTGACGTCAATGTTCTGTGTCTTCTTCAGTTGCTCCCCACCTTATTTTGAGGCAGGGTCTCTCACTGAACTTGGAGCTCACTAATTTGGCTGGACTGGCTGGCCAGCAAGCTTCAGGGATCCCCCTGTCTCTATGCCCCTTCCCCCCAACTGAGCTAGGGTTACGGATACACCCTGCCACACTCAGCTTTTCCATGTGTGTTAGGGGATTTAAACTCAGATATTCATGCTTGTGTGACAAGCACTTACAATCTGAGCCATCTTTCTAGTCCATCTTTTTCAGACAGAGGCTCATAAGGCCCAGGCTGATTTTGAACTCTCAATGTAGTTCAAGTTGACCTTGAACTTGATCCTGTTGCTTCATTTTCTGAGTGCTGGGATTATAGGTATGTGCTACTATATCTATCTATCTATCTATCTATCTATCTATCTATCTATCTATCTATCTATCTATCTATCATCCATCCATCCATCCCTCAAACTTCCATTACAGCTACCAGCATGTCTGAGTTTATTGTTTATTATGTAGCCCAGGCTGGTCTCAAATACTCTGTTTAGCTGAGAATGGCTGCTGATTCTTCTGCCTTGGGCTCCGGAGTGTTGAGATTACAGGCAGACATCATGATACCCAACTTTTTACTTTTAATTAATTCATATTTAATTAGCTACGTGGCTGGTGGCTCCATAGCAGCACAGATGTACTACCCGGGGCTTAATGATATTCACAATTGACATTTTTGAAAAGAAAAGCAGAGTGCATGATGCATTTCATGCACAGCTCAACAGGAAACAAGACATCTATGCTTCCAACTATGCTACATTGATCGTTGGAGATAATGGTCAGCTCTTTTTGAGTATCCTGTTGCCCGGCAACCTCACATCCACTGGTCCCTCTGGCCATTAGTTATCAAGATCAGAATCAATTCTTTCAGCATTAGAGTGCTGTAGTTTCCTGATTAACCTTCCCAATATTTTCTCTTAATAAAGGGGGCCCTGCCTGCTTCCCCAGCTGCTACTACCCTTACCTAAAGTCCTTTCATTGAGTATTTCAAGGTGGTTGGAGCCAAGATAAAACCAAGAATGTATTTCAAAGAAAGGTCTCAGAGGAAAACAAATCGATTTCAGTGCATTTGGAGCGTGGATATCCTTAGATGTGGGGGTGCTACAGCTCTGTGAACCCCTGGGAGGGAGGGAGGAAGGAGAGAGAGAGAGAGAGAGAGAGAGAGAGAGAGAGAGAGAGAGAGAGAGAGAGAGAGAGAGAGCAGTTTGCTCTAGAATGTGAGTCTCCTGGGGAATCTGTGGCTACCTTATTTGAGAGCCAATGCTTAGATTCTGTGTGTGTGTGGGGTGGGGGGTGGAATTGGACTGAAAACAATCTGCATCATGTATCAGAAAACTCTCCCACTCTGGAATTTTAAAATTCTTATTATTTATGTGTGTGTGTGTGTGTGTGTGTGTGTGTGTGTGTGTGTGTGTGTGTAAGGATGTAAGGATGCAGCACATTCGTGTAGAGGTCAGAGGACAACTCTCTGGAGTTAATTCTTGCCTTCCACTATGTGGGTCCCAGGATTGAACTCAGGTAGTTAGGCTTGGAGGCAAGTTCTCTTATCCACTGAGCCATCTCACTGGCTTCTGGGTTTTTGTTATTTGATACAGGGTCTCACTATGTTGCTCAGGCTGGCCTCAAACTAGTGATCTTCCCGCATCAGCCTCCTGCGTGCTGTGATCACAGGCATGTGTTGCTGCGTGTTGTATTAACTACTTTACTTACCTCTCTCTCCCCCTTCCTCCCTCCTTCTAGAGAAGGTCTCGTGTATCCCAACGAGTCTCAAGCTAGCTATGTATCTGAGGATGATCTTGAACTCCTGATCCCCCTGCCTGTATCTCCCTAGTGCTAGCATTACAGGCATACACTACCATGCCTGGTTTTAGGCAGTTGTGGTGGGCTCCAACTGTGGCCCTCAGGCACATTTGGCAAGCACTCTACCCACTCAGCCACAGCCTTGGCCCTTTGTGTCCGTCTCTCATCCACATCTCATGAACCTCTCAGGCTGTGCTGACACGGTATTTTGGAGCTGTGGTTGAGAACCTGTACTGTGGCATGGTTTTCCTTTGCTGGACTGAACTCTGCAGGGGCTGGATTTGGGGTCTTCAGAGCAGAGCACAAAGACCATCTGGGATGGACCCTCTCATTGGAGCTATGCGTGAGGCTGCTGGTATGTGTGGGCTAGAGAAGGGACTAGCTTGGGACCTAAGCCTTCCCCTAAACAAAACTCCCCAAGGTGTCCCGTTAAATCAACAGAGCTATGTTGGTGGTAGGGCACAATGCTTGCTAATTGCTGGCAAGGCGGGGCGGGGTGGGGGTGGGGGGGGGGGGTGGGCGGGAGTTAGAGTGAACTTGCTGTCCTGTGTGCACCTCTGTGTTTCTGTCTGTAGAATGGTAGCACCATATTATCCTCCTAGTGCCAGGTGAAGCAGGGGAAGGGACTGTCTGTGACGTGATCCTTGGGGGAGTTGAGCAGTGGGATTCCTACCCTCAGTACTGGAGCTTGAACTCAGGACCTCCTGCAAGCTAAGTAAGGACCTACTGCTAATTCATACCCCCAGCCCCTCACTGGGGGATTCTAGGCAGGGGCTCTACCACTGAGCCACACCCAGCCCCTCACTGGGGGATTCTAGGCAAGTGCTCTACCACTGAGCCACACCCAGCCCCTCACTAGGGGATTCTAGCTAGGTAGGTGGTCTCCACTGAGTCACACCCCAGCCCTTTTTAATTTTTATTTTGAGATAGGGTCTCATTAAGTTCTCCAAGCTGATCTTGAATTCACTCTGTAGTTCTGGCAGACCTGGAACTTGCTATCCTCCTGCCTCAGCCTCCCAAGTAGCTGGGCTCTCAGGCCTGCACCCTTAAGTCTGGCTTGCTTGGCAGTTTTGCTGCCCTGAGGAGGAGTCTCGGGTGGCACAAACCCAAGGTCTCTTTCCCAGAGACTGAGCCAGGTCACTGTGAGCCTTGTGGGAGGAGCCCTGAATCTATGAATGGACACAAAGAAACGGCTGGGGCTCTAAAGAGAGGGAGAACTGCCTCCCGGGGGCCCACTTGTTCCTGGCTGTCCTTGGCCTCTATGGGACCGACAGACAGAACTCCCTTTGTCCAGGAGTCTGGGCAAACCTCTTTAGTCTCTTGTCCAAGGGACTCAGGGTCGCCACTGGCAGGCACCAGCCCAGCGGGGGGAGGGGCAACGGCTGTAGCAACTTTCTCCTTCTCTCTGGGAATACAGACCTCCACACCCCAGTGACAGGCCAGAGGGAGAGAGAGAGAGAGAGCACCTACAGAAGCTGAGGCAGGGCCTCCCAATGCCCCCTCAGCATGCTCTCTCTCCATTCGTTCTGACCCTGTTCAGCATAGCCAGTCGCCCACCTTTGTCTGCAGATTCCAGTCTCCCGCTGTTGAAGTCGATGGGAACACACTGGGGCTGTGTGCAGGCCATTCAGCCTTGCCCACTGCTCACCATATTTCTATGTTCAGCCCTTATTCCTTCCAGATGTGGACTGGCAGGTCCTGGTGTGGACTTCTCATCTTTCATTCCTCTTCTCCTGTAGATGGGCATCCAGGGGATCTCTGACAGCGATTTTAGCCAGCACTGAGCCCCCCACCCCACCCAGCAGAAAAAACAAACTGGTCCTTTGTTTTTTAAGTCATTTATATCCCCTTCATGTGTGTGTGTGTGTGTGTGTGTGTAAAATACTGCCACGGGAAGTGACATTTTGTTTCAGAGTGATGGAACGCAGACAGCTAACAAATGGAGGTCAGAAAACAGCTTTTGGGAGTCGGTCCTCTCCTTTTACCATGTGGGTCTCGGGGCTTGAACTCAGGTCATCAGGCTTGGCTGAAAGCACCTTTACCTTTTTTACTTTTAGCCATCCCACCCCCTCCCTACATGTATGTTTTTTCTCTGTCTGGTTTTGAGCACTGATTAAAACCTGAATTCTAGTAATTAAAATGTGTCTGGATTATTAGATCCCCCCCCCTTTCTCTCTCTTTTTCCTTTTCGAGACAGGGTTTCTTTGTGTAACAGCTCTGGCTGTCCTGGAACATGCTCTGTAGACCAGGCTGGCCTCGAACTCAGAGATTCTCCTGCTTCTGCCTTCCTAGTGCTGGGCATGTGCCACCACTGCCCAGCTAGAATTTATTTTTTAAAATCTCATTAAAGTGCTGTGGGTTTGGCTCTGTGGTAGTTAGTGTGACATTCTACCCAAAGTACCACAATCAATCAATCACTATCAATCAACCAACCAATCAATCAATCAATCAGTCGGGCTGGGATGTGGCTCAGCTGGTAGAGTGCTTGCCTAGAATGTTCAGCTCTGCATTAACCAGATGTGGTGGCATATGTCCATCATCCCAACATGGGCAGCAGACCCCAGAGGACTGCTGTGATTTCAAGGCCAGCCTGGGCTAGCTCTAAAAATTAATATTTCTTTCATTCTCTTTGCATCTGGTCTTTTCCCAGTGTAGATGACAGTGAGGTCGGGCTGGCTTTCCCTCATATTTCCTACTTTTCCAGGTCAGCAAAGTAGCCTCACCACTTAAAAATTGTGTGACTAGCCAGCTGTGGTGGCATGCATCTGTCATCCTAGCACCAGGGAGCGGAAGCAGGAGGACTGAGCATCCATGGCTACCCTAGGCTACATAGTGACATCCTATTTAAAAACAAAACATATAGATTGTGGTTTCACTTGTCCCTACCTTGATGAATGGACTTCTCAGATGTGTCCGTAAAGACATCATCATCCACAGCTGGGACTGGGGAGTTTGTCATCTGGTAATGTGCTTGCTGTACAAGCATGAGGGCCTGAGTCCTAGCACCAGCAGCCACATTAAAAATAAGCCAGGCTCGGTAGTGTATGTGTTGTAATCCCAGTATTGGGGAGGCAGAGAATTCTTGGGGCTCACTAGTCAGCAGCCTAGACTGCTTGGGGAGTTTCAGGATAATGAGAGGCCCCATCTCATAAACAAAGTGGAGCCAGGGAGATGGCCAGAGGGTAAAGTGCTTGATGTGGTGGCGTGAGGACTAAATCCATGTAAAGCTGGACACGGTAGTGGGTATCTGTAATCTTGGTGCTTCTGTGGCAATGTGGGAGGCCCAGAGAATCACCATCTCAAACAAGGAAGAGAGCCTGCCTCAAGCAAGGTGGAAGGCAAGGACCAATGATGGAGGCTGTCTACACACACACACACACACACACACACACACACACACACACACACACACGATGAATGTAATAAATTTTGTTTTAAAGAAGCAGTTGGTCTGCACTGTTTGCTTTGTCACCTTCTGAGATCTGCTTGGTGATGGAGAGATGGAGCCTCAGATAGTCTGGGAAGTCTCATGTGCATAGAGAGTTACAAAATGTCCACAGTCATTAGGGGCCATTCCAGTAGGTTTCTCAGGTGTACTATCTTGCAACAAGCCTTGCCCTGCTCTAGTATATTGCTCTGACTTTGCCTACATCTTGGCACTTCATCGTTAAACGTATCAACCTGCCTTCTCCCACATGCCCAGAACACCCCCTCACTCCTGAAACCAAACATGCCCCATTGTTCAATACTGGGACCTGATACCCGGTCACTCATCATGTCTCCCTTCCCTTCAAATAGTTCTTAAGATCAAGCTGTCATTGCGGATCTGGCTGCTGTGATATGAATGTGTATTTTATTTCCTATGTGGCCTTTTGAGTTGGTTCCTTTCATTTAGCGTAGCCTTTTTTTGTGGGGAGAGCTGGGGATTGAACTCAGGACCTCGTATGTGCTAGGCCAGCACTCAGTGGGCTGCACCTTCTGTCCCTAGCATGGTGTTTGAGGTTCCCCTGAGCTGTAGACTGTAACAGCCCATAGTTCTCTCTCTCTTTATTTTATTTGTTGTATTTGTTTGTATGTGGGGGTACACACACGCCATGGAACCTGTGTGGAAGTTAGAGGACAGCTGTGGGAGCTGGTTCTCTCCTCCGCCATGCGGGACCCAGGAATCGAACTCAAGTCGTCAGGTTTGGTAGCAGGGGTTAGCATCTACCGAGGCAGCAGCCTGCCTCTGCCGCCAAAGCAGTTACATCATCAGCTGTCACCAGGTGTCTTTCCACCACCAGCTGTGCGAACATGCGCGTCCCGTGAAAGTGCCCGCCAGTCACAGCTCGCTCTCTTACCTCCCCTTCCCTCTTGCTCTTCCCTGTTCTGTTTTTCTGTCTGTTGTTTGTCTGCCGGCCTGCCTGCCTCTCCCATGTCCCCACTCCGACGTGGCCTTTCGCTCTTTCACGCTCCCTCTCTCCCCTCCCCTAATAGACCTCTTGCACTAACTCCGTGTTTGCTCAGTGGCACACCTTGGCAGGGCCCTCTGAGAGGTACCCACTGTGCCTCTTTTTCTTTTTCTTCTTTTTTTTAAATCCTTACAGCTTAGTCGCTGAGCCATCTCGCTGGGCCCACTCTCTTTTAACGTCGTGTGTATACACTCGCCTGTGTGTGTGCAGCTCAACTGCACGTGTGCACAGTGCCGATAGAGACTGACTCCAGGTGGCTTCCTCGGTTGCCCTCCATCTTATTTTTCTGATTGTGTCTCACTGAACCGGGAGCTCAGCGAGTCAGCTAGACTGACTGGCCAGGAAGGAGACTCAGCATTCTGTTCTCAGCTGCCAGGGTCTGGCCTTGGATTCTGGCTCGGTTTGGGAGCCTGCCAAGGGGCTGCAGCCACATGGCCATCGGGGCTTCAAGGCTGGCCACAGAATGGAAAGTCTGTTCTCAAGGGATGGGGGAGAAGGGCCTAGCCTCCGCCTTTACTTTGCCTATCACAGGCCTGCTAAGAGTGTTGGCTATCTCACTGGAAATTTCTAGCTATCATTTTTTGGTTTGTTAGTTTCAAACAAGGTCTTTGTTGTATAGCCCAGGTTGGCCTTGAACACCTCAGTCTGCTGCCTCTTCCTGCCCAGTGTTGGGATTAGCACACTCAGTTTCCTGCAGTCTTGGGGTTGCTTCTTTGATTGGCAGCTTGCTTCTGAAGCAGCTACACTTGATATATTTTGTCTGTTAACATCAGAGCTCTGGGGCTGGGGGTAGTGACTTGGGAGGTCAAGTGTCTGCTGCACAAACACAAGGACCCCCAACACCCATGTAGAAAGTTGGGCATGGCAGTGCACATCTATAACCCCAGCCCCAGGGAGGCAGAGACTGGTGCGTCCCTAGAGTCCATTGGCATCCAACCGAGCCAAATCGGTCAGCTTGAGGCTCAGAGAGAGACCCTGAGATCTCAGAAAGGAAGGTGGAGAGTGGCTGAGGAAAACACCCAGTGTCAGCCTCTGGCCTCCACATGCACACACACACACACACACACACACACACACACACACACACACACACACTGCCCTGATCTACAGGGGACTGATACATTCATACATTGGAATACTTCTCAGCACTGAAGAGGAAGGGGGGCTGGGGGAGCGGCTTGTGGGGGAGCACTTGCCTCGTGTCTTGATTTCCTTCCCTGTTGCTGTGATGAGATATCCTGACAAGGACCACATAAGGGAGAAAGGATTTATTTCAGCTGAAGTTCAACGGTCCTATCCATCATGGCAGGCAAGTCAAGGCAGCAGGGGCTTGAGGCAGTTGATCTCACTGTACCCACGATCAGGAGAATGAAGAGAAGATTGTATGCTGCTGCTCACTCAGCTCCACCCCACTTTGGAGACAGGTTCTCACTATGTATACCTGGCTGACCTGAAACTCTCTATGTAGCCCAGGCTGGCCTCTAACTCTCAGAGAAGTGCCTGCCTTTGCCTCCAGGAGGATTAGGATTAAAGATGTGGCCTCCTTCTTCATCTATACATTCTAGGATCCCATCCAGTGAATGGGTACCACCCACAGTGGGCGAGTCTTCCCACCTCAATTAATAAAATCAAGATAATCCCCACAAGAATGACTGGAGGTCCGATTCTCAGGTGATTCTAGACTCTGTCAGCTCGTCAGTTGACACTAACCATCACGCCTAGCATGCACAAGGCCTTGGAGTCCTTCTCCAGTACTGCAAAATAAAATGAATCACAAAGAAAATAAAAAGAAGAGGGGCTGTGGAGATGGCTCAGTTTGCATATCCAGTGCCACCTGAGGGCTGGAGTTCAGTCCTCAGCATCCACGTGCAGACCTGGTGTGATATCAACCTCTACATACATGTGCAAGCACACACACAAAGTAAATAAATAAAAAACTTCATAAAACAGCAACACACTGAGCCAATGAAATGACTCGTCAGTGAGAAGCTCTTGCATAGCCGTGTGAGTTTGAGTCCTGGAACCCCCAAAGTAGAAGGAGAGAACCAACTCTTACATTGTTTGCTGACCCTCATGTGGATACCCTGACTCAAACTCTCTCTCTAAAAAATTAGGAAAGAGCATAAACAACGCAGGTAAAATTCATTATACTAAATGTTAAAACCTGACTTAAAGGCTGTGTAATGGGGAAAAGGAGACGAAAGAGTTGAGAAATGACCAAAACGATCTTTAACAAGAATTTTTTTTTTCAGTGTTGGGGATAGAAACCAGGGCCTGGTACATACATACTAGGCATGTGGTCTACTGCCAAACCACACCTCCAGAACCTCACTGGGTGTGGGGGGGAGTGGTTTCTAGGTAGGTGCTCTATTGCTGACCCCACCTGCACCCCTCACTGGGGTTATTTAGACAAGTGCAGTACCACTGAGCTGTATCCTCAGCCTTAAGGTTTCCTTTAGTGTGGTCCATTTTTCTTTTGTGTACACAAGTTCCTCTTTGACTCATTTGCATAGATTGTTTGCTATTCAAAGCACAGCTCCCTTCCACCTAAGAATGTGCTTTGTCTTGATTCATCTATTGGTTTTCTGAAACAGGGTCTCATGTAGTTCAGGTTAACTTCAAATTCACTGTGTAGCTCAGACTGCCCTTAACGTCCTGATCCTGATCTGGGGCTACAGGCATGCATCATTATAGCCAGCTACATTATTTAAGGGTGATGACGAGTTCATAATCAAAAAAATCCATTAAAACTCCCCAAACCATGTTACAAAATCAGGAGACCTTTTTATTGTATACAAATTAAAACACAAAAAGTGAATTCGTTGCTCTTTAAAATGCCTGTCTAAGGTTTTTTGAAGAAAAGCACTGGGTCACAAGGAGTTAAAAGAAAAGTCCATGGGTCTTTGGGGTGGTGGGAATGGTTTCTTGGGCTTTTGCCAAGGCATGCTCCCCCCACTTTCAAGCCTCTCTTTTTTTCCTCCTCCATCACCCTCCATTCAATAGCTACAGCCTAAAGGAGAGACAAGGGGAGTTTTGTGGAAGACAGAAATAAATAAATAACGGCCTGCCCCAGGTCGCCACGGCAACTGTGACATCACCCTGGACCCGCATGGCTGGCACCATGGGTGGCTTGCCTGGAGTTAAAGGCACAGGAGAGGATAAGGTGGCTCCTGGTGACAGGTGCAGGACCTCCTTCCTGCAGAGGGTGATGAGCTTGCCCACCTGTGGGTCTCTCAGTTGTCCACCTACTTTCAGACCAGCTGGTGGCCGCATCAATTGTCATTGCTTCTTGGGGGCTTTGATAGAGCTAATTATCACACCTGCTGTGACATGGGCCACTGTCATCTGCCTGCAGGAATGGAGTAGCCTACACTCAGTGCTTGGGCACAGAGTTATTCTTTCACAGTTCTTGGAAGGCTGACTTCCAGGATCGAGGTGTGGGCAGGACTTGTTCTTTCTAGTTCTGAGGTCTCCTCTTCTAGGTTCTGGAATCTTTGGTGGCTTCGAGAAATGTTGCTCCCATCTTTGCCTCTGTGACATGAGGCCATCTTCTCCCTGCAACTGCCTTATATGTCGTCCTTCTCCATACTGTTCTTCTGCAAAATTTTATTTGTGGTACTGGAGCTTGAACCTAGGGTCTTGCATATGCTGAGCCATGCCCTGGTCCCTCATTGGGGGATTCCAAGCAAGTTCTCTACCACTGAGCCACACCCCAGCCCCTCACTGGGGGATTCTAGGCAAGTTCTCTACCACTGAGCCACACCCCAGCCCCTCACTGGGGATTCTAGGCAGGGGCTCTACCACTGAGCCACACCCCAACCCCTCTCTGGGGGATTCTAGGCAGGGGTTCTACCACTGAGCCACACCCCCAACCCCTCACTGGGGGATTCTAGGCAGGTGCTCTACCACTGAGCCACATCTCCAAACCTCTTTGTGCTTGGAGTCAGGACCCCCCTAAGTTGCCCAGGATTAGTCTCAGCCCCACTTTATATCTCCAGCAGCTCTCAAACTTGTGACTCTCCTGTCTCAGCTTCCCAAACAGCTTGGATAATCTGCACTAGATGTGTGCCTGGTGTTCTTTCTTTTTAAAAAATATTATTATTTTTTTTATGTGTATGGGTGTTTCGCCTGCATTAAATGTTTCATATCCTCTGGAGATAGACTAATAGACAGCTGTGAGCTGCCATATGGATGCTGGGAATTGAACCCGGGTCTTTTGGAAGAACAGCCAGTGCTCTTAACCGCTGAGCTAACTCTCCAGCCCCCACATGTCTGGTTTGCAATCTGCCCCTGCAAAGGCACCCACATCCTGGGATGGAAAACACTGGGAGTTGGTTTTTATGGTCCAGAAGTTCTGGGACTTTCAGCCTGGCACCTTAGTTTTCTTACCTGTCTGATGAGCTCAGCGTTCCCCTGTCCATGTGACAGCGGAATTACGTGACCAGGACTGTGCAGTCCGGCGTGGATGCTGTGGAAGAGCAGTGGCTAGAGCAGTGGGTCAGGGGAGCTGACATGGTCTCTGGAGTCGTGGAGGTATCATCATATATCAGACACAGGAGCACCAGAACAAGCCATGTGGCCAGCACCGAACCACCTCCCTCCGGCCTTTGTCCCTGTCTTGCCACACCGGCATTCCAGAAGCTAGCCTACAGAAGGCATCCAATAAATGCTCTGTGAACTATAGTAGCAGAGAGCAGGCTCACAGAAAGCTTCTCATCAAAAGCTCCAGCATATTTACCAGCACAACTCCAGTATACAAAAGGTGTTCAATAAATGGTCCTCGAGCTGTCCCTGACTTGCAGACAGCAAGGTGCTCCACAAATGCTCCATCTACTGTATCAGGAGAGTACTGGCAAACAGAAGGTGCTAAATGCATGTTCCAGGGACCTTGCATTGATCCAGCAGGTACTCAATAAAACCTCAAAGAATCATGATGCACAGGGCTCTTTGTTCTGAGCTATACGTTTTGGAGGAACGCACAGTAATAATTGTGTTCACATGTGTGTGAACACGCATGTGGACACCAAAGGAAGATCCTGAGTACTTTTCTCTATCGGTCTCTGTTTTGTTACCTTAAGACAGGGTCTGTGTCTGAATCAGATCAGAAGCTCAGGTATACTGGCCAGTGAGATGTCAGGATCTGTCTGTGTGTGTCCTCTCTCCTCCGCCGCCAGTGCTGGTATTATAGGAGTGTACAGCCACACCCAACTTTTTCACATGAGTGCTTCAGGATTCAAACTCAGGTCCTTGTGTTGTGCAGCAAGCACTTTTACCCACTGAGCATTTATTTCCTCAGCCTGTATAAATGGAATCATGAGGGACTGAGCTCGATGTCTTTGGGTGACATCTGACTCCCTCTGGTGGAGGATGCTGGGTGAAGCTCCAGGGGAAACTTGAGAGTCTGCAGAGAACACTGCACAGCTTGCTGGTTCTGTCTTTTAGGCTGAGAGCCGGATGTGTACAGTTGTTTCCATCGGAAGATCTGGGACACCTCTTCCTGGTCCCACTGACTCTCAAGTGTCAACCAGGCTCACTGAAATGCCCTTCACACTCATGTCATGGTAGAGACAGGCTCAGAAACCGGCTGGGCTGGTCTTGTACCACCTGGTGATGTAACTTCTCTGCTCCAAACTGTGCTGTATGGAGGCAAAGACATTTGAGGGTTCCATAAACCAACACACAAGAAATGCTTGTTATTTTAAAATATTTATTTATTTATTAGACAGGGTCTCAATATGTAGCCCTGGCTGACCTGAGACTCTCTGAGTAGACCAGGCTGGCCCTGAAATCACATAGATTTACCTGCTTCTGACTCTTAAGAGCTGGGATTAAAGGCGTGCACCACAAATGTTTATTAGCGTGCATGTGTGCATGTGTGTGTGTGTGTGTACACATATATGCAGGTGTGCAGAAATGCTAAGATGGCCTCAGATCTCCTGGAACTGGAGTTCTAGGGGTTGTGGGCTGCGTGATGTGGGTGTTGGGATCTGAACTTGGGTCCTTTGCAAGAGAATATGAGCTCTTAACCCCTGAGCCATCTCCAGCTCCAGGAATTCTTATTTTTAAGAGAAATTTAAGTCTAGAACTGTGGCTCAGTTGGTGGTAATGTGCTTGCATAGTTTGCGTGAAGCCCTGGGGTCCACCCAGTGCTGCAAGAGCCAGGTGTGGTGATGTGTATCTGTAATCCCAGCACTCAGGATCCTCCTGCCTCTGGCCTGTAAGTGCAGGGGTTACACATGTGCAGTGATTACGTGTGTTTATGAGGTGCTGGGGTGGTACTCAGAGCTTTGCACACACTAGGAAAGCACTCAGCCAGCTGAGTTGTCTCCCCATCCCCAGTAAATAAACATCATATTGAGGATTAGACACGGAACACTTAGTGGGAAAAGATGTTTATTACTTAGGACTGAGGAGATGGCTCACCAGGTAAAGCACCTGCTGGATAAGCATGAGGGCCTGAGTTCAAATCCCAGAACCCATGTAAAAGGCAGGTGCATGTGATGACAGAGCTTGCAGTGGGAAGTGGGGCGGGGCCGGAGACAGGCGGGTCTCTGAGGCTCACTGGCCAGCCAGCCTAGTTGAAATGGCATGCTCTGGATTCAGTAAGTGACCCTGTCTGAAAAAAAAGGGAGGGGTGCAATTGAGGCAGACACTCTATGTCGGCTACTGGCCTATGTGTGTGAATACAAAAGCAAGCACATATGCATACACCACAGAAGCACATACACACAATTGAAAACTGCAGTACTCAGAAATCGAGATGGGCCGGGCCGTGGTGGCACACGCCTTTAATCCCAGCACTCGGGAGGCAGAGCCAGGTGGATCTCTGTGAGTTCAAGGCCAGCCTGGTCTACAGGGCGAGATCCAGGACAGGCACCAAAACTACACAGAGAAACCCTGTCTCAAAAAACGAGAGAGAGAGAGAGAGAGAGAGAGAGAGAGAGAGAGAGAGAAGGAAAGCTGTGTGGGTGAGAATCTGGACTCTGGCTTCCTCATCCAGTCTTTCTGAAACTCTTTCTGCCTCTCATTGCAGGTTTATGAATGACCGAGTCCCGGCACACAAGAGGTACCAGCCCACAGAGTATGAACACGCAGCCAACTGTGCTACCCATGCTGTGAGTTGACTTAATGGGGTACTGACATGGGGACCCTTCAGGGTGGGGGGTAAAGAAGGCACTCTCCTCAATCTATGATATATATTATCTGTCTGTATATGCAGGTGAGTGCAGGTGCTCATAGAGGCCCGAAGAGGGCGTCAGATTTCCTAGAGCTGAAGTTTCAGGCAGTTGTGAACTGCTCAGTGTGGGTGCTGGGATTGAACCCAGGTCCTCTAAAAGAGCACTGAAAGCTGGATTTACATTCATGGTGCACACCTTTAGTCTCAGCATCCTGGAGGCAGAGGCAGAGGAGGCAGGAGGATCTCTGTGAGTTTGAGGCCAGGCTGAACATAGCAAGCTCCAGGACAGCCAGAGCTACATAGAGAGATCCTGAATAAAAGAGCACAGATCACTTTTAACTGATGAGTCATCTCTTGTTTCTTTAAAATTATTTATTTTTTATTTTTGTGTGAGTGTGGGTGTGCAAGTGTGGAGGTCAGAGGACAACTTTCAGAATTGCACCGTGGGGCTCAGGGATCAAACTTAGGTATCAGGCTTACATGAAATCATCTTGCTGACTCCATCTTGTTTTATGGATGCTGTCTCTCACTGGGACCTGGAGCTAGTCAAGTAGCCTTGGCTGACTGACTTGATGATGCCAGGGGCCTGACAATTTCTGCTTCCCAATTCTGGGATTCCAAGCATGGGATTCAGCTTTTGATATGGCAATCTGAACTCAGGTCCTCATGATTGTCCAGCCAGCAATTTGCTGGTGGGGCCATCTCCTCAGTCCTTCTCAAACCACCCCATGTGACCTGTTTCTTTAATCTCTCAGGGGCCCCAGTAGTGCGGGCCTAAAGGAAGCACAATGGACTATAGAACTGTAGGTGGATTTTTCTGTCCCATCAGCCAGCTCCCAAATCACAACACAGAGACTTATTATTAATTATAAAAGCTGATAGCTTAGGCTTGTTTCTAACTAGCTCTTAACAATTTAAATTAAGCCATTTCTATCAATCTATGTGTTACCACATGGCTCATGCCTTTACCTGTCCTCCAGCATGTCTTGCTCTCTCTGTGTCTGCTGACGACTCCGCCCTTCTTCTTCCCATCATTCTCTGTGTCTGACTGTCTTACCTGTACCTCCTGCCTAGCTAAAGGCCATTCAGCTTTTTATTAAACCAATCAGAATGACACACCTTCACCGTGTACAAAAAGATTATTCATAACATTTACCAAGCTAGAATGACCTGTCCATCACTCAGTTGTTAAAACAATTTCCAGTACTCTCATGAGGAAAAGATGGAAGGTTTAGGGGAAGCAGGTCACAGATTTGTAAAGGTAAAGGATTCAGGGGTTTGCTTTCTATAGCTTTTGAGTGGCCTACCTCTCCCCCTGCTCTGTCTATTCTTGAAATGGGGTCCCATGTAGCTCAGGCTAGTCTTAAACTCACTATGTAGCTAAGGATGAACTTGAATTCTGAAGGTTCTTCCTTCAATCTCCACCTCCTGAATGCTGGGATTACAGGTGTTCACTACCATGCCTGCTTTATGTGGTGATGGGGAAGGAACTCAGGGCTTTGGGAATGATTCACAAGTCTTCTTCCAACGCAACTATGGAACTGTACATTTCAAAACTCTTGAAAGAGGGTTGGGGATGTAGCTCAGCTGGTAGAGTCCTTGTACAGTATGAGGGAGGCCCAGGGTACTACCCCCAGCACTGCAAACAAGAAACAAACAAACCTACAAGGATTTGGGAGTTTTTATCCTAAAGCAAGGATAAAGTGTGAGGAGATAGCTGTCTTTGATCTGAGTTCAAGTCCCTGTACCCATAGCAGACAGCTCATAACAGCCTGTAACTCCATCTTCGGGTATTCTAATGCCTTCTTCTGGCCTCCACTGGCACCTGCACTCAATGCATCCCTCCACAAACATAATTAAAATGAATTCTTAAATAATGATGATGATGATAAAACTCTGCATGGAGCCAGGCATGGTGGCACAGGCCTGTGACTCTAGCCTTTGAGAGGCTGAGATTGGAGATAGTTACAAGTTTGAGGCTAGCCTGCCATGAAATCCTGTCTCAAACAGAATTTTCATGGAACCACGTGAACATGTACAACTTTTTTAAAATCTGTGTGTGTGTGTGTGTGTGTGTGTGTGTGTGCCTGCCTATTTGTATGTGAGAGTGTGAGCACACGTGTGCCATGATGCAGGTGTGGAGGGCAGAGGGCAAGGTGTCATTTCTCACCTCCCACCTTGTGTGAGATGGTCTCTGTTGGACAGGTGTAGGCCAGGCTAGCTCGCCCATGCGTTTTTGGGAATTCTTCCTTCCATCTCTCTGTAGAAATGCTGGGATTGTGTAGAAGCACCAGGATTACAGACACGTGCTACCATGTGACCCAAACCACAGGAATAAGGGTTCAAAGCAGCATGGTGTTGAGGAGGAGGACCAGGAACGAGGAAATAAAGACAGAAGGCTGAAATCAGGAGGGCTGCATGAGGTTTCTTTCTTTCCTTCCTTCCTCCTTCCCTCCCTCCCTCCCTCCTTCCCTCCCTCCCTCCCTCTCTCCCTCCCTTTGACAGGGTTTATCTGTGTAATAGTTTTGGCTGTCCTGGAACTCACTCTGTAGACCAGGCTGATCTCGAACTCAGAGATCCACCTGCCTCTGCCTCTCAAATTCTGGCATTAAAGGTGTGCGCCACCACTGCATTTTATATACTATTTGCAGGGGAAATGGGAGAGTCAACAGAAACCTATCCCACAGTGGGACAAAGTCAGCCAGGAGCTAATCAAACAATGTTGCACAAAAGGGACACCAGATATCTCAAGTGTGTCGCAGACTGAGCACACGGTGGCCTTGGACTGATAAGAACAGCCCTTTAGTGGGGAAGAGTTAGATCCCAGGATCTGAAATTGCAGCTCCCCCAAGATTCGGCTCCCAGGCCATTACTGGCTGTGCCAAGCATGTTCATGGTTTTAGACAGGGAACTATGTTCCTTCTCCATACACCAGGGCCTCAGGAAAGCCTTGGATTGCCTGGCTCCCAACAACCATGTCTGTCTTTATTTGGGTTTTCAGGATCTGAACTTGGGTCCTCACACTTGCATGGCAAGTGCCCCACCCATTGAGCCATCTACCCAGTCCATTATGTACAAACTTTCATTTGTAACTGTGATTTTATGTCGATGGGTATTTGGCCTGGATGCTTGTCTGTTCACTGTGTGCATGCCTGGTGTCCACAGAGGCCAGAAGATGGGATCAGATTCCCTAGAGCTGGAGTTACAGGTAGCTGTAAGCCACGGTATGGGTGCTGAGAATTGAACCTGGGTCAGTCAGTGCTCTTAACCACTGAGCTGTCTCTTCAGCTCCCAATAGGTACAGTTTTTATGTCTTATGTGTCAATTCAAGTTTTTAAAAATGAAAATTGACCCCATTCCTCAGAAATGAAACGCCTCACTTCTTTAGTGGCACTGTTAGCCTTCATGTGCTCAGTGGGCACCATGTTGTCTAGGTAATGGGAGCACGATCTAGAGAAAGGGAGCGAGTCAGTGCAGAGATCTTGGGGCTCTGTACTCCCCTGAGCCTGGCTGGTGAGGATGGCTCAGTAAAATGCTTTCTACACAAGCATGAAGACCTGAGTTATTCCCAACACCTGCATGGTAGAAGAGAACTGCCTACCTCTCATCTCCAATAGTCCACTCTTGTACACACACACACACACACACACACACACACACATACACACACACACACACACACACTCAGTTAACAAAAATGTTTCCAATAGACAAACAAGTGGGGTGAACAGTGCCTGAGGAATGAGGCCTGTGGTTGATCTTTGGCCTTCACATGCACGTGCAGGAAAGTGTAACCCAGTGCCGTAAGTCACATAAAACCCTGCTGTGCTCCACATCACATACTCCCCCATGCAACCCGCAAAAGGGCTGGTCCTTGCAGGTGGAGAGATGCTTCAGCAGTTGAGACCATGCACTGCTCTTGTAGACGGTCTGAATTTGTTTCCCAGCACCCATGTGACGGTGATATTTAAGACAGCCAGCTATCTTAAAACCATCACAAAGTCCAGCGCCTAGGGATCCAGTTTCTTCTTCTGGCCTCTTTGGACTCTTGCATTCATAATGTAACTCCCAGCCCCACCCCACATACATACACAAAATTAAAAATAAAATGTATCTTCAGAAAATGTATCTATTTTAAAAAAGGCTGGCCCTGTTCTGTCTTCTCTCACTCTAGTTCTGGATCATTCCCAGCATCCTTGGCAGCTCCAACCTCTACTTCCTGTCGGACGATGACTGGGAAACCATATCTGCCTGGATCTACGGCCTTGGCCTCTGTGGCCTCTTTGTAGTATCCACCATTTTCCACACAGTCTCCTGGAAGAAGAGCCACCTCAGGTACCCTCCACCCAACCCACGGGAAGGGCACATGGGCATACACTCTGTACACACATAGTCGAAGCATGCCAGCTTTCACCGTAACGGGGTCCTGAGGTGCTTTCATAAACCCCCAGCATGGCAGGCAGCCTGGAAAACTGTGCTCTGGTCCCTTACGGGTGGAGAGACTCAGGCTGGAGGGGGTGTCTCCAGGGTGGGGTGGGCACCTCTCTCAACTCTGTCTCTTAGTCTCTCTTCCACTGGGGAAGGCAAGGCTGTCCCTAGGCAGTGCTGTGGGCACTCCCATACCTCCCTGGGACATAGTGGTTATGATCTGCCACCTCCTCTACCCACCCTAGGATGGTAGAACACTGCCTGCACATGATCGACCGGATGGTCATTTACTTCTTCATCGCGGCTTCCTATGCTCCTTGGTGAGTGCCAGCAACCCTCCCCGCTACCCTGGCTGCCTTCCTTTCTCCTGTTTGAATTTCTGTCTACATTTGGGTGGGTGATTGGTGACCACACAGACAGGGAGTAGGTGAAAAGACATGCTCATCTTCTCTCTTGTGCCAAGAAATACCTACTTATTACCAGTGTCCTTCAAGGGTTGTTGTAGTCAAAAAAGAGCAAATGTGTATGTCTATGTGTATGCAAATACTTATGTATACATTAGCATGTATTAACATATATTTACAGATATAAATGTCAACGGTTGTATAGATGTATAGACACATTTGTACATGTATGCAGATATGCATGTGGTTTTGTTTTTGTTTTTTTTAATCATTATTTGTGTGTGTGTGTATGTGTGTGTGTGTGTGTGTGTGTGTGTGTGAGAGAGAGAGAGAGAGAGAGAGAGAGAAGAGAGAGAGAGAGAGAGAGAGAGAGAATGTGTGTGTGGAGGGTGCGGTCTCAGGTTACCCAGGCCAGCCTTGAACTCCCTATGTATCTTAGGCTGGCCTTGGATTCCTGATCCTTCTGCCTCTGCTTTTCCAGTGCTGAGATTACAAGTATGTACCATGGTGCCTGGCTTATATGTGTGTTTTAAAAGCATTACTTTGTGTTGGATGTGGTGGTGCACACCTTTAATCCCAGTACTAGGGAGGCAGAGGAGGGTAGATCTCTGTGAGTTTGAGGTCAGCAGGGCTACACAGTGAGACCCTGTTTCAAAAAAATATATTATTCATATTTTTATCTTTTTTTCCTTGTGGTGCTGGGAATCAAATCAGTTCTCTATCACTGAGCCATACTTTCCCTCAATGTTTCATACATATACTGTACATTGTAAAGCATGTATTTAGACACATGTGTGGCATGTACTTGCAACCCCAGGCTTTGGGAGGCTGAGGCAAAGCTTGAAGCCAACCCTGGCTATATAGTGAGGCCCTGTCTGGAAAACAAAGCAAAATGCCAAGTATCTATTTATACTTTTACCTCATGCCTGTTTTCCTTTTCGTGTGTGTGTGTGTGTGTGTGTGTGTGTGTGTGTGTGTGTGTGTGTGTGTGTGTGTGTGTGTGTGTGTATGTGGTGTACATATGTGTGCATGTTTTATGTGTGTTGGTGTCTGGAATCACCCTCCATCATTTTTCAGGAATTTGGATGACCACATTTCTTCCACATAGAAAACTGCATTTTTTTTTAAACCACTGTGATATAGGTAGAGCTTAGACTTTCTTTCACAAGTGCTAGGTAAACATTCTTCCTCCCACACTTTTTCTGAGATGGCATCTTGCTATGTTGCCTTGGCTGGTTAGGAAGGAACTTCTGTGAACAGATCATCCTTACTTCAGTCTTCCTCGGGTAGCAGCTGGAACTACAGTGTATACCACCATGCTCTGCTGCTTAACATGTCTGTCTGTCTGTCTGTCTGTCTGTCTTCCTTCCTTCCTTTCTTTTTGAAGACAGAGTTTCTTGGTGTAACAGCCCTGGTTGTCCTGGAACTCACGCTGTAGACCAGGCTGGCCTTGAACTCACAGAGATCCACCTGCTCTGCCTCCTGTGATGACTAGATACTGAGTAGAGTGTCCTCCCACCCCACACGTTTCTCCTCCTGCTCTTTCCCCTCTATCTTTCAGTGGTTGAGAGCACCTGCTGCTCTTGCAGAGGACCGGAGTTCAGTTCCCAGCACCAATGTGAGACAGCTCACAACCACCTCTACCTCCAGTTCTGCTCGCTTCCACTGAGATCTGCCTGCCTCTGCCTCCCAAGTGCTGGGATTAAAGGCGTGTGCTACCATTGCCTGAATTCTATGTTTAATATAGCGGCTAGCTTTTTCCTCCGATCTCCAGATAAGCTTTATTGGGGTACACAAATAAAATATCCCAATATTCTTCTGGTCTCCACTGGCACCTGCACTCATGTGCACCCCCCCCCATATAAATTTAGAAAAAATTAAAGGCTTTCTCATGCAAGACTTCATTCCAGAGAAGAGTTAAAGGATCTTCATGCTTGGCACCTTATTAGTTGTCTTTTTCTAAACCAAACTGCTAGGGAAAGGGCTCAGATCTTTCTCTGCATCTACACGTACGTAATTCATCTTGTGTGTAAAGAGTATAATCTTGCTGTCCTGCCGCCACCTCAGACTGTGATGGGACACCACGATGAAAGCAGCGTGAGGGAGCAAGCGTTGATTCCCACTGGGGGCTCGGGAGTACAGCCCGCCCTTCCAGGCAGGAACTTGATGAAAACTGGTGCCATCCGCACTGGGTGGTCTCCCTACAGCAGTCACCACCACTCACAGCCGTCCTAGAGGACCTTCTGGGAGATTCTAGGTCTCATCGAGGTGACAGTTAGCACTAGCCAGCACATTTGCTTCCTTTTTTCAAATTCGTTTATTTGTATTTTATGTGCATTGCTGTTTTGCCTGCATGATACACCTCACATGTCCGTTATGTGCCGGATCCCCTGGAACTGTGGGTGCTGGAAACTGAACCCAGGTCCTCTGGAAGAGTAGACAGTGCTCTTAACTGCTGAACTCTCTGGCTCTACTATTCTTTTTTTTTTTTTTTAAGATTTATTTTTTACCTTAATATTTATAAACTGTCTTAACTTGCAAAAATAAAATCACAAGTCAAAAATTAGCCATATCCCAAGTCTGACTTCTCAATGAACTTCTGTAGAGTTAGACTAGCCATCTGGAATGGAAGCTTGGAGTTTACATTTTTATTATCAAATATATTTTTATGCATATATTCATCACCCAAAACAAAAATCTATGACAGAATTAGAAGCAGGAAAACTATCAGCTTTATCTCCTCTTTTGTAACTCGATACCTGCAATCAGTTCTTTCTCATCCTCTAATCTGCAGCCTTGTTTTCTTTTCAACATGCTATGTTGTACCCACACATATATTTGTTGACGGACAGACATATATGACCGTATGGGTATTTATTTATTTTTAATTGTGTGTCTGTGTGAGACAATGTGTGTATGTGTACCATATACATGCAGGAACCTGTGGAGGCCAGAAGAAAGTGTCAGGTTCCTTCGAACTGGAGTGACAGGTGGCTAATGTGGGTGCTTGGACTTGAACCCAGGTTCCCTGCAAGAACAACAAATCTCTCTGTTTCTGTCTCTCCTCCCCTCCCCTCTGAAGATGGGTTGCACTATGTAGCCCTGGATGGCCTGCAACTCACTATGTAGACCAGGCTGGATCCCATCTGTGTCTGTCTCCCCAGTGTTGGGCCTAAAGGCCTAAAGACTGGCACAGCGAACACGCGTAACTCTCCAAACTCAAGCTTGCTGTTCTCGTCTGCTCTCCCCACTCCAGCATCTACTAATAGCTTCTGGGGATTTTACCACATTGGTTCAGTCTGTCCTATTTTTAAAATGACCACGAATAGGGCCTTTCAGATGACTTAGGGAACTGTGGTTGGTATGTAAAATAAAAGAAATTTAAATAAATAAAAAGGAAAGAAAAAAAAGATGACTTAGCCAGGAGCAGGGGCTCATGTCTTTAATCCCAGCACTGAGGAGGCAGAGGCAGGTGGAGCTCTGAGTTCGAGGCTAGCCTGATCTACTGAGTGAGTTCCAGGACAGCCAGAGCTACATAGAAAGACCCTGTCTCAAACAAACAAACAAAGACAAAAAACCAAAAAAAAAAAAAAAAAAAAAAAAAAAAAAAAAAAAAAAAGTTGACTTAGCAGATTTTTAAAATGGTGCCTGCAGACAGCCCTGACTTCTATAGACAAACCTGAGTTCTTGCCCCAGAAACCACACAGTAGAAGAAGAGAATCAACCCCCCAAAGTTGTCCTCTGCTCTCCACACATGTGCCACAGCATATGGACACACACACACACACACACACACACACACACACACACACACACACGCACACACTCACAAACAAATGTTTAAAAAATTAAAAACCTACAGATGTACTCAAAACATTGTTGTTTTTGTTTTTGTTTTTTGAAACAGGGTTTTTCTGTGCAGTTTTGGTGTCTGTCCTGGATCTTGCTCTGTAGACCAGGCTGGCCTCTCACAGAGATCCACCTGGCTCTGCTTCCCAAGTGCTGGGATTAAAGGCGTACGCCACCACCGCCCAGCTGTACTCAAAATACTGTATAAAATTACAAGAGCTGGGCATGGCGGTGTATTAGGGTTCTCTAGAGAAACAGAACCAATAGAAGGTATATATATTATAAAAGGTATGTGTGTGTGGTGTATATGTATATACATGTTCTTGTGAAGAACTTCATGTGAAGGACAAAGGTCATGTGGAGGTCAGATATCTCTCTTGTTTGATCTCCACCTTATTTTTTGAGACAGGGTCTCTTACTGAACCTGCCACTCACTATTCAGGGAGGCTGATGGTTGACTGAGCCACAGGAATCCTCCTGTCTTGGCCTCCCCATCACCAGGGATTATGTGGGTTCTGGGGATCTGAACTCATGTCCTAATGCTTGAGTGACTGGCATTTTACTGACAAGTCTTCCCAGCCACGAGGCTAGCTTTGTCTGGGTCTTTTGTCAGCTGTGTCGCTCATACTGGCCTGAAACTGGTGACTCTCCTGCCTCAGCCTCCTGAGTGCTGGGACGACAGGTATGTACCACCATTCCAACTTTGCCAGTTCAGTTTGTGCAGCATTATGCCTCCCTCTGGTGAGAGTCCTTGTCCTACCTGGGCAGCCATTGGGGACCGGGCTGCTCTAGGGTCAGCTTCCTTTGACAGGCTGGCCACATAGTGATTGTCCTTGGTGGTCCCCTCAGGCTCTGCCCTTGGCTTTCTCTCTCCCAGGCTGAACCTCCGGGAGCTGGGCCCCTGGGCCTCCCACATGCGCTGGCTGGTCTGGATCATGGCCTCCACTGGTACTATCTATGTCTTTTTCTTCCATGAACGGTAAGTCAGGGCTGGGGGACTCACACTGGTGAGTTGTCCCTTAATTCTTCAATGCCACCTGCTCAGCAGCCTCAAGCAGGTGAGCCCCCAAGATGACCCCCAAAATGCCTGCATCCTACCGTTGAGGACCATGGCTGTACACCAGGTCCCATGGCCCAGAGGGATACATCTAAAGCAGTGTGTGTGTGTGTGTGTGTGTGTGTGTGTGTGTGTGTGTGTGTGTGTGTTTAGGGGCCAGAGTTTAATGCTGGCCAGTGAGCTCTAGAGATCCTCCTGTCTCCCATCTGAAAATGAGGTTGCAGATGTGTGTGATCATGCCTGACTTTTATGCGGGTGTGGGGATCTGAATTCAGGTCTTCATGCTCATACAGAAAGCCCTTTACCAATGAAGCCATCTCCCTGGGCCCTGAATGTTCCGCCCCCCCCCCCAAAATCATAGTGGGTGTTGGGGAGATGGCTCTGTTGGTGAAGTTCCTGTTGTTCAAGTATGAAGTACTGAATTTGATCCCCGGGACACACTTTAACAGCTGGGCACAGTGGTGTACCCGTTGTCCCTCTGCTGAGGAGGCGGAAACAGGAGGATCCCTGGGACTTGCTGGTCAGCCACCTTACCTTACTTGGCAAGATCCCCATCAGTAAGAGACCCCTTCTCAAGGTGGACAGCACCCTCGAAATGACACTTGAGGCTACTCTCTGGCTTCCACACATATGTGCTCACACCTCATACATATGTGCATCTGCACACCCATGAACACACACACACATCAAAAAATTTTACTTCGTGTATGTGTGTCTGTGTGCGTGTATATGTACGGATGTATGTAGGTGCCCAAGGAGGCCAGAAGAGGGTGTCAGATCCCTAGAGCTGGAGCTGTAGGAGGTTAGGAGCTGCCTGTTGTGGGTGCTGGGATTCGAACTACACATGCTCTAACTAACTGCTGAGCCATCGATTCAGCACCCTATCCTCTCTAGATCATTTTTTATGACATCATAGGAAACTTGACCCACTAAGTGGACTAGGTCACATGTCACCTGCCTTCCCTAAACTGTGTTATCAGATAATGGAGAACGGCTTTAAGAGGTCACCCTGAAACCTTGTTTTTTTTTTTTTTTTCCCCCTGCTATGGGACTGGAATGACAGTCAGGGAAGCAACAGAAAACAACCAAGTCCTACAAACACGAGCACACAGGGCCTCCAGGAGGCAGACAGTCCAGAATGGCATAGGGCTCGGTTCACCTAGCAATTCAGCAAACCTGAGAATGGCTGCTTGGGTCCTGTGGGAGAAGATGCTGGGATTAATTAGTAATGTCTGCCACAGGCCACACATTGGCGATATCCATGTACTTGCTATGCTTAAACTTGCAATCCATGTTCTACCTGCAGTGTAAACTTTAGAAACTCAGAAACAGGCTCAGAGAAGCCCAGGGGCTTGTCATATGATTTGCCCAAGGTCACGCGACTCCCATTACCCGTTGATGTGATGGGCAGAATATGAAAAGAGGAGTTCCACACAGGAAAAATCTCCTCTTCTCACTGTGCTGGTCTTCAGCGACAGAAAGTTGTGTGCTCTGTCCCTCTTTGGAAGCTTGTCCTGAGACCACATGATTTGTCTTCCCAGGTACAAGCTTGTGGAGCTGCTCTGCTATGTGGTGATGGGATTTTTCCCTGCCTTGGTCATCCTCTCCATGGTAAGTCCCACTTGCCCAGGGTGAGGACACCCATCTTCTGGAAGGAACACATGCGTGAGCTGGACCTGCCTCTTGAGACTATCAATCAAGCCCTCTCCTCTGGCAGCAGGGGAAATAGAGGCTGAGTGGGTCTGTGTGCTTGCCTAAGGGGACAGAGAACAGGGAGAGCTCGCCTGGGAACTGCAGCATCCCTTGTGCCTAAGTCTGAGGTTAGGTCTCCATATCCTATGGAGGCGACTAGACAGCTTAGGCAAGGCACTGACCATGGTGCCTGGTACATAGTACCTGCTGAGAAACACTGGGTGCTTTGACTACTGTGTGGTTAACATTCAGTTCTTTAGGACTAGGGAACATGTTACTGTGTGTGTGTGTGTGTGTGTGTGTGTGTGTGTGTGTGTGTGTGTGTGATGAGATACCTTAGAGCTATTCACAATACCACCCAAAATGTTTTAGATTCATTTTTTTTTGCCGCATGACAAATAGCGACTTAGAGGGCTGGACTGGCGGGGTGGCTCAGTGGTTAAGAGCACTTGTTGCTCTTGCAAGCCAACCTGAGTTTGGTTCCCTGCACTTAAGTGAGGTGGCTTACAAACACAAACATTTTTAACTCCAGGCAATCTGATGCCCTCTTCTGGCCTCCATAGGTACTGCACAGAAATGGGGCATAGTCCCTCCCTCCCTCCCATATACATACACATAACTAAAAATGAAATATTTTTTTAAAGCGGTTTAGAAAAGAAAGGGTTTATTTGGATCACAATTGCAGGTTACAGTCCATCATTGCGGGGAAGCCCAGGCAGGGAGCCTGAAGCAACTAGTGACAACCACAATCAAGAGCAGAGAGAAATGAGTGCGTGCTTATTACTCCGCTTACCAATTCTACTGTCATACAGTGCAGGACTCAAATCCAGAGACTGGTGCTGCCCATTTTTAGGCTTTGTCTTCAGACATCAGTTATAATAATCAAGACAATCTCCTACGGACAGATCCACAAAGCAACATGATCCAGACATTTCCTGTGACTCTCTTCTCTGGTAATTCTAGATTGTGTGAAGCTGGAGGTTAAAATTAAGCACCACATGGGATCTTTAAGATTTCAAAGAGACATTTTTTATTTCTTGAGAGGGTCTCCTGAAGCCCAGACTTGCCTCAAACTCATTATGTAAAATAGTGTTGCTTTTTCAAGGCTGAATAATATTCCTCATGTCCAGTTCTTTCTTTCTTTCTTTCTTTCTTTCTTTCTTTCTTTCTTTCTTTCTTTCTTTCTTTCTTTCTTTCTTTCTTTCTTTCTTTCTTTCTTTCTTTCTTTCTTTCTTTTTTTCTTTCTTTCTTTCTTTCTTTCTTTCTTTCTTTCTTTCTTTCTTTCTTTCTTTTTCTGTTTTAATTTGTGTTGTTTGCATGAGACAGAGTCCTGCTCTGTAGCCCAGGCTGGCCTTGAACCCCTTCTTCCTCCGCCTGCTCAGTCCTCGGGTTGCAGGCAGGTGCCACTTGCCCAGTCTACAAGAGACTTTGTTTTGTGGCTGCTCAAGTTGTAGAAAGACAAGGACAGTGGAACCTGACTGACCTAAAGATGGTTAGGTCCTGTGTGTCAGTACAGATGATGGGCAGGAGTGTGGCTTCCTGCACCCAGGTTAGGCGACTCACAAACACCTGTAACTTCCAGCTTAGGGGGTCTAGTGCCCTCTTCCTACCTCCTTGGGCACCCCCACACATATGGTGCACACACACACACACACACACACACACACACACACACACACAAATAAATAAATAACTTTTTAAAAAGCTGGCATGATGTGTGCCCTTGTAATCCCAGCACCGGGAGGATTTCTGAACTTGCTGGCCAGCCAGTATAGCCTTACCGATGAGCTCCAGGCTAGTGAGAGACCCTGTCTCATAAAAACAAGGTGAGTGGTCAGGTGCTGGGGCTTATAATCCCAGCACTTGAGAGGTAGAGGCAGGTGGATCTCTGAGTTTGAGGCCAGCCTGGTCTACAGAGCAAGTTCCAGGACAGCTAAGGCTACACAGAGAAACCCTGTCTTCAAAACAAAACAAAACAAAACTGAAAGTGGATGGTGTCCTGAGGAGCAGTGCTTGAGGTGGACTTCTCGCCTCCACATGCATGCACATGTACCACACACCACACATACACACATACATACACACACACCACACACACACACACACACACACACACACACACACTGAGAGAGAGAGAGAGAGAGAGAGAGAGAGAGAGAGAGAGAGAGAGAGAGAGAGAGAGAGAATTCTTCTTCTCTATGGCTAAAATTCCTTCCCCTGAGAAGATATGAACATTTACCCCTCCTTGAGTTCACCAAAATCCACCTTAGGTTTACCTACCGGGCTTTGTGTGAGGGATTATGGGCAGGAGCATGGGTGACTTTCTAGCAGCCACACTGGAAGATTGCATCCATCATGCCTGATGACTCCTCATGGGTATGCAGATGGAGTTCCCTCCCATATTGCCCACCTATAGTCTCTAGCCCTTCTCAGAGACCCCAAGGCCATGTGCAATTGGGGACAAATTGGGAGGGATGACTGGATACTCAATGGAGGTTACCATGACCCTCCCTGGCCCCCTCTTTCCAGGAGGGAATGTCAGCACTCAACAAGCCCAGCTGTGATGATCCTTGGTGAGCAGGCCAAACCTCCTGAAGATGGCAACAGTTTGGCTGGGAGGATAGCTTTGCATAACATCCTTCTATCCAGGCCATGGCATGCTCCTTCTACTGTCTCTGTGGACTGGGCTCCTTTGGGACAGTCACATTTTATGGTAGCTGTGTTTTCATGCCTGGCTTATTTCACTTAGCGTTGTGTCCTTGGAGCTCCTCCCCATCGTGGCTTCGTCAGAAGTCTTTTTTTTTTTTTTTTTTTTTTAAAGCCAAGTAACAAATAACATTCCATGATATGAGTATATCAACTGACTGTGAGTACGTGTGTGCAATGATGGAGACTGAACCCAGGGTGTTGCACATTCTAGGCAAGTGCTCTACTATTGAGCCAAATCTCAAGCCCCCTCCCCCAAGGGTCTTAGTATTTAGCTAACATTCTTGAACCTGCTATGTGACCCTATAAAAGTGGGGTTTTTGAGATTTTGGCTTTGTTTTGTTAAGGCAGAGCCTCGTGTATCCTGGCATGACCTTGGATTTCTAATCCTGCTGCATTTGCCTTCTCCCAAGTGCTGGGCCTCTGAGGTTCGAGTTCGCTGTCATCAACCAACTGCAGATTTGGAAAAGTAATATGGGAAAATTTGATATCACAGTGTTGAGATTTCCTAGGGGACTGACTCTGGACTTGTTCACAACTTGTATGTCTTTTTGTTTGGGTGGCAGGAAATGACTAGCTCTTCCTCTGACTTGTGTCCAATCCTTTTCTTCCAACAGCCCAACACTGAGGGCATCTGGGAGCTGATGACAGGAGGGGTCTTCTACTGCTTGGGTATGGTGTTCTTCAAGAGTGACGGGAGGATTCCCTTTGCCCATGCCATCTGGCACCTCTTTGTGGCATTTGGTGCTGGTACCCACTACTATGCCATCTGGAGGTACCTCTACCTGCCCAGCACACTGCAGACCAAGGTGTCCAAATGAGATGACCCAGACTCCATGGGTCATTTAGACTTTGGGATCAAAGCATCTTGGGAAGTGAACTGAGAACTCTAACCCAGAGCATAGTGCCAAGGTCTGCCTGCCTTTTCCTGGATGGAATTCTTTAAGGGTCTAAGGTCCCTTTCACTGACAGCCAGACTACCTTTTGAGTCTCCAGCAAGGAAGAAAACATTTAGTCGTCTCCATGGAGAAGAAATTAATTCAGTACTGTATTTCTACTTTAGACAAATGACTTTTTTTTTTTTTTTTTTTTTTTTTTTTTTTTTTTTTTTTTTTTTTTTTACTATAACCAATATTAACATCTTCAGAAAAGGGCAAAATTGGGAATGAGCACTTGAGAAGCAATTTTTAAGGTCCTGAGAACCTCCCTTTCTGCTGCAGGGGAAAACCACCTAGCATTATAGATGACAGATGGGGAATATCCCTGACCATTTCGGACATCACCAATCAATTGCAGAATTTGCATAGTGGTAGGTAGAATTCAACATAGTGCCCCATGCAGACATTACTAATTGATTCTGTGCTCATGATGGAACTTCTTGGCTGGCCTGGTATGTTAAGAGACAAGATCACAGCAGAGCCATTAGAAACCACTGTATGGAGGAGCATGCTTATCTCTGGACACAATTACCTTCTATTCCCTCCTGCCCACCTTCAAGGAAACAATTGGTGTGGGATGTTTGGAGGCAGTGCAGGGAAACGAAGGCATACATTCCAAGCAGCTGCTGACACTCTGGTCCACCATGGCTGGTCCTTGGTACTGGAGGAACTGAGAGCTGGGATGAGGATGCTGCTACTTAGCTATTTCTTCTCATCTCACAGAATCCAGAGAAATGATGAAGCTGCATTCAGCAGGTTTTTCCCCACCTTGGTTTTCTGAGATGGCTTCCAGAGGTCCCTCTGATGGGCCCACGAGCAGGGTCTTCAACTATCAGAATTATGGAATGTCTACATCCCCAACCTCTGAGGTGACATGTCAGCTAAGAACATGGCTGTCAGGGGCCTATCCTCAGCCACCTCTACTCCTGGGCTAGCCTTGTCATAAGATGCCACCTGGACACTGGCTGAGTGTTGGAGCTGCAGGCCATGCTCCTGACCTGAGCTGACAACTCAGAATCTCTGGAAGAGGCTACTGGAAATCCAAGGTCTTATTCAACAACTTCCGGCCAGATGGGTGTGGGCGAGGGTGGGCCTAGACAGGGTGCCTTATACTTTGTTCTAGCACATTCCAAGGTATTTCAGGGCTTCAGCACCTGGAATCCCATATGTCAAAGCCAGTATTAAATCAAGTTTATGCATTCCTCAGAAAGATGGTTTTGGAGCCAGTGAGCTTTAGGATTGGTTTTGTCTAGCCTGCCTGTGCATATGAGTGCTGTGTGCATGTATGAACGTGTGTGTGTGTGTGTGTGTGTGTGTGTGTGTGTTTGTGAACAGGACCTCCAGCCCCTGGAAACCATCTTGGGTAATGCTGTCCCATGGATCTCCCCCATGTTTCCTCCAACTGGGGGTCAGGGTTCAGAGAAGAGGACCACAATGGAGACAACTGACTTCAGATCTGCCTCCCCTTGTGTCTGAGGCTATTGGGGGAAGGGGTGGGGCATCTGGAATGCTGTGTGGGAACTCCCCTGGATGTGGCACTGGTCAGACCAAGAGAATCTTTTGTCACTAGGATGCTAACGGGGACCAAGGAGGTTCCCAGGAATAGTGATGGATGCCAGGACACTGACTTGGCACTTCAAAGTGACCACATGACCCCTGCGGAGCTCATGAGGTGAACAGTTCCACCTCCTGTGCCCCTGGGCTGAGCATTTGATTTGAGTTGGCCCTAGATGGCTACCCCACATGTTGTCTCTCTCCTACCCAACTCCTACTCATCCTTCAAAGCCCAAATACACATTGAGGAGCTTGTAGATTTTGTGTGACTCTGGGGCTATCTTCTGTACCCCCTCATTCCTCGTGCTTATTTGTACCACAGCTCAGAGCCCTGTCTGTCACTCAGGTACTTAAGCTGCTCCTGGAGGGCAGAGCTTTCTTGCTGGGATTGTCATCAAATTTGGCCTTCCCCATCTGCAAGGGTTTACTGCTCTCTGTGGCAGGTGCTGCCAACTATACCATATGACTGAGAGATGGCTCAGCAAGAGCACTTGAAGGTGATTCTTGCATGCGCTCAAGTCCTTGCTGACCTGCTGCAGTTGCTCATGTTCCGCTCTGAGGCTGCCCATAGTTTAGATGATAAGACTCTGGACTTCTTGCTGAGTGCTGGTTCTTCTGTCATATAAACACACGTCACACACACACACACACACACACACACACACACACACACACACGGTGATATTTGTAATCTAAGAAATAAAGCTTGCCTGAAGATCAGAGGACAGAGCCAGCCACAAAGTTAAACATAGAGGCCAGGCAGTGGTAGTAGACACGTTTTGTTTCGTTTTGTTTTGTTTGTTTGTTTTTCGAGACAGGATTTCTCTGTGTAGCTGTGGTGCCTGTCCTGGATCTCACTCTGTAGACCAGGCTGGCCTGGAACTCACAGAGATCTGCCTGGCTCTGCCTCCCGAGTGCTGGGATTAAAGGCCTGCTCTACCACCTCTCAGCTTGGTAGTACACACCTTTAGCCCCAGTATTTGGGAAGCACACACACCATTAATCCCAGCACTAGGAAGGTTGCGATAGGAAGTGAAATGGCTGAGTGGAGAAAGACATATAAGGCGTGAGGAGACAGGAACTAAAGAGCCTTTCAGCTGAGGACTCAGGAGCATTCAGTCTGAGGATTCGTGGAGTTTGTGAGGTGAGAAGTGGCTGTGGCTTGTTCCTTTGTCTCTCTGATCTTTCAGCATTTACCCCAATATCTGGCTCCAGGTTTTTATTATAAGACCATTTAGAATTCATGCAACACACACACACACACACACACACACACACACACACACACACACACACACAGTAACCTAAAATGCAGCATCAGCCTGTGTCCTAATTAGTTATGGTGAAATTTCAACTATGGGTAACACTTGGGAGCCTCCTGAAAGGCCTTGGCTACTCTTCCTTCCCTTGCTCCAATTCAAGACACACTAGCATCATCTAGCATCATTCAGGAAAGAGGGTCTCCCAGGATCCCATTCCACTCCAGCCCTGATTCCAGATGTCACCACATATCACCAGAGCAGCAGAGCAGGAAAAGAGATTCCCATGGGAGGAGTGTGGGGGCAGAGAGCATGCTGAGACCTAAGATGCCAGTACTCACTGTTGTCATGACCCAAAGAGCCAGGGAGACAGCAGCAGTGTGTCTCACAGCTGTGCACAGCTGGGAGAGCTTCCTTGGAGGGTTTGGAACACTCCAGGTGGTGGTGGTGGTGGTGGGGAATCAATCTCAGGCCAGAGCTAGAATGGAAACGTGAGCAGGGTTGGGTGGCTCTCTCATGGGGAAACATAAGAGGGGAGCCCTGGGTGACAGAAAGAGGAGACAGTGCTGGGAACCGCAAGCAGACCTGAGTCTCATTGTCCAAAGCTGCCTTGGCTGAGGCTGAGCCCTTGTGCGGCAACACAGTGTGATGAGGATAGGAGCTTGCAGGGAACCCTCGGCCCCACGTCTGTGCTGCTCTCCCCTCCCCATTTTTCTCCTCACTCCCTTCCTTTTCTTTTTTTTTCCTTTCTTTTCTCTTTTCTTTTCCTTTCTTTTTTCTTCTCTTTCTCTCCCTCCTCCCTCCCTGCTTTCTTTCTCCCTGCCCCCCCCCACCTCTTTTTTCTCTGTGTAAACCAGGCTGGCTTCGAACTCACAGAGATCTACCTTCTGGGATTAAACAAGTGCACCACCACACCCAGCTTTTCCTTTTCTTCTTTTGAGATAGGGTCTTGTGCAGCCAAGGCTAGTCTCACATGGCCAAGAATATCCTTGAACTCCCGATCCTCCTGCCTCTACCTCCCAGGGCTGGGCTTGTCAGGGTGCAGTACCTCACCCAGTGCTGGGGAGGCAACCCAGGGCTCCGCGCTTGTCAAGCGAGCACTCTACCAGCGCAGACACATCCTCATTTCCCTGCTCTCTACTGAATTCCCAGGGTCTGGGGAATTGCGCTACATCTGGCGTGGGATATCTGAGGGAAAAAAAAATCTACATACACTAAGCTCTTATGTCTGTTAACTTTATTCCTCTAAGACAAAATTCTATCAATACAGCTATAGCTCTGTCAGGCATTCAGGACAAGAATAAATATAGATACACCAAGCTCTTTATCTGTCTACTTTATTTCTCTGGGATCCTGTTTCCATAGCTACAGTTCTGTCCAGTTCCCTAGCCCATAGTCCTGCTAAAGACTAAACTCCAATGCTTCCATCTTCATCTTCGTCCTCAGTTTCCTCATTCTCCATTTCCACTACTCTCTACTCCTGGCACTCAGAAAACTCTACCCGAGATCTGCTTACCCTCTGCGGAACCTCTGTCTTCCTCTCTTTTCTCTCGCCATGTCGTTCTGTCTGTTTCTACCGAAAATGCCTGTCTTCCTCTCCCTGGCCACGTGGTTCTCTGCCTCCTAAGGAATGTTCCTCCACCCTACCTTCCACCTTGATATGTAAAACCTCTAGGTGAGGAGATGGTCTGAGCTTCATTTGCACAAGAAGCAAGCTATATGTCTGGGGGGGGGAAGTGGGGGGCAGGAAGAAGGAGTTAGTAACTTAGAAGTTCAGTGGGTCTAGAAATATTTGGGCATGCAAAAATTTCATAGTAGAAGACAGCTGAAATATTAAAGGCTGGATAGCACCAAATATTCATAATAAATGGCTTGCCTTTTGACAGACCCTTGGCCGGTCAAAGTATAGCTTTAATACACAGCTGAATCTCTATAATATATTCTTGCGGCCTGCAAGAGCTCTCTTTTCCATCTAAGCCTGCAAATGAACAGGGCAGGCTTCCCTCTAGAGCTCTGCCTGAGCCTAGTGATGGGGAAGAGACATGGGAGGATCCCCAGGGCGCACTGGTGGGCCAGTCTGGCTGAACTGGTAAGCTACAGGTTCAGTGAGAGACCTTGTCTCAAAAAAATAAAAATAAAAATAAAAATAGGGTGGGGGACTACAAGATAGATCAGCCTGTAAAAGCTCTTCATGCCCATGATGGCCTGAGTTCAATCCCTGGAACCCATGGGATAGAAGGAAAGAACCGACCCCTTTCCCCAAGATATCTGAAAATTGTCTCCCATGACCAATATAAATAAAAATGTGATTGAAAAAGATAAGATGGGGAGCGGCTGGAGAAGGTGCTGACATTGACCTCCGCCTGGCCCTCACATGTGTGTGTTTGATCATACCTGTATGCACACACATGAACACATACATACCTCCAAAAATGAATAGATAAAAATAATTTAAAAATAAGAACTGAAGATGTGGGTTTGGACACAGGGAGGGATTTATTCAGCTGGCTGGCAATTGGAGATGGATCAGGCATGCCACCATTGGCTGTGGCAGCTCCTCCACATGAGTCCCTCCTCTAGTCCCAACAATCTTCTCTTTGTAGTTGGCTTCAAGATGGCCTTTAAATCAACGGTTGGCACTGGCGGGCTGTGTGTGTGTGTGTGGTGTGTGTGTGTGTGTGTGTGTGCGCGTGCGTGTGTGCATGTGTGTGCGTGTGTGTGCCATGACACACATGTGTAGGTAAGAGAACAACTTATGGGAGTTTCTTCTCTCCTTCCACCATTGGATCGTGGTATTTTGAACTCAGATCATCAGGCTCGGTGGCCTAGCTCCCTCTTCAGCCCTCCTCTGCTCTGCTGTGTAGCTGAAGTGTTCCTGTGTCCCACCTGGCCCCAGTCAGGACAAACCTCTCTCACCCGCCAGTCCTGCAACTGCTTGGACCCAAGTAAACACACAGAGGCTTATATTGATTAAAACTGCTCAACCATTAGCTCAGGCTAACTATTGACTAGCTCTTACAATTAAACTCAGCCCATTTCTGTTAATCTATATGTCACCATGTTTTCCGTGGCTTTACCTGTGTGCCATTACATGATGCTCCCTACACAGCAGGCTGGGGTCTCCTCACTCAGCCTTCCTTCTCCTTGTCTGTTTATCCTGCCTATACTTCCTGCCTGGCTACTGGCCAATCAGCTTTTTACTTATCAACCAATCAGAGCAACACATATTCGCAGCATACAGAAAGACATTACCCCATCACTGCTGTGTAGACTTGACTTTTCTAAACATTGTAGCTTTCCACCGCTGCTACAGAACACTGGGCAAAGTCAAGTTAAAGAAGGTGAGAGATTTATTTTGGCTCATGGTCTCCGAGGTCTCAGTCCATGTCACTTGGCCTCACGGTTTTTGATGAAGCAGAGCATCATGGTGGTGGTGGTGGTAGGGGAAAGGAGAGTGAGAGAGAGAGAGATTGAGTGAGAGAGATCTCTCTTCTTATTTTCCAGGGTAACTTCCTCCAGGCAAAACCCCCACCAGCTAACATCCCATTCAGCTGTGAATTGAGGATTACTTAACTGATGAAATCAGCACCCTCACAATCTAGTCACCTTTCAATCCCTCCAACTCTGAACTCTCCTGATCAGGGATCCCATGAGCTTTTGGTGGGGGACACTTCAGAGCTTAACCATGACACTACCTGGCTTATATCAGTATAATACTTCCAAGGTTCATCTCTGTTGCAGCATGTATTAGTACTTTGTTGCTACATTAATAAAAATAGAAAATAATAATGACTGTTATTATTAGTGTGTGTCTGTGAGTTCAGACATGTGAATGACACAGCATGTATGTGGAGGTCAGAGGACATGTAGCAGGAGTCAGTTCTCACCTCCACAGTGGGTTCTGTGGCTTGAACTTAGGCTATCAGGATTGTATGGCAAGTGCCTTCACTCTGAGCCATCTTGTCAGATCTGCATCACTTTTTGTGACTGAATATTCACCAATCCCATTTGCCAAGTGATAGACATATTAGTAGTGTGAACAATAGGTAGTAAATATAATAAGGCTTTTATGCTGCATACATTTGCACACACAGTTTTTGAATTTTATTTCTCTCTCTCTCTCTCTCCTCTGTGTGTGTGTGTGTGTGTGTGCGCGCGCGCGCGCATGTGCATGCATGCACATGCATGGGGCACATGTATGCCCAAAGTGTCCAGAAGAGGGTGACAGATTGACGGAAGCTGAAGTTACAGGAGATTGTGAAGACCTAGATGAGGGTGCTGGGAACCAAACTTGGGTCTCCTGCAAGAGCAGCAAGTGCTCTTAAGTGCTGAGCTATCTCTCCAGACACTGTATGCACGTTTTTGTGTAGAACTGTGTCTCCATTCTCCTGAGAGTTCCTAGATTGTCTGGGAAAGCTGTTATCATTTGAGAAACTACAGGTTTTCCTGGGCCTCTGGATGGTTACTATGGATAGTTGACTTCTAGATTTGACTAGGAGATAAGGCTCTGGGATGTCTGTGACAACGTTTCTAGAATAGGTTAATTGGAATGGAGGCGATACTATCCCACAGGCTGGGGTCCTAGACTGAATACAAAGGAGAAAGTGAGCTTAGCACCAGCATGCATCGCACTCTGCTTCCTGTACGGGAACACAGTGTGACCTGCTGCCTCACACTCCTGCCACCATGCTTTCCCTGCAGTGGTGATTGCACCCTCAAACTGTGAGCTGAGATGAACCCTGCCTTTCTCAAGTTGTTTTTCCCAGGTGTTTGTCACAGCAATCAGACAAAAAACCAGTACACCATGTCACCATGTGTGTTCCCACCAGGAACATGTAAAAGTCCCAGTTTCTCTGCATCCCCACCCACTTTCTACTCGTGTGTGTGTGTGTGTGTGTGTGTGTGTGTGTGTGTGTGTTTGTATGCTGTAGAATAATGCTCTTGTACACTGTAAAGATTTGTCACAAAAATTGATTTAATAAAAGACTGATTGGCCAATAGCCAGGCAGGAGGTATAGGCGGGGTGACCAGACTAGGAGAATTCTGAGAAGAGGAAGGGTGGAGTCAGGAGTCTCCAGCCAGATGCAGAGGAAACAAGATGGGAATGCCACACTATGGAGTCCCAGGGATCCCAGGGTTTAGCTGTGTCTGGTGTGGGATATCTGAGGGGAAAAAAAATCTACGTACACTTATGTCTGTTGACTTTATTTCTCTAAGACAAAAATCCTATCAGTATAGCTGTAGCTCCACCAGGCATTCAAGGCAGGAATAAGTCTACACATACCAAGCTCTATATCCATCTACTTTATTTCTCTGAGATGAAATCCTGTCTCCATAACTGCAGTTCCGTCCAGCTCCCTAGCTCATAGTCCTGCTAAAGACTAAACTCCTGTGCTTCCAGCCTCATCTTCGTCCTCTGTATCCTCTTTCTCCATCTCTGCTACTCTCTACTCCTGGCACTCAGAAAACTACCCGAGATCTGCTGACCCTCTATGGAACCTCTGTCTTCCTCTCTTCTCTCTCACCATGCCGTTCTGTCTGTTTCTACAGAAAATGCCCGCCCTTTCTTTTTCTGGCCTCGCAGTTCTCTGCCTCCTTGGGAATGTTATTTTACTTCCCACCTTGATATGTAAAAACCTCTTTTGTTCTCAGTCAGTTGCTCTGGAGAAGCCACTAGGCCTCCTCAAGGCGAGGGGATGGTCTGAGTTTCATTAGCACAGGAAACAAAGCTAGGCATCTCCTGCCAGCTTGTCTCCTAAGCTCAGCAGGGCAGTTAGTAATTTAGTAGGTTCAGCAGGTCTGGGGAGCTGAACTGTTTGCCAATTGGTCTGGGCATGCAAGGATTTCATAGCAGAAGACAGCTGAAATATTAAAGGTTGTGTATCACCAAATATTCATAATAAATGGCTTTGCCTCTTGACAGGACCCTTGGTCCGGTCAAAGCACAGCTTTAATACACAGCTGAATCTCTGTAATATATTCTTGCGGCCCACAAGACCACACAGAAAAGATATCAAGCCATGTGGCTAAACATAGATAAGAATAATGGGTTAATTTAGGTGTAAGAGCTAGTTAGTAATAGGCCTGGGCTACTGGCTGAGCATTTATAAATAATATTAGGCCTCTGAGTCAATTATTTGGTAAGCAGCTGCTGGATATTTAGGAATATTAGGATATTTAGGAGAGAAACGTCTGCCTACACACACACACACACATACATACATACATACATACATACATACATACATACATACATATACATACACAGGATCTCACTGCATAGCTCTGAATGGACTGGAACTCACTGTGCAGACTAGGGTGGCTTGAATTCACAGGGTCCGGCTGCCTCTGCTTGTATTAAAGGTGTATACCCCCATGCTTAGCTAAAAAAATTTTTTTTGATCTTTGACGAATTAACATATGTGTAGGAGATATTTTGATGATATTCATCTTCATTGCCCTCTTTCAACCCTCTCTCAGGTCAGGAGCCATTTAAGGTGCATAGGCAATTTACCAGTGGCCACGCTGTCCTTCCCTTCTTAGGGAGGGGTGTGGCCTCATGAGCTACTCCCTGTCCATGGTGGAACAAGGATGGGCCAATCTCATACAGCATTTTTAATTTATTTTTTTGAGGTAGGGTCTCCCTGTGTGGCCCAGGCTGAGTCAGTCCCTTCTTCAGCCTCCTGAGTACATGTATCATCAGAAATGGCAGCAGATTCTTTACATAAACTCCCGTGGTACAGTCTGGACTCCTACACTTCCCCCATCATTCAGGAGAAAGTCAGGTTCCCTGGAAGAGCCTTTCTGAGAATGAGGAGGCAGGCAGAGCAAATCTGAGTCCAATCTCACTCAGTCTCAAGTCGAACTTACCAGAGTCACAGATCACCTGCCAACATGCAGGCAATAATGGTTCTTTATTGTAGACCTCTGAATGTTTGTCACACACCATTATTGCAGCATTAGCTGATGGCTACACAATTGGTATTTCATTGTATTATAAGGAACTCTTCACACTGACATGTGGTGTGAAGTGGTGTGTGTGTGTGTGTGTGTGTGTGTGTGTGTGTGTGTGCGCGTGTGTGCCCATGTATGTACGCAGTGGACAGAGGAGGATGTTGGGTGTCCTGTTCTGTCACTCTCCATATTATCCCTTTGAGACAGGGTCTCTCAATGATCCTGCAGCTAGGCTAGAAGCCGACAAATTCTAATGATTCTTCTGTCTCTGGTTCCCACATTGCTGGGGTTACAGGTGTGTGTGTGTGTGTGTGTGTGTGTGTGTGTTCACATCTGACTTTTCAGATGGTTGATGGGGATTTGAACTCTGGTCTTCACATTGCTGGGGTTACAGATGTGTGTGTGTCCATCCTGGCTTTTCATATGGGTGATGGAGATTTGAACTCTGGTCCCCACATTACTGGGGTTGCAGGTGTGTGTCAACCCTGGCTTTTTATATGGGTGATGGGAATTTGAACTCTGGTCCTCACATTTGTGCAGCTGGTACTCTTGCCCAGCAACCCACCACCCCAGCTCCAGAAGTTGCCTTGCTCATCTTTGTAACCCTGCTATCCTAGGGATTGCTGGTGACAGGCAGAACTGGATTATTAACTGAATGTGCCTGCTAACATCTGGTTTTCATCACTACTGGTCTTCTCAGGAGCCCATCTCTATATTTCTGGAAAGTCCATCCTTTGGGGACACAGCCTAACCTGATGCTTACTTATCTTTGGGCTCAGTAAGTACTTTGCCTGACAGTCTCAGGGATCTGCCTCCACCTACTGGCCAAAGATAGCAGCTCAAAACTCCATTTCCTCTGTGTGTGTGTGTGTGTGTGTGTGTGTGTGTGTGTATGTATATGTATAGATGTGTGTGTGTGTGTATGTGTGTGTATGTGTCTGGGGATGTGGGTGTGTATGTATAAGTAAGGGTGTGTGTGTGTATGTGTGTATGTGTCTGTGTGTGTGTGTGTGTCTGTATAGATGTGTGTGTGTCTGGGGGTGTGGGTGTATATGTGCCTGTGTGTATATGTGTATGTGTGTGTGTGTGTGTATGTATGTATGTATGTGTGTGTGTGTATATGTGCCTGTGTGTGTGAAATGTACATGTTTGAGGGTGAATGCACACATGTGTGTGCAGGTACACATGCACTCATATGTGAGTGGAGGTCAGAGGTCAACACCAGGTATCTTCCCCAATCGCTATCTTGTTTTTTAAATTCTATTTTAAAAATTAAATTCTTTGTATTTATCTATTTGTTTTTGTTTATTATTTTTCCAGAGCACAAATCCACTTTTATCGATTTACATTTTGTTTAGGTCCTGGAAGGTTGCTTTGGAATTTGGCGTGACCCGTGCCTGTTTCCATAGGCCCGAGTTGCCATTCCCCAGATTGCTCTCATTCTGTTTGCTGGGCTTCAGGAGTCACTGTGTTATTGTTTTGCTTTATACACATGATTGATACACACGAGCACATCTCTTGCCTAAGTGGAATTCAGTTTCACCTTGGGCATAAACATCTTCAAGAAGAGCTGAGTCCTCTCTTTGATTTCTGGAGACTTTGCTCCACAGCCTTCCAGACATATTTGTCTTTTAGAAGTCCTGTTCCCAGCAGGCTTCCAAAGGCCTCCACAGTCACAAAGACGAAGAAAGAGGAAGGAGGCCCTAAACTTTTACTTTTTTTTTTTTTTTTTTTTTGAGACAGGGTTTCTCTGTGTAGCTTTGGAGCCTGTCCTGGAACTCACTCTTTAGCCCAGGCTGGCCTTGAACTCACAGAGACCCTCCTGCCTCTGCCTTCCGAGTGCTGGAATCAAAGGTGTGCGCCGCCGCCGCCGCGGCCGCCGCCGCCGCCACCACCACCACCACCAACTGGCTAACTTTTACTTATTTTTTGAGACAGGGTCTCACTATGTGACCCAGGCTGATCCCTTCTTCAGGGTCTGACTCTGTAGCCTAGAACTTTCTATATAGACAAGGCTGGCCTCTGCCTCCCAAGTGCTGGGGTTAAAGGCGTGTGCCCCCACACCTGGCCTGCTTTACTTTTTTATTAAGCAAATTCCCTTACTCAAACTGTGTCCCATGTCCCTAGTGACCTACTTCCTCCAACTAGACCCTATCTCCCACATTATGCTACCTCCTGATGATGCCATCATATTATGACTCTGTCAGGGGACGAATCCATTGGGTGGGGAAATGGTTCAGAGGGTAAAAACACTGTACAAGCACGAGGCCCTGAGCTGGAATCCCCAGTGCCCATGTAAAAGCCAGATGCACAGGACAAGTGTCTGTAATCCCAGCACTCCTATGGGATGATGGGAAGAGAAGATGGAAGGGTTCCCAGGCCAGCTAGCCTGGAGCACTCAGCAGAAAAACAACAAAGTGATCCTGTCTCAAATAAGATGAAAGGTGAGGACCCAAACCTGGACTTGTCCTGTGACCTCCACAGACACATTGTGGCTCATGTGTGCCCATATCACATGTATGAATGTGCTCACATGCAAAACAAACAAACACAAACATACAAATAAGTGGTTAATTATTAATTAAGTCAGCACCCTTAGGATCTAGTCAATTATCCAAAGCTCCAGATCTGACTATGGCTTGCATTGAGGACTGAGCCCTCCATACATAATCCCTTTTGGTGGGATGCATCCGTAATGAAATTGGTTGTTAAACTTCAGCTAGAATGCCAGGCAGTGGTGGCACATCTCCTTAACACCAGCATTTGGTAGGCAGAGGCAGGGGGATCTCTGAGTTCAAGGCCAGCCTGATCTATAGATCTAGCTCCAGGACTGCCAGTCAGAATGTCAGCCAGGGCTACCAATCAGGGCTACAGCATTGGGACTGGGACTCTGGGTAGGGGAAAATCCAAGCCAGCACAGCTCACAGACATGTATGTATTGGTGTTGGCTGTTGGTAGGTGCCTCTTTTCACACAGAGCTGCTTGCATGTCTTTCCAACACGTTGGTCAGGTTACCTCAGAGCAAATGATCTAAGAGATGGCGTGGGCAGACGCTACATCTTTCATTGTGTAGCTCCAGAGTCAGAGTATCATCGAGACGACATTGTGTGGGTTATGCTAGTCATCCTGGCTCAACAAGTGAGTCTATGAAGTGATGTGAAAAACAGGAAGTGTGGCTCACTGGCAGCCATCTTGGAGGTTAGCTACCACATAAGCAACACTTGACTATAGTCTTCAAGGATAAATTAAAATTATCTAGATGATGAAAGCTGGTTTCATGGGATGAAAATTCAGATGCTGAAGTCCCAGTTCCCAGTACCCCAGAATGTTACTGGATGTGGAACCTTTAAGGAGGCAGTTTTTCGGCTTTGTGGTGCGTCTTAGTTACTTTTGCATTGCTGTGAGGAATACCTGACAGCAGCAACTTAAAAGAGGAACACTGTCTTGGCTTACAATTCCAGAGATGTCCATTCTTGGCCACATAGCTCCACAAGTTTGTGCAGAACGTTGCGGTGGCAAGCGAATGTGTCAGAGTCACCTTACGGGGCACAGAAAGCAGAGAGCAGGCAGAAAATGGCCCGGGAAGACAATGCCTCAAAAACCTGTCCTACCACGACCTACATCTTCCATCTGGGCTCCACTCTATAAAGTCTTCACAACCTTCCAAAATAACACTGCCAACTGGTGGCCAAGCATTTGAAACATAAGCCTGGGGTAGGCGTTTAACATTCTATCCACTACTGGCTACAAACTGTCAGTCACTCAGACAGTATGTAAATAAACAATTCAGAGCTGTGTCCCAATAAAACTTTATTTACAAAAATAGTCCAGATCTGGTTCCCATTGTTGCGGGGTGTGAGTCTCTGCCAGTGATGGATGTAGAGAGCCTGGGGATGGGCTTGGTTATAGTGCAGGATGGGGCAGAAAGAACATCCAGGCCTGAACCCAGGCTCTCCTCCTTGCACTGGGAACTGCCTCTTTGCTATTGTTTGTAGGAAATTGTATGGAAATATTCCAGCATATTGTTTGGTTACAACCTCCCAGACTGGGGTGCATGAGGTTGGTGTGTATAATGAGCGTGTGTGTGTGTGTGTGTGTGTGTGTGTGTGTGTGTGTGTGTGTGTGTCCTGTGAAGGTCTGTGCGGTAGTAGCTTACCACAGTCAAGCCAAGTCCTGACTGACATTTGGCCACCTGGCTTCTCTGAACTTCTACATCGCTAGGTGAAAAGCTGAAGAGTAGAAACATTGTAAGAGCTGGTGTACTGATCCAGGGAGCTGGGCAGGGTAAAGCCCCTAAGAATATAGGGACTGGCAGAAGGGGTGATCCATAAGTGTCTATTTCCTTCTCTCAAACATGAGGTCATTACTCAACAGCAATGGTTTTCAACCTCGGGTCGAGACCCCAAAGGGGGTCCAGATCAGATATCCTGCACAGCAGATAGTTACATTGTAATTCATAACAGTAGCAAAATTACAGTTATAAACTAGTAATGAAATAATTTTATGGTTGGGTGTCACCACAACATGAGGAACCGTATTAAAGGGTCACAGCATTAGGAAGGTTGAGAACTATTCCTCTACAGCATTGTACGCTATAAACTATCAACAAAAAGATGTACTCCCAGGGAAAGGGTCTACAGTTTGAGATCATGAACATACTAGAGGCAAATCAAAACAAACAAGTTGATAGGAAGGCATTTATGTCAAAGCCCCATAGCTGATTTGGCCCCATTTTACATAGTTTTAAGTCACTCTGCCATAATTTGACTTGTCTTTTAGAATTCTGGTTGCTAAGAGCTGGTGATGTGGTTCAGTTGGTAGAGCATCTGTATTGCATACATGAAGCCCTGGATTTGATCTCTAGAACTACACAAACTAGGCATGGTAGTGCAAGCCTGAATCCCAACACAAGAGCAGTAGGCAATAGCCTCAGGAAGGCCAGCCTTGCTTACATAGTTTGAGGCCAATCTGAGATATACGAGATCTTATCTAAAATATAAAATAAAATTCGACAAAGAATACATTAAAATTGAAGAAATGGGGTAAATATTGATAACATACACTATAGATTGTATGCAATTGTCAATAAATAAGTAAAAATATATTAAATAAAATAAAACGAAATTCTGGCCTCCCTGTCCCCGGTCAGTTTCATGCATGTTCATAAATAACAAGTAACACCGTTTTGTACTTGTCCACCCTTGTCCACTAATTGGGGTGGGGGCCAATCACCACCTACTTCACCATAGAGCACACATGGGGCGGGTTAGCACAGGCCACGCCCTTCTTGCCTGAGGCCCGCCCCTTGAGACACACGAGCCCGCGGTAGGAAACCAGCCCCGCCCCTTCACCGAGGCCTCGCCTACCCAAAGGCCACACCTCTTAGAGAATCGCCCCTACACTTGGCTGCCAGAAGGGGACGCTAGCGCACAACCTGTATTTCCCAGCCGCCCAGGCCCGCCCTAATACGTGTGACTCCGCCCACTAGAGGCGTGGTCTCTGCCCATTGGGCACTGAGGTGTCAGGTTTCAGTTCGCCTCGCCGGGCTCCCCGCCCTCACAGGCTCCGCCCCAGAGGCCCCGCCCCCTCGGAGGCCTCGCCCTGTCCGTTGCACGGCCGGCAGGAGGCGCCTCGAGCCGGGCGCCCGCTCGGCTAACGGCGGGCGTGGGAGCCGCGCGCGGGGGACGCGGCTGACGGGCTGAACTGAGGTGAGTGCGGGGCGCGAGAAGGAAGGTCGGCGGAGCCGAGGATGGCCCAGGAGGTGCCTCTGGGCTACTGCGGGGACCCCGCGGAGGGCGCGGAGACCGCGGGCTGAGACACGGGTGGCGGAGCACGCGCTGGGGCGGGGCCGCACTAGTCAGGGTCCCCGCGGCGAGTCCCGGCGCGAAAGAGGCAGGCTTGCTCGGTTGCCATGGAAACCGGCGAGCGCGCGGGGCCTGGAGTGGCCCAGGGGAGCTGCACCCGAAGGCCGAGTGGGCGCGGGTGGCGTGGCCCCGTGGGTTTCCACGGGGCAATCCGGCCCCTGTCATTCTTGGCGGAGGGGCCCTTCCAGGCCTCAGTTTACCTGGCGGTGCCTTGGCGGTGGAATCTAACCTGGGGCATCCCGAAAGACTCAAAGAGGGAGTCCCACACTCTCCCACTAGGATGGTGGTGATATCCCCGCCTACACCCGTCCCGCAAGAGTGTCGCCTCCCCACCCGTGTGCCCGCGAGAGGCATTGTTTCCCCAGCTATTTCTGTACCATTTGCAGCCAGCCCCCCGACAAGTACCGCGCCTGAGACAGATGCTGAGCAGGAGCTCCAAGGCCCTCAGAGGGATCTGGCTTCTGTCCCTGGGGAGCCCTAGGATGGGGGCCTGACAGGCAACAGACCTGCCGGGCCAGCCTCTGTCGCCTGTCGAGTGTTTGGTTAATCTGAATTACCAAGAAGAATTTGATTACCGGTGTCTCGGTGCTGCAGGCCACCTCTTGTGCATTCCAGAGAGGAGCCTGTCCCTAATTCCACTGGGAGAAGTCAGTCCCTTTTTGCTAAGCGACTACCGGGCCGAATGAAACCTGATTGAATTATGCTCGCATTTAAAGCCTCTCTCCAGCTGGAGCCATAAAGATAGGATTTGTGGAAGAGGGGAGGAGGATAATGCACCGCCCGCAAAGTTGACTGCTCATTTTTTTCTCCTGTTGGAATGATAATGTGTTCCACATTGTCCTGTTGGAACAGAGACGTCCCTCCACCCATGTCAGCCGTCACTGACCTCACTGCCTGCCTAGTCGCTGTGTGACTTAACCTTTTTTTTTTTTTTCTTTTTAAAAAGCAGAAATGGAACTCTTCTTGGAGAACAAGAAAAGAGACAATTTATGAGGCAGCCACAGCAAGAGCCTTGAGTGTACTCTGACTCTCTGGGACCTGAGCTGTCCCCAGATGTTTGTGTGTCAGAGGCGAGAATTGGGCAGAAAAGGAAAAGACAGGTCATACTTCCAGAAAAACAGATCTGGTTACCCAGGGCGTGCTCTTCTCTGTAGGACTTTCCCTGAATTCCAAGTGGCCTTTTGAGAAACATTTTTGTCCTGTTTGGACAAACAGGCTGCACTCTTGATTCCATGATTAGGAAGGGAAGTGGCCTATGAGCAGGTGGCTACCCTCAGGGCCCACTCTCTTTAGTGGCCATAAAAGAAAGCTTTCTGAAAAACCTCAAAAAATCTGGAGCTAAGTTCACTGTTCACTGGGACGTTGAGGGGTTAAAAGGGGGATGTTGGAGAGGAATGAGTCACATTCACCCAGTTTCGGCCGCCTCTCATGCCTCACCATTTTCCTAACTCTGTCTTAGAATCGCTCTGGACAGGAGGGAGGGGCACCCATGGCTTCCAATCTGCACCCCTTGCTCCTGAGACTAGGAGGGGACCTAATAGTTATGTGCTTGTAATTTTTCCATTTCTTTTCTTTATTTATGTATTTTGAGACAGGGCAAAGAGTCTGGCCTCAAACTCTTTGCATAGCTAAGGATGACCTTGAACTTCAAATTTGTTTTTACATTGATTTATTTGTTCTTTCTCTATGTACATTGATTTATTTGTTCTTTCTCTATGTGTACATGTTTTAATTTTTAAAGATATTTTCAAGATTTAAATTTAATAATTCTCTCTGTGTATGCATGCACATGCTCAACTGGTGCTCAGAGTTTACGGGGTCAGAGGACAACTTTTGGGGGTCCATTTTCTCCTGGCAAGTGAGATATGGGGATTGAACATCAAGCTTGGCAGCTACCACCTTTGCCATCTTGAAGGCCCAATGACCTTGAACTTCTGATTTTTCTGTCTCTACTTCCTGACTACTGGGACTACAGGCATGTGCCACCATGCCTAGCTTATGAAGTGCTGGGAATGGAACCCAAGGCTTTATGCATGCTAGGAACAACTCTGGTCCCTTACCCCCTTTTAGATAGGATCTCTCAGCCCCAGTTGGTCTGGAACTCATATATCCCAGGCAGGCTTTGCCATGCAATCATTCTGCCATAGCCTCCTGAGTGCTGGGCTTATATACCTGAGCCATACCAGCGTCCATTTCTCCTCCTCACTCCCTTTCTCTTTCGACAGTCTCTCACGTAGCCCAGGCTGGCCTGGGTAGCTGAGGATGACCTTAAGCTCTTGATCCTCATGCCTCCACCTCCAGAGGACTGGGATTTCGGGCATGCATCACCATGCCAAATTAACATTTCTGTTTTGTTAAATCAAGACTACAGTTAGACTATACTGGCCTGCCCAAGACGGACAGCCTGGATGCAAGAGGCCAGTTCACTTCTGCATTGGATCTGGGCCTTTTAAACCCTGGAGTTTACTTTGTGACTTTTCTCCTGCCTAAGGACAGTTTGACATTGTTGTTTACATTTACTCTTGGACATGGTCTCCAGAAGCCATGGCTTCTAGGGCCACAGGCTTCAGTGGCTGAGGTGTATTGTTGCCCACCTGGGTTAGACTTTCGATACTGAGGCTCTTCCAGCAGAGATGTCCCCTGTGCTTCATGGAAGTGGCAGGAGAGACAAGGACAAAGTGTCGTGGAGGCCGGCCGTATCATCTAAGAATGTGTACTGGCCCAGAGGCTTACAAGGAATGGGTGTGGATGCATGCAGAGGCCAGAGATGAGTCTTAGGAGTGATTCCTCAGGAGGTGTTCACCTTGTGTTTCTGAGACAGGATCTCTCGTTGGCTTGGGACTCCATAAACTGGCCAGCCTGGGAATCCCAGGGGTCTCTTGCCTTCATTCCCTGAGACCTGGTGCATGCCACGATGCTGGGCTTTCCATGTGGGTTCTGGGGATGGAACTTTAATCCCCGTGTTTGTGTGTGAAGGCACTGTTTGTGATGCAGGCTTTCAGAAAAATGGGGGGGGGGCATGCATGTGAGTGTGTGGGAATGTGTGTACCAGTACCTACACAAGCAGAGGCTAGAGCAGCCGAAGCTGGGAGCTGTCAGTATCTATCTACCTGCCTCAGATGACGTGGCCTCCACAACACTTCATTCTCCCAGCTGTTTCTGTGAAGCACAGGGGACGTCTCTGCTGGAGGAGCCTCAGTGTCTGGAACCTGTGTGTCACCCCTGATCCTGAGGTTCTAGGCATGTGCAGTACTAACTAGCTTTTTACATGGGTGCTAGGGATTTGAATTCATGCCCTCACGCTTGCAGAGTCAGCACTCCTAAACACCAAGCCATCTCCCCAGCTCCTGGAAAAACCTTCGTTGTGGTTTAAGTGACAGTCCCATGCAGGGGGGTTGCCAAGGACACTTGTCACAGGATCCTCAGGGGAAGAGACACAATGCTTAATCTCTTCATAACTTTCTTTACTGAAACACAAAAGAACCGTCTGTATTTCCATTTTCTGTCCACTTTCTCCTGACACCAGCTATTTGTAGGCAAGTTCAAGTCCCCGGAAAGCTGGTACATTACTAGAGGCTTTGTGGTGGGCAATGGGTTTCAGTAGGATCTAGAGACCATCCTACAGGGCAGTTGATAGTTTTGGGAGCTCTAGCTTGAGTGTACAAAGCTTTCCAGAGTGTCTGGAAGAGCTCAGACTCCTCCCACAATGCCCAGGCACCTAGGTTAGCAAACTGTGGTGGCCTGCTTTTTCAGCTTCATTTGTGATGCTGCTGGTGGTGGGAGAAGCCTGGGGGGATGGAGGAGAGCAGAAAGAAACCTGATTCTCAGTGTCAGCTTGAAGGTCTCTTGCATTGTTTGGTTCCCTGTGGGGTCTTGTTTTGAAACAGGATCTTGCTGTGTTTATAGTTCAGGTTGGCCTCCAACTCAAGATTATCCTGCCTCGGCCTCCTCTTGAGTTGCTGGGATTGCAAGATTACCTGTTTGTTTTGTCTTGTTTTATTTTGTTTGAGACTGGGTCTCTTGTATCCCACACTGACAGGCAACTTTCTATGTAGCTGAGGTTGACCTTATACTCCTGGTCTTTGTGGCTTTATCTCCCAACTGATATAATTGTAGATGTGGACCACACACTCTGCTTTACCTAAGTCTTGTAAAAACAAACAAACTTGTTTTTTTGTTTGTTTTAGGTTTATTTTATGTGTATGAGTGTTTGCCTGAATGTATCACATGTGTGCCTGGTGTCCTCAGAAGTCAGAAGAAGGCATCAGATCTCTTGAAATTAAAGTTACACGTGGTTGTGAGATGCCATGTCGGTGCTGGGAACTGAGCCTTGGTCCTCTGCAAGAGCAGCACATACTTTTAACCATTGAACCATCTCTCCAGCCCCAAGAATCTTTTTTTTTTGGTTTTTCCGAGACAGGGTTTCTCTGTGTAGCTTTCCGCCTTTCCTGGGACTCACTTGGTAGTCCAGGCTGGCCTCGAACTCACAGAGATCCGCCTGCCTCTGCCTCCCGAGTGCTGGGATTAAAGGCGTGCGCCACCACTGCCCGGCCTCAATAATCTTTTTTTAAAAAATTATTTATTTTACATTTATTGCATGTGTGCACATACCACGACACATATGTAGAGATCAGAAGACAGTTTTTGGGAGTTGGTTCTCCCCTTCTTGCTTGTGGTTCCTGTGTTAGCCTGAGGTCATCGGGCTTGGCGGCCATCCTGTTAGCCTCCTGAGAGTCTTTTGAAGAGTTCCTTGGGTGGTTCTGCTTTAAGCTGCCACTAAAATTCTTTTCCAGCCCATAAGAATGTGGGTGAGTGGAGGCTAGGGAGCTCCTTCAGTGGAGCTGACTTGCTGGAGTCACAGTGGCAAGTCGCTGGTGCTTTCTCTGGGTTCTGAGTCACTAGCGGGTGTGTCCAACCCATTGACATTGTGATGTGATGTCATCTACAAAGCTGACACTCAAGCACTGTGCAAAACCAAACCAAACCACCCCAAAGCCTCATGTTTTAAATACATTTAGATACAGTTTTGTGTTGGGCGTCATCCATAGCTATCGTCGATTGCATACAACCCCAGGGTTGCAGGTTGGGTACACTTGTCTTGGAGCCTTCTAGAAAACACTCCACTCTTGACACACCAATCTGCCTGCCTTTGTCTGTGGTGCAGGAGTGGGGTATGGTCATCAAGAGATGAATGCATGCAGTGTCTCTTCCTCATTGAGGTGGCAGAACCTCAAGTCCCCATTTCCTTCTCTGGTCTCTCCAGCCCTCAAGACTGTTTTGAGGGAGATGGAACCCAATGGAACATCAGGGGCTTTAGGATTCTGCAACACACAGGCTTTTCCTGCTCCCTGGGAGCAACTAGGGAGCCAGCCTCTTTCTGGGAGGGGGCCGGGTGGCTGGGTGATTGAAGGTGGTGGGTGGAATGCACGCATTCCAAGGATGCTTCCGCTGGCTCTGGAGGCGATCTTTGTGTTGTTCCTTGTGGCCTAGTGGCCTAGTGGACATGCAGAGCTTCTGTCCTAGGGAAGTATTGCTTTAGTTGGGACCAACCTTCTCTACCAGGAATCCCTTCCAGTCAGGACCTGTTTCCTCTGTCAGGTCATGGGGAGCAGCATTTTCTTGGGGCTTGTGTTTCTAGTGTCTGGTGGCTTTTTACGTGTGTGTGTGTGTGTGTGTGTGTGTGTGTGTGTGTGTGTCTGTGCCCACATGGAAGCCAGAGAAGAGCATCAGGTGCCTTGCTCTGTCATTTTCAGTCCTCTTTGGAGACAGGGCTTCTCTGAGCCTTGAGCTAGGTTGGCAGCCAGTGAGCCCCAGAATCCTCCTGTCTGTCTTCCTCAAATTGCTAGGGTATAGTGCATGCATAGCCATGCCCAGCTTTTTACATGGGTGCTGGAGATCTGAATTCAGGTCTTTGTGCTTGCACAGCAAGTTCATCCACTCAGCCATGTCCCCAGTCCCAAGGCTTGTGACTTTTGTGTGTGTGGCTGTAGCCATTTCGGTGGCCATTTCCCCAGCTCTGCTTGTGTTTGGGACTACCTTCATCTGGCATAGAAAAAATTGAATTCACAGCCAAGTTGAATATGGCCTGTTTTTGTTGTTGTTCTGGCTGTGACATTGCTCGGTGGGGAGCTTGTCCCCTAGGACAGAGAACCGGCCTGCTGAGACTGTATGCTGTTCCTTGTCCACTGGCAGTAGCTGTTCCCTGTGCCCAGCACTTCTCAGAAGTCACAGAGCCCTTAGGCGGTTATGGCTTACTCTGACTTCCTTCGTTTTCTTCACGGTGGCTTTCCCTGAAGGCACTGGACTCTATGAGGCCTGCTCTGCCCTGTGCACCTCACAGGATTTGACTGTCAGCCCACTGCTGGGCTTCTGGCTCCAAGTGATGTGGATACCAGAATGGCCCAGGACTGTTCCCACTGCTGGGGTGGACTCATGTCTCTTTTGCTCTTGATGGCCCTGATACTTGGCTCTAACCTTATCACTTTGTCTTACCAGGCTCCGGCCTTCCCTCACCCATTGGCTGAAAGCCTCTGTGGTTATCCATGAAGACGCACCCACCATGTTTTATGGAACTCAGTTCATCATGTCTCCTCCCACCAAGAGTAAGCTGAAGCGACAGAGCCAGCTACTGTCCACTATGCTGTCCCGGACACTGAGCTACAAGTATCGTGATCTGGACTCCACCTTCTGCAGCCTAGGTGCCAGTGATGACCCTGCGGAGCTCTCCACTCAGCTCTCAGCCCCTGGGGTCTTGAAGGTGTTTGGGGACAGTGTTTGTACAGGCACCCACTACAAGAGTGTCCTGGCCACTGGCACCTCTAGTGCCCAGGAGCTGGTGAAAGAGGCCCTGGAGCGATATGCCCTGGACCCCGAGTGTGCCGGCCAGTATGTGCTATGTGACGTCGTGGGCCAGGCTGGGGATTCTGGACAGAGGTGGCAGGCCCAGTGCTTCCGAGTGTTTGGGGACAACGAGAAGCCCCTCTTGATCCAGGAATTATGGAAACCCCGAGAAGGCTTGTCCCGGAGATTTGAGCTGAGGAAGAGGTCAGATGTGGAAGAGCTGGCAGCCAGGGATGTGGATACCACCACAGCAGGTGAGGAAGGAGGGTGTTGGGAGGAGGGTTGGAGGGTGACAGGCACAGCAAACAGAAGAACATGGGGAAGGAGAATTTGACTTGGCGGGGCCAGTGGGGCGGTGGTGAGTCATTAATGTCTTCAGAAGTCTGAGTAACCTAACTGGATGTGTGCATTGACTGTGAGACACTTGGTGGTCCACTTTTAGTGGCTTCTGCTGCCTTCTAGTGTGTTAGGCCAAATCCAGCCCATTAGTTCCAGAGACCCATGGGTTCTGGGTTGTTGGCCTGCCACAGAGTCCCTCTCAGATGTGTCAGGAATCAGGGTGGCTGGTAGGAAGACAATGAAGGCTCCGTCACAGACCCTCATGCCATGTCAAGTCAAAGGGACTCAGGTGCCAAGTGGCTGCATGAGGATATGCAGGTCAGTGCCTTGAGTGGCCTGCTAAGTTGGTTGTCAGTCTTCTTGTGGACTTTAGGAGTAGGGCAGCTTGGCTTGCACTTGACCTCAAAGACGTTGGTGGCTTGGTGCCCATTGCTTTATATTCAGTTGGTGGAAAGAAATTAGTTATTTTGCCAGAATTTATTTTTTTCTAATACCCGAGGTTAGTTTTTAGTTGACCTGAACAAATTAGATTTATTTTACATGTATGAATGTGTACCCTGGGAGTGCCTGGGAGTTACGGGTGGTTGTGAGCCACTGTGTAGGAGATGGGACTCAAACCCAGGGCCTCTACAAGAGCAACAAGTATTCTTAACTATTGAGCCATCTCTCTGGGCACAGACTTCCTTTAAAGTTAGAATATAGAGTAACGGGTCTCATGATGACAGCTGCTTCTTTTTTAAATTTTGATTTGTTTCTGTTTTAAAAATGTGAGTGCCACGGGGGTGGGGGATGGGGGGTGGAGGTGGTCCCGAGGTGGCGGCAGTGGTGGCGGAGGCAGGCGGATCTCTGTGAGTTCGAGGCCAGCCTGGGCTACAGAGTGAGTTCCAGGACAGGCACCAAAGAGAAACCCTGTCTCCAAACAAACAACAAACAAACAAAAACAAACAAACAAACAAACAAAAAAACCCTAAAACAACAACCAGAAAAAAAAACAAAATGTGAGTGCCTGTTTGTGTCAGGGAGAGTGAAAGTAGGCATTTGTGTGGAAGTCAGAGGTCAAACTGTGGGAGTCGGTTCTTCTACCGTGTAGGTCCCAGGAATCAAACTCAGGTGATCAGGCTTGGTGGCAAGTGCTTTTACCTAGTAAGCCATCTCATTTGCCGTGTGTGTGTGTGTGTGTGTGTGTGTGTGTGTGTGTGTGTGTGTGTTGTGGGTGCACAGGTAATGGTAGACTCAGGTTGGAGGATAGCTTTGTGGAGTTGGTTCCCTCTTTTCAGAGTGGGTTCTAGGAATCCAACTTCGGGTTGTCAGGTTTATGCAGCAAGTGCCTTTACCCAGTGGGCCATCTCGATGGCCCCACACATCACTTTTAGAGACTTCCTATAACTAGGTGTGGTAGAAAGCTGCATGTGCATGCAATGTGGTGTGTACACATGCACGCACACATGCACAGGACCTTGGTATCAGTATGTGGAGCATCCCTTTGTTTTGTGTTTGCTTGTGTAATGTGTGTAGGTTCATGTACCCATGTGTGAATAGGAGGACTTTGGATGTCCTGCCATATATCATTCTCCCCTTATTTATTCTCTTAAGACAGTCTTGCACTGAGCCTGGAGCTAGACTGTTGGCCAGAAAGCCCCAGTGGTCTTCCTCTGTGTGACGTTCACAGTGATGGGGTAGGCACACGGCCACACCTAGCATTTTATGTGATGCAGAGGATTTGAACTTATATCCTTATGTTTGCATAACAAGCATTCTTATTCACCAAGCCACCTCCTCAGCCCCCAGAGTAACATGGTGGACATTGTTTGCTCAGAGCAGGCCAGCTGAGACCATTAGAGGGCTGCTGCTGGTGCCCTGTGCCTGGGTCTGTGTGTCATCAGGTCATTGTGTTGTGTCACCTGGGTGAGGCGGAGCTTTGGCAAGCCTCTTCTGTTGTGCAGTGGATGCTTGCTGCTGTGGGTGCAGTAGGGGATTTTGTTTGTCCACCTCGTTCAGCACTGTGCTCACATGAGGCCAGGCCAGAGGAAGTCCGAAGCTCACAGCCTCTCTCTCTTGGTGGCTATCAAAACCTTTCCAATAAAGAGTCCATTCTTCATTGGCCAGGCTGAGTGACCCACTTGTTGGGCTGTAGGGGGTCAAGTTACTGCCCAAACAGGCCAACTCAAGGGATGACTTTCCTGGCTGCCATCCTTCTCTGGGTGAGACGAAGGTGCCCTGTGGCCAGGGCGAGGGCTCTGAGGATTATGCTGGGTTTGTCTTCACAGGCATGCCCATGCTCCTCCTCCTCTCCTGTTTCTTTTGGCAGTCCTGGAGATTGAGCCTAGGACCTCACCCCATGTTAACCAAGCACTCCTCCACTGAGCTACAGCCTCAGTCTTTGCCTATGCTTCTTCCCTGGTATCACAGCATACTATAGAGTCTCTGCTTAGGGCCAAGTAGAGGGTTTAAGCCTTGGGAGATGCAAAGGGAAGAGCAGACCCAGTGCAGTTAGGACGCCCAGGATGCCCTGCAGACACCCAGGTGACACATCAAGTAACCTGAGGACAGACAGAGCTGGCCTGGAACTCACAGGGATCAGCCTGCCTCTGCCTCCTGAGTGCTAGGGTGAAAAGCATTTGCCATGCAGCAGGGTTCAGCCCCATTCTTGTTCCCACAGTAGAAGCTGCTGTGGGTGTCAGGAGCTGCTTTGGGGCTTAAGCATTAGAAGCACCAGGCTGGCAGATGCCTGAAGCCAAGCGGCACTTGCTCCAGCGGGCAGTTCACCTGCTTCTTGTGACTCATCGGGGTGCTTACAGTGCACCCATGGGAATGCCCTTTGTTGTGTTTGGGTTCTGTTTTCCATAAACACTGCTTTTTTTGTGCTGTGATTTCCTGATTTTCCAGCTTATCAAAATATGGGCTGTCTGTTTGGGAGGGAGGCGGAGGTGGAGGTGGAGCACGCCAGGCTGGAAGGAAGCTCTTGGTAGTTTCCCAGGGGTTGGAATTTAGGGCCTGTGCCATGAGGAGAGGGCTCTGTGTCCTGTCGGTGAGATAAAGATGACAATCGAGTACAGGCACTATGGGGAGGGTGACGGCAGGGCCATGTGGTTTTTGTCAGCAGCTTAGGAAGGGTGCTTACAGTCATGGGAAGTGTGAGGTCAGCGAGACTGGGGCTCTCTCTCTCTCTCTCTCTCTGTGTGTGTGTGGGGGGGTATTGGAGATGGAACTAGGGGTTGCACATGCTAGACTGATTTCTATGACTAAACCGTACCCCTGATCCTCGCTGGAGGACTCTAGGCAGGGGCTCTACCACTAAGCCACACCCCAGCCCCTCACTGGGGGATTCTAGGCAGGTGCTGTACCACCGAGTCACACCCCAGCCCCTCACTGGGGGATTCTAGGCAGGTGTTCTACCACTGAGCCACACCCCAGCCCCTCACTGGGGGATTCTAGACAGGGGCTCTACCACTGAGCCACACCCCAGCCCCTCACTGGGGGATTCTAGGCAGGGGCTCTACCACTGAGCCACACCCCAGCTCCTCACTAGGGGATTCTAGGCAGGTGCTCTACCACTGAGCCACACCCCAGCCCCTCACTAGGGGATTCTAGGCAGGTGCTCTACCACTGAGTCATACCCCTAGTGCTCTACCACCAGCTACAAGCTGCTCCTTAATCCTTTTTTAAAAAAAGATTTTTTTAAAAATTTGTGTATGTGTGAATGCATGTGGATATAGAGGCCAGAAGAGAGGGTAGGATTCCTTGGAGCTGGAGTTACAGGTGGTTGTAACTCCAGCTCCAGGGAATCCCCATATGGGTGCTAGAAACTGAACTTGGGTCTTCTGGAAGAGCAGCAAATTCTTTTCATTTTTTATTTTATTTTGAGACAAAGTCTTACTACTTTGCCCAAGCTGGCCTTGCTCTCTCTGTGTAGCCTGTGCTGGCCTCAAATCTGTGATTCCTCTCCCTCAACCTCCCTAGTAGCTGGGATAGTGGCTCTGTGTCACTGTGCCTGGCTTTGGGCTGTTCCCCCTTCTGCCCTTCACTCCTGTGGAGAGTGGAGTTTAGCCCTGATTTTCCCACCCTCCTGGACATCTTTGAGTGGGAGAAGGCCTTGCTGTGGCAGGTGTCTTGGGTATACTCGTGTGTGGAGCAGCTTCTCTGGCCCCCAGGCTGTCTCCCAGCATTGTAACAGTAATTGCCATATGTCCAGATATTGCCATATGTCCTCTGGTGGGCAGGCCTGCCCTCTACTGGAAGCCCACTTTAGACATTAATGGCTGGACTCAGTTCAGATAAGCACCTTTTGTCCATACCCAGTATCTTACCCTGGAGGCCAGGCAGGTAGCTCGGAGCCTACCTGCAGCCATCAGGCTTGCTGTTTGTGACCCAGGCTGCTTTGAGGGCTGGAGGCCTTGGGAACTCAGTATCTTGAGGATAAGGATTGTGTGGAACTACTGTTTGTCCTGGACCTCTTCCTGCTCAGCCTTAGATGCGATTCTTCCCAGGGCAGGGTACCCTTTTTTTTTTTTTTTTTTTTTTTGCTTTGAGTGTCTTCTCCCTAAAAAAGCAAGCATGGAGGTGTTTTAGGGCCATTGAGATTCGAGGCTAGAGACACCATGATAGTAGACACTGACTAGTGACCAAAGAGCAGCCCATTAAATGTCTGCCGTGGTGCCTGGCATTTATTAGCATCAATGAAATGTGTGGGAGGAATTTGGGGAGATGGCTCAGCCAGTACAGTTGGATCCCCAGCAGCTATGTAAAAAACTGCATATAGTGGCATGTGCCATAATTCCATGCTGGAAGATGGAGACAGGAGGATCCCACACTGGTGAGCCAGTCTAGATGAGGCAGCTAGTTCCAGGTTCAGTAAGAAACTTTGTCTCAAAAAATAAACTGGAGAACAGCTGAAGACAGCAGATGTCAAACTCTGGCCTCCACACACTCACACAGATAATTGAACACAGATGCATAGGCTGTGTGTGTGTGCTTGTGTGCGAGCCTGCATTCACGCGCGTACGTTGGAGGAGAGAGGTCCTCTATGGGTCTCAGCTTTCTGTACCCAAGATTCTAGGTTGGGCATTTTCTGGTGGAGAATGGGGAGTTAAGATGTACTCTACTCAAGTGTGGCCAGGACACAAGACACTCCCCTTTTGGAGGTGGCCAAGGTTGTCACAGAATGCTTGGTTCTGAGTCTGTATTTTGTCATGAACTTTGTCACTAATGACAGGCAGCAGCTTGGGAACATCCAGGAACATGCCACAATGAAGCTTCTTTCGCATGCTAGTTGTGCCCTGTGTATTCTGTCCTCAAGAGCCACCTCTTGTGGTCATTTGCTTCTGAAATATTTTTGTGTTTTAATTTTTTTTTTCCTTTCTGGAGCTGAGGACTGAATCCAGGGCATTGTGCTTGCTAGGCAAGCACTCTACCACTGAGCTAAATCCTCAACCCCTTATTTTTCTTTCTTTTTCTTTTTTGGTGTTTTGCCTGCATATATGTCTGTGTGAGGGTGTCGGATCCTCTGGTACTGGAGTTACAGACAGTTGTGAGCTGCCATGTGGGTGCTGGAAATTGAACCCTGGTCCTTTGGAAGAGCAGCCAGTGCTCTTAACTGCTGAGCCATCTCTCCAGCCCCATTCTTCTGTTAATCAGACATTGATTTCAGACAGGGTCTCATGTAATCCAGCTGTCTTTAAATTCACCATGTAGCAGAGAGTGACCCTAAACTCCTGATCTCTTGCCTCCACCTTCTTAGTGCTCAGATGAGAGAAGAACCAACACCACCCACAACTTGAATCTGATTTTTGAATAATTCTTGACTTTGGGAGGAGGTGGGAGGGAGCCCAGTTGCTCTTTTCATCTTGGAGTTGCTGTCTCTCCACCAAGCCTTCTTTTTTTGCAGTGGTGCTTGGTGGTGGGCTCATTGCGGGAAATATTTATTTCATGTGGTTTGACAAAAACCAAATCAGAGCTTTTCTTCAGCAGTCTGAAATTACCAAAGGCATTGACTTACAAAGGCACAGGGGGCAGGGGAGGGTCATCCCATCACCATGTCATGAGCCACTGCTGGAGATAGATGTAGTCTTTGCACCGGCAATGTCGAGGTGTTCACTGATGTAAGACGTTTGAAAGACACGAAATTTGAGAGCAATTATGAAGGCTGTTGCTGGGGTTGGAGAGCATTACAGATGCCAAACAAATAACAGACATAAGAACAATTTTATTTGTTTTAAAATTTTTAAATTCCATTTATTTATTTGGGGGTACACTCTGTGACACAAATTTGGAGGTCAGAGGACAACTTGTAGGAGTTGGTCTTCCCTTTCTATCATGTGGTTCTAGGGGTCAGACTCAGGCTTGGCAACAAGAGTCTTTATTTACCTATTGAGCCATTTCCAAAGATAGAGTCATTGAGAATGGAACAGGGGACTGTATGTGTCATACTGAGTCACCTATGCATTCAAGGTGGCAAAGAAGGGAGCTTGTAATGAGAAAGCATGTTTTTGAAAGTTGCAAGAGGTGATCTGAAATGATTACTCTCCCGCTGCAGCAGGCTGGAGGCGGTCCAAGGGAAGAAGCAGTCAAGCCCATGGCTTTGAGAAGTTGTTCTGGATGAGGTGGGAACAGCCTTTGTAGAAAGCTGTGGTTCTGGCAGTCTTCTGGGATGGTCTGGTTATCATGTATGTGCTTGTGAGCTAGCCCCCCTCCTAACACCTCAACTTTATTATTGTTAAGGTTTCACCCAAGTGACTCCATTTTGATTCTGACCACTTTTACCCAGGGAGGAATTTCAGCCAAGGAGGAAAACATTGGTGGGCCGGGAAGGGGCTGCCCCCAGGGTGCTCCAGGACCTTCCATGTGTTGTTAGCACAGGGGAGCGGGAATGTCACCTAGGTGTGTGTGTGTACATAGGTAGAGAATACTGGAAATTCCTCACCCTCATATCCTCACCAAGTTCAAAATTCTCCGTTTCTTCATTTTTCTTATTACTTGGCACAAATTGGGATTCTCAGATGGGAATGTGTGTTTGGGACTGTCATGGGTCACTTAGGAACTAAGCGACTCTTTATTATTATTATTATTATTATTATTATTATTATTTTACTTATTTTTATGTGTGTTGGTGTTTGGTCTGACTGTATGTCTGTAAGGGTGTCGGGTCCCCTGGAGCTGGAGTAACAAATAATTGTGAACTGCCACATGGGTGCTGGAAATCAAACTTGGGTCCTCTGGAAGAGTAGCCAGAGCTCTTAGCCACAGAACCATCTCTCTGGCCCCAGTGACCTGTTTGTTGTTGTTTTACCTTTTCCTCCTGCACAGAAATTTAGCTTTTTTAGTGTTTATTTATTTATTTCTGCATGTAATCATGTGGTGTGTGTGTGTGTGTGTGTGTGTGTGTGTATTCACATGTATGTGTGGGTGCATCCATGCTTATGGGTGTGCATGAGAGTGGATGCATAAAGCTGACTCTGGGTCTCTTCTTGATTGCTCTCTTGTAGTGAGGCAAGGCCTCTCACTACGTCCAGTGCTCACCAAGCTAGTCTTGCTAGCAAGCTTGTTCCTGAAATCCCTTGTCTGTCTGTGCTCCTGAGTGCTGGGATCACAGGAGGTAGTGCTTGTCAGGCTTTTGTGCATGGGTTCTGAGATGCAGATTCCCTCTGTCTCCTGAGCCACCTCCCTAGCTGAAGGAGCCTTTTCCAACGTTGTCCAGAAGCTATCATAAGTATCACAAGAGCAATGCCGTGAATTTGGTAGTAGAAGTAGAGACCCCACATTGCCCATGAATTGTTTGAAGCATTACCAATAAAAATAACCTTTTAGTTATGTTATTCCTCCATGTAATGTCAGAACCATGTTAACATCTAGTTCCCATGAACTGTTGGTTCAATGATTGCTTTTCTGATGTGCTCAAATCGTATTAGGTATGCATGGTACCAGGTCTGCCTCTAGCTGCAGAAGAAACTGGACCATCAACTACTTTGGCTTTCCAGCTGCTGTAGTAGAACACAAAGAGGTTGTGAAGTTGGGGGTAGTTCGCTACATATACATAATCTAAAAGGAGCCGTTCATTTTCCTGAAGAATGCGATCCAAGTCAAGGCTCACGCAGCATTGACAGGGTGGTTATTGTGGATACTGATTTGCAGGTGACTTGGATGAGAAGACTGCTTCATTCATGTTCATTTACTAGCAGATACTGAATGGCTCCCATGTGTTAGGTACTCGAGGTGGCGATGCATGAAGAGCAGTTGACAAAGCAAACAGATCTGGTTCTTAGGTAGCTGAGAATCTAGTGATAATAATGCTGAAGATAAAAGTTCTAAAGAAGCTGGAGAGATGACTCGGGTTAAGAGAGCTTGCTGCACAGCCATGAGGATCTGAGTTCAGATCCCAGAATAACATAACAAGCTGGGCTTGGTCTTGTGCAATTCTGTAAGCCACTGCTGTAGAGTGGAGACACTCTGGAGGGTTGCTGGGGAAGGCTGATGGCCAGCCTAGCTGAAAACTGAGTTTCAGGTTTGGAGAAAGACTATGACTCAAAAGAATCAGGCGTGCGCACACACACGCGCGCACACACACACACACACATACACACACACACACACACACACACAAAGCAAAGCAAAGCAAAGCAAAGCAAAGCAAAACAAAAAAACCCAAAAGACCTACAAATAGTTTTCAGGTTAGGGGTGCAGTTCAGTGATAAGATATCTGCCTAGAATGTGTATGGACCCAGGCTCAAGCCCCAGTACAGAAAAAATGTTATATAGCACTATGAAATATGATTTAGTAAATTCTCTCTGAGGAGGTGAACCTTAAGCCAGCCTTTGCCAAAGATGGTAACACTCGCAGGTGAAGAGCAGTAGGCAGTTGTTGAGGCAGGAAGAGCGTTCTGGGCAAAGGAACAGTGCTGTGGAGAGACCCAGGGACAAGAGAAAACAAGCAGCAAGGCTGGACAGGCAGCGTCTGGAAACCGGCAGTGCCAGAGAGTTACTGTGGGCTCTAGATAAAGTAGGAGGCCACTGAAGCAGGCACAAGACCATTCTGGCTCCGGAGCCAGAATACTCTGAGAAGGTCAGTAATGAGTTGACTGGAGAAGTTTCACAAGAGCCAGTGGTGGCTTAGACTCCAGTTACAAGGTGAAGAAGTGGATGAAGTCCAAGGATTTCCTGCAAGTAGAATCACCAGTGTTGGTAAGGGAATTGGTGTTAAAAATGAGAAAGGAGGAGGTGCTGAGAATGAAGCCCTGGGTTCAGGGGAGACGGAGATGCCATTTTCTAAACAGACTACACAGAGAAAACGCTTATGGGGGGGAAGACTACCACTCATTTTACTTACTTACTTACTTACTTACTTACTTACTTACTTATTTATTTATTTATTTATTTATTTATTTATTTATAGCACACATGTAGAGGTCAGTGGACAACTTTTAGGAATCCGTTCTTAATCCACTGTGGGTTTGGGAATCTCACTTAGGTCCTGAGGCTTGTGCAGCAAGTGCTTTTAACCCCTGAACCATTTTGATGCCCCCAAGTATTCTCTTTAAAAGCCAAAGTTTGAGGGATCCAAAAGGTGGTGGCAAAGTTGGAGTTGTATGGTATGGGCATGATGCTTAGGAGAGTCTGACTATAAAAAGTTAATATGTAAGTGGATGATATTTGTTAATAGATAGGATCTCATAGCCCAAGCTGGCCTGGAATTCACTATATAGTCCAGGCTATCTCAATCCCATGATCCCGTTTCAGCCTCTCTAATGCCGAGATTACATGAATAAGTCACCATGACTGCCTGGTGATAGCAAAGCTGTGAAAATGGATAGAACATGCAGGTAGTGAGTGTTGTTATACAGTGAGGAGCGATTAGGGCTTATGCAGATACTGGAGGATCTCCAACATCCAGAGACCAGGTAATGGAGGGGAAAGCCAAGAAGGCAAACGGAGAAAGGCAGAAAGTGTTCAGAGATGTATAGACAATAGGAATCAATATGGTTGTGTGTTGGCCTTGTTGGCCAAACATGAGGTTTCTGTGGGTGGGACACAATGAAGATCATTGGGTTCGTTGAATTGGGCAACAAGGAAGTAACCAAAGATTAGATTAACTCTGGAAAATATATAAAGAAGCTAGAAATGGCTGGGTAGTGGTGGTGCACGCCTTTGATCCCAGCACTCAGGAGGCAGGGGCAGGCAGATCTCTGAGTTCAAGGCCAGCCTGATCTACAGAGTGAGTTCCAGGACAGCCAGGACTACACAGAGAAACCTTGTCTCAACACCCCCCAAAGGAACTAGAAATGATGAATGAACACTATAAATTATAGGTTAGTACCCCACCCCAAATAAAAGATATTTCTGAGGGTGAAGAAAAGAGTATCAATCATGGAATCTTTTGAATGTGTGTCCAGGTGTGTGTTGGTGAATATGTACATACATGTGAGTGTTTGTGTGCATGCATGCATTTGTGCATGCGTGTGGAAGCTAGGGCACAACCTCAGGTGTTGCTCTCAGGAACTGTCCACCTCATTGGTCTATAGCACACCAAGCAGGCTCTGCTAGTCTCCCAGTTCAGGGATCTGCCTGAATCCCCTTCTCTAGCACAAGTGTGTACCACTGTGCCCACTTTTTATATGGGTTTCAGGGATTGAGCTCAGGTCCCCATGCTTGCACAGAAACACTTTACTGACTGGCCTCTTTCCTTAGACAAAGCACAGGATCTTTTTTTGTTTTGTTTTGAGACAGGGTTTCTCGTGTAGCTTTGGAGCCTGTCCTGGAACTCACTCTGTAGCCCAGGCTGGCCTCGAACTCACAGAGACCTGCCTTGCTCTGCCTCCCGAGTGCTGGGATTAAAGGTGTGCGCCACCACTGCCCGGCAAAGCACAGGATATTAAATGATTGTGAAACTGTAATTTCCCTGGGAGACATTTGTCAGTTTGGACAATTAAGAAACTTAAGCTTGGGGCTGGAGCAATGGCTCAGTGGTTAAGAGCACATGGTATTCTTCTAGAGGATCAAAGTTTGAGTTCGAGCACTCATGTCAGCTGCCTGTAGTAACAGCTGCTGAGGATTCTCAGGAGCATTACTGGCTATAAGATACTAAAGCTTGCTCACCATATTTGAAGAAGTGGTAGAAAGAAAATATGAAAACACAGTATCACCTCCAAAAACAGAGATAGACTTTTAAAAGAACAAGATAATTGTGCTGATTAGATTTAACTGTCAACTTGACATAACCTAGAATCAACTAGAAAGTAAGTCCCATTCTTAAAAAAAAAAAATGTACTTTTATCAGTTTCCATTATGTGAATGCATGTGTGTGCAGGTGCCCAGAGGCCAGAGGTACTGAATCATAGGTGGTTTTGAGCTGGGAACCAGTCTGATACCCAGGAAAAGCCACACAGCAGTGGCTCCTCCTCTCCTTCTGAGCCATGTCTCCAGCCTTGGAAAGAGAGTCTTAATGAAGAATTATCTAGATCTGGTTGGCTTGTGGGTGTGTTTGTAGGGGACTGTTCATTGATACAGGAAGATCCAGCCCATTGTGGGCATCACTATCCCTAAGCAAGGGGTCCTGAACTATATAAACAGGAGAAAGATGGATGACAGCAAGCAAGCATGGGTGCATTTATTCTCACTGCTCTTGGCTGTGAGTGCGATGTGGCTAGTGTTTCAAGGTTTCTCGCCTTCCCTGTAACTGACTGTAACCTGGAATTGTAAACCAAATAAACTCCTTTACCTCCAAGTTGTTTTTTGTCAGTAATAGGAGTGAAACTGGAACAATAATGCTTCGAGTAACAAAAAGGTGAGTATTTTAAAAAATACTTCAGCTGGGGCTCTGCTTAGCGGTAGAGTGCAAGGCCCTAGGTTTCATTCCCAGCACCCCAAAAAGAAATAAACAGGGCTTTACTAAAGTAGTGCTTACACTGAAGAGGGCATGCAGCTGGAGTGAGACTCTGGCATCACCCAGGAACAAGCAAGCACAGATCCGGGGGACAGGGAGAATGGGGAGGTTTATCGTGTATCTAAATGAAGAGAATGTTGGGATGAGCATATTCCAAGCACAGGCGTGGGAATCTTCTAAAGGCCATGAAATGAAAAGGACTTATACTCTGATGCAGAAATCCCAGCTCGCCCTTGTAAGAGCAGCAGGTTTATCTTGCATACACAGCAGTTTCCGAACCGCGGGACACTGAGGATGGAGATTTGAGTGTGGCTGGTAGAAGATGATGGAAGGGCCTTAGTTTGTTGCTTGATAGGAACTTCTCAGCGGGAGCCTAGGAAACCAGAAACCGGCGCAACAGTGACACCAGGGCCTGGTGAGATCGCCACTGCCACTCTGGGTCTAGCTGGAGCATTCTTTGAAACCTGCTTGAGGATACAGGATCATGCACTCTACCTAAAAAAGTGGCTTCTTACTACCGGGCGGGACTGGGCCTGCGTGGCTCCTCCGGAAGCCCTCCAGCGCGAGAATTCCCTCCAATCTCGTGAGAGCCGCAGCGGCCGCGGCCGGTGCGCAGGCGCGTGCGTGTGCCGTCGGTTCTGGAACGCGACCGCTGAGGATCCCGGCGCCATGTTGGCCCGGTAGGGTACCAGGGGAAGCGCTTGAGGCGGCGGGCTCGGAGCGGAGCGGGGGCCGACCGGGCCGGCCGGCAGGAGCCCGCCCCCTCGCGCCTTCGGATCATGAGCCGAGCAGAGGCCGCCGAGGTCGCGGTGGCGGGGCAGGTGCCCTGGCGGCGCGGGAGCTAGAGATGATGCCATTTGCGGTGACCACCCAAGGAGCACAACAGCCGGCTCCCGCCCCGAAGCAGTACGGCATATCGTCCCCCATCAGCCTGGCCGCCCCCAAGGACACAGACCGCGAACTCACCCAGAAGCTGATTGAGACCCTCCAGCCCTTCGGGGTGTTTGAAGAGGAAGAGGAACTGCAGCGCAGGATTTTAATTTTGCAGAAATTAAATAATCTGGTGAAGGAATGGATCCGAGAAATCAGTGAAAGCAGGAATCTTCCACAAGCTGTAATTGAGAATGTTGGGGGGAAAATTTTTACGTTTGGCTCTTATCGACTAGGAGTACACACGAAAGGTGCCGATATCGATGCGTTGTGTGTTGCACCAAGACACGTGGATCGAAATGACTTTTTCACCTCCTTTTATGACAAACTGAAACTACAGGAGGAAGTAAAAGATTTGAGAGCTGTTGAAGAGGCCTTTGTGCCGGTTATCAAACTGTGTTTTGATGGGATAGAGATTGATATTTTGTTCGCAAGATTAGCATTGCAGACTATTCCGGAAGATTTGGACCTACGAGATGATAGTCTGCTTAAAAATTTAGATATTAGGTGTATAAGAAGCCTTAATGGTTGCCGAGTAACTGATGAAATTTTACATCTGGTACCAAACATTGACAGCTTCAGGTTAACACTGAGAGCCATCAAATTATGGGCCAAATGCCACAATATCTATTCCAATATATTGGGTTTCCTTGGAGGTGTTTCCTGGGCTATGCTAGTAGCAAGAACTTGCCAGCTTTATCCAAATGCAATAGCATCCACTCTAGTACGTAAATTTTTCTTGGTATTTTCTGAGTGGGAATGGCCAAATCCAGTGTTGTTAAAAGAACCAGAAGAACGAAATCTTAACTTGCCCGTGTGGGACCCAAGAGTGAATCCCAGTGACAGGTACCATCTTATGCCTATAATTACACCGGCATACCCACAGCAGAACTCCACATACAATGTGTCTGTTTCCACTAGGATGGTCATGATTGAAGAGTTTAAGCAAGGGCTTGCTATCACACATGAAATTTTGCTGAATAAGGCAGAATGGTCCAAACTTTTTGAAGCGCCAAGCTTTTTTCAAAAATACAAGCATTATATTGTACTTCTGGCAAGTGCACCAACAGAGAAACAACATTTAGAGTGGGTGGGCTTGGTGGAATCAAAGATCCGAATCCTGGTAGGGAGCCTGGAAAAGAATGAATTCATTACTCTGGCACATGTGAATCCCCAGTCATTTCCGGCACCAAAAGAAAATGTTGACAAGGAAGAGTTTCGTACCATGTGGGTGATTGGGTTAGTGTTGAAGAAGCCAGAAAATTCTGAAATTCTCAGTATTGATCTCACCTATGATATTCAGTCTTTCACAGATACAGTTTACAGACAAGCAATAAATAGCAAGATGTTTGAGATGGATATGAAAATTGCTGCAATGCATTTAAGAAGAAAGGAACTTCATCAGCTACTTCCAAATCATGTTCTTCAGAAAAAGGAAACACATTTAACAGAAGGTGTAAGATTGACAGCTGTGAATGACAGCAGCCTTCTCTTGTCTGTGGACAGTAAAAACAGAATATCTGCACCTTCACCTACTGGCACTATGAAGACAGGCCCACTGACTGTAAACCCTCAGGGCAGAAACAGTCCTGTTCTGACTGTTATGACAGCATCAGTGACCAACATACAGTTTCCTGAAGTTTCCTTGCAGCATGTGAGTCCCATAGAAAGCTCAGGGATTGCCCTGAGTGAAAGCATTCCTCAAATTCCCTCACAACCTACCATTTCTCCACCACCTAAGCCTACCATGACCAGAGTGGTTTCTTCAACACATCTGGTAAGCCATCCGTCTAGACCTTCAGGAAATACAGCAACGAACATACCCAATCCTATACTAGGAGTCTAGAAGACATTTTTACCTGGTAAGAAGAAAGGAACAAGAAATCTAACAGAAGGGAAGAAACCAGATAGACAAGTGCAGCTCAGCCACTACTCAGACAGCAGCTTCTCTGTTGGCCTCTCAGGAAACACCTGGGAACAGATAAGCCCGCTCTCCCTGTTTTTCCTAGCGATCCTATTCCTTTTATCGAGAGTTCAATAAAACAGATTGAATGGATAGAAACCACCTCAAAGGCCCTCACACAAATTCTTGCAAATTCATCCTGTTGCTTTCAGATGTTAAAGGAAAATGAGGGAACCAGTCCAGATATGACTCAGAATAGATTCATACTCGATTGGTAACTTTCTTTACTGGCCTAATCTTGAAGTCCAGATTAGCATTTAAAACCAGAAGTACTTTTACTCATGCCTCAGATTATTAACATGTCACTACCAGTTATTATTTCAAAGGACTACTATTCAAAAAGAGAAAAGTCCCTTCCAGCTGTATTCATTTCCACCCATGACAGACATTAGTATTGGATTTATGTTTCCATTGTTGGGAAACTAGCAATATAAACTATCAGAACCCCTCATTTTAGTGATGCACTTTATGGGATTTTTATTTTTTTCCATTAGGATTAGAACTAATTTTTGACTTTACACTTTGGTGAATTTTTATGGTTTTTTTCTCCCTGAAAAGGTTTCTTTACTAATCTTAAAGTTGCATGCTATTTTTGTAGTAATATATCTCAGTTCTCAGGGGGTGGCTGCATCTTTTAAAATGGAATGTCAACTCCTAGGGCATTTATTTGACAACAAAACCATAATTACTAAGTGTTTGGTTTCTGTGGGACAAGATCAAGAAATGGTATATGGGTTTTATCTGAAGAGTTGTTTGGGAGAATGTATAATCAGGTATTTTCTCAGACTTCACATTCTTTTGTCCTTAATCATCTGACCTCAAACAAAAAACCTTTTGCCTTCATCCTCTTCTCTGCATCAAGCATGCACACATGCTGTTTCTTAAAAACCATAGTGTTAATGTCCAAACCATGACGTGAATCCAAAAGTTCTGTGGCCATGTGGCAAAAACACTAGATCTGACTCCATGGCTAATTTCTCAGGAAAACTTGGGTCAGTGTTGTGTCTGCAAAACATACTGCTGATCTCGGTTTCTTGATAAGCACAGATGTGAGGTTTTCTGTATCATAGAATATCTGCTTTGGAAGAAAACTAGTTTCCAACTTTAAATATGTAGTCAAAAAGGCATTTTTATTCCCAAAACTTAAAGCCATGTTTTATTTTTTTAATGCAGTACCAGAATTTATCAGATTTTGTGTGTACAGTCATACAACATAATTTCCACAAAGCACTTGACATCTAGTCAGCTTTCTACTCTTTTATCAAATATTAGGGATACGTTAAGTGAAAAAGCTGCTTTTCAATAAAGCAGCAGAATCTCCATCTGTAAGAACCATGAGGGCCAACGGCTGTTGTTGAATGATAGCTTAGTCTTCCTTAATCTAGACACAGCGAACAGTAGGTTCTCCAGGCAGCCCGGTCTGTCCCTTCCCATCCCTCTAAGACTCTGTTCTTTTCTGTTCTGCCCATTTTCTCCCATGTCATACCAAAATTGTTTACCCTCCTTTGTCCCTCTAGATTAATTTTCAGTGTTGGAATACAGTCTTTTTCCTTTTAAGCTATGCAGTAACTAACTGAAATGTTCGGATAACTGGCATACCAGATCTCTGTCCCACCTTCGCCCTGTGCAAGTTCACTTTGCCCTTGCACCAGCACGATAAGTCAGGTGAAAAGCACATGGCTTCTGCATTTCAAATAGCCACGGTGTCTGGTTCAAACTGCCAGGCACAAATTTAGTCTCCTCATTTTGTTTACACATTGGAAAAAATTGTTTATTAAATGTTTTGTGTAACTATATCTGTTTTTTTTTTTTTTTAAACCGAGCTGGAAACTTGGGACTTCTGAAGTCTAGTTTTTATTACGTGAATACCAGACTATTTTTTCATGTGATGTGCGTAGTGTCTCCTGCCTGGAGTTTGCTGTTAGTGGTATCTGTACTCTTGTATTTTCGAGCACTATTTTGAAAGCAGATAATGTATTTCTCTCCATTACAAACACAATAAAAATAAATGCCAAACAACCTGGAACTAAAACTGGCCAAATGTTTAAGTCTGATGTAAGAATTCAGATGTTCTTTTTTATTTTTAGTTTTTTATGTTTTGGGGACGGAACCCAACGCCTTGTTGCACAAGGCAGACGCTCTACTATTGAGCTGCATCCCCGGGCCCAGAACTTCTTCACTGTTCTGAAGGAGGTGGTGGGGCTAGTGGCTTTTCCAACTTCATGAAGTAGAAAGCGCAGGATGTATCCCTGTGGAGGACACACAAAGGTTCAAATGTCAACTCTTCAGAAAAGACTTTAAAAAGGAAGATGGAAGTGAGGCATGGTGGTGCCATAGCTGTAACCACAGCCTTGGGATGCTGAGGTGGAAGATGATTGGAGCTTGGGAGTTGGTGACCAGACCTGAAGGAATATGATGAGGGGTTTGGGATGGGGGCATAGACTGCATAAGTGGATATTTTTGTGGAGGAGGAGTCAGGGTACCATAAGTGGAGATTGACAGTATGGGATGGGCAGGCAGGAAGGGGAGGATGCAGAGGGAGGAACTGCAGCGAAGTGGAGATTGTCAGTATGGGGTGGGGGAGCCCTGATGAGATGGAAGACACATACTCAAAATGTGAGGACATGGAAGTGCAAACATGAAATGCAAGGGAGAAGAAGGTGGCATGGTGACAAGAGACAAGAGGGCCCCAAATCAATGATGGGAGAGACCATGCTAGGAAAATGGGGTGCTTCATGACATACTTGTCCCAGATCACTTAGCTCCAACAGAAAATAGCAAAGCAAAAATGAACAGATTTTTCAAAGTATGCCCTGATCACAACATTTAACATTAGTGTTTCATTAACACCAAGCCTGGGGGCCGCCTAGTGTCATAGTTGCTGAACTTTTCTAGGAAGGGCTGACTAGTGAATAGTTCCAGCTTTGGGAAGCCGTATGGTCCCTGTCACAACCACTTAACTTTGCCCTGTAGAGCCAGGAGACAGCTAATACAGCAGCAGATGGCTTGGGATGGATTTATCACATCCCTACCCCCAGCAGGTTGGCCACAATAATCCCATGGACATTTATCATAGACTCCTCTATTCAACAACTGGTACCGTTCTTGGGTAACTACTGGGATCAACCTATTTCTAAGTATTAACATAAAACTATAGTATTATAAGTTAGAAATCAGTAATTAGCCAGGGCTGGCAAGATGGCTTAGAAGGTAAAGGTACTTCTTGTAAAACCCTGGTGACTCTAGTTTGATCCCTGGAACCCATTGTGGAAGCAGAGAACAGACTCCTGAAACTTGACCTCTATATCTGTATTCTAACTGTGGTACATGTGTGCCCACATTCACACATACACCTCTCCCTCTTTCTCCATTCTCCCCACAGATACACACACACACACACACACACACACACACACACACACACACACACAATTAAAGCCAGGTGTGGTGATGTATGCCTCTGATCCCAGCACTCAAAGTGGAGATAGGAGGATCCGAGTTCCAGGCCAGCCTGGGCTGCATAGTGAGACCACCTCAAGAAACAGCTACGATAAACAATAGCATGGGTATTTCACTGCAGGCCCACACACGGGGTTCCACTTTTATTTTTTTACTCTCATATCTCTGCATCATGCTGTGGGTACCGACCGATATGCTTCATCTTGGTGATCAGTCCATTTCATTGAGGACTCTACACCTCCTCTAGTTACCAGCAGTGTGCTATGTAAAAAACAGTACTTCCCTTTAAATGACATGGTCTGGAAAGTCCAAGAGACTCTTGTCTGAGTAGCCAGGAGACAAGTGCACTGTGGCTAGGTGATAACCCAAAGTTAGAAACAATGTACATTGCACATTGGGCGGGCTTTTTGGAGCCCAGTACCTACGGTGTGACACCTTGCACAGCCTTGGTGCAGGGGGGAGGGGCTTGGACCTGCCTCAGCTGAGTTGTGCCAGGCTCTGCTGACTCCCCATGGGAGACGTTGATTTAGAAAATGTGGGGATGGGGGGTGGGTTGTAGGGGAAGGCTGGGGTGTAGGAAGAGGGGGATCTGTGGTTGGTATGTAAAGTGAATAGAAATTTTCTTAATAAAAAAAAAAAAAAGAGAGAAACAATGCACATAACTATCAGTGTGGGGAGGACTAGGGAGTACCACCTTCTCCAAGTAAGAATCCTAAATCCGTGATGTCAAACAAGCCATGGCTTCATGCACCCCTGAAGATGAACATGGATAGTCATGCTGAGGAAGAAAGGAAATCCTCCTCAAGTATGTAAAGTGTGATGTGATTTATGGAAGGTTTAAATACAGTGTAAAGCAGTATAACTCAGTTATAACTGTAACGTGACTGGTGCCTTGGTTTTTCCCTGGAATCCCAGCACTCAAGAAGCTGAAGCAAAAGATTCCAAGCTCAAAGCTAGCTTGGTCTATGTAGCAAGCTGCAGGCAAGGCTGGACACCTTAGCCAGACCCTGTCTCAAAACAGACCAAAGTCAAAAGCCATTGTATTCATTTCTTTCCATTTGCTGGGATAAAATACCTTACTAAAACAATCCAAGGGAGAAAAGGTTTATTCTGGCTTCAGGTTCAAAAGGAAGGCATGGTGATAGGAGCAGGAAGCAGGCAAATACACTACAAATGGAAACTGCTACTCGGCTCCCTTTCTACACGTGTACAGTCCAAGATCTCAGCTAGGGAATGGTGCTACCCACAGAGGGCAAGTCTTCTCACTTCAGTTTACACAAGATAATCCTCCATCATGTCCAGGGGCCCATCTCCCAGGTGATTCTGGATTCTATTACGTTGACAACAGTGACCATCACAGGGATTAATTAAATTAAAAATGGCAGTAAGACTCGAGCTGTTTACCTTTGGTGAGGAGAGGTGGGAGAGCAGCAGACTGCAGTGGCCATGTTTATGTTGGGTGGTAGGTGCAACAGTGTTCTTTTTTTTAAATTTCAGGAAGTTGTGAACATCCCCTTGTGTGTGGAATGTTTTATGTTTAGAAATGCAATACTTTGGAGATCAGCTAAGAGTTGCCATTGGCCTGGGATCACTGGAGTCGATACAGGTCTAGTTCTTTTCACATAGTGAATGCTACATTCAGGACTGGTAGGGTGGCTCCCCTGATCCCCAGAGCCCTGGCTATTTCCACCTGCTGCCCCACTTCACTGGTTCACATCCTTCCTCTTCAGGGTTGTTGAGGGCAGGGTGATTTGAGGGGGGAAGGCCAAATATTTTCTCCATGTATTAGCTACTTTCACGTTGACGTGATCAGAAACCAAGAAGTAACTTAAGGGACTGGAGAGGTAGCTCGTGGGTTAAGAATGCCTCCTGCTCTTCTGGAGGGCCTGAGTTGTAGCAAGAAGTAACTTAAGGGGTTGAAGAGGTGGTTCATGGGGTAAGAATGCCTCCTTTCAGAGGACCTGGATTCTATTCCTAGCACCCACACAGCTGATTCACAACCACTTGTAACTCCAGATCAAGGGAATCCAATGCCTTCTAGCCTCCTAGGGTACCTACACAGGTGTTCACAGATAGACACATATATAAATCACAACAAAAAATCTTATAAACGTTTTTAAAAACAAGGAACTTGAGGGAGGATTTCTTCTTGCTTAGGGTTCAGGGGATACAAGTCTGTCATAGCTGGTATTGCATGGTGGCAGAGTGACTCACAGCTTGTGTGGCAAGTGCCTCTACCCACTGAGCCATCTCACTGGCTCACTTGATCCACTCTTATACAGTCCAGAACCCCCCAAGTGGGCACCTCAATGAATGCAGTCAAGAGCCACCCCCATACCACCCCCACAGCCATGGTCAGAGGGTATTCTGGATTGTGTCAAGTTGACAAAACTAACAGTCATAACAACTTAAGAAAGAGTTTATTTGGGCTCAGAAATGCAGGGACAGCCGTCATGGCAGGGAAGGCATGACAATGAAAGAGGACCTAATCGTGGCAGTAGGAACATGAGGCAGCTGGTCACCTTGTATTCAGTCAGGAAGCAGAGAGATGAATGCTGGATGCTGGTGCTTGGCTTCCTCTATTCTCTCTCTCTCTCTCTCTCTCTCTCTCTCTCTCTCTCTCTCTCTCTCTCTCTCTCTCTCTCTCTCTCTCTCTCTCCAGGCCTGGAGTAGTGTTGCCCTTATTCAAGGTAGGCTCTTCCCTCCTCAGCTAAACATCTCAGGAACCTCTCTCACAGACTCAGAAGTGTGTCTTCTAGGTGACTCCAAATCCAGTTGGCCACAAAGCTTAACCATCACTGTCTCCACTCTGGTGTCCTCCTTCCATGGAGCATATCTCAGCAAGAGCACCCTCATCCTTCATCAACTGGAACTTACACATGGCCAGCCTGTCTGCAGTAGACAAGGAAAAATGGTGTCCCCAGTGGCACAGGGGTTATGTTGTTAGGGAGAGGAAGGAAAGAATGCTGAAAGGCCATGACATCTTCTCTGTGTCACAGCACACAAAAGTTTGAAGTCCAAGAGCACTCTTAAATATAGCTTTCCAAAGGGCCCAGCGTCTTCAGGCCTGTAGGCCATATCAATTCCCCGTTATTCTCTGAGGATTCAGCTTTCTATTTTTGAAAGGCTCATGTAGGGGCTGAGGAGGGGGATCAGTGTATAAAGTGCTTGCTGTGCAGACTCCCAGCACCCATGTAAAAGCCATGCATTGGCAACATGTGTCTAGACCCCCAGCATTTAGGAGGATCCTTGGCTCACTGGCTAGCAGTCTAGCTGGATTAGTGAGCTCTGGGTTTAGTGAGAAACCATGTTTCAAAAAATAAAGAGAGCAACTGTGGAAGATACTGATACTGACCTCTGGCCTTCACATACACACACGCACACACACATGAGTATACACACACAGGTTCATTGTGTTTGCTTGTGGTAATTATCACTTAGATAATCTCTCTTTGAGTGAACCTGGTGTGAACGGATGAGCATTTATTACTCTGTATGTGACATAGCACATGTGGAGGTTAGAGAACAACTCTAGCCAACTTTCTGCTTCCACTCTGTGGGCTCAGGGGATTGAACTCACATCGTCAGGCTTGGCAGCAGGTTCCCTTACCTGCGGACCCATCTCACCAGCCCGTCCAGTGTATTTATAACCAAAGAATCTCGTTTGCCTTATGACTGACCAGGATCGTGGAATGACATCATCTTCACAGGTCTCATTCATATTCAGGGGTGGGGTCATCGGGTGACCATAATCCAACCCTGGACCCCAGTGATCGAGACCTGTGTTTCACATGCACCAGCATTCACCTTACCTTAGAGGTCATCCAGAGTCATCAGTTTATGCCCCAAATCTAATCATCTTAATAAATTAAGTGAGGTATGGCTGAGGACTCTGGGTAAAATCCATAAAGTGCAATTCTTTGTTTTTTGAGACAAAGTCTCTATAGCCTTGGATGCCCTGGATCTTACTATGTAGACTAGGCTGGCCTTGAACTCACACAGATCCTCCTGTCTCTACCTCCTGAGTGCTGGGATTAAAGGTGTATGCGTCCATGTTCGTCCCTTAAAGTGCAATTCTTAGGGAGCAATTATTTTAAAGATATTTATGTGCGTGTGTGCGTGCGTGCGTGCATGTGTGTGTGTGTGTGTGTGTGTGTGTGTGTGCATTTGTGTGTGTGTGTACATGAGTGCAGTTGCCTGAGGGGGCCAGAAGAGGGCATCAGATCCCCTGGAGGTATTAGTGATGACTGTGGAACCTGGGTCCTTTGGAAGAGCAGCAAATTCTCCAGTCCCTTTGGCACAGTTTTTACCCCTCTGTGGACCTTTGAAACCCAAACTGCCTGCCCAACACCCCCAGCCTGCAGTGGCAAAAGACAGACACAGGTGACAGTGTCAGCAAGGGGCAGCTGAGAGGTGGAACAGGGTCACTGGTCCCAAGTGATTTTCAAATCCAGCTAGACAAACTCCAAACTCCAGCTGTGGTTCTTGGGTGAAGTTTCCAGGCCTGAGGATAACCTCTTGACCCTGTTTGTCAACCAGTATCCCCTCAGGTTCTGTTCAGTCCTGGCCATCTCCACCCATAGAATCTTGTCAAGAGCCTGTGGGCTGCAAGGGATTTCCTAGGAATTCACTGCATTGCACTGCACTGAAGCCACGCCCACAGACATTTCTGAGTTCATTCCTTCTGTTTTTAGCCTCTGCAATCAAACAGTGCTCTTAAGTTTTCTTGAGGTCTTCTGGCCTGAGAAAATCCGTGGGAAATCTCTTCATCCTCTGAAAGAGTCTCCTGTGAGGTTGAGTACCCTGAGGTGTGAGGACTTTATTTTTTAAGATTTATTTATTCTTATTTTGTATATATATAGATGTTTTGCCTGCATGTATGTGCACTATAGGAGTGCCTGGTGCCCACTGAGGAAGGTGTCCGATCCCCTAGAGCTGGAGTTACAGGCACTTGGGAGCCACCTGCTGTGGGTGCTGAGAACTGAATCCAGGTTCTCTCCAAGAGCAGCTAGGGCTCTTAACTGTGGAGCTGTGTCTCCAGCCCAGGCTGGAGAGGGGTGAAATGGTTTCTTGTTTCTTCGTGTTGGAAGGAGATGGAACCCAGGGCCTTGTGCCTGCTCCAGCACCAAGCTGCACCCCCAGCAATGCATTCGGCCTTTTCTCTTCCTCCAGTTTCAGTACAGGCATTTCCACACCCTCACTGGGCTTTTCCTCTAGGCTACATCTGGGGCAGTCATTTTCTCATTTTGTCTTCTGGGTGAGGTGTTCTAGCACTTTCCAAGTCACCCTGTCCCGCCTGGTTTCTTAATTCCCAGAACTGTCAATTTCCTCCTTTTCTTTCTTTTCTTTTCTTCATTCATTTGGTTTTTTTCTTTTTTGAGACAGGATTTCTCTGTGTAACCATGGCTGTTCTAGAACTCACGTTGTAGACCAGGCTGGCCTTAAACTCAGAGATTAGCCCACCTTTGCCTCCCAAGTGCTGGGATTAAAGGCATGCATCACCACCACCTGGCACCACTCTTTTCTTTTCCCTCACTGTAAGCAGCAGTGATAACACCTTGCACACTCTGCCTAGAAAGTTCCTGGGCTGTACACTTGGGTCACCACTAACAGATTTCACTTTCCACACATGGGCTCTCTTCCCTTTCCCCTTTCCTCCTTCTTCTGTGCCTTCCTCCTTCCCTCCCCTCCGTTCCTCTTCCCTTTCCTACCCGTCTCTTCTCACTCGCCCTTTTCCTTTCCCTTGTCTTTCTCTTCCTCTTTCCTTTCCTCCCCTCCTCCCTCTTTCATTTCCTCCCCTCCTTCCTCTTCCATTTCCTCCTTCCTTCTCCTCCTCTTCCCTCCCTTTCCCTCCTTCCATTCTCTCCCCTTCTCATCCTTCCCTTTTCTTAGTTCCTTTCCTTCCTTCCCTTCCCCTGCCTCCTCTCCTCCCCTGCCCCTTCTCATTTCCTCCTTTGTATCCCTTTCTCATTCTTTTTCTTCCTTTGGCTGCAGGGGATTAAACCTAGAGCCTCGCATATTCTCTCTGCCACAAGCTGCACCCCAGCCCTCAGGACTCAGTTCAGTGAGCCCCAGCCAGCCTAGGCATGTGAGGGACCACCTTCCTCCAGTTCCTAGTCCCACCCCCTCACCTCGCACCCCCAGCCTTTGCTGGCAGCCCCATTGATCTCCATTTCCAAAGTCTGCTTGCTTCTCCCGTTCTCAGAGCTACCAGCAACATCTTCACTGTCCCATCTCCATTGACTGCCTGCTGGGCAGGCCAGGCCTTTCCTTTTCCATTCCTCAAGCTTCTCATGTCTGCCCAACTTTCAGCATCCCGTTGCATGTGGGGTACTTGTTACAGCTGCACATGGTTTCTGCATACTGACTAACATGCCTGTAATTGTTCTTGATGGCAAAATTACAAGCTGGAGACTATATGCTCTTCTCTTGGTGGAGTCTGGGCACAGGGTCATCCCTGCTCCACCCAAGTCACGCAGGGCCAGGTCAAGTACAGGTGTTGGTGGGGTCCTTACCTTCTTGCTGGTTAGAGGCCTCTGTCCATCTCTAGTCATGGACTGAAAACTGTCTTTCTGCATCCTCTCTCTTTCCACCCTTCCCTCCCCTTCCATATGGATCTCCCCGATTTCTCTCCTGTGACCAGCTGAAGATCTCTCAGATCAGAAGGAACACATGTGACGAGGACCAGACCCCTGGTCCACATTTTAAGATCTGTCAATAAGTGAGATAAATCAAGATTTATTAGCAAAGCCTCTTCTCCTGAGCTCCATGACTCACTCAGCAGAGATGTGGACTCTCTCAGGATGCTGCTGAGTGCTCGCTCTCTCTCTCTCTCTCTCTCTCTCTCTCTCTCTCTCTCTCTCTCTCTCTCTCTCTCACACACACACACACACACACACACACACACACACACCCCATATGCCACATGTGGCTCTTTTTCGTTGTTATTGTTCAAAGCCAACTGGGACTGCATAGTGAGTCCTAAACCAGTCTGAGTTACAGAGTGAGGGATTGAGAATAGAAAGAAATCTACTATATCTAAACATGGTTTACACATGGGTTTTACTCTGTGTTAGATAGTTCTGATCTTACACAAACCAGTGTGTAAAAGTCAAATAGATTTGGAGTCTAAGGGTGTGTGTGTGTGTGTGTGTGTGTGTGTGTGTGTGTGTGTGTGTGTGTTAATTACCTGGGATGAATCTCCCAGGACTTGCAGTTGCTCTGCCACTGAACACATGCTAGCTTTTAACTCACAGGTGCTCAACTAGTGAGCCACACCCACATCACCCCTCACTGGGAGATTCTAGGCAGGAGCTCCACCACTGAGATTCTGGGGTGGAAGATCTTCCCAATGTAGAGTCCTGGGTGCCATCCTCTGCATCCTAAGGCTGATGGAAGTGCCGAATTTCTGTGTTCCCCTGATCACTTGAGCTTTCTCCCATTCTGTAGGCACAGGTTCTGGGAATGAGCGATCAGAATCTCTGTTTGTCTTCCCATATCCACACATGACTGCCGTGTTCGGATCTGTCTCAGAAACACCAGGCGAGCTGTTGAATCACAACCATGCTGAGCTCATGGTAAACATGGAATGCTTCCCAGTTTCAGAGGCAGAGGCAGGTGATCTCTTGAGTTTGAGGACAGCCTATGTTTCGGGATATTTGAACACACTGTGTAAAGATGTATCTCTGTTTTACTTTGCAAAGCTGTATCTCGGTTTTACTTCACCTGCCTAAGGCACCTGATTGGTTTAATAAAGAACTGAATGGTCAGTAGCTAGGTAGGAGAGGTTAGGTGGGACTTCCAGGCAGAGAGAGGAACTCGGGATGAATCTAGATGTGCAGTGGAGACACCAGTGAGACACAGAAGGAGTCAGACATACAGAATAAGGAGAGGTAAAAAGCCACTTGGCAGAACGTAGATGAATAGAAACAGGTTAATTTAAGTTAGAAGAACTAGTTAGGAACAAGCCTAAGCTAAAGGCCACACTTTCATAATTAATAATAAGCCTCCATGTCATTATTTGGGGGCTGGCAGTCCCAAAAGAAAGTCTGACAAGAAGACTGGTCTAAAGAGTGAGTTCCAGAACAGCCAGGGCTACATGGTGAGATCCTGTTTGGAAAAAACAAAACAAAACACATTTCTAGTGCTTTTGTTACCTAGAGAAAGGTTGTGTATTAAGGAGGTTCTTATCACTATTCCTAAGTAATTCTTTTAAAAAAAGAAAAAGAAAAGTGTTACTGGTTTTGCTTTGAGACAGTCTCCCTCCCATGCTGACCCTGAGCTCCCTATGTAGCTGAGGATGACCTTGAACTTTCTGACCCCCCTGCTTCTATCTCCTCAGTGCTAGAGCTACAGATGTAGAATGTGGACCACCACACCCAGTATATGCAGTGCTGGGGATGGAGCTGAGAGCTTCCTGCATGCTAGGCAATTTCTCTACCAATGGAGCCATATCCCCCCTACAAAGTCTTCTTATGAAGATGAGTCTGGCCTTAAACTTACAGACACCCATCTGCCTTCCCCCTCCCCCAAGTTATGGGATTAAAGGTGTGTATCACTACACCTGTTTTTTCACCTTTTTAAAGAAAAGACAAGAGTCTTGCTGTGTAGCCCAGGCTGACCTTGAACTCACAGTCTTCCTGCCCTAGCCTGAGTGCCGGGTTACAGGCATACATCACCACTTGTGACTGGAGAGCAGTTTAATGTGCATTCTGAATAATTTTTGCATTGAAATTGCTTGCTCTGGTGAGAGAGCTCCATGATTTTGCTGGCTTAGAAAGGGGTGCTCCAGCGACAGGGAGACTCCTCACAGCTGCGGCTTACTGAAGTGTGTCCCCAGCTGGTACAAGCCATCGCTTTAAAAATAGGCTGTTCCCCTCATGTAGGAAAAACCTCAGCACAAGAACGCTGGTCACCTCATCTGAGTTCAGGGTCTTGGACAGGGAACACTGAAGGACTTCCTGGTTGTACTGTTTGAAACCATGGAGCCAGGGGAGGATGAACAAACAGGACCAGGGACAGACCCACAGAATGATATGATAGCAAGGGATGTGAAGCAAGGGACGTTCAGGAAGCTGGGTTGTGTTTTCCAGGCTCTCTGAAGCCAGAGCTGGCCCATGATGGCAGCTCTGATGACCGTGACCAGCTCTTGTTAGTGGTGACCCACCCCTCCCTCCTCCACACATCTCTACCAAGAGAGACTCATTAGCCAGCACCTTCTGTGGAAGGGGAGGAGGCCAGGCAGACATAGGAAGGAAGATCCAGAGGAGGGCTTAGTGCTCCTGGAGTCTTTCCTTGGGGGGACACTGGTGCCACAGCGCTGTCCTAGCTGTACTTGGCACCCTTCTGTTCCATTCAGAGTTCCGCTGTCAAAGACACTGCTTCCTCCCACTCCCAGCTGCTTGCTCAGGTGTTTCCTCTGGGAGACCTGCAGAGCTGTATGGGTAGATGTTCCCTGGACACTTGTGCTCATGGACACAGAAGCTTGTGGAACATTGAATCCTGTTCATTTTGCTCCTAGATCTGGGAACTCATGGATTAGCCAATGCTAGTTTGGGTCTCTAAGCATGTCCTTGTGTGGAAAAACCAAGGTCTCTGAGTACCCTGAAAGGGGAACACACCGAGGACACCAAGTATGTATCAGGTAGAACAGTGGAAATGTCTGTGGAGCAGCAGAGGTCTCTGAACTCGAGAGGGGGGAGGCTTTTTTGTATGTGAGGCTTGAGTTGATGTGTAAGTGCTGAGGTTCATGGGCCCAGTGGTGCTGTGACCATAGCTCTGTTTCTAAAATTCAGGGACTCACAGATCACCAGAACTGGTCTCCCTGATCCCATGGTTTTGGCCCTTGCCTTCTGTGGCCTTGTCTTGAGGGGGGACAATAATGTCCCTCAAAACGACAGGATTTCAGTCAGCTGTGTATGTCTCATGTGGGACACCCTGACATGGAACCTCAGGGCCTTCCGGGAGTCCTGGGAAACTAAAGAGGAGAGGCCACCTTCAGCTCAGCTGTTTTCTGCAGCGTCAGAACGTCTGGAATGTCCCCAGGGAATTGCTTCCTCTCCCACCACAAAGCCCTGGATTTGGGGGATGCTTTGTGGGGGACATCATTTTGAACCTTATTTTCTTCTTTCAGATCTGATCCGGTGGTTGTTCAGTGAGGACAAGCTGAGCATCTGGCATTCTTTACAGATTGGAGGGGGGCAGGGGGGGGAGCAAGGCAGGACCGGGCGGGAGGGAGGGCTCCGGTCCCACCTGCTGGGCACCTGTCTCTTGCTGGGCTGGCCAGCTGGGCTCTGCAGCGGGTGGAGCAGCCTCCTAGCCTGGCACTGCGGCTGGCCAGCCTCCATCCTGCAGCCCCGGCCCCCTGCGGGCTGCAGATGCGCAGGCAGCCTTCTGGAAGGAAGGGCAGAGCTCAGAGCTCAGCCACCAGCTCCCGGTAAGGTGTGTATCGGCAGCCATTCCTGCCCCCCTTTCTGGCTTTTGTCTGGTTCTGTTTGTAATGGCTGGAAGAAAGGACGCTACAGACAGGGACAAAGCTGAGTGGAGGGACTCGGCAGAGGGCTCAGGGAAGAAAGCGCCAGGGTCAGCTGGAACATTGAACTGAGTCCCCAGGGTTCCATCTATCCTGCTGTGAGCTTTCCCAGCAGTGGTACTTTAGAGAGTGTTTCCGGTATTTGAGAGCATAAGGGTTTCAAAGTGTTTCATGGAGTGTAGTGTTATTTCCCAGCAGTGTGTGCATGTGGATGTCTGCATGTGTACAGAGCTGGGCGCACATACACATGCAATTATGTTTTTGTACCTTCGTGTTGCACATGGCAGTGTGAAGTGCAGGATTTTTATGCATGTGTGTTTGTGGCTGCATGAATATGTATATTTTATGGTGTTTGTGTGTTACATTTGTGCATGTATGTGTTTGTGTGTGATACATATTTGTGTACATTTTTACATGCACTTCTTTTGTGTATGTGTATTTATACATTTGTGTGTATATTTGGATGCTTATTTGGATGCTCTTGTGCCTAAATATGTGTTTATATGTATGCTACTGTGGCCTGTCGGGTCATGATGGCCTCCGGAAGGTGGCAGCCATGTTGTGGCAGAAGCAGACCAGCAGGTGACTGGCAGCTTGACCAATTCTACCTTGTAAAGTGACCGACTGGTTCCATCACTTCTAGCCAGAATATCCTATCCCCAAAGAATCTGCCCTGACACACATATGAGCTTGGAAGGACAGGATAGCTGTGTCAGGGACAGGGCTCTGTGGTGACATGGCGGTCTGGGATGAGTAATGCTGTGTCGGGGGATTGTTTTGTAGATTTGGTGATGGGGCCTATGGTACAGGTTAAGGTATGTGGTGGTTGCCTCTGAGCCACGAAGTGTGTAAAGCTGGCCTACCTGCTCTGTGACTGCCTGGTGGGGCAGGCCTTCCTGAGACTTCATCAAGGCAATGCCTAAACTTTCAAAGGACATGGACATTTTGACAGAACAGTGACAGGTGTCCAAGAGACTCAGTGAGATTCATGGTCTGGACAATCAGAGCAGTGAGTCATGATGAGATTTCTGACCACTTTTCCTTCATTCATTCTGTTCCAGGGATAAACGCCCAAGCCCGGAGGCTACAGCGTATCCGCGCCAAGGGAACCCCAGCCCTTACCTCTGAGGCTGCCCAAAGCTCCCCACCGACCTGCCTGCGCCGTACAGTCAGTGAGACCAGCCTAAGTCCGGCACCCACACTACCCGAGGCTGCCCAGAGCCCTGAGGAGCCCAGCCCCGATACCATGCGTTACTCACTGTACCAGTGCCCGCACCTGCTGCTGTTGCAGGGTTACAGCCAGCAGCATGTGAGCCACTCCTGGTCCCCAGTACCACTGCCCCTTGCAGCCCAAGGATTTGGAGGTCAGGCCTCACCCTACCTCCAGCAGAGGCAGCTGTGGGATCTCCCCTCTGGCTGGGAGGATGCTGTGGAGGTGGGAGGTGGGGCACAAGGCGGGGAACAGCTAGACAAGGACTGTCACTGAACTCGTTCCTCATTGGGTCTTAGTGCCAGACCACTTTCCAGCTTCTCTCTCAGGCCTTTGGGATAGGTGTGTGTGTGTGTGTGTGTGTGTGTGTGTGTGTGTGTGTGTGTGTGACGGAGGGAGGGCGGGCGGGGCGGGCCTCCTTGGCTAGGTGACAGTGGGAACTGATCGTGACTTGGTAGCTGTGTTGTCCTAGCTCCTTCTTCCCCTCAGCTCTTCCTCCTTCCCTCCCTCACCTCCCCCACCTTTTTTTGAAACAGTGTCTTCCTATGTAGCCCAGGCTGGTATGAAACTCACTATGTCACCCAAGCAGACCTTGAATGTGATCCCTCTGCTTCAACTGCCTTCCCAAATACAGAGATGATTGGCCTATGCCTGCAGACCCAGTTCCAAGGAGCCAGCCTTGGTGACATCCTCTTGTCACTTACCTTTCCTTTGCCCCTTCCTGCACTGTTCTCTGGGCCCTTCACAGCATCCTGGGTTCCTGGGCTCAGTCTCAAGAGCTGCCCCATGCTGAGCTGAGAGCTGAGGAGCTTGGCCTACACTGCTTTTGGGGTGACTTGGGGAGTTTGGCATCGCTCAGCTCATGGCTGTCAGACCAAGCACTGCCCTTGTCTCTTGTGTAGGGGAAGCCTTGTCCTCTGGGACAGGCTGGGGTGGCCAGGGAAGGGTTACCAAGGTGACAGGTTACTGGTGACTTCAGAGTGGGTGGCCCAGGATCTGAGGGGTCCTAGGAATAGAACCTAGGAAGGCCCAGCTGCTGTAACAGGGACACTGCTGTGCTGGTGCCGGCATGATTAGTGGCATCCTGTCCTAAGTCGCCTGTCTGCTCTTTAGGACAGCCTGGTGTACGTGCTCAGCCGGGAGCGGCACACAGTGGGCCAGCGCACACCCTCCAGCAAACCCAGCATCAGCCTGTCTGCCCCAGACATCCTGCCCCTGCACTGCACAATTCGCCGTCACCAGTCCCCGGAAGGTGGCCAGACAGGGACCAGGCTGGTGCTGGAGCCCATTGCAGGGGCATCGGTTTCAGTCAACTTCTCTGCAGTGGGAAGGAATCCCGTGGTGCTCCAACATGGCGACCTCCTCTCCCTGGGTCTCTACTACCTGCTGCTGTTCAAGGACCCTGGGCAGGCACAGCCACTGCCTGCGTGTGCTGTTGCCCGCCTTGGGGCCGCACCACAGAACTGCAGGATGTGTGGTGCGGTGCTCAGAGCCCGTGGGCTCACTTCCTTGCCTCCTGCTGTGGTCCGGCGGCGGTCACTGTTTCTGGAGTTTGAGCCGGACATGGAGGATAGACTGTTGCAGAGGATCATGACGCTGATTGAGCCTGGCGGCGATGACCACAAGCTGACACCTGCCTTCCTCCTCTGCCTCTGCATCCAGCACTCTGCCACTCACTTCCAACCTGGTACCTTCAGACATCTCCTGCTCAAGATCTCCAAGAGGGTCCGAGACATCGTCTGGGTGCGTGGGGGTGACTGCCCGTGTCTTGACCGTGTTACTAGATGGCTGGGCTCTGCCTGCCAGGTTTGAAGGCCTGCCACTACTCTGATGTCCCCACAGTGATGTCAGGCTGGGGAAAGAAAGGGCTGACCTCTCCACCTGCATCTCCCTACTCAGTAGGCCATCAGACCGGGCATTGTAAGCTTCAGTGTAGCATTTTCCTTCAGAGTGAGTCTGAGCCCTGCCAGACCACTGTCCACAGGCTTAGTGTCCTGTGGTTTCCACCAGGTCAGTTTGGTGGTGAGGCCACAAGTCAGTCAGCTGTTGGCACATTCCCTCCAGGTCAGGGCCTCTCAACCTGGGCCAGTAGACTGGGGGTTGGGGTGGGGGGCAGAATTCCTCACTGGAGCCAGTCCTGTGTATCTCCTGGGATACTTAGCCCAGTCCATGGCCTCTCCCACTACAGGCTGTCCCCTCCCTGGCCACACACACAAAGGACTCTTCCATCAAAAGCCCAGCAGTGCCACCTGTTGGGCTGGGCAAGCAAAAGCACTGGAGCAGGCTGCAGGTGTGGCCCTCGGTTCTCAGCCACTTTGCTCTCTTCTGCCCTGAAGTGACCTGACTCCTAGGAGCCAAAGGGGTCTCTGTTGCTCAGGGTTGTTAGAGGCTCTCAAGAATCTTAGCTTTGCTCATCCAGAAGCATCTCTTTAATCTCAGGATTCAGAGCCAGAGAGGCATGGACCCCAGGGGTCAGTCAGTCTAGTTAAAACAGCTCTAGCCTCAGTGAGAGGCCCTGTTTCTAAGTAAATAAGGTAAAGAACACACACACACACACACACACACACACACACACACAGAGAGAGAGAGAGAGAGAGAGAGAGAGAGAGAGAGAGAGAGAGAGAGAGCGAGCGCGAACACTGGAACATAACAGGAAGCATGACGAGACAGTTCGTTTTGTTTGTAGTGTTTGTCCCATCCTGCTAGTGTTTAGAGGGCTGGTTGTTGGGCAGCCAGAGACAGTGCCGTTTGTGTCTCAGGAGCTGTGCGGGTCGGTGGGGAAAGCAGAGCTGAGCGAGAACGGCAGAGTCCCAGTGTTTGGTCGCCTGCAGTGGAGTTTGTCATGGAGATGGAGTGATGTGTATTGAGGAGTGGTTTCTCTTTCCGTGTGTGTGTGTGTGTGTGTGTGTGTGTGTGTGTGTGTGTGTGTCTCCTTGTTCCATGGCGCACATGTGGAGGTCAGAGGACAACCTATAAAATCAGTTCTTTCTACCTTTTCATTAAAATTTGTTGAGAAAAATTAAGTTTATGAAACCACTAAATAGAGGGTTTAATTTTTGCTGTGAGAGGAATTCCTCTCATCAAAGATGGAAAGTATAGGACTTCATGTAGTACAGTTTTTAGCAATAGGGGCCCTAGGATTGGAGAAATGGCTCATCACTTAGGAGCACATACTGCTCTTGCAGAAGACCCACACCAGACAGTGCACAGCTGCCTGTAACTTCAGTTTCTAGAGATCTGATGATCTCTTACAGCCTCCAAGGGCATTGTACACATGTGGTGCACATACGTACAAATAAGCAGATCCACACACACATAGAATTAAAAATAAAGATCAAAAAAAGAAATAGATCCAGACATAGTGGTGCATGCCTTTAATGCCAGCATTTGGGAGACAGATGCAGATGCATCTCTGTGAGTTTAAGGCCAGCCTGGTCTACATGTACATAGCCAGGGCTACATAGAGAGACCTGGTCTGGGGGGGGGTAGGGGTTGGGAGGGAGAGAGAGGAGATATTATTGTTAGCTTATTTGTCTGAGACAGGGTCTCCCAGCCCAGGCTGGCCTTGATTTCTCCCTTCTTCTGCCCCATCTCCCAGACAGGAGTACTGGATTTGCAGGTGTGTGCTTCTCTGCCAGCTCCTGCCTCTGATAATTCTTCAGTGCTGGGAGAGCTGAAGTCATAATCTGCCCAAGCCTCTATCATCTTTGCCAGATTTGAGGGGTTCTGTAGAGAAGTCTCCACTCTCAGGATTGACTACCATAGCTCAGAAAAGTGGTTCAGGGCCAGGTGGTGGTGGTGCACGCCTTTAATCCTAGCACTCAGGAGGCAGAGGCAGGTGAATCTCTGTGAGTTTGCAGCCCGCCTCAGCTTCAGAGTGAGTTCCAGGAAAAGAAAAGAAAAGTGGTTTAGACAGTCCTTTTAATATTAAATAAACTCGGAAAGACATTTGTGGATATAGTGGCTCCCCACATCTCTTGAGGCAGCCCTTAATGCCTGTGGTTGCCACAGTCAGGAGTACCACCTCAGTGGAGTGTGTGCAGCCTGCCCTAGCTCTAAGATCCCAGCAGCAACCCTCGCCTGCTTCACCTTTATGTGGATTCTGGGGATAGAACTTAGAGACTGGGTGGCAATGGGGTCCCACTGAACCAGTCTACAGGCCCGGAATGGTGTGTATTTGAATGTATATATTCCTGTGCTATCCTGTTTTCTCACGTTTGATCTTGTCTTACTTTTTTCCTTTATAGGAGAAAACCAAAGAGCTAGCGGAAAAGCAGGCACAACTGTAAGTGTGACCTAGTTATCACCTCCCTTGCAACATCGAGTTCCCTGCAGGCCCCTTGGGCTTGGCTCCAGACTTCAGCCACTGCCCTCCCATTCCTCTTTCCTAACCGCCCTGGGAGGCTGTATGGAAAATTTCCTTGGTAGGCCTGGTGGTTCAGGCACATGACATCTGTGCTGTTTAGGAACTGAGGCAGGAGGATTGCAAGTTCAAGGCTTTCCTGGGCTACATAATGAACACAAGCCCAGCTTGGGCAGCTGAGACACTGTCTCAAGTTACAAAGTAAAAACAGGGCTGGAGACATAGCTCAGTGATAGAGCTCCTACCTAGAATCTCCTGTTGAGGGCTGGGAGTGTAGCTCAGTGGTAGAGCACCTGCCTGGGATCCTGGGATGAGCCGAGGAGTGGCTTAGCATAGATAGCTTGCCTAGCACTGGGCAGGACCAGGGTTCAACCATCAGTACTAAAACAACAACTAACACTCCACAAAAGGTGAACCTGCTGCTCAGCAGTAGAACAGTTGTCTAGCGTGTGCAACACCCACAAGCACACTAAATTCCCCAGAGCATCTCTTAACACAGAGAGGAAAGATCTTTTCTGAGTCTTCCAACAACTCACTCCCCAGGTTAAAGCACTCTAGCCCAGCTTCCATGGAAAACACTTTTGTACACTTGCATCACTGGTGGGACTTGGTGAATCCTTTTAGATTATTGTCAGACATGCTGACACTGAGGCCCATAGCACCTGCCCTTCCAGAATGGAAGCCTTTATGAGATGCTCTCTCTGGGCAGCTTGTCAGGGTAGCAGTGGCATGTCTGTACAGTGTATACAAAGAGGAAATCTGTGAATTGCAGCCCTGGCATACTAGTACTGAAAAATAATGCCCAGAAAAGCATGCCCAGGGCTGGGGATATGTCTTAGTGGGTAGAGTGCTTGCTTGGCATTCAGGAAGCCTTGGGTTCCATCTTCAGCACCCCATAAACCAGGAGTAGAGGTACATGCTTGTCATTCCTGCACTCAAGTGGAGGCAGGAAGATCAGAAGTTCAAGGTCATCCATGGTTCATAGTAAATTTGAGACCTTGCATTTAAAAGAAAAAGGCCCCAGACAGTACCTGTGACATGTGTAAGTGTTGGCACAGACAAGTGTAGCCCCTGAAGCATGGGCTCTCATGCTAATGCTGAGGTTGAGCTGAAGGTGGTCTCTCGGAATTGAGAACTGGGGGGAGGGGGGGGGGCTGGCATTGGGAGACCAAGGGCTCCACCTGCTGGTAGCATGTTCCTACTTCAGAATCAGCAGCATGCTGTTGCCTGTGGGTACTTCAGGGTTGTGTAACAATAGGATCAAAAGACTCAAAAGACATACAAAGGTCAGGACAGAGGGCTGGGGTCCTGCCATCCTCAATGCCCGCCAGGTGGAGTTGAGCTCAGGCTACCTCCCATTCCTGTCACTGTCACACGCCAGAGCCAGGTCAGGACACTGACTGGGAGTCAGGACCCCTGGGGTTTGCAGCTGCATGAGGAGACCAGGTGCTGCTTCCTGGCCTGTCAGGGTTCTGTGCACACTAGCTAGAGGCAGCATTGACCCAAAGGGTGATGGACAGCGTGGCAGATCTCAGAAGAGTTGCAAAGGTATTGGCCCTGTTCAGTTGGGATGAAGGGCTTGTCTCAGGACAGCCAGGCTTAAGGGAATTGAGTGGGTGGAGTGGACATGATTGGAGACTGCTGAGCACTCCTCTGCTGCACCCAGAAGTGCAGATCAGACTAGAACCTTCCATCCCAGGGCCCATCTGCCAGGGTGGCCTAGGGCCTTGGCTTGCCTGGGCTGAAAGAAGTGTAGGCGTGGGATGGACCCTGCTTCCCTACTGACAGGAAGAGCCAGGGCCTTCCCTTTAGCATTGCTGTTTCTGCTGTATTTCCAGAGCTTCCATCCCTAATGCATGCTTTTTCTCTTTAATTCTTTTTTCCTTTTGAAAATAATGAATCACTGTAAGAACACAGAACAGTACGAACACACAGAACAGTATGAACCCAGCAGTCAGTCCCATGAACTCTCGTCCAGGCTTAGCCTGGTCACAGGCTGCCAGATTTCAGTCTCTCTTCTGTGTCTGAGAGTTAACGATCCTCAGCTCTGTGGACATGGGGTCTATTCCCAGCTTTCCTTGCCTGGCAGCCATCCATTCGAAGCCCTTGATGACACTGTGACAGAACACCAGACAGAAGCAGCTGTGAGGAGGGCAAGTCCGTTTGGCTCAGGGTTTCAGAGCTCCACTGAGGGCTGGCCCTGCACCCTGTGCTGTGATGAAGCAGGGAGAGGAGCAACAGCTGCTCACCTTGGGGCAGCCAGGAGACGGGAGAGAAATGCCTGTCCTGGCTTCCTCTCCTCCCGCTTTGTTCTGTCCAGTCCCCAGCCTGTGGAGTGGTGACACCCACATTCAGGGAGGCCTCTACCCCATCTCATTGGCCCCAGCCCAAGCTAGTCTGAAACTCAGTGTCTATCCCAGAACTCAAGAGCTTCCCATCTCTGCCTCCTGAGTGCTGGGGTCAGAGGTGTGTGCCACCGTGCCTGACTGTTTATCCAGCCTGCTTATGTGTGTTAAGGATTCTTGTCCTTTCTGTGTACGGTGCCAAGTGTCCTTTTAAAAAGACTTTCCTATGTAGTTGGGTGTTAGAAACTCCCCTAGTGGTTTCAGTGTTACTCTAAAGTATTAACATCTTAGGTAGGGAAATAAGTTAGTTGACAAAGTGTTGTTGTTTGTTTGTTTTAGTGAGTTCTGTGCATTAAACTCAAACTCAAGTTTGCATGCTTATAGTCCCAGCACTGGAGATGGAGAAACAGGTGAACCCCTGGGGCTCACTGGCCAGTCAGCCTTAGGTCAGTAAGATACCCTTTCTCTAAAAGCAAAATGCGCAGTGCTCTCAAGGAACATTACCTGAGGTGGTTGTCTGATCTACACACACACACACACACACACACACACACACACACCATACTCACATACACATTGCCGGGCAGTGGTCGTGCACACCTTTATTCTCAGCACTCAGGAGGCAGAGCCAGGCAGATCTCTGTGAGTTAGAGGCTAGCCTGGTCTACAGAGTGAGATCCAGGACAGGCTCCCAAAAACAAAACAAAAAAAACAACACCCCCGACACACACATCATACACCCCCCACACCATGCTCACATCCCATAAACACACACACTACACCCCCCACACCATACATCCTACACTTCGACCACACACACACTACACAGCCCACACCATACTCACATCCCACATGTATACCATACACACATATAGACACAGACCACATCACACACACTACACACCCCTACACTAGACTCACATCCCAAACATAAAACACACACACATATGCTCACCACACTGTACACATACTGCACCCACCACACCGTACTCACATCACACACATAACACACACAGAGAACAGATGGACACATTTTTCTGACCCCAAGTCCAAGAGGTGGGTCACCACGCAGCTGCACAAAGTCACCCCAGGATGACATCAGCTAGGAGGGAAACAGTCCACACTGAGGGAGGGGAACCAGAAATAATGATTAGGGGAAAAAAAACAAACACTGGTAAGAAAAAGAACAAAACTAAGTCAAGATAAACACCGATTAGAAATGCAAATTACAGCACAAAGTGCCTTGGGAATAATAGGGCAGGGACTGGAGCAAAACAAGTCATAAAGTGAAAGGCAGGAGGCAGGGAGGCCAAGGCAGAGAAAGAAATGTGAATACTTGTGTGGCGGTTGGGGGGCTAGGGGTGTGTGTGGAGTGTGGGAGTGGTGTGGGTGGTAAGAGGTGTGTGTGTGTGTGTGTGTGTGTGTGTGTGTGTGTGTGTGTGGTGTGGCTATGTGTGTGCTGTTTTGAGAGATGTGTGGAAAGTATAGGGAGGAGGTGGTGATGGTGGTGATGGTGGTGTGTGTGTATGGTGTATGTGTGTGTTGAGGGGGGTAGTGCGTGAACCTGCAGAGAGGTCAGAGGAGGCCATGTCCTTCTCTAGTACTCTGCTTTATTCCCTTGAGATAGTGTCTTTCACGGAGCCTGGAATTTACTAATGTGCATAGGCTGCTGGCCAGCCAGAGAGCTCCCAGGATCCTCCTTGCTTAGGCTGGTTGTTGCTGCCTGGGCTCTCTAGGCAGTGGGATACAGGCTGGTTTACTTCAAAGTGTGGGGCTGCCCACCCCTTTGAGTTTCTGGGGATATTGAGGAAGGCAATGCATTTTGAAAACAAAGTGGAATTGGGTTCTGGACAATCAAATGAATGCTCTTCTGACCATATGTACTTCATATGATCTTCTGTACTTCAGTATGTACGTCAAGCTGGTGTAGAGAACCAACAAGACTCGATGCTGTGCAAGCTAAGTGTGGTGCTAAGCTTGGAGGCCACAGCTGCTAACACTGGAGAGATGGTTGCCAGCCAGCTTCTCCCCACCCCACCCCCAGCCACAGGACAGAGAGGTCACCATTGTTTGTGGACTAAAGTGAAATTAATGGCTAGAGAGAGCCTGGGACAGCAGGGGAGAGTCTGACAGCCCTGGGACAGCAGGACAAAGGCCAGAAACTCCCTCCTGACTCCTTCACATCAGCCCTACTTAGTGCCCAGATGTTTCCATGGGTGTGACTTTTTCCTCTGGAGCCCCAGGCTGTGTAGAACCATCATCAAATGCAGGCACTTGTGGCTCCACAGTCTTCCACTTCGATCTTCTCCAGGCACAGGCTGACTTAGGGGGCCTCGTGCCTGCTTCTGGGCCTGCATATCTGATTGCCCTGTGGTAGGTGGAAAAGCAGCCCCTCAGGACTCCCCCAGTGTGGGACACTGAAGCCACCAGTGAGAGAGCCTGGGACTTTTTCCTCACATGAGGCTAGCCCAAGTCAGATCTTAGGGTGATTCTTCTTAGAGAGTGCACATAGCTGCAGAGGCGCAGACCTAGGTGGGGTGTCCAGCAGATGTGGTCAGATCTTGGGGTGATCCTTCTGAGGGAGTGTGCATGGCTGCAGAGGCACAGACCGAAGTGGGATGGTCCTCAGATGTGGCTGTAGAGGCTTATGGGAGAATCCACCATCCTAAGCCTTAGGGACCCAGGGTGGTGCATTGAGGAGGTGAGGAATTGTTCGGGGCATGATAGTGCCAGCATTTGGAAAGCCAAGGCAGAAGTTCATGGGTTCAAGGCCAGCCTGGACTACATGACAAAATTCTGTCTCAGTAAATAAATAAATAAAATGTGTGCATGTAGACATTTTAGTGAATTGTAAGGGCCCTAGGTGCAGTCCCAAGCTCATAGGGGTCCCAAGAGTCTTGTTAGAACAAAAAAAAGTAGAGGCAAGTCACACTGAAGGATTGACACCCGCACACCTCTTGGGGCTGGTGTGTGAGACCCAGCAGGGGAGATGGATTGGGATGGCCTAGTGTCTGTGAGAGCCAGTCTAGAGCTAGAGAGGCATCAAGGGAAGCAGGGGCCGGTTATAGCCACTGTTCTCTGAAAAGGTGGAAGGCAACAAGCCTAGGATGAATGGAACCTGCCCCTGGCTGGCTATAGGAGGGGTTTGAGCTACCGAGGGACTCACCCTGGTGCCAGGTACCTGTTTGACCAGTGAGTACCTGGTTTTGTTTTCATTTACCCAAAGTAACAGTGCCCCCGTGTGGCTATCACTCCAAACTGCAGAAGGGAGTGTGGGACTGGAAATGTCCTGCTCCCCTCGCAGACCTCAGGAGGTGACCTCCAGTGACTGTGTTCACACTGGAGTTTTCTAATGGTTACCTCTAAGTCTGAAGAACATGTTTTGCTTTCCACCTGATTTCTCATAGTGCCATGGATTGAACCCAGGGCCTTGCACAAGTAGACAGATGATCTACCAGTGAGCTATTCTCAGGCTCTCATTGTAGGCAGGTGCTCTACTGCTGAGCCACACCCTCACTGGGGGATTCTAGGCAGGGGCTCTACCACTGAGCCACACCCCAGCCCCTCACTGGGGGATTCTAGGCAGGTGCTCTACCACTGCCCTACCCGAGCCCTGATTGCTGAGTCTTGATTCATCACCTTCACACATTCCTGACATCCTTCTCTGATAAAATAGTATTAAACTAATCTTAGATAGTTCTGTTAGTCTGTTTCCTCCGAGAACTGCTTTGTTAAAGCTCCTGTTCCTTTGTCTAAATAACACACTTATACTCAAGTTTCTTGTTCCCAAAACCATGGATAGTAAGCCCCCCCCCCCCCCCCCCCCCCCCCCCCCGCACAACACACACACACACTCCTATGTGTATGTGTGTGGTACCTGTAGCAGTCACAGCTGCTCATCATGTGCTTTCAGAAGAAAAGCTGTGGAGGTAGCATTCTAACCAGCATCCTCTCCCTGTGCCTGTGGTGCCTGTGGTGCCTGCATGGCCTTCTCAGTAGATTTTGGGTTCCTGACTTCTCAGGAGTTGTCAGCAACACTTGCTTCTGCTAGTGTCCCATGAGCATGACTGTCCCCATATAGACAGAGCAGGAGACTCCTCATCTGCACCCAGAGTAATCCATTAGTCTTTCTGTCTTGGTAGCCAGGAACCCATCTCCTGGGCTAGCTTCCCCATGGCCGACCTGGTTCCTGACCTTCAACATATCCTGTTTTGGATGTCAAACTCCATTGAACTCCTGTACTTCATCCAGCAGAAATGCCCACTGTACATGCAGAACATGGAGGAGGAGCTGGATGTCACAGGTATGGCCTTTGCGGTGCCCCAAGCCCAGCACCGTCTTCAGTGGGCATGGCGGTGGCTTTGTGCACGTGTCTATACAGGGTGAAGCTTTCTTGACCCCAGGCCAGGCATTTGGGATCACACATGAGGCCAGCATCAGTGGCTTAGGCTGTCCTGATGTCCCTAGGGCCTGCCATATGACACTTCGCTGGTCCATATCGTCTCGTGTCCCATGCACACTGTAACATGTTCTGTTCTGCTTGTCAGAGGCTGAAGATGTGCACAGGTCACTTTGAGGGGACATGTGGGCATACAGTTCACCAAGTGAGGGCTTTAGAGATGCATCCTTATTCCAGAAAGGAAGAGTGCTGCCAATCATAGCTGTAAGATGGTAGGGCACATAATTTCAGAGATGGAAATATGGGCAGCATGCCTTAAATTAGCATTTCCAAATACTCTAATTCCCAAAATACTCCAGGAGAGATGGTTCTGCTGAGGGGGGCGTGGGGTGGGGTGGGGGCTCTATGAAGGGGACGTTCTGAGCTGTGCTGGGGAGGTGACTTGGTTGGTAAAGTGCTAGTTGTACAAACATGAGGACCCAAATGCAAGCCAGGGGTGGTGGTGCGTCCTTGTCACCCCCACACTTGTAATCCTGGAAGACAGGAGGCTCCCTGGGGCTCACTGGCCAGCCAGCCTAAACAGTGAGCCCCAGACCCCAGGGAGAGACCCTGTCTGAAAAAACCAAGGCGGATGGCCCCCAAGGAATGGACACTGGAAGTTGTTTTCTGGTCTCCAGACACAGAATTGCTCAGAAAAAAGGAGGGTAGCTCAATTAGTAAAGTTCTTACCATGAAAATAGGAGGCCCTTAATTCCATACCTGCCCCCCCCCATAGACAGCCAGTCCTGGTGGAAGATGCTTGTAATCCCAGTGTTGGGGGAGTGGAGATGGGTGGATCCCTGGGGCTCATTGCAAGTTCTAGGCCGAGAGAGAGACCCTCTCTCAGAAAACAGGGTGGTCGGCTCCTGAGGAAAGGCATCAGAGGATGACCTCTGGCCTCCATGTGCACAGGCACATGTGCACCTACACATGACCCCCCCCCCACACACACACACACACACACACACCAGAGAAATAAATAAAAGGTGCTGGTGTGAGGCCAGGCCTTGAGGCAGTTTCACTGAGGACTGTGTGTCTGCTGAGGACTTTGTGGGTCTGGAGACAGCCCGGGAGGGTCTGACAAGCCAGGAGCCCATGATGACTGCAGTGGGTCCCATGTCCTGACCATGCCCCTGGGGACCTGGGACCAGAGCTTTGCTTTGCTGTGACATCAAAGCTGCTCCCTCTCCTTGTGTCAGTGGGGACTTTGGGCTCCTCAGGCCTATCCCCTTGCCACTGAAGGCCCGAGTTGTTGTGGGAGCAGTAGGACCCTGGGGCTTTATGCCCTTGGTTCCCATCTCAGGTGTATGCCTGGAACGTCTCAGACCCACACCTGAGTGCTGTGGACTGAGGCCTGCTGGCTCTTCCCATCAGCCTGCTCTCTGCCCTCACAGCCTGGAGAGGTGAATCTGGATCTTCAGGCTGTTAGTCAGCAGCCCTCCAGGCCTGGGGTCGAGTGTGCGGCACCGTGGGCTTCCCCGTCGTTTTTGTCTTGTTGTTCATTGTCGTTTTGGTTTGGTGTTGACACAAGGTCTCACCGTGTAGCCCTGCCTGGCCTGGAACTCGGTGTGTAGACCAAGGTGACCTCAGACTCATGGGGATTTGTCTGCTTCTGCCTCCCGTTCCTGGGAGGTTTCCATTTTCTTGAGAGAGTGTTTTGACTCCACAACCCTGTGACAGTTCCCAGGGGCTGCTGGACAAGCCTTCTGACCTGTGTCGTTAAACAGTTGACCTTCAGGGCTGGATTGGACTTGCTGCAGTGGGATAGCCAGTTCCGGTGGGGAACCCACTCAGGAGACTGAGGCAGGACAAGTGTAGGTTCAAGACTAATCTGGACTGCAGAGTGAGTCATGGCCAGGCTCGGCACCTTTTCTTGAAAAATAAATAAATAAATAAATAAAGCCCAGTGGTAGAGGCCTGCATGCCGTGGAGAGGAAGAAATGGAGAAGGTGGGAGGAAGACGACCTGTGCTCTGTCTCTGTCTTAGTAACATGGAGACATGTAAACATACGAGTCTGGTCTCCTGCTCTGACTGCCCAGGGTGACTGCCTGCCTGGGCCAGATTTGGGATTGCCATCCTTCTAAAGCCAGATGGGGGTGTTGGTGTGCCAGCAGAGCCCTCCGAAGGGAACTAGCCAGATGGTGGGTCCACATGTGCAGGCTGTTCTAGTGACCCTCCTTTTGTGGCCCCCTCTGCAGGTTCCAAGGAATCACTGTTCTCCTGCACACTGACGGCCAGCGAGGAGGCCATGGCAGCCCTGGAGGAGGTGGTGCTCTATGCTTTCCAGCAGTGTGTGTATTACCTCTCCAAGGTGTGTGCTGCCGCCATGAGGGCCTGGGGACAGACAGGAGGGAAGGGACCGGGACAAGCCCTCTTCAGCAGCCACTGGTTCCACTCTGGCCCTGGGTGTGTCCCTTTCTCAGGAGTGCCACACGGTACAGCCAAGGGTCATCGGTCATGGTGCCTTTTACAGCACTGCTAGGTGACTGCCATGTCCGGCCTGTTTGTCCCTGCAGCTCCTGTCCCTGCTTCTGTCAGGTCCAGGGGCAGCTGCTATTGCCTAAGGCTGGAACAGGAGCTTGTTAGGTTGGGGACTCCTGGGTCAGTTCCAGCATCCCTGTAAGTGGCTCTTGGGGTTCTCTCTCCTGGCAGTGCCTGTATGTCTGCCTCCCGGCCCTCTTGGAATGCCCTCCATTTCAGACAGAGCGCAGGGAGAGCTGGCGCTCAGGCCCCGCTCTGCCTGAGGAGCTCCGGCGCGTCGTGTCAGTGTTCCAGGCCACCTCGGACCTCCTGAAGCAGCTGCACATGCATCCTGAGGTGGCCTCCCAAATGATTGCTTATCTCTTCTTCTTCTCTGCCACACTGCTCCTCAACCAGCTGCTGGACAAGGGTGAGTGATGCTGGGGGCTGGGAATGTGCTCCAAGGGAACACTGCTGTGCTCAAGTCCCAGGGTGGACAAAAGCTCAGAGCATGCCTTGTATGCTGCTCCAGTCCCTGCCAGCAGCCTGCAGAGGGGCCAGACTGAGACCGCTTTACAAGGCTGCACTGACGCTGACCCGTGGCCCTGCCTTACTGAGTTGCTGTTTCTCCATTACCGACTGGGGCTCTGGGTATCTAACAGGGTCCAGCCACAGCATGAGCCTGTTGCCACATTGACAGGATGATGTAGGGCAGGAGGGGTGGGATGTTGGCTGTCACAGCCCCTCTTGCCTTGTACCTGTCTCCTTCATCTCTTTCTACTTCTGCCCCAGAGAGGGCATGGCTAGTTGGCATTGCCTGGGACACTGAGATGAGGTGTTGACGTGGCCTGGAGAGGGAGAATGTGCTTTGGGGACCCTGCTGTGTGGGTCTCATCCTTTCTTCCCTCTCCAGGGCCCTCTCTGAGTTGCTTCCATTGGCCCAGGGGTGTCCAGGCCTGTGCCCGACTGCAGCAGTTCCTAGAGTGGGCCAGGAGCGCTGGCCTCGGAGCGCCTGCTGAGCGCTTCTTTCGGAAGCTGTCCTGCACCCTGCATTTGCTGGCCACTCCCAGTGCTCAGCTCGTCCAGGTAGGAGGGTCCCCCAGGACAAGTGCAAAGAAGGGCATGTAACGCCGGGTGGTGGTAGAGCCAGGCAGATCTCTGTGAGTTTGAGGCCAGCCTGGTCTACAGAGGGAGTTTCAGGAAAGGCTCCAAAAGCTACACAGAGAAACCCTGTCTTGAAAAACCAAAAAAAAAAAAAAAAAAAAAGGACGGGCATGTGACCCTAGGGTCCCTGACTTACAAACCAAGTTCAGGTGGCCTGGACTCTGCACCCCGAAAACCTCACATACTCCCTAGGTAATTCATGGAGTTGCTTAGCTCCTCAAATGTCCCTGTCCACACCAGGCTGGGTAATCTCACAGGTGTCTATGGGAGGTTCCTGGGCCCTGTACTGGTCGCTCTGTGTAGCAACGGTCACTCTGCAAGTGTGACCAAGATGAGAAGGACATGATCTATGTCCTCACTGGGCCCAGTCTAATCAGACAGATCCATCGAGTGGGCCAGACAATTGGGTGGGAGGAGAGAGAGGGCCCAGCTCACAGTGGCTGCTATCAAGAGCCTGGGACTTTGGTAGCGTCTAAAAGCTAGGACAGTCCCAGCCCAGCCAGCCCAGTAACACAGCCTCATTCCCGCACCCATGAGGAGATGAACTCAGAACAGAAGTGGGGAACTGGGTCTTCCCCTAGAGCAGTGCTTCTCAACCTTCTAACACTGCGCCCCTTTAATACAGTTCCTCATGTGCTGACCCCCAGCCATTTTATTGCTATAATTTTGCTACTGTTATGAATCATAATGTAGATATTTTTGTAGATTGAGGTTTGCCAAAGCAGTCGTGACCTACAGGTTGAGAACCACTGCCCTAGACCCCCCCCAGTCAGCCTTGTTGGATTGAACCTTACATTGCTCCGTCCTCAAGGTTATGGTCTACCACCACAGAAATAGAAGACTAGGTTCTCACCCTCTGCCTCCATACGTGGTACCTTCTTCCTCAGGGCATTTGTCCCGATGGCTGATTGTTTCTTCTCCTGTGTGGACCACTGACCTTTCCCTGAGATGGTGAACATCCATGGGGACGGGGGTGGGGCAGTCCAGCATTAAATCTGCCCTTCGTTGTCCAGGAACATGTGTTCAAAGCTCACTGGGTAACATGGCTCTATTGTCAGCCCCAGGCAAAGCCCTGAGCAGGCTTGGGATAGCCAGCTGATCAAAAAGAGTAGTCCCACCAGATGTGGTAGCTCATGCTTATAATCCCAGCACTGTAGAAGCAGAAGCAGGATTGTTGCAAGTTTCTGGCTAGCCTGGACTACATAGTGAGTTCCAGGCCAGCCTGAACTACATGTGGAGATCTTATCTTTAAAAAAAAGTTAAAAAAGAAAAGAAAAAGATATTCTTTCTGCAGACTCTCAGCGGTGTGTCTCAGCACCACTGACATTGATGACAGTGGCTGCTGTTTATCATTGAGACTCTGGTGTCACGCTCGAGTGCACAGCAGTTGGCTGATTGGGCAGCACCCTGCAAAAGCAAAGCCGAGGTGGCACAGTGAGTGTGCAGTGGAGCCGGGGTTCCCGACGTGACTCCCCGTGTTCTTTGTCCACTCAGCAAGTACTAAAAATGCCCTCTGCTTTTAAAATTCTACTTATTTGTGTGTGTGTGTGCGTGTGTGCGTGCGCACACGCGCGCACATACACTTGTACACAGTGAGTGTGTGAAGTTCAGAGGACAACTTGCTAGATAGAGTCTGTTCTCAACTTCCACCGTGGGGGCCCAGGGATGGAACTCAGGTCAATGACGAGAGCCTTTTTTACCTGCTGAGACATTTCATCAGGCCCAGATGAAATGTGCTTTACACAAAGTTGACAATGTTGGTTTTGAAAACTGGTTTAATTATTTTCATTACAAAGTGAAAAATTTACCATAGAAAACTCAGGTGTCTAGACATGTCTGGCAACCAGACCATGTGAATTTAGTTTGCTTCCTCCCAAAATATCACTGTTTTAGTTAGGGTTACTGTTGCTGTGGTAAAACACCAAAACAACTTGGGGAGGAAAGTGTTTATTTGGCTGATACTTCCATATTGCTCTTCATCGTGGAAGAAAGTCAGGTTAGGAACTTAAACTGGGCAGGAACCTGGAGGCAGGAGCTGATATAGTGGTCACGGAGGGGTGCTACTTCCTGGCTTGCTCATCATAGCCTGCTCAGCCTGCTTTCTTATAGAACCCAGGACCACCAGCCCAGGAATGGCACCACCCACCATGGGCTGGGCCCTCCCCCATCAATCACTAAGAAAATGCCCTGCTGCTGGATCTTATGAAGGCATTTTCTCAATTGAAGTTCCCTCCTTTCAGATAACTCTAGCCCGTATCAAGGTGACATAAAACTAGCCAGCACAATCACTGTCTTAGTTAGGGTTTCTGTTGCTATGAAGAGACACCATGACCATGGCAACTCTATAAAGGAAAACATTTAATTGGAACTGGTTTACAGTTTCAGAGGTTTATTAGTTCATTATCATCATGGCAGGAAGCATGGCAGCGTGCCAGAAGACATGGTGCTAGAGAAGGAGCTGAGAGTTCTACATTCAGACCAGCAGGCAGCAGGAAGAGAATGCCCCACTAGGCCTGGCTTGAGCATCTGAGACCTTAAATCCCACCCCCAGTTACACAGTTCCTTCAACAACGCCTTACCTACTCCAACAAGGCCACACCTCCTAATAGTACTATTCCCTATGAGCATTTTTTTTTCAAATCATCACAATCACTAAGCATTTTTTATTTTCTTTAGCAGTACTGGAGATGGAAGCCAGGACCCTGTGCATGCTAGGCAAGTGTTAACCACTGAATCATGCACACAGCCCCTCACTGGGGGATTCTAAGCAGGTGCTCTACCACCGAGACATCCCCCTCCCCCTTTAGGCAGGTGTTCTAACCACTGAACCATGCCTTCAGCCCTCAAAGATATTTCGATAAGTACAGCCCTTGGATGGATTGACCTGGGGAGAGCCTACCCTTTTTCAGAGAGTGGCTTGCATAGCCCAATGAAATTCAAAGTCCTCTTGATGAAGGACTAGAAAACCACTGAAGGGACAGAGGCATGGATCTGCAGTAGGGAATCGTAAAGAGCTGAACGGGAGGTCTGCCTGCTGGACCCACTTATGTGAGAACACACACACAACTAAAAATAATAATAAAAAAAGGAAAATGATGGGCTGGGATGTAGCTCAGTGGTCAAGTGCTTGCTTAGTTCATGCAGTACTCGGGGCTCCATCCGAGGTCCAGGATCATCAGTTGCTTTGTGTGGATGAAGTCTTTCGTGGTTATTCGGCATGTGAGAGTCTGCAGGGCCGGGAGTGAGCCTCAAGAGCAAGAGCCACAGCTGACCCTCTGCCCTCTGTTGAGCTGGAGTTGTGAAGCAGAGCTCATGCTTTGGGCTCCTGAGACTCCGCTCCCATGGTGAGCTTACTAACTCAGTGAGGCTAGAGAGGTCACTGGGTGGTTACTCTTGTTATGTTGGCTCCAGACCATTCTTGGGGCTGGTCACAGGGCGTTCCCTTGAGAAAAACTGAGTTGTGTATTTTAGATTTGTTCAGCTTCGTGTGTGTGTGTGTGTGTGTGTGTGTGTGTGTGTGTGTGTGTGTGTAGGTCAGAGGACAGCCAACTTTGAATGTCATTCTTCGGGTGCCTTTCACCTTTTGTTTGAGATAGGGTGTCTCCCTGGCCTGGCACTGGCACTTAGGTAGGCTAGGCTAGTTGGCCAGTGAGCTTCAGCAATCTGCCTTATCTTCCCAGAGGCAGGGATTCTGTACCCCACACCTGGATGTTTCCATGGATTCTGCTAATCCATCTCAGCTCCTCATGCTTGTGAGGCAAATGCTTGAGCCTGGCCATCTCCCCAGTCTGAGGTCTGTGTGAGTTCTGAATGAGGGCTGCATGCAGAAAGGAAGCAGCTCTGGCTCCCAGGCTCTTAGCTGCTCTTGTCTGCACGGCTGGGTGCCTGACCATTTCTTGCCACATTGAGTCCTGGAGCCACATGAGACCTAGAGGCCCACTGTGAAGACTGCAACCCAGGCACCTGCTGGAACCTCTGTGGGATAGAGGGCAGGGTGTGACAAGTGACAAGCTTGTTCTGCCAAGAGCCAGGTAGCAGGTGTTTTAGTCTTGCTGTCCACACAGCATCTATCCATATTCTTCATGGTCAATGCTTCTAAACTCTCTAAAAAGAAAATATCCTTAGTCTGAGGGTTTTATTCAAATTTGCCTTGGACTAGCCAGCAAAAAGCAACTGCAAAGGAAGAGATTATTTTTATCCTCATGAAGGTAAGAGAAGAAATAGTGTTCATAAATAATAGTGTATCTGTAGAATAGCAAGGAGATTTCTTAGGACCAGGCACAGTGACACACCCTTTTTAATTCCTGTACTCTAGAGGCTGAGGCAGGAAGATCATGAGTTCAAGGCAAGCCTTAGCTTCATAAAGGGATCCTGTCCTTTTAAAACAGTTTAGCAAAGACTCATTTTTATTTAGTATATGTGTGTCAATATAGGTAAGTGAATGCCATGTGTGTGTGTGCCCACAGAAGAGTGCACTGGCTCTCCTGGACCTGAAATTACTGCTGGTTGTGAGCCATCTGATGTGGGTACTGGGAACCGAACTTGGACCCTTTGGAAGAGCAGCAAGCACAGTTAACAGCTGAGGCATCTCTCCAGCCCCATTAATTTTGTTTTTGTTTTTTGAGACAGGGTTTCTCTGTAGCTTGGAGCCTGTCCTGGAACTTGCTCTGTAGACCAGGCTGGCCTCAAACTCACAGAGATCCCTCTACCACTGCCTGGCCCATTGTTTTTTTTTTTTTAAATTACATTTGTTTGTTTATTGTGTCTGAGTATGTATAGGCAAATGTACAGTTGGCGGTCAGAGGACAACTTGTAGGAGTTGGTTCTCTCTCCACCATGTGAGTCTTGGAGCTTCCACTCAGGTCATCAGGTGACAGGTCATCAGGTGACAGGTCATCATCAGGTGACAGGCACTTGTACTGTCTGAGCTATCTGGCTGGTTCAGGACTCTGTCTGAATAAACAAAAGCAAGCAAGAGTTCTTGTAAATTAAAACTACAGGAGCAGAAGAAAAAGGCCCACTGGCAGGATAGGAAGTTTAAAAATGGAGGAAATCTGCCCAAAAGTGCTGCCCAAACACCAGAGAGCAGAACACAGGGAGGAGCCGGGGAAGATGTGATTCATGGCTGGTTCCCTCCCTGACAACCTGGGGACAAACCACAGAAGTGGGAGGGAGGCATCAAAAAGAAACAACCCCTCCCCCGTGGAGTCTGGGGCTTGAGGGTGTGTACAGGGGCTGCCAGTAAGAATGTGGTCCTGGGGTCAGTTCCTGTCCCTCACCCGACAGGCCTGCGGCCCTGGCTGTCCCTGGGGCATAGATTCTGGATGGCCACAGCCCAGGCTTGTGGCTGTTGGCAGGAAAATTAAGCCATGGAGAGAGAGGAAGAAAAGACAGGAAAACTAAAGCCAGAGAAGCAGGTGGTGGGAGGCCGCAGACTGGCCTAACCTGACCCCAAGGGACAGGGACAGTCTGGAGCCTCTGGAGCAGAATAATACAAGATAGGGCTCTGAGAAGGGAAACTTGGTTTTTTTTTGTTGTTGTTGTTTGTTTTTTTTTTTTGTTGTTGTTGTTGTTGTTTTTTGTTTCCAAGACAGGGTTTCTCTGTGTAGCCCTGGCTGTCATGGAACTGGCTTCAGACTTGTTACGTATGGCTGGGCTTGAACTCCTGATCCTCCTGTCCTCACCTCCTGCGAGTGCTGGAGTTACAAGTGGGCACCACTGTGCCTGGCTGTCCCTTTGTTTTGTCTTAAGAGAGCGTTCCCTACCCTGAGCTCAGTCAGATCTGAGAGCGCCTAGATGAGCTGTTTCCATCTGCTCAGTGTTTCCTCCCCCTCCCTCATTCCCTGTCTGTCTGTTACACGGCATACATGTCCCATTCCCCTCCCCCTTGCTCCCTCCTTTTCATTCTCCCTGGGTTTCTAGAACGAGAGTCTCACTTTGTAGCCCAGGCCAGCCTCGTCACTGTGTGTGTCTTCTGCCCCACCCCTCACTGACCTCCTTGCTGGCTGCACTGCCCCCCCACCTGCCCTGGAGTGAAAAGACCAGGGGGAGGGCCTAGAACCCTGCCCTAGAACAGAAGGATGGAGGAGGGACTCTCCTGGGGTCTGTGGGCAAGGCACTGCCTCATGCTCCTGGAGGCCTTTGACCGGAGCTCCTTGTCCCCAGATGAGCTGGGCCACCCTGCGGGCCACATTCCCTGCCCTGAACCCTGCTCAGCTGCACCGGCTGCTGACTCAGTACCAACTGGCCTCTGCCATGGGCCCTATGAGCGCCTGGGAGCCAGGAGCCCAAGACAGCCCTGAGGCTTTCCAGTCAGGTGAGTCTTCCCAGCGGCCAAGCTTGGGCAGAGGTAGGGGGTGGTGGGGAGACTGCCAAGCTCAAGCTCAGAAAAGCACCGGAGCAGCCCACTGAGGTGGGCACACAGGAGCCCCTGCTACCTGGCACCTCCACCCAGGGTCCTACTGTGCCCCTGTCTCAGGGCTTCAGACTAGGGCCCAACTGGCACCCATCAGGACATGAACAGTGTGTGTATGTGTGTGTGGGGGGGGGTTTCAAACCCTCTGGAGACATTCCTGTGAGCACACGTGCTGTCCACACACACGCACATGGGCATGCCCTGGTGCATTTATGTGTACATGTGAATTTCAGTTTGTTAGTTACACACATCTTCCTTCATAAACATGCATTCACAGTGTGTAAACAAAAAGTGCAGGCTGGTAAACAGTAGGCTGTGGTGTACGTAAGGGCTTCCCACTGTCTTCCTGTTACCTGGCCACCACTGGCTGGCCTGGGCCCAGAGGACGCCTCAAAACAGCACTCTTGGCTCCACCTGATCCCACTGGGTCCCTCCCAATTTACCAGTTGGCATCAGAGCACTCCCCCAAACCCATGCACCAAGCTCTGTGCTGAGAGCTCAGAGCTGGCATCCCAGAAAGGTTCCTGCCTCCATCCCCATCTAGGATCTGCACATATTAACTTCCCAGTGTACATGTATGTGTGTCCTAGTGATACACAGGTATGCGTGGGCTCTGCTCGGTCTCTACAGCCTCGTCAGAATTCAGAGACTAGGCTGGGACTCATCCTGCTGAGCTCTTGCTGTCTCATGTCCTCCGTGGGTGGGTGAGGACCTAAGGTGGAGGGAGGAGAGGCCAGATCCCAGCACCCCCACTCTCTCCACTGCAGAGAACATCTTGGAGTCCTATGAAAACCCACCCCCCATCGTTCTGCCGAGCCAGGGCTTCCAAGTGGACCTGGAGGCCAACTGCCTGGAGGACAACCTTTACCAGCACCTGCTCTACATCCGCTACTTCCTGTGGGGACTGAGGGGCCAAGCCAGCCCTGACAGTGGGCCTGCCCGGCCTGAGGGCATCGAGGTAGGGTAGGGCAGGGATGTTGGTGGGGGGCCTGGGTCACTCAGAGCAGCCTGTGGCTGTAGCCGTGAACTGAACTGAGACAAGCTTCGCTGACTGTTGGCAGAAGCAGGCACAGGTTGTCTAGAGTGGGCTGAGGGATGCAGCAGGTATGACCAAGAGATTTCGGGGCTCCATCTGAGCTGAAGGTTTGCAAATGTCTTCACTCATTCTTTGTGCCTGGCATGGCCTGGCTGGACCCATGTCCTCTACGGTGAGGGTGGCTTGTCTGTTTTCTCTATTCTTCACAGGGAGGCACCATAGGTGCCTGGTCTGTCCCCTTCTCAGGGCCTCAACTTTTTTTTTTGTTTGTTTGTTTTTTCAAGACAGGGTTTCTCTGTGTAATTTTGGCACCTTTCCTGGATCTCACTCTGTAGCCCAGGCTGGCCTCGAACTCACAGAGATTCACCTGCCTCTGCCTCCTGAGTGCTGGGATTAAAGGGGTGCGCCACCACTGCCCGGCTAGGGCCTCAGCTTTTGCCCACCTCTCTTTCCAGGGCCTGTACCACACCATTCCTGAGGGGCATCCGGAAGGCCATGGCTGCCCCCTGGCTAAGAGAGATTCAGGCAGAGGAGCTGTTGAAGCTGTCCCTGCCCATTCTCTTCCTGTCACTGGAGCTCCCTGGGCACAGGGCCCTCCTGGAAGACAGCCTACTCGAGGGGACCGCAGGGGCTCGCAGAGCGGCTCTCTGCACACTGACTCCTCCTGCCTGCTCACCCCTCCCAGCACGCCGCTGGGCCTGCAGCCCGGAGGCCCCGGCTGGCCAGAGCCCAGCGGCCTCTGTGGAAAAGCACTCCTTGAGGGGCAGAGGAATGGACCAGGCGGCCCTGCCGGTGTGGGTCTAGAAGGTGAGGTGTGGGTCTTCTTGGGCTGTTCTATCAGCTGCTGATCAGCATGCTCCTTACCACCTGTTTGGGATAATAGGGGCAGGTGGGGGCATGTGCACCTATGTTTGAGCACATACAGATGCGTATGTGTGCACAGTAGGGCCCACCTGGCTCATGAGGACTCTTACCATTGTATCCTTGATGTTCCGTCAAGTCTGACGGCACCCTGGCATTGGACACTCGATGGAGCAGGACAAGGCAAGCTGCCTGCTCAGGTTCTGGGGCCGAAGCTCAGAACCGTTAGGTCAGGCACTGTCCTGAGATCCCCACTCAGACACATGCTCTGTTGAGAGAGAGGCGCAGGACCTTAGGGTGGGCCTCTGTTAGCCTGGAGTCCGAAGCAGGGTCTGGACACAGTGGAGGAGGCCTCAGGGAGGATGGACTTACAGTCGCATCCTGGTGTGGGGGCATGGGGGGGAGGGGGAGGAGAGTAGGGCATTGAAGAGGTGGCAGGGAAGCTAGGCTGCCCATAGGCATTGGGTCCATGGCCTCAGGATAATGTCCTGTTGAGTCGCCTGTCCCTTCCCAGGCTTGCTGTCGTGTTCTGTCCAGCTGGTGTCTTCCTGGGGCTCCAGGAGCACTTGCCATGCTGTCATGAGGGGCATCTCTGTATCTCCCAGAAGTCCCCGGTGTCCTGACTCTGGGGATGAGTGCTGGCCCCCAAACCCACGGACCCCTTATCCCTCCCTTCTTCTCTGCCCACCCAGGAGACACTGTTCAGGCTGCTGCTGAACCTCCTGCCGAAGCCTCCAGCCCCAGCTCCAGCACGGAGGACTTCTGCTATGTGTTCATGGTGGAGCTCGAGCGAGGCCCCTCGGGGCTGGGGATGGGCCTGATTGATGGGATGGTGAGGACCCCTAGACTTCAGCTCTCTTCCCGTACTTGTAGACCCTTCCTCTCCAGTTTGACCATAGTCGGGGCCAGTGAGAAATGCCTGAGTTGCTTCATGGGCCCGCCTTTGGGAGCACTGATGGGCCCAGGGCTTCCCTGTGGGACACACAGGGACCGTAATCTGTGAGCTGGCTAGTTCCAAGCGTGTTCACGGGGAGGGCTGTGCAGTACAGGGTCTTTACTGGGGAAAGCACATGTTAGCAGCAGCGCAGTATCCTGAGGCCCCTGCTTCTTCCCAGCACACACCTCTGGGGGCCCCAGGACTCTACATACAGACCCTGCTTCCTGGGAGCCCCGCAGCATCTGATGGGCGTTTGTCACTGGGGGACCGAATCCTGGAAGTGAACGGCAGCAGCCTGATGAATGTCAGCTATATGAGGTATGTGCCACGCCTGGCCTGCACCACAGGACCAGAGAGGGGTCGGGGACACAAGCAAGCCAGTCCTGCATCCAGGGGAGAGCGGGGGTGGGGTGGGGGTGGGGGGAGGCAGAGACCAGGCTGCTGCTGGCTCCTCTGCGTCATCTTCACCTCTTTCCTTGATTTCAGGGCAGTAGATCTGATCCGACATGGAGGCAAGAAGATGAGATTTCTGGTTGCCAAGTCTGACGTGGAAACAGCCAAGAAAATTCGCTTCCGCAAGCCCCCCTCCTAATAGACCAAAGGACCCTTGCCCCCAGCGCCTGCTTCCTGTATCCTCACCAGGTGCCACCAACACCTGCCCGCTGCGCCCCCCACCTAAGCCCCCCACTCCCCAGTCTAGCCAATCCTGGGTTTTAAAGTTGACTTCACTATGTTGTGGCCTCACGTTGAGGACACCTGTTGATAGTGTACATCTTAGTGTATATTTATTTATATGACAGATGACACTAAGTTGTGACATTTCCTACAGAGCTTTTATGTTTAAAGACTTTAATGGAGAATTGAGACTCAATAAACTATCTTTCGTATTCTTACAGTGAGGATGCAGGATCTGCATTGTGGGTAACACTGGGTAACACTGAGGGAAGCCAGTGGTTCTTGTGACCAACCCTTCTTGCCCAGCCAGCATAGGTGAAGCCTTGAGTGGCCCTAATACAGATTGTGATAGATATAGTTCCCCACTGCTTCTGGTTCTGGGGATTAAACCCAGGGCTCTTGATGTGTTAGGCAGATGCTCTACCACTGAGCCACACCCAGCCCCTCACTGGGGGATTCTAGGCAGGTGCTCTACCACTGAGCCACACCCCAGCCCCTCACTGGGGATTCTAGGCAGGGGCTCTACCACTGAGCCACACCCCAACCTCACTGGGGGATTCTAGGCAGGTGCTCTACCACTGAGCCACACCCCAGCCCCTCATTGGGGATTCTAGACAGGATCTGTACCACTGAGCCACACCCCAACCTCACTGGGGGATTCTAGGCAGGTGCTCTACCCCTGGGCCACACCCCAACCTCACTGGGGGATTCTAGGCAGGTGCTCTACCACTGAGCCACACCCCAGCCCCTCACTGGGGATTCTAGGCAGGTGCTCTATCCCTGGGCTACATCCCTCAGCCCCTCTTTTTATATTTTGTTTTGCAACAGTCTCACTGAGTTGCCCAGTTTGGCGCCTCGCTCTGTAGCCCAAGCAGACTGTGAGCTTTCTACCTTCCTGCCTCAGCCTCCTGGGCAACTGGGATCGCATGCCTGCTCCCCTGAGCTAGGCTGTGGAAGGGATTATTTGACTGACCCTCTACCCCAGGACTGCAGCTCCCCTGAAGCCAGGAAAGAAGAAGCACAAGCCCGTGTGGCCCGGTCCTTTGGTCCTTTCTGTGACTGGCCCAGGCCGGTGTGGAGCTCCCTGTGGAGGAGGTGGTACGGGGCGGCTCCCCACCCACTGTAGTCTGGTTTCAGCCATCCGCTTCGGGGCTTACAGTGGGATCCCTGTGCCTGTCTCCATTTTAAATCACTGCTTAGTATCTCTCCAAAGAAAGGCGTCTACAGGCCTGGAGAAGCCGGATGATTGAGCCAGCCTTGAGCCCTCCCTCCCTGCCCAAATGACTTCTGCTCTTCCCCACTTGTCACTTGTCACCAAAGCAGGAAGTTCAATGTGGACACTTAAGATTTTCTTCCCTGGCCCACGTCCCTCTACACTGTTGGGAAGCCAGCCTCCTCCTCCAGCAGGGTCTGGGTATACTGGGATAGCAGCTGGCACATGCCCACACCGGGTGTGAACAAACTTGGCCCCGCTCGACATCTTCAGTGGGGTCAGCAGCTCTATCCATGTCCTTGGTGTGCACAGAGCCAGTGGGAGAACTTGGCCAGGTCCTCGTCTTTTAAGAGTTTGGGGAGTGTGTGTGTGTTTACACACGCATGTGCACAGCACGTGTTGACATAAGGAGACAACCTCAGTTGTCAGCCCCGCCTCCCCCTTGTTTCAGACAGGATGTTTTTCTGTTGTTTGCTGCTGTATGCACCAGGCTGGGTGACCTGAGAGCCTCCAGTATTCTCTCTGTTCCTCCCATCTCACTGTAGGAACATGAGGATTAGACACATGCTACTGCAGCTAGCTTTGTGTAGGTTCTGGGGATTCGAACTCAGATACACATGCTTGTGTGTCAGGGGCTTTACCCACTGAGCTATCTCTCCAGCCCGAGGTCCTCATATTTTTTATCAGGAATAGAGACTGTGGGGACGTGGGGGTCCCAGTCAGCTGCAAACGCTCCACATGAAATGGATCTTTGTGGAGGGGATAGCCGTCTGTAGCCATGTCCTCCATTGGCCCTATTACTTGCTCTCATGATTCTCCATGCTGCCCCCTCCTGGTTGCCATGAAGAGCTGCAGTGTGTCTGCTGCAGGCCCTTTCTAGCTGCTGCTGTTGCTGCATATTTCCACCCAGCTTGGATAGGCAGCCCCAACTTGGTGATGCCCAAGATGACGGATAAAGTATATTTTTAAAAAACCTTACTATATTTTTATTGATTTATTTTGTGTGCATGCAGTGGAGTTGTTGAGGTGTGCATGCATGCCATGGTGTGCATATGGAGGTCAGAGGACACCTCTGGGGGTCCATTCTCTCTACCACATAGGTCCTGGGGCTTTAACTTGGGTCAGCAGGCTCGGCATAGGAGCATTTACCTGCTGAGTTGTCATCCTGCGGGCCCCTAAATCTATTTTTTTCAAGATTGTAAAAAATGTGTTTATGTGTGTGCTTATATGAGCTTATGTGTACAGTGCACATTCAGGAGCTTGCTGGGGCTAGAAGAGGGTGCCAGATCTGCAGCAGAGTTCCATGCGGTTGTGAGCTGCCATGTGGTGCTGGGAACCCAATCCAGGTCCTCTGCAAGAGCAATAGGCACTCTTAACTACCGAACCATCATCTCTTCAGTCCCCCACCCCTAAGTGTATTTTTAAAAGAATTAAAACACATGGCTTTGTCCAGAAGAAAAGAAATGCTTACAGCCCAGAACTGAGCTGGCGGGCTGCAGCTGGTGCAGGGGCCAAGTCTTGGTCTTCACTTTATTTCTTTGGTAACAAGCCCCATGCTAGGTAGCAGACTAGGGGGCTCCACATTCCTGCAGAGTAGCGTTACTGGAAGAAGTCCAGCAAGAGGCCTGCGATGAGCCAGCATGACCCTCACAACAAAGTGAGGAAACCTATCAAGGGATGCCTACTGACACAGGGAGAGAATTCTGCTTTTCAAGCAACTCACTTAGGACAGCCTTTAGGGCTAAACAGTGGAGCAGAGTGCATGGACTAGGAGCTCACAGGGAAATGGGGTGTAGCCAATACTGCAATTCTGATACTGGATAGTGGGCTCCTTCATGCTTATTCTGTCATTAATAAAAACAAAAGAGCACAATATAGGAGGTAAAGCTCAGGTGGCAAAGTGTTTGTTGCCAAGCCTACGGAGACATTCCCATTGCCTGCGTAAAAGCACAATGTGTGCCTCTGACCTCAGTGCTAGTGTGTGTTTGTGTGTGTGTGTGTGTGTGTGTGTACTAGTGTGTGTGTGCTGGGGTGTATTGTGTGCTGATATGAGCATGTGCTGGGGTGTGTGTGCTGGTGGTATGTGTGCTTGTGTGTGTGTGCTAGTGTGTATGCTGGTGTGTGTGTGTGCTGATATGTGCAGTGCTGATATGTGTATGCTGTTGTTTGTGTGCTGGTTATGTGTGTGCTGATTGTGTGTGTGTGTGTATGTGTGTATACTAGTTGTGTTGTGTGCTGGGGTGTATGTGTGTGCTGATGTGAGCATGTGCTGGGGTGTGTGCTGGTTGTGTGTGTGTGTGTGTGTGTGTGTGTGTGCTTATGTGTGTGCTTGTGTGTGTGCTGTTGTGTGTGTGTGTGTGTGTGTACGTGTGTATGTTAGGAACATCTCTGGATCTGCCCGCCAGGTTAGCTGAACCTGTGAGCTCTGGGTTCAGTGAGTGACCCTTGTGATTTCAACTGTACAACATGCAGCGACAGACCCTGGAACTCTGAGTCCTAACAGATGTCTCCATCAACTCCCTCCCATCAGGGCTCAGGGAACCACACTGAAGAGGAGGCACAAAGATTGTAAGAGCCTGAGGGGATAGAGGACACCAAGGACACAGCGTCTTCCAGACACAACAGGACTGACATGTTAACCCACAGAGACTGGCAGCATGCACAGTCGGTCCGAGTACTGAGATGGGGGAGTAGCCATGAGCTCCCATCCCCAACCAAGAAACTTTCTCCAATTACCAACTATTCACAAAGGAAAAATTAGCTTCTCCAAGAAAGTCTCATTGGGTATACAAACCATACTTAAGGGAGGGCCCTGTGCCCAGCAGCAGCAGATGGCTAACACAAACTCACAGGTATTTTTGGATTTTTTTTTCTTGTCTCATATTGCACGTGTTTCTCCTGCTTTCTGAGAATTTTTTTTTTTTGGTTTGTCCTTTTTATTTGCCTGCTCTTCTTTCTTTCTCTCTTTCCTTCCTTCCTTCCTTCCTTCCTTCCTTCCTTCCTTCCTTCCTTCCTTCTTTTTTCGAGACAGGGTTTCTCTGTGTAGTTTTGGTTCTTGTCCTGGAACTCACTCTGTAGACCAGGCTGGCCTTGAACTTAGAGATCTGCCTGGCTCTGCCTTCTTAGTGCTGGGATTAAAGGCGTGAGACACCACCAGGCTGCCTGTTTAGTTTCTTAAGGGAGAGAGAAAGAAGATGTGGTGTTGGAAAGGTTCGGAAGTGGGAGGAGATAAGGGAGAGGAAACTGATCAGAATAAATTGTATGAAAATAACTATTTTCAATAAAAAATTGCTTTTTAAAAAGGTGGTTTGGTGAGATGGCTCAGCAGGCAAGAGTACTCGCAGCAGAGCCTGACGACCTGAGAACGAGCCCTAGACAGAACTAACTTAAAACTGGCCTCTGAGCACCACACATGCTCTGCTGTGGCACACCCCCCCCCCCCCCCCGCCCCCAAATAAAATATAAGAAAAAATTTACATTAGTAGAGAACAACGGAGGAAAACATTCTACATCCAGGTGTGTGCGCGCGCACACACACACACACACACACACTGTATACACAATCATATTACACACAAAAAACCCATGGTATGTGTTGTCAAGCATTCATGCGAAAGATCGATTACAACAGTGCTAAAAAGCAGGTGTGAATATGTAAAAGCTTCACAGGTCCACGAGTGCCTGGGAGCTTGGAGCCCAGGCCAGTCCTGCTCTCTGGCTGGCTGAAGGTGGGAAAAGCAGCTGAACCCATGTGACCCTCACCCCTGGCGGCTAGACTCTGAGAGTAGAGTAGCCAGGGCAGCCTCTGCCATCCGAGTGGGCACTTATCTTTGAGTGGTGTCCACCAGGAAGAAGGCGGTGTGTTCTCCAACACCTCTGCCCTTGTTCACGCTGGCATGGCTTTATCAACTGCGTGCAGTGCACAGTGGAGCCATCTGAATCTTGCTCAGGACTGAAGGATACCAGTGTTCAGAACTGAAGAGATGGGTCAGTGTAAGAGCACTGGCTGCTCTTCCCGAGGACATGTGTTCCGTTCTCAGCACCCACATGGTAACCCACTGGTAACTCCAGTTCCAAGGAGGTCTGATGCCCTCTGACCTCTGCATGCAATGCCCGCACACAGTGCACTGACACACGTGCAGGCCAAACACGCACACACGTGAAATAAAAGGTTAAGTTCTTTAAACCACCTGTGTTCCTGAATGAAGATCACTGCAATACCACTGTTTCCTCTGCCCCTGCTCTAGGGCTAGCTGCCCTCACAGGGAACAGGTGGCACAAGACAGACAGTGTGGGTCACTCTGTGAGCACATTTGTCCAGGCACAGCTCAGGGAGGGGCTTTGGTCAGGGCACAGCAGGCCTCGTGACAACAAGCAAAGGTTTCCCTGAACATAAACCTAGACAAAAGGCCCACGTGGGCTGCAGCACCCCTGTGGCCTGGGTAGGAGTACCCCATGTTGCCACAGAGCTCAGCTTAAGCCTTAAGCCTGTGTTTCCTTAGAGAGCTCCAGCCCCAACACAGGGAGAGTACAGTGCAGAGCCCAGAAGCAGAAAGTGAAGGGTGGAGCTGTGGGCAGTGTCAAATGCTTGCCCAGCAATAGACTAAAGGCAATGGCGCCCTCTGGTGGCCATATACTGCCAGCACCTGAGTGGCTCCTGCTAAGCAGCTCTCTAGCTCAGCTCAGGGAAACTGCAAAAAGGCTCAGGCGGGGGCCCTGCAGCCCTGAGCACCAGCATGAAGCCTGGGTGCTTCTGTGCAGGACTACCGGAGCACATAGGACTCCTCCGTGCCTCCCCACAGCCTTACGTTATGAAACAGCATGATTAGGCGACATCACTGCAGGTGTACCCGGGGGACACTGCATCCTCCTGAGTACTTGAATTTTATTTGGCTTTTAAAACGTCTTATCCACATACAAAGGCATAGCATGTCTTCTGGGAGTTGGTTCTTGCCTTCCATCTTGTTCTCCCGCTGCTCTGCATACCCCAGGCTAGTGGCCTGTGAGCTTTAAAAGGACGCTGTCTCCGCAGGTGCGCACACACCACAGCACCTGGCTCTACACCTGGGGTCCAGGGTCAAACGTGGGTCATCAGGCTTATGTGGCAAAGCCTTTTATGTGCTGAGTCGTCTTCCAGGCCCAATTTCTTCTGTAGCCCAGGCTGCCCTCCAGGTTGCTGCATAGCCAAGGATGACCTTGAACTTCTGACCCTCCTGCCTCCACCTCCCGAGTGCTGGGATTGCAGGTGTGCACTACAATGCCTGGGTTACGCTGGGCTTTGTGCCTGCTGAGTAACACTTCACTGGCTGAGCTACAGCCTCGACTCCGGAGCATGTCACTTCCGTCACATCCAGGACACTGGAGCCAAATAGGAGAACCAGGGATTTTCCTATACACAGGCAGGGTGGGAAGGGCAACAGCCGGGCTCCAGGCCATGCTCAGGCTCCCTGGTTCTCAGTCTGAGGATTTCAGCTGTACATAGCATTTTAAAGGTTTATTTGGGGGCGGGCAAGATGGCTCAGTAGGTAGAAGTGGTTGTTACCAAGCCACACAATCGGCCAGGACCCCATGAAGAAGAGGACTCCCCAAAGTTGTCTCCTGATCTCCGTGTGTGTGCTGTGGTGTGTGTATGCACCTACACATAGTTACAGTTTTGATTGTTTTATTTTTTGAGGGTTTCTCTGTGTAGCCCTGGCTATCCTGGAACTCACTCTGTAGACCAGGCTGGCCTCAAACTCAGAGATCCGCCTGCCTCTGCCTCCCCAGTGCTGGGATTAAAGGGCTGCACCACCACTGCCCAGCATAAGCAATTTTATGAAGTTTATTGTTCCTGTACTGATCCTTGCTCCTAACTCCAGAAATGAGTTAATAGCAGTGAGCAGACCAGGCCGCTTCTGCTCAGCCATCTCTGAGCTGCTCAAGGCTGAGTGCAGCCAGCCACGGGGACAAGGCTGGATGACTCACCCCCAGGAGCCAGTGATGTCGTTTTGAGGGCCATGTCCACTTCCTCCCCCTCTAGTCACCCAAGCTTGCAGCTCAGCTCCGACATCAGGCTGACCACTCAGGCTCTTAAGTTGTAGCCAGTGTTCAGGTGGTGACTGTCCCTTCAACCTGGCAAGAGGCCAGCCTCCTTCTCCACCAGCCGGCTGACGGTGCGCAGGGCCAGAGGCAGGGCCGTGTTGGTGTCTCGGTGGTAGCGGGGCTGGCACACGCCTGCAGTGGGTGTGAACACAAACTGGGCCACACTGGGCATCTTCAGGAGAGCCAGTAGCTCTGTGGCCCGGGTACGGATGGCTTCTGCGTCCTCCTCACTGTGCACAGAGCTGGTGGCTGGGTTCTGGGCCAGGGTCCGAATTTTTGACAGGAACAGTGACACCCTGGGGGGAGAAGGGTTCGGCTATTTAGTTGCCAAGGACCAGTTGCCTGGAGCCGCCCTCTATGGGTTCCTGCTCTGTGCTCCCTAGCGGGATACCTTGGGATCAGGTCTTGGCTCCGGGAGGCCAGCTTGGTCAGCGTGGTCATGAGTGCAGTGACCACCTGTGGGGGACAGCAGGGCAGGTCGGCCGAGGGACGGGACTGGGTGACTTCGAACAGCAGGGCCTCCAGGGCTTCAAAGAACCTGTTGATCTGCTCCACTGTGCACCTCTTGTCACAGGCCACCGACAGGTACTCGCCGATGGCCCACACCTACGCCCAGAGCAGAGGCTCAGCACACACGGGCTTCCCGTCCGATGGTGGTGGGAGGGCGGGCTTCCCCACACGGGCTTCCCGTCCGATGGTGGTGGGAGGGCGGGCTTCCCGTCCGATGGTGGGAGGGCAGGCATGTTCTTACCACACAGGTGAACATGCTGGCTCGGCTGCAGATGCTGCTCACGCTCCCCACAAACTCGAGAAGCTCTCGGGACAGCTCCACCACCAGTGACGGCTTCAGCTTACACAGTACCAGGAGCTGGGAGCTCAGCACCCTGCCAGGATAGAGGGAACCCTGTGAGGCTGTGTGTGCTCGGGGCAGATCTGACCCCAGCCTATTTGATGCGAGAGAGCCAGAGCAGTCAGCTGAAGTCAGGAGATTAAGAACTGCCCCCTACTGAAAGCTTTTCACTCCACTGGGGACATGCCTGCCTGAAATCCAGGCTATGAGACAGTGAGGCAGGCGGAATGCTGAGTTCTAGGATAGCCTGGACTGGAGTGAGACCTGTCATAAAACTGAAGAGTAGATGGCCTGCCTAGAATCCCCCAGTGAGGGGCTGGGGTGTGGCTCAGTGGTAGAGCACCTGCCTAGAATCCCCCAGTGAGGGGCTGGGGTGTGGCTCAGTGGTAGAGCACCTGCCTAGAATCCCCCAGTGAGGGGTTGGGGTGTGGCTCAGTGGTAGAACACCTGCCTAGAGTCCCCCAGTGAGGGGCTGGGGTGTGGCTCAGTGGTAGAGCACCTGCCTAGACTCCCCCAGTGAGGGGCTGGGGTGTGGCTCAGTGGTAGAGCACCTGCCTAGAATCCCCCAGTGAGGGGTTGGGGTGTGGCTCAGTGGTAGAGCCCCTGCCTAGAATCCCCCAGTGAGGGGTTGGGGTGTGGCTCAGTGGTAGAGCCCCTGCCTAGAGTTCCCCAGTGAGGGGCTGGGGTGTGGCTCAGTGGTAGAGCACTTATCTAGCACTCAGGTGGCCCTAGGGTTAATCCCCAGGATGGTGTGTGTGTATGTGTCTGAGAATAAATGATCTAAAGCAGTGGTTCTTAACCTGTGGGTTGTGACACTTTGAGGTCAAATACCAGAAATCCTGCATATCAGATATTTACATTATGATTCATAACAGTAGCAAAATTACAACTATGAAGTAGCAATGAAAATAACTTTATGGTTGGGGTCACCACAACATGAGGAACTGCACTAAAGGGTCGCAGTATTAGGAAGGCTGAGAACCTCTGCCCTAAAGAAAAAGGACCTTGGTGGACAGGGGCCTCTGCAATAGAGACATGAGGCCACCTTGAAGGGGCACAGAGAGTCTTGGAGGAGGGCAGCACCAGAATGCCCTGAATGGGAGATGAGATGAAGGAGGGAGGGGCCGGCAGCATAGCAGAGTGCTCGAGACCCCTGGCCTGTGCGCAGGACAGGAGAGGCAGAGGGATCCGGTCTGTGTGCCACAGACCCTGGTGCCCCTGCCAGGGCTGAGCCTACCTGTGCACACGGGCCTCATACCGAGGGACCTGGTAGAGGGAGTCACTTCTGTCCAGGAGCAGCAGCGCCAGCTGGTTGATCAGGGCCCCGTCAGCAAACTGGGGTCGAGAACAAGAGGCGGGTTCAGTCCTGGGCAGTGGGCACTGTTATCTTCTACCCTCAGGAGGGCTGAGGCCACAAAGTGGGAGCATGACTTAGGGGTGAATCTCCTCCCTCCCGCAGCACCTGAGGGATGGGGGGCGTGTAGTGGGGCTAGGAGAGGACATGGAAGCCCCAGCTTCTCCAGCCCTGCTCCTGCCCTGGATCTTCCGTTTAGGACCCTGCTCTGCTGAAGGGCACAGTGGCACAAACCTTTACCCCGAGCACTTGGGAGACAGAGGCAGGGGGATGAGAGTTTGAGGCCAGTCTAGTCCACATGGAGACCTCCAGGCCAGTGGCTTTATACAGAGGCAGTGTCTCAAAAACAAGAACAAAAAAATAAGCCTGTTCCCCGAGGCCAAGGTTCTGTCCTGTCCATCTGGGTGACCCCAAGTGGCCCCGTTCTGTTACTAGCCTACCTCAAGGGCTTCTGTGGGCTTGCAGTCATCCGACCTGTGAACAGCAGCCGGGAGGGAACCATGGGCCATGGGGCCCCAGGGTACGGGGCTCATGCTGTTCTGGCCCTAGCTTGTGGTGCCAGCCTCGAGGGTCATGTGCCTGCCCACCCTGAGGACTGAAGTATGAGCAGTCCTCTCCCTGTCTCTTACTCAGAGAAGCCATGGAGGGTGCGGCAAGACAAACCTCGCGTGGGGTCAGGTCACACTCTGGCCTGGTTCCTCTTGGCTATATGAGGTCTACAGGGGAGAGATCCCAGGCGGTGGGCTCACCTGGGTCACGGCTGAGAAGAAGGCCTGAAGCAGGACGGGTACTGCCTCTGCACACTGGGTTACCCGGGCACAGCTGGCCATGGGCTTCAGCAGCTGGTGAAGTGGCATCAGTCTGGGGATACAGCGGGGCTCCTGAGTGCTCACTCACTGTTACTTCCTGAGTGACCCCACAGCAACCAGAAAAAGGGATGCTGTGGCCAGACACAGGCAGGCATGGTTCACTTGCTCCACGGGGCTCAAGGAGGCCAGGAGATGTCAGGGGCTCCAGGAGAACAGAGCCAGGGACAGGTCAGTACCCGCTGACCTGAGAGGCCTGCAGGCCACTCCTGGTCCTTTTACTCCCCCGAATCTGCGAGACCTTAGTTTTCCCATCTATAGAGTGGACTGCTCACAGCATCAACTGAGGGCTGGGTCAAGCAGTGGAGCCCAGGCTCTGGGCCCAGGAGCCCTTCCATGCCCAGGGCTGCAGGGATGGGGCCCAAGGCTCCCTCCCCAGGCTGAGGGTGAGAAGACAGAGTCCCACATCATGGACTGTGCTGGTTGGCCCAGGGCTCCCACCTCTCTGTGGAGCGGCTGGCCTTGGTACGAAGCAGGTGGCGGAAGAGTCCTTGGAGCTGTGGGTCCCGGAAGGCCTCCAGGCAGCTAGGAATCTTGAGGGAGACATCCCAAAGTGGCCTTTCTGATGGGGTCTGTGTGGACCTAAGAGGACAGAAGCTGGGCTGGGATGCTACTCTCAGCACAAGTCAACCACGGTCCTATTTGTCCCGACACCAGGGGCACCTGCTGTAGCACCACAGGCTCGCAGGGCTGGGGAGGCAATCTGGGCCGCAGAACAGGGGAGACTCCCCTTGCTGGCCACGGAAGTGCTGAGGAGCCCTGGGGCTCGGGCGCTGTGCTGGGTGGGTGGTGAAGGGACCAGAGATGTGCTGTTGCGGTCCGGAGTCTTGCAGGGGCTCTGGTCCAGGGGTCGGGAGCAGTGAGCAGAGCAGCACTGGTGCTGGCTGCAGGGGAGGGGACAGGGCTGCCCAGGGCAGAGTGGCCACCTGAGCTGTAGGTCCAGGGCAGCAGTCAGGCAGGGCAGGTCAAGCAGTGCGTGTAACATCTCCACGGCCGTGCCAGCATCCACCAGAGCTGGGAGCAGTACCACGAACTCGGCTGTGAGGGGAGGGCTGTTCCAAGCCAGGAGCTGTGGGCGATATACAGTGGCTCAGACAGGGCGGGAGGACGCTAGCTGGCCATGGCCTCAGCCAGTGGCCTCCTACTGCCCACTCCCACCACTGAGACACTGTTCAGACGGGGCAGCTGGACCCACCCCTCCCCCTCCTCCCCACACTGCCCAAGATGAGGCTGTGCGTTTTGGGCCATGTTCTGAGGATTTCATTGACTACTGTTAATGTGAGCACGTGCACACGCACACAAGTGGGAAGCCAAAGGACACCGTGCAGGAGTTGGGTCTCTCGTTTTAACACGTGGATCCCAAGGACGGAACTTCCACCTGTCAGCATCAAGTGTCTTTACTAGCTGGAGCCATCTCTCTGGCCACGTCTGCTCTTCTATTTCGTCCTTTGTAGCCAATTTTGTGCCAGCAATGAAGTTAGCCATTCCTGAATCACTCTTTAGGAAAAGGACTGAATGCTGGGGTAGGGAGATGGCCCAGTCAAGAAAGTACTTGCCGTGCACACACGGGAACCTTGGTTCTAGCCCCCAGAACCCTAAATTCCAGGTGTGGTGGTGCATGCCCTGCACTGGGGAGGTAGAGACAGGTAGATTTCTGGGGCTTGCTACAGACAGGTTAGTCCACTTGGAGAGTTCCAGATCAAAGAGAGGTCCCATTGTTTTAGGAACATCACCTGAGGTTGACCTCTGGCCTCCAGAAGCGCGCGCACACACACACACACACCTCCCACAGATCCATCACAAGCTTGTAGTAATGGACTGAATGCACCAGCCAGAAGTAATGCCATGGGTCAAGCCAGGCATGACTGCACATACCTACAATTTGGCACCCAGGAGGCTTGGCTTCCTGAAGCAGAGGTATCTCAAATCTGAAACTGGCTAGCTCAAAGTCAGCCAAGCCATCTCCTGCCTGTGCATGACATTAGTTTTTTTTTAAAATATTATTTCATGTGTATGAGTGGTTTGCCAGCGCGTATGTATGGGCACTGTGTGCATGAAGCGCCTGAAGAGGCGAGCAGAGGGCACTGGATCCCTTGGAATTAGTAACAGATGGTTGTGAGCCACCATATGCTAGGAATTGAACCCAGGTTCTCTGAAAGAGCAGCCAGTGCTTTTAACCACTGAACCATCTCTCCAGCCCTTAGGTTTTTCTTTCTGTTGTTTGTTTTTGAGACAAGGTGTCCCTATGGGACTCTGGCCATCCTGGAACTCCCTATGTAGACCAGGCTGGTCTTGAACTCCTTAGAGATCCTCTTGCCTCTGCCTCCTGAGTGCTAGGATTAAAGGTGTGTGCTGACACATCCAGCTTTGTTTGCTTTTTGAGACAGGGTGTCACGTAGCCCAGGCTGGCCTGGAACTGCTATGTAACTGAAGCAGGCCTTGAACTTCTACTTCTGATTGCCTCAGCCTCCCTTGTGCTGGGATTACATGTACGGAGCACCATGTCTGGCTGCCATGTGGCTGTCTGAGATGATGCTGTTTGTATGTTAGGATACACGGAGACTCCCAGCCCTAACACCTTGCCCTGGGCCCACCTGCAAAGACGCCCACACGTGCCTTGAACAGACTAGGGAAGCTCAACCTGAGAAGGCTGAGGAAGTGGGGGTCGAACAGAGCCAGGTTGTGTGTGCAGAAGTGTATGACCTCGAAGGCCAGGGTCGGGCTGTAGAAGCGCTCAGAAGGGAGTCTGCTGAGCAGGTGCTGGTAGATGGCTTCTGCATCCATGGCGGCTGCCTCCCCTGAAAGACACCAGAGGCCACCAGGGCATTAGGCGCTGCGGAAGGTAGCACCTGCAGTGTAACCTGGGTTAAAGAACTCAGAGTGTGGCCGAACCTCCAGGTGCGCACGGCCTCCCTTAGGCCTCAGAGCACCACCCACGGGGACACTGTCGGGAAAGGGGTAGGCCGCAATGTCTGACTTTCATGGGCCCATGGTAGAGCAGAGTTCTGAGCTTGCCTGGGAACTGTAATCTCAGCCACTCAGGAAGCTAAAACAGAAGAATCCCAAGTTCAAGACCAGCCTGGGCAAGTTTGAGAGAACCCATTCTGAAATAAATGAGAGGCTAAGGTGTGGTGGCACACTCTTTTAAACCCAGCACTTGGGAGACAGAGGCAGGTGGACCTCCATGAGTTCCAGGTCAGCCAGAGCTACACATGAGAGCCTGTTTCAAAACAAAGAAAAACCAAACTCATAAAAAACAAAACAATCAAAAAGAGGGCTGGGGATTAAACTCACCTAGAACCACCCCCCCAGTGAGGGGTTGGGGTGTGACTCAGTGGTAGAGCACCTGCCTAGAATCCCCCAGTGAGGGGCTGGGGTGTGGCTCAGTGGTAGAGCACCTGCCTAGAATCCTCCAGTGAGGGGCTGGGGTGTGGCTCAGCAGCAGAGCACTTGTCTAGTATATGAAGGACCTGGGTTCCATGCCCAGCACCACCAATAAACAAACAAAACAAAACTGTACATGTGATAGCCTCTGAGTGCCTAGAAGAAACTTTCCATGTATCCAGACTCACCATGGTTCAGGAAGAACTGAGCAAGGGGCACCAGTGCCCGCTCGCTGCCAGGGTCTTCACCCAGCCTCCTCTGCAGGGCCTTCAGACAGGAGAGGGTGCGGAAAAGGAAGGAGGGGTCCTGCCGGCACAGCACGTCGAGCACCAACACGGCTTCCACCAGGCACTGCAGGGACACTGAGCTGGGTCAGGGGTCCCGGCAGCAGCTGCCCCAGCCACCCTGCAGGCCACTTACAGCTTTCTGTAGGTCGGAGTCCCCCTTCCTCAAGGCTCCTGGAAAAGAGAAAACTGACTTGTCTCAAAACAGCCCCATAACAAGGCAGCCTGTGTCCTAGAAGCTGAGGCCAGGACAATGAGTAGTCACGTGACAAGACAGGGGTCGGGGACTGGTGCCCATAAGATGTGTACAAGATGGGTGGACCCTAGATGCCAGAGGTGAGGAGCTAGACACACAGGTAGGGCCTGTCCTCAGACACAAGGACGCACTGTCCTGACCCCACAGTGAGCTGAGACCCCCGGCTCTTTTCAAGATTTTATTTTTAATTTCAATTCAAGTGAATGGGTGTTTTTTCTACATATTATGTATGTGTGTCTGGTGTCTGAGGAGGCCAGAAGCGGGCATCAGATCCTCTCTTACTGTAGTTACTCTGGGAAACCCTGTGGGACCAAAACCAGGTCCTTTGCAAGAGCGGCAAGTGCTCTTAGCTGCTGGGCCCTCTCTCCCCCCACTCCCCGCCAGCTCTTTTAAATCAGATACTCAGTTAGCTCGGCTGCCTTGACCCCACCCTGGAGGGCAATGTGGGCTGGGGCCAGGTGGTGGTAGCCTGGGGACTCACTCCGGTTACTCTGTTCCAACAGGCGCTGGCAGTACTCGAAGGCCACCTCCCTCAGCCGCTCCCGAGGGGGCAGCAGGCGGCTGGCAGTGGAGGTGGCGGACAGGACAGACAAGGTGGATCCCTCCAGCTCCGACTTGTCATCTGTAGGAGAAAACACATCTGCAGGACAGACACACGGCCCAGCAGCTTCCTGGAGCGCTCAAGGTCGCTCACGTCATTGGGTATGAGGCTGTTGTCACGGAGCCAGATGCACAGATTTGTCTGAGTTACTAGTTGGTTTTCTGTTTGTTTTTGAGCATATGAATTAGGGTCTTGCTATGTAGCTGAGGCTGGTCTCAAACTTATAATCCTTCTTCTTGCGAGTCCCAGGTGCCGGCAGGATAGGTACGGATCCCTATACTTAGCTTAGTTTTGTGTTTTTGAGACAGGGCCTCAAAACAGCCTGGGTTGTAGCCCAGGCTGGCTTCAAACTACATAGCTGAGACTGGCCTTGAATTCCCTGATCCTCCTGCCTCCACCTCCAAGTTCTGGGCTCATGAGCATGTACCACCATGAACAGCTGAGTTTGACTGTCTGTAAACCAAGTCTGCAGATGGGGCAAGATCAGACAGGCCTGTGAGTAGCTGCCCTGGATGATCCATCTGGCTCTCTGGGAGCACCTTGTGGAGACATCAGTATGCCTGCGAAGGGTGCTGGGCTGTGTTCTCAGCTTTTCCTGGGCTCAGAGTGCCTCTGGTGCTGGCCTCCGAACTGATCACACTCCTTCCTTGTTTGGCCTATAGACACCTGTGGTGTCCTTATAGGGCTCAGCTGCCTCCTGCCCACCCCTGACCTGCACCCACGTCACAGTGTACTTGTGCTCTCTACCCCTCTGTCCCACCCTGGGCACACCTGCATCTGGACTGCCTGGGTCCTCAGGGCCACTGTGCAGCAGCCACTTCCGAAGCATAGAGAAGGCCTGCACGTTCAGCCACTGGTCCTCTGTGAAGTGCTGGCCGGTGGAGAGTACCGTGAAGAAGTCAGAAGCCACTGCTCCATCCACCTCAGTGATGGGACCTGGCTGTGGGAGGAAGGACAGGGCTGAGGACGAGCCTGGTGGGCTCACGAACTACTCAGTACAGAAATCATGTGAGGCTGTGAGCTCTAGCACGGCCCAGGGGCCTGCACACCTGCCCTCTCCAAGGTTGCACTGCAGGATGCATCCACACTCCTAGATCCAGCAGGCCTACCCCAAGACCTAAAGACACACGGTACGACTGCAGCTCAGATGTGTCCACATTCTCTGTAGGCACTGAGCAGGAGCCACACACGCTGAGGAGCTGGACAGACCCAGAGTGCACTCCCCCTCCTGGGCACTCCCTACTCAGAGGCAGAGACAGCAATGAGAAACCTGACTGGAACCAAGGGGAAGGCCTGCCATGGGAACACGTCTGGTCAGACTGGCATGTGCAGTGTCCATGCATGGGAGACAGGGAATGAGCACTCTCAGAGGAGATAGTCGTGTTGTTTTGTTTTTGTGACAGGGTCTCGTGCACAGCATTCTGTCCTCAAACTTGCTGTGTAGCTGAGGATGACCTTGAACTCCTGATTCTCTTGCTTCCACCTCCTAGGTTCTGGGACTGCAGGTGTGCAGCACCACACTCAGTCTTACGTGGTTCTGGGACTTGAACCCATGGCTTCATGCACACTAGGAAAATGCTCTACCAACTGAGCCTCGTCCCCAGCCTGTGACAGCTTTTGTGATTTCAGCTCCCTGCGAACCTGAAGCGGCTGCGACTCACCTGCCGGGTCCTGGGTGTAGAGAAGAAGCCCCCTGAGTACGGGAGCCCTTGCTGGAGGCTGGCGTAGCGCAGCCAGTCCACTAGCCTTTTGCTGAGCAGGTTGGTCTGGTCTGTAGGGAAGGGCAGGGGAGCAGTGATGGAAAGTTAAGCCTCCAGATTCCCAGGTTTGCTCAAGAGAAAATGGGGCTCAACAGACCCCCCACACCATGGGTACAAGCTGGGAAGCTATTCAGGGTTCTCCAACAATGTAACCCTCCTTCCACCACACCCTAGATGACAGTTGCTGTGGGAAAGGAGCCAAGAAGGCCTTTTGGGAAGAAGTGTCCAGTACCTTCCATGAGGGTGCCTGGGGCCAGGCCAATGACCTTGGACAGGACAGGGAGGAGGTGCCTGACACTGGGGCCCTCGGGCTGCCGGTTCTCAAGGATCTTGAAGATGCGCTGGCTCACACATCTGATCTCTCCTTTTCTGTCTCCCTTCAAAGCAGGACAGGTAGTTGAGCACAGGGACCTGAGTTCGATCCCCAGAAAGCATCTGGAAAGCATACTGCAGTCGCTCTTTACGTGTGGAATCCTATGCTCAGGAACATCACACTGGTGGGCCAGGGCCTGAAGTCTGACTTAGCTATCAACAGAGACCTGGGGTGTGTGCACAGGCTATGGGGGTGCTATGCACACTTGAGATAGTCATTAGAGCATCCAAGGGAGTGGGCTCTGGGCAGAGTGGGTCTTCACAGCACATGGATGCACTGGGGGACAGAGACCAGCTTGCTGTATTCCTGAGATCTCAGAACCACCAGAAACAGATGCCGCCATCGACACCACCTCATCCCCAACGGTGACAACTGTGTTACCTGGGCCAACAGCACAGAGGCCACGAGGCTAAGCTGACGGGTGTTTTGGGTGTGATCACAGGACAGGGCCAGGTCATCAAAAGGTGACATCTCTCTCAAGATAGCGGCACAGAGCCCCTGAAGCTGCTCGGGGCTTGTGGGCAAACAGAGGGTGGTCTGCAACAGGTCCAGACACATCTTCTCCAGCCTGGAGGGCGAGACCCACCAGGGGACAGGTCAGGCCTCTGGCAAGTACACTGACACCCCAGGGAAGCTGGCTGGGACTGTCTGGGGGATGCACAAGGATTCACAGTGCACTCACCTCCGGGGGTACTTGGTGGCTGAGACAATGAGCGAGAGCCTCTGCAGGGCATCCATGGTGGCTGGCCCAGGGGGTTCCTGCAGCAGCTTAGTGACCCGGGTGCAGAATCGCTGCAGCTCCTCATCCTGTATCTCCCTAAGGAAGGAAGGGGAACCACTGTAGCATGGATCCCAATTGGTCTTAATAATAAAAACCCGGAGCCAGATATTGGGGTAAATGCTGGAAGATCAGTAAAGGAGCCAGACGCTAGAGAGACTTAACCTCTACTGAAGGTTAGTTAAGGAAGCTGAGCTCCCGTCTCCTCCTGCCTTATATTCCTCTCTCCGCCCAGCCATTTCACTTCCTGGTTCCACCTCCCTAGTGCTGAGATTAAAGATGTGAGATTCCAAGTGCTGGGATCAAAGGTGTGCACCACCACCACCACCACCACCACCACCACCACCACCACCACCACCACCACCCGGCTCTGTTTCTCTTTTAGACTGGTTCAATCTTGAGTAGCCAGGGTGGCCTTGAACTCCTGATCTTCTTGCTTTTTCCTCTCAAGTGCTAGGATTAAAGGTGTGTGACACCACTGCCTGGCCTCTGTGGTTATCTAGTGATCTTCATGCAAGCTTTATTTGTTAAGACACAAACAAAATACACCACAGATCATGGTGCTGCCCTAAGCCACAAGCACGTCCCCCAGGGGGACTATCTCTAACCAGCACAGAGAAAGTAGGGAAGAGCCGTCCAGGCTCACAGTGCTTGGGAGGGAGGATTACAGGAACTGGAGTGTAGACAGGATCCTCCCCTGGAACTGAGATGCGGCACCCCCAGTTTCCTAGTGACACCCTTTAATAAAGGTGATTCATCCATCCTTGTTCTGTTGTTCCAATGGTAAAAAGAAAACACTACTTTAAGGGTTTCTTCTTTTTTCCCTTTTGAGACTGGGCCTCACTTTGTAGCCCAGGCTAGCCTGGAGCTTGCAGCAATCCTCCTGCCTCCACTTCCAAGCACTGACATTACAAGAGTGAGCCAACACACTCAGTAAAAGGTTTTTATGGGCCTCTCAAAAGTCAAAACTATTTAGTCTAAGTCCCCTCCCTCCCCAAGAGTCTTGCTATATAGCCCAGGCTGAACTTATTACATAGCCCGGACTCAAACTCTTCATCCTCCTTCCTTGTCCTCCCAAGATGTATGGGTGTGCACGACCACGACCCACTTCTCCCAGGCCCCACCTTCACTGGCAGTGATGGATTTGAAGCCAGGGCCTTGCACATGATAAGGAAGCACTCACTCTACCTCTGAGCTCCATTATCTCTGAGCTCAAGCTGCCTTTCAGACATGCTTCAGTGAGCCTCCTGCTTTTGAAAAGGGAATCTAAAAGCTACACTGAAGAGCAAAGGTTACAGCAGGGGGTAAGATAAGCCTGATATAGTATGTTGCTGGCTTAACTCGAAATGCTGAGACTAAACTAAGCACCAGTGTGGAAATCAGTTTCTCAGCTTCTCTTCCAAGCTTAACAGCAAGGAAAGGAGGGCTGGGACGGCAGCAGGGCAGAAGGGCGCTTGCCTAGACCATGCGGCCCTGGGTTCCATCCCCAACACCACAAAATAAAGACCCACGATGAAGGAATTGCCTGGTGCGGAGGTATTGGGGAGGCAGAGTCAAGTGGATCTCTGCTAAGTTTGAGGCCAGTCTGGTCTACAAAGCAAGTTCCTGGGGCCACACAGTGAGACTCTGTCTCAATTATTCCCCGCTCAAAAAAAGAGGAAAAAAAAATTACTGGATGAGGGGCCTCCGACTTCCTAAACCATGGCTGACAGCCCACTGTGGTCTCCAGACAGGGCTTACTTACAGTTTGCACACTGCCCCGTTTTGGACCTGTCAGCTGTTTGGCATCTGGGAACCAAAAACAGACAGGTAGCCGCCTCTCTGCAGCTACTGCACGTCCTAGTCTCTTTGAAGGCTGCAGGATGATCTCCAACGACTTCGCCACCACCCTAGCCTATTTTGTTTTCTACATCCTCCACCCAGAGTCATATAAGGTACTACAGAAGAGGCTGGGTGAGGAAAGGGAGATACCCCTAACCCGGGCACAGTGATAAACTATGAGTCAGAGAATGAAATGACCAAACTAGAGATACTCTGCACCGTGTGGTTACAGCTTCAGTACAGCTTTAAAATGCCGACCCAATTTTCCCACAACTCCCCACTGCTCCTGGGGACCCCTCTCAGGACAAAAATCATTTCAATGAGTCCTTTTATCCACCTGCCCCATGACCCTGAGCAGAATCTGAGTGGGAAACGTTATTTTCGTGCTGGCATGAGGTGACATGCTGACCAACACTAAAGTCTCCATGAAACACACTGCTTAAAATGAAAACTATGCCCTCTGCTAGGAGGGCGGTGGGCCCGCGGGCAGACTGTGTGGCTCGGTCACCAAACACTTTCTAACAGATCTTCGATAATTATCTTGGGAGTTTTTGTTTTTAATTTGTTACATGTATTTCTTTATGTGCATGTGGGGGCGCTCGAGTGGAGATCAGAAGACAACCTGAGGGAGTTGATTTTCTCCAGGGGTCGAACCGAGGCTGTCAGGCTTGGCTGCAAGGGCGTTTACCCATTGAGCCCTCCTCAGAGTTCTGTCTTGTTTGCAGACTCCAGACTTTAACGCTCTTTCAGGCTGTTGTTCCCCTACATTCCAGAGACCTTATCTACATTTTAATCTCTCACAAGTGGCCCAAGCTCAGAGTCCAGATTTGTCCCTCTGCTTTTTAAGTTTACCAAATGCACCAGATCTGGGCTTCTGGCAGCCGCTCCCTTCGTCTGATCAAATGCCATCAAGTCTTGGAGCCGCTAGTTGGGAAGGAAGGCGCAACCTAGGGTGCTCAGTGCAGGACCAGCGTAGCCTGGCACCAGACACGATGGGGAGGACTTCTTAGTTAGGTTGTGCAACTTACACTCCACGTAGGCGTCCCGAGGCCGGGACCCGGCGCTACGCGGGCACCCGAGCCGCGCAGCGGGACCACCGCCACCCCGGCCCTCCTTAGCTTTGTCTCGCCCCGTGGCCCCGGCCCCAGATCTGCAGACCTGGCCTGGTGCAGCAGACTCTCCGCGCCCGCCGAGAACATCCTGATGCAGCTTAGAGGCCACCCGTGCCCGAAGCGTGTCGCGGACTTCCGGGTCGTGTCACATGATGTGTCATGTGCCCGAACGACGTCTGTCTCGCTCTCACTCCTCCCTCCCGCCCCAGCACATCCCTCCCACGCCCCGGCTGCGTCACGTGGGAGAACTTGAAGCACGAGCGGCCGGCTTCCGGTGCCACATCTCGTGGGAGGACCCTGCTAGCGAAAGATAGACTTCCGGTATTGCGTCAGGTGGGCGGGGCGGAGGCCATGGGCCAATCAGTTGCCGTGAGGAAGCCGGTTCCGGGCCAGCTCCCGGGCATCTATCCATGTCAGCCGTCAGCCAAGGAACCCTGGAACCGTAGTTCTTGGAACCCAGACCTCCTGGCCCCGGAACAGCTCCCTTTGATTCCGGAACTGCTAGTGGAAGGTTCTGGGCCTGGAGAGAAGACTAGGCACATAGTTTAGCAGTAGAGTGCCTGTCTAGAATCCCCCAGTGAGGGGCTAGGGGCGTGACTTGGTGGTAGAGTGCTTGTCTAGCCTGTGTGAGGCCTTGGGCTCCATCCTCAGCAAGACAAACCAGTGTGCCAAGGGTTGATCATTTCCCCTTTCTCGACACATACATGCACAGCTGGTAAACAATATTACCATGCATAATATTTGACCTGTTTTTAAAAAATCTGTAGCAGGTTGTCTGAAGGTCTCATTAGTGGAAAATAGTTGTGTGTGTGTGTGTGTGTGTGTGTGTGTGTGTGTATGCTGGAGAAATGGCTCAGTCAGTAAATTGCTTGCTATGCAAGCATGAAGACCAGAGCTTGAGTTCCCAGCACCACATAAAAATATCCAGGCACTACACACACACACACACACACACACAGTTACCTGTGTGACAGACACATTTTTATGAATTCTGTCAGAGGCACCCAGTGTCTTGCTAGCCTGGGGTTCTGAGATGAGGAGGCCCCCACACCACTCACTCACTCTCACTCGTGTTCAGGTAGATTGAGGAGCTGTCATGGTGGGAACTTGGACCCATGTCTGTCTGTCTGGCCTAGTGCCTATGACCTAGAATGAGCAAGGTGTCAGATAAATGGGCAGAAGCAGAGTTGGTAAGTGCTTTCCTTGCAAGCATGAGAACCATGTAAGAATAAAGCACACACTTGTAATTCAGCACTGGGGAAGCGCCAGCCTAGCTTACTTGGCAAGTCCCAGGCCAGTGAGCACCCGTGTCTCAAAGGACAAGGTGGGGCGGGGAAGAAGGATAATCAGTGTTTGGGTCCCCAGAGTCTGTGTAAAAGCTATGCACAATAGTGTAAGCATTTGTAATCCCAGCACACCTGCAGCAGATGGCAGGAGAGTCTCCTGAAACTAGAGGGCTTGCTAGCCTGGCTTACGCAGTGGCAAAGAGATTCTGTCTCAAACAAGGTGGAAAGGTGAGGGCAGGTACTCGAGGGTTGTCCTCTGACATGCCTACGCCTCCTGTGGCCAGTGCCTGACATGCCTGTGCCTCCACATGTGAACACACATACACCACCTGAGGAACCCCCGAGGTTGTCCTCTGCCTCCATACAAATGCACACATGTACACAGAAAAGGAGAGAAATGAAGTTTCTCACCTGGCTGAGTGTCAGATGTCTGCCAGAGCCACTGAGGCAGCCATGGTGTGGTGGTTTGAATGATAATGACTCCCAGTGGCTAATATACTTGAATGCTTTGTCCCCTTTGGTAGAACTGTTTGGGAAGGATTAGGAGGCGTGGCCTTGTTGGAAGGAGGTGTGTCACTGGGTCAGGCTCTGAGGTTTTAAGAGCCCACACCATTTCCCAGTTAGCTCTCAGCTACTGCTCCCACACCATGTCTGTTTGTCGGCTGCTTGTGCTCCCTGCCATGTGAGCCCCATCTAACCCCCTTAACTGTTAGCTGCAAACTCAACGCCTTCTTTGTGTTTAGTAAGTTGCCTGTGTCATGGTGTCTCCTCACAGCAACAGACGAGTAACAAGACACACAGACACCTGGAGACACACCCTGGCCCAGCTTTGGACCTGTGTCATGAGTCAGGGAGACACTGGCTAGCTCCTCCCTTGCTGTCTGTGAACCATCTCCATATCCTTGGGGCTCAGATGACTCACAGGGGACCCATGTCCTCAGATGACGACACCTGTAGGACTCTCCCTGATCCCATCTCTTCCTGGACTGGTCACCCAGGAAACCCTGAAGGAAGCAGAGTCCCCGTCATTTCCCTGCCTCCTCTGAAACACCTGGGGGTCAATTCTTGATGCCGAGAGCAGGGACCAGGGCATCTGTTAATTTGTCTGCCCCCCATAGTCAGCCATTCACAGGGACCACTCACACCCTTGGGTACATCTCTTTAATATATAATTTTTATTTCTGGTTATAGAAACAAATGCTAAGAGGAGAAAACAGAGCTTCCCCAGCCACATACAACAATTGAATAGATAAAAGAACAGTTCAAATGGATGAAAAAGAAGTAGAAAATTTCCACTTTGTTATAGCTTTAAAACATTAACGTCTAATAATAGTTAGAAATCACATTCAGGTGTCAAACTCTTTTTTAAAAAAAAGGATGGTTCTGTTATAAAAAAATACTGTATCCTGTTTGAAATGAATGCCCAGGTGGTGCTGCTTGGGATGTGGGTCCACAGGCCTTTCTGACCCCAGCCCTTACCCCTGCCTCCTGGGTGGGACCTTCACCCACCAAGGTGGGCCACATCTCTGGAACCAGGATTCCCAGCGCATAGGATACCACTGCTTTTAAAGCACTACGTGTTAAACATATCATGAAAATACTTTAGACAGCCACTGTAAAAAACAAAAACAAAATCACACATGCGCGCGCGCACACACACACATACTCCCTGAACACCCTCCCCCCAATTACTTTTACAGAATTATCATTCAGTTAAGAAAGAGAACGACCTCACTACTGGCTTTAGCCCCTCCCTCACACGTGCACAGTGCTGCCCCCGCCAAGGACACAGCAGAATTCAAGGAGAGACCTGGAAGACAGTTTGGGTCTCTCCTTCCTGCCCCACCACCTTTTCCCAGCCCAGGAATCAAGCTAAGGTATTATCAGGGATCCCAGATATCCCCCACCCCCGAAAGGATGTTAAAAAGATGGGAGAGAGGGGCAAAAATGAAGATGTTAGATTTTTTTTTTTTTTTTAATTCCCAATTTTACCAATTGAAAATTAAAGTTTCAGCCAATTCAGACTCAAGAAGCCATGTTGTCATGTGGATACATACAGGACAGAGAACATGAATACTTAGTGGATTGTGGGGGTCACTCTAGCAGGATCAGCACAGTCCCAGGGACTCAGGGGACAGTGCTGAGGTTGCTCTGATGGGGGCAAGTGCTTCAGATGCAGGGGGTGTGAAGCAAGCCTGGCCACTGTCCACCCTCAAGCTTCTCCTCGGCTCCTGGGGCCCAGGTTCCTCAACACGGTTCACCTTGTGAGCAGTCAGAGGAGCAAGATTTCCAGAGGTAAGGCAGCAAGCTCTCTCGCCCCTCTAACTCTCACAAAGCGGGGGTTAGGGGCAGATGAAGGCTGCGGGGAGCGAGTCCTGGGGGTCCCAGGAAGCCTGTGTTTGGTAGTTGAGCCCAAGTACAGAAACGCACATATAACGCTTTTCATGGTAAGTGAAGCCCTCCAGTGAAGTTTCCTCTTGGAGAGAGATACCCAGGATTAAGAGATCTGCTCTCTTTCCCCGCCTACACCAGCTGTGAGGCTAAGACTGAGCTGAGGGCAGCCTCAACTTCCAATCCTGCTGGCTCACCTCCCCCTAGCCCCTGCCTTGTTGCCCTCTGACTGGCCACTTCCTCTCACCAAGAACTTCGGGGGACCCTCCATCCTGCCGCACACCCAGGGGGTGCCTGTGGATAAGGCTGGCCTCATCTGTGGGACAGCCCTGCCAGGGTGTTGTGCGCCAGCTGCCTGGAGGGTAGTTCTAGAATGTTCCCTGCAGCAGCGGAGCTGAAGACTGCCAGAGAGAAGCTCAGAGCAGTGGAAAGAAGAGCAGAGGAGCAGGTAGGACCAGAAGCTAGGAGCACTCAAGTAGCTTTTGTATTTTTTAAACACAAGTAGAAAACTATTTTCCCTAAACAAAGTCAGTGAAATGGGCCTGAGGCTGGGTCACAGAACGCCACTTGCCCAGCAGGTGTAACTTCAGGGGTTAGTAATGGGGAGGGCAGAGGGAGGGAAGCAGTGACCCCAAGAATGACATTCCAAACTGTTCAAATCACAGGCTATGGGAAGTGGGTGCCAAGTGCTAGTCTGTGGGGCGTCTAGGCCACACCTTGCTCTGTGTTACCAATGTAGCAGCTTTTGGTACAGAAGAAAGAAAGAAAGAGAGAGAGAGAGAGAGAGAGAGAGAGAGAGGGAGAGGAGGGAGGGGGAGGGAGGGAGGGGGAGAGGAAGGAGGAAGGAAGGAAGGAAGGAAGGAAGGAAGGAAGGAAGGAAGGAAGGAAGGAAGGAAGGAAAAAAAAACCCAAAAAGACAAGAGCACTGGGCCATGGTGGCACATAGGCCCAGCATTTCAGGAAGCTGAGACAAGAGGATTGCAAGTTCAAGGCCAGCCTAGGAAGCTTCCAGAGACCCCGTCTCAAGTTTAAAAAATCTAAAGGGCTGGGAGTGTGGCTCAGCAGAACCCTTGCCTAGGGGCTTCCCTAGCCCGTGCCAGGCCCTGAGTTTAGTCTGCAGTACCACAAGAAACAAAACAAAACAGAGTCCCAGAAGGAACCACCCTAAATTCAAGGCCTGGGCAGGGGACTCACAGATGAAAGGGGACATTCAGTTGGGGACAGGACTGAAGTGGCAGGTGGAATGGAGGCGGCCTTGGCTACTGTCTGTTCCCAGCCCTCACCTGCCTCCCCCAAGCTAAAGTGCATGTCAGAGGTCTTGCTCTCGAGGAAGCTGGAGTCAGCAGAGGTGATCTTGGGAACAACTTGACTTACCCTTTGTAATATTGCTTCTGAGCAGAGGTATTCTGAGGTGAGGCGCTACAGGCAAGCGCTCTGTCACTCTGAGCCAAAACAAGGGGCTACCTTGTTGTCACTTGTGGTGACTTTACCACTAGTGACTGGGATGTGATGCTCCCCAGACAAGGGGTCTTTCACCAGAATAGAGACTCACTCACCTTTTGACTTACGCTAGAGCAGGCACTGAGCTATTCAGATGGGGAGGGAGAGGCTTGGTCAGCAAGGTGGGGGCGCCCATCCCAGAGTAGGCGACGTCACATGGGTGCATTGTGGAATTTGAGGTTTTTGAGGAAAAGCAGTAGCATTCCATTCCACCACCGCTTCTTCTCTATGGGAAAAGCTTCCTGCGAGCCCTGAACTCTTTTACCGCCGCCCTTGTCTCTCTAAAGGAAGAGACGGACCCCATCACCTGGATGCACCCCTTTCCGGCTCTCCCACATTACTGTGGTAGGCTGGGTGGCACCTTTAATCTCAGACCCTGGCGAGGGGCAGGAGGGGGAGGTGGTAGATCTCTAGATTATAAGGATGTGGAAAGCAGGGGAAGGGTCTGTGGGGCTTCCTCATGGCTAGGGAGTCAGATACCTCACCTTGCACAAAGGCAAGGCTCCAGAAGCTGATGACAGACATGTTTATCATGCCCTGGGTGCCAGGCTGAAAGCTAAGGTGGGGAGAAGACAGAGGAGGCAAGGATGAGGGAGCGAAAGAGGAATAGAAGAGGGAAAGTAAAGGGGGGGAAGAGGAGGGGGGAGGAGCAGGAGGGGGAGGGGGAGGAGGGGGAGGAGGAAGGAGATGGGCAAGGGAGAAGGAACAGAGAGAGAGCGCAGGCAGGCAGGCAGGCAGGCTCTCAGGCAGGGTCTCTTCACTTCCAGTCACCATGGTGACTTCCTATGCTCGCAGCACCTGTGAGTCTGGCGAGTCCCAGACTCGAAACAGAAGACAGTAGATGTGTGGACAGCCAGGCACCTGATCTGCCAGGGAACTTTCCAAAACAAGGCAAGCACAGATAAAGGTGTGCCAGAGATGGGAGCCCCTGTGTACCCTGAGGAATAGGTCCCCAGGCTTCACATCTGTCCCTGAACTGTTCCCCAACCACAGGGTTTGGTGAAGTCCTCCAGGGTTGCCAGCCATGGTCTACACAGTAGATGGTCAGGGTCTTCCTGGCCCCTGACCCAGGCTCTGGCTTCCACAGATAGCTTAGCTGGACTCTACTTGGTGTCCCAGAGCTCACAGGAGCGAGTTCCAGCTGGCTGTGCATTCCTGGCACTGGCTATTCGGGGTCTATGGCTGTGGGCCGTGGGCAAAAGCTGGCACAAGCTAGAGGTGCTGCCTGGTAGATGACCAAATCCACTTCCAGAGCAATGGCACCAGGCTAGTCTCCTCCTTTCTAGCTCAGGCTGCCCAACCAGGGGCACAGGACACTAGGACAGTGTGTGTGTCACTCTCTCCTTCTACATCCTTCCACACCTGTGGTAATGGTGAGAGGATCTGCCACAGAAGATGGACACCATGATGTCTCAGGAGCCAGGAGAGCCATACTGAGAGCTGATGACAGATGCGACAGACGGTGACCCACAGTTCCATGCAGGGGCTGCACACAGTGCCTACCATGACAATCCACAAATAACCTGCCCTGCAGAGTGACCATGCACAGCCTTAGAGTAAATGGCTAATGAAGGGAAAGTCAACAGGTGTCCCTATGGCCTCAGCCCATTCCCGCTTCCCTAACCCCATGCTCACACCAGGCACACAGAGAGAACAAGTTCATGCTAGGCACAGAGAGATGTGGGATAGGGCTGTTTGCCTATTCCAAGGGGCAGCTCCACCTGGAAAACCCTCCCCCAGCCACTGCCACCCCAGCCCCAGCTTTCTGAAACCTCCCAGACAACAGACAGGAAACACAGCTTACTTCCTGCTTGAAGTTTAGTACTACAGAAACGACTGGCTGGAGGGCCTGGATGATAGCTCAAGAGGGCTGGGCAGGCACCCCGCACTGCTCCCTGATGTGTGGGGGACTGGTGGCTTCAGTGGTGGCAGCCGTAGGGTGGAGCTTGGACTCATCCCACCTGGTCATCTGCTCTCCATAGCCTCCAGGTCACTGGCTGGCATCCCTTCCAGCAAAGGCAGCTTGTACAGCTGTGGCCCCTTCCTTTCCTGGGATTGCCTGCTCTCTGCTCACGGGGCTCTCTCTGCTCTTCTGACCAGGCCCAGGCAGAGGAAGAGGGCTGGTGGGAGGTCTGATGCCAAGGATAGGTCTGGGCTCTGTCCGAGTGGTGGCTGTTGCTTATGGCCTACCCTCCAGGAGGACCAAGACTGAGCTCCTGGATGCCTTCAAGTCTCTGTCATGCAGCTGCTGTTATTATCTGCAGAACCATCTCATTCCCAAGCTGAGGGAAACGTTCAGTGACTTGGTGTATGTTGAAAGTGCTGCTGGTAGCTTGTCTGGGCATGCAAAGGGACCTCTGGGGATCCAAGTCCTCGGCTGACCTCCATACTTTGGTTCTTGCCACACTGTAATCAAACTTGGCACCAACTGCTGCCCGGAGAGGTAGTTTCCTTTCCGGTAGGTAACGGCCAGGAACCCCCAGCTTCAGGTAGAAGAGAGGGTTTCCATTTGCAAACTGGACACGTCTTGGGGTGCTCAGGAAACTGGAATGTGTGAGGGGAAGGCAATGTGAGCAGATGGTTGCTCAGATCCTCCAGCTGCCAGAAATACAGGACACATCCCCTGCTAGCTTCCACGGGCACATACCAATATCCTCCCTGCTGAGCAAGGGGCTGGCTGACATCCCCGAAGCTGTCCAGGTTTCCCTGGATGTCCGTTGTAGCTTGCCACTCTGGGTTCAGCCAGTGCTGTGGGAATGGATGCCACGGCCATTGGCCCTGGGCTGGTTTTCCAGCCAAAGCACTTTGCAACATCAATGTTGGAGCCGCTGATCCTTCTTGAAGTTATCGGGGAGAGCGGCGGCATGTTCACCAGGGGCTGGTGTGGGTGAGTGCTTGGGTCTGCAACTGCTCAGCTGGCTATCAAAGGGAACCCCAAAGACACATGAACCCTTCTGTGTGTCTCAGGTTTTGAGATGAGCCCAAATTCCATGTTTAACTGTAAGAAATATTTTAGGGTCCAATTAATGCCACAAACTATGTCACTTTTGGGGAGAAGACTCTGCATCTCAGCCGCACGCATTCTCTGTTCTCTGGTCTATTCCCACTGAGTTACAAATAGGAAGTCTGTGGGTGGCTCGCACGGAGAGCAGCCTGGGTTTGCGCTGTGGCACTTCTGTCGAGTCCTGGGGCTCACTCTTCTCGAGGGTGCTGGCTGGGATCTGTTCCTGAGGAGCTGGGCTAGACCTTCTCCCACAAGAACCGTGGAGAGGTGATGGCATGAGGGAGGGGTAAATAAACACACAGAACCCCCAGATTCATACAATCAAGTCGTCTGAACGTGTTTATGTGTTTTGTTTCAAACCATGGGAGGACAGGAGAGATAAAAAGGAAACTGTCCAAGTGTGGCGGCCGCCCTGGTGGCACACGTGCTGCAGGCGGCTGTCAGCCTCTCTCTCCGTCCTTGAGTGCAGCAGCTGGCCACCTGGGCACCTGGGCGTGAGTCCACTCCACCTTCCTGCAGGTGACGTCACTCGCCGGTACCTGGTCCCTGTGGGCCAGTGGCTGCCATTGCTGTGGGCTGTGTGCTGGCTGTCCCAGTGGGCTCCTCTACCCGGGACCTCTTGACCTCGGGCTCCCCGCTGGAAGAGGCAGATGTGGTAGTGGAGGTTGCTGGGGTCTGTGTGGCATTGGTGGCCCCCGAGACGGCTGCTGTTGGTTCCTCAGGCCCTACCTCACACACCCGGGTGATGACCACTGGTGTGGATGAACTCGCCTGGGCTGCCAGGAGCTGCAGGGGGCTGGTGAGGGCTGGTAGCAGGAAGAAGAGGTTACTTAAGGATCACCACTAATTGATCTGAGCAGTAAAGGCAGAGCCACAGTGTCCATTCCTTACACCAGACATCTCTTCCCTACCCATGGTAAGTCTAGGTCAGACACCCAACACCCGACTTCAAGGCCCTGCTCACCTGCTGCTGCTTGTCACCCTGAGGACATCCCTCCCTCCCCTTCTCGACCCTCTGTGTTACCTAATCTTGATTATCACCTCAGTGGGATTTACAAGTGCCATGGAAACAAACCTTGGGGCATGTCTGTGAGGAAGTTTCTAGATGGGGTCATGAAGAGGGAAGACCTGTCCTGCATGTGGTGACACCATCCTACTCTGGGCCTCAAGACTAAATAAAGTGGAAAGCGAGCTGAGGAGCAGCTTCCTCTCCCTCGGCTGCTGCCTGACTGTGCTTTGCTTTCCCAACCACGATGGCTGTACCTCCAAAGTAAGCCAAAAGAAACCTTCCTTCCCGAAGCTGCCTTTGGCACCAGGTGTTTTACTATGGCACAAGAAAAATAACTACTGTACTCTGGCACACAGGGGCCTAGCCACTAGCACCCCGACCCCTGCAGGCGCCCTGACTTCCTCCTCTGACCTCCTGTCACCCTAGGTGACATCTGGGCTCCGTGCTAGATGCTCAGGCCACTGAGCCTAGTGGATGGGAAAAGCAAGCGCTTCCCGAGCTGCACTGCCTGCGGGCAGGTCCCTGGCATCTAGGGTTCAGGCCGAGGGCAGGCTGGGGCCTCACCATAAGCGTTGCCAGGTAAGCTATTCGTGGGCACAGCATGCTTTCCGTTCTGAGTGACAGCCCGGACTGGAAGATGGTGCTGCCCCAGAGTCACTGGTGTAGCTGGCTGTAGGATGGCGACTGTGTGTCCAGGGACTCCTGGGGCCATCTGGCTGGCGACCGTCTGGATAACTCTGCTGGCTGCAGGGATTGTGGCAAATGCTATGGTGGGTTTCTCTTCCAAACCTGTGGGGCGGGCAGCCAGTCAGAACCACGCATGGCCCCGGTCACCAAGTCCCACCAAGGTCTCAGCATAAGGTTGGCTACTGGGAGAGAGGGCTTCCCAGGAAAATCTTTGGACATATATTTAAATTAACAGGGCTTTAGAACATGCTGGGTGTGGAGGTAGGAGAATCAAGAGTTCAAAGTCATCCTTGGTTACACAGACTTCAAGGTCAGTATTGGGCTTCACAAGACTGTTTCAAACACCAAAAACAAAATAAAAATAAATTAACTATGTAAACCTTCAACTGTAACCAATCCAAATTTAATCTGTGAGGCAAAATGTATTGTTTGGAATGAGACAGCTTGCTTTTAGGGCTGTGACCATCTCTTTCACCAAGATGTCATTTCTATGATTAGAATTATTATTACTTTGTTGTTGCTAGTAGTACTAGGGATTGAATCTAAGGCCACGTGCATGCTGGGTCTCTGCCACCGGGCTACATCCCCAGCCCCATTGCCAACCCCCCCTTGAATTTTTTTTTTTTAAAGACAAAGTCTAGTTAAGTTACCCAGGCTGGCCTTGAGCCTGCTATACAGCCAAGCTGGCCTCCACCTCCCCAGTAGCTGGGAGGACAGGTCTCTGCCACCAGGCCAAGCCTGTTTCCATAATGACAACAATAAAATACAAAGTTAACATTGAAATTGAGTTCCCAGTGGGAATAACAACCAAGAGATAATGCTTTCTAGAAAGTTCTGGGGCTGCCTTTCACAAACTGGGTGCACTGCCAACATCTACCCCACAAACTCCCTAGGACCAGATTTCTTTTAGAGGTGAACACAGGTGCATGCCTGTGACCTCAGCACTGCTGAGGCAAGATGACAGTAAGTCTGAAGCCAGCCCAGCAGAGATACATATTGCAATACTGGCAAAAATGAATGAATGAGTGAATGAATGAATGAATAAATAAATAGGGGCTGGAGAGATAGCCCAGTGGTTAAGTGCACCCACATAGGTGGTTATCTGATGCCCTCTTCTGGCCTCCTTGGGCACTGCACCCATGTGCACAGACACTGCAGACAAAACACCCGTCCACACAAATAATGAAAATAGGTTTTCTAAACAGACAAACAAACAAATTAACAAGGACTGCAACCTGAATGTCACCTTGAATGGAAACAAAATTCAAGCAAACAGCTTTGAGCATCAGAAGGCTCTGTCAACCAAGGAAGAAGTACCCAGGGACAATCCATGCTATCTTAAAATTCCTTAAAAAAAAAAAAAGACAGTAACCCAAGACCCACTTCCCTTTACCCACTGCCCTGCATAGTAAAACTGCCCAGCTGTGCTAACTGTGCTGGGACCCTGCTGGGAACACAGCTGTGGTCACATTACCTCTTGCCTCATTGCCCAGGTCCAACACAGCGGTGCCTGCTGGGTCGTGGGAGCCCCCGGCGGAGCCCTGGCTAGCGAGGATGTACCCGTTGGCTGAGTTGGCGGAGGTGGTTACCACCCTCACCATGGTGACAGTGGGGGCCTGCTGCACCACATGGATAGCATGGCCTGAGGGCTGCTGTGAGGTTACTATGGAAGCTGGCATGTAGGCGACAGGCTTAGCCACTAAGTTGGAAGGTCGGGGAGGGACAGCCATAATCACCGGCTGGGCGCTGACAGGGGAGCCTGCGGGATGACACAGAGGACAGTGACTTACTTGAGTGGGTGCCTCCTAGTCTGTCACATGCAGGAAGAGAATGAACTCATGTCTTACCTGGGGCACTCTGGGAATAGCGATACTCTGGAACAGAGGCTAACTTTGACCCCAAGTCGGGATCATGTGGAATGGGGGAGCCTTCCCGAGACAGGCACTCTGGGGTCTGCAGGCCACTGGAACGAGGGGACATCAGTCCAGGGTGGGTGGGTGAAGCTGGAGCACTCCTGAAATGATGAGAAAGGGATGCACCAAGGTGGTACATCGTAACAAAAGTAAAATACAAACAAAGACAAACACCCCCCCCACACACACACACCTCTGTTCAACGATTCCTGAGGTACATCCCATGGCCACTCCCACATCTGACTCAATGATTTCTGGAATACAGCCCACCCCACCCCTGCCCAACAATTCCTCAGGTTGCACCACCTCACACGTCTTTGCCCCATACTTCCCGGAATCCACCCCATCTCCTCATGTCTCTGCCCCACACTTCCAGGGGCATCTCTTATCTCCCCAAGGTTTTCCCAGATCTAAAGTTCCCTGCTGACAAAGACCCAGCATTGCCATTTCCACTCAGTGGGGAGCTGGGTGGGTAGATGCTCCATTAAAAAGGGCTGAAGGGGTAGAGGAAGGACTCTCTCCTAGCAACTGTTCATCCTGTAGCATGCACTGCCTAAAATGTCCTACCACCCTCCAGGAGCAGCTCAGCCTATGTCGAAAGAAAGAGCTTGTAGCCAGGAATGACAATGCAGGCCTGTCATCCTTGCTACTTGGAAGGCAGAGGATCTTAAGCTCAAGGCCTGCTGGGCTATAGTCAGCAAGACCTGACTCAAAATGAAAAGTAGAACAGGCTGGGCCTAGAATCCCCCAGTGAGGGGCTGGGGTGTGGCCCAGTGGTAGAGCACCTGCCTAGAATCCCCCAGTGAGGGGCTGGGATGTGGCTCAGTGGTAGAGCCCCTGCCTAGAATCCCCCAGTGAGGTACTGGGGTGTGGCTCAATGTAGAGCACCTGCCTAGAATCCCCAGTACTACAAAAATGCAAACTGCTATTGGATGACCACAATGACTGTGACATCTAAGAACTACGAGAGGCCAGTGCCGATGCAGGCATTCCTATTCCTGAGAAATCCCTCCCTGACTCATCATGACACTGGAACCGAAAGTACTAGACTCTGCTTTCCTAGAGATGGAGGGATTTCTGAGAGTACCTGCCACTTGCTTGTCACCTGACCTATGCCCGTCAGGAGTCTATCATCTGAGAGTGACCACAGAGAGCAGACTCAACAGCTATCCACAGAAGTAGCAGCTCCTAAGAACCACATGTGGCCAAAGAGCCGTCCAAATGGCCTTTACCTGCCAGGTACGTGCAATGCTCAATGGAGCTGTTGAGGATGGAGAGTCTATCCATCCAGTCCTGCCTGCCAGCAGATAAGTTGTACTCCCAACATGGCTCCATTAATGGTAGAGGGAGCTCAAGGTCCCCAAATCAGCAGGGGCACCTCTGGCCCTTCAGTGAAAGCTCAGGACCCTCACCCTTTAAACTGGTTATGGCTGGCTCAGCCTCCTGCACACACTACACAAGTAGCCACCTCGCTAACTGCTCCAAGCAGCACAGGAGTCAGAACTGGGTGTGTCACGCACACCTGCAAGTCCAGAGGGCTACCATGAGTTCAAGGCCAATCTGCTCACAAAGTTGAGACCTTGCCTTGAAACTAAAAAGCAGCAAAGACAGAAGCTTAATTGTCTAAGAGCCCAGAAAACAGACCAAGTCCTCAAGCTCTAAGTCCCTCCACTGCTGTGACCCGGGGAACCTAGCTTCTCAGAAGAGCAAGAGGACAGTGACGGGGGTCTTACCGCGAAGACAGAGGCCCGAAGGGGGTGCGGAAGCAGGAGACACCTCTCTGTCTCCGCTTTCGGAATGCTTGCTCCACGAGTTTGGCTTCAGAAGCTGGGTCTATTCGCCAAAAAGAGCCCTTCCCAGGCTCCTCCTGGGACCGAGGGACTTTGATAAAATAACGGTTAAGAGAGAGGTTGTGTCGGATGGAGTTCTGTAGGGGACAGAGAGAGACATCTGTGGGTCACAGCCATCAGAGGGCAGACCTCCTAACAGACGCAGCAGGAACTGATGACAGGCATGTGGCTGCAGGTGACCACCCTCCAGGGGAGGGTGTGGGGCACAGGGTAGCTCCTCCTACGCAAACTCCGCACAGTAAAATCCACCCCTGTTCTTCTGGAAGAAACAGAGAAGTATGCAGGATCTCGTCGGGAACGGAGAAAAGATGAGGCTGGCCGGGTTCAAAGCACATCCTGAAAACTGGGTGCAAGAAGACATGCCTGTCTTCTCAGTACATGGAAGGCTGAGGCAGGAGGATCATGAGTTCAAGGTCAGCCTGGGCTACATAGTGAGCCCTTGACTCAGAAAACCTCCTTGTGGAGCTGGGGTTGGGTTCAGTTGGTGCAATGTTTGCCCAGCACACAGGAAGCCCTGGGCTCCATCCCCAGGACCACATAAACCAGGTGTGGTGAGTGGACCCCAGTGATCTCAGCACTCAGGAAGTGGAGGCAGGAGGATCAGGAGTTTAAGGTCATTGTTGGCTATAAAGAACGTTCAGAGCCAGCCTGGGCTACATGAGACCTTGCCTCAAAATAAAAGAAACAAAGAAACAAAAAATGTTTCTTCTGGATTTTCAACAGAAAATGCTAATTACAGAGAAAAGAATAAATGGTATAATCTGTGGCCACTGTGTGCAGTGCAGAGGTCTCACTGCCTCCAAGAAGACAAAATGCACAGAACTCGTGCAGGAGGGGTGCTGCCCTAAGTGATGGATGCACTGTACTGCTGAAGTCACCCGGGCTGTACTGCCCAGGGAGTACAGAGGCCACCGGTGAGCAGTTGTGGGGGAGGGTCAAGGCTGGCGCCAGCACTCTGGAGGCAGAAGAAGTAGGACTGCCATGATTTCAAGGCTAGCCTGGGCTATAACATGAGGCACTGTCTCAAAACAACTTAAAAAAAAAAGAGAAAGAAAGAAAGTTGTAACCAGGCATGAAAGAAAAGTAGTAAAAACAGATCATCTTAGGGCTGGGATGTGGCTCAGCCTGCGTGAAGCCCTGGGTTTCATTCCCAGCACCGTACAAAATGGGCATGGTGGCACATGTCTGCAATCCCAGCTCTTCAGGAACAGGAGCTCATCCTTGGCAACATAAGAAGTTTGAGGCCAACCTGGGCTACATGAGACCTTTTCAAAACAAAACAAAACAAAACCAGTCTCTAGGATGGCTCTGACACACACAGAAGTACCATGGTACTGTGTGTCACCTGGGAAAACACCCAGGTATCTCTGTTTGTTCACATGACGCACTGAGTCCGTAAGTGTTTCCTGTTCTGAGCCTCCAAGCACAGCCCAGGCCCCAGGGCCTCACCTGCCAGCCCTTGTCAGCAGTCCTGTAGTAAGGGTAATGTTTGGTGATGTGGGCGTAGATGCCACTTAGTGTTAGCTGCCTGTCTTGTGCCGAGGAGATGGCTTGCACGATCAGCTGCGCATAGGAGTACGGTGGCTTCGACTCGTCCTAGAGGGCAGGGTTCACAGAAGACAGAGTTACAGGGGGAACAGGACAGAACCTCCCCAAGCCAGGCCACCTACTCCGGATTAAGTCACACTGGGAAGCCTGCCTCCTCACCCATTAGCATGCTTGCATTAAACTCTGAACCATAGAGCACGGTGGAATGCACTTGTTATCAGTAACTGGAAGGCTGAGGCAGGGGGATTGCCTTGATTCTGAGATTAGTGTGGGTTATGGCTGAGACCTTGTCTCAAAAACCCCAACAACAACACTAAGAATTCAGAACAGTGCCCTTTGGCCAGGGGTGAGGTGCTTGTGGGTTTTAGGCCAGCCTCAGCATGAGCCTCTCAAAAAACAGAAAACAAAAGAACCAAAACAAAGAGGGCCCGGGAAACGGTTGACTGCATCAAGTGTTTGCCATGTAGCAGCCCTGAAGACCCAAGTTCGGATCCCCAGCTCCCACACAAAATGCCAGACACGGTGTCACACTTGTAACCCCAGTGACTCCTGACCGGCCAGCCTAGATTAAAGGGTGAGCGCCATGTTCTGTGAAAGATCCAGTCTGAAAAAACGATGTGGAGAAGGGCTGAGAAGATGGGGCGGGGCCAGCACAGCTGTACATATGTATGTGTGCAGACAGACAGACAGACACAGGAGAGAAGGAACAGGAAAGAAACACCAAGCCCCACCTCACAGGAGAGAAACAGGTTCTGAATCCTAGTTCTACAGTTCTTATCCCCTAGTCAGCAACCAAATAAAAAGAAACAAAGACACAACGACCAAAGTGTGGCTGGGCCTGGGGGTGCAGGCCTGTCATCACAGCTACTCAGGAGGTTGAAACAGGAAGGTCACAAGTTCAAAAACCAGCCTGGGCTACTGAGTGAGACTCTGTCCCAAAATAAAAGGTAACAAGAGGGTTAGTGGGTGGCAAACTGCTCCTGGGTTCAATTCCCAGTACTGTCAGAAGAGAGTGGGCAGAAAAGAAAGGCAAGTGTGTCGTTTGTCTGAAAGACTATTCTCAAACTCGGAAACTGCCTCACCAGCAGTGGTCGGAACAAGTGGGAACTGGGTGACAGGACTCCAGCTCACCACAAATGGCCAAGCGCATCATTTGGGAAATGGCACAGGTAGATCCTTCAACACAGCCATGTGCTGTACCCTGAAGGACCCCATCTGAGTCACCCTCAGGACCCCTACTGTGGGGTCTTGGTCACCATGACAACATGTCTGAGGCTCAGACCTTGGGGCTGTCCCCACCAGACGTGTCTGCTTGCTGCTCGGAGGCGGCCTTCGCTGCGAACTCCGCGGCCAGCTGAAGGTCTGAAGTCACGTTCTGGACGAAGCGGTAACCTGATGACCCAGCTCCTCGGGGACTGGCTGGACAGGAGTTGGGGACGCTGAAGAGAAGAAAAAACACACAGGTTAAGACTCTGGGGAGGAGGCCTCGGGTAGGGCCACTGTTTCTGGACCACCATGGACGACTGGGGTGGGTGGGGGAGGCTCTACTTCTGCCTTACCGGCAATACCCCTGGGTGACCAGCTTCAGAAAACTCAAGGAACACAACCAAGGAACTCAAGAGATGACAAATATGTATGACTCTCTCCCCTGAGGCCAAGACCAAAGCTACAGAAGCCAAGTCCCCAGGTCATGAGATCCATAGCAAGAAAAGCAGTAACCCCCACCGGCTTCAACGCCTGGAAAGACATGGCTAGTGCGAACATGACCACAAGATGGCACCCTAAGAACAGCCTTGGACGGCCAGTAACTCCACACAAGGAAACTGAAAGGATAGGCTGGAGGAGGAGGCGGGGCCTGTTGGCAGGCAGAGGAGGTGGCACATCGAGTTCTCTGCCTCAAGTCACCAGCTCCACTGTGACCTACCACCGGCAAAGCCAGCACAGGAGCGGGCCAGCCCCACCTGCTTCCCAGGGCTGAAGCTGGGTGGCTCTTCAGTGAGCTAATGGATGAAGGCAAGCTCTAGTAGGCCAGTGAGATGGCTCAGCATGTGAAGATGCTTGCTGCCAAAGCAGACCACCTGAGTTTAATCCCCAGGACCCACTTGGTAGAAGAATTTAACTGACTCCCACAGGTTGCCCTCTGGCCTCCCCAAGTCTGTCTGTCTGTCTGTCTGTCTGTCTGTCTGTCTCTCTCTCTCTCTCTCTCTCTCTCTCTCACACACACACACACACACACACACACACACACACACACACACACGACTGAATGAATAAATAAACTGCTGGGGAGATGGCTCAGCAGTTAAGAGCACACAGTGCACTTGCAGAGGACTGGAGTTTGGATCCCGCGTCTCTGTCAGATGGCTCCAGGGGATCTGACGCCCACTTCTGGCTTATGTGGACCCCTGCGCTCACAATGTTTCTAAGATACATCTTTTAAAGTAATAATAATAATAATAATAATAATAATAATAATAATAATAATAATACAAACTTTGGTTCTCTAACCAAAGTCCTGGAGGTAGAAATGGTTTCCTTTTAAAACAGAGGCCGGGGAGATGGCTGGGTGGGTAAAGGCTCCTGCGCCCTAAGCTTGACGATCTTAGTTTGATCCCCAGAACCCACATGGTAGGAGAGAATGGACTCCACAAGTTGTCCTGACTCCACACTTGTACCATGGCGCGCGCGCGCGCACGCGCACACGCGCACACACACACACACACACACACACACACACACACACACCATGGCATGTATCAAACACTAAGGAGGGTGGGGGTCTGGTCAGTGTCCTGCACACTGCCTCTGCCCTCACTGCAGACAACCTGTGAGGTCATCGCTGCCAAAACCCTTGGCTGCAGGAGGGCAAGTATCAGGACACTGCTCTCTTCCACTGCCTGCTGCCCCTCCGCCTGTGGGAAACACACAGAAGGTCACCGCTCTCGGCATGCCCATCCCCTGCCTCGTCTTATGTCTGCTGACTCTCCAAACTCACCTGGGATATCACCTCCACCTGCACAGACAGTGTCCCCTAAGGCCTGGGATGTGACCCCATGGGTGGCTGCTGGTCCATCTCCCTCTTTCTGGGAGCTATTCAGGACTGAGCAAGGGACCAGCGAAAGCTCCCTCAGGCATAGTGGGAGGATAAATTCCTTCCAGGGTCATGGCCCCTCTGTAGGAAAGAGAGGTGCATGCCACACTGAGACCTTCAGTTTTAGTCTGAGTATTCAGAGTCTCTTCTCCTTTGGATCACCTCAAATTTTGGTAATTTCTGTACTTGTAGAGTTCTCTTCCTGTACCCCTCCCTTCCCCATGTCCCTACGACCCAGCTGAGGCCTTGATACACACAGGAAGTTCAGTAGCAAACCAAGAGACCATGAAAGGAGGAAAGTAAAAAGGAACTTTCCCTGAGGTGCTCTTAAAAAGGTGGGGGAGGGTTCTCATGTAGCTCAGGTTGGTCTCAAACTCACCATCCTCCTGCTTCATTTTTCTGAGTACTAGAAATACAGGCATGAGCCACTACATCTGGCTTGAATTTAACTCTCTCTCTTTTTTTCCTTGAGAGTGGGGGAGGAGGTCTCATTATGGCCTAGAACTTCCTATGAGGCCAAGTGTGGGGATTCCCAAGCATGAACACCACATTAGCCTGAATTTACTTCTGAATCTAAAATATAAACCCAAGTACAGGGTGGAGATTTTACTTCAACATCTACACACTCAAAAATCAGGTTTCACTGGGCATAGTGTAGCATGCCTTTTAACCTAGCACTCAGGAGGGCAGAGGCAGGCAGATCTCTGTAATTTCAAGGCCAGCCTGGTCTACAGAGTGAGTTCAAGTACAACCTGGGAAACTTAGTGAGACCCAGTCCCAAAATAAAAAATTTAAACAGGCTGAGAATGTAGCCCAGTGAGGGGCTGGGGTGTGGCTCAGTGATAGAGCTCCTGCCTAGAATCCCCCCAGTGAGGGGCTGGGATGTGGCTCAGTGGTAGAGCACCTGCCTAGGATCCCCCAGTGAGGGGCTGGGGTGTGGCTCAGTGGTAGAGCTCCTGCCTAGGATCCCCTAGTGAGGGGCTGGGGTGTGGCTCAGTGGTAGAGCACCTGCCTAGGATCCCCTAGTGAGGGGCTGGGGTGTGGCTCAGTGGTAGGGTGTTTGTCTAGCACATGTGAGATTCTGGACTACATGCTCATTATGCGCTTCCCCGACCTGTCCCGTCCCCTCTCCCAGGAAGCAACCTCTGCCTCTTCAGCCTGGCTCATGCCAGTGACCTCTGTGTGGCCACAGCGGGGACATGCAGTAACTGCTTCAGTCTTGCAGCCTGTGACGGCAGTTTCCCAGCAGCACCTCAGGGCACCAGTGCTTCTCACCACTCAGCTATTCCCGACCTCAGAGCAGCCCACTGAACCATCCTTGCGAAGGCTGCAAGGAGAGAGCTGCGCCTGAGACAGGGCCACCCTGCTGCTGGAGCTCACGTCTCAGTCTCAGAGCTGTAAAATGATCCATTGGGAGAGGTGGGAGTCAGGTGAACCCCAGACCTTGGGCAGGGCTTCCTAGCCTCTGAGAACACATAGTGCAGCGGTTCTCAACCTTCCTAAAGCTGTAACACTTGAATACAGTTCTATGTTGTGGTGACTTCCAACCATAGAATTGTTCACTGCTACTTCATAACTGTAATTTTGCTACTGTTATGAATCACAATGTAAATATGTGATAAGCAGGATATCTGATATATGACTCCTGTCATATGGTCGGTCACTCCCCAAAGGGGTCCCAGCCCACAGGCTGAGGGCCACTGACACAGAGTGACTTGGGAAAGCCACCTGGAAAAGAGACATTTACACAGAGTACTGCCAGTGTTTGGGATGCCAAAACAAGAGGGCAGAGTTGCAGACCCGCCTATGGCCGCAAGACTCGGCCTTTCAAACCAACACAAACAAACAAAACCAAAACAAACCCGCCCCTGAAAACCGTCCTCACAGAAACAAAGTAAAGCCAGGAATGAACCTGCAAGGTTGTCTTGCTCCAGTGATGATACAATTTGGGAAAATTCCAGGACAGTGGGAGAAACACACACCTCATGTTTAGATGGTCCCAGACAAGGACCTGTGGGGACCCTGGGACTTATTCCAAGACAGACTGACTGGCTCTGCCTAGGAGGAACAGACCCAGCACTTGGTGGAGGGTAGGCTTAGAGGGTGCGATGGAGTCGGAACTTGGGACTGTCACTGACTAATAAATTGTCATTGGCCAGTGAGAGGCCCAGTCTCAAACAAACCACAAACAGAAAAACCAAGGACAGCCACAGAGGAACGCCCCCAAGTCATTCTACCTTCGCACACACAAGGCACAGTGGGCTGGGTGGTGTGCACACTTTGGAGTCCGTGAGAAAGCTTGAAGGCCCTGAGCATCAGTCGGCTCCTCGGGACCGACCTGGCCCTGGCCTGTTCCAGCAGCAACCTTGATAATCTCATACTGGCCCTGGGACAGCCTGAGCCACACCCTGGAGCCAGGCTCCGAACTCACTTCTCCTGACTCCCCAGACATGCCAAGAACCTACAGCCTGCAGGGGCAGAGTCACTTTTCCTTATTTTATTTCCCTTTCTTTTCTTCTCTCGTTTATATGGATGGGGAGGGGAGCACATTAATCTTCTCTGTATTAGTCCAATTGCTATGTAGTTGAAGGAGACCTGCCTCCGCCCTGCTGCCCTGCTGCCCGTCACTGTGAGCAGATTTCAAACTGAGACAATAAATCTGAGCACCCCACGCCCTCCCCTGCTCTAGGTAAGCCCATCTCCTAGTCGGGGCCACTGCTGCTCCTGCAGACACCCAGTAGCAGGGACCCTCTGACCACTTTCTTCCAGTGCCAGTCCCACAGCCAAAGCGGAGACCCTAGAACCACTGTGTTTAGAACAGTACTGTCAAAATAAGGGGGGGGGGGGCGCCTACAGTCTGTAAGAACTGCCAGGGCCAGCTCTGAAGGTGGCACGGTTGGCACAGTTGGTGCTGACGGTAACGCGCTGGCCACATAAGTACAAGGATCTGAATTTGAGATCCAGAACCCATGTAAAAAGCTGGCCATGGTGGCTGGCACTTGTAATACCAGCTGGGGGGAGGCAGAGCCAGGAGGATGCCTGGGCCTCACTGGCCAGTCAGCCTAGTCTCCCTGGTGAATTTCTAGGTCAGAGAGAGACCCTGTGGGCACCAGATGAATGGTACACAAGGCTGAACTCTTATCTCCACATATGTGTACAAGAACATGCCCCTCCCCCGAGTTTGTGCACAGGCTTATCATCCCAGCTCCTCAGGAAGCTGAAGTAAGAGTGTGAAACTGAAGGCCAATTAGACTACACACTGAGTTCAAGACCAGTCTACATACACATGAGATGGTCTCAAAAATATAAATTAATTAAACAAATGAAGTAAATGTAAAACATATAAAACAAAGGGCGGTAGCTCAAGGATAAAGTGCTTGCCTAACATGTGTTAAGTCCTGGGTTCAATTTCCAGTACATTTTTAAAAAAGGAACCGAGTCACCATGCTGGGTAGACTGTCTTTTAAAACATGTCTCTCCCGGACCCTTTCTTAGGAAGTATGTGAAGAATATTCTTTAATAAGACAAAGGAGAAAGGCAGGAAAGAGAAGCCTCTGAGTCAGGAAAGATACCCTGTCCTTCTGAGAAGTCCCCGGATGATGAGGAAGATGACCCGAGATCAGAAGGCCCAGCAGCCAGGTCCTGCAGAGAAGGGAGCAGGACACAGAGCACACTGAACCAAACAGAAAAGAGGAATTACAAACTCCAACAAGGGGGAAAATGGAGCCAAAGTACAGGGAAGGAAGTGGCTGGGCCCCATAATTAGGACACAATGACAATACGAAGATCTGACATGCGTAGGACCAAAGATGATGTCATTGTATTGGGCAGAGGGAGGAAAAGTGAAATCCTGCATGTCCCTGTAGGAAGTCCAAATATGACCTCTAAAACCAAAGAAGAGCAGTCACCCACACCCGTGACTCAGAAGGATGCCGACCTGGGGCAGACGATGAGGTCGGGGAGAGGGTCTTGGGGAGCCCCTCCACCATGCGAATGATACAACACCTTCAGTCTACTGCTAAGTCTGAACAAAACAAAAGGGCATGGAAGGAACCTTTCCAGAGGCAAACATTTTAGACTTATCTTCACGATGTCTGTGCTCTGTGCAGGCGAGACAGCTCAGCGGATGAAGGGGCTTGCAAGCAAGCCCGAGAACCCAGGTTCAAGTCTCAGAACCCACACGGCAGGAGAGAACCAACTCCTGAAAGTAGTCCTCTGACCTCCACATGTGCACCATAGTACACACACACACACACACACACACACACACAAATACATGCTTAAAAAAGACTGTTCTCCTAAGGTAAGTGCCATGCTACTTAAGTCCTGGAAGCTACTTCAAAAGATTAACTTTGCTTCTGAAACTGCACAGCACCCAAGGTGGAAAACAGCCAAACATTAGGTATTCGTTGAAAAAAACCAACTGTGTATACATGGTGTGTGTGTGTGTGTGTGTGTGTGTGTGTGTGTGTGTGTGTGTCCATGTATGCATGGATGACCTCAGGTATTGGTCCTTGTTACATATATTCTTTTTTGTTGTTGTTACATATATTCTATGTAGGCTAGCTGGCCCATATGGTATCTATCTTTGCATGGATTCTGGAGATTCAAACTCAGGTCCTCACCACTGACCCATCTGCACAGCTCAATATTAGCTACTTTTAGGCAGACTTAAGACAGGAAAGGGGAGCAGCCATCCCGCAGTTTAGTGGATCTGATGCTGGATTCAGCCTCTCTGGCCTCCGATAGGCCAGTTCTGTGCTTCACAAAGGCATCCCACCAGTGGGAGAACTAGGGAGGGAGGGCTGTCCAGTGCACGCACACACTGCGTACACGAGTGACCACACAAAAGTACACAGCAGGTTTATCAGACACAACACAGGTGATGCCACACAGGTATGCCTGAGATGCAGCCACTGTCATCCCAGGAGAACTAGGGGTGATCCCCACCAAGATTGGACTCAGCCCAATGTTGCGGCACCCCAGATGGTCCCAGAGGAGATGCAGACAGTAGGGAAAAGCCAAAGGAATATGGAAGGCCCCAAACCTTTAGTGGGGAGAAACCAATTTCCCCCCAAGTTTTCAGATGGGGAAGGAAACAAGGTGAGGCCTGTGGGTACAGACAGGAACAGGAAGCAGCACAGCTCAGTGTCTATGAATGTCCAGACCCAAACTCTCAGAGTCGTCTTGAAGCTCTACTGAAACATGAGTAAGGTTAAACACCCTGAAGGAGGAACCAAAGTTTGCCAAGAAGACAGGCAGGCATCCAGTACAGGGGCTCCTTTTCCGAGGGCACGTGTGCAGACCCCTCCATGAGTGCCTAAAGGCCCAGACAGCACAGAACCATATACCCATGGACGAGCCCTACATTCTCACTCCCCTGATCAAGTGCCACCTCTTCAAGTAACAGCAGAGCTTTGGGGCACCTGAACTGTCAGCTAAACAAAACAAGATTATTTGATCCCCACCCCATACCGATGGGCTCCAGGGCCTTGCACACGCCAGGTGAAGTGCTCTACCCCAGAACTACATGCCCAGCCCCCAGTGCAGATCTGGCGATCAAGCCACCTACTGGATACACTAGGTGGAGTCACACCTGAAGGCGGAGCTACTCAGAGCAAAGAAAACTTGTAAGTTGTTCATTTTCTACAATTTTCCACTTGATATTTTTGGACTGTGAGTAACTGAAACCACAAGCAAGTGAAACCGAGGCTGGAGGTGGGGCAGGGCGGGGTGGGGCGCTAGACTTCTACTGGATGTCCTCCAACACAAAAGATCTCCGAGAGCAAAAGACACCGGAGCTATCAGCAATCAAGTGGAACTATGCTCAAGACCCGTGTGCAGTCCACGCTTCCATTCCCTGTCACTGCACCCACAGAGGAACTTTCGGGATTCTCAAGTGGATTCTGGGAACTCAGAGCAAGCACTCTCCGAGCCATCTTGCCAGCCTTTCCATTTTTATTTTTGAGATAGGGTCTCTCACTGAACCCAGAGTTCCCAGTTTCAGCGAGACAGAGGCGGGTGGGCCCACAGCACTACGATTACAGATTTTCACCTGGGCACAAACACAAACAAGCACTTTACCCATGGAGCTATCTATCTCTCCAGCCCTTTTTGTTGGTTTGAGACAAGATCTCAATATGTAGCCCAGGCTGGCCTCAAATTTGCAATCTTCCTGCCTCAGCCTCCAAAGTGCAGGGATCCCCATGCCTGGATCCACAAGTATCTCCATGACTGTTGTAGCAGTTTGTTTAAGTGTACCCCCAAGGAGCCTGGCTTTTGAGTAACCTCAGCAAATGACTAGCTCCTTCATTTCCTAAAATCACTTGCTCTTCACAGATAGAAAGGTCAAAACACTGTCGAAGCCGCGGTTTCTTTCAAAGAGCTCATTCATTTGCTGGGCGGAGCCCTACAGACAGGGAAAGGGGCCCCACCCCCACTCCCTACCCTACCCCAACCCCTCGCAAAAAAAAAAAAAAAAAAAAAACGATGTACACACCACTCAAAACCACAGCGGAACAAACCGCCCTGGGAAACATGGAGCCGCCCAGGCCGGCTAGCAATGCGGAGCCAGGGTCTGGTGGGGGTGGAGAGGAGGCAAGGGGACGTGCGGCAGGTACCAAGCTTAGGATCCGCTCCAGGGAGGGAGGAGCCCCAGATGGGAGGTCCCCCTCAGTGCCCGGATCAGCCAATAGGGACCCGCTAGCAAAGCTCACCAAATTAGGCAAGCTGACTGCACAGGGCGGGACCCACGCGGCTGGCTGGGAAGTCAGGCCCTTTCCCCAAGCCTGCCCCGCCCTGGCTCCCGCTGCCTGGGAGAGGAAGGGCAGGGCGTGTTTGTAAACAGGAGGGCTCCACCCCTACACAGAAACTCAAACTGAAAAAGTCTTGGCAGGCACGAACCTCGGGCCTCCGAGCTTTACAAAAGCTCAATGGAATTCCACAGTGCGGAGATAAACGGATGTCAACAGAGATCTTTTGTTGTGACACTTAAAGGCCCAGGAGTCCAGGGCAGGTCCCACCCACCATCTCTACAGGTGACCAAGAACCCAGACCCCCTCCCCCATGGGGACCCTGTGGGAACTCTGAGGAGACAAGGGCCTGCTCCCTCCCAGCAGTATCAGGAATGCGGTAGACATAAGGACCGGACTCCAAGGAAGCGTTGGGGCCACCAGAGCACCAACTGCTCGGCGGGTGGCGGAGGGGGAAAGGGTCTTTACAACCAGTGTCCCACCTGACCAAAGGCCATTCTACACCCCAACTCGCCCAGCGTCTTAACCAGGGGGCTGTTGTTTGTTTTTGAGACATCTCATGGAATCCATGCTGGCTTTAAGTTCTCTACGCAGCTGAGGATGATGACACTGCTTCCTTGTGCCTCCACTTCCCCAGAGCTGGGACTGACTGCAACACTGTGCCTCGTGTTATGCAGTGCTGAGGATAAACCCAGGGCTTCCTGTGTGCTTGATAGGCACTCTACCAACCCGGCAATACCCTAACCCCGACTACTGTTTTTATTTGGGCCATTAATGAAAACTACTTTATGAAGCCAGGCATGGTAGCACACATCTTTAGTCCCAGCACTCGGAAGGCACACACAACAGGATGATCTCTGAGTTTGGGGCCAGCCTGGTCTACTTAGTGAGTTCCAGGTCAGTCAGGGCTACACAGTGAGATCTTATCTCAAAAACAAACAAACAATGCTAAAAATAATACTATTCAACCCCATAATTTTGTACCCTAGTACTGGATATTTAACCCAGTGCCTCTTTTTCTTTTCTTTTTTTAAATTAAAAAAAATTTTTTGTTGTTGTTGTTATTGTTTTTGTTTTTGAGATGAGGTCTCACTATGTAGGACTGGTGTGTCTATAACACATTATGTAGATCAGGTTGGCCTTGAACGTCTATGCGATTCTTTGGGTTCCCCCTTCCAAGGGCCATCATGCCTGGCTAAACTCGGGGCCTCTTCCAGGCTAAGGAAGTAAGTGTCCTACCACTGAACTCATCCCAGTCCTCTTTATTACAGGACAGGGTACACTAAGTTGCCCAAGCTGGCTTTGGTCCTACTCAGTAGCTCAGGCTGGCCTTGAACATAAGCTTTTCCTAGCATCCCACTTTCAAGGTTGCCCCTCTTGTTTGCATGTAAGCATCTTGTGCCTTTTAGTAGCCAAGTGATTTCCTGTCTAACTAACAGGCTACAGTTTTCTTAACTGTTTGTGAGCCCTGAGTACTGGGGATGAGTTGTATGACAGGGACCACTGAGGCAGAGGGACTGTATGGAGGAACCAAATCATTTTACTCAAACATTTAATCAAACATTCACTCCTGCAATCTTAAATCTTAGCACTTGGGAGGCTGAGGCAGGAGGATTACTGCAAATTTCAGAACCAGCCTAACTACAGTGTGAGACCCTGTCTCAAAAACCAAAACTGGGGGCAGATGCCGGCTCAGAGGGTAACGGGGCTTGCCTTAGCCTTACCACCTGAGTTTGATTGAGCCCCAGGATCCACATGATGGGAAGAGAAGTGACTCCCCAAAGTGCCCTCCCCCAACAAACAAATACAAATAAGCCAATAGAATGATAAAAAAGAACAAATGAAATGAAATCAAAACAAATTACATGCACAGAACATCCCTACTGCCCTGACTAGGCGTGAACTCTAAGGAGGATTGTGTTGGGGCCCCATCCAATGGATCACACACATGGAATCTGGGTGTGAGAATGGGGCTAAGCCCAGCCTGAAATGACACTGGGGAAGCCATCTCTGATGAAGTGACAAGGCTGGACGACAAGTAGCAGGTGCTGAGCACAGGTGGGCTGTCACCTCTCACTACCACCTTCCTGAGGGACAGACACATGGCCTAGGAAGCTGCTGTGATGGGACCTACCCTAAAGGGCACAACCCATCATCCACGTGGCCAAGACCACACTAGGGGTCTACACCTGAACTCTGGGCTTGCAAGTTCCCAGGCTGTACCTCTCGCTGGTGTCAGGAAAGAGGAAACCTACTCCAGACAAGGGGCCCATGTGCATGCATTTCATGGTAGGAAACAAAATAAGTTCACAAAGGCAAACCGAGGGTTAAACACTACTCCCACTATCCCTCACACACACCCACACCCACCCACCCACACACATACACAGTGTGATACTTTTAACCATCTTGGGTTTCCACCAGTAGGAAGGACATCCTCAGATGTGACCCTGACTACTGAACCTCTAGAATCGAGAATCAAAAATCTCTTATACATAAACTTAAAAATGGGTAAACTCCAGCCAGGTGCACATCTGTGGCGGTGCACACCTGTGATCCCAGCTGGTGACTGAGGTAGGAGGATCAAGAGTTCCAGGCCAGCCTGAGCATCAGAAAGTTTCCATGTCTCCTAATCAAGGGCTAGGGGTGAGGCCCAGTGGCAGCTGCCTACAATCCCCTCACCCAGTGTGATGGTTTGAATAACGGCTGCCATAGGTTCATGGATTTGAATGCTGGGCCCAGTTGATGGAATGTTTAGGGAAGATTAGGAAGTGTGTATGTCACTAGGGTGGGCCTCTAGGTTTCAAAGTTTCTATCAGGCCCAGTCCCATGCCCCCTTCTTCCCCCACCCCGCTGCCTGCAGATCTAACCACTGCCCCAATGCCGCGCCTATACCTGCTGCCGTGTTAGCCATGGATTCACCCTGAGACTGTGAGCAAGGCCCCACTTCAATGTTTTCTTTTATAAGTTGCCTTGGTCATGGTGTTTCTTCACAGCAAGAGAAAAGTAACTAAGACACCAATATGTACAAAAGTCTGGGTTTGACTCCTAGCACTAGGGGGAAAAGGTTTTAAATAAAGAGATAGCATTAAGCAGACCCCAGAGAAGTAGGAGATATAGCTCTGGGGACCCAGTGAGGTTGCCCATAGCAGTGACCCATGGCCAGGGCTCAGGGACGGTACAACCCTGGCTCTGCTGGAGAATTGTTCTCAGAAGTTTTTATGGGTCCTCAAAATCCTGCCCCCCAAGGACTGTGCCACACCTATGCCATAGGCACAAGAGTATCGGCCACTATCTACCATCTCTATAGGGCTGGCCTGTGCCCGGAGCAGAGGTGGAAGCCACATGGCTCAGGGGCACCATGCCCCAGCACCTGATGGTGGCACAGCACTTTTAGAAGCATCACGAACATGAGAGGCAGTGAGAGGGAAATCTGCTTTATTGAAAAGCACCTGTCAGATCTGAGTCCCCACTCCCACCCCTTCTATTTTGATATAGGGTCTCATGTAAACCTGGCTGGCCTTGAACTCACTATATAGTAGAAGACAACCATGACCTTCTCATCATGCCCCTGCATCCAGGATCGTAAGCATACACCACAATGCCCAGTTTATGATGTACTGGGGACCGAACCCAGAACCTACACACTCTACCAACTGAGCTACACCCCAGCCTGTTTGCTTTTGAGACAAGGTCTCTCTCACTGAGTGGCCAGGATGTTCCTGAATGTCCATGTAGCCCGGCTGTGCACGGGAGATACTCCTGCCTCAGCCTTTGGAGTGCTGGGGTTATAGGACGGGGGCACACACCCATTCTCCTACTTGCTTGAGTTGAGGCCCCAACTCAAATCTACAACCTGGGCAGGTCACTCGAGGGTGACTGTCCCTTGCAGGAGGACCTCCCAGAGACTAGCTCCATTCAGAAGAACCTGGGCACGAGAGAGGGGCAGCTCACCTGATGGTGCCGGTTGGGGAAGGGATGGGGCTGACGAGGCTCCGGAGGTCCGGCTCCGGAATGTGGATCTTCAGTGGGGAGATCTGAGGGTAGAGTGGCCGCAGAGGGGATGCTGGGGCCTCCTCCTTGTGGTACAGGGATGTGAACTGGATCTTGATGGCCGTGCTCGGGAACCGGAAGGTGCATCTGCAAAGAGGAGAACGGCTGGTCAAGCACAAGGTCCTGGGTGCAGGGCTGAGGTCCCACCACCCACATGGCAGGAGCAGCAGGAGCCTCGGGCTTGGTGTTCCTGGGAACACACTTCGTCTTACTCTGGCATCAGCTGTACTCTGCTTGTAAACAAAAGATGTAACTGTCCCCAGCAGGTGCCACGAGAACCAACCCATGGAGCCTCAATGTACCAGGATAGTAATGGTGACAATGACCGTGCTTCCTGACCCTCAGAGGCAAATAGCTAAACGGATCCTGCCCACTTACGCACAGATCTCATTCACTTGTCACTCACTCATTCACTCACTACTCAATTACTCCTCCAGCAAAACCCAGCTAAAAGGACCCTGCCCCATTTGAAAACAGGCTTCACTCACTTACTCATTCTCCCATTAGAAGACAGGGTCTTCCTATGGAGTCCAGACTGGCCTGGACCTCGAGATCCTCCTGTCCCTGTCTCCTGAGTTGCTGGGACAACTCAGCAGCACCATGGCCAGCTTAGAGAGATTCCTTCAAGGTATAAACAAATGCCACCACACAAAGGTAGAGGGGTGCTGCAGAGACATTTGGGGGTGGCGGAGGGGGAGTGTGTTCTCTAACTGGTTTCTCACTAAACTTAAGACTTACAAGCCTAGACCAGGCATATCTACTGAGTGACAGACAGACAAACTAATCTGACCCTGGAACAGCCAAGGAGGACCCGTCCACAGCAAAGACCACCCCACATACTCAGACAAGGTGAGCAACTTCCCCCATCTCTAAGAAACAGACATTATTTGCTGGGCACACCTCTAATTTCTAGCTTTGTATGTGTGCAGGTGTGTGGGCACGTGAAGGCCAGAGGCCATGCTGAGTGTCCTCCTTGGTCACTCTCCACCTGAATTTTAAAGGGTCTCTCACTGAACCTGGAGCCCGCCATTTTAGCTAGCCTGGCTGGTTAGCAAGCTCAGGATCTGCCTATTTCTGTGCTTGTATACATATAAAATAAATAGATACAACAGTGGGGCGGGGGGGGGGGAGAGAAAAGATCAGACTAACTCTGGAGGCCTTCCTAAATCCCTCTGCTCATCACCTTGAATCACTGGGGCCTCACAACTGAAAGAAATGCTCCGAGTGGGGTTTGCTATGCAGATGGGGACCACCCGAGAACATGGGCAGCAGCCCTTCCAGCCTCTTTGTCCTTCCTTCCTCTGCGCCAACTCAGTCGGAGGGCCCAAACAACAACCATCTCCAAAGGGGCCGCCAGCTGAAACCACGATCCCTTTAAAAAGGGGTTTATTTGTGGTGTGTGTGTGTGTGTGTGTGTGTGTGTGTGTGTGTGTGTGTGAGAGAGAGAGAGAGAGAGAGAGAGAGAGAGAGAGAGAGAGAGAGAGAGAGAAAGAGAAACAGACACACAGACAGACACAGACAGAAAGCATGCGTGCGCGAGCCCCCATGGATGCTAGAAGAGGCTTGGATCCTCTGGAGCTAGCATTATAGGAGGTTGTGGATGCCAGGAATTGAACTGTGGTCCTCCTGAAGAGTAGTATGTGCTCTTTAACCCTGAGTCATCTCTCCAGCCCCAACAGCCAAGATTCTAAGAGCTGGAGACACAGGTGAGAGGTATGCCCCTGCCTCAAGTCCCCCCATTGAGTAGCTATCTAGCAAAGTGCCTCAGAGGGAACAGCCATGTACCATGGAGGTCCCAGAGTCTACCTCCAGTACTGCCAAATAAAACCAAACCCAAGATGAATGTGTGCACGTTGATTGAGATTTTTTTTTTTTTTTTAGTAAACAGCCTTCCTTCCCTCCCTTCCATTAATGGTGCTGAGAACATGTGTTCCCATGTTACAAACATCTGATTTGATCCCCAGCACCAAGGGAGGGAGGGAGGGAGGGAGAAAAGGCTGTTTTACTAAAAATCTCTCCCAGCCCTAACTGAGGTCCTTTGCAGCACCACACCCCACTGTGATGGCAACCCCGAGAAACACATTCACTCAGTGATAAGCATCTTCAGCTTGCTTGCTGGAACAGCTCCTGACTTACTCTTCCAAAATTCAACCCAGGTAGCCACCCTGTCACCAGGAACTGGTGAGAATAAAGTGCCAGCCCCTTGGCTTGGCAGAGCTGCCTCCCCAGGGCACTCACAGTGTCTTCCACCACCACACCCCTCCCTGCAACATCCCCACTTAGAGTCAGGGACCTTGGCTATTGTCTTAGTTTCTTTTTCTGATGTTTATCTGTAGCCCAGGCTGACTTTGAACTCCTCCTCATCCTCCTGCTTCAGGTTCCCAAGTGCCAAGATTACAGGCATGTGCCATCATGGCCAGCTTAAACCCCCCACCCCTCTAACACACTTTTTATTTTTATTTTATTTTATTTTTTGAGACAAGGTCTTGCTGTGTAGAACTGGTCTGGACCTCTTGGCAATCCTCCTGTTGCAGTCTTCCAAGCAGCTGTGATTTACAGATGTGAGCCAACATACCTAGTTCCTAGCTTGGCGTTTGTCCTGACCTGCCATTCACAATGCCTAGCCCACCCTGCTGAAGTCAAGGTACCTATCAGATAGGGATCCTTCACTGTCCATCTTGGAGTCTATCATGGAGACAGGCTCTCAAGTCAGCACCCATCTAGGGGGGAATTTTGCTGTTTTGTTTGTTTGATATTTATTTTATTTTAAAAACAGGGCTCTTTTGTAGCCACAAAAACAAAAAAACAAAAACAAAAACAAAAAAAAAAAAAAAGACCTGGCTTGCTCGCAAGCCCATGATTAGGAGAACCAGCCCCTGTAAGCTGTCCTCGAATGTAAAGGAGACAGAAAGCTGTCTGGGTTGGCTGGGTTGGGGAGAGGGCACAGGTGCTGAGGGGAGTGGATTCTTGGGTGTGAACAAGAACTCTATTCTAGCACTAGCCACTCAACTGGGAGATTTAAATGACTAGCTCTGTGGCAGGTAAATTATACCAAAGTTCTGGCCTGAAGGCTCACAGGCAGAGCCAATGACTGAGTCCCACCCTGTCTGGAGGCCAGGAGCTGGGCTGACGGGCTGGTTTTGTCAGGAGGTGAGAACACTGTATCTAGCCTTGGATCTCAACTCAGGACACAGTTGGCTTGACCATTATAGCCTTGGTTGGAGCTGGTGAGGTGGCTCCAAAGGAAAAGCGTTTGCACGATAAGCACTGGAGTCTCTAGAACTCACACAAAAGCTAGATGCCGCAGGGTGTCTGTAATTCCAGTGGGGGGGGGGCGGGCGCTGGCCCACTGGAACTCATGAATGACTAGACACAGTGGAAGGAGAGGACTGACATCTGAGGTTGTCCTCTGATCTCCACACATGTGGTGTGGTGGTACACATGTGCCTGCACTTATAAGAAAACACACACACACACACACACACACACACACACACACACACACACACACAGATTTAAAAAGAAAACAAAACAGAAACAGCCCCAACTGACTGGGGCACCAAGTTCTTCTCTGCATCCCTGCAGACCTTGAACTTCATTCTGTCTTCTTGCTTCTGTCTGCCTAGTCAGCTTCAGCCCAAAGCCTGGCTTCTCCATCTTTGAAGGAGGAATCTGGTAACCTGCCCCACCTCCCACAACAGGGGCGCTGCCAAGCTGTCGGAAAGTTAAGAATGAAATACCAAGTTCTTACCAACCTGAGACAGTTAACTTCCTCCTGGCCACAGAGACAAGGAAGTACACTAAAAAGCTTCTGGCAAAGTTTAAAAAAAATAACACATCTCCCGGCTACACAGCTGCTCCCCATTTCCGGTCCTCCATCCCAGCAGAACAAGGACTTCACTTTCTGGAGGGGACAGTGAGCTGGAGGAGGTGGGGCCTACAGGGGACACCGCATTAGGGAGGATATCCCACTCTGAAAACAGACTCCTGGCCTGAGATGCCGCCCACGGTGAGACCACTGCATTCGATGACTTCCCACATGTGAGGGATGTCTCAGACTCCCCATCCACGGGAGCAGGGACCTGAGTACCCCACTCTGCAGTGCAAACACCCCAGAGGGCAGACTTTGCAGCAGGAGGGAGCAGCCCATTCCTGTCAGCATCCCAGTACTCAGGAAGCTGAGACAGGAGGATCAGGGCTACATAGCGAGTTCTAGGCTAACTTGGACTGCAGAGAGAATTCAAGATTAGGCTGGGCTACAGAATAAGACTCTGTCTCCAAAAACAAAAGAAAATTAAAATTTTCTTTTTATTTTATTGGTCTTTCTAATCTTATGTATATGGGTATTTTGCCTGAACATATGTTTAGGCACTACTAGTGTGTCTGGTGCCTCTGGAGGCTAGAAGAGGGCATCAGACCCCTTGGTACCAGAATTATAATTGGTTGTGAGCAGTCATATTGATGCTGAGAATTGAACACAGTTTCTCTGGAAGAGCAGCCAATGCTGTTTACTGAGTCATCTCTCTTACATCTACATGTTCCCCACTTTGGGTTTTTTTTGTTTGTTTGTTTGTTTGTCTTGTTTTGTTTTGTTTTGTTTTTTGAGACAGGGTTTCTCTGTGTAGACCAGGCTGTCATGGAACTCAAGAGACCCGCCAGCCTCTGACTCTCAAGTGCTGGGATTAAACACATGCACCACCATGCCTGGCCTTAAATTTTCTTTTTAAATAAGGAATAATGTGGTAATTTGTCCAGGTGACGATGGGTCAGTGAGTAACAGATGAAGCCTCTGGAACTAAACCAAGATCCACCTTGTTTGGGGATTTTCAGAACACCAGATTTTCCTTCAAATACAAACTGGACCTGGACTGGTGGGCACAGCTGTAACCCCAGCACTTGGGAGGTGGAGGCACGGCGATCAAAAGTTCAAGATAAACCCCAGCTGCATGAGACCCTGTCTCAAAAAAAACAATAAATAAAAACCAAGAAAGGGGACACAGAGACGGCTCAGTAGGTAAAGGCACCTGCTGCCAAGGCTGACGACCTGAGTTTGATTCCTGGAACCCATGTAATGGAAGGAGAAAACCCATTCTCACAGGCTATTCTCTGGCTCTTCATGCCCTCTATGATGCAGGCACAGACACAGACACAGACACACACACACACACACACACACACACACACACACACACACACACACACGAAACAGACAAGTATCATTTAAAAATCAATACACTACAAAGTGGTTCAAAGAACCCTCTGTGTTTAGAGACATGCCTGTGGGAGGGAGGTGGCTGAAAAAAACATCTTCTAGAGTGACGTCACCATGCCATTTTAAAGGATGCCTGACACTTTCCTGCAGTTGGGTTAACCACAATGAGTATCTTACAAAGTACCTGTAAATGTGCAAGATCTCGCACTGTGGAGTGAGGCATTCAACGAGACTAACATAGAGGTACTCTTTCATTCTCGACCCACCAAGGAGTACGAGAACTATTGTCAAAGGCTGATGAAATAAAATGAGCAGCTGACAGCCAGGATCTGCCATTAGGCAAAGCTTGTTAGAAAAAGAGCTGGAGCCCTGAGTCCCTCACCAGCTCTGCATAAAGAGGGCATGTGGTGCATGCTGGGAATGCCAGCACTGAGGTGAAGGAAGGAGGATCAAAAGTTCAAGGTTAGCCCTAGCTATATAGAGTTCATTTAGGCTAGCACTTACACACACACACACACACACACACACACACACACACACACACACACACGCAAGCATGCACAACACACACGTGGTTAAATACACTGAGAAACCTGAGGCCCCTTCCTGGTTTTTTTGTGTAGCCATAGGTCCCCTTGCTACAAGGGGAGCCGAAGTCCCCACTGGTGAACATTCATTCCAGTTAATCTCATGAAATGACAGTCACGGGGAGGAACATGGCAATGGCCTGCAATGTGGGCTTCCCAGTGGCCTCCACTGCTACAGCCTGTCCTCTAAAGGCCATTTCCTGTAAGGAACAAATGACTCTGGAGGGGAAAAGCAGCCACATGCTTGGTAACAAGAGCTCTCAGAGTCCGTGTGGGGCCACGTGCCTTCTGACCCAGTGAAGCACTGGCCTGGCCTAGTTCTGTGTGAGGACAGCCTAAGGAGCAGGGGGCTGAAGACAGTGACCTGATGACACAGGAAGTCCCTTCATCCCCTTTATTCCACAGTCCGAACATGCTGCAGTGCCGTCCCCAGGAGGCCAGAGGCAGGGAGGCCTCACCTGGTGTCCATGCCAAGGACAGCCACAGCTGCATCAGGAAGTGGCCTTTTTAACTTTTTTTGAGACAGGGCCTCATGAAACCTACTTGGCCTTGAACTCTATGTAGCTGAGGATGACTTTGGATGCCTTATCCTCCTGCCTCCATCTTCCGGAGTACCGGGATTTAAGTGTACACCTCCACATACAGCTTAGGAACACTGGTTGGAACCCAGGGCTTTGGGCATGGTAGGCAAGCACTCCACCGACTGAGTCAAATCCCCAGCCCATACTGGCAGTCCTCACCTACCAAGGCCCAAAGCAAGGAATTTTCACAATTTCTAATGTATTTCGTGTAAAGTATCTTCTTTCAGTTGAGACTGGGGATGTGGTTCAGCAAGTAGTTCCTGTTAATCCGGCTTGAGGACCTGAGTTCAGATCCTGCAGAACTCACACAGAAAAGCCAGGCACTGACTGCTGCACGCACCTGGAATCTCATACTTGGTAGGTAGAGATGAGAAGCCAAACTGGCCAGCCTAGGTCCCAGTAAAAGACTCTGTCTCAAAAAATTAGGGTGCAGAGTATGGAGGAGGATACCTGATATCAGCCTATAGTCTCTACACACGTACACACACACACGTGCAGCCTTCACACTTGTGCAGACACACATGCACACAAAAGGCAATCCGTTTTGTCAGAACATCCTCAAGATGAGCCAAGGTGGCTGTGGCCGTGGGTACCTATCATGGTGCTGAGTCACAATGCAAAAGGGGTCAGGAAGACGAAAACCAGAGGAACCTATGCATCAAGAGTGATGGCCAAAGTCTCCGATCAGCAGAAGTAAGAGTCCTGGAGGGTCCAGGCCCTGAGACAGGGTCACTGCTCCCAGCCACTGGTCTCAGTTGGTCAGCAGCTGGCTCTGCAAGGGTGAGACAGTAACAGAAGTATATGCCAACCCTCCCCAGAAAACTATACCAGGCTGGTCAGAGGCAGGCAAAGAGAGCATCCGTGGGTAACAGTGCTTGCTAAGCAAACCTGACGACCTCAGTTCAGTTCCTAAAACCCACCACATATAGGTGGAAGGAAAGAACTGGCCTCTGATCTCCACATCTGTGCTGTGGCATACATACCCAAGGTGAGGATGGCACGTTAGCCCAGCATTTCAAAAGTGCACACACCGGCAGGTCACTGTGGCTAAGCTCTGCACTGGTGTGAGGTGTCTTGTGCTGCATTGTTGGGGGATTTGTGATCACACCAGTAGCTTCATTCTTGATACCCCGGCAACCGGCTGGCCCTGGGGAATCTGTGTTTTTAGTAAGTCTGCCCACCCTCCCAAAGGGAATCTCCTTCAGAGACCAGAGGTGTGGTGGCAAATGCCTACTGCAATCCTAGCACTCAGAAAGTCGAGGCAGGAGGATTGTCATGAGTTTGAGGCCAGCTTAGGCTTGAGACTGTACCAACTACTTGTACCAACTATTCAAAGCAAGGGCTGAGGATGTCACTCAGTTGGAAGAGTGCTGCCTAGCATGGATGGAGCCCTGGGCTCTAAACCCAGCACTGGAGAAACCCAGCAAAGGAGCAGCCACAGCCATGACAACATGGAGCGGGGGAGCTGGCTACACCTGGCACCTCTGGGACTTAAAAAACCAGAGAGACTGGGGCTGGAGGAAGAGCATTTGCTGATTTTTCAGAGGACCTGGGACCTGTGGCTCCCAACCTCTGTAACCCCAATGCAGTGGGGATCTGTCCTATTCTGACCTCCAAGGGTACTAGGCACACATGTAATACATACATGCAGGAGGGGGCTGGACAGATGGCTCAGGGATTAAGAGCTGACTGCTCTTCCAGAGGAGCTAGATATGATTCCCATCGCCCACATGGCAGTTCACATGGCAGCTCACAACTGTCTGTAATTCCAGTTTCAGGGGACCCGACACCCATGGCAAACACACAAACAAACAAACAAACAAATCCATACATACAGGCAAAACACTCATATGCAAATACATAGAGACAACATCTTCCTACATAGCCTTGGTTGTCCTAGAACTCACTGGAGCAGGCTGGCCTCAAACTCCCAGAGATTCTCCTGCCTCTGACTCCCTAGTGCCGAGATCAAAGGTGTGTGCAACCATGCCTGGCTTCATATACATAATACTTGAAAATCTAAACCAACCCCTGACACACACAAACCCAAGTTAACCTAGGATGAATACGGGTATGTTCAATAGACTCACTTAGCTGATAAATCAGGAACATTTGACAGACAGGAAGAACCTGGTCCCCCATGTACATTGTGAGCAGCTTCTCTCCGTGCAAACCTGAGACTCAAACCCAGGGCTCAGTAGTGCTCAAAGACCCACACATGACTGCCGAGCTCTCCAGCTAATGTCACTTCAAGAAGCACACCCTCGTTCCAGATCCTCTCATGAGGATGATTAGCCACTCTGGTGGAACTTGACGTTTGCCCTGGCACTCAGCACTCCCCAGGAAGTCAAGTGTATCTTATTTTAGAACAATTAGCAACATTAAGGATCTTTTGCCCAAATCTTGAATTTCATGTAATAATAATAGTTAAAAACTAGTATTTAGCTGTTGGGCCTCATGGTACAGGTCTGTCATTCCAAGTACTTGGGATACTGAAAAGGGGGGATGGCCAATTTAAGGGGTGCCTAGGCTTATAGCTGTTGAGTTTAAGGGCAGCCAGTACAACTACTGAAATCCTATCTCAAAACAAAAGATAGAGAGTACGTGTGTGTGTGTGTGTGTGTGTGTGTGTGTGTGTGTGTGTGAGAGAGAGAGAGAGAGAGAGAGAGAGAGAGAGAGAGAGAGAGGGAGGGAGGGAGGGAGGGAGGGAGGGAGACTGAGACTCTGTGGGAGAGTTTGTTTAGCATGTATGAAGTCTCAAGTTCAATCTTCAGTACTATAAAAACAAAACTAGTATTTGTTACTATTTGAATATAATATCTTGGACACGTGTGAGCCACACACACACACACACACACACACACACACACACACACACACACCACTTTAAACTTGTTAACACTCTAAACATTCTGGCTCTCTGGATCCCTTGACTGTACTTCCTGGGTAAACATGTATTTCAGATACTGCAGAAAAAGTCACCACTCTTGGAAAGCCAGGCCACCAAAGAAGGGACCAGGATAAAGCGTCACTGGGCCTTGAGATGGAGGAGCCAGGGCAGAAATAGGCTCTCTACTCAATCTCTCCATTCTGGCAACTTCCACAGGCCCAGGACCAATCTGTCCAAGTCGGCTTAGGAAACCCTTTCAGGAGCTGAATGCAGAGCCAGGAAGAGCCTCCCGGAAAGGGCCAGGCATCTTCACACAACCAGCCCAGAGGGAGGCCAGTGGCAGAGCCTGTCTGTGTGGAATGAGAGCAGTGTTTCCTGGAACAGTAATGTTCCAGGCGAGGCATGTGATGGCTTCAGCTCTTACCTCAGCATCACAGTCCAGACAACAGTTTTTTGCTGGAGACTCCTGGTCTCCCCCTATATCCCATCTAAAGAGCAAGAAGGCTTTGCTATTTAAAAAACAGCAGCTCCATTGGGCTAACAAGGCACAGCCCAACTCAATGCACCCAGGGCACTTCCTCTCTGTAGCCCTGGGCCAGCCAGGCTTGTCTTCCTAATATGGAAAGGACAGCCAGGCCCAACAAACTGCCCAGAGCCCAGACTTGGCCCAGCCCAGCCCAGAAGCTGGAACCCAGGTGGGTGGGACAGGGTTGGCTGTTGCAAGCGGCGCCCAGGCTCTACCTACAGCCCCACCCAGTCCTATCTGGCATCGGTAGGGGCAGTTGGCTAAGTCCACCAGCATGGAAGACGCTGGGGCCAGGAAGCAAAGAAAGCAAACGTATTCCTGGGAGGCAGCATCACCCTGTTGGCAGAGGTCCATGGACAATAAGGAAATGAATTTCATTTTGTGGAAACAAATCTCATCCCTTCACTGCACCCCAGCAGAGGCAGCACCTGCAGTTCTTGGGGAGCTGAGGCTGCCAAGGTCCATGTGTGTATGTGCACATATATGTATATATCTGTGATGTGTGCACGGTACACAAGAGGAGATGGGAAGGGGCTAATGGGTGCTCTGCCCCCTCACTCACCATCTTCTTCCCTGGAGACAGGGTCTCTCATTGAACCTGGAGCTACACTGGCAGCCAGCAACCCTGTTTTCACTCCCCACATGGCTGGGGACAGACACACGCAGCCAAGCGTAGCTTTCACACGGACTGAGTGCAGGGGATTCAAACATGGGTCCCCAGGCGTGCACAGCAGGCATTCTTTCTCACTGAGCCACCGCCCCGTCCGTCCCCAAGATCCTTTTCATTCCCAATTCAGTGGGAAGGGAAGACTAAGTGGGTGTTCTGGGTGTGGGGAAGCAGCAACCAACTTCCATCACCTTCTACTTTCAACAGAGGGAAACTGAGTCACAGAGCCAATGAAAAGCTGTCCATACACCTGTGACCACAGCACTTGGGAGGTGGAAGAAGGAGGACAGACCTCCAAAGTTATCCTCTGGCAACACAGTAAGTTCAGGGCCAGCCTGTGCTACATGATACCCTATCTGAAAAAGAAAACATAAACTCCAAGTCCTGTGTGACAGCGCACTACTACTCGCCCGGACAACTGCAGCCCTGCCCTTTCCAGGTCTCCTCTGTGTTTCCCCACATCTGCTGGTGTCACACACTTTGACCATGCCCCTAGCAGGTCCCCTGGTCCATCTCTCCTAGCACCTGTCCATCCCTGAGGCTGACATCACCTTCCCTGGACAAGTGTAGCCCTTTGCCTCCATCTTGCCCTCTGGGATTGTTCCTGTTCCTATCATGTCCCTCCCCCAGGTCCAGGCACACACACTCATCAGTGGTCTCTTCCACTGTCATCAGGGGTCCTTATGGACGAGAGGCTGGAATTACTCACGTACTGAACATCTATGAGAGCTAGCTCAGCAGGTAACAGCGCTTGCTCCACAAGCCTGATGAACTGAGTTGGATCTTCAGAGCCACATAAGGGCGGAAGGAGAAAGCCAACTCCTCACAGCTGTCTCTGCTCTCACACCTATGGCACCCCACAGCACCAACAAACACTAAAATCAATCTTTTAAGAATTGATGTTTCCTAATTTTATAAATTTTATTATAAAAACCTTACAAATAATAAACATCACACACCAAAATTAACCAGACTCCAAGTCTATGCAACTCAGGAACTTCTACACAGTTAAAAAGGGATTCAGAACCAAAGCTGTGGCGCTTCACATTAAATTTTACACTTTCAGTATCAAATATATCGTATGCACTTATCCACCACCTAAACCAAACAATCCATGTCCGAATTAGAACTAGAAAAAGTTAGCTTTACATCTTCTTTCATAACTCATGTCCATTACCATCTGGTCCTTCCTCATCCCCTGCTCTCAGCCTTTCTTGTTCTCTTTTCTTCATGTGATACAGCACCCACATGTGCATTAGTTTACACATATGAATATGAGATAAGGTAGACGACAGAGAGCATGCAGTATCTTTCTGAAATTCTGTGACCGTGCTTAATAGTACATATCCTAAGTCCATCCATGGCCCAGCAAATGTTTTTAACCTTATTTTTCTTCTTTTGTCTTTTTTTGGCATGTCTTGAGACAGGGTATCTCTGTTGCCCTGGCTGTCTTGGAACTCCTGTAGATCAGGCTAGCCTCAAACTCAGAGATTCACCTGCCTCTGCCTCCTGAGTGCTGGGATTAAAGGCATGCATCACCACTGCTGGCTTAACTCTATTTTTCTTTAGAGTGGAGTAGTATTCCTGTGTGTGTGTGTGTGTGTGTGTGTGTGTGTGTGTGTTTGTGTATAAAATTTCATTATCCATTCATCTGTGGACAAATAGGTTGATTCCAGTTCTCAGTTACAGTGAACAGAGCAGTAATAACCATGGGTTGTAAGTATCTCTACACAGAGTATGCAATTCTCTGGGTATGTGTCTGGGAGTGAAATAGCTGGGCACTAATTTTTTAAGAAGTCTCCAAGTTCTACAATGGTTGTACTAATTTCACCTCCACCAACAGTGGATGAATATTTTAGAAAAGTTCATTGTGTCACTTAAGGGTTAATGACAGCTGAAAGTTTGAGACTAGGACTGAAGCTGTCTAATCCAACCACGGTGTGCATCAATCAACAGGCAGGAAGTGTCTAGGAGCCTCCTCATGGGCCAAGGTGGAGTCTGGCAGATTCTGGTGAGGCTGTCCAGCATCGGGACTTGCTATGGTAGCAGTGACATTCAAGATGACACATGCAACAACAAATCACACACAGTAGACACAGACACACTTTACGACAGTGGCCAAAAGCACCAGCGCACACAGACGGTGGAAATAACAGTCAGAGATGTAACCACGGCTGCAGGTATACGGGGCTGTCCACCTCTCCTATCCCAACACAGCCCAGCCCAAGCTGAGTCTGGGGCACATGCCTATCAACCCAGTGGCTCAGGAAGCCGATACAAGAGGATAAAAGTTCAAGGCCTGCCTCTGCTGTAGTGCAGGTTCAAGGCCCTGTCTCAAAATGAAAAGGAAGGGAATGCTAGGGGTGTAACTCACAACAGCAGAATAGCTTGCCTAGCCTGTAGGGGGCCCTGGGTTCAATTCTTACAAACAAGCCCCTCCCAAACACCAGCAGGTTGGGAAAGTGTGGCCACTTACGAAGTTTTAGAATATTCAGTGTTGCCTGGCAGTGGTGGCGCACGCCTGCCACTTTCAGTCCTAGCACTAAGGCAGAGGCAAGTCGGATCTCTGTAAATTCAAGGTCAGCCTGGTCTACAGAGCGAGTTCCAGGACAGCCAGAGCTACACAGAGAAACCCTGTCTCGAAAAAACTAAACCAAGCCAAAAGAAAACAAAAAAGGAATATTCAGTTGTGTTTGGCTTTGGGGGAGGAACACAGACACAGGAGTCAGGGAGCAAGGGTCCTGCACTGTGTGGAAACCCAGGGGACGACGGCACAGGCGGAGCTTGTTCCCGTGGATCAGGAGCACAGTGTGGCAGCTGAGACTAGCCGTGGAGCAGTGAAGTCCCACGTGAGCACGTGGCAGGCTGAAGCAGGTGACCAAGGACGGCTGCTGGAGCACGACACTGAATAGGTCCAAGGTCTTGGGCACTAACCTGCATCCTTCCGAGGAGGAAGAGAGTGCTCAGACAAACACGAGGGAATGCCAATGCATTCTGCCCCAGGCTCACTGCTGGCAGGGAAGAAGACAGCCCTCAGAGTAGCTACTTAAGGATAAAAATCTAAGAGACGGCTGTTCTTAGAGGACCCAGGTTCAATTCCCAGCATCCCCACGACAGCTCACAACTGTCTATAATCTTATTTCTAGGAGATCTCCAAGGGTATCAAGCATAGATATACATGTAGGCACAACACTCATACACATAGAATTAAAAAAACAAAAACATGTTTTGTTTTGTTTTTTTTTTGTTTTTTTTTTTAAATCTCAGTGAAGAGGTGGATGGTGGTGGCACACGCCTTCAATCCCAACACTCAGGAGGCAGAGGCAGGCGGATCTCTGAGTTTGAGGCCAGCCTGGTATACAAAGTGAGTTGCAGGACAGCAAGGACTAAACAGAGAAACCCTGTCTTAAAAAACAAAACAAAACAAATCTCAGTGAAGAAATAGAGAGACCTGTAGGGAAATCTTATAATCAAAAACTATGGTAAATTGAAATATGACATCAAGGATGAACAGCCCAGAGAGGTGGGCGTGTGGCTCAGTGGTAAGAGTACTTGCCTAGCATGGGAAAGGCCTTGGGTTCCTGCACCACCAGAAGACAATACAAAACTGGCTGGTGAGATGCCTGAGCATGTAAGGGCACTTTGGCCAGGCCTGGTCACCTGAACTCCATCCCTACATCATCCGGTGGAAGGAGAGAGCAGAGGATTCTACACATGCACTGTGGCATGTGCATGCCCACAAAATAAATACACGTAAGAAGAAGAAGAGGAAGAAAGGAAGTCATGAGTTTGAAGCTAGTACAACAGAAGAAAGAAACTGAAAGTGTTACAGCTGTGGGACACAGGGGACGGAACCTCAAGGACTTACCACCCGCAGTCAGACCTCAGAACAGAAAATGGGGGTGGAAATAGTCAAAGAAACGGTGGCTACAAAGCTTTCCACAGCTGATAACAACGACAGAAAAGGCTGACCTACAGACTGAAGATCATGAGTGGATAAACCCCACATGACCCAGGCAGGACCGTCAGAGCTAACCAAACCCTCCCCAGGACCTGCGGCTTAGGAGGTGTTCTCAGGCTGACGTCAGAGAGCGGAATGCTGCTGCTCAGTTCTGTGCCGACTCAGTCCGGAACCTGTGGAATGACGCCATCCATCCGGGTGGGTCTCAGTGAACCCACTGTAGAACTCCCTTGTGGACGGACAGGTCTGTTTCCACAGTGATTCCACTGCTTTTTGTTCTTCTTTTTCAGACAGGGTCTCATGCAGCCTAGTGTGGCCTTGAACTCTCTATAGTGCCAAGGATAACCTTGAAATCCGATCCTTCTGCCTCCACCGTCCTGGTACTTGAATGACAGATGTAAATCCACTATCCTGGGTCTATGTAGTGAGGGACTCCGCATTCCAGGCAAGCTCTCTACCAACTGAGCCCTCCAGAGTTTCTAAAACCCACTCAAATGACACCAAGATTAACCATCACACACTCCAGATCACTTACAGACATGGGGCTGATGCCCAGTCTAGCCCACCTACCTACCCCAAGGCCATCTCCACACCCACTCACACCACCTGCAGGTGTAAAGCTGGCCATGACTGGCCCTTCAGAGAGAAGGGAAGCAGGAATCTGAATCTCTGAGGAAGGTAAGTGTGATGAAGTGAAAAACCCTGCACTGTACACTTTAGAATTGTGGGAATGGGTGGTGTAGTCAGAACGTGTTCTAGCCGCTGTGTACAAGGTCTACCTTGTGAAAACTCCATGGCCAGCCAGGGCTCCAGGGTGTGGCCTCCTCTCAAAACAAAATGAGGCCCTCAAGATAGCTTTCAGAGTAAAAGCACTTGCTATACAAACCTAGTGACCTGAGTTCCACTGTGGAACTCAATGAGGAGGAGAGAACTGACTTCCAGAAAGTTGTCCTCTGTTCCCCCCCAATAACAATGATAATAATAATAAAGACATAAAACCCCTCAAAACGAAAGCACACTACTAGGAGATGTTTCTGTCAGTCATGCGAGCATGAGCACACAAGACCATCACAACTCCCTATTTTAAAAAAAAATGGAGGAGGCTGGTTCATGCCTGTCATCTAGCACTGGAGAGACAGGCTGGAGGGTCCCTGGGACTGGATGGCTAGGCAGCCCAGCTGAACATGTGAGCGCCAGGTATAGTGAGAGACTTAATCTTAAAAAAAAAAAAAAAGAGGCAGAGGGCTGATGTCTCAACAGTTAGGAGTGTCCAGTGCTCTTGAGAGGACCAAGTACACCTAGTACCCAGGTCAGATGGTCCACAGCCACCTGTAATTACAGCTCCAGGGGATCTCACACCCTCCTCTGGCCTCTGTGGGTACCAGGCACAGACAAACATGCAGGTAAGACAACTGGACATGTAAATTTAAAATGGGGTGGGCAAGCTTCAGGAGGGACAGTGGCCATGAGACTGCCCTCTTGGTAGCTGACTGACACTAGAGTATCTCTAAAATTTCTCTCCGTGTGTGTGTGTGTGTGTGTGTGTGTGTGTGTGTGTGTGTGTGTGTGAATGGAGTGGGGTGGGGTGGGCTAGACTAGCCCAGGCTGGCTTCAAATTCACAATCTCCTGCCTCAGTTTCCTTGGTGAAATACTGAGGTGATAGGTGTGTGTCACAGTGCCTGGCTCTGTATTCTAGATCTTTTCTTAGTTTTTCCATACAGTACCTGAAGGCCAGTGCACAACAGAACAGAAATAATACACATGAGAAACATTTCTCACTGGTGTGGTGATACAAGCTTGCCGTCCCAGCATTTGGAGAGGGGGCTGTGGGATGGCTCAGTGGGTAACGGCACCTGGTGCCAAAACTGATGACCTGAGTTGGATTCCTAGGTCCCACAGGGTGGAAGGAGAAAGCTGTGTTCGAGTCTCAAGCAAGGGGACCTGACTTTGGATTCATGTACCCATATAAAGCGCTGGGAATGGCCATGCATATGTGGCTGGAACCCCAGCATGGTGGGAGAGACAGGAGGAAGCCTGGACTTCCTGATCACCAGTCTAGTGAGAGACCCTGCCTCAAAGGAGGATGGCCAAAGACATATATATGATGTGAATATGATAGAGTAGGGCACCCAAGGTCCTTCCTTTGGCCTCTGTAATTGCACAGACATGTACACTCACACATACATACTCACATGTGCATGTCTACACACACACACACACACACACAATACACTATAGAGAATTAAAATGAAACATAAAACAAATGTTCTTTTCATTACTTTAAAATTATATAGTAACTGTGTAATGGTTACTTTACTCTGCCCCTAGTGTGGGAGTGGACTGGGGCGGGTGTTACAACACAGTGGGTAAAGTGCATACCATACAAGCACTAGGACCTGAGTTCAGGTCCTCAGCATCCAAGTCAAAAGCCAGGCATGATAGCACACACCTGTAATCCCATTGCTGGAGGCAGACAGGAGGATGCTTGGGGCTCAGTGGCTAGTTAGTCTAGCCTACCCAGCAAGCTTCAAGGTTTAGTGAGAGGATCTGTGTCCACACTCCCCTCAAAAAAAATATTGTGTAGAGGGCTGAGCGCTGGTATTAATGCAGTGCTGGATGGGACCCAGGGCTGTGGGCATGCACTCCAGCAACTCATGTCCATCTCAAAACGCTGTGTTTTGTTTTCTGACACAGGATCTCACTCTGTAGACAGGCTGGCATTGCACCTGCAACCATCCTGCCTCAGTCTTCTGAGTGCAGGGATGAAAGGCATGTGTTTGCAAGCCTATCTCTAAATAACATTTCTCATCCACTTGAAATAAATAGAACAGACGAGAAGGAGCCACATGCCACACTCCCAAACCTGCAGCAGCCTCGCCCATGCGGCTGTCGGTAATCCTACCCCAGCTGTTTGTACAGGGTTTAATTATCAATGGATCTGAAGGTGCTTGGAAGTATAAACAGAACGAAGTCCCCAACTTGACAGATCAGCAAAGTGAAAGGGTAGCAGGCTGAGGCTAGAAAGGGAGATGGACGGCACATCTAAATTAAACAGACTAGAACATTCTCAAGACCATAGCAATAAACACAGGGACTCTGAAAGCAGCCTTACTGCTTTTCCAAGTTGGGCTAGTAATTCCCGCTACTCAACTATTCAAGAGCCCGAAGCAGGATACAAGTTCAAGGCCAGAGTGTGGAAGTAAATCCGCTGGTACAGTGCTGGCCTGGCATGTACCAAGCCCTGGGCTCCATCCCCTGCACTGTATAAATCAGGCATGGTGGCTCACACCGGTAATCCTAGCATTTGGGAGACGGAGGCAGGAAGATTAGTTCAAGGTTATCCTTAGCTACACTGTGAGTTTGAGGACAGAGTGCCACGGCGCACGCATGTGCATGCTCTCGCACACACTTTCACCCCCCCATACAATGAATGAATGAATGATAAAAACAAACAAACAAACCAGGAGCTACATAGAGCCAGGAAGTAGCATGTGCAACAGTCCTACAAGTATACCATACACATATAGAAAGGAAACCTAAGCTGGGGACCTGCTGTGACCTCATGTGTGGACATCGGGGCTCCTTCAGGGTCCAGTGTCTGTTAAAAGTGGCTTCGACCTGCACACAGGGCCTGGAACCTGTGCCTCCCACATTGTGAAGCGGCTCTGCCCTCAGCCCCTCGATTTCCTCCTTCCAGGAGCAGTGTGGGAGTATCTGCCAAACCACGAAGAGCACACAGCAGGGCTCTGGCAGTACTGACTTCTCTGAAATCCACGGAGATGCAGCGAGATGGTCTGCTGAGAAAAGGTCCCTGGCGTCAAAGCTGATGGCTTGAGTTCTATCCCCAGGACCACATGGTGGAAGGAGAGAACTGACCCTCCCACAAGTTGTCCTCTGTGTCTTGATATGCACATGTTCAAGCGTATGCACAAAAATACACACAATAAACAAATGGAATTTAAAAAATTAAACAAACACCCATCCGTAACTCAAGGACCCATTGAAAGAAACCTGAAGTCTGATATGGGGTTTTTACAGCCAGGCAAGCCTGCAGATCCCAGGCTCACAGAGAAGCAGCAGCTGCTTCTTTCTCAGAGGGATCAAGTTTAGGGTGACAAGGCGGTGGTCCCAAGTCAGCAGTGAACTGCAGCCCTTGACACATTTCAGAACTGTGGCCTCTTAACTCCATCTACTAGGAAACAGAAACTTTGAAACACTTGCTGTTTTCTCTCTTCTGTGTCTTACTATGGAACTACGTACAGGCTGGCCTCAAGGTTACTATGCAGCTCAGGCTAGTCTATGTAGCTCAGGCTAGTGTCAAGTCTCTGATACTTTTCAGCCTCCCCAGCACAGGGGTTACAGACCTGCCCCAATGTAACCTAGTGAGAGTCAGGGTTAGTTTAACCCAACCTCCCCCTGAGGGAGCTCCTTTCTCCCAGTCCATTGGGCCCGCAGGCAGTCCGCCCACACCAGCAGCCATCGATAAGATCGGATCAAAGGCAAAGGAAGCTCACAGTTCTGAGGGAGGAGACAGCAGGGGGCAGCCAGAGATGTTTACAAAGCAGTGGAGGACTCCAGCTTAGAGCCCTCTACACCAGCCCAGATAAAAACCCAAACAAAACAAAGCAGCCTCTTATCAGCACGCAGGAATTTGAAAGAGCCTTCATTGGTTTAAACCTCCGCTCTCCTACAGCACAGACATCGCACTCCTGGGAATCACAGGCGGTCCCACAGAAGACTTAGGCCTGACTGGTCCTCCACTAGTCTCCCTGAACCCAAATTTCAAAGAGCCCCTAACCTAAGAACCAGTACCAAGCCAGTATTCTGCAACCTTAGCAAGACAGGATGCCACCTGGACCCATACGGCCCAGAAAGACCCTGGGTGGACAAGATGGCTCAGTGGGTAGAAGCTTGCAAGCAAGACTAAAGACCTGAGTTAGATTCCCAGGACCTACATGACTCCTCAAGGTTGTTCTCTGATCTCCACACCCTAACCAAGGTACCTATCCCCTCCCCAGACAAGAAATAAATAAAATAATAATGAAAAAATCAATTGAAAATGTTTATTTTGAAAGATGGGAAGAATCGGAGAGACAAATTGGCAAGGAAGGGCACAAGGAATAAATGGAATGGTGGCCTATGCTTGTAATCCCAGTATTTGGAAGGTTGAGGCAGGAGGATTGCCGAGAGTTTGAAGCTAGTCTGGACCAAATGAGGCCCTGCATCCCGGAAAAAAAATCTTCAACAGATGTCAAGCCATCTTCCTCTCCTGCAGATACCTAGGTTTCTAAATAGATTTTAATACTATGAAGGAACAATTACCCATTTGGGGAAACTGGGCCATAAAGCAGATTAATAACGCTGAATAATCGCTTGGGGAGAAGCTGGCTCGAGCTTCTCAGGATGCACTAAACTGGTTTAACCGTTATGTAAATCGCATCCTTGGTCCTGTGATTTATCCCTGATGGCCCATTAGTCAGCATGGTTTGCTCTGCAATAAAAACAGCTCCAGAAGCCCGCAGACCTGTAATACCAGCTACTTATAGGGCTGAGGATCAAGAGTTCAAGGCCAGTCTGGGCAACTTAATAAAATCTTATCTCCAAATAATAAAAATAAGACCTGGGAGCACAGGTCATTGTTAGAACCTTTGCTTAGAATTTCCCAGTGAGGGGCTGGGGTGTGGCTCAGTGGTAGAGCACCTGCCTAGAATCCCCCAGTGAGAGACTGGGGTGTGGCTCAGTGGTAGAGCACCTGCCTAGAATCCCCCAGTGAGGGGCTCTGAATTCTACCCACAATACTGGTGGGAAAAATCCTAGCCAAAGACTGGCTACCAGTGCCCACTCCTAGGTTCCCCCAAATGTTTGATACACCTGAGGACCCCTGTCCCTTAGTGTCTATTCCCCTCCTCACTAGGTGTCCTGTAAAAAGTAGGTACCTGGACATCACAGCCCAGAAGTCATGATTTTTCCAAAGTTTCTCAGGTCCTCTAACTTGCTCCATTCTTCTAGTGTCATTGGGGGATTCTAGGCAGGTGCTCTACCACTGACCACATCCCAGCCCCTCACTGGGGGATTCTAGGCAGGTGCTCTACCACTGAACCACACCCCAGCCCCTCACTGGGGGATTCTAGGCAGGTGCTCTACCACTGAACCACACTCCCAGCCCCTCACTGGGGGATTCTAGGCAGGGACTCTACCACTGAGCCACACCCCAGCCCCTCACTGGGGGATTCTAGGCAGGTGCTCTACCACTGAACCACACTCCCAGCCCCTCACTGGGGGATTCTAGGCAGGGGCTCTACCACTGAACCACACTCCAGCCCCTCACTGGGGGATTCTAGGCAGGTGCTCTACCACTGAGCTACACTCCAGCCCCTCACTGGGGGATTCTAGGCAGGTGCTCTACCACTGAGCTACACTCCAGCCCCTCACTGGGGGATTCTAGGCAGGTGCTCTACCACTGAGCCACACCCCAGCCCCTCACTGGGGGATTCTAGGCAGGTACTTTACCACTGAGCCACACCCTAGCTCCTCCTGGGGGATTCTAGGCAGGTACTTTACCAGTGAGCCACACCCCAGCCCCTCACTAGCAGATGTTAGACAAGCACTCTACTGTTGGCTTCTGACCAGGGACAGTCTGGCTCACACTACCCAAAGACATTCATGACAAATTTTACCAACACTTAAAAACAAAGAAAAGGGCCAGTGCGTTGTCTTGGTTAGTAATGTGGTTGCCATGCAAGCATGGTGATCTGAGTTCAATCCCCAGAACCCATGCTGAAGCTGGGCATCACACATCTGTAGTGTCAGTACCAGGGAGGTGGACATTAGAGTCTCTGTGGCTCAATGACCAGCCAGTCTAGCCAAGTAGGTGAGTTCTAGGTTCAGTGAGAGACCCTGCCTCAAAAAGTAAGATGCAAAGCCACTAAGAAAGTACACGATGACAACCTCTGGCCTCCCAGGAGTAGTGAGGTACAGCTTACAAGTGTAAGCACGCGCGCATACACGTGTGTGTCACACACACACACACACACACACACACACACACACACACACACAAACTACAACACATCTACTGTGAGATGAGAGGTTGAGACAGGAAAACTCAGCCAAAGCTCATGGGCCTGGTAGCCAAAGAGTACCTACCTGCAGCATGTTCACCCTCTGGCAACAGTGCCTTTCTCTGCGAAGACCCCAGCACACTCCAGGGCCAGCAGCTCCAGCATGTGTGGTTCTGCTAGCCCTTGCACACACTCCTGCTTGACTGAGCACCATAGGGACCCCATCTCCTGAGTTTTAGAGGACTTTGGCTACTTGCTGTCTCTAGGGTAGAGGATCGCTCTCAGCTAGAGTCTTTCAGTCTCTTTTTGTCCTTTGAGACATGAACCCCAAACTAGCGTGGAGCTTGAGATCTTCCAGCCTTGGTTTGCAAGTGCTGAGATTTACAGGCCCACACCACTACACCCAGCTTCGAGGCACATTCTTTTACTTTGTTAGTGACCACAAAGGTGGAGCTGTCAGGGTGGGGATGGCAGTGCTCCTAGGACTCCACACAAGACCACACACCACCCTCCATGTGAACAGTCTCAGAAACCCTAGACTTTCCTCTATACACCTTACAGGCTCCACAAATGTGCTGGACAGAGGAGAATGGTGGGAGCAGATGAAGACACAGGCCAGCCTCACCCAGGGTAGACAGCCATGTCTCTGCCACCTGAACCTACCTCCCAGTCTCTGGAATAGTCACTAATCCACAGCAAAGGTGAACTCTGCAATCCCAGGGAGGCAGTGCACCAGGGTTGAGTAGCTGGACCCAGCTCATCTGTGAAGTCAGCACTGAGTTCTCTAAACGAGTGCCCACCTGGCCTTCCCGCAGCGTTCGTGTGCTATGAGCTCACAGAGCCCGGGTGTATTTTCCTCACGTGCTTACTGCTCTGTGACTGTCCCCTGCCACTTCCCCCTCCTTACTTAAACCCTAGGTTATTAAATCCCACAACTCCTATCAAGTAATTGGTTTGTTAAGGAAGGGTCTCTTCCTGTGGCATCATCTCCCTGATCACTTCACAGACCTACATCATCATGCCTGCTTATTTCCATATTTTTGCAGGTACAGTCCTCTGCTATGGTATTGTTTTGTTTTACAAGACAGGATGTCCTTGAATGCCCAGGATAATCTTCAATTTTTGATCCTCCTGTCTCCATCACCAGAGTGCTGGGATTAGAGGTGTGCATGCCCACACCTAGTTTATGCAGTGATGGGGATGGAACCCGAGGCTCTGTGCATTCCAGGCAAGCCCTCTACCAACTGAGCTGTGTCCCGAACCTTGGCACCATATTCTGATGCACCAAGGGTTTGGGGGTGGTGATTAAAATCTCAGCTGAAGTGCCACTTCCTCAAAGATGCCTACCCCACCCACCCTGAAATCCCCATAAAGAGCAGAAAGTGCCTGCATTTCCTGTCCCAGAAGCACGTGCTGGGGTGGACTCAGCTGCCCATGTGCGCATACTTGGCAGGGGAGGGTGAAGGAGCACAGGATGGTTTCAGAGTCTGTTCAGCTCCCACAGAGAGGTGTCTTGGAGTCAGAATACTCAGAAGGCAGAGACAGAGCCCTGGAGTGGGCAAAGGACTCTGAGTTTAACCTGGAAGAGGGCAGCCATTCTCCGCCCCAGAGGACACAAGGATGGCAGGCCAGGGCCATCCAGATGGCTCAGCAGGTAAAGGTGCTTGCTACCTGAGCTGGACCACTGGAACCCATGTAAAGGTGGAAGGGAAAACCTCTTCATGATTATCCTGTCTCCATATAGACACCATGGCACAGCCATGGATGCCCACATGTACATCTCACAGACAGAGAGACTCACAGAAAACAAAAACAAAGGGCTTGATAAATGTGCACACATGTAAGGCAGCATGAACTCTTAGTGGGTGATCAGAACGCCTAAACCATCCATGTGTTCTGCTGGTTTTAAAATGCCTTCAAACACACAGGAATGGCTGAGTCAAGTCTGTTTCTGTCTCTGACCCACAACTTTCCCTTCACAAAGCACCCATCAGAACCCTCCGGGACACCACTGCCTCTGGTCTCCTCTCCATCCCACCCAGGCCCAACAGTCCTGGAACCTTTGAAAAGCTTGTCAAACTAATTCAGGGTAAACCTGTGGTTGTCTTTTCAAGTTCCCTGCGCTCCAAGTCTCCACCTTCAGCTAAGCTGCACCAGAACCACCAGAAAGCAGAACCTCCTCAGGCTTCGCTAGGCTTCCCCACCAGCAGGGAGAAGCCCAGCTCCTCCTCCAGGTAGTCCAAGAATTCTGACCTGACCCAGGACAGACGCCTGCCAGCTGACTCCCACGGTGGCACACTGAGTATGGCGACATGCCCCTTACTCCAGACCAGACCTCAGCACGTTCCTGGTGCGTTAGAACAGTGACGAGAGTGACGTGGGCAGGGGAGTGCTGCACTTTCTACTTACTAGATACTAGTATTTCTAACACACCTCTTGCCGTTCCTGTAATTGCCTTCACAGCAGACAGTGTGCCCGTTCCACAGACGGGGGAAACAGAGGTTCTTAGGTAAAGATACTTGCCCAAGGGCACCTCAGTTCACTCAACTAAGTCAAATCTTAAATCCATCCTTCCTTCCTTTTATTTTATGGCAGGGTCTCACATAGGCCAGGTTGGCCTTGAACTCTGTAGTTGAAGATGGCTGATCCCCCTGTCTCCACTGCCTGAGCAGTGGGGCTACAGCAGCACACTCTCAGTCTAGTGACCGAAGTACTGGGGACTGAACCCTGAGCCTAACACATGCGAGACAGGCGCTCTACCAACTGAACCACGGAGTTTTTACTTTTTCAGCTTTTATTTTAGTTTATCTTATTTTGGAGACAAGTTCTTCATACAAGCCCAGGCTCTGCCTCTGTCTCTGGAATGTTAGGGCTGTGGGCATGTACCACCACCACACCTGGCTTTGTGTAACCGGAATCTTTTTTTTTTTTTTTTTTTTTTTTTTTTTTGAGACAGGGTCTTGTTTGCATGTGGCTCTGGCTGGTCTGATACAAAATGGGTCATCCAGGATGGCCTCCAACTCCTGATCCCTTTCTCTCCCAAATGTTCCCTGATCAGCTGGACCTTGCAAGCAATAAGAGAAGCCAGGTATGGTTATAAATGCCTGTAATCTCAGAACTTGGGGGAGATGGAGTCAGGAGGATCAGAAAATCAAGGATAGCCTGGGCTATATCATCGGGTTTGAGGACAGCCTAGGCTACAAGACTATGTCTGAAAGGCAGGAAGGAAAGTGGAATACTCTCAAACTACTTCCCAGATCCCCTTCGCATTCAGCTCTCCCTGCCAATGAGGATCTGTAAAGTACTAACCGGCCGTTTACCAGGCACACCAGCATACATATACTCAGGCCACTGCAGTGGACAAGAACACTGTGGTTCTTTAACAGTGTTCAAGCTTAAAAGTGAATCGGATACAAGGAACTGCAAAGCATCACCAGGCTTGGTAGGTGCCATGGGATCTAACCAAGGGCATCCTGAAGAATGTGGCTACTTATTACTGAGACCGGGTCTTGCTGTATAACAAACAGTCCTGGCTGGCTTTGAACCTCTGGGCTTAAGCAATCCTGCTGTCTTTTCTTTGTGAGTAGCTGGGACACCAGATGTGTTACATTGTAACTGACTAGGAAGCAAGCTTTATGTTTGCTGGTTTGTTTTTCTTTCTTTTCCTTTTTTTTTCCTTTTAGGTATAGGCCTCATGTAGTCCAGGCTGGACTCAATTGACTCTGTAGCTAAGGGTAACCCTGAATTCCTTATTCTCCTGCTTTCACAAAATTCCAAGTGCTGGGCTGTTACCTGCTTTTGCCACCAAGCCCAGTTTAGGATGTTCTTTTTAAACAATTAACGAACTGTGTATGTGTGTGTGTGTGTATGTGGGGGGGGGGATGTTAGTTGTGGAGAGCCATACGATGTGGAGGTCCAAGGACAACCTTGGGGTGTTGGTCCTTTCCCTTTTACCCAGTCTGAGAAGGGGTCTCTTCAGCACTATACAACCCATGCTGGCCCATGAGCTTCTGGAGACTCTCCTGTGTCTGCCTCTATTTCCCCCAGGTGTGCTGGGGTTCCAGACCCACTACTGCATCCACCTTCTTCTGTGAGTTCACGGGCTTTGAAGCCAGGTGGGGGTCTGGCGGGAGCGGTAAGGGCCCTTAGCCACTGAGCCTTCTTCGCAGCGCAGGAAGCAGATTTGAAGCCATGAAATCTGCATTCGCTGTGGAATGCCTCCATGCATTCCTTTTCCAGCGGCTGCAAGAAAGGAGTCCCTTCTGCCAGACTGTTTACCCAAACGGGTTGTGGAGGTCCAGCCCATTCAACCAGAACTACCAAAAGAAACAGTGGAAGAAAGAGACAAAATATCATTGTTTGCAGATAAAGACTAGGAAACACAAGCAGGGGCTGTAAAACGGTTACTAGAAGTAGGTAAATGTGACTAGATAGATACAAAATATTCTGCACTGGGCTAATGACCCAAATATCACTTATTAACTACAAAAGAAGACACAGTAACCATGTGATGGAGAGTGAGCACTCCCAGAGCACTCCAGTGTTATCAGCCACATCCAGAAGAGGTGTGCAGACCCCCTTCCTTCCCAGCCCAAGATGCTGATACTGATTCTAATCAGCATTTTTATCAACTCAGAAAAAATTGAAACTGAGGGCAATCCTATAAAATATGTGGCCTGTTTCCTGTTTTTAAAATGTCATGGTCAATAAAGATGAAAAGGTTGAGGATCTGTTGTGGGTCACAGGGACTGAAGTGCGAGATAATAAATACAACAGTGGCGCATGCCTACTATCCCAGGAACACAAGGGGGGCCATTCAGCAGTAAGTCTCCTGGCTAGCGTTCAGGAGGTCCTGGGGCTCAGTCCTTAGTACTACAAATGAATGAATTCTCTGTCTGTCTGTCTGTCTGTCTGTCTGTCTCTCTCTCTCTCTCTCTCTCACACACACACACACACACACACACACACACACACACACACACGGCGGGGGGTGCTGAGACTGTTTAGCCTGGGTCCAATGCCAGGGTCAGAACATCTAAAAGATGTTATTGGGACAGCTGAAAAAAAGTTGGTATAGGGGGCTCTACTCATGAGGCTCTACTCCTCCCTGAGATCTATACAATTATTGGCTGCTTGTGGGGGACACATTTTCCTCAGGGGTGCAGCCACCGGCAAGGTGCCCACGCTCTTGTAAACAACCCCTCATCCTCCCTCACACAGAAAACTCTAATGAAACGCACTGAGTCACTACAAATAAAAAAACAATAAAGGCACAAAAGCAAAAAGCAGACAAGCAGGGAAGAGGAAAGGAGGTCCAGAGAAGTGGAAAGGGGAAAGAGAAGGAAATGGAGAGTCAATATGACCAAAATGTATTTATGAAATGCATGTATGAAGGTGTCATAATGACACCCATTAATACGTATAGTTGATATGTGCTAATAAAACAGCTTAAAAGATTGCTATACAGACTACTGTGTCAGTTTCCTATCAACATTCAATTTCTTGAAGTTCTATAAAAAAAGTCTTGCAGAAAATACATGTTGCAATAGTAAGGGGGGAAAGGCACTGGATACAGAATGCCTCACTCTGCACACACAGGAAATGCTGGAGGACACAAGGCAGAAGCCCCACATGGAGAAATCCTGGCAGATGACTCAAGGGAAGGATCAGTACTCACCCTGCAACTGTGTGTGTAAGCTCCAGTGTTTTCAAACTCAGAACTCTGAAAATAAAGTATTATAACATACCAGAGAAACACACAAACATCCAAACACCTACATTCTCCACATACGAACATAAATACCTATAAAACGATGAAAAAAATGTGTCAGTAAGATGGCTCAGAGAGAGGGTCCAGGGGCCTGCCACCAAGTCTTCGATGGAGGAGAGAACTGACTCCTGAAAGCTGTCTTCTGACCCCCACATACATGTTTCTCTGCTGGCACATACTAGACTAAATGTACTCATAAGAAAAGTATGTTTTTAATAAAACAAACAATAACAAAAAAGAAAAGGTCAGGGGACAAAGATCCCTAGGTCTCCCCAAACCAGTGCATGGAACATCTGGGTAAGTGGGACAAGGAAATTGGGAGCTGGTGCAAAGAAAGCTGTATTTCCAGGCTTTTGAGTCTTGGTATAATGTCCGGGCCTGATGGGAATGAATGGTGATAGGGGTGGAGTCAAGAGCAACTGGGGGTGGAGCCAGAGGCAGATCCTAAACAGCTGTGTCTCCAAGGCCACAGGGCCCTCTCAGCTACGCAACCTCAGCCAGTCAGAAACCCACAGGCAGTGTGCACTGATAAGATTATCTATCTGTTTTAAACAGGGCCTGTCTCACTTTGTAGCCCAGGCTAGCCTCAAATTCACATCCTCCTACCTCAGCTTTCCAAGTACTGGATTACAGACAGTTGCTACCATGACTATCTTTAAAACTTTATTTACAAACATAGGCAGCTGGCAGGCTTTGGTTCCCAGGCTGCAGCTGGCCACCCTGATCTCAGACAGACTGGCCAGTTGCTCAGTCAGTGAGCTGCTGTTTCCTTCTGTCTGGGCATGCTGCCCTTCCCTGGAGAGGCCAGGAACAGAGCTCTGCTCACAGTCATGAGTGGACGTGAGATCGGTCGCTCTCTTTCCTGTTAGCCACCAGCCTCAGAGATTCCACTGAACTGCACTGGGCAAGCTGGGGCTGGTACAGTCTCCAGATGCAGCAAGCCTTGACCTCAAGAGACTCTTACGCAACAGCCAATACTCATCCCAACACCTACTTACCTGCCATGGCAGGGCAAGGGTACCACCACAAAAGCTTGTCAGGCATCTGGGCATGGTGGTACATACCTATAACCCAGCACTTGGAAGACTGGTAAAGGAGAATCATGAGTTCAAGGCCAGCCAGATCTCCATAGAGAGAACCTACCTAAAAAGCAAGCACACTCACAATAGCAGCAGCAACAGCTTGTTAGATAAATGCACCTGGCATGGCAGGCTGAAAGAGGCAGGCAGACACACAACAGCCACCTACCTGTCAAAGACTCTTACCGCCTGCAAGACAGGGATGAGATGCTGAGGAGCTGGACTCAAAAGGAATTAAGATGCCCAGGAAGAGCAGCAAAACCACTGTAAAAAACAACTCCTGGCTCGAGAGATGGCTCAGTGGGTAAAGTAACTGCCACACAAGTGTGAGGATCAGAGTTCGAATCCTCATAACCCATGTAACACCAGACGTGGATAGAAGGCATCTCTAATTCCAGAGCTCCTATAGGGAGAAGGGAGATCAAGACAGAAGAACCCTCACATTGAAGAAAACTTCTGCTGTGACATGGATAAACTGATGTGGCTGTGCTCAGTAGCCGGGAGACCTGTGGCCCTGAAGCTCTATCAAGGACAATGGGGAGCAGCCTGAGCCTGTGGCTGCTTGAGTGTAAATGAAAAGCTGGACAGAAAAAATAAAAAACAAACAAACAACAACAACAACAAAACAAACAAACAAAAAAAAAAAAAAAACAGTGCCTTACTGTAGCTCAATGCAGCTGGAGAAAGTTCTAGATTCTCCATGGCATCCTGGCTAGTCAATCTAAGGGTAAGTAAATGGGGAAAATGTGCCTACACTGTGATTTCTAGAGAAAAACACCCAGGAAAGGGAAGCTGAGCACTGAACAGTCTTTTATGTGCTGGGACTAAACCAAGGAGCTAGCATTTCTTGGCTGATGTGGCTGAAACCAGAGGCAGCTGGATATTCCTGGGTATTCCTGGGGGAAGGATGTTTTCTTCCAGCTCCTATGAGTCATTCTTCATTCCCAGAGCAGGGCCCTACCCGTGAGGCACGCTGGATCTGAGCTTCCCAGAGAGAGAGAGAGGGAGGAGCCCCCTCACCTCCACAGGGTTCCCTTTTCAGCAACCTAGGGCCAAGGTGGGTGACTTCCAGCCTCACTCCTTCTACACTAGCTCCAAGTGCTGCTAAATTCACAAGAAGGCTCCTCAAGTGCCACACACCCATTGCCAATCACATGGTGGGGTGTCACGTCTGGGAGGGTTTTCTGGTCGCAGCACCCTGTACTGCCTATGAGTCTGGTTTGCCTGCTGCCCATCACAACCACCATGCAGGACCACCATGCAGGACCACACAGCCCCCTACAGGAGAGGCTGCACACAGCACACAAAGACATTGTATATTTTCTTTAAAAATCATTTCAGCGCTAAAGACTAAACTCAGCATCTTCTATATGGTAGGCACATACACTACTCCTGGGCCACACCCCAGCCACTCGGAGCCCGTGGGAGTCTAGGTAAGTGCTCCCCTGCTGACACATCCACAGCCCCCAGGCCAGGCTCAGACAACATGAGACCCTGTCTCAGAAAGAACAACAAACAGCAAAACTATGCTGTATCAAAGAGCTTGTTCCTATTAAGATCTACACTTAAAAAAAAATCATTAGGGCTGGAGAGATGGCTCAGTGGTTAAGAACACTGGCTGTTCTTCCAGAGGACCCAGGTTCAGTTCCCAGCACCCACATGGCAGCTCACACCTGTCTAAACAAGCTTATGCAAGGAACTTCAGGGTAAACTAGCTTTTTCTTTATTCAGTATGATATACAGAAACCTGAAAAGTCTGCACAACTCAGTCCAAGATTTTTCCCGCAGCCGATACATGGTGCCGGTGAAGGAGTGATTCCCAGTATGGGATACAGTGAGGTCTGAACAGAAAGTGAGCACTGAACGCCAGCTCACAGATGTGGCTCAGGGTCTGCATTGCAATGAACCCCAAAGAAGCCACTTGTCAAGTCCTGGTGAGAGATAAAAGCCAGGCAGGCATGACTATCTGGCAAGCCACTCGAATGCTCCTCTGGTCTCCAGCTAAGGTGCTCTGTGGCCAAATCTTCTCCACGTCCTTCAGCCAAAATAACAGAACACAGCAAGTGACAGCAGAGGCAGCTGTGAGTCTAGAGGGCGCGCACGTTAGACACTAGGAAGCTTACAATAAACTGAAATCACTGGGTTGGCGAGATGGCTCTGCCGGTAAAAACCGCTCACCTTGCAAGCCTCTTGACCTGAGTTCTATTGCCAGGACCCATAGCAGAGGAAAGAAGCAATGCCTGGAAACTGCCCTCTGCCCTCCACACATGTGCGGTGGCATGCACACCTGTAAACATACACACAAACACATGCACAGGCATACACTCACATACACACAATAGTAATAAATAAAATAAATTTTAAAACCCCAAAAGATCCAAGAGTGATAACAGCCAAACATACAATGCATCTTGTTCTAAATTGGGGGTTTCATTGAGACAGGCTCTTCCATGAAGCCCAGGCTGGCCCACAACTCAAGATCCTCCTCCAGCTACCCAAATGATGAGGCACTGCCACATTCCACCACATCTGGGGTTCTTTTCATGGAAAAGGTCCTTTTGGCTTGTTTTGTTCTTTGAGACAAGGTCTTGTGTAACTTGTTTCAGCGTCAAAGTTGCTCTGTAGCCAGGGATGTCCTACCTCTCCAGTGCTTGGACCTGGGCTCCTGCCACTCCATTCCCAGCTCCCACTCCCTCCGGTGCTCCCTTATTTACCAGCAACACTTTACCAGGAAGCTGGAAACCTGGCAGAAATGACACTTTGAAAACCAACTACAGAATCTCTAAACCAGTTATAACAGGGCCCATTTCCAGGAATCGAAGTAAAAGCATTTTTTTCTATAATCCTCTCATTTTAATATGAAATGCTTTAAATGTAGGGTAATTATGGAAATGAGGCATGGCTGCAATTTGAGTTGTCATTAATTTAGCAAGTTTATTCCTCCGACATTCACAAGATGCAAAAACAAATAGCAAATCACTCGGTCTCCCAACCCCAGCTCCTCTGCTTTCATTTCTGCTTTTTAAAGTGAAGCTGGGTCTTCTTCCAAAGCACCAAGTAAGAACTCCCATTATGTTTCTATGTAGTCTCTATCAGTCCCAAACGGCTTCCATAAGCTCAGGACAAACTCAGGTAGGATACACTACATGACCAACATCTTTCCTATGGACTGCTCTTCTAAATTATATATTATCTAACTACTGAATATGATGGATGGATGGATGGATGGATGGATGGATGGATGGATGGATAGATGGATAGATAGATAGATATGAAATGCTGGCTGTGGTGGTGTATATCTGTGGTCCCAGCAGTCGGGAGGTGGAGGATCAATTCAGCCATCCTTAGCTACAGAGGAAACTGAAGGCCAGCCTGGGTTCCTTAAGATCCCATTCTCAGCAAAAGAAAATCTATAAAAATCTTATTCTTGGGCCGGGCGGTGGTGGTGCATGCCTTTAATCCCAGCACTCGGGAGGCAGAGGCAGGAGGATCTCTGTGAGTTCGAGGCCAGCCTGGGCTACCAAGTGAGTTCCAGGAAAGGCGCAAAGCTACACAGAGAAACCATGTCTCGAAAAACCAAAAAAAAAAAAAAAAAAAAAAACAAAAAAACATTCTTATTCTTTAGGCAATAGACCCCGAGTCCTCAGTGCAAACTGAATGGGTTACATTTTTAGTGCAGAACTGTGCTGGTACCCAATTCACTACATCCCTACAAATTTTCTTGTTTGTTTCTGTTTTCTGGAGACGCGGTCTCCTGTAGCCTTAGCTGGCCTTGAACTCACTATGTAGTCAATGCTGGGTGTGAATCTCTGATCCTCCTGCCTCCACCCACTAGATGTTGGAATTACAGGTGTGCACCATTACACCCAGTTTATGCGTCCTGGGACAGAGCACAGGGCTTTGCGCATGGCAGGCAAGCACTCGACTCACTGAGTTGCAGCCCCAGGCCCCCACAGACCTTTTGGAAGCAACTTTGTAACCAGACAACAGTATAGCAGGACTGACAAGCTTGACACACAACAGCAGGTGCTTCCCAACAAACACAAGAAAGCCTTTCTACAGAAGGGGGCTGTATTTCAGTCCTGACCTCAGAACTGCACAGGCAACAGCTCTCCCTCCCCACCTCCCAGCATGCTGCACTCCAGCCCTCCTCCACCGAACCAACCATCACCCCACTCCACCTGTCCTCAGGCTTTTCACTTGGATCTTTCCCACTCTGAGGCCTTAGGACTGTCTCCTCTTCCAGGTGGCATCTGCTGCCCTCCCAGCAACGAGACTGACCCTCCCAGTCTCCTTCCTTCTGAGCTGAACTAGGTTCCCTCCATGCAGACACTGGATAAGCAAAACCCCAGTTCCCATATCTTCCAGCTTTGACCCCTGGACGAGTTGACCTGATACCCTCTCCTATACCAATGGTCAGGATGAAGCTGTTCACCAACATCCATTCCTAACTAACCTGCCCCCATCCAGCAGCTCCCTGGGGGAGTGCATGTAGGGGACCAGGGTGGAAGACTCCAGGAGAAGAGGAATGCTGTGACCAGCCCTAGAGATGCTTGGCAATGGGAAGAAGTCAGAGGAACTGTCTGTCTTCACAAAGTCAGGCATTTTCAAGTGAAATTCAACATAACATCCAGCTGCTAACTAGTTGCTCAATGGCTTACAACTAATTGGCTAGTGTCAACTGACCAGCTGGCAACAGCAAAGATCCGGCCTGAACCTTTTCATTAGGTCTGAAGCAATTCCTTGGGTAGCAAAGTGGCCATTACAACTGGTTACATTTTTTTCAGGATGCAAGTCTGATGGCTGTGATCTGTAACATTGACCATCTGTCCTGCCCCTTGAGGCAAAGCCCCCCAGTCCCTCTGACTACTAGATGCTGGCATCCAAATAAGCTATGAAAAGTCCTAGTGACGACACATGGAGCTCAGGTAGTGGCTGGCAAAAGGTGCTAACACAGTGCCACACTTCTGTCACCCCAGCACTTGGAGGTGGAGGCAGGAGGATCAGGAGTTTGAGACCAGCCTAATTGAATCACATGGTGAGTTCAGGGCTAGTCAACATAAAGGACTGTGGGGGTGCAGAAGAATAGCTCAGCAGGCAGAACCGATCAAGCAGAGGACCTGAGTCTGATCCCCAGAGCCCGTGTATAAAAGCCAGGCTCGGCAGCACATGCTTATGATCCCGGCACTAGGGAGGCAGAGAAAAGGACAGTCCCCGGGGCTCCCTGGCCAGCTGGTCTAGCCTAATTGGTAAGTGCCAGGTTCAGTGAGAGACCTTGCCTCTAAATGCAAGGGCGATAGCTCCTGATGAATAACGCAGGAGGCTGTCCTCTGACCTACACACACACACACACACACATCTAATCTGATCAAGAGGACAGTTTGTCTCCTGATAGCCACACCAAAAACCAGTTATGCGGCTGTTTTGACCAAAAAGAAAAGATAAAGACCAAACTGGAATTTGATCCAATCTCTGGGTTTGATCCAACAGCCATTTGCAGGTACGAAAAAGGGAATGTCTGCTCGTATCTCTAGAATTTGATCTGAAGAGGAGCTGTGGGACCTGGTGGGGACAAATGACCCTGGTCCTTCGAGGCCTAACTCAGCAAGAGAGCAAGAGAGACATATGGAGCCTAGAGATGGAGGACACAGATCCTGCAGGGCTGGGGAGGTGATGGAGTGGGGAAGTGCTCACTGGGGAGCGGGAGAGCCTGAGTTCCATCCAAAAAACTCAGACAAAAATCAGGGTGGGCCTGTAATCTCAGAGCTAGGGAGGTAGAGAGAGGAGGATTCCTGGGACCCAGTGGCAGGCAGTCTAGCCTAATTGATGAGTTCCAGGTTCTGTGAAACACCCTCTCTTCAAAAATAAACATAATAAAATAAATAAATAAATAAATAAATAAATAAATAAATAAAAAATAACTTATGAGAAACGACACCCAAAGTTGATCTCTGTCCTCTATACCTACTCATACACATGTGCCCCACACATAGTTACATAGACATGCGTGCACGTAAGAAACAGGAGACAGACAGCCCCATGCCTGGACCTTATTTGGACTAATTCTAGTAAATTCAGAATGAAAAATCAGAACATCGTGAAGCAGTGGGGTTTTGAGTTGGTACTGCCAACAGGAGAACTTACTATTTGTTTTGTAGGTGAGATGAGCTACTGTGGTGACCTTTCTCTCATTTGAAAGGATCCTAACCTTCCACAGAGCAACACGACACCTACAGTTTGCATCTAGATTAAGCAAAACTGGGTAGGAAGATATGGCATGGCCGAGAGACAGCAACTGGAGATGCCGGGTGCTGGACACACGGAAGCTCAGCACTCACGTTTTCATTTTTATTTTGTTTCTTCAGTACTAGGATCAAACCTGACCCCTTACTCAGCCTAACCAGGGGAACTCTAAGCAAGTGCTCTGCTGTGGCAGCAGAGCAGGAAGAGCTGAGAAGAAGAGCAGCTTTCAAGTCCAATCAATTCCAAAGTAAACGGTAAAAAGAAACATACGGAGACGATCACCAACACTGACACACAGACACTCACGTGCACAGGCACTGACGCCCACCCAAGGAAGAGGCTGAATCAAACCTCAGACACAAATATGACCTGGTGATGTAGGCCTGTCATCACAGCTACTCAGCAGGTAGAGGCGAAAACTGAAAGTTCAAGGCAACTGTGGACAAGTTAGTAAGAACTTGTCTCAAAATAAAAAATGAAAAGAGGGCTGGAGGGTGTGGCTCAGTGGTAGAGCCCCTGCCTAGAATCCCCAGTGAGGGGCTGGGGTGTGGCTCAGCGGTAGAGCCCCTGCCTAGAATCCCCAGTGAGGGGCTGGGGTGTGGCTCAGTGGTAGAGCACCTGCCTAGAATCCCCCAGTGAGGGGCTGGGGTGTGACTCAGTGGTAGAGCCCCTGCCTAGAATCCCCCAGTGAGGGGCTGGGGTGTGGCTCAGTGGTAGAGTGCTTACTTAACAAGTACAAAGCCCTAGGTTTGATCCCCAGTACCACAAAGGTACACTCCCTCCACCTGCATGCCTGGCAGCTCTGGGTGGTTCTCCACCCAAGGATCAAACACAACATATCAAAACCAGCTATGTGAGGAGACACTTTTCCGACAACAATAACAGAAAGTACTGAAGGTTTGAAGACATACCTCTAGCAACCATCAGGGCTGGATTCTGGTTCCCCTCCTGTGTGGGAGATGCCTGGGAGAGTGTGTGCTGTGTGCAAATGTCACCCATATGGCTGTCACTGTCATCTATCCTGAGGGTGGAGTAGAAGGCAGCTGAGGATGGGGCTGCTTTGGGAGTCAGTGTGGGCGTCCACAAGGGACAAAACCACCAAGCCTGGAGCTACTGCAGCTTGCTGAAGGTGGGCAACGGTTAAGTCAACGAAATTCTAATGCAAAACGGGCTAACAAAACAGGAGATAGGCACAGAAGAAAAAAAAAACTGCCATTATTTCCAAATCACTAATGAATTTTTCATTTCAAGATAAAAATTGAGGGGTATTAAAAAAAGAAAGCGAGCCTTGGGGCTGGAGAGAGGGCTCTGGGGGTGAATGCCGGCAACCATGAGGACCTGACTTCAGATCCCCAGCACCAAGCAAAAGGTGAATGCAGTGTCACTCTCCAGCAACCCCAGTGCTGCAGAGCTGAGTGGGAGCTTCCCAGGACTTGCTGGCTGTCAGTGTAGCCAAGCCAGCAGGTTCCAGGTTCAGAAAGAGACCCTATCTCAAAATATAGAGTGGAGAGTGATAAAGGATGATACTGTGATACCAGAAGCCACCCTCTGACCCCAACACACACACACACACACACAGAGTATACCTGCAATTGCCTTGATCTGAACTCGCTGGAGTTATCTGGATTACTTTCAATGTGGACGTTCTTAATCAGCACTCTAACCCAGAACTTGACAACATCCTGTCCTATCCATGAGACTGTTTCTTTTGGAGCTCCCTATAGTCAAAAACAACAGGAGACCCCCCACCCCTGCCAGAACTGCTCAGCTGGCCTGCTGACAGGTTTTTCTGAAGCAGGACAGACATGACACTCATTTGCTGGTTTTCCTTACGCACACTGGTTATGACTCTGCTGACATGCTCAGAAACACCCCTAAAGTCAAATACACACAGCTGGCCTGGGGAGATGGCTCAGTTGTGTTTGCCACACAAGCATAAGACCTGAGTTCAATTCTTCAAAGTAACATTAAAGAAGCTAGACATGCTGCTGTGGGATCATAAGCCCAGAGTTGAGGAGGCCGGGAGAGGGATAATCCTGGGACTTACTAGCCAGACAACCTAGACATCTAGATTAGGTGAAATGCCCTGTCCTCCAAAATAAGGTGAAGAGTCAATGAAAAGGACATCCAAAGTTGACCTCTGGCCTCCATACACGAACATAGAGTCGGGAGAGTGGGTGCACACACACACACACACACACACACACACACACACACAGCACAGGCACTCTGCACTTCATCTATAGGGCTGCAGGGCTCAGTCGTAAATCACTTCCCTGACAGCTAAGCCACCATGCTCAGACACGTACCCACTACACATGCCAGCTCCTGAGAGACAGACTTCCAGGCACTGCACACACCAACATCGTTTCGAAAATACCAGCCTTGGCCTATTCAGTAGATGAGCAGGACCCTGTGGTTTGAAACCTTGCCTACAGTGGGGAGGAGACAGTCCTGTGTGAAAGAAAAGTCTTTTCTCCAAAAGGCAGGGAGTGGGGCTGGGGAGAATCAGTGAGTAAGCACTCGCCGCACAAGCATGGGGACCTGCGTTTGACTCCCCAACACCCATATAAAAAGCCAGGTGTGCTTTCCTGCAATGCTGCACCCCTACTGCTGTGGGTGTGGAGACAGGAGGATTGCTGGGGCTTGCTGGCTGCCAACCTAGCTCCAGGTTCTGTTTGAGACTCTTCCTCAGGGAATCAGGTGGAGTGACAGAGCAGGACACTCAGTGGCCTCTTCCTCTGGCTTCTGCATGTGTACCCCCACCCCTAACAATACAGTCAGCTAGATTCTGGCAGGGGTATTTGGGACAAGAACCCTAAAAAGATTGTGGACTGATGTGTTCCCAGAACCCGAGTTACAGAAAGGAACCCTAGGAAGGTGGAGAGAATGGTCATCTGTCAATTCTCAGGCCCAAGAACGCATTTAATGGCCCATTGACTGAACAACTCTCCCTCCAGGCAATCTGGCTTTATCTTCTTTCAGTGATGGAGATGAACACAGAGCCTTGCACGAGCTAGAGAAGCATTCTACCACCCAGCTACAGTCCAGCCCGTACACTCTACAGGGACACAGCTTTAAGGTTTGGGAAAAGAAGGTGACATTCCCTCTCACACCCTAACAAGATGAGTCACTGTTGGTGTTCAAAGTGATTCAGTACAGAATCTGTAACATATCTGGACCCTGGGAAGGCAGACACACACAGCAAGTACTCCAGACCTAGAAATGACCCCAGCAAGAACTCCACACTCGGGGTGCTCGTAAACGTGAGTAACGAGACAGACACTCACACCTGGCCGTGAACCTTGTCAAGCGAACACTAGTGAGAGTTAGAAGCAATTACTGAATAGAAAAACAAAGTGCTGGGAAGGAAGTAATTAACATAGCTTTCTCCTGGTAAGTTCTGAAGGTCCTGGACCTCTAGGGTGACAGAGGACTGGGCATAATAGGAGCTTGGAAGAGGGTAAGGTAGGCATGCTGTTGACTATCACAGGAGCAGTATCCTGGGACCTGTATTTCCCACCATGTCTGGGGGTAAATTAGGGCACAGCACTTCCTGCCCAGCTACTAGATTGAAAGCATCTGCCTCCAGACATGCTCTTAGGGCTGGACTGTCCCCCCACCCCCAAGGCAGCTCCCTGGACCATATACCTCCCAGGCAACACTCTCCCAGGCAGGGGTAGGGCGGCTCATCAGTCCTTCCAGGTCCAGGCCAAGGAGTAAACACTGGGGGCCTGACCTACGGGAGTCAGGAACAGGAGTGTACCTGGGTTATTCAGACCACAAGGGTCAGAAGTGGCCCTGGTGGTTCCGGCTAAACGGAATCAGGGTTGAGGGCCATGGGTGAGGGTAGAGTTATGGTAGTTCAAGTTGAGTGGGGTCTTATGCTACCAGGGGTTTAGGTAGAGAAAGCTAAGGGTCAGGTAGTGACCCTGGAGGAGGGGAGTATTTCAGGGCTGGAAGAGTCTGGGGTGACTCAGAGAATCCAGACTGGTGAAGATGGAGATCAGGGGGAGCTGATGGTCTCAAGTCATCAGGGGTCAGAAATGACTTCTAGAGGTGTAGGTAGGGTGAAATAAAGGTTAGGGGTGGGCCCTAGGGCTTTCAGGTTAAGTAAAGTCAGGGGCAACTGCTCCTGGATGGTAAGATAAAGGTCAAGAGTGACCCCAGGTACTGAGGACAGGTGGGATTAGGGGTAACTTGGGTTCAGAAAGTAAGGGATGGAATCATGAGCAACCATCTCCAGCATAGGAGTGGAGGCCAGATGGAATAAAGGAGTGTGTGTGTGTGTGTGTGTGTGTGTGTGTGTGTGTCGTCTCTGTGTCTGTCTGTTTGTCTGTCTCTCTCTCTGTGTGTGTGTGTGTGTGTGTGTGTGTGTGTGTGTGTGTGTGTGTGTTGGAGAGAGACAGAGAGAGAGAGAGGGAAGGGGGTTTAGAATGGACCTCAGTGTTTAGGCCTGTCCAGGGTCGGGGTGACAGAGGGTTTCAGGCTGAGTTGGGTCTGGGTTTGGCCCTACCAGTCAATCAGGGCCCGCCCAGGAATCAGAACCCAGTGAGTTAACAGGCGGGGGTCAGGCTTAGTTGGGTCGTGATTAACATCAAGATAACCACGGGGTCAGAGCCAGGTGAAGGTCGAGATCACCGGTAACTTAAGGATCAGGCTTAGCTGGGTGGAGAAACCGGGTAGCCAGGGGGTCGGAGCCAGGTGGGATCGAGATCAGTATAACCAACGGGTCAGAGGTAGGTGGGGTCAAGACTGGAGATGACTTAGGTAATCAGAGCCGGGTGGAGTCGAGATTGGAGGGGCTAGTTCTTGGCAGGTCGAGATGGGGTAGGGAGTGACCAGGGGCTAGGACCTAGCAAAAACGAGATGGGATGGGGGAACGACCCAGAGGCCAGGCCAGGAGTCAAGCTCAGGAGGTCACCAGGGGTTCAGACCGGACAAGGTCGAGATCAGGGGGTGACAAGGGACCAGGCCGGGCGGGGTCGAGATCAGCGGGTAGCCAGGAGATTGAGACCAGATCCGGAGAAGGTTGACCCGGGGGTGGCGCCGCACTCACTGTTGGGGTAACTGAAGGGCTGGCGCTCCCCGCCTCTGGAAGGCCCCGTCCACGAAGACACCGTTCTTGCCGAGGCAGCGCAGATAGAAGTGAGGCTCCTGGAAGCTGAGCTGCAGGTGGCGCCGGGAGATGAAGCTCGACAGGCCCATGCTCAAGTCCACCGAGCCCTGCGACGAGTTGCGGCCGATGGTGACGCTGGGCTGTCGCATTAGGAACTCGAACTCCCGGCCCTCCAGGCGCGCCAGGACCGGCCCGGGGCTCTGGCGCACGGAGGCGGCGGCCGCGGCCACCAGAGCGGGCGCGGCGGTGGTGGCAGTGGCGGTGGTGGAGGGCACCGGGCCGGAGCCGGGCACAGCGGGCAGCGCGGGCGGCCCGGGCGGAGGCTGCGCCGGCGGCGGCGGGGACGCTGTGGCCGGGAAGGCGGCGGCCGCGGCCGCGGCGCACAGCACGGGGCTGCAGGGAGCCGAGCGCAGCGCCAGCAGGGCGCGGGCGCCGCTGTCCTCGCCGACTTCGGCCATGTTCGCGCAGCACCGAGCGGCTCCGGCGGCGGCCGAGGCGGCGCGGGGCGGGACGGGGCGGGGCGGCGCGCGCGGAAACCCGGGCTGGATTACGGCAAGGAGCGGAGCCCGGGCGCTGCAGGGACCACTGACGCTGCGCGCGCAGCTTCCACCTCGGGGTGGGCGGGTGCAGAGAGGCAGAGAGTCAAAGAGCCCCCTCCTCCCACCCCGAAGTGCGTGCGATGGTGTTTGACTCACCACGTTTTCACGGGTGTCCTACTGGGGCTCAGATCAGTTGCCCAAGGATGCTTGTGATGGTCTCAGCTCATCGCCGATCGCTTCTGCACCGGCTGTTCTTTTTGTGTTTTGCTTTGTTTTTGTTTATAATGATGCAAATTACATTTTATTCACTTATGTATTTACTTGTGGTTCTCCACCATACCGTGTGTGTGTGTGTGTGTGTGTGTAGATTAGAAGGGACAGCTTTCAGGTCTATTCTCTCCTACCCTGTGGGTTCTGAGAATGGAATTCAGGTCGAGCTTGGTGACAAGCATCTTTACCTACTAAGCCATTCTTGTTTTGTTGTCCGAGACTCTATCTCATACCCAAGCTGCCTGGTTTGGCTACCTAGAGCAGGCTGGCCGCAAATTCATGATTTTCCTGCTCCAGTCTCCTAAGTGTGGCTATTACAGGTGTATGCCACCAAGCCTAGCCTTTTTAATTAATTAATTAATTAATTTTTCATACAGGATCTCTGGCTATGTAGCTCAGACCGGCTTCCAACTGGCGACCCTCCTGGCTTAGGCTCCTAGATGCTTGCTGGAGTCACAGGTGTACACTACCACACCTGATTTCCCTTGTTCCTTTTAAGGTGAACAGCTCTGCAGGTTCCTAGAGACTATGGACACCCTAGAGATGGACGGTAGTTGAAAACATTTAAATGGTGAATTTGGCAGCATGTGCATCCCTTGAGAACTTCAAGGTTCTGCATTGGGATGCTAATTAGCCAAGTCTTCCTCCAGGAACACACACATACATATGCGCACCCATGCGCGATTTCTCACACTTAATAACAACTGTGAAGGAGCTGGCTCAGTTGGTAAAGTGCCTGATTCGTTCATCTCCAGGACTGGAGTTCATTCCCCAGCACAGACTTCAAAACCCATTGAGAGCTTCTATAATCCCAGTGCTTTAGGGTGGAGACAGACAGATCGCTGGAGTTCATTGGCCAGCCTGCCTAGCCAATCAGTGAGCTCCACATTCATAGTGAATCGCTGTCTCAAAACAAAAACAAAACCTCGCAAACAACAATAACAAAAAGGTAGAGCTGAGACCGGGCGGTGGTGGCGCACGCCTTTAATCCCAGCACTCGGGAGGCAGAGCAGGCGGATCTCTGTGAGTTCGAGGCCAGCCTGGGCTACCAAGTGAGTTCCAGGAAAGGCGCAAAGCTACACAAAGAAACCATGTCTCTAAAAACAAACAAGAAAGGTAAAGCTGAGCCTTGGTGGTGCGTGCCTTTAATCCCAGCACTTGGGAAGCAGAGGCAGGTGGATCTCAGTGAGTTCAAGGCCAGCTTGGTATACAGAGTGAGTTCCAGGACACCCAGGACTGTTACACAGAGAAACCCTATAAAAGAATTTTTAAAAATAATTATCATGAGAATAGAGAAGTAGGTCCTGCCTTCAGTGAACTTCAGGACTAATGAAGATACAGATATGAATTAAAGACCCATACTAATCAATCTAATGCTCACAACCATGCAGGGTATGTGTTGACAGGGTGCATGTGTAGGGTGCATGGCAGAGTGTGGGGGGGGGGGGGGACAGGTAGAAGGGAGATTTGGTCTGCTTATGATGGGAAGCTGTAAGGATTTGATCCTTAATTACATCATCAGCCTTCGCTGGCTTCCCAGCCTATAAAGAGGGTGAGCCCGCTGTGGGCTCTCTCTGTCCCCTCTCCTCTCCGCTCCTTCCTCCTGTCGGCTCCCTCTCTCCCTCCCTCCCTTTTGTGTCTCTCTGTCTCTGTTTCTCTCTCTCTCTCTCTCTCTCTCTCTCTCTCTCTCTCTTTCTCCCCTCTCCACCCCCCCCCCAATAAAGCTCTAAAAAGGTAACCATGGCTATGATTCTTTTAATCAGCACGATGCTCCGACGGCATGGTCGCTGCGGGCGGCGACCAGCCACGAGGGGCAGCGCTGAGGCTTAACCACCAGCCAGGAGGGGCAACGCCGGGCATAACTAACAGAAGCTCCCCTGCCTACCTAGCTCCCACTCTGGACCCAAACAGGAGAGCCAATCACCCAGTTATAAACCGGTGGTTCTCAGCCTTCCTAATGCTGCGGACCCTTTAACATAGTTCCTCGCGCTGTGCTGACCACCAACTAAAAACACTGTTTTTGTTGCTACCTCACAGCTGTAATCTTGCTGCTGTTATGAATTATAATGTAGAGCTCTGATAGGCAGGGTCAAGAGGGTTGCAACCCACAGGTTGAGAACTGCTCTTAGAAAGGCTACAACTAGGGATCAGCATATTTGAGAGGCCAGGGACAGAAGTTTTTGGTTTTGGTTTTTCTTTGTTTTATCTCCATCTGTTGGGTTTGTTTGTTTCACACCTGGTCCCTTGTAGCCCAGGCTGGCCTCAAACTTGCTCTGTAGCTTAAGTTGAACTCCTGGTCCTCTTGCCTCTGCCTTCAAAAGCTAGAATTACAAGTGTGCACTATCAAGCTCTGCTCAGGTTTTCATTTTCTTTTTCTTTTTCCTTTTTTTAGTACTAGAGTTGAGTCCAGGGCCTTGTGCATGCAAGTGCTTTGCCTCTGAGCTATGTCCCACCCCTTTAACATTATATTTTATATTATATTATATTATACTAATTAGGTGTGTGTAGGTCAGAGGGCAACTCTCCTTCCACCATGTGGGGCCTGGGGAATAAGACTTGGATCCCCAGCCTTGGTGGCAAGCCCCCTTACCCGCCGAGCCGTCTTGCCAGCCTGCCACCACATCTTGTATTTTCCATTTTCAGTCAGGTTTCACCTCATTCTCCAGACTGGCTTTATTCTCATGCTGCAACCTAGACAGACCTTGAACCTGAGCTCCTCTTGGCTCAGCCTTCATAGTAGCTAGGTAGGATTACATGCCTGAGCCACCAGACCTGGCTCAGGGACATGCTCTTCGAGAAACTGAGGCAAAAGAACCTGATTGAGGGGGAGGACAGTGAGAGCAGAGGACAGAAGAGCTAAGGAGCCTCTTCCCAAAGGGAGGATTCTTGAACAGGAGTCCAGAGGATGAGCTGACACTGGCTGGGGCTGGAGACTAAGTGTGGGTGGATGGCTTCCAGCCAAGGAACGTGCATGCTAAACACTGGAAGTCCTGTGTCCAGGAGGGATGGACAGAAGATCACTGCATCAGGGAAAGAACAGCCAATCCATCTGAACTAGATGAAGGAAAGGAGGCCTGTGTAGGACCCCAAGAGCGGTGAGAAGCACACCATATGCTTGTAGTGGAGTCACCCTGGTTTGTAGGGGGTGTTGTCTGTGCCTTACCCTGAAGCACTGCCCCTAGTGAGGCAGCAGGTAACTGCTAGGTACCTGCCCCGCCCCCTGTGCCGGGCGTGGCCCAGACGGGAACCCCTTAAGACCTGGGATGACATATGTGCTCCTGTGCTCTCTGTCTCAGCTACCTCGTGGGCTTGAATGCTGGTGCTGTGGATCAAGGCAGAGCTCTCCTGAGAACCGAGGTGGACCGTGCCCCACCCCTCCAGGATTCCTTGACCAACTCCTTTATTCTTGTTGTGAGTTAAACTCCGAATAAATTCCTTTGACCATCAAATAGATTCTGTGGAATTATCTCATTACTGGATGCCGTGGAACTTGACTAAAATAGCAGTCAAAGTGGCTGTGGGATGCTGATTTGGAAACTGCTCGACTAGGTAAAGCAGGTGTAAGGAAAAAGATGGGGAAAAACCAAGGGTTCCAGAAATATTGAACACACACACACACACACACACACACACACACACACACACACACACTTTTTCTTTTAAGTTCGGCACACACCTGTAATTCCATTGCTCAGGAACCAGAGGCAGGAGAATCTCTCAAGAATACTAGGTCAGCCCAGGTGACATAGTGAGAGCCTGCCACAACCAACCACCTGTTATGGTGGGGCGATGGCTGTGAAAGCGCGAAGACCAGAGTTTGTTTCCTAGAACCCAGGAGACAGAAAAAAGCCTGCACGGTGGCATGCGCTTGTAATCCCACCACTGGGTTGGTGGAGGCAGGAGGATTCCTGGGGCTCGTTGGCCAGTCTAGCCTTAGAGGGGGGACCCTGTCTCATAGGAGGTGGATGTCATTTCTGAGGGTGACACCTGAGGTCTTCCTGTCTCCATAGGCATGTGCACACACATACACCTGTACATACATAATGTCCCTGCACTTATATGTGTGAAACTTCTGTGTTACCATAGGACACTGAATCTCATTTCTGGCCATATCTAAAAGAACTGAAAGCAAGGTGTGTGTGTGTTCATGACAGCTTTACTCACAATAGCTAGAATGTGGAATGAAGTCAAGAATTTAAGCTAGCCTGGTCTACAGAGCCAGAACAGCCAGGACTGTACAGAGAAACCTTGTCTTGAAAAACGGAAGGAAGGAAGGAAGGAAGGAAGGAAGGAAGGAAGGAAGGAAGGAAGGAAGAAAAAGAAAAAGAATTCATACACACACACACACACACACACACACACACACACACACACACTGCACATACATCTAAGGGAATATTAGTTAGCCTGAAAAAGGAAGGAAAAAATGTGATGCCTGCTGCAGTGTGGACGAATCTTGATGACACAATGCTGAGTGAAATAAAGCCAGACCTGAAAAAACACAGGGTCTTATGTAGCCCTGGAACTCACCATGTAGCTGAGGATGACCTTAAACTTCTAGTCCTCCTGCCTCTACCTCTGAGTGCTAAGACGGCAGGTATGTGTCACCACGCCCAGTTTGGGCAGTGCTGGGGCTCAACCCTAGGGCTTCCTGCATGCTAGGCAAACACTCTACCAACTGAGCTACAGCCCCAGCTCCTACCGTAAACTTCAACAGGGCCCAAAGACTGGTCATGGTCACAGAGGCTAACAACAGAATGGTGGGAGGCAAGGGCTCTGAGCAGGGACTCGTGTTTCAGTGGAGACAGAACTTCCGTGTAGAAGGCGAGAGTTGAGGTGGATAGTGTTGGTGGCTGCACAGTCGTTGCTTGTTGTTATCTGGCTTTCCTTAGACAGGGTCTTAACTTGTAGCCCAGGCTAATCTGGAATTCCTCTTGTAGCTCAGGCTGGTCTTGAATTCATGGTGATCCTTCGGCTTCAGCCTCCTCAGGGCTGGAATTACCAGCCACTGAGCCCGATGGGCCTGATGGTTGCACCACAAAGTGAATTTAAAATTTTTATTTTGTGTGTGTGTCGGGGGGAAGGAAGGGTGATGTAGGTATACCTGTGTGTGCAGGCATGCACCCCGCCCCACTCGTTCATGGGAAGAAGCCGAAGGACGCTGGGGCTCCTGCTCTATGACTGTCTGCTTTTGTTCCTTGAGACACCGAACCTGGAGCTGTCTTGGTGGCTAGCGAGCCCCAGCCATCTCCTGCCCCAGTCCCCACAGTACTAGGGTGATAAGTGTGTGTCCAGCCATGCCTAAGTTTGGTGCTGGGAATTTGAACTCCGGTCCCCATTCCTGTACAGCAAATGCTCTTCTTACCCCCAGAACCATCTCCCCAGTCCTAATGTGGACATTTCAGTGCCACTGAACCACACACTTAGAAGTGGCTAATATAACATATTTCTGTATGTTTTATATCAATATAGCTGAACCAGACAAGGCTAAAGAGGACAGGAGGGGTGTGTTGGGTCCTATAAGGATTTGGTAACTGGATGTAGTGGTGTATGCCAGACATCCTAGTATTTGGGAGGCAGAGGCAGGAGAATGGCCAAAAGTTCAAGGCCAGTCACACAACAGAAGAGGTTGAAGCAGGAAAAAACAAAAGATAATTTTCTTTTCTTTTCTTTTCTTTTCTTTTCTTTTCTTTTCTTCCTTCCTTCCTTCCCTCCCTTCCTTCCTTCCTCCCTTCCTCCTTCCCTTCCTTCCTTCTTCCCTTCCTCCCTCCCTCCCTCTGTCTCTTTCCTTCATTCCTCTCTCTCTCTCTCTCTCTCCCCCCCCTCCACCCCTCTCTCTTTGTTTCTCTTCTTCCTTCTCCTCCTCTATCGAGGAGGAAGAAACCGTATAGTAATGATATCAAGAGCTTTCAAAGTCAGCTCACACTGACCTTGGCAAGTCTAGACATCTATTTAATTGTCTGCGATTCCTTTTTTCCTTACACAGTGATTCATTGGCTATATTGACAGCTACCATAGAGAGGGCAAGAAAAGAGCCCGTTTTAAAAAGGGCCCTTGAACAATGAAAATGTGGGAAGCTGAATTCTTCTCTGGATCCTTTTGGGTCTAGAGGACCTGCTTAAGCTGTCTGACAAAGCTTGCACTCTATAAAGAAAAGAGAAAAGGCCTGCTGCCAATAAAGAGCCCCCACAATCCCTAGCACCTTACCTTCAGCAAAACCTCAGAGCTCTCAGCAGGATCCAAAAGAAGCAGACCTAACTCCTGTTACAGAGCTGTCCACAAGAAAACTGCTGTATTGGCTGATGGTTTTATTTAGTTAGTTAGTTATTTTCACTTCTTTGAGACAGGATATCATGTAGCCCAGGCTGGCTTCAAACTTACTATGTGGCCAAGAAGGACCCTGAACTCTTGCTATTGGCCCCCCACCTCCACCTCCTCAGTGCTGGAATTGCCTGGAATTGCGAGCATGCGGCCCCACACCCAGCTCGTGAGGTGGGAGGGCTGGAACCCAGGGCTTTGTGTGTGCTAAGCAAGCACTCTACCGACTGAGCTACACCCCCACCCCTCCACCCCCAGCCCAGGGAGATGTTTGAGGCTGGGTCAAAGAGGTAGTAAAGTAGCTGGAGAAACTATCCAAACAAAACAAAACAACAAAAACCCCACAAAGAATATGAACAGGCATGTCTTTGAGGAAGATATTTGGGTAGGAAGCAGGCATACGAGGAGCAGGTAACACACTTGCTGTGCAAGCCTAGCCACCATAGTTTGACCCCTAGGGGCCACATTAAAAAAGCCTGGTGTGGGAGTGTGTGTCTTTAATCCCAGCATTCCTAGAGAGATGGGAGGCAGAGACAGACAAGCTGGCCAGCAGCTCACAGACCAGCCAGGAAGCAGAAGAAACAATAGAAAAATTTCCTTCCCAGGGTAGAAGGTGAGAACTGAGTCCTGAAAAATTGTCCTCTGAGCTCCACATGTGTGCTATGGCATGTGCACCTGCATGCATACAGGGAACACACACACACACACACACACACACACACACTAAATTTTTCAAAAGAAATAACTACATTAACAAAAAAAATCATCTTTAAAAATTCTAGGGCTGACTCAGTGGTTAAGAGCACTGGCTATTCCTCCAGAGGATCTGAGTTCAATTTCCAGCACCCACATGATGGTTTACAGCCATGTGTAACTCCAGTCCCAGAAGATTTGATGCCATCTTCTGGCATCCACAGGTAGTGCATACACATGGTGTACAGACATACATAGAGACAAACCGCTCACATACATAAAATAAAAAATAAGTAAAATCTAAACAAAAATCTAAACAAAAGCATAGAGATGCTTAAGATCATTAGGAAGCAAATTAAAATCACAATGACTATTACTACATATCTCTTCACACTTCTTTCCAAAGCCCACAAAATCGACATAGGTGATGAGAATGGGGAATAATTGGAACATTCCCAGGTTGCCGATGCAATGCACAGAGGCAGTACCGCTTTGAAAACAGTTAGCAGTTTCTTTTCATTTTTTAAAATTTTTTAAGATTCATTTTTATTGCATGTGCACTGGTGTCTCCCCTGCCTGTGTTTCTGTGTCAGGGTGTCAGATCCCCTGGAACTGGAGTTAATACAGACAGTGGTGAGCTGCTTGGCAGTTTCTTATAACTACAGTCAAAGACAGAGGAGATAGTGAATAAGAATGTTTTCTGTGCAAGCCTAAAGACTTGAGTTTGAATCCCCAGTACTCATTTAAAAAGTTGAATGTGGCCATGCTTAAACCCATAACCCCAGTGCTGCCAGGGTAGAGGTAGGAGGATCCCTGGGGATTGCTGGCTGCCAGCCTAGCCCCAGGTTCAGGGAGAGACCCTATCTCAAGGGAATAAGATGTAGAATGACAGAGCAGGATGCCTGATGTCCTTCTCTGGCCTCCATGTATTTGCAGGCACATATGCCTTCACACATACGGCCATATACCATACACACATAAAATACACACACATAAACAACATTCACATTTCAAGATATTTGTCACACACACCCCCATGCCCCTGCCAAACAAAAATTTGTACTGAAGTCAGGCCTGGTGGTAGAGGCCTGGAGTTACATAGGAGACTGAAGCAGGATAGTAAACTCTAGGCCAACCTGAGTTACCTAGTGAAAAATCTGTCTTAAAAATTAAAAAAAAAAGATAGCTTAGTGGTGGTGGCACATGCCTAAACCCAGCACTTGGGAGGCAGAGGCAGCCAGATCTCTGAGTTAAAGGTCAACCTGGTCTACAAAGTGAGTTCCAGGACAGCCAGATAGGCACAGAGAGACCTTGTCTCAAAAAAACATGGTAAAAAGTGTAGGTCAATGGTAGAGCACCTGCCTAGAATGCCCCAATGAGGGGCTGTGGTGTGATCCAGTGTAGAGTACCTGCCTAGAATCCCCCAGTGAGGGGCTGGGGTGTGGCTCAGTGGTAGAGCACCTGCCTAGAATCCCCCAGTGAGGGGCTGGGGTGTGGCTCAGTAATGGATTACTTATTCTGCCACACTACAAAAAGAGAAAAAAAAGAAAGAAAAGAAAACAAGTTGTGTTGTTGACCCAACAACCTGCAGGCAAATATTGCAATTACTATTAATTCATAATCACCCCAAGCAGGAAGCAACCCAACCACATCTGAATTAACAAAGTGTAGCACCGCCGGCGGTGGTGGCGCACGCCTTTAATCCCAGCACTCGGGAGGCAGAGCCAGGTGGATCTCTGTGAGTTCGAGGCCAGCCTAGGCTACCAAGTGAGTTCGAGGAAAGGCGCAAAGCTACACAGAGAAACCCTGTCTCGAAAAACAAAAAAACAAAAAACAAACAAACAAAAAAAACAAAGTGTAGCACCATATTACGCAAAGGAGTATACTGTAGCAAATATGGATTCACAGAACCTCAGAACTGCATGGCTGAATCCCGGGGCACTCCATGTGGTTTCTGTGACCTTCAGGTAGAAGCACAACAATATGACATAGAGGAGTGGCTGGCAGCAGCTGGCATCAGCTGGAGGTCTAGGGACAAGCTGACCACAAAGTGACACTTAGGAACTGGCAGGAAGGGCTAGAGAGATATTCACCATGACAATTTACACCTTTGTATAGTTGTCAAAAGGAGGGAGAACGGGGTTGGAGATGTAGCTCAGTGGTAGAACATTTGCCAGGCATGCACAAGGTTCTGAGTTCAAGTCCAGCACTACACCCCTCCCCCAACACACACAGAGCTTTGCACTAAAAGGAATTTTACTGGGGCTGAGGATGAGACTCAGAGGGTAGAGTGCTTGCTTGGCATGCATGAAATCCCGAGTTCCTCCCCCAGAACAGCATAAGCCAAGCTACATGAAATCCTGTCTGGAGGAAAGAAGAGAGAGGAGGCAGAAGGAGAAAGGAAGGAAGTGGGGGCGGGGGAACAAACAAAAACTCTCTCACACACACAAATAACTTTACTTAAATCTCACCTTCACTTAACATTTTTCTTTTTAAGAACCTGGAGCATATGTGTTGATAAACCCCAAATACGGCTTAAGAGCTATGCTATCAAGTTCGGACGTCACTAGCCACAAAGCGCTGCTTAAAATGACATTGTAATGGAAATGGAATACAATTCCACTTTTTGGGCTGGAGAGATGGCTCAGAGGTTAAGAGCACTGGCTGTTCTTCCAAAGGTCCTGAGTTCAATTCCCAGCAACCACATGGTGGCTCACAACCATCTGTAATGAGATCTGGTGCCCTCGTCTGGCCTGCAGGCATACATGCAGGCATAATACTGTATACATAATAAATAAATAAATCTTTTTAAAAAAAACAAAAACAATTCCACCTTTCCATGGCATGAGCCACACTTCAAAGGCCCAGCAGACACCTGTGACTAGTGGCCACGTGGTCAGGACAAATGAAGAGTATGTCACTGTACCAAGTCCCACCAGGCCCTGCGACCCTCCCCCCTCCTTTCCTCCTTATTCTCGTCTTCAATACCTATGTTCCTTTTCTTCTTTCATATTTGAGAGAAAGTCTTGTATAGCCCAGGCTAGGTAGGTTCCAGCTTGTTATGTAGCAAAGGATAGCCCTGAACCTCTGACCCTCTTGCTAAGATGGCAGGCATGCCCACCATAAAATTTACATAGTGCCGAGGATCCAACCAATAGTTTGTGTGTGCTAGGCAAGCATTCTACAAAGTAAGCCACATCCATCCCGCTCCCCATTTTTTTTTTTTTTTTGTTTTGTTTTTGTTTTTTAGACAGGGTCTCACTGTGTTGCCCCTGGCTGGTCTAGAGCTCATTATGTAGACCAGGCTGGCTTCGATCTCCCAGAAATCTGCTTGCCTCTGCCTCTGTCTCCTGAGTGCTGGGATTAAAGGCATATGTCACCATGACTGGTTCTCTTCCTTATTTTCTGTCTGCATCTGGCAGGCTGGCCTGCAGCTCAGAGGCCTCCAGTCTCTGAGTTGCAAAGCTGTTTTCTTCAGAAGGAAACGTCCCTTGTAGGGGGCAGTGGGGAGACTCACAGAACTCAGTGGTGTGGTACCAGACTCCCCAACATCACCTTTCCCTGACAGAGGTTACATAAGCATCGAGTCCTCCCTGGGGAAGAGGACACACTTCAGAGGTGTAGCACTGGGAGCCCAGAGATGGACTGGGATGGGCCTTCCATGACACAGCTTCCTGAGCCACCCAGACACTTATGAGGGCTCATGTTTCTGTGAGAACCCCCTTACCCAGGCTCTTGGAAGGGACCCCCCTCTCACCCGTACTCCTATGGAAACCCCAATGAACTCATTGTCTCACTAAGGCAGACTTGGATAAAATGGTTTCTTCAGTTTGTTGTCAGTGCTCTATTTTTGGCTCTTTGAGTTTAGCCCTGGATGGTTTGGAATCCAGAATCCCCCTGCCTCAGCCTCTAAGTGCTAGAATGCCACACTCAGCTTTTTAATTTTTTTTTAGCTTTTTAATTTTTTATGTGTGCATACATGGTTGTATGTGTGTATGTGCACGCATGTGTGTGTGTGTGTGTGTGTGTGTGTTTGTGTGTGTGTGTGTATGTATGGTGTGTTGCTAGGGATGAGACCCAGAGCCCTGTGCATGCTGGACAAAAACCTTGCCAATGAGCTGCACCCTCAGCTTGAGCCCTCCATGTTTAGAAACCACCACTCCATACTCTCACCCTAAAATGGGGAGCTGAAGCCATGCTTCAACCTTCTTGTTGACCCCTCCTTTTCCTGTCTGCTAGATGTCATGTCCTGCTTTTCAGAACCTTCTGGCATGTACGGTGTTACTTCCTGACTGTTCAGGGAGACCCTAGGATGTTACATCACACAAAAACCAGAGGGAAATAATTTCTGTAAAGAATTGACAAATGTGTTACTAAAAAGACAGAGGTCAAAGTGTGTGCACATGTTTCCCCCATGTACATATACATGTGCCCCCCCAGGTGTGTGTGCACTGCCCCCATGTGTGAGACACAGAAAAACCCACTGCAGAAACACTCCTTACCTGTTAGAGAACAGCCTGAAAATCCTATTCAGCTCGTTCCTCATTGCTGCTCACTTGTGTTCCTTTAAAGTTACCCTGCATTTAGAACTCAAATGAATGTTTGAAACACTGGCTCAAGAGATGTCTGACTCCAGTGCTACAGGACACGTGTTCAAACCAAGGCACGAGGGGAAAATACCCTTGCCAGAATATGTTGGAACTCAGACAAAGGGAGAACTGGGTGTCGGTGTTTTTGTGTGACAGTTATCTTCAAAATTATTTTTCCCTTTCTTCTGCTTTTTAGCTTCAAAATCTCAACCCTCCTACCTCAACCCCTCCATACCATGCAAGACTTCAAAATCCTCCTCCTCTCCTCCTTCCTCCCTTCCCCTCCCTTCTCCTCTCCTCTCCTCTTCTTTTCTCTCCTCTCTTCTCTCTCCCTCCCCCTGCCACCCCCCCCCCGTGTGTGTGTGTGTGTGTGTGTGTGTGTGTGTGTGTGTGTGTGTGTGTGTTTATGCATGTGCTCATTGGATTCATGGAACTGGAGTTGCAGGCTGTTGTGAGCTGTCTGATGTGGGTGCTAGGAACTGAACTTGGGTCCTCTGCAAGAGCAGTCCCTTTTCTTAACCACTGAGCCATTTCTCCAGCCTCCTTTTTTTTTTTTTTTTTTTTTTTTTTCCTTTTTGAGACTGGGTCTTGATCTATAGCACAGGCTAGCCTGAAACTCTCAATGCACCTGCCTATGCATCTTGAGTGGTGGGAGAGTAGGTACATGTCACCACACCAAGTTTGCCAGGCACGGTAGCACACACCTTTAATCCCAGCACTCAGGAGGCAGAAGCAGGTGGATCTCTGTGAGTTTGATGTCAGCTTGATCTACATGGTTTGCTCAGACCAGCCAATGCTACACAATGAGTCTTAAAAAAAAAAAAAAAAAAAAAAAACCAATAATAATACTTTCTTCCCTTCCCATCCTCCTCTCCCTTTTCCTTCTCATACTTCAGGATGGGGGCCATGGCTGTCCTAAAGTCCACTCCTCCTGCCTCTACCAAGTGCCAGGATTATAAGCATGAGCCACCTCATTCAGCTCCAAAAATCTTAAGCAATAAGTATAGCTCATCTCACTGTCCCTAAGAGTCAGGGATTCAGGAATGACCTTGGTAGGTGGGTTTGGCAATAAGTTGAATCAGCATATTGGCCAGGGCTCCCCACTTCTAAAGTTTGCTTGACCGTGGAGGCTTGGTCTACAGGCTGTGTTGTTTTCAGAAGGAGGCCATGTGATCTCTCCACTGTGGCAGCCAGCTGCTGACTCCTGAGTGAAAAATGCAAGCAAGAGTGAAGAGGGAGACTATAGAAATGGCTCAGTGGGTAACATGTTTGCCACACAAGTGTGAGGACCTGAGTTCAAATCCCCAGAATTCTGTAAAGCCAGATCTGATAGGGTGCATCTGTAAACCCGGTGCTGGTACGGCAAGATAGGAGATGAGACAGGAGCCTCCCAAGAAGCTTGAAGACCAGCCATCCTGCCATATGCACCAGTGAAAACAAGGAGACTTTGTCGCAAACAAGGTGAAAGGTGAGGACCAGTGCACTAGGTTGTCCCCTGACTGCCACAACTCTGCCATGCCACATGTGTTCCTACCATTATACACAAACATATACCTATATAATATCACACACACACACACACACACACACACACACACACGCACACGCACACGTTCAGAGAGAGATTGGGTAGTGAAGTGAGTGAAGAGGGGCCACAGGTCTTTTATGACACAGCCTCAGAAGTCAGGTTCCGTACTGAGCTTAGTGACTTGGGCTTGTCATTTTAAAACGCTCTTGGGACGGTGAACTGGAAGGTCATCCATGAGTTTGAGATACATAGTAAGTTTCAGTGTAGCTAGGGCTAAGGAGTGAGATCCTACCTCGGGGAAGGGAGGGGCATGTAGAAATTGGACTCTGCCATGTTGTGGTACCGTAGGAGTCCAGCCCAACTCATTATGGGATAACACAGGGATTCCAGGAGGGGAGTCAAGGCAGGGTTCATGTTTCATGCTCTCGCTCAGCACCCAGACTATATGCTACTGATGGTGACCGTGGAAGCAACCCGAGGAAGTCTACACTCAGCTTAGATGGAGATGTGAAGCAAAGTATCCTGGGCTGCCCGGGTTGGTGCAGACCCCACAGGCACAGCGGTGCAGTGGGAAGGACCCAGCTGCAGAATGGCTCCTAGTGCTACTGAGCTGGAAGTTTTAGGAGCAAGGACTCCCCATCAGCAGTTCCAGGAGATCTAATGCCTCTGCAGGGCTTTGTGGATTCCAGTATGTATGTGGTATTCATTCGTAGTCTCTCTCTCTCTCTCTCTCTCTCTCTCTCTCTCTCTCTCTCACACACACACACACACACATGCACAAATAAAACTAAGAAAAAAACAAAGAAAAAAATGAAAAGTCAGTGGCATCCAACTGTGATTGTTATCCTAAGATTTATTTATTTTTATGTGCATTTATTTATTTGTATATTCATTGATGTTTTGCCTGCATGTATGTCTGTGTGGGGGTGATGGATTCTCTGGAATTGGAATTACAGACACTTGTGAGCTGCCATGTGGGTGCTGGGAATTGAACTTGGGTCCTCTGGAAGAGTAGCCATTGCTCTTAACTGCTGAATCTCTCCAGCCCCTATATTCCTGTTTTGTTTTGTTTTGTTTTCCAAGACAGGGTTTCTCTGTGTAGCTTTGGAGCCTGTCCTCGAATTCACTCTGTAGACCAGGCTGGCCTCGAACTCACAGAGATCTTCCTGTAGAGGCATGTGCCATCACTACCACGTGGCATGTTCCTATTGTTTTAAGTGAGAAATTTCTGCTATTTGCTTTTTAAATTACATTATTTGTTTGTTTGTTTGTTTCGTGCCATGACATGAACATGTAGAGAACAGAGAACAACTTGTGGGAGTCAGTTCTCTCCTTCCATCATGTGGATCCCAGGGGTGGAAGTCAGGTCATCAAGCTTGGCAACAATCAATGTCCTCTACCCATCTCACCATCTCATCAGTCCTGTCAACTGATTTCTTTTAAACCACTCCTGCCTTTTTAAAAATGTCTATGGCTGCCTTACCTGCACGTGTGTCTATACACTATGTTTGTGCAATGCCTGCCGAAGCCAGAAGAGGGCATGGAATCCCCTAGAACTGGAGTTACAGATAGATGGTTGTGAGCCACCCTGTGGTGCTAAAAATTGAACCCAGGTCCTCTGGAAGAGCAGCCAGTGCTCTTAACCATTGAGCCATCTCTCCAGTCCAGTCTATCTCTAATGGGCAGTGGGGTATAAGTCAATGAGGGTTCTCTGTGCTGATCCATGCTTCTGTCTTGTTCACCTCTCCGTTTGTGTTTTATCAGAGTGGGGTCTAAGAGGTGGCTGCTTGCTTCCTCCCATTGTATATGTTCCCACTTTGGGGGTGAATCAGGTTGATCTGTGTCCATTTTATTCTGTATTTTGTTTTGTTGAGGCAGGGTTTTGTGTAGCCCAGACTGGCTTTGAGCTTGAAGGTGAGCTTCGGATCTTCCTGTTCTCATCTCCCTGAGAGCTGGGATTACAAGTCTCCATTGGCATGCCTGATTTATAGGTGCTGGGGATTGAACTCAGGGATGTGCTACATGTTGAGCAAGTGCTCTACCAACCAAGCCACATTCCCAGACTCTCTGCCTTGTGTGAACGCCCCCACCCCACCCCCACCAGGGGTTCTGAGTTTATAGGAGTCCTAGACAGGGAAGGTAACATGGAACTGGGGATGGCTGAGGGTGCTTTGGTTTGGGGCCATGGAAATCCAGCCCAGCCAATTTAAACAAAAGGGGAATTCATTGGCCTGATACTGGGTAGTCACAGAAGAGCCAACATCCAGGCTCTGGAAGAGGCTGGAGCCAAGGTTGCTGTGAGATTTTCAGCAGCAATTCCCACAGCCGGCCACTGAGGATGCCCTTCTGGGATTAATCAGCTCCGAGGTTTCCGTTCCTTGCATCAGTCTCCAGTGGGGAGAGGCCGCTTTTCTCAGTGGAGGTTCTGAGACAGGACCCCTCCAAAGGTGGAAAGTGGACAGGCGCTTTAGCACGCAGCCCCTCCGGGCTACCCACAGAGGGCTGGCCCAGGCTCGAAGCAAAGTCTGGTTGCTGTTAGCTGAAGGAGGAGGGGGTGCTGAGCAGGCAAAAGGAAAGGCTGGCCACAGCCTTGTTCTGACGATTCCCTTGGTGACCTGTGGAGAGCTCTGGCAGGGCGTCTTTTGTCTTCTTTTCATCTTTTAAAACCTTTAGCGGTGGGAACATTTAAAATACACAAAAGAGCCCAGTGAGGTGGCTCAGGCCTGTAATCTTAACACTGGAGATGTGGAGGCAGGGATGCTGGAATTCAAGGTTTCCTTCAGCTGTGCAGCCAATCAGAGGCCAACCTGTGCTACAGGAGACCAAAGGAGTAGGGACCAGGATGGCTCTGTCGGCACCCCTGAGGATGAGTTTAGACTCTCAGTATTCACACAAAAGCCAGGTAGGTATGTGTGGTGTGTGTCTGTACCAGGCACTAGGAGGAAGGGGCTGGCGGATCCCTGGAGTTCACTGGCCAGCATCCTTGTCGGATGGGGGCTCAGAGAGCAACAGTGTATCAACAAACAAACAAACAAAAACAAAACAAGGTGGGGTGAGGAAGCCAGAAGTGAGTGAAGAAGACACGCTACTGATCTGCGGCCTCCACACCTGCCATGGACACACACAATACACAGACATCACACACATATATATCAGAGGGCCAACAAGATGGCTCAGTGGGTACAGGCACTTGCTGTGCCAGCCTCATGACCTGAACTCCATCCCTGTAACCCACATAACAGTGAAGGAAAGGTGGTACATGCTCTTCATTTGAAACAATGCCTCTCGCTGAACCTGGAGCTCACTTATCAGCCAGACTAGCTGGCCAGAGAGTCCCTGGGATCTGCCTGTCTCCATCCCCATTCCAGTGATGGGGTTACAGATGTGTGCCACCTTGCCTGGTTTTTACATGGGTGCTGGGGATCGAACTCAGTTCCCCATGCTTATGAGCCATTTCCCCAGTCCCTGTTGGCTGCTTTCTAAGAACAAGTTTTGGGAGTTCGTACATGTTGCATGTGTTAGCAATTAATCCGTTATGTGGCTGAGAATACTTTACTGGGTGAATATTCCACAGATTAAAAACTGGTGCTTTTCACAATTTCATGCAGATATAACACACTTTAATCTCACCTCCTGTTAGCTTCTCTTCCTTCCTCCCCTTCCACTAAACACTTCCATCTCCTCAAATCTCTCTCCTACTTCTGTTTCTACTTTCTGATTTTCATTTTGGCTCACTGCATTTAATTAGGACTACTGACCTAAGCATGGGCTGGGAGTGCCGTGGGGGTGGGGGTCGGTTAGTTGATTCAGCAAAGACAACTTACCATGTCTACACCACAGAGAAATATGGCCACCACCACCCTCAACCCAGCCCCAGCAACTATTAACTGCCAATAGCCCCTGAGGGAAGAAGGGACCTCATGAGCCCTTCTCCCATCTTGTTCAGGTCTTGTGCAAGAAACCACAGCTGCTGTAAGTTTGTGAGTGCAGTCGTGATGTCCAGCAGACAGTACGTGCACAGCTTGCCTCTGCTGCTACGATGCATGCTCCAGGCAATCCTGGAGCTTCCCGGTGATTCTGCTGTCTGTCTTTCAGCTCATCTCAGGAGTGTTGGGATTAAGGATGCACACCACTGCGTCCAGCTTGTTTGGTGGGTTCCAAGGATCAAACTCAGACCCACTGGCTTACACTAGTGCTTTTAGCCGCTGGACAGTCTCCCTGGCCTTGCACGGATTTCTAAAACATCCACCCACTGCTGATGGACACATGGATTGCTTTCCAACATTGACTTTGTGAGTCACGGTGTGGAGCCTTTCACATGTGGTTTTGTTTCTCTCTAGCAGACTCCTAGGGAGTGGGAATGCTAGGTTACATGCAAAGTATATGCTTAACATTAAAGAAATAACCAGACTGTTTTCCCCAGTGGCTGCAAGCTGTGACATTCTCAGCCATGGAGGACCGACATTCTCTTAATCCCTTTGAGTCTGTTTCTCTTCTATTTTCCATCCCCCTTTTTTCAATTTATTTAAGAAACTGGGTCATTTGTTCATTAAGAGTTTCCCACAGTCTGACTTCGGTGTTATGTCACAGTGTCTGAGTTCAACTAAGCTACACACGCACACAAAAGGTTTCTGGTAATTTACTCAGACCTATGCATGAAACAAAATAAAAGTAGGCTTAGTAAAAGGAAATTGGATAACTTGTAAATAATGACTGAAAACACTAGAATTACTCTGTGGATAAAATCAGCACAAAACATAACCTCCAAAGCCTCTGGACAAATTCAGCTATTATAGTTCTGAGCCCAAACAAAGGAGGGAGAACCTCCACAACCATATTCATTGCCCCCAACATAAAAACATGATGAGTTCTGTCTGTTAATTGTGGGCCTGGGATCCTCACTGCTGAGGAGATAGATATGGGAAGATCAGAGGTTCAAAGTCATCCTGTGTTACATGCTGACTTCCAGATCAGCCTGGGCTACATAGCCAGGTCTTGTCCTAATAAAAACAAACCAGAGCAGAATTGGATGCGATGAAGCCACATCTTTTGTGCCAAATATTTGTCCCATAGTTTATTTCCAGCTTTGTTTTTGTTCTTTGCTTTTTGACACAGGGTTTCTGTGTGTAGTCTTGGCTGTCCCAGAACTGTAGCTCTGTAGACCAGGCTGACTGCAAACTCAGAGATTCACCTGCCTCTGCCTCCTGAGTGCTGGGATTAAAGGCATGCACCACCACTGCCTGGCTATCAACATTGTTCTTTTCTTATATCCACTATGTCTTTTATTTCTGTACTGAGGAAGGACACTGAATAAGAGCAAATATTTGGGCTGGCAAGATGGGCTCAGTGGGTAAATGTGCCTTCTGGGAAGTGTGATGACCTGAGTTTGATCACATGCTGGAAGAAGAAAACCACCTCCCAAAAGATGTCCTCTGACTACCACACATGACACATGTCAAAAGCCTCCATAAATAAATAAAATGTAATAAAATAAAACAATTTAAAAAGAGCAAATGTTTGTTCCATCCCAGTTATGGTGATGTATACCTGGATTCCCAGCACTTGGAAGGCCATAACAGGAGGATGCAGAGGTCAAGACCAGTTTAGGATACAGAGTAAGTTCCAGGCCTGCCTGAGCTACAAAGTACATTTGAGGCCAGCCTTGACTTCATAAAGAAACCTTTCCTTCCTTCTTTCTTTCTTTCTTTCTTTCTTTCTTTCTTCCTTTCTTTCTTTCTTTCTTTCTTTCTTTCTTTCTTTCTTTCTTTCTTTCTTTCTTTCTTCCTTCCTTCCTTCCTTCCTTCCTTCCTTCCTTCCTTCCTTCCTTCCTTTCTTCCTTTCTTTCTTTCTTTCTTTCTATTTAAGATTTATTTTCTTGCCAGGTGGAGGTGGCACATACCTTTAATCCCAGAACTTGGGAGGCGGAGGCAGGTGGATCTCTGTGAGTTTGGGGCCAGCCTGGTCTACAGAGCAAGTTCCAGGACAGTCAGAGCTGTCCTGGAGGAACAGCTCAAAAATGGAGGAACCCAGTCTCAAAAAACCAGTATACATGTATCTGTGCACATGAATGCAGGGTCCATAGAGGCCAGAAGAGGACGATAGATCCGCTGGAGTTTTAGAGAGTTGTGAGCTACCCTCTCAGGTCCTCTGTAAGAGCAGCAAGTGTTCTTATCCACTGAGTTATCTTTCCAGCTCTATAGTTCCAGAGCCCCTGAACTGTGACCTTGGATCACAGTGGGCACTCAGAAAGCTTTGTTGGATGGATGCTTGAGGATGAATTTGTAGTCTTTGTGAAATGCAGGATTTTCTCTTTTTTTTCTTCCCCTTTCCCTTTTTGTACATTTATTTATATTTGTGTGTGTTGTGTTTGTGTGTGTGTGTGTGTGTGTGTGTGTGTGTGTGTGTGTGTACATTGCTGCAAGTCGCAGAAATATGAAGTAGGAATTCAGCTGACAATGGCAAAAGCTAATACCTGACAGAGCAGGGCTCTTCCAGAGGATAAAGCCAAAACTCAAGGAGTATTGGTGGTTCTGGCTTTTGAATACTAGCTGTTTCCTGCAATGAATTACTTGTATGCTAATATAGTTTTCTCATTTGATTCTTTTCTCAAGAACTTCTAACAGTGTGATTGATCATTTATTGGGCACAATTTCCCCTATACAATTGGAGTATTTGGATAACATCCCCCAACTGTGTTGACAACAGTCACAGTCAAGACCTCCTTTTTTCAGGCTTTTGATCCCCCTGTTTGGCTTTAGACTCAGAAGTCTACCTTTCTGTAATTATCTCCATTAGCAAGCATCTGACCAGGGGCATCTCCAGACAAAAGCATTTTTTTTTTTAAATCTGAGATACTTCTCAAATGTCCAAGGACAGACTGCAGATAGATAAGCATTCAGAGTTGCTAGTCTCCTGAAATAAGGTAAATATCCATACTGAGACAACTGCCAAGGCCAGGTAGATGTGAGGTACAAAGCTTTGTTCTTGTGCAAATTAAGCTTAAGCCTTCCTTTCTCTAATAGCCCAAGTCCCCCTTTAACAATTAACTCAGAACAAAAGGGCTTTTACATAACAGGTACATCAAGCTGTGACACAGGCTACCTAGCTACTGAGTACACTTCCCCTGCTCTGCCAGAAAATGGCACAACCAAGATAAACTGAGACAGATAAGGCTCCAAAGGGAAGGTCAATTTTATTTTACTCGTGACTTATAATGACATAAAACTCCTAACATTTTACCTAACCACTTCTAAGAATATAGTTTGAGCACACAAATTCTCCTTTAGACCTTTTAACTGATTTTAGCCTTTAGTTGACCCCACCTCCTTTAATCGCTCCCCTTTTGGGTTGTAAATGAAGTGGACAATCACTGCTCTTTGTGTGGATCTTTTCACCTCTCTTTATGATCCTGAATGCTTTGCATTGCATCGTCAAAGTATTACTGCCTCTAAGTGTATATTATACCAGTGCCCCAACAGCACAGAGAGAATTTGTCTTATAAGGACGAAGATGGAAAAAACTTAGATAGAACAATGAGAGAACAGTAGAAGAAGGGACAGAGAGGAGCTAAGTATGAGAACAGAAATGAATTTGTAGCTAGATTTTTGACTTAGAAGAATAAAGTGAATGGACTAAAGAGCTCAGTGTGCTTTAGATTCATTTCATATAGCTAAGATTAGATCTGCAGCTGGTTGTTAGATTCTTCCACAGACTCTGGGAAAAGACTATTAGGGGATGAACCACAATAGTCTTTTGATAATAGATGTCTCAGTGCAAATGTAGTGGTCAGAAGACAGCTTGCTGGAGACATGTCTCTCCTTTCACCATGTGGATATCAGGGATTGAACTCAGGTCATCAGGCTTGGCAATCAGTGCCTTTGCCCACTGAGCCATCTCATGATCCTTGCCTGTCCTGCTTTGAGAGGCTCATTTGTGTATTATTCGTGAGTATGGTGTATGCACACTTGTGTGTGTGTGCACGCACCTGTTCTCGAATGTGGAGATGAAAAGGAGAGCATCATTGTTTTCTTTTATTGTTCTCCACCTTAACTTTTGAGGCATGGTCTCTTTTTGAACCTGGAGCTTATGCTCTTCAGCAGGGCTGGAAGGCAATAAGGCCTAGGGCTCCTCCTGTCTCTGCCCTACCTTTGATGCTGGGGTTACAGGCCTGGCTTGTTATGTGAGTGCTGGGATCCAAGCTCTTGTACCCATGCTTGTGCAACAAACACTCTTAATGGCTGAGCCATCTATCTAGTCCCTCTGAGAGGCCCTTTAAGAAAGCAGGTCCTGGGGCTGGAAGGATGACTTAGTGCTTGAGAGCTCTTACTGCTTTTTCAGAAGATCCAAGTTCAGTTCCCAGCATCCACATGGGATAAAACATAGCTACCTATAGCTCCAGCTCCAAGGAGATCCAATACCCTCTTCTGGCCTCCATGGGTACCTGCACTCACATAAATATATACATAGCCTATGCAATTTTTCCGTTTTTTAAATAGATGTTTTATCTGCATTTAAGTCTATGTACTACAAGTGTGAAGTGTCTGCAGAGGCCAGAAGAGGGTGCCAGACACCCTAAGACTGGTGTTACTGATAGCTGTGAGCCACCAAGTGGACACTGGGAATCCAATTCATGTCCTCTGTGAGAACAACCAGTGCTCTCTGCAGTCTCCTAAAATAAATCTTAAAAGGAAAAAAAGAGCAGAACATAGGTCCCTGTCTGTGACCTTTCCCTTGGGGCTGGAAGCCACAGTTCCTGGGAACTTCTCCCACCTGAGTGACTCTCTCAGTTAAAACTTGTTCTTTCAGGCCTGCATCCTAGGCTCCCCAACACAACAGAACAAAGGGGCTCAGGTCACTTCCAAAAATAGACACCAAGAGAAAGAGAGAGCCATTTATATGTGAACAAGTCCTGCAACATACTAGTTGTTTTTAGCACTAGAGAGGGAACTCACAGCACAAATGCTTTACCACTGAGCCACACCCAGCACCTCACTGGGGGATTCTAGGCAGGTGATCTACCACTGAGTCACACCCCAGCCCCTCACTGGGGATTCTAGGCAGGGGCCCTACCACTGAGCCACACCCCAGCCCCTCACTAGGGGATTCTAGGCAGGTGCTCTACCACTGAGTCACACCCCAGCCCCTCGCTGGAGGATTCTAGGCAGGTGCTCTACCACTGAGCCACACTTCAGCCCCTCACTGGGGGATTCTAGGCAGGAGCTCTACCACTGAACTACATCCTCAGCCCTTTTGTTATTTTTTTTTTTTTTTTTAATTTTGATACAGGGTTTCACTAAATTACCTAGCCTGGTCTTGAAATTGTTCTGTGGCCTAGGCAGGTCTTGAACTTGTGATCTATTCTCCTGTCTCAGCATCCTGGGTCTTGGGGATCACAAGCCTGTAATCATAGTACTTTTTGGCTTGATGCTTTGTGATGCACACAGTGGATCACAGAGGTCTATCTTTGGGGTAAATGTGGCTGCTCATGTGCTGGTGTAGGGATACAAGACAGAGTCTGGGAACAGACCCCTGGGGTTCCAGTGGCTCCCTACCTATATAACCATGCATAAGTTACTTAGTCAGGGCTGGAGAGATGGTTCAGAGGTTAGGAGCATGACCTTTTCCAGAGGTCATGAGTTCAATTCCCAGCAACCACATGGTGGGTCACAACCATCTATAATGCATTCAGGTACCCTCTTCTGGTCTGCATTGCAGGCACACATGCAGGTAGAACACTGTATACATAATAAATAAGTATATCTTTAAAAAAATGTTACTTAGTCTTCTGCACATCCCAGATTCTCAATTTCATGTAATGATGTCATGTGACTAGGAAGCTGAAGTATCCCAGTGTATGTAAGTTCACGATATACATATTATTTATTCATTTAAAACTGAAACAACTGTTGTCCAACTATGGGAAATTCTCCAGGAATGATAACATTTGCCTGTGATCCCAGCACCTGGGAGGCTGAGGCAGGAAGATTGTGAGTTCAAGACCATTATTGAGTAATAGTGAGAGGAGACCAGGCTGAGCTATCCAGAAAGACCCTGTATCAAAACAACAGCAACAGCAACATTGGTCAGATGTGGCTATTCTGCATTAATTTCAAATGATTTAACCCAAAGTTATAACCAAAACTTCAGTTTTAGAAAAATGGAAGGGTCATCTAGATGGCTGAGTGGTTAAGGGAACTTGCCACCAAATCTGACAACCTGAGTTTGATTCCTGGAGCCCACAGGGGAGGAGAAAGCCAATTCCCACAAGTTGTCCTCAGACTTCTATCCATGTCCCTTGGCATGTGTGCTACCACTACCACATAAAATAAATAAGCAAAGTAATAAAAATTTAAAATAAATTAAACATGAAAAGAACAGGACCCAAGGGAGAATTCAATGACGAACCTTCAGAACTGGGAACAGGAAAGGCAGCTTTAAAGACAGTGGGAAGATGGAGTTAGAGGCTAGTGGATTCCATGCCAAGGGCAGCAACACCTTTTTTCTTACTATTTCCTTTTGTATTTTTGAGAAAGTGTCCTTGTGGGAGACTGTGGGAATCCAGCTCCTACCTTTCCCACCTTTCTAGGATTCTTAGGAGGAGGAGAGAGGGATAAGAAAATATCAGATAGAGAGACCTAGATGACGAGAAGAAAGACAGAAACACAGGATGGCTTCGGGGAAGGCCTGGGTCAATACCCAACGGCCTCGAAGGTTTATTCAAAAGTTTTTTTATAACATGCCAAGGGGAGAGGCAAGAGACTTCCCCCTTGTGAGATCAAAACGCACCATACAGCCAAGTGCAGACCCTTCCAAACAACTGGTAAACACACCTGTGGTCAAATCATCTCCTTATGCAGCCCTGTTGGGTAAAGCAAGTCTGATTTTCTGACCCTGAGTAATTTGGGCCTCCACAGGTTCTACCATGCAGCCCAGGTTGGCTTTGAATCTGAAGCCTCAGCTCCCTTTTCTCCCCTGAATGTGGGGATTGCAGATGTGAACACCACACATATTGCCCTGTTTTGGAGTGAGCAGAAAGTCCACAGAATTGCCCACTTCTGGAAAGAAACATGTCACCTTGGGAAGGAAGTGGAATCTGTGATGGCCTGGTCTCCAGCCTGGCTTCTGGCCATTTAGAAACAGCAGAGCTGTGCTAAACACATAGAGCACTGAGATAATTGGAAACAGATGAGGTGCAGCCTCTTGCTTTGACTGTTCCTTACAAAATGCAGCCTGTAACAACCATGTGGTGTGGGGAAGCTGTGCTAGGCGGGCGAGGTTTGCCAAGGATGTCTTGTACCTATGGGTACTATTTTTTCCTGCTATGTAGCCTATTAATGCTTCAGGGAGGGGGAGGACAAGCTGGCTAAGAGTCTCATAAGGTTTAATTTAAAAGATGAACTCTAGATGACATCATTTAATATCTCTTTTTGGGGAGTGTGAGGCTATAAACACACAAGTGTGTGCATGGGCATAAGCAGAGACCTCGGATGGGAAGAGGGAGCTCAACTGAGAAAATGCCTCCTCCACCAGATTGGCCTGTAAGCAAGGCTGTGGGGGCATTCTCTCTCTCCCGCCCTCCCCCTGTCCGTCCATCCGTCTGTCCCTCCCTCCCTCCTCCCTCCTCCCTCCCTCCCTCCCTCCCTCCTCTCCTTTTCTTTTTCTTTTTGAGACAAGGTCACCCTATCCAGCTCTGACTTGGAACTCACTTATAGACCAGGCTGGCCTCATACTCAGAGACCTGCTCTGCCTCCTCCTAAGTACTGGGATCAAAAGCAAGCACCGTCACACCCTGCTAGCATTTTCTTGATTAATGATTGATAAGGGGGGTGATGCCACTCCTGGGCAGGTAGTCCTGCAGGAGGAACAAGCCATTAAGCAGTGTCCCTCCAGGGTCTCTGCTTCAGTTCCTGCCTCCAGTGTTGTCCCGAGCTCTCTCCATAATAAACTGTAAGCTGTAAGCCAACTAAACCTTTCCCTCCCCAAGTTACTTTGGGTCATTGAGTTTTATCACAGCAATAGAAAGCAAACTCTGACAGTGATAGCTAGCAAGTTCTAGGGATCCTCCTGCTCCATCCTCAGTAGCACAGGAGTTACAGGCACATGTGGCTTTTCTAGGTGGGTGCTCAGGATTCAAACTCAAGTCCTTATGTCCGGTGAGCATTTTTATCCACTGAGCTACCTCCCAAGTCCCGCCCCAGCCCCCGCCAACCTCCTTTTTAAATCTATGTCAATGCTATGAAACTAAAACAGCTGTTGATGTGAGGGGGCATTGGTAGGGCTCAAACTCAAAATTCTGTGCTTGCTAGGCAACTATTACCAAATTTACTCCCTCAGCTGTAGCTGGCAAAGCAAAAGGGAGTTATACAGCTTCATTGGCTCTGAAACCTCCCTTCCTAGCTTTTCCCTCCTACAACATTCTGTAGTTGTTTCCTCTGAATTGAAATATTCTCTTGTAGAGAGAAGGGGCAGGGGCCAAGAAGGCTCAAAAAACTCACAGGAAACTTGTATGACTCAGGATGATCAAGAAACTTACAGTATTCATGAGGCTCCTCCCTGAGATTAGATAAGTGGTAAAAAATTGTGACAGAAAAGACTCTTCATCGGCGAAAAGACTCTTCAGCGAGCTGCCTGAAAGGTGCACAGGGTTTAGCTCCAGGCACTCAGTTTTTGAGTCACCTGTGCTGGGGTGACTTTTCAGTGATGCAGCTGCCTTTCCTTTGAGTCTCCATGCCCTGGGAGGAGCCCCATGAACTCAACTCATCAGTTCTCTTACGAGACTCTGGTGAAACTGTTTCTTTGGTTGTCATTGTGCCTCCCCAGAAAATGTCACTTAATCAGTAGTTCCACTTACTCCAGCACATCAGCAAATATGACCCACAGGCACACAGATCATTTACCTGCAGAGTTTATCTGATGCTCCTCCTGGATACGAATCGTTGTTCAAATGACAAATACAGGAAGCTTGTCCCAAGGAAGGCCGCCACCCGAGACACCCTGTCCTCTGGTCAGAACTCTGATGATGGCTGTGTGATCTTAGGTATGTTGTGGCGTGGATAGTGGATGGGAGCTGCAAGGGCAGAATGAATCCTGCCCTTCTCCCTAGTTAATGGAACTCTTATTTCGCCCAGAGTTGTAAAGGGCTCAGCCAGAAGACCATTCCAAGAGCTGGAGAGATGGCTCACCAGGTAAGAACACTTCCTGTATGTTGGGCATAGCAATTGGATGAAGCAGACAGTGTTCTTTAGGTATGGATAGCAGGAGTGGACAAAGTTAAGTACCTGGATTTCTTAGGGGAAAGGGGTCTGCCTGCTGCTGCTGATTGTGAAGGGCCACAAGAGGATTGTTTTCCCCAAAATAAAGAAAAATGACAGGCGAGATTGAGTTGCTGCTACATAAAGGAACTGATGAGGCAAGGGTAAAGTTTTGTGAGGATGTCAAATTTTGAGAGACAGGAAACAGGTAGAGAGTCAAAGGGAGGAAGCAGGAAACAGAAAGGCTTTCCTTTCTATTCAGCCTTCCTACCTTTCTCTAGTGCCACTGGAAGGACCAAAGAGAGTTAATTGGCTGAACAAAGATAAAGAGTGTAAGCTCAGCTCCAGGGAAGGGAGAGCTGCAACAGAGCAGCATGTTTGGAGCTGGGAGAGGCTCTAACTAACACACTGGCGTGATTCTGACTCTCTGCACTGGACGAATCACCTTGCCAATATTTGTGGTTCTTTCCTTAGCATCCTTACCATGCAACCAAGATGATGTTTGATTTTGTCTTTTAAACTTTGTGAGTGGCATGCATGCGCATGTGGAGGTCAGACAGCAACTTGTAAGAGTTTTTTTGTTTGTTTGTTTGTTTTTTGTTTTCTGTTTTCCCCTTCCATCATGGAGGTCCCAAGAATCACACTCAGGTGGTCAGGCTTGGCTGTAAGCTGGCCCACTGTTCTAGATCACATGTCTAGAAGCAGGTCCGCTGGGTCATACTCTATGCTGGGGTTCATTTTTTTGGACACACCAGGTAAGAACACTTGGACACACTAATCCTCAAGGTGCAAGCTGACCTGCACCTGGCTGTGGTCCTTCAAAGTCCCCCTTGCTCTCTATCTGTCTATTAACCCCCCCCCCCCGGGGCTCTAAACACATGTCATGCTGGTTTTCTTGAATATTTTCATGATTCTATTGTTGTTTAATCGCTTTGCATTTGGATATATGTTTTATAAAGTGTTTATTCCAGGATTTGGCCTGATTTTCTATTGGGTCTTGCAGGGTATTTTGATGTTACTGCTGTTTTTACCAGGCAAAGCTGAGGATGGAGCCTGGGGTCCTGGACTTGCTGTGGTTTGATGTGATGATGTTTTCTTAGGGGCGTTATTTGAAGAATTGGAAGACTGCTCCTTGTCGGTAATAATGTGCTGTGAATTCTGCCACTCCATGGGTTTAATTTTCAATTTTGGTTGCTGTACTGTCATGAAAGATCTTTAAAAGTTATTTATTTTATTGTGTGCATGTGTATGCACACATTCGAATATGTGTATGTGGGTGCACATGTGTGCCTGTGTATGTGGAGGCTAGAGTCACTCCAGATATTCTTCCTCAAGAGCTGTCCGTTCTGTGTTTTTTAAAAAAATAATTTATTTATTTTTATTTTATGTGTACTGGTGTTTTGCCTGAATGTATGTCTGTGTGAGGGTCAGATCTTGGAGTTACAGACAATTGTGAGCCACCATGTGGGTGTTGAGAATTGAACCTGGGTCCTCTGGAAGAGCAGTCAGTGCTCTTAACTGCTAAGCCATCTCTCCAGCGTCACACTTTGTTTTTTTTTTTTTTTTTTTTTTTTTTTTTTAAAGATTTATTTTATTTATCATGTACACAGTGTTCTGTCTGCATGTATCCCTGCAGGCCAGAAGAGGGCGCCAGATCTCATTACAGATGGTTGTGAAGCCACCATGTGGTTGCTGGGAATTGAACTCAGGACCTCTGGAAGAACAGCTAGCACTCTTAACCTCTGAGCCACCTCTCCAGCCCCCCACACTTTGTTTTTGAGAAAGACTCTTACTGGGCATTTGCACTTGATTAGGCTAGGGTGGCTGGCCAGTGAGTCCCAGGGACCCACCTGTCTTTTTTTTTTTTTTTCCATTTATTTATTTATTTTTCTATTATCAGCTTGATACAGTATAAATTCCTTTCCTACAGGACAGGAACATAGTTGAGCATGTATCTTTGTGATATGATTGAGCATTCCTTGGGTATCTGCCCAAGAGTGGGATGGCTGGGTTTTGAGACAGATTGATTCCCAATTTTCTGAGAAACTGCCATACTGATTTCCACAGTGGTTGTACAAGTTTGCATTCCCACCAACAGTGGAGGAGTGTTCCCTTTGCTCTGCATCCTATCCAGCATAGACTGTCATTAGTGTTTTTGATCTTAGCCATTCTGACAGGTATAAGGTTGTATCTCAGAGTCATTCTGATTTGCATTTCTCTGATGATTAAGGATGTTGAGCATTTCTTTAAACATCTTTCAGCCATTTGTGATTCTTGTTTTGAGAATTCTCTGTTTAGCTCTTTAGCCCATTTTTTAATTGGACTGTTCAGTATTTTGATGTCTAGTTTCTTGAGTTCTTTATATACTTTGGAGATCAGTCCTCTGTCAGATGGACCCACCTGTCTTTTATACCACTGTGACCAAAATACATAAGGGAACAGCTTCAGGGAGGAGTTACTGATTATTTGGGCTTTCGGCTTGAAGGGCCCTGTCCATGGTTGCTTGGTTGCAGACACTTAAACAGAATATCATGGAGATATTCTGAGAGCATGTGGTAGGGGAATTTCTTGGCTTTGTGGTTGTCAGGAAGCAGAATTGAGCACCAGTGTTCATCTCTCTGACTTTGGAAGCCTTGTGACCAGCTGCGTCATGCTCCTGCTTCAATGCCTCCCCTCCTCCCCGTCCCTGCCCCACCATGGGGGACTATAGTGTCCTACTGTGAGTCAGAATAAGCCCCTCCTTTCCTAAGCTGCTCCTGTCAAGGTCAAAGTAACTGACAGAATGTGTGGGACCTGGCACTTGCTTAGGCTAGGTGGGCTGGCCAGCAAGCTCCAGGGATCCATCTATTTCCATCTGCCCAGTGCTAAGACAGCAAATATGGACCACTGTGCCCCACTTTTTTTTTAAAGTGGGGTGCTTGGGATCAAACTCAGGTCCTCATGCTTGTGCACTGAGCACTTTATTGGATTCTCTGTGTTGGAGCAACATACAGAGTAACGTGCAAAAAGCTAAGAACGGTAGGTGTTTGGGAACAGTGGAAGGAGAGATTTCTTCAGATGGGTGTACAGGCCAAAGGTAAGGAGACACCAAGTCTTAAGTTGCCGTTCTTTCTGGTACAGTGATTACATGTGATGTTTGGGGAAGTGGGCAGTCACACCCATGTCTTGTACAGTCATTCGGAAGGCGTGATTGTTTTGACTGAAGTCATGCGATGCCAGCTTGCTCTGAGATGTGGCCTTACTGAAGTGGACCAGTGAGGAAAAGGCCTTATTAAAGACGGTTGTTACCAAGCAACAGCTGGGACGTCAAGGATGGAATAAAAGGAGCTTAGATGGGGAGGAACGACGTTTGAGAGCCGTTCTGGTTTCTGTGTAATTTCACCTTAAAATACTTCACTTCTCTCAGTGAGAATCAGCATATGTTCACTGTAGAGAGGCAGGGAGTAGACACAAAGAGAAATGAATCTCCAGCCTCCATGGTGGCAGCTTGGGGACTTCTGGATGAGCGTGGCTGGGTGTTCACCTGCTGTTTGACCCAGCACATGCTAGGACAGCCCATTCACACACCTGGGTTGGTTAATTTGTGTGCCAACTCCACAGCCCTGTTAGCTAGTAAAACAATTTCTGAGTGTCTTTCTAGAATTGATCAGTGTTTAAAAATATCTTTTATTTGTTCTTTGAGCATTTTATATATGTGCTGGGCATGATGGCTTACTCCTTTAATCCCAGTACTTGGGAGACAGAGGCAGTAGATCTCTGTGAGTTCAGGGCCAGCCTGGGCTACATAGTGAATTCCATGCCAGACAGAGACACATAGTGAGGCACTGTTTTAAACAAATCATAAATATATTCAATACATCCTCTCCATTCCAGCTCCCCTACTACTCTCCCCAAATCCCTGCAACAAACCCTTCCCAACTTCATCCCCCTCCTTCATGTCCTTTTCCTATGTTTTTGTAACCCACTGTGGTGGTCTGAATAAGAATGGTCCTGATAGGCTGATAGATTGGAATGCTTAGTCATCAGGGAGTAGCACTGTTTGAGAAGGATTAGGAGGTGTGGCCTTGTTGGAGTAGGTGTGGCCTTGTTGGAGGAAGTGTGTCACTGGGGGAGGGCTTTGAGGGCTCAGAAGCCCAAGTTGGACCCAGTGGCTCTCTCTCTTCCTCCTGTCTGTGCCTGAGATATAGAACTCTCAGCTACTTCTCCAGCACCATGTTTGCCTACCCCCTGCTGTGCTCCCTGCCATGGCGATACTGAAATCAACCTCTGAACTATAAGCAAGCCCAATTAAATGCTTTCTTTTATAAAAGTTGCGGTTGTCATGGTGTCTCTGCACAGCAATAGGACATCGACTAAGACACCCACTGACTCTAATTATTGTTGCCAGCTGGAATGCTGACTGATCTAGTTGGTTTGAACTTGAGCTTGTGTAGGGCTTATGAAGGAGACCACAGCTGAAGTGAGTTCACGAGCACAATAGGCATGGCATGTCTGGAAAAGAGCATCTCACACTCCCTCCTTGTCCTCTGCCTCCCACATTCTTTCTCCCTCCTCATCTGTGATGCTCCTTAAGCCTTAAGGAGGTTGATGTGGATGTCCCATTTAGGGCTGAGTACTCAACAGCTGCTGATCTCAGTGCTTGGACCAGTTCTTAGTCTCTGAATCGACGGCTGCCCACTGCAGAAAGGGGCTTCCCTGGCCAAGGCTGAGAGCAGCGTTCATCTATGAGTGTATTAGTTACTTTTCTATTGAGATGAAACACCATCACCAAGGCAACATACAGAAGAAAGGGCTTATTTGTCTTATAGTTCCAGAGGGATATGAGTCCGCCACAGTGGGGGATAGTAGCAGCAGGCTCTCAAGAAAGCCATAGGCCAGCAAGCCCGTGGGAAGCTGAGCAAACACTACCTCATTGGCTCATGAGACCATCGTGAAATGTATTTCCCAGGAATTGGAGACTTTGGAGCAATCCCACTTATATATGAGAGACACAGTCAGTGAGAAGGGATTCGGCCCAGGACTCTGCATACGCTGTGATATGTTCAGGGCAAGAGCCTGGCTCCTCTTTCTTCTCCAGTCTCAGCCTCTCCTCTGGCAAAATGAAAGGAGCTGGCCAGGGTTGGCTCCAGCGCTAAAAGGGAAATGATGGCGGGGTGGAGAGATGCCTCTTACCAAGGACCTGAGTCCTAACACCCACACTGGGAGGCTTGCAGCCTACCTTCCAGATCTAGGAACCCAACACCCTCTTCTGGACTCTGCGGGCCTTGTACTCAGGTGCACAAACTCACATGTAGACATAAACATATGTACATGAATTAAGCATAAAACAAATCTAAAAGACAAATAAGGTGAAGAACAGGGGAGATACCAGATGTTGGCCTCTGGTCTCCACATACATACACAGAGACTCACCTCATTTCCCCATAACCCTCCAGAAGCCAAACATAACATTTATTCATGACTGGACAATGTAACATTAGTTATTAGTTAACACTGAACACTAGGGGAGCCGAAAACAAGCTGTGACTTAAGGTCATATCCGAAGAAGAAAGGAATGGAATTTTTATTTCTTTATTTTGCCTTTCTTTAAATTTTCCTCTCTCTTCTTCATTTCTTTAGGAAGTGGGACTTTTTTGTTTCTTTTTGCCCATTGTGGACCTTAAAAAAAATCATTCAACCAGGTCTTTTTGGTTCCTAAAAGGATAAGGGAGGGGTTGTATGCAGGCGAGGGCCCTAGCTCATCCACATTGCTTTCCTGGCGTTCCCAGGGCTGCTGGTCACGTCCCCCCCATCCCCTGCTCCCACCCCCTTCCTTCCAGCTAGGCTTCTCTTGTTTGTTTGTGTGAGTCTGGGAGGCCCCGGCATCTATCCTGTTGGCAAGGACTTGTGGGGCTGAAATCTTTCTGCTTGGGTCTCTGCGGAGCTCTTCCTGCTTAGAAAAGAGGTTTTTGTCCCCCTCCCCCTTTTTTGGCCTCTGAGGCACCAGGGGAGTGATTAATAGAAGGCTACCTCGAGATTTCAATAGGGCCGCAGCGTGAGCTCCCAGGGCCGGCAGGGCCTTTGTTCCGCAGAAATCTGCGATAAAGCCTTGGTGGCTGCCTACTTGCAATCCAAGGTCCTCATTCTGTCTGTGCCAGGCCAATCTCACGACCTGAGCAGCTTGGGAAGGTCAGGGCTGGAGCTGGGGCACCGAGATCCTGGATTTCTTTTGTGAGACCCCGCAGAGGGAAGATCATGGGTGAGGGCGGGGCTGATCGCCATGTGAGTCTTAGGTAAAGGAGACTGGAGGCTCCTTCCCTGGGCTTCTGTGATAGAAGTGTGCCAGAAAAGATGAAGGCCTCTGAATGGGATGCAAGACACAGAGTTCGACCACTGCTAACCTTAGACAGGGTATGAGGTCGGCCTAACACCACAGTAGAAGCTGTGGGGACTTTGGGGCTCATGGGAAGTGATGAGATTGGATGGCCTATGACCGGAAGGGGACATTAATCAGTAAGTGGGATGGTCCCATGGGGGGCTGTAAAATGCGATTGAACAGGGGCCACTAGAAGGTTATTATGGCCCCACGAAAGCAAAGATCAAATGGAACATTTTTAAATTCTCTCTTTTTCTTTTTTCTTCTTTTTGTAGTGCTGAGGATTAAACCCAGGGCATCCACATGCCAGGTATGCTCTCCCCTGAGCCACACCCCAGCCCCTCACTGGGGGATTCTAGGCAGGTGCTCTACCACTGAGCCACACTCCCAGCCCCTCACTGGGGGATTCTAGGCAGGTGCTTTACCACTGAGCCACACCCCAGCCCCTCACTGGGGGATTCTAGGCAGGTGCTCTACTGCTTAGCAACTACCCTTATCCTCTTTTTATTTTGCTTTTGAGTAAAGGTCTCACTGAGTTACCTGGGCAGGCCTTGAACTCACTCTGTCACCTTGAATTTGTATCAACCTCCTGAGGAGCTGAGATGTTAGACCTGTACCACCAGCCCCAGCTCCTTCTTTCACTTTGGTTCCATGTTGGCATGTAGACTATCAGAGAATACTGTCATCTGTGGCCAGGATGGGTCCCCACCTCAGCTGTTTTCCCATATGTCCTCTGGGAATACTCTCACAGAAGTATACTTCACTCATCTCCTAAGTATCTCAGTATTTGCACCCTTTTAGTATGTGTGTGTTCTTGTGTGTGGGTACACGTGAATTTACAAATGTGTGTACGTGTGTCCTAGTTAAGGTTACTATTGTGGGGATAAAACACCATGATCGCAGCAAGTTGGAGAGGAAAGGGTTTACTTTACTTGTCTTACACTTCCACAGTGCTGTTCTGTTCATTATCTAAGGAAGTCAGCACAGGAACTCAAACAGAGCAGGGACCTGGAGGCAGGAGCTGATGCAGAGGCCATGGAAGCTAGTTACCGGCTGTATTTGGAATTTTCTTTGGGCCACCAACCAGCTCCCAAATAAAGACACAGAGACTTGTTAATTATGAATGCTCAGCCTTAGCTTAGGCTTGTCTTACTAGTTCTTTTAACTTAATTTAACCTGTTTCTATTCATCTACATTTTACCTCAGGGCTTTTTACCTTTCATCCTGTATGTCCTACTTTCCTGCTTCCTCTGTGTCTGCCTGTCTGGCCCCTGGTGTCTCCCTGATGTCTCCCTGGTGTTTCTCTTCTTTCTTCCCTGAGCCTAAATCCTCGTATTTACTCTCCTTGCCTGGAAGTCCCGCCTATACCTCCCCCCTGGCTATTGGCTGTTCTGCTACTGGCCGTTCAGCTTTTTATTAGACCAATCAGGGTGCCGTAGGCAGGCAAGGTAAAACAGCAACACATCTTTACATAAGTAAACAAATACAACACATCTTTACACAGTTAAACAAATATTCTGAACAACTGGCTTTCTTCTCATGGCTTGCGCAGCCTGCTTTCTTATTGAACCTGGAACCATCAACCCAGGGATGGCACCACCCATCATGGGCTGGGCCCTGCCCCATCAATCACCAAGAAAATACCCTTGAGGCTTGCCTATAACCTGAGGCATTTTTTAAATTGAGGCCTTCTCCATTCTGACGACTCTAGCTGTGCCAAATAAAACTAGACAGCACAATGTGTAATAAAGACAAAAGGACAGCCTCAAGTCTCATGTCCTTCCTCAGGTGCTGTCCACCTATTTTTCATTTTGAGGCAGTGTCTCTCCATTGGCCTGGAACTAGGTTGACCAGCCAGGGAGCCTTAGGGACCTGCCTGCTCCTGTCTGTGTAGCTCTGGGATTAAAAGCATGATTCACAACACCAGGAAGCTGTCTGAAGGTGGGCTGATTCTGGTGATTGAACTCAGGTCTTCAAGCTTGTAAGGTAAGCATTTTATCAACTGACCTATCTCCTCAGCCCCAAATTTGCACACTGATCAGTACAGGAGTTTTGACTTGCTGTTTCCAACCTGGGCCATTCACCCCTCCTTAGAAAAACCTCATGGTTCCCTGCTCCTGGGAAGTCACCATGCTGATGTTGAACTTAGTGTGGGTACCCCATCAGTACAGCCCAGAACTCCTGGACTCAGGTGACCCTCCTGTCTCAGCCTCCAGAGTAGCTAGTGTGCCACTGAGACTGGCTCAAATTCTGCATGCTGAAGCCCCGACTCCTGGTTTACTATGAGTGCAACTGGAGACAGGGTCGCCATAGAAGTGATTCAGGGAGGGTGACATCATTAGAGTGCCTTGCTTCAGTGGGGCCAACTCTCTAGACTGTAGACTTCTGGCCTGCAAAACAGGGAAGAGAAAAATGTCTGTGGTGTTGGTCACAGTGTTCCTGGGGACCACAGCATCCACTGAAAGCACTTCTGAGGATTAAGTGAAAAGCAACTGAGGCCAGTGTAGGGAGATCTCATGGGATTCAGCCATGACAAAATGCAAGCCATGGTTGCCTCTCCATCTGTGACCCAGTGTGGAATCATTTGATTTCTGGTGGATGGATCCACATAGGGGCTTTATAGCACTATACATCCGACAGACATTTTCTGGAGAGATGCAACACACACACACACACACACACACACACACACACACACACACTTTACTCACCCCACATCCCAGAAAGAGAACTCACAACAGACCAAAGTAAGAAGCATACCAAAGTTCAACTTAGTGAACCAATGAGTTTTTTATTGGGGCCACTAACAGCAGCCTGGATGAGGAGCAGGAGCAGAAGCAGGGGTGACTCAAAAGCAGCTGGGTCACTTTGAAAGCACACTCCAACTAGAAGATGACTGGCAGGCAGCTCCACCGTCTGAGAAATCTTGCAGTTTGGCTGATCCGTCCCCTCCCCCACCAGCTGTTTCCTGCTACTATAAAGCTGAGGAAGGGCCTTCTACAATCTTCCGACTCACCAAACATGTGACACTGTTCTACCTCCGGAATCTTATAATCCTTACCTCCCTCCTGGAGGATACCGCTGTAGGACATGGCACACCAATCGTCATGCAAGGGACACAGAAGTGGCGAAGTTAGATGGAGTTAAATAGGAAAGCTGGGCGTGGCAGCACATACCTGTAACTCCAGTACCCAGGAGATGGAGGCAGGAGGATTGTGAGTTAGAAGCCAGCAGGGGGTTACATAGCAAGATCCTGTGTTTAAGCACCCAGGTCTGGAGCCAGCCAGCCAAGAGTGAGTCTCACGACTACTTAGGAGAGGTGTGGGAGTGAGGGCCTCCCACCCATTCCATATGGTGTTATTCAATCAAGGTCAAGCCACCAGGCCCTTCTCTTGTTACAAAGATGTCACAGGCCCACACTTAGGATAGGCCATACAAAGTTACAACTGTGCGCGTGTTTATTTTATTTTGAGCCATGGTCTCATATATCCCAAGCCTGGCCTCTCTTGCTGGGAAGCTGAGAATAACCTTGTACTTCTGATCCTCCTTGTCTCAGCCTCCCAAATGCTGAGATTAGAGGTGTGTACCATGGCTTGTTGCTTTGTTTCAGAGGGTTTCAATCCAGCTTGGAACTCAAGATCCTCCCGCCTCAGCCTCCCAAGTGCTGGGATTACAGGTGTGTTACCAAGCCTGGAATACTTGCTTATCTACTCTGTAAACTTCAGATCTTTTCAGAATAGGGTACATAGGGCCAGTGAGAAGAAGGCTGTTGGTAAAAGTGCCTGCTGCTCTGAGTTGAAACTTCAGGACTCACACGGTAGGAGAGAACAGATTCCAGCAAGTTGTTTTCTGACCTCCACATCCACAGTAACTAATAAATAAATGGTTAAAATACTAGGATAGTGCATAAAGTTTAAAAAGGCAGCAACAGAAGAACCAATAAGCTATTTAACAATTACACTGAGCACTTGGACAGCAGCCGAGTCTTCAGTCGGATCTCATAAACACAATCGCGAAGACTAAGTGCTATAATAAAGCGCCTGTAATATTTTAATAACTTCCTCTTCGAACCGGTCATTTAAGATTGAGTGTGTACTGAGCGCGGAATACGGATGCTGACTGCGAGGTGGCGGCCCGGAACCCGCAGGTAGCTGGCTGCACAGGCGGCGCTCGGCACAGAACCCACCCGCAGAGTGCGCGCGGCTCCACCCATTCATCCCGGGCTTGGCAGGGTTATCTCCGAGGCCCCGCCCACCCCGCGGCTACCGCCGCACACGTGATCGCGGACTACTGTTCCCTCTCCCCGCGTGGGTCAGGAAACGGCAAGCATGCTCAGCCCCGGACACCGGAAGGCGCCGAGCACGGCGCTCTGCGCACGCGCGGAGGGCAGCGGGCACCACCAGGGGGCGCTGCGGATGCCGTGGGGGAGGGGCGCGCCGCCGCACGGGACCACGTGCGCACCACGTGGCGCCCGGCAGCCCGGGGGCCGTGGCAGGGTCGCCCGGTTGGCCACCCCACAGCCCGCGTGGGTGGCGGAAGCCGTTCTCCCCGTCTGCTCCCCCGCGCCCGCTGACCTCTGACCTCCGACCTCACTGCCTTAGGGTTACCCCTCGCAGCCGGCCGCGCGGTGTGTTTATAAACAGAACTCCCGGTGGCCGCGAAACCCCGGATCGCTGGATTCACACCCAAGGGAACGGAGCTTCCGCACATGCGCACCGTCGCTACACCCGCGCATGCGCATGGAGGCCCGGCGCCGGTGGCTGTCTCCGCCCAGTGCGTCCTTGCGCAGTACCGGGCGACTCTTCCGGGAAGTGGGGCCCGGGAGGTTAAATATTGATCACGCGTGAGCCAGAATCCTGCCCACTTCCCTTGACCATAGTGTCCCAGTGGCCACAGCGAACCTGGAGGCTAAGGACCCTGAAGAATCAGTACAACACGCGTATATTACATGTTTTATTTAAAAAGTGGGAGGAAATGAACACTATATGTGAGCCTCGAGGACGTTGTGCAAAAGGTGACGCATATCTGTAAATCTCAGCAGCTCGGATGCTGAGGCAGGATGACGAGTTCGAGACCAGCCATAGGCTGCATGAGTCTGCTTATAAGAGGTCTCTGGAATAGTAACAGTCATAGGAAGTAGAAAGGTGGCTTAAGGGAGTAGGGAGGGGAAAACGAAAGTGTTTGTTACCGCAGAGTACCTTCTCGGGAAGTTAGAAAAGTTCTGGGCATGGGTGGTGGTGAACAGTGTGAATGTACTTGGTGTCGCAAGACTGTTCTTAGAAACGGTTAAGGTATCCGGGCTGTGGCATAGTAGGTGGAGTCTTGCTTAGTATTACACCCCACGAACACATAAGCCAGGCATGGTGGTGCTTGCCTGTATTCCCATCATTTGGGGGAGGGAGGCAGAAGGATCCTAAGTTGAAGGCTACTTTGCACTATAGCAAAAGAGAGCTGTTCTGAAGTTTCTTACATGGGTTTTGTAGGTCAGGTCGGATGCCTGTGCAGTCGCACTGGGAAAAGGACAATATGATGCTTTTTTTGAGCTAAGAGGCTGGCGCTGGGTTCTCACCTGTGTCAGTCTGAATCCCCCCAGCCCTAAACAATACCCAGTTTCAGCCCTTCTTAGGTCAGTCTTTTACCTCCCTAGCACCAGCTAGGGGCAGCAGCCCCCACTCTACCATCTCTGGTTTGTATTCATTGTGTTCCTGCTTACTAAACACTAGGTATTATGCAAGGAGGTAAGTGACCCATACAGTTACATAAGGACTCTTTCCTGCAGGGACTTTCTACTCTGCTAGAGGCCATTGTTGATGAAGACAGAAAAATGTCAAGTGGTGACTGCTGGCAGAAAGGGTGATTTTAATTAAAATTTTCATTCTTTTTGTAGATTAAAAAATTAGTTTATTTTCTCACATATTACATCCTGAATGCAGTTTCTCCTCCCTCCTCACCTCCCAGTCCTTCTCCCCTCCCTATCTATTCCTCCATTTCCTCAGGCCTCCCAGGAATATCAACCAAACATGGTATGTCAAGTTGCAATAAGACTAGGTACCGGTAGGAGGAAAAGGGTCCCCAAAGCAGGCAAAACCACCAGAAACAGCTTTCCTTCCTCCCCGTTAGGAGTCCCACAAAAACATCAAGTTATACAACTACAGCATATACATTGACTCATTTTGTATGTGTGCATCTTCCCGAGAAGTTACTCTGTTTCCATTAAACATCAACTTTGCTTTCTCTAGTCCTACTTCCAATGAGTATGTGTGTGTCTGTGTGTGTATGGACACATGTGTCATAATGCATGTATGAAGATCAGAGGACAACTTGGAAAAGTCAGTTCTTTCCTTCCATCAGGTGAGTCTCAGGGATTGAACTCAGGTCATCATCGTCCCTATCTGCTGAGCATCTCACTGGCCTGTGATCTGACCTTGATCAGGAGATGGTGAAGAATCTGCTGAGTCTGTTCCTTTGAGCTGACACCTGTGTCATGTGTCACAAGGAGACAGTGGAGGGAGGGCTGGAGTTTTTCCTGGGGGTTTCCATGGAGAGAGAAAGCAAGCAATATACAAAGCTCTAGGGCTGGGATCACCTGTGAGTCTGAGGGACAGACAAAAAGGTCAAGTGGAGGCATGTGAGGAAATGTGCAGGCATGCCTCTTGTCATATTTGTGTGACAAATCACCCCAGTGTAATAGGTTAAAATCACAGTCACTCTGTTTGAGTCACAAGTTTACGGCTGGGGGGTTTCTTAGGAGTCTTCTATAATGGTTATTAGATGTTGTAGGCGTTTGAAGGCTGGATAGGGCTAGGCCTCCAAGATGGTGCCTTCCTGTGGTTGGCTGGTGGTGCTGGTTGTCTATGGGGCACTAGAAGGGATGTCAGGAAGGTGTCCCTGTGACTTTTCCAGAGTAGCAGTCTTAGTGGTTAGACTGCTTTATCTCCTCCCATGCTGTGTGTGTGTGTGTATGTGTGTGTGTGTGTGTGTGTGTGTGTGTGTGTGTGTGTGCTTGCTAGAGGTGGAAGCTGATGTCTTCCTTATTCTCTCTCCACCTTAGTTTTTGAGCGAGGTTCTCTCATTGACCAGGAGAGAACTACCCCATTGTCTGGGTAGGCTGGCTGGTCAGTGAGCTGTAGCTGGAGTTTTCTCTCTGGGTCCCGCCAAGCCCTGGCAGTCCCTTAGCACACTTATAAAATAAACATACAGACACTAATATTATTTAAACTGCTTGGCCATTAGCTCAGGCCTATCATTGTCTAGCCCATTTCTATTAATCTATACTTTGCCACGTGGCTCGTGGCTTATTGGTACTCTACATCGTCCTTGTCCTGGTGGCGGCTGCAGTCTTCCCCTTTGCCTTCCTGTCCCTTAATTTTCCTCTCTGTTAGTCCTACCTATACGTCCTGTGTTTTATTTATTAACCAGTCAGAGCAACACATTTGCCATACAGAACATCCCACAGCAGTGAGCTCCAGGGATCCCACCATTTCAGTCTCTCTAGTGTCCAGCTGTACTTTACATGGATGCTGGGAATTGAACTCAGGGCCTCATGCTTGAGCAGCAAGTGTTTAACTAAATGAGCCATCTCCTAGTCCCTTTCTCTGCTTTCTGTTTTAGAATAGGATCTCACTGAGTTGTGCAGCCTGGGCCTCGGACTTTCAGTTTTCCTGCTTCAGCTCCCTCCAATAGCAGGGATGATTGGTCCCCACCATTGGGCCTGGCTGTATTCATGGTTAAATTTGCAGCATCCAGTGAAGGCCCTGGCCTCCAGACATCACTCAGTAAGTGCTTGAGGTACTGGTGAGTAATAGATTTAATGAGGAATCCATTCCACAGGCTCAGTATTCTTAAACAGCTGCTTGCGGAGCATATGCAAGGAGCTTTGTGGAAGTTCCCAGGGTTCTCTGCAGTGTCCCTTAGACCTGTTTCACAGAGAGGAGCTAGAGGTTCATGGGGAGAGGCTTGGGTAGGGTTGGGTTTTGCTGATGATGACCCTCTGCTCTCCTGTGCCTGACTTGTCACTCGTCAGAGGTAGTGTTCAGTTGTGAAAAATTATCGAAACAGAACTCATATCCACAGGTGGCTAAGCAGCCTCATGATGGCAGGTGACAAAAAGCACTGGGGTAAGATTGGGCTGAGGCTGTAGCTCAGTCAGTAGAATGCTTGCCTAGCATGCACAGAGCCTTGCATTCCATCCCTAGCCTTGCAGCATGCCTGTAATTTCAGTGCTTGGGAGATAGAGGCAAGGGGATCAGGAGTTCACAGCCATATACCCCAGGTCAGCCTGGGATATATGAGACACTGTCTCAAATAAACCAGAATGAGCAGGGCACAGTGGCTCACTGTAGGTGTTGGAGTGGGGAGATGGCTCAGTTGGTAAAGTGCTTGCCATGTAAACACTGGGAACCCAAGCTTAACCCCCAGAACCTACAGAAGAATGCCAGGCATGATGGTGCACGCTTGTGATCCCAGCCCCAGGAAGAAGCTGCAGGCAGAGTCTTGTGGCTCACCGACCAGTTGGCTAGCCTAGCCTCGTGGATGAGCTCCAGTTCAGCGAGACCCTGTCTCAATGCACAATGGGAACACTGCTTAAGGAACAAGAGTCAATGTTGATCTCTGCCTTCCAGAGGAGGCAGTTTCTCTAGTCCCCCCAAATAAGTTTTAGGAATCCTGAATATACTATGAATTGTAAGACTAAGTTTTCACAAGTAAGATGTTTCAATTAAGATATCACCTCTTCATGCCTGCTGATGTCACATGACATTGCTCGCCTAATCATTTATTCCATGGCAAAAAAAAAAAAAAAAAAATTGCTTGCAAGCCTGAGATCCTGTAATTATCCGTTTGGCTGAACATGTCTCACAAGATCTTTGTGGTACACTTATGATGAGGGAGGCAGGGACTCTGCCAGGTGCAGAACTCTGTTGGCAAGGGGACAAGTCACATGAAACAGGGTGACGGCCAGGGATTGCTCCTGTGGGATCCTAGGACTCATAACCTGGCTGGTAGGTGTAATAGTGCATGCCTGTCATACCAGCTACTTTGGAGGCTGAGAAGGGAGGACCTTGACTTTAAGGCCATTCGGGGCTAGATGGTGATAATCTGTCTCAGAACAAAACAAAAAACCAACAAAATCCAGTGTTGGGGAGCCATGCCGATCCCTGGAGAAAGCTGACAAGCTATAACCACTAAGCTCTGGGTTCAAGTGAGAGAGACCTCGTCTCAGCAAAAAGGTGGAGAGTGATTGAGGAGGGTGCATCTTAATTTGCTTTCCATTGCTATGGTAAAGCACCATGAACATGTTTGTGCATATGTACACATACAGTAAACTGATGTTTACATTTTCTTTCCCTTATCACATAATGTAATATCGATTGAGAAAGTATCAGTAGTTACCACATTTAAGTTATGAGACACTAAAAGATTAAGGACTCCTCAAAGGACGTTGCCATCTATTCTAAAACATAATCCTTTGCAGTTGTATGTGAGATAGTTATGTTAGGCAGAAATATGACCTGGTTATTGTTTTCATTTGGAAATTAATCACAACATAAGGAGATGTGATTATGTGTCAAGTTGACAATCGGTGGACTTGTGGTGGCTATTCTTGGTTGTCAACTTGACTACACCTGGAATCAACTAAACCCTGAGCTGTTGGGCACACCTGTGAGGGATTTTCTTTTTTCTTTCTTTTTTCTGTTTATTCTCTCATGTATTGCATCCTGACCGGTTTCCCCTTCTTCCCCTCTCCCCAGTTTCTCCTCCCACTTCCCCTCTCTCCCAGATCCACCCTCCCTCAGAAAACATCAGGCTTCCCAGGACATCAACTAAACATGGCATAATATGCTATTATAAGACCAGACACGGGCTGGAGAGATGGCTCAGAGGTTAAGAGCACTGAGGTCCCGAGTTCAATTCCCAGCAACCACATGGTGGCTCACAAACATCTGTAATGAGATCTGGTGCCCTCTTCTGACCTGTAGTCATATATGCTGTATACATAATAAATAAATAAATCTTAAAAAAAAAAAAAAAAAAAAGACCAGACACATACTACCACATCAAGGCGGATGAGGCAACCCAGTAGGAGGAAAAGGGCCACATAAGCAGACAAAAGAGTCGGTGGCTGTCCCCTGCTCCCACTGTTAGGAATCCCACAAGAATGCCAGGGTACTCAGCCATTATATATATGCAGAGGACGTAGGTCAGACCCCTGCAGGCTCCCTGATTTCTGCAAGCTCCCATGAGGTCCCACTCAGTTGATTCTCTGGGCCATGTTCTCTTGGTGTCCCTGACCTCTCTGGTTCCTCCTACCTTCCTCCCCGTCCTCTTCAGGACTCCCTGAACTCTGCCTAATGTTTGGCTGCATCTGCTCCCATCAGTTGCTGGATGAAGTCCCTCTGGTCTCTTTGATGAGGATTCTGCTAGGCTCCTCCAGTCCCAGAACACTCTGCAGGCGGGACAAGCTGTAGGTCGAAGGTTTTGTAGCTGGGTTGGTGTCCCAGTTCCTCCACTGAGGCTTTGCCTGGTTACAGAAGATGGCGGTTCAGGCTCCGTGCCCTCCATTGCTAGGAGTCTTTGCTAGCATTGCTCTCATAGATTCCGTTGAGTTTCCATTACATTAGGTTTTCACCCCCTCCAAAACACCTCTCCAATTTCAGTTGTTTCTCCCAGTATTTATCCCCCTCCACACTTGATCCCTCCTATTCCCAATCCCACCCTCCCCTAGTCCACTCTCAAAATTTATTCTATTTTCCCTCCCCAGGGAGATCCTTGTGTCCCCACTTAAGTCCTCCTTGTTACTTGGCCTTTGGGTCTGTGGATTATAGCCTGGTTATCATTTAGTTTGTAGCTAATATCCACTTATAAGTGAGTACAAGACCATGCTTGTCTTTTTTCTGGGTTGCCTCAGGATGATGTTTTTTCAAGTTCCACAGGCCACGTCAGTGGCATCCTGTGCTGGGATCCACACAATTCAGGATCCAATGCCTCCCCCACACTAGGTGAGGCTTCCCTCTGTCTCTCCAGCTGCTAGCACATGAGACTAGTCATGAGTGGGCACCTGGGCTTCGGACCTCTGTCTCTGGTGGCTTTGGGAGCTGGTGTTTCCCTTCTTTTTGCTACAGCAAGAGAGAATAGTTATAAGCTAATGGTTGTCTGTCTGTAAGCTAATGGTTGTTTGTCTATGAGCTAATGGTTGTCTTGTCTATAAGCTAATGTAGTCTGTCTATAAGCTATTGGTAGTCTGTCTATAAGCTAATGGTTGTCTATGAGCTAATGGTTGTCTGTCTATGAGCTAATGGTTGTCTTGTCTATAAGCTAATGTAGTCTGTCTATAAGCTAATGGTTGTCTGTTTATAAGCTAATGGTTGTCTGTCTATAAGCTAATGGTTGTCTGTCTATAAGCTAATGGTTGTCTGTCTATAAGCTAATGGTTGTCTGTCTATGAGCTAATGGTAGTCTGTCTATGAGCTAATGTAGTCTGTCTATAAGCTATTGGTTGTCTCCATCCAGATCCAAGGCCTGGTTAGGACCGTAGTGCCCTACCTCTGTAAGCTGAGTCTGCAGCAGCTTTGCTTGCTCTGAAGAGGCTCTGGTGTCCTGGAGGGAGCAAAGCAGGACCCCTCATCAGCTCCTCTCTTGAGTCCCACCCTGTCCAGCTGCAGTTCTCCTAGGCAGTGGGCCTGCATCCTCTAGGCTTCTGTCCTGACCTCCAGCTCCCAGGGTAGACAGGAAAGAGGATCCAGAGGAAGGCTGGTCCTGAGGGATTCTCCTCTGAGCTTGGCTTGGAGGGATATGATGGGGATGCTGGTGTTGTGGGCTGGAGAGGGAGAACACTCATTTAATCATTTGATCATGGGGATCAACACTTATTGATCACCTCCTGCTGTGTGACAGGCAGTTTGCTAAGTGCCGGGGACACAGAATCAATGCAGAAAACAAATAGTGACTAAGCATTGCCCAGATAGGGGAGGTCACCATTAAGAACTACCTCCAAGGGCCAGGAACAGATCTAAGAAAGGTTTCTCCTTCTTTTTCTTTAGAGACAAGGTCTTGCTCTGTAGTCCAGGCTGGCCTCAAACTCAGAAACATTTTCTGCCTCATCCCTTTCAACAATGGGATTTTCACTTTTAATTGTGTATATGTGGGTGGAGTATGTGCTCATGAACACAGGTGCCCATGGAGGTCAGAAGAGGTCCCCAGATCCCCTGGGTTAGAGTCACAGACAGTTGTGAGCTGTCTGCTATAGGTGCTGGGAACCAAACTCAAAGAGAAGCAAGCATTCTTAACCATCGCAGGATGGTTGTGTGTGTGTGTGTGTGTGTGTGTGTGTGTAGGTAGGCACTTGTGTGTGTATGCATGTGGAAGCCAGAGGACAGCCTCCTGGGTCATTCAGGAGTCCTCTGCCTTATGTTTTGAGATAGAGTGTCTCACTAGCTTGAAACTCAACAAGTTGGCTGAGCAATTCCCTGGCCAATGCACCCCAGATGCCTGCCTGTCTTCATCTCCCCAGCACGGGGCTCACATGTTCATCACCACACGGGCTTTTAAAATCTAGTTTTGGGGATTGAACCCAAATCTTTGTGCTTACCAAAGTACATGCTTGGCCCACTGAGCTGTCTCTTCCCTCTCCCCACATACTGTTTTTGAGTCAGGGTCTTATTGTGTAGTCCAGGCTACCTCAAACTCACACCAATCCTCCTGCCTCAGCTTCCAGGTGCTGGGATTACAAGCATTAGCTATTACCCTGGCTGACAAGGTTTTTTTTTTTTTTTTCTTTTTTCTCTCCTTTGTCTTTTGCAGTACTGGGGAGTGATGGGGATTGAGCCCAGAGTCTCATACACGCCAAGCAAGTGCTCTGCTCTTGAACTGTATTGGTGTTTTGTGTGTGTGTTTGCCTGTTTGCTTATTTTAAAGACAGAGTCTGCTATAGCCAAAGCTGGCTTCAAACTAACTGTGTAGCTCAGGGTGACTTTGAACCCCTGATCCCTCCTGCTTACTCTACCCCCTGAGTCTTGGATTTACAGGTGTGTGCCACTACATTTGATCTTATATGGCCAGGAAATGAAAACCGCAGTGTGGTGATTTGATGAGATGTTCCCATAAGTCTCAGACATTTGAATACTTGGTCCTCAGTTAGTGGCTGTTTGGGGAGGATTAGGAGGTGTGGCCTTTCTGGAGGAAGTGTGTCTCTGGGGCAGGCTGTGAAGTTTCCAAAGACTCATGCCATCCCCAGTGCAAGCCTTCTGCTTGCAGTTTGAGATGTGAGCTCTGCCACCATGAACCCATAAGCCCAGTCAAATGCTTTCTATTATAAGTTGCCTTGGTCATGGTGTTTTATCACAGCAACAGAACAATAACTAATACACAGTACTTTCTGCATGCTCCACCCACAGACCTATGTCTCCTATCTGAGGGTGTGTGTGTGTGTGCCTTCATGTGTATCCAGTTACATGTTTATATGTGCATGTGTGTGCATATGCATGTAGATGTCAGAGGACAACCTTGTGTATTGTTTCTCAGAAGCCATCCACCCTGTTCTTTTGAGGCGGGATCTCTCACTGGAGAAGTAGGCTAGACTGACTGGCTTGCAAGCCCCAGGGATCCTCTACTTGCCACCTTGCTCCCCGTTAGGAGCACTTGGATTACAGATGTGAACTACCACATCTGGCTTTTATGTGAGTTTTGAGGATTTGAACTTGGGTCTGCACACGTGTGCCACTGAATCATCTTCCTGGGTCTATTTATATATACATATTATAAATCACATTAATTTATTTAGTGTGTATATGTGTGTGCTTATGCCCAAATGCATGTGCCATGGTGTGCATGTGGAGGCCTAAGGACAATTTGTAGGAATTGATTCACTCCTTTTACCAGGTGGGCACTGGGAATCAAACCCAGGCTGTCAAACTTGGTGGCAGGTGCTTTTCCTCCATAGGTATTTTACCAGCCTCTTATTTATTATTTTTGAGACAAGGTCTCATGTAGCCCAGGCTGGCCTCAAACTTGAGATGTATCAAAAGATGACCTTGAACAGATCCTCATGCCTCCTCCTCCTGAAGGTTGGGATTGAAGAGTGCACCCTCACACCTGATTTTACAAAATAGTGAGGATGGAACCAGAGCTTTGTGCATGCTAGGTAAGTACTCTACCAACTGAGATGCACCCCTGGTCTCCATTTCTGTTTAAAATTTAACTCAATTAATGACTCTTAGAGGGTTTAAAAATATGTATTCTACCCCTTCTCCCTCTGTGTGTGAGGATGCACATGTGCTATGGTATGCATACAATGGTCAGAGAACAACCTGAAGGATTCATCTTTCCCTTCCCTCTGTGCGGGTTGTTAGGTCTAGTGGGAAGCACCTTTCCAAACTGAGCCATCTCCTCAGCCCTATTCTTAATTTTTGAGATAAGGTATTGATATGTAGCCCAGACTGACCTTGAACTCACAATCATCCTGCCTCCATCTTCCCAGCACTGGGATGATGGGGTGTGCCACCACACCTGCTTCTTCCTTCATTTTGAGGTCAGAGTTCCAAGTAGTTGTAAACACTGGCCTCCTCATTCTCATGAGACACGGTGTCTCCTGAAACCTGGAGCTAGGAGGCTGGTAGCCAGAAGCCCCGGCCTGTCCCTGTCCCTTCACAGAACTGGGATTCCAGCTTCTTCCATGGATGCTGGAATTTGAACTCAGGTCCTCAGGTTTGCTCAGCAAGAGCTCTCACCCACTGACCATCTCCCAAGTCCCTTAGCTTCCTTTAAAGCCCTAAGTTTCTTTTACTCACCAAGACCTGCCTGGTGTAGTTCCCTGGAACGTGCTTTGTCATCATGTCCCTGACTTCTCGAACTTGAAAGTAGCCCATATCCCAGTGAACGATTACAGAAAATGTCGATGGTCTCCTAGTCTTTAATCTCTCCCGCTGGGGCAATCTACTCACCGCTCTGTGGCTGAGATAAAAACATGTTATTGCTCTACTGAAAAGCCTCAAAAATCACACAGACAAAAATTCGTTGGGGCATTCACAGTGCTCTGCCATTTGGTCTAAATCCGTCTTCATGGTCACCCACTGCAATGTCACTTTCTGCAGAACATCGGCTCTGACCCTATTTTCCTCCGTGTGTGTGTGTGTGTGTGTGTGTGTGTGTGTGTGTGTGTATGTGTGACACATGTGAAGTCAGAGAACACCCTTTTGTTTCCTTTTGTTTGAGACAAGGCTAGCTGGCCCATGAGCTTGCAGGGACCTGCCTGTTTCCACCTCCCAGCTCACCATCCCTGGAATTATGGCACATGACATGGTACATGGTTCTTGGTGTGGTCCCCACACTTTCGAGACAAGTGCTCCAAAGTGTGACTGAGCCATCTTTGCGGCTGTCAACTGTCATCTTGAGAGTCAAGTTAGTAAGTTGTTCTCAATTCTCCCACGATCCTTAGGTTCATTACCTTAATGGCTTTGACCTGTCTTTGTATGAATGGCTTCTCTGTCTCTAGAACCCACTCTTCTACACCAGGGACTATTCCATTCATCACTATGTGACCCAGGAGGATTGTTACTATTGTTTAGGTGGACTGCAGGGAAGAACTGTTCTGGACTCAGACACTTGGATTCTTTCAAAGGAGGGATATACTAGTTTAGCATAATCTTATCTATATGGAATTCCAGTCCCCCACCTCCTCTCCCTCCTTCTTTCCTTTCTTTGTGACACTAGAGATGGAATCCAGGGCCTGACACATAACTAGGCAGGTGCTCTACCACTGAGCCACACCCCAGCCCCTCACTGGGGGATTCTAGGCAGAAACTCTACCACTGACCACACCCCAGCCCCTCACTGGGGTAGTCTAAACAAGTTCTCAATGTAGTTAGGAGCTACATTCCTAACCCTTTTCTTATTTTTTATTTTGAGACTGTCTCACTAAGTGGTCCAGGCTGGCCTTGAACTCACACTGTAGCTCAAGCAGGCTTTTATCTTGAGATCTTTCTACTTCAGCCTCCTAAAAATCTGGGATGACAGGCTTTTGCCACTAGGACCTGCTCTGGTATTTTTGAGTTTTTGCCCATCGACTGTAAAGATGGCTCAGCAGTTAAGTGTAATTTGCAGATGATCCAGGTTTGATTCCCAGCACCTCCATGGTGGCTCACCACAATCTTGACTTGGGTTCCTGGGAGTCCAACACCCTCTTTTGACCTCTGTGCATGTGGTCAAAACATTCACACATGTAAAATAAAGTTAATAGATCTAAAATGATGTTTTAGTTTAGCATAAATGGTGTTCACAGAAAGCCTTCTCACTAGGGAAGCTGAGACAGGAAGGTCCTCAGTTGGAGGCCAGACTGGGCTATATAGCAAGACTTTATCTCCAAAAAACTTTCTTCTTTGTTTTTTGCAGGGTCCTGTGTATTCCAGGCTGCTTTCAAATATGCTCTGTGATTGAGGAGGGCTTTGAACTTCTGATGGTCCTGTCTCCGTGTCTTCAGAGCTAAGATTACAGGCACATACCTCCATGCTTGGTTTCCAAAAGTGAAAAGGACTTTTTATTTTAAACATTTCATTATTTGTGTGCATTCACGTGTGTTTCTTGGCGTGCGAATGGGGTGTCAGAGAACTTGTGGGAATAGGTTCCCTCCTTCCATAGGGTGGTTCCTGGGGGGATCAGAACACGCTATCAGACTTGGTGGCCCACAAGCCTCACAGAGTTTTCCTATCTCTGTTTCCATCTCCTTGTGGGAGCGCCAGGATGACACATGTGTGCCCCGCCATGTCCAGCTTTTTATGGTCGCTGGGTGTCTGAACTCATGTCCTCATGACTGAATGATGAATGCTTTATACGCTGAGCCATCTCCCCAGCTCCATACTTCGGGTTTTGAAAACGACAACATGATGGAAATGCCAGGGTTCCAGATGAATCTACTCCTGTTTATTGTCTATCAGACACTACAGCCAGAGGTGAGTAGGTCCGTAGTTCTTCCTGCTCCGTGCCTGAGGTGGACCTCATTGCCAGTGTCAATGTCAGGGACCTATATGAGTTGGCAGGGTGTGTGGATGCCAGGGAACCCCACAGTATCCAGTTTGTACAGGGGACTGTGTGATGGAGAACACACAGCCATTGCTCCTGGTTATGTGACCAAAAGGGCAACTTCTCTTTGGAGTCAGGACAGAGCAAGGAGCTGGCACACCCTCCAAGCAGAGACTTCTAAAAGGAATGTTCCAGACTTGTACATTCTTTCTCCTAGTTCTAATCTGTAGCAAGGGTGTGACTTGCCTTCAGCACCACTGACTGATCACAACCATGGTACTCAGGAGAGATGCCTTATGATCAAGATGACTCGGTGAGTATAGTTTTGGTTTCTTCTTCTTTCTCTTCCTCTTCCTCCCCGCCCCTCCCCCATGTGTGTGTAGGTGTACACACTCATATATATGCACACTTGCAGAAGCCAGAGGAGGATATCAAATGTCTTCATCTTGAGAATGGGTCTCTTGAGGCAGGGTCTCTCCCAAGGTGGAAGAGACCAGCTCACCATTTTGGATAGGCTGGCTAGCCAGGGAGGTCCTGGGATCCACCTGTCTCCACCCCCAATGCTGGAGTTACCAAACATACATGACTGTGTCCTGCTTTTATTTCATGCCCAGCTTTGTAAGTGGGTGCTTGGGATTTGAACACAGGTCCTCATACTTGCAGAACAAGGACTCTGACCTACTGAGTCATCTCTCTAGCTCCGGTTTTATATAAAGTCTTTAACATTTAAAATTTTCATTTATGTATATGTGTGTATCAGCATTTGTGTGGGGGTGTCCAAAGAAGCCGGAAGAGGGTGTTGGATCTCCTGGAGCTGGAGTTTCAGGCAGTTGTGATCTGTCTAACATGAGTGCTGAGAACCAAACTTGGGTCCTCTACAAGAGCAGTGTGTCGTCTTAATTGCTGAGCCATCTCTCCAGCCCTTGTTTCTTACCTCTTGAGATATGATACCTTTGTCCATCTTCCTCTCTCTGTATCTCCCTGTTTCTACCTCTCCCCCAACCCTCTCTCCAGGGATTAAGAACACTAGGCAAGTGCCTCTGTGTCAATCTGAGTACTCAGTGTACAACTTCCATCCTCATATGGTTATGAAGGCTGCTGAAGTGCCAGCCATCAAATGAGCATCCAAGGTGGTCTAGGAGAGGCTCCCACAACACCATTCTTTTCCTGGCTGTGACTTCTCTGTTTGTTTCCAACAGGGAGTGGGGATGGCAAAGGCTTCTCCCCTGTAGCATGTACCACCTACCAGAAGGTCCAGGGCTCCCTACAGGTACTCAGGTACAAGTGCTGGGGGAGCTAGAAAGTGAGTAGTGAGAAGTGAGGTTTGGGGAGCTGAAGGGGTGGGGCCTCTTCCTACTAGTTGGTGCTGACTGCTGAGAACCACTAGCCTATGCCTTTAGCAAGCAGTGAAACCCACTACAGAGCAATTAGGATGAGGCAAGTCAGACAGCCTAGACAGGATGAAGAATCCAGCACAAGTGCTGGACACTGTCAACCAAAGCAAGAGGGTCACACCTGTCCATCTCCTGCAAGCCACATCCTGAGGGATTCCAGGTAGACACCCTTCCACAGAGCCACGCCATAGCCACTCCCTGGGGGATTCTAGACGAGGGCTTTGGTGAGACCTCAGGCACCATGGTGGTGAAGATGAGGAGGGGTATTATTATGTGGTAGGTGGCAGCCAGTCTTTATCACCTAAGGACAATGACCCACCTAACATACTGGAAGACACAATGGCTTGTGTCCATAGTGTCCTCAGTACACAGTATGTTCAGTGGCCACCAAGGATTAGAGCTGCTTGACCCAGTGGGGCCACTAGCCGTAAGTCAGATTCTTCCCTGCTGCTCACGCAGCACAACAGCTTCCCCGTATCTCCCGTGTGCTGTCATCCCACTGAGAGATGACCTCAGGGACCTGTACGTTTTTACTGAAGACTGCTGGAGGGACAAGGAGGTGAGACTTGATGGCGGTCGTGTGCCCTTCAGCTATTCTGAGAAAAGGAACTATTAGAAGGTGTGGGACTCTGCCAACCTCAGCTCAGCTGTAGGCACCCTAGGTGGGCAGTGGTATGCAGGTAATGGGTGGGGATGGTCGACACTAGTCCCACAGAATGTGTCATCTCAAAGATGGCCCCCATGTATTTCTGTAGAGAGAAGTGGGTATAATGGGGTCTGTTCTGAGTAGGAAAGGTGTATTAGGTTTTTTTTTTTTTAATTGGCTATGACAAAATACTTGACAAATGCCACTCAAGGAAGGAAGGGTTTGTTTGGGCCAGTTTGGGAGCTGTCTTTTATGGTGAGGAAGTCATGGCAGCTGGAACATGAGGCAGCTGGCATCCATAGTCAGGAAGCAGAGAGAGATGGATGCTGGTGTTGAGCCTGCTTTTTTTCTTTCTGTTCAGTCCGGAATCCCAGCCCAGGGAAGTGTGCTGCCTACATTCAGGGTGGATCTTCCCACATCAGATGAGCCTCCCTGGAAACACCGTGATAGACAAGCCCAGTGCTGTGCCTCCCAGATGATTCCGAGTCTCATCAGGTCAACAGTGGGATTCCTGCTGGGGACACACCCCATGGTGACTTCACCAGTGGACTGTGCACTGTTGGGAATCAGCTGTGTGTGAAGTCACAATGCTCCCTTTGCAAATATGGGAAAGATGTGGTTAAGGGTGACCCCCAAGTGTCCCGTCTCTACATGGCTATTTTGCTGTCTGGCTTTGTGCCACCAGAGATTGCCCTTGTATTGTCCTTGTGTGTTCATATTGTGCTGATTTGCAGGGCTCCCACCAGCCTCCAGTTGTGGGTGTGTTGGATGACCTTGTGCTCTGGGCCTTTGTAGTGTCTACGAAGAGCTCTGTCTTCCCCTGTGCCAGGCCATGAGACATGTGTGGTACTTAAAGAAAAGAGTTCCAGGGTGTTGGCAAGGACTACCTCTCTTAATTATTGTTGTCTCAGTCTCGGGACACATGGAGGACAAAATATCAGAATTTACCAAGTTGGAAGCATAGTTCAGCAGTACATTGCTTTTCTAGAATCTCCCAGTGAGGCTCTGAGGTGTGGCTCAGTGGTAGAGTTCCTGCCTAGAATCCCCCAGTGAGGGGCTGGGGTGTGGCTCAGTGGTAGAGCCCCTGCCTAGAATCCCCCAGTGAGGGGCTGGAGTGTGGGTCAGTGGTAGAGTTTCTGCTAGCATGCATGAGACCCTGAATTCATTCCCAACAGTGTATATGTACACACACACACACACACACACACACACACACACACACACACACTTCAAAACAAAAATCCCACGCACCAAGTTACAAAGTACCCCAAGATTCAACTTTATGCTGTTCTATTTGACTTCACAGGTCTCCACCCTCAATTCCTCACTCCACCTATAATCTATTTTCCAGCCTCACAATTTTGCCATTTAAAGGATGTTATACAAATGGAATAATATAGAGTGTAACCCTTCGAGCCTGGCTTTCTCTGTATTCTGTCTAATTCCCGTGTGAACTATCAAAGTTACCGTGCATGTCATGGTCTTTTCTTTTTAGGGCTAAGTAGCATTCACGGGGTGATGTTACAGTTTTAGTGGAGGACACTGGGTCATTTCCAGTTTTTGTCTGTTATGAACAAAATTCCTCTGAACAGTCGTGTGTGTGTGTGTGTGTGTGTGTGTGTGTGTGTGTGTGTGTGGTGTCCCAGTGAGTTTAATTAGGGTTACTATTTCCAGGAGCATGTACAGCGTTTACTGTGAAGCTGACTCGTGTGTTTCAACATTTGTTCCTCAGCAGGTGGCACTGTTTGGGAACGTTGTGTGACCCATGGGAGGTGGGACTCAGCAGAGACAGGACCTGAGGATTACAGCTCTCTGCTCCACTTTCCATCCTGTCCCTGCTTCCTGTTCTGCTAAGATGAGAGGAGGTGAGGGGTCCCAGCCACCTGCTCCCACTTCCATGGAGCCATCTTGCTTTCGTCAGGTCATCTGTCCTCAGATAATAATACATAGCCATAGCCACATGTTTTCCCAGTTAGCTTCAGTCCCTGCTATGAGCTATTGCTTCCCAACCCCATGACTGTTGCCAGTGGCAATAGAAAACACAATGTATGATGCCAATATGGTGGTCAGCTCTCTCCTTCCAGCTCTACTTATTTATGCCCCATGCCTTATGCATGTGGTGGTTAACAGCAATCGTCAACTTGATAGGATCTAGAATCACCTTGGAGACAAACCTCTGCGAAGGTCTGTGAGGGAGTGTCTAGATTAGGTTCACTGAGGGGGAAACACCCACCCTGAATGGCACCATCCCATGGGCCTGGACTGAGTAAAAAGCAAAAAGCGAGCTGAGCCAGGCAACCATCGCAGCTTCCTGACAGGATGCAATGTGACCAGCCACCTCACACTTCTATCATCCTGCCTTCCCTGCCCAAATGGACTGTGCCCTCAAATGGTGAGCCAGAATAAACCCTTGTCTCTAAGTTGCCTCTGTCTAGTATCAAAAATGAGAGAATCTCTCAAAAATGAGAGAAATAGCTGATACAATGTTGCAGGCATGCCCAACTGTGACCACAGCTTTGACACTAACAAGGAGTCTTGACCTCAAGCTGGTCATGGCACCCTACTTCCACTTCTGTTGCCTTGATGAAATACTGAGATAAGAAAACAACTTAGCAGAGAACAGGGTTTATTTTAGCCCAGGATTCCAGGTTGCAGTCCATTACAGCAGGTAAATCAAGGCAGGAACTTAAAACATCTAGTCCCATCACAGCTGTGGTTCAGAGCAGAGTGAAATGGTTCATGCACGCTTGCTCGCTTATACTCAGCTCAATTTCTCTACTCTCATACAGCTCAGGACCCCCTGTCTAGGGAATGGTGCCACCCATGTGATTAAGACAAGTGAGGCTGGAGATATGGCTCAGTGGTTAAGAGCACACACTGCTCTTGCAGAGGATCTGAATTTGGTGTTCAGGACCCATGTCAGATGGCTGACCTTTGCCTGTGCTTCAGGGAATCTGATACCCTCTACTGGCTTCCTTGGGTGCTGTACCCATGTGCGCAACCCACACATGTTTACACATACCTAAAAATAAAAAAATCTTTAATAACAACAACAACAACAACAGACAGTTCCCCACAAACATGTCCACAGGCCAAACTGATCTAGAGAATCCTCATTGAGACTCTCTTCTCAAGTGATTCTATGTTGTCTCCAGTTAACAGCCCAAACCAACCATCACTGGTAGTGAAATTAGCGATTTTCATATCCATTGTGCTGGAAGGGAAAACTCACATGACCTATGGTCACAGGGCACACGTTGGTTCTTGGCCCCACCCAGAGGGGTGGAGTCTTTATGAGCTGGTAGACAGCAAATGGCAAAAAGCCCAAGAGACAGTGGTGGCAACCGCAGTAGGATGAACATGTGTGAGTGAGTAGAGCTTCTGGAACTTGCTCAGGAAGAACTGGGTGTTCTCAGGGACCCAGGCAAGGCAGGGGTGGCAGTATGAGGTTGTGAGGCTGAGTCTAAGTCACACATTCATTTCTGATTTTAAATGGGCCTGATAGCTTTAGCCACTGCTTGCTTAGCTATATAGATTTTTTTTTTCATCCAGGGGTTAAATCAACTACTCACAACGAATGGTTCTTGTCATAACTGAATTAGAAAGCCAAAGGTTAGGGTCATGGCTCAGTGGTAGAGCACCTGCCTAGAATTGCCCAGTGAGGGGCTGGGGTGTGGCTCAGTGGTAGGGCACCTGCTTAGCAATGTGTGGAGCCCTACTTTTAATATCCAGTGCTGAGACATCAAAATAGTGTTCCTCAGAATGTTAGTTGTGTCACATAATCTTCACATGGACTGTCTTCCTAATGTTGACATGGTCATTAGCTCCATCATTTAAACTTATTTTAGAGAGGAACAAACTGAAGTCTAAAGGTAAATGGTTTGCCTGAGTGCATAATAATGTCAGAACTCAAGCTTTGAATTCCCCTCTTCAGGGGCCCAAGCATCCATTGGCAGATGGGCTGGGGAGATTGCTCAGTGGTTAAAGCACTCACTTGTAAAGTGTGAGGACTGGAGTTTGGGTCCCCAGAACCCACATAAGAACCTGGTGGGTTTGGTAACCCAGCCTAACAAGGTGAAGATGGGGATGGGATTCCCAGAGCAAGCGGTTTAGGGAGACTAGGCATGTGAGTGAGCTCTGGGTTTAAGTGAGACCCCCTGCCTCATAGGACAAGGTGGAAGGAGATTGATGGAAGATGATTCCTGACATCAACTCTGGGCACACATACACCCATGTGCTGTTAGCTTTATGTCAACTTGACACAAACTAAAGTCATCAGAGAGAGGGGGCCTCAGCTGAGAAAATGCCTCCATAAGATCAGGCTGTAGGCAAGCCTGCAGGGGATTTTCTTAAATAGTTATTGATGGGGGAGGTCCCAGCCCATTGTGGGTGGTGCCACCCCAGGCTGGTGGTCCTATAAGAAAGCAGATTGAGCAAGTCATGAGGATCAAGCCAGTAAGCAGCACCCCTCCATGACTTCAGCATTAGCTCCTTTCTAGCCAGTTTGGGTTCCTGCCTTGACTTCCCTCATTGGACTGTACTTCTGGATATGTAAGGCAAATAAACCCTTTCCTCTGCACGCTTTTGGTCATGGTGTCTCTTCACAGTAATACCAACCTCAAGACAACCTGTGCACATGAGCACCTACACATGTGTGCCCCACACAGGTACAGCAACAAAAAAAACATAAAACAACCCATACAAACATACAAACATGGACACACACCCACACACCTGAAAAACAGAAAAAAGGAAAAAAAGCTGAACCTTGTAAGTGAAAGAGTTTGGCTTCATAGTTACTAAGGTGTCATTCCCAGACCTGGAATGCTCCACACCTTTTTGGGAGATACGGGCCCTTTTTGATTCTGTGAGTTTTGAGACCCCACAGGCAGAACATTAGTGAAGTTCCCCCCTCACAACTTGGCACCTTTCACAAGATTCTGGGGTTCAATGCAGCATGCCCAGAAGTGGGAATCCTCAATCTGATTGGGCTTTCTCCACCTAGCATTGGATCTGAGTTCTAGATTTGGAGATGGCGAGGTGTGTGGGGATTCAGTCAGGTTGGGCCAATTTGTCTGTTCATCATTTAGGATGGGGTTGTCCCCTGTCTGGAGCCACCATTCTGAAACCAGCAGCCTTGATGCGTCTGTGGTCTCTTAAAGTGGGATGTCTCAGCTCCTGTGGGGTTTCAGCCATGACAGAGAGGCATCCTGGCCCGCACTCCTGCCAGAATAGGTTCAGTCTTGCCCTGACTTGGAAGGCTTAACCAGGATATTAAGGATCTTCAGGCATGCCTGATGCCCTTGCAGGGGTGTGGTGAGGGTCAAATTAGCTTGCATGAGAAAGTGCTTAGAGGGATTAGATGCCCTGTACACTCAGTAATTTTCTTTCTAGATCTCTTTCTTTCCCTCCTTCTCGCGGCCCCCCCCCCCCCGTGCATGTGTGTCTGTGTATACCAGTCCATGCATGTGTGGGCATGGAGACCAGAGGACAGACAACCTTGAGCGTCCTTTGGCCACCACCCACCACTTTTTGAGGCAGGGTCTCTCACTGGCTGGGAGCTTACAGGTACCTCAGGCCAGCTGGCTAGTGAGCACCAGGGATCCTCCCATCTCCACTCCCCAGCTCTGGGGACATTAGTGTGCACCACCATGCCTGTCTTTTTCACGTGGGTTCTGGAGATGAAGATCAGGTCCTCACACTTATGAGCCAAGCACTGTATTGACTGAGACATCTTCCCAGTCTCATAAACACAGAGTTTTGTGATTGCCGGGTGGAAAAGGAAGCCAGAGGGGGAGGCTGTTGGGAAGGCGTGTCACTTTTATATCTGGAGCAGAGGCCAGAGCCAAATGGTTGTGTCTTCCTGGCTCCCGATGCCTTTGCAGGGACTGGCTGGTGGAGGGTGTGGCTTAACTCTGACATTTTGGCTCTCGGCTGTTGTTTGCACAGAAGCCCTGAACTGAACACATCTGCCAGCTAGATGAAATAAAAGCTTTACTCAGGCCCCAGGAAGGTGATCATTTGTATTATGTGGGAGCAGCTATTTGTGAGAGTGAGAAATTTTCTTAAGAAAATAAAGATGGGCGGGTGAGATGGCTCCACCAGGAAAGGCACCAGCTGCCAATCTGAGGTCCTGAGTTTGATTCCCAGAACCCACACAGTGGAAGGATAGAACCAACTCTCCTGAAAGCTGTCCTCTGACCTCCCAACTAAAACCACAGCACACGTTTGTCCATGAACATACATGCATAGAGTAACTTTTAAAAATGTAATAAGGGGCTGGAGAGATGGCTTGATGGTTAAGGGTACTGGATTAGATTCCCGGCACCCACATGGTGGCTCACAGCAGTCTGTAACTCTAGTTCCAAGGCCTCTAACACACACACACACACACACACACACACACACACACACACACATGCTCACATGCGTGCCATGGTACACACATGGAGGTTAGAGGACAACTCTCGGGATTCAGTTCTTTCCTTCTACCCTGTGGGTCTTGGACAGAACTCAGGCCACCCAGCTTGGTGGAAGAAGGCTCTTCTATCTGCCAAGACATCTCACTGGTCCTCCACTTGTTTTTGTGATGATAGCCATTCTGACAGGGATACCATATCTTGTGTGGCCTCTGCATTCTTGGGCCCCAAAGTGTAGACCATATGGATGTTCATGTGAAGGATGAAGTCCAACAGGATTACAGATGAGGACAAAGTCAGTGTTGCTATGGAGATGAGTGTCAGGAAATGGTCCACAGATCAAGTAATTCTCATACCAAGTCCAAAAGGATGTATCAGACCTACAGTTAGATGGAGTGTGTGTGTGTGTGTGTGTGTGTGTGTGTGTGTGTGTGTGTGAGTGTGTGTGCATTTACAGTAAGGGAACAGCATATGCAAAGGCCCAGAGGTTGCAGGGAGATTTGGGGTACAATGTGTTAATGTCAGTTGGTGGAGCATCAAGATCAGGCTGAGAGAGCATCTAGGACCATGGGGACCTCTGATTGCTCCAGCTTCACCCCTTCTTAGGTCCAAACTCATCACCTCAATATTTCTTTTTCTTCCTTTTTTTTTTTTTTTTTTTCTGAGACAGGGTTTCTCTGTGTAGTTTTGCGCCTGTCCTGGATCTCACTCTGTAGACCAGGCTAGCCTCGAACTCACAGAGATCCGCCTGCCTCTGCCTCCCGAGTGCTGGGATTAAAGGCATGCACCACCACCACCACCACCACCCAGCTGATATTTCTACTATATTTTAAAAAAATTCCTGGGGCTGCAGCAATGGCTCAGTGGTTTAGAGCACTTGTTGCTCCTAGAGAGGACCTGAGTTCGATTCTCAGCACGCAAGTGGTGGCTTACAACCATCTCTAACTCTGGTTCCAGGGGATCCAACACCCTCTTTGGACCTCCACAGGCATCAGGTACACACGAGGGTATACAGACATAGGTGCAGGCAAAACACACACACACACACACACACACACACACACACACACACACACACGAAATCCCAGTCCTTTTGAATTTTTTCATCACTATGCAAATTTTCTCATGTCTTCAATAAATGATAAAATTGCATATACAGCAACCAATTGTTTAAAATAAATGTCTTTGTAATTTGTTATCAGTAAATGTTGGCAAAATGGATGACAAGTGAAAAATACCCCAGACTGTACCACACTATCCTTCTACTGTGCATGACAAGGAGACAGAGCTTTCTATTCCTGAGGAGGGTGACAGACTTCCTCTTTTTTTTGAGACAGTGTTTCTCTGGGTAACAGCCCTGGCTGTCCTGGAACTTACTTTGTAGACCAGGCTGACCTTGAATTCACTGAGATCCGCCTGCTTCTTCCTCCCTGAGTGCTGGGACTAAAGGCGTGCACCACCACTGCCTGGTGACAAGCTTCCTTTTTAGCAGAGGTTTTCACTGAGTTGTCTGGCTAGTAAGAACCAGATAGAGGTGGCCCAGATCAGTACTTAAGCAGCAGTCAGAAAGATGGGCAGGACATGCGCTGTGGCATCGTGCCAACTGTGTCTGTCAACAATTGCTACCATAATTCTGAGGAACAAGTCAGCCAGCACTCAGTAGCTGCTTGACCCGTGGCTGGGGTGATAGCCTATAGTTCCACTGATCTGGGAGGGGCTGCCTCCAGGCTCCACCCCTCTACCGTAAACACCCTAGTATGGTGTAATCAGGCATCAAAAGTCCTTTCTTAAAGACTAGGGCTGTAGCTGGGTTGGTAGAGCTCTTACCTTGCTTTTGAAAGAGGCACTGGGCTTGGATCCCAGCATTTCGTTATCCAGGCATGGTGGTGCATGTTTACAGCAAGCAGGGTGGATAAGGTATACAATGGGCATAGGACTGTCCACAGGATCTGTGCAATCGCAGCCTGCCACACTGTTTGCAGACCACCCTTGGACTCCAAAGGGGTTTCCTTTTTCTTTTTTTTTTTCTCTTTTTTTTTAAAAAGCTGAGCAGTGATGAGATCAGCCCACATGGGATCTTGTTTTTGCGGGGAATCATTCTGATAGCTGTGGGGAGACTGGCCTGGAATCCGGGGAGGCCAGAGGACTCCACGTGAGGAATGATGGATGGCTGTGGTGGTGATGCCATGGATGGATGCGGTCAGCAGGGCTTTGTAGGGCTAGCCTGAAACCTGGCTGGTTGAATAGACGGGACACAAGCATAACCCAGACAGAAGTTGCTGGGAGAGGGCCAAGGTTGTCTCTGGAGCTGGAGTTTCAGGTGGTTGTGAGCCACTGATGTAGGTGCTGGAGCTGAACCCCGATCTTCTGTGAGAGCCATATGCCCTCTAAACCACTGAGCCATCTCTCCAGGCCCTTTGCTTAATGTTCCAATGAGTTTCCTCAGGTTGCATCTAGAAGCATGGATGAGGGGTTGTTTACCAGAGCATGGTGGGTAATTTACCAGTGTTCACCACTGAAGAAAATGTCCCTCCCTTCTCCAGCAACATTAACTACCTGTAAATCCTCAGGAAGTGCAGATTCTCAGGAGCCCCTCCCGCTAGCAACTGTAGCTCCTTTTCCTTCAGGTGGAAGGTTGGTGGGCCCAGGCTTGTGCAGGTGGTCATAACTGTTGAACACTGAATGGTTTCTGTGGGACAGGAACTGAGCGGGGCTCATGGGAAAAGGACATCTGTTCCACAGTGCCCGGGGCCTCAACTGCAAAGACTTGGAGCCTCCATTGTAAGAGGGAACCTAACTGAAGCCGTTTTCAGTTTGGGCGAAGTCTCCAGTTTGTATTAAGGTCAACTAAAGTTTGAGTTCCCAAGACAACCCCCCCTACCCTCCACCCCTGCCTTTGGTAGCTAACATCGGCATCCTTTCCTCCAAGGACAGATACATGGCAACCTGTTTCACAAGGAGAAATACAGTACATCCTGTCTGTCACAACCAGAGGGACACTTAGATATCAGTCTAACTGTACAGAGCAGGGGCAGCCAATAGGAACAAGCTGAACCACCCAGTACAAATGCCCTAAGTCCTGATTGGTTCCTGACACCCGTATAAGCAAAAATGGTTGTGATTCATTTTGCTTAAAAACCCGAGTCTGGGACTCAGTCGGCTTCTGAGTCTGTGCTGTTATCCTTGGCTGGTCAGTCAGTTTGTGCTGCCCAATCCAATTAAATCTTGCTTTGGGTAAACTCTCGTGTCTGCTTGGGCTGTTTCTGTGGGACCCAAGCAGCAGCTTGGCTACACTGCTGCCATGACAGACTCCATAGAGATCAGCCAGAAACAGGTCTGAGTTTCAGTTTACTCTAAGGCAACACCTGGCTCCAGGAAATGCCACAAACTGGCACCACCCTGGCACCACCCTGGCACCACCCAGGAACAGGCGGGCATCTAAGACAAAGTACCTGACATTCCAAACTGTTAGATAAGATTAGCTAAGATCATCAGAGTCCCTGAGCACATACTCCCTTTCACCAAGATAGCCCCAGACAAATGTCAGCCAATCAGTCTCCTGAACCCTGGAAATCCCCTCACCCCAACCTCTGCTATGATAAAAACCCCACCCAGACTGGGGCTTGGGGCTCTCTGCTCTCACCGCTGGCTGCATCAGACAGAGGGAGAGCCCAAGCTCGAGCTTGAATAAAGAACCTTTGCTTTTGCATACAGTTCAGACTCCTTGATGGTCTTTGGGGAATTCAGAGACTTGGGCATAACAATTTCAGAGTGTCAGACCCCACAACACCATGTCTGGAGCTTGAGTTACCATCTGGCCTCTTGGCTCCTATGTCTGGTGGAGGCTGACCCTTTGTGGGGCTGAAGCTGGGTGGTGCCCTGGAAGTGAATCATATATTAGCCACAGGGCTTTCACATGGCATTGCAGCTGGGCCCCAGAAACAAGGGACATGCTCCAGACACCTACTGTCTTTGCCCTACTCCTTGGAGGTCACTCAGTGCCAGCGCCTTGCTGTGCTGTGATCATGAAGCATGGGTCAGTTTCAAGGAGCGGGGCTCATTGCCACATAGGAGAAGGATCAAGGTTTCCTTTTAAGAAGAACTAATGGAGGAGATGGGGGAGATAGTACAAAGTGTGTCTGGAGAATTGCCTCCCCGGGGAGCTGTAAACAACAGCCAAACCTTTTTCCTAACTTCCCAACGACAAACCAAAGTACAGTTCACTGAAGTTCACCCCAGGGAACTGATCAACCTTTTTTGACAGAGCATGGGTGAGGGGCTATTGGCAGGAGCGTAGGGGACCTCAGTGCAGCCTCACATGGAAGTCTTCACTCAGCATGGGTGATGGCTGCCCAGTATCCTCATAGATGGAGCCCCCCCATCCAATTAGCCCCCACTAGACTCTAGCACTTCCTGAGACTCTGAGGCTACATGTGCGAGTGAGGTAGAATTGCATACAAATCTCTAGGGGGTCATCTGGAGCCTCAGTGACTGACCAATGGTCCTCTCTATGAGAGAATGTCAGCCAGCAGCTGAAAGAATCCTGATGATCTCTAGCAAGTAGAAACCTTTGATCTAATGAAGATGGCAACTATTTTGTTCAGGGGACCATGTTCTACTAGTGAAGTGACTGGTAAGCCTGAGGAAAGACACTAGAGTTGTCCTCTAGCTTCTGTCCTGTGAAACACACACACACACACACACACACACACACACACACACACACCTATTCATCTCAGATAGGGAAACAGCAGCAAAGTAATGATTACAAAGCCCAACTTGGTGCAGACGAATTTCTAAATGGTCTTATTAAATAAAAAACATGGAGCTAGATTTATGGGTGAAAGCCTGGGAGAGATCAGGGAAATGGGGAAAGCCACAGCTAACCTTACCTCACCAACTCTGCAGCTTCCAAATGTGAATTACTTCCTGTCTGCCCACGCCTATATGCCTTGCTGTTCTGCCATCGGATTTGCTCTCTCTGTTGTTGCATCACTTCCTCTTCATACACAGCTCTGTCACTTTCTGTCTGTCTGTACAGACCTCCAGACCCCCATGGTTTAACTATAGTGTTGGAATTAAGGCACGTGCCACCACACCTGGCTCTGTTTCCAGTGTGGCCTTGAACATACAGAGATCCTGCCTCCCGAGTGACAGGATTAAAGGCGTGTGCTAACATTGCATGACTTCTGTGTTGTGGCTGGCTTTTCCCTCTGATCTCCAGGCAAGTAATAGATCACCACAACTTGGGGGATTGATTGGGTTCCTAACAGGGTTGCTCAGAGGAGCAGGAATGATTCAAATACAGTGGCATCACAGGGTGACAGCCACAACCCTGAGTTCTGTATGTGATGGCCTGAGATTCTTTCCTTCCCAGTGTGACTGGTCACAGTCTCCTCTAGCAATTGTTTAGTGTTTCCAGAGCCTGGGGAGGGGCTCCTGAGAATCTTAGAAGCTCTGGCTTTTCCAGGCATGTGACATTTGTTCACTTCCAGAGTCTCAGAAACCTCCCCTTCTTTTCCCTGGAGGGGAAGTTTGAGCTCTGTGGAGAGTGCTCTGTGACATGCACAATGACACTGGCATGATGTATTTTGTGGAAATATCTGCCAGGAATGTCAGACAAATCCAACAACCCAGAAGGCATATGTTTCTAGAGAGAATGCACCGTGTTGCCATGTTTTCTGGCTTGGATTCAGAGTCATCTGAAGGGGTGGTGGAGTAGGCACTAGCCTGGAACCTGTCCCTGGGGTGGGTGGGTACACCATGTGATTGCATTTGATACTCAGATCCCATCGTTGCATGCAGTTACGCATGGTACACTTACCACATTCTCAATTTTGGTTGTTTTCCACACCCACAGCCAGCACACTGCACCACGTTAATGTCTAGGTATTTTTCCATCTGGAAAAAAATTCCTTTTTCCTTCCCTAACTACCTCACAGGGATATAAAAATGCCTGCATAAATACCCCTTTATACATCAGACAGAGAATAAAAAGAGGCATTACCAAAATAGAAGATACTCTTCGCACTGGAGGATTGTAAAATCTGTGATCAGGGAACTGGGAATTCAAGTGTTATGTGGCAAAGCACATCGGCAAATGTCTTAGAAATAAACACAGACACTGAAAGGATGGAATAATTAGAGTCTGGAGGCTGTCAGGGAAAGAGAGGGGAAGCTACCCTGAAGGGGAAGGCAAAAGAAAATTGGTGGACAGAGTGATTGGGAAATGGAAAAGGAGAGAATCCACGAGTTTATTCTCCACGAGTTTATTCTCCCTGCTCTTGATTGTGGATGGACTGTTTTAAGATCCTGCCTTCACTTCCCATTGGTAATGGGCTGTAACCTGGAATTGTAAGCTGAATAAATCCCTTTCTTTCCTATGTTGCTTTTGGTCAGGGTAGCTTTAAGTTTTTTTTTTTTTTTTTTTTTTTTTTTTAAGATTTATTTTTAAGTGTGTGTGTGTGTGTGTGTGTGTGTGTGTGTGTGTGTGTGTGTATGTGTGTATACCTCATGGTATGCCACATGTGTGCAGTGCCTGTGGAGGCCAGAAGAGGGTGTTGGACCTCTTGGAACTGGAGTTACAGATGGTTGTGAGCTGCCAAGTGTGGGTGCTGGGAACTGAACTGGAGTTCTGCAGGAGCGATGAGCATTCTTCATCACTGAGACCTCTCTCCAGTCCCTGCTCAGGGTGTTTCTATCACAGCAACAGAAGCGAAACTAGAATAGAGACTGTGTTCCAAAAGAATGGTTTCTCTTTTATTTTAATATGTGTCAGTTTTAATGAGGTATGCTTTACATCTAGTGAAATTCACCCTTTCGGGCAATGTATTTCTATGTTTTTTATTTGTTATTTATTTTCTGAGGGGTCTCTAGAGTCTTGCTATGTAGGCCAGGCTGGCATCAAACTTGTAATCCTTCTGCCTCAACATCTAGGTGCTGGAATTACAGTGCCATCACACCTGCCAATGTGATTTTTGTTTGTGTATGTGTGACCTGCTTCCTCCAACGAGGTCCTACATCCTTTGACGTTTCCATCTTTTCCAAAACACTTCCCACTGACTCCTGGGGACCAAATATTCAACATACTTTCTATTCAAGCCATAACGATACAGGAAGGAGTCACAGTCTGGAGGGTGCCCCCCTCTTCTCCTCTCTCACCTCTCTCTCACTCCCTTCCTCCACCTTCCCATTTCTTCCTCGCTCTTTTATTTCCTCTTCCTTTATTTATTTGTACCTACATTTTCTTCACCTTCCTTCCCTTTTCCTAGTCCCTTCATGTCTTTCCTCTTTCCTTCCTCCCCTCTCCTCTCGGTAGAACCCAGAACCTAACACACATCAGGAAAACTTCACCCCCAGAGAAAAGCCACACTTAAAGAGTTATGGGTTTCACGATGACATTTTCATACCTATATCATTATAATGTCCCATACCCAACTTCACTCCCTTCTCTTTTTCTCCTCCTCCTCCAGCTGGTCCCCTTCCTGCTCTGAAATAGTTTCCTTTCTGCTTCTATGTCATATCTATATCATCCATTTGTACAGATGTATCATCTATAGGTACACACACACACACACACACACACCATCTATATCTGCATCATATGACATTTGAAAGAAACCATGAGAGTTTTCCTTTCTTCTTTGTTGCTGTGATAAGATACCCCAACAAAGCTACTTATAGGAGAGAGGGTTTATTTGGCTCCCAGTTCTAAGTTACAGTCCATAACTGTGGGGACGTCAAGGTGGTGGGAACTTGAAGTGGCTAGTCACAACACATCCACAGTTGAGCTTTGCGGAAAGGAGAGCATGCATGCTGGGACTCCCGCCCCTTTCTCCCTTCCACGCAGTTCAGGCACAGCCTGTGACGTGGTGCTCCCACATCAACAGAGGTGAGTGGATTTTCCACCTCAACAACCCAATTAAGACACCTCCTCTGGGAGAGATGGTTCAGCAGTTAAGAGCTTTGGCAGCTCTTCCAGAGGTTCTGGGTTCAATTCCCAGCCACCACATGGTGGCTCACAGCCATCTATAATGGGATCTGATGTCCTCTTCTGGCACACAGGTGTACATGCAGATAGATCACCACATACATAAAATAAATAAATCTGTGAAAAAGTTATTTTAAAAAAAGACACCTCCCCCAGACACACTTTACAGCCCAAGCTAATCTAGACAATTCCAAGACTCCCCATGTGATTCCTCATTATGTCAAGTTGACTATATTAGTTGCTTTTCAGTTGTTGGAATGAAACACCATGACCAAGGCAATTTACAGAAGAAGGAATTTATTTGGCCTTATAATTCCAGCAGAGTCCATGATGGCAAAACGAAGCCATGGCGACAGACACAGGAAGCCAAGGGCTCATATTTTGAACTCCAAGATAGTGCAGGAGACATGGTGAGAGTCTTTTAACTCTTAAAGCCCAACCCCACTGACACACTTCCACGCCTCCTAAGCCTCCCAAACAGCACCCCCAACTGGGACCAATCATTTAAATGCCTGAGACTTTGAGGACATCATTCAAACCACCACAGGACCATCAAATTTGTCTTTCTTCCCTCCCTTCACCCCACCTTGCCCCTCCCCCTAGACCTGAGCTTCAATTTCCACAAAGAGCTGGCTATGGAGGTGCATACTTGCCACCCTAGGACTGGGGAGACGAGGCAGAAACAGGAGGATTGTGAGGCTCACCTGCAGCCAGTCTAGCTTAAATGGTGAGCTCCAGGTTCAATGGGAACCCCTGACTCAAACAATAACGGAGAGCAACTGAGGAAGAGACCAGATGTTGACCCCTGGCTTTCACATATACCTACATGGGTGAGCTCACCCACCCACACACATACACACATGCATAACACCACCCACCCTTTCACAGACAAAGAAAGAAAGAAAAAAAATGAGACTAATTATTTTAAAAGAAAGTATTAGCCTACAACATGGCAACCTGACCCAGGATCTGGGTGGAGAGAGTGAAGTCAGAACCTACAATTCTTTCCCTGCTAATTGGAGTGAGCTCAGGTTCCTGGCTGCAGCAAACTGTCTTTATGTGATTAATTTGGAAAATGTCATGGTCAAGAGGACAGGCTGTGGATCCGAGCGACATAGGCCGAGGCTCGGTTTTGCCACTTAGAAGTTGTGTGACCTTGGCGAGAGTTTTAATTTAAAAAAAATTATTCATTTATTATCAGCAGCCCAAGAGGAAACGTGCGACTATTATCCAATATTATGTTTGACCTTTCAGGTCTTGGGACTTCACTGGGGTGGGGGAGGGGCATGTCAGATCCGGGTGGACCAACAGCCAAGAGGAAAGAGGCCATCATGAGTCCGAATATTCCAAAATGTTTCTGAACATTAGAAAAATTACTCATCAATTGGAAAGAGCTTCTGGGAGTCACGAATCCTTAAATTCTGTGCGCTTCAGTTTCTTTACTGGTGATTGGGGAATAATAAGGAAGGCAATGAAATAAAGGGCATTTTGTACCCAGCTCAGTGGCTGCAAGCTCTGCAATTGTTGAAATTATTATTATTGTTATTATTATTAATTCACCCAGCAGTTCAATGTGAATTCTGGGATAGTAATAAATTTCACTGCTTCCAGCCAGCCAGCCAGCAGGCCCAGCATTTTTTTGTTTGTTTGTTTCTGTCTTTATGGTGTGTGTGTGTGTGTGTGTGTGTGTGTGTGTGTGTGTGTGTCTTCTTGTGTGCGTGGAAGCCCGAGGAAGACATTGGGTGACCTGTTCCACCAGTTTCTACCATATTCCCTTAAGACAGGGTCTCTCACTGAACCTGGAGCCAGGATGGCGGCCAGCAAGTTCCAGTCCTCCTGTCTCCATCTCCGACAGCGTTGGGTTTGTGGGTGGATGTGTGCGGACACACCCAGCTTTTACATGGGTGCTGAGGATTTGAACTCGGATCCACATGCTTCCACAGCAAGTACACTTTCTAATCCACGGAGCCATCTTCCCAGCTCATCTCCCCCTTTTTGAGGCAAATTCTTGCTGTGAAACCCAGGAAAGCCTTGAACTCATGATTTTTCTGTCTCTGCCTCTCAAATCATGGGATTATGTTGTGAGCCACAATGTTCAGTTCACATCAGTCTCTAAGTGGAGCGCCCCCATTCAGTACTTACTTAAGGAATAATTGATTAATTGATATCAGTACCTAAAATCTAAGATGTTTTTGGGATTGAACCATAGTTTTCCTGTTTTTTTTTTTTTTTTTTTTTTTTTTTTTTTGAGACAGGGTTTCTCTGTGTGGTTTTGGTGCCTGTCCTGGATCTTGCTCTAGACCAAGCTGGCTTTGAACTCAGAGAGATCCACTTGGCTCTGCCTTCTGAGTGCTGGGATTAAAGGTGTGCGCCACCACTGCCTGGCTTTTCCTGATGTTCTTAAGTTCTCACTTACTCTTCAAATTTTTCAAAACCTCCCTGTACTGTTTAATAGAATGGCCAGCATTCAGGAGAGTTTAGAGTGTCATTGGATGGATGAGCAGATACTTCCCACAAATTCTCTTGTGCTCTGAAGATTTTACTGACTTTGGGCGTGGCTCAGTGATAGAGCACCTGCCTAGAATCCCCCAGTGAGGGGCTGGGGTGTGGCTCAGTGCTAGAGCACCTGCCTTGAATCCCCCAGTGGGGGGTTAGGGTGTGGCTCAGTGGTGGAGCACCTGCCTAGAATCCCCCAGTGAGGGGCTGGGGTGTGACTCAGTGGTAGAGCACCTGCCTAGAATCCCCCAGTGAGGGGCTGGGGTGTGGCTGAGTGGTAGAGCACCTGCCTAGAATCCCCCAGTGAGGGGCTGGGGTGTGGCTCAGTGGTAGAGCACCTGCCTAGAATCCCCCAGTGAGGGGCTAGGGTGTGGCTGAGTGGTAGAGTACCTGCCTTGAATCGCACAGTGAGGGGCTTAATTTCTTGCCCGACTTCCCTCAGTGGTGATCTGTGATGTGTGTAAGGCAACTATATAATTTCCTCCCCTGGGCTGTTTTTGGGTATGACAGTTGTCACAGCAACAGAATGAAACTAGAGCACACAGTAAATTGAAACACGTGTTCTGTGTAGTTCAGAAAATTGTCTATGACAATCATGTTTTCAGATTTGAATGGATACATTTATTAAGTAATTTATTAAGCAAGCAAAAGTAAAAGAGCAAATAGCAAGGAGCAGACAGATAGAAGCAGCAGACAGATTGCAAAAACATCAAATCAGGCGCCTACCGCATCCCACAGAAAGACTAGAGTAGCCCAACTGATAGCAACAGAAGGCAATATGATCAAATCAAGGTTTGAAAGCATCCAGCAGAAATCGCCTGGGGAAGCCAGTTGAAGCAGTCTTCTGGAGTTCCTGAATGAGAGTCCCTAGTGGAGAAGAGCAGAGTGTCCCCTTGGGGGAGGCTTCCAAGTACAAGATGAGATAAGAGCAGGACGGTAACATCATAAAATTGGTACTTAGAGTCAACTAGCAGAAATGGCTGGGGAAGCCTTGAAACTATCAGCTTGAGTTTCTGATGGAGAGTTCTGGGCAGAGCAGAGCATTTTTGGCATGGATGAACTTCTGCTCTCTCTTTTCCACTGCAGGCATTTTTATATTATGGAATCAACAATAGTAACCTCTGTTGGAAATCATTTATCTTTTGGTCACAGGTTCTTGAAGGTTATTAGAATATACTGGTCCTCCTGGCTCCCAGGCTTAAACAGCACATTATAATTCATCAGTACAACCCAGAGGTATACCTATTTCCTTGGAATTGAAGGAGGCACCTAAAACATCTGGAACAATTTACAAATCTTAGGAAGTTCCTAAAACTTACAAGACCCACAGTTTCTTTTTTCAAAGTTATATAAGCAGCAACCATTTGCTGGGAAAAGGATAGCCTCCAACTGGCTGAGCTGGCTGCAAGCTGTACAGAGAGTCTCAGGGTTGCAGTTTCAGGAGTTGTCATGTATGCTGTGATGAGCTTTGTAGCAATATAGCTGTCTTTGAGTCCTCCACGCTCAAAGACATGTATGTATGTATGTATGTATGTATCTCCAGTAAACTCACTGGCTCACTAAGGTAGACTTGGGTGGAATCATTTCGTTAGTGTGTCATTCTTTATCCAGGGTGAATAGATATTTGTTCATATCTCCCCAGGATAGTCATACAACACAAAACCATTTCAGCCATGTACTCATCATTGGTTAGGGTCTTCATGGGCAGAGATAAGGCAGGAAAAAATAAAGGAAAATTAAGGGAATGTGAACAAGGAGCCTCTTACTCTGGAGTCTAGTTCAATTTTCTTGCCAGCTGAGCATCAAGAATTCTGACACAAAGCTGGGTAGTGGTGGCATATACCTTTAATCACCACACTTGGGAGGCAGAGTCAAGTGGATCTCTGAGTTGAAGTCCAGCCTGATCTATAGAGTGAGTCCAGGACAGCTAGGGCTACACAGAGAAAGCCTGTCTCTAAAACAAAACAAAACAAACAAAACAAAACAAAACAAAACAAAACAAAGGAATTCTGACAGAGCCAGGCATAGTAACGAATATCTTTAATCCTAGCACTTGGGAGGTAGAGGCAGCAGATCTCTGTAAGTTGAAGAACAACCTGGTCTACATAGTGAGTTCTAGGAAGCAATGACTATATAGTGAGACCCTGTTTTAAAAACACAACAAACAAGAAAGAGGTCCAACAGAGTTAACAATCTTTGCTGTGAGCGTTTCCTATGTATAGAAGAGATTCCTTTTCTATAGAGATATTTCAAATGTTAAACTAGTCAGTCATGAATCAAGCTGAGGGTTGTCTGGCCTTGCTGCCTTTCCCAGATGGAAACTAAAAATGTTCTGGAACTCTCACCAAGGACTATAAACTTTGTTGACAGTAAACACAGCTTAGCTTCCTTGTACAGCCCTTCTGTCCTAGGGTGGTCCCTTTCCAGCTGTAATCCTCTCCCATGTACCCCAGGAATTACTGTATGATTTCATCTGTATTCCTTAGACACCCTTTGAGTCATAATTTCAGGACCCACTAGATCATATGGCTTTGTGTGCCTGAATGTGTGTGTGTGTGTGTGTGTGTGTGTGTGTGTGTGTGTGTGTGTGATATCCCTGTGCACATCTGTGTGTGCACATATGAAGGCCAGAGTTCAACTTCAAGTACCTTTCTTGTCATTTTCGCACTTTATTTTCCAAGATAGGGTCTCTCATTGAACCCAGAGCTCACACCTTTGGCTAGACTGGCTGGCCAGACCAACTAATGAGGAAGTCCTGGACCCCCCCAACCCCCTCAAATCCCCCCTCCACTCTTTTAGTGGTAGGGTTGTAGATGTGCCCTTCTACACAGGGCTCTTGTACATAGCACTAGGGATCTGAACTCAGGTCTTCATGCCAGCGTGGCAGGCACCTTACCGACTGAGTCCTCTCCCAACCTCTGAATATGGGTTTTGTAAAGACAAATAAGGTTCTTTCTTAAAAAGCCTGCATTTAGGCTCTTCTAGAATGCCTCTCTATATTAAACCTGGTACTTAAAATCTATGTTAAGAGCTCTTCTTAATAAACTCCAACTTGGGCTGGTAGAGTGCTTGCCTTCCATGTGTGAAGTCCAGGATTTGAGCTACTGTGTCACAAAATTGAGTGTTGATGGGTGGTGATGGTGCATACCTTTAATCCCAGCACTCGGGAGGCTAAGGCAGGAGAATCTCTGAGTTCAAGGCCAGCCTGGTCTACAGAGTAAGTTCCAGGACAGCCAGGGCTACACAGGGAAGCCCTGTCTTGAAAAAAACCAATCCCCCCCCCCACAAAGAGAGTGTGGTGGCACATGCATGCAATCTCAGCACTTGGGAGTTAGAAGCAGGAGGATCAGAAGTTCAAGGTCACCCTCAACCACTTATCAAGTTGAAGGCCAGCATAAACTACATGAAACGCTGTCTGAAATAATTAAATAGAGTATAATAGAATTCCAACTCTGCTCCACACCAGCTCATCCTGAAATTCTTTGCTTGAGTGAAGTCAAGAATACTGACCTCAATTGAGCAGAAGTCTTGGAAAAGACACCCAGGCCCATGCTGCAGGTGGCGCTGTGGAGCTACCTCTGTAGCGTCTATCCCATTGTCCATAGGGCTCGTTTACCAGATGACATGAACACTGATCTCCACAGTTCAGAATATTATTCTCATCAATAACCAAGTGTTAAAAAGCATTGAGCAACAGACGGTGGTGGCGCACGCCTTTAATTCCAGTACTTAGGAGGCAGAGGCAGGCGGATCTCTATGAGTTCAAGGTCAGCCTGGTCTACAGAGTGAATCACAGGACAACCAAGGCTACATGGAGAAACCCTGTCACAAACACCCTCCTTCCCCCACAAAAAAAAAAAAAAAAAGAATAGCATTGAGAGGCCGGTGAGACAGCTCGGTGGGTAAAGGCACTTGCTGCCAAGCCTGATGACAAGTTCCACCTTAGGACCCACATGGTAGAAGGAGGAAAGCAAGTTCTGAGTGTTGTCCTCTGACCTCCACACATGTGCTGTGGCCCTCCCTCCCTTCTTCTCCTTCTTTCTCTCTCTCCCACTTTCCTTCATTTCCTCTCTTCCTCCTCCCTTACCTTCCTCTTCCATCTCCTCCTTCATTTCCTCTCTTCCTCCTTCCCATGCCTTTCTCTTCTGTCTCCTCCTTCCTTCCTCTTCCTCTTACTTCTCCTCTTCCTCCCCCGCTCTTCTTCTTCCCACTTCTCAATCTCCTCCTCTTCCCTTTCTCCCTTCTTCCTCCACCTCCTTTTCATCCTCCTTCTTAGGCTTCATTGTTCCTATACCATCTTCAGCTGTGAGGAGCTGTTGATAAAAATACTTCGGATTCTCCAGCTCTTTGGGGGGGGTCCCTTTGTCCTCATGGAGGGCTGGGGGAGACACACCCTCGGGCTAATGGAAGGCTCCTCCGGGCCTTTCACTCCTGCAGAGCTAGAAGGTGCCAGAGGTCATAATTACAGTTTAATCCATCATGACCTCTGGCACCTTCTAGGCTTCTTCTTCTTTCCTTTGGAATCCAGTAAAAACCCTTCCTTTGTTTTGAGAGTTTTATAATTTGACATCTATTTGTCTTATGTGGGGAATCTTTGGATTTTTCTTATGAAATGTGTCTTATTCAGGAACATTTGTCAGCAGCAATTCCTTAAAGATGAATTCTAGAAGCAGTGTTTCCAGTCTGGCACTCTACTCTCCCTGACCTGCTTTTTAGTGTGCGGATTTAACAAGGCAACTCCACGTAGTTAAAAAGGAGGTTTATTTTGGGGTAACAGGATCTGGGAGAGGTGAGATACAGTCCAGAAGGGTTCTCTGGAGAACTCTAACTCAGTCTGCCATCCAGCATCCAGGATCACAAGGAACCAAGAGACCTGGCATATCTTAAGGGCTCCTGTCTTGGCCCTGCCCCAGGGGCAGGTCATAGGTAGGCATGGCAGTTACTAGGAGCCTCACTAGGGGTAGTATTTCCAGGTCAAAGCTGGAACAGCTACCCACTACATCTCTCCCTTTTGTCTAAATAAGAAAGTTCTAACCTAATACAAAACTATATACAATAGGAATGATTATAAAATATTGTCCAGGAGGAATAGGGGATAATAACCTAGATAAGATGGAACTTCCACCAACACAAACAACATCAAACAAGAGACACATACTAAAATACTAAAATACAGAGAAGTCTGGAGCATAGGTAAATGGCACATTACAGAAATCATTCCAAAATGTGTCCTATCCTAAAGAACCTGAATCTAATACTTAAAATGTTCTAGCTAAGATACAAGAGGATTGTAACTGTAACTGTTAGTCTTCAATCCCATCAAAGACCTGAGAAGGAATATAACAATACCTGAGAAATGGGAGAAGGATGCAAGCAACTTTTGGGAGTCTTGCAAGAGTAGATAGAGACAGCTGGCAGTCTAGACAGTTGCCTGAAGTTTCTCAGCATTGTTGGTGCATCCAAATTGGCTACAGCCTAGAGTACCTGTCAGACCATTTTACTGTCATCAGTCAAGGAAAGGGCAGTTCTTTGCCCAGTAGGCCATTTTGTGCCAAGGTGAAGACAAACTTCCAAATGGAAATGTCTCAGAAGCCCAACATTCTCTTGGGATCAGATCAGTGTTGCCAGGAGCAATTGAGTCTCATGTCAAAAGAATTCCAAGTTATCAAAACATTTAAATGCTATATTCTCTAGGTGTATGAAGTGTTTAAAGATTACCTATTCATCTGACATATGTTTCTGTAAGTCTGGAGAACCTAACTAACATAACTATAGAGATGACAAGCATAGGTGACTATAAATCTGTAAGTCTTATCTACCTAGATAACCTAAGGACTAAGGCTTCATGTAAAGAGGGTAAACAGTCTGTAAGCAAATGTACAGTAAAAGGACAATGACTTCAAAATTGTGAAAATACACAAGGTATTTATAACAGAGGTAGGAATGTATAGCACAATATGCAATATGACAATAATCCTAAATATGTATCAATATACCAAATATCCTAAACAGAGTAGAATATACATACAGCATGACAGATATAAATTTACATTGGTATCAATATACAAACATTTCAAATAAGAGTAGAAATATATGTACATTACACCAAATATGGTTCTGTATTTGTATCAATATACAAATTATCTGGAATAAGAATATATAAATAGTTTACATTTGTATCAATATACAAGAATCCATAACAGTGCAATTTATCTAAGGCTGATAATTTTACTAAATTAGTTTACACAATAATCTTATTTACTTATTAGTATACACAATAATCTACCTTAATATCCTATACTTATCCATTCCCCTTTCTTTCTTTTCTTAAGGGGAATACCAAGTCCAATGTTTTCTTCCACCTCCAACCCTATAACCATTATCCATAACCCTCAGAAACATGAAACCTTTGGGAAAAAGGGGTGTTGTTTTCTTATAATTGATTCCTGCTGTTCAGGGGGCGATGGTATCTCTGTGGGGTCCTGTAAGAAAGCTCAGATAGTTAAGTCTCAGTTGGACTAACTGTAGATTCTGCAGCCAGTCTCAGAGTAATGGTAAGGTTGTCTGGGATTCTGGCTAGAAGTGTACTATGATGAACCATCTTATTATGGAATTGACTTGGAGAGTTTTCAGTCCAAGGCTGATCACTGAGCAATGTTTGTGAGTACCATGGCATCACTCTGGACTGAGTAGAGTTGTTGTGGGGTCCCATCTTGCTTCTGGAGGCTTCAGAGATTGCTATTGGAAAAGGCTTATTTTTTACTATGAAAAGCTTGAACATTATTAATATCAAAATGGAAAGTTTGGATTTAAAGATGACATGACATGTAAGAAAGGATTCTGAGAAATTAGGAATAAGCATGGAAAGAATTAGAATCTTGAAGGCAATGGTCCCTTTTTATTGGTTTTCTTCTGTCCCACACCAAATGGCTCTTCTGATATGAGACAGAATCTCTCAACCTTTTCTTTTAGCTAATATGCTTTGGTTTAGAGAAAGAGTGAGCCAATTCCAACTCCAGAGCCAGCTTGGTATATAATTGAATCAAAACCACAATTTTTCTAGAATTAAAGAGATATAGATGTTAAGCAGTGAGATATTACCCTGTGTAGATTGGTACCAACAGATTCATTCTTTCTGCTGTAGAATCTGAATATTCAAGGTCTAATGATTTCTGGAAGATGGGTATTTCTATTATCCTGTAATGACAAAAACAGAACCCTACCCCAACCCTTGTTTGTTAAATTTTTCTTACAACTTGTAGAGATGTCACATTGGTGGATGAGCTTTTACTTCTCATCAAGAGGTTTCTCCTGTTTGAATCAAATTTTTATTAATTTTGTTGGTATCCATAGCTTTTCTTCTCCTTGCAGAAACAAAAGCAAAACTCCTTTCCAAATGTAGGGCGTATCCTGGTTTCCATTCTGAGGTCAACACATCTTTGAAATAAACCAAATTGATTTAGCTCAGAAATTTTATCTGTCATTCAATGTCTCTCCACAGCTGTTGTTTCTTTCTCATCAGCATTGAGAAAATTCAAGGTTAATAAAGCATTATGCAATCTATTTCTGGGAGTCATTGTTACCTGTTGCTGTTTATTTAGCATCTCCTTTAAAGTTCAGTTGGATCTTTCCATGACTGCTTGGCCTGTGGGATTGTGTGATATAACTGTAACATGCTTTATATTGTAATAAGCAAAGAACTGTCTCATTTTGTTGGAGACATATACTGGGGCATTGTCTGTCTTAATTTGTACAGGTATTCCCATGATGGCCATAACTTCTAATAGGTGTGTAATTACAGAATCAGCCTTTTCAGAATTCATAGGAGTTGCCCATTGAAATCCTGAAGAGGTGTCAATGGTATGGTGTATATAATCTTCCAAATTCTGCAAAATGAAACACATCCATCTGCCAAATTTCATTTCTTTGTATACATTTTGGATTGCTCCCTGCAGGTAATGGAGTTTGGTTATAGAAGGAACAAGTAGGACATTTTTTCACAATATCCTTAGCTTGTTGCCAAGTGATGGAGAAATACTTCTTCAAATCTTTGCTATTTACATGGTGTTTCTTGTGAAATTCTGAGGCTTCTAATATATTACCTATTAGTAACTGACCAATCTCCTCATTACCTTGTGCTAGAGGTCCTGGCAGACCTGTATGGGATCTGATATGTGATATATATGATACACACACACACATATATGATACACACACACACACACATATATATGATATACACACATGCACACACACACATACACACACACACACACACACACACACACACACATATATATATATATATATGATGTTCCCTTTTTCTGATGATTTCCTGCAATTGTATGAATAATGAAGTTAATTCTGTATTATCAGGAATAAATTCAGCAGTTTCAATATGTAAAACAACTCTCTCTGCATATTGAGAGTCAGTGACTATATTGAGGGGTTCTGTGAAGTCCATCAGTACCATAAGAATGGCATACAGTTCTGCCTTTTGTACAGAGTTGTATGGACTTTGTACCACTTCACTTAAGTCTCCTGATTTGTATCCTGCTTTCCCTGATTTATTTGCATCAGTATAGAATGTGAGGACTCCAGAAATTGGCTTTTGTCATACAATGTGAGGAAGGACCCATTCAGTCATCTGAATTCTATCTTTATGAATTCTATTCTCTTGCTTTTGGGATAATGGTTATTAATCTCTCCCAAAAAGTTACTACAGGCTCTCTGCCAGTATTCATTATCTTTCCATAGTGATGAAATTTCCTCTTTAGTTAAAGGTACTACAATTTCTGCTGCGTCCATTCCTGTCAACTGGCGAAGTCTTAATTTACATTTTTGAATCAAATCAGAGATCTTTTCTATATAAGTCTTTAATTTCTTATTTGGTTTATGTGGTAGGAATATCCATTCCAATATAATATCTTTCCTCTGCATCAAAATATCTGTGGGGGAATGTTTGGAGGAGAATATGACAAGAATGTGTTTAAGTTCTGTATCCATATGATGCACATGTGCTTCTCGAATTGTCTTTTCTACTAGAGCCAATTCCTTCTCAGCTTTGGATGATATTTCTCTTGGACTATTTAATTCTTTGTCCCCTTCTAGAGTATTAGCCAAATTTTGTAGTCCATCTTTGAGTATTCCCATGATACCCAGTAAGTTGAAAATACTTCCTAACAACTTTTGAAAATCATTAAGAGTCTTCAATTGATCTCTCCTTAGTTGTACCTTTTGGGTTCTAATTTTTTGTAGTTCTATCTTATATCCTAAGTAATTAATAGAATCTCCTCTTTGTATTTTTTCAGGAGCAATTTGCAGTCCCCAGCAAGGCAAAACCTTTTTTTTAACTTCTTCAAACATGCTTTCTAATGTGTCTAACTTTGGATCAGCTAATAGGACATCATCCATATAGTGTTAATTATGGTTTGTGGAAACTTTACACGAATATCTCGAGTGGTTTTTGCACAAAGTATTGGCACAGGGTAGGGCTGTTTAACATTCCCTGTGGGAGGACCTTCCATTGATATCTCTTGACTGGCTGGGAATTGTTATACTTAGGTACTGTGAAGGCAAATTTTTCTCTATCATTTTCTTGTAAGGGTATGGTAAAGAAATAGTCTTTTAAGTCAATAACTATTATAGGTTATTCTTTGGGTAGCAGAGAGGGCAAGGGCATCCCAATCTGTAGGGAGCCCATTGGCTGAATTACTTTATTAATAGCTCTCAGATATCAGCATTCTTCAATTACCAGACTTTTTTAAAATAACAAATACAGGAGGATTCCAAGGGCTGGTAGATTCTTCAATGTGTTCAGCATTTAACTGCTCTTGAACCAGCTGTTCTAAAGCTTGTAGCTTCTCTTTTGTCAAAGGCCATTGTCCAACACCAACAGGTTTATTAGTTAGCCATTTTAAAGGTAAGGCAGTTGGTACTTCTGAGAGTTCAATAGCAGTTGTACTCTGTATACAGCCTGAATGGTTGGTGACTGCTTTTTATAGCATGTTATGATATTATTCCTAGAAACATGCATTGGTCTGTATTCTTTTTCTGAGAGTGTAGGAATTTTAATCTGGGTATTCCAGATCTTGGCCCCAAAGATTTACTGCTACATTTTCTATATATGGCTTCAACCTTCCTCTCTGTCCTTCTGGCCCTATGTATTCAGCCCATCGCAAACTCTGTTTTATCTGAGATAGGGTTCCATTCCCTAGAAGTTGGACATCTACCTCTTGAAGAGGCCAATTCGGATGCCAAGGTTTTGATGTAATTAAAGTCACATCTGCACCTGTGTCTACCAGGTCCTCCAGAACCAGGCCATTAATTTTTTTGTTCATTTATGGAAGTCTGCTAAAATATTTGTCTTATTGTGTTCTTTGGAAATTGTGATTCATCTATCAGAGCTGTTTTATCATCCATTGCAGTATTGGTTTTTACATTAGGCATTGGTTTATTCAGTTGTCCTGGAGAAGAATTTCCTCCACAGTGGCTGGAAATGTTTGTACCACGTTTGATCTGGGGGCCTGCAAGAGGCCCCCTGAGGGATTTCCCACCAGTAAAGGGTTGCCTCGTATATCTATTTTTCATCTGCACTCACTGATCCAATGTCAGCCTTTGCCACATCTTCTACATAATCCAGGAGGTTGGGGTCTCCTGTTTGGGCTATTCCTAGAAGGAGTATTACTTCTAGGAGTACCCCATATACAGTTTTTACTTATATGACCTGGTGTACCACATTTAAAACATTTGATACCATGGGGCCTTCTTTCACCTCTGGGATTTGTCTCTCCTATCCAAGCCTCATTACTATAGTTAAGAGACTCAACACCATTAGTATACTGAATCCATTCCTCCAAAGGACCTTTAATGGTATAAGTATTATTTTGCATTCTGCATTAGCATTATCGAATGCCAAGGACTCAGTTAGTACTTTTCTTAATTCTTTATCTGACACAGCTTTTGTTATAGCTGTGTTCAGCCTTTGTAAAAAAAAATCAGTGAAGGGTTTGTGCGGTCCCTGAAATATCTTTGTGTATACCTCAGTCGGTTTTCCAGGTTCTGGAACTTTTCCCCAAGCATTTAGAGCTGCTGTACGGCATAGGGATATTGTATGCTCATCATAAGTGGGTTGTATATTCCTGTCAGTGAAACATCCCTCACCAAGTATTTGATCTTGGGAGATCTCAAAACCTCTGAGTTTACCTTATTATAAATTTCTTGCTTCTTCTCTCAATCAGCTTTTCTACTGTAACTCCTGGTTATACTCTAGAACAGCTGAAATTAACTTATTCCAGTCATCTGGAATGATTATATGTGAGGTAGACCATGAATTTAACATCTGTCTTACGTATGTGGAGTGTATCCCATATGTAACTACTGCTTCCTTTATATTTTTTAAGTCCCTTGTTGAAATTGGTTATAATGTATATGTCATATATGGCTCAGGGTGTTTGTCATCTTCTGGCTTCTCATGGATGATAACAGGATAAGCCATTTTTTGAGAGCCATTTGGAGATGTTACAACCTGTATGGTCTTGCCCTTCTGCTTATTAGGTCCCTTGTCATGTTTACTGAGAGTTTCTTCCAGGCCTTGCAAATGAGCACCTAGGGTCTGTTCTAGGGAGTGAACCTCCTCTCTTGCAAGGGATTCCAGATTTCTCATGGAATCATGGAAGTTTTTATGTTCTTCTGACAAATATGATTCCATGGACCTTATCTTATCAATTACTGATAATCTTTCTTCCTTATATAATGTCTGAGTAGCCACAACTTTACTCTGGAGAGTTAGTACTCTAGCCATTAAATATTCATATTTATTATCAATAAAATCAATTTTGGGTACAAGCCTGTTTTGTAAATCCTGGTTAGCAGATTCCAGAGAAAGAATCTTTTTATGTAAGCCTTCATTGCTATCTTTTAAAGCCTGTATCAGTCCCAATAATGACTCATCTTTGTTCTTACTACCAAACCAGTATTTGAACACTGTGTGAATTATTATGATGAATGCCAAAGTGGTACAGGCCAGATATGCCTTAGGAAGGTTGTATATCTCCAGAAAAATGTCATTCATCATACAGGCAAAAAGGTTTTTAAATTCTTGTGAGGTAATGTTGTAGGCCATATTATAAGAATTACTCAAAATTTGTTAGTCAGTTTTAAGGTGTAAAATTATCAAGTACTTTTACTTGAAATAAGATGCTGGTTTGCCTATCTTACCTTTCCATAGTTTTTGGGGGTGTAGTAGCACTTTTCAGCCAACAGGAGACATTGGTATAGTTCCAAAGCAGGTCCTGTTGAATGCCTTGGTTGGCAGCAGAGTGAGCACAGGCAGTAGGCAGTTTTTCCGGGTGACTCCCCGGAGCTTCAGGGTGTGGAGAGTTCCAGGCTGCTTTAAGCCCCTCTCTGCCTCTACAGACAGGAGGTCTGCCAGTAGGCATGGCTCCAAGCCCTCTCTGTGCCTAAGTAGGGTGCCACTGGGGACAGTTCAGAGTCTATTTTAACTAGGTGAAACTGTGGAAGCCTCGGGCTAGGGTATGGAGCGGCACTCAGGGAGGAGGGGAAACACCTCACTCACAGTGGTTTTGCTGGTCTGGGGGCTAAACTTGCCGCAGAACTGAGACTGGGTTAGTTCCTTTTCAGGAATGGAACCATGTAGGTTTTTCCTGGTTTTATGGAGCTCTGCAGGTGGTACCCTGCAACTTCAAGTGCCTGTCAGCCAGGGAGGAAGCTGAGGGTGGGAGCCACCCAGGCCTTTGGACTTTGCCCCAGGTGAGTGCCAGATATTGGTAAAATTATTAAGGCAACTCCACGTAGTTAAAAGGGAGGTTTATTTTGTGGGGTAACTCACAAGTGAAGGGATAGATTACAGGGTTTGGGAAAGGTATAGCACAGTCCAGTGGTGTTCTCTGGAGAACTCTGCTTGGTCTATCTCCAGCATCCAGGGTCCAGGAACCAAGCAAGCCGGCACATCTGGATCTCAGGTCTTCAGGGTCCTCTCTTGGTCCTGCCTTGTAGGCATGACAGTTATTGAAGCCTCAATGGGGGTTGGAACTTCCAGATCAAAGCTGGAATGGCTATCCACTACACACTGTTGTAACAGATCTCAGTCCCAAAGATTCACTGCTACATTTGCTATATGGCTTCAACCTTCCTCTCTGTCCTTCTGGCCCTATGCATTCAGCCCATCTCAAACTCTTTTTTATCTGAGATAGGGTTCCAATCCCTAGAAGTTGGACATCTACCTCTTGAAGAGGCCAAGTTGAATGCTATGATTTTGATGTAATTTAAAGTCACATCTGCACCTGTGTCTACAAGGTCCTCCAGAACAATGCCATTAATTTGAATTCTAAGCTTTGGTCTTTGTTCATTTATGGAAGTCTGCCAAAATGTTTGTTTTATTGTGTTCTTTGGAACTTTTAATTCATTTATCAGAGCTGTTCTATCATCCAGTGCGGTATCACTCTTTATATTAGACACTGGGTCATTTAATTGTCCTGGAAAGGAATTTCCTCCACAGTGGCTGGAAATGTTTGGACCATGTTTGATTTGGGGGCCTGCAAGAGGCCCCTTGAGGTGTTTCTCAATGATAAAGGGTTGCCTTATATATCTATTATCGATCTGCATTTATTAGTCCAATGTCAGTCTTTGCCACATCTTCTACATAATCCAGAAGGTTGGGGTGTCCTATTTGGGTTATTTCTAGAAGGAGTATTACTTCTAGGAGTACCCCATATACAGTTTTTTCTTATATGACGTGGTATACCACATTTAAAACATTTAGTATCATCGGGCCTTCTTCCACCTCTGAGAATTGCCTCTCATATCCAAGCTTCATTACTATAGTTAAGAGACTCAACACCATTTGTATACTGAATCCATTCTTCCAAAGGAATTGATATGACCTTCAATAGCATAAGTATTCTTTTGCATTCTGTATTAGCATTGTCGAATGCCAAGGACTCAGTTAATACTTTTCTTAATCCTTTATCTGACACAGCTTTCATTATAGCTGTGGTCAGCCTTTGTAAAAAAATCAGTGAAAGGTTCTTGCAGTTGCTGAAATATCTTTGTGTATACCTCAGTTGGTTTTCCAGGTTCTGGAATTTTTCCCAAGCATTTAGAGCTGCTATACAGCATTGGAATATTGTATGTATTGTATATCATAAGTGGCTTGTACATTCCTATCAGTGAAACGGCCCTCACCAAGAATTTGATCTTGGGAGATCTCAAAACCTGTGATTTTACCTTATTGTTCTAAATTTCTTGCCTCTTCTCTCAACCAGCTTTTCCATTGTAACTGCTGGCTATATTCTAGAACAGCTGAAATTAACTTATTCCAGTCATCTGGAATGATTCTATGTGAGATAGATCACAAATTTAACATCTGTCTTACATATGTTGAATATATGCCATACATGACTATCGCTTCCTCATAGTTTCAAAACTCTGTCATCGAAATAGCTTGTAATGTATATTCCACATATGGCTCAGGGTATCTATCATCTGCCAACCTCTCTTGGATGATGGCAGGATAAGCCATTGTGTAAGAGCCATCTGGAGTTATTACAACCTGTATGGTCTTGCCCTTCTGCTTATTAGTTCCCTTGTCATCTTTGCTGAGAGTTTCTTCCAGGGCTTGCAAATGAGCACCTAGGGTCAGTTACAGTGAGTGAACCTCCTCTCTTGCAAGGGATTCCAGATTTCTCATGGAGTCATGCAACCTTTTATGTTCTTCTGACACACATGATTCCATAGACCTTATGTTATCAGTTAATGATAATCTTTCTTCCTGATAAAGTGTCTGAGTAGTGACAACTTCACCCTGGAGAGTTATTGTTCTATCCATTAAGTATTCATATTTATTATCAATAAAATCAAATCTGGCTATGCATTTATTATTAATGGACTGAAGTTCTTATAATAAGTTAACAGATTCCAAACTAAGGAGCCTGTTTTGTAAATCTTTATTATTACCTTGTAAATCCTGGCTAGCAGATTCCAGAGAAAGAATTTTTTTTTCTTCCTTTGGTTTGTTATTTTTTATTTGTATGACATAACAGCATGTTCTGACAATGACCTTATAAAAGTAGTCATTCCTGGTAGCCATAACATAAATATTTGCCAAGTGTGATATTTGGAATACTTCCACTACTATGAGGAGAATTTGCACACAATATTTTTGCATTTAATATTAGTGGTTTAGAAAAATAATTTTGAATCTTTATCAGTACCACATGAGGCTGTGGCTGTAAATGATGGAAGCAGATGCAAAGATCTATAGCTAAGCAATGGGCTGAGCTCCTGGAGTCCAGTCAAAGAGAGGGAAGAGGGATTACATGAGAAGGGAGGTCAAGATCATGATGGGGAAACCCACAGATACAGCTAACCTGAGCTAGTGGGAGCTCAAGGACTCTGCACTGACAGCTGGAGAACCTCAATAAGACCAAATTAGATCCTCTGAATGTGGCTGATAGTTGAGAGGCTTCTGTAGTATGTGGCACCCCTGCAAGTGGGACCAGGATTTATCCCTAATGCATGAACAGGCATTTTGGAGCACTTTGCCTATGGAGGGATACCTTGTTTAGCCTTGATGCAGAGGGGTTGGGGGCTTGGTCCTGCCTCAGCTTGATATGCCAGACTTTGTTAAATCTGCATTGGAGGCCTTGCCCTCACTGAGGAGTGGGTGGGATGGGGTGGGGGAAGGTGGGGTGAGCAGGTTGAGAGGAGGAACAGGGAATTGTGGTTGGTATGTAAGATGGAAAAATACTTTTAAATGTTACAAATAAATCAATCCTAAAAAAATGGCTCATTGCCTCCCAAACAGATCAAGCCAATCAACTGTTTCACCTATTCAGAGGGCCTGATCCAGCTGGGGGCCCCTCAGCCTTTGGTTCATAGTTCATGTGTTTCCATTAGTTTGGCTATTTTTTTTCAATAATTGAGTAAAACCGAAATTTATTATAAGCCACAGTCGTCCTAGTGACCTCCATGCTATATATTATATATATTATATATATTATATTATATATTTATATATATATAGCCTCCATGGTTCTATGGGTTGTGGTCTGATTGTTCTTTATTTTATATCTAGAATCCACTTATGAGTGAGTACATACCATGACTGTCTTTCTGGGTTTGGGTTACCTCACTCAGGATGATTTTTTCTAGTTCCATCCATTTGCCTGCAAATTTCATGCTTTCATTATTTTTCTCTGCTGAGTAGTACTCCATTGTGTATATGTACCACATTTTTTTTCATCCATTCTTCCGTTGATGGGCATCTAGGTTGTTTCCAGGTTCTGGCTATTACAAATAGTGCTGCTATGAACATAGCTGAGCATGTATCTTTATGGTATGAATCAGCATTCCTTGGGTATATGCCCAAGAGTGGGATGGCTGGGTCTTGAGGTAGTTCGAGTCCTAATTTTCTGAGAAACCGCCATACTGATTTCCACAGTGGTTATACAAGTTTACATTCCCACCAACAGTGGAGGAGTGTTCCCTTTGCTCCACATCCTCTCCAACATTGACTGTCATTGGTGTTTTTGATCGTAGCCATTCTAACAGGTGTAAGGTGGTATCTCAGAGTCGTTTTGATTTGCATTTCTCTGATGATTAAGGATGTTGAGCATTTCTTTAAATGTCTTTCAGCCATTTGTGATTCTTGTTTTGTGAATTCTCTGTTTAGCTCTTTAGCCCATTTTTTAATTGGACTGTTCAGTATTTTGATGTCTAGTTTCTTGAGTTCTTTATATAGTGTGGAGATCAATCCTCTGTCAGATGTGGGGTTGGTGAAGACCTTTTCCCAATCTGTTGGCTGTCTTTTTGTCTTATTGACTGTGTCTTTTGCCCTGCAAAAGCTTCTCAATTTTGAGAGGTCCCATTTATTAATTGTTGTGCTCAGGGTCTGTGCTGTTGGTGTTTTATTTAGGAAATGGTCTCCGGTGCCAATGTGTTCAAGAGTGCTTCCTACTTTCTTTTCTATTAAGTTTAGTGTAACTGGATTTATGTTCAGGTTTTTGATCCACTTGGACTTGAGTTTTGTGCATGGTGACAGATATGGATCTATTTGTAATCTTTTACATATTGAGATCCAGTTATGCCAGCACCATTTGTTGAAGATACTTTCTTTTTCCATTGTATAGTTTTGGCTTCTTTGTCAAAAACCAGGTGTTTTTGTGCATGGATTAATGTCAGGGTCTTCAATTTGATTCCATTGGTCCGTATGTCAGTTTTTATACCAGTACCAAGCTGTTTTTATTACTATAGCTCTATAGTAGAGTTTGAGGTCAGGGATGGTGATGCCTCCAAAGGTTGCTTTATCGTATAGGATTCTTTTAGCTATCCTGGGTCTTTTGTTTTTCCATATGAAGTTGAGTATTTTTCTTTCCAAGTCTGTGAAGAATTGTGTTGGGATTTTGATGGGGATTGCATTGAATCTGTAGATTGCTTTTGGTAAGATTGCCATTTTTACTATGTTAATCCTACCTATCCATGGGCATGGGAGATCCTTCCATTTTCTGATATCTTCTTCAATATCTGAGAAAGAATCTTTTAATGTAAGCCTTCATTGTTATCTTTTAAAGCCTGTATCAGTCCCAATAATGACTCATCTTTGTTATTATTATTAAACCAGTGTTTGAACACTGTGTGAATTATTACAGTAATGCCAAAATGGCACAGGCCAGATACACCCTAGGAAGGTCGAATATTTCCAGGAAAATGTCAGTCGTCATTAAGGCCAAAACATTTTTAAATTCTTGTGAAGTAATGTTGTCAGCCATATTATAAGAAATACTCCAAATTTGTTAATCAGCTTCAAGATGTAAGATTATCAAGTACTCTTACCTGAAATAAAACACTGGCTTGCTTATCTTACCATCCTTGATGGTTTTTTGATGTAGTAGCGCTTTTTGGCCAGCAGGTGTCACTGGTGTAGTGCTAAAGCAGGTCTTGCTGAAGGCTTTGGCTGGCAGCAGCTGCAGGCAGGAGTGGAGTGTCCTGTGTGCATGTGTGGAGGAGCTGTGGGTGGTAGCAGTAAGGCAGCGGCAGATCTTCCTGCATCTCCCTGGATGACCTGCTTGGCCCTTCAGTACTCTTCCTTCTGGCAAGAGGCCAGATGTGGGGTTGAGTGGCCTGAGCTCAGGGTGTGGAGAGCTCCAGGTGGCAAGGATGACAGCCGGCAGCTGAGGCTCCCAGCCCCTCTCAGTGCCTCTGCACCTGTGGGGTCAGCACCCACAGAAACTCTTGGGGAGCTGGCCAGGGGGCGGCGGCATTTATTTTAACCAGGAAGACTTTGAGCAGCTTCTGAGAGATGCTGAGATGGTGGAAGGTGTAGGCTAGGGTAGGAGCTTGGGCGGGAGCTGGCATGGGGGGGAGCTCACTCATGGCGGCTCTCACCAGTATGGGGGCTAAGCTTGCTGGGGGACCCGAGACTGGACTCAGCTGCTCCCTTGCAGTGGGAATGGAACCAGACTCACCTGCGGAGGTGCTCCCTGGTGCCCACACCATGAGTGGTCAGCTATACAGAACTCAACAGGTGGGTACAGGTGCCCATGAGCTGGGGAGGAGGAAGGAATGGAAGGAGCAGTACTGGGTGGAGAAGAGACAGGGAAGAAGAGGCAGGGAAGCATGAGAAGTGTGGAAAGCATGCCACAGCAGTCTCAGAGGAGGCTGAGGGCAGAGGTCACCCAGGTGGTTGGAGTTTGCCCCATGTTGGGTGCCAGATAATGTGGGGATTTAATGAGGCAACTCCACATAGTTAAAAAGCGGGTTTATTTTGGGGTAACTTATAGCCAGTAAAGCGTTTGGTTACAGTCCAGGAGAGGTGAGGTGCAGTCCAGTGGGGTTCTCTGGAAACTCTGACTTGGTCTGGCACCCAGCATCCAGGATCAGGAGGAACCAAGAGACCCAACACATCCTGATCTCGGGTCTTAAGGGCTCCTGTCTCAGTCACGTCCCAGGGGCAGGTCATAGGTAGGCGTGGCAGTTACCAGAAGCCTCACTAGGTGTAGTACTTCCAGGTCAAAGATGGAACAGCTACCCACTACAGCTTTTAGGATTTTTCTTCTCCCTTCCCTCCCCTCCTCTCCCTCCCCTTCTCCCTTTTCCTTTCCCTTCTCCTTCCTTCCCCTTCTCTTCTTTCTTTCTTTCTTTCTTTCTTTCTTTCTTTCTTTCTTTCTTTCTTTCTTTCTTTCTTTCTTTCTTTCTTTCTTTCTTTGTGTCATTTAACATGTTTTACCTAGCCTATAAAATCTGCACATCTTTTTCAAGAAAAACTTCCTAGATAAAAGGATGGGAATAAACCCCTGTTTTTTATGTGAAATGTCTCCCACAGGCTTGTGTGTTTGAACAACTTGTCTCCAGATGGTGGCGCTGTTGGGGAAGGTTGTGGAAGCATTAGGAGGTGTGGCCTTGCTGGAGGAAATTTTCTAGTGGGGGAAGGCCTTGAGGTTTTATCATCTGGTCCCACTTCCTATATTCTCTCTACTTTCTATTCCACCAAGATAGGAGGAGGCCAGGACTTCTCCTGAGCACTCCTTCTACCATGGAGTCCCTTCCCCTCCATAATGGGCTGTATCCCTCATACATGGTCTAGATAAACTCTTTGCTTCAGCTGTTTTTGCCTCAGCACTCCTACAAGGATTCATGTATGTCAATTATATTCACCCCTCACTCTCCCCCACAACTCTCTGATCCCCAATCTCCCTCCCAAACTCATGTTCTCACGTCTTTTCTTTCTTTCTCTCTAAAAAGATTCATTTTTATTATTCTTAACTGTGTGTATGGCTGCTGGCAGGAGCCTCCAGGGTAGCAGCTGATGCCTTCCAGACTGACTAATCATTTCAGTCCATAGCTGTTTGGCCCCATGTGCTTGGGCAGAACAACATTGCAGAAGGGGCCGCTGGAGGAGAAGGTGTTCACCACAAAATGGACAGGAAACGGGAAGTGGAAATAGGGATGTATGTGTGGATGTGTGTGTACATATGGGTGCATGTGTGGCTCTGTGTGTGTGTGTATGTGTGTGTGTGTGTGTGTGTGTGTGTGTGTACAGAGACTAGAGGATAACCCAGTATAAGGGATACAGGTGAGTGTAGCCATGCTCAGCTTTTACATGGGCTCTGGGGATTTGAACTCAGGTCTTTGAGCTTACTCAGGTAGAGCAAGCTCTTTTACCCACCGGACCCTCTCTCCATCCTCCTCCTGCTACCTGTATTTCCTGATCAACCACCACTGTCACGTTCACATCTTTTCCAGGGTCCCACGCTGGCCCACTTAGTGTTTTTTATTCCCTAACTTGGAAGGTCTGTTGGTCAGTCCCTCTTGGGGCTAACCTCCTGCCTCACATTTCCACACTTGCTTTGTGTGTGTGTGAGCTTTGCTCGACATGGCTGATCGCGGTGGATGGAGCTAACAGGGTGTTTTGCGGTTGCTCCGTTTTGCTCTTGACATGTGTCTTCTTTTCACTTATTTCAGAAATTAGAATACTGCACAGGTCCCCAGCAAGGTGGTTCCGTCTCTTTCAGCTTTAATTTGCTGTCAAACACAGGGCAGAGAATTCAGGCTGCAGATCCCAGCTCTCAGCCCTGAGGCTCTGCGTCAAAGTTCTCCAAATCTTTATCAAAAATCAAATCCACATGTCTCCTCTCCATAATTCAAGGACGGTGACCTTGGGCAAGCCTGTCTGTCATCTGTGTTTGCAATTCCAGGCAAGGCTTTACCTACAACTCCGACTCTGCATAGTGTTTTTCAGATTATAAATTGAAAACTTCCATAGAAATGCTGCAGTCTGTGCATCCAAAATACTTCACATGTTATTATCACCCCATTGCCAGGCACCACCACCCACCCATCTCCTGTGCGGTTCACAAGCGTTCAATTATTTCTTAGTATTCTTAGTGTGACAAGGTGCTTCAAAGCCAGCTTCCTACTGTTCTTTCCCCCTCTGCTCCTCGCTCCTCCTCCCCTCCTTCAGGCCCTCCCTCTCTTGGTTTCTTTCCTCTTGTTCTACCTCCTTGCACCTCCCCCCTCTTCTTCCATATCAACCCCCCCAGCCTCTTCTGGGGCCTCCTGGGCTCCAGCCACCATCCTCTGAAGATTACTGGTTCTTTCTTTCTTCATGGCCATTTGTTTTAAGAGACCCCTAAGATGATTTTGAAGACAAAGCTTGACTATCATTTCTTACAATTTCTGTTTTGAGACAGGGTGGCCCCGTGGCCCAGACTGGCCTGGAACTCACTACACAGCCCAAGCTGTCCTTAATCATTGCAATCCTCTCACTTTACCTTCCTGGGTGCTGGATTCTAGGTGTGAACTACCATGGGCAGCTTTTTTTTTTTTTTTTTTTTTTTTTTTTTTTTTTTTTTTTTTTTTTTAAATTGTAAATTGTACTATCTAGCTCCAAAAGCTGTTTGCTTTGAAGTCCATCCTGGGTCAGGCTTGGTAACTCCCAAAGAGATCTCAGATCTCTCAAAATAAAAGGCTCATTCAATACAAATATTGGAAGGGAGAAATACAGCAAAGGAACAAAGAGGCTTCTTCAGAGCCCTGGCTCTGTGGTAAAGTGCAAACCTGTGGGAGACCTGGATTTAATCCCCAACACCATAAAACAAAGCAACAAAGCCAAAGAAAAGTAAGAGTGTTGGACCCAGAGATTTCCCTGAGACAATCAAGAGGACCACAGAATGTTTCTCCTTTAGCTAACTGATGTGATTGGTCATGTTGTCCGTACTTTCCCACTCTTCAGTTCTAAGTTAAATCCATCTTTCTAGAACATTCATTCAATATTTTGTTTCTAGGCTGAAGTTGACCATAAGTAACTGACTTGGAGACTGAAATCCAGGACATGATGTTGTCATGAAGCTGGGGTCTTCTGAGAACATGGACACTTCGGCAGAAGTGCCACAGAACTTGTGGTTGCCTTGGTTAGTTTGATTGTAGATATTACAGAATCACCTGGGAGCTGGGCCTCTGGGAATATCTGTGGTGGAGTGTCTTAATTATGATAACTGATGTGGGAGGGCCTGCCCACTGTGGGAGGACCTGCCCACTGTGGGAGGCATCATTCCCCAGGCATGGGATCCTGGTCTATATAAAATGGAGAGGACAAATTGAGTGGTAGTATGCATGGCATTAATTCATTCATAAAAAGGTTTATATTTAATTTTTTTTATTTCTTGTTTTACATGTATGGGTGTTTTGCCTGTATGTATGTCTGTACATGCAGTTTCTATAAAGACCAGAAGAGGGCATTGAATCCCTTGGGACTGGAATCAAAGATGGTTGTGAGCTGCCATGTGGATGATGGAAAGTGAAACCAAGTCCTCTGGATAAGCAGTCAGTGCTCTTAACCCATAAGTTATCTTCTGAGACCCAAAACTGAAAACAAACAAACAAACAAAAACCCAACCAACCAAACAACCAACCAAACAAAAAACCAGTGAAGCAAACAATTGAGTGTGCTAATATGCTAATGTGTGCTTTTAATTCTAAGATGGAGAGATGGGAGGCAGAGACGGGGATTACTGTGAGCTTACTGGCCTTCTTGGTGGAAGGTACTGGAGGAGAAACATTTGAGGTTGTCCTCTGACCTCTACATGCCCCCCCCCCAGCCAAACATGTGCACTCATATATGACATATACAAATAAAAAAGTAACTGTCCCTATTTCTGTATATTGACAGTGAGCTAAAAAGAAATTTGAAATTGTTTGAACCAAGCAAAGCAAATATCTACACTTGATCCAGAACTGACACACGAGTTCTGATTTACAGTGAGGTTTAACTGTCAGTCAGTTCTGAGGGCCAGGAGACTCCCAGGCCAGAGGTTCATATTTGACAGAGAAGGAGGTAGCAGAGGAGAGGCTAGTCCCAGCATTCTCTGTGAAGAAAACCACTTGGGAGGAGGTGAATATATTTTTTTCTATATTAAGAGATCAGTGGGAGATTATTGATAATCCTGGTCGTGGCTGCCACTCTTCAGACTCAAGTGCTTGTTGCCCTGTAATCTTGTGTGATCCTCAGAACGGCCCACGAGCTCGTCAAGAGCATTGGATACGTCCTAACCTGATTAGAGATAGAGAAGGATTCAGACAATTTTATTTATCAGAAGAAAGCCGTGAAGGGAAAGGACGTGGTGGGGTTCACCTTGGGAAAGGGGGGAATAGGCTCAGCTCCTGCAGCGCTGTCTGGCTGCTCTCATCCTCTCTTTGCTTTCCTGCACTGTGGATGCAGGAGGCAGGAGCTCAAAGGCAGAAACAACCTGAGGGGCCACTTACAGATGAATGGATATAAGAATGAGGGCTCTGTCTGTCTGTCTACCTACCTATCTATCTATCCTCGATCTATCTATCTATCTATCTATCTATCTATCTATCTATCTATCTATCTATCTATCTCTATCTGCCTATAATCTATCATCTCTCTATGTATCTGTCATCTATCTATTTTCTATCTGTCTACCATCTCTATCACCTGTCAATCTATTATCTATTTATCCATTTTCATCTATTTATCTATAATCAATCATCTATCTATAATCTATAGTCTATAATCTATGTCTGTCTACCTATCTATCTATGCATTTGTCATCCATCTATATAATCCATCTATGTATCTATCATCTTTCATTTGTCTGTCAATGATCTGTCTCCATCTCTCTTATCATTCTGTCTGTTCTGGTTTACTATTCAGCTGTAAGAAGGACATACTCTGCCACATGATGTCACCTGGATGATCTTTGGGGATATTTTGAATGTAATAAGTCAATCCCCAGAAGGCAAATCCTGTGTTGGTTGACCTCGATGAGGCCCCTTGAGTTGTCAAGTTCCTCAAGACAGAACGGTGGGTGCCAGGGGCTAAGTGGGGGTGGGTAGCTCATGGGTATGAAGTTTCAAGTTTTTGCCAGATGAAGAGAGTTCTGGAGTTAATAAGTAATCACGTGAATGACATAACACAATGCTAAAATGTGGCTAAGACACTATGCATATGGCATGTATGCAGGCTAATTCAATGCTAAGCTTGTGAGGTCATTGTGCTTCTGAGGGCATGTGACGAGAAGTGAGGCCGAGCAAGTGATAACAAGTGACCACAAGGTGGCAGTAGAAGCCTGAGTTTTATTCAGTTGAAGCTTGGACAGAGTTGCACGTGGGGGACTTTTAGGGGCTAAGATATGGGGCTGCCACTCAGAAGACCAGGAGGGCGGGACACTAGTGAGAGTGGGATCGGAGAGGCCTCTGGTGCATCTAGATGACGTCTGTCACCCAGCAACCCTCGAGGACCTCTAGCTTAGGGTAGTAGCTTGGTCTCTTCTTAGTGACTAGATTTACCACAAGTATGTGAGCCAATGTGTGCATGTAGTATGTGTGTGTAAGCACATGCATGTGTGCATGTGTATGAATGTACTTTATAAGTTTCAAAAATATAATTTTAAAAATAAGTTAAGGCTAGTGTGGTGGGGCATGCTTTTAACCCCAGCACTTGGGAGGCAGGAAGAAGAGATGGAGGAAGGAAGGAAGGAAGGAAGGAAGGAAGGAAGGAAGGAAGGAAGAAAGAGAGAAAGAAAGAAGAGAAAGAAAAAGAAAGACAAGAGCTGGATGGTCCCCAAGGGATAGCACAGCTATCCTCTGGCCTCCATATCTACTGCATGTACACACACATGTGCGCGCGCGCGCGCACGCGCGCACACACACACACACACACACACACACAATAAATGCTATCTGAACCCACTATCTTTTTGTTCTTTTTCTTGTTTTTCCCTAAACAATGGCATTTAACAGCTATTTACACAGACTTGACCTTGTGTTAGTCTTTCTAAGGAATCTAAAGATAACTGAAAGTGTGCAAGAAGATATGAATGGGCTGTACACCAGCACCATACCATTTATGTGAGGACCTACATAGCCATGGAGTTAAAGTCCCAGGGATCCAGAGGGGCGACTGCATTACTGGGATTTAAGTACCACGAGCAGGACACATTGGTGAGTGATCTTGAGCTTGGCCATGTGCAATGAAATCTGTATAAAGGAACAAACCCCAAAATGGTGCTGTTAAGAAAGAGTTCTGGAGTCGGGTGGTGGTGGCACACGCCTTTAATCCCAGCACTCAGGAGGCAGAGGCAGGTGGATCTCTGTGAGTTCGAGGCCAGCCTGGTCTCCAAAACGAGTTCCAGGAAAGGCACAAAGCTACACAGAGAAACCCTGTCTCGAAAATCCAAAACAAAAAAAAAAAAAAAAAAAAGAAAAGAAAAAGTTCTGAAGCAGGAAGATGGCTCAGTGGGCGAAGCAAGCAAGCAAGCTTGAGGACCCGAGTTCGAATCCTCAGAACTCACAAAAAGTCCAACACGACAGTACATACCTGGAATCTCAGTGAGTCTGAGGCAAGATGGAGGGTGAGGACAAGAGAGTTCCTGAAAACACACGGGCCAGGTAGCCTGGTGTGCACAGTGCAATAAGACCCTGGTCTCAAACAAGGCAGAAGGCCAGGACTGACCCTTGAGGATTTCCTCTGACCTCTACTCATGTGTCATGCACCCCTACACACACACACACACACACACACACACACACACACACAGAGAGAGAGAGAGAGAGAGAGAGAGAGAGAGAGAGAGAGAGAGATAAAAATAAAATAAATTACTTAAAAAAATCCCTTCAAGGGTAAATTTCCCAGTCTTGAGAGTCACTTTAAAATGAAGCAACGTGGGACTTATCTGTCCCACAACGAGGGCAAACAAGCTAAATAGACTCTTTCTGAAGCACTGCTGGGACTCTGTCATTGCCATTCGACTTGTCACACAGCTCTGTCAAGAAACCTAAATTTAGATTGTTCCTTGTTCGGAAACCAGGACGTTCCATTTTTGTCCAAAAAGCAATGACACAGAAGGCCTATTCAGTTGCTGTTAATTCATGAAACGTTTGAATCCAGCTGAGGAAATAGAGATGTTAATTGCATTGTTATTTATAGTAGCATAAATTAGAAAAAAATTTAAGTGGTAAAAAGGAGGAGAAAAGAAAATAAACCATGGTATAGTTCATCAAGGAATATTATGTAGACATTAAGAAGGACAGTCATAAGGGCTGGGAGAGGGCCTAGTCAGTAAAGTGCTTGCTGTAAAAGTGTGAAGGTCTGAGTTCAATCCTAGACCCCCAATTAAAAAGAACCAGACAGGACCACTAGTGCATGCTTGTAAACCCAGTGATGGGGAAGTAGAGACAGGGGGTCTCACTGACTCGCTGACCAGCCAGCCTAGCCTAAGAACAGTGACCCCAGGTACTATGGAGAGACTCTGTTTCTAAAAATAAGGGGACCTGCTCCCAAGGAACAGTACATGAGACTGATCTCTGCCCCTCCCCATAAATAATAGTAATAGTAATAATAATAATGATAAAAATAAAGCCATATGTTAGTTATGATGACACATATCTTATACATAATTCTAGTACTGGAGAGGCTGACATAGGACCTCATAGAAAGATGCTGTCTGGAAAGCAAAAAACCAAAAACAACAACAAGAAAAACCAAAAGGCAAAGAGAAAAACAGTTAAAAATTCAACCAACCTGCCAACCAATTAATCAACTAACCATCCAACCAATCAACTATTCAACCAACATCTAACCAGATTAACCAAACAACCAAACTCAACCAATCAATAAGTCAGTCAACATATCTACCAACCAATAAGCCAGCCAAGCAACCAGCAAGTCTATCAACCAGCCAATCATCTAACCAACTAACATTAATCAATCAACTAACCAATCAATCAAGCAACCAATTTTCAACCAATCATCCAACCAGTGTACCAATCAACAACCAAACCAACCAACCAAACCAAGAACAGAACCAAACAATCAACCCAATAACCAACCAACCCAACCAACCAACCCAACCAACCAACCCAACCAACCAACCCAACCAACCAACAAATCAACCAACCAACCCAACCAAACAACCAACTGAACCAACCGACAAACCAACCAACCAACCAACCCAACCAAACAACCATATGAATCAACTAACCAACCAACCAACCAACCAACCAACCAATCAACTGAACCAAGCAAGCAAGCAAGCAGTAAACAATGGAACCCTCAGAGGGTAGTCATGAAGACTCAGTGGGAAGGTGGGGAACAAATGAGGTTAACTGAGGAGCAGGAAGTAAAACTGTCTGAATACTGTAACAATTATGCATGTGTAAAATACATTTGAAAATAGGAAAAATGTTATTTGTCTCAATGAATTGGAATACTCTTTGAAATGTTTATTATTTATTTATGGGAATGCATGCATGTACATTCACTACAGTTGCATGTGGAGGTCAGAGGGCAACTTAAGGGAATTGATTCTCTTCTTCTATCATGTGGGTTCCAGGTATCGAACTAGGGTCATCAACTTGACAGCAAGTGCCTTTGCTCACTGAGCCATCTCACTGGCCCCAAATTGCAATATTCTTCCAGAGGAATTTTTTTTTGAGACAGGTTTTCTCTGTGTAACAGCTTTAGGTGTCCTGGAACTCGTTCTGTAGACCAGGCTGGCCTCAAACTCACAGAGACCCTCCTGACTATGCCTCAGAAGGGCTGGGATTAAAGGTGTGTGCCATCACCGCCTGGCCATGGAGGAAATTTTTTGTGGCTTTCCAGAGGCAAAGTTTTGTAGTATGAGATCGCTTGAAAAGCATTTATTATCTATGTATTATTTCTCCTGCAGTTGTACATAAAACGTTTTTGCATTAAAAAGGACAAATACTATAGAACTGTATTACATGAAATATATAGAACATACAAATTCATAGAGACAGAAAGAATGGTGCTGGCATAACTGGATGTCAACATGCAGATTAGACATTATCTCAAGATGGAGAAGAAAGAAAAATACAGCAATGGTTTTCTAAGTACAGAGTTTCTGTTTTGTGTGATAGAAAAGCCCCACAAATGGACAGTAGTATCAGGACATAATATCATGAATATAATAAATCAATACAATCAATGTAATTAATGAATATCATAAATATTGAATGAATACTGCAAATATAATCAGTGAATACCACAAATGTAATTAATATCATGAGTGTAATTAATGAATATCATGAGTGTAATTTTTAAAAAAAAGAAAGAAACTAAGCCAAATTAAGGCCAGGCATTCATAATTTAAAAAAAAAAGCATTTAGTAGGAATGTGTGATGGAGACATCACTGGACAGCATTGGGATTCAGGTTCCAGCAGCAGCTCTGGGATTGCAGCACCCCTAAACCACTTCAGTTTTTGCACACAGAGGAATCTTGCAGGCAGGCATGGTGGTATGTGTATTCAGTCCCAGAATTCAAGAGGCTGAGGCAGGAGAATCATGAGTTCAAGGTCAGCTTGGGCTACATAACAATGTTTTGTCTCAAAACAAAAGACACTAAAAGAAAAGCCAGGCTGGGAGAGAGTTCAGTCACTAAAGTGCTTGCCATACAGATGTAAGGACCTGAGTTTGATGTCCAGAATCCAGTGAACTCAGGCATGGTGGTGTACCCTGTCATCCTAGTAATGGGGAAACCGAGGCAGAAGGCTACCTGGACTTGCCAGCCCTGCCAGTTTAGCCTCATCAGCAAGCTGCAGCATGTGCTGCCATGTCCTGGATTTTATGTGGTTTCTGGGGACTAAACTCAGATCCTCATGCTTGTGCGGCCAAAACTTTACCCAATGACCATCTCTTCAGAGCCAGAGGTTAGCGCTTGTCTTGCTGAGGGTTCTGTCAGCTGGGCAGTGAAGACTCCATGTTGATGCTTCTAGGAGGAGAATCTGGGTACGCAGATGGAGAAGGGAAACGAGAAGCCTAGGTGACAGGTTGAGTTTTCACTCTCCCTCCAGATCAAAGGAGAGATTCCTGGCCCTGGCGGAGGGCACTCAGTGGCCTGCTGACCACCAGAGATTGTTCTATTGGCAGCTGTGAAGCCTGAATGGGGACACATCTCTCTTGTGGCCACAGATATACCTCCTTTAGGCTTTGTTTATCCTTCATGACCTTCTGTCTTGACCCGGAAGCTTTTAGGATCCAGGTTCTCAGGACTTGGTGTCTGCAAGGGTCATGTGCCTTCCCCCATAAGTGCCTCCTACCACCCAACACATGGGCTGGAGGACAGAGAAGAGACTCAAGATTGCATTGCTCAGTTGGTAATAAATGAATGTGCTTTTGGTCACAAAGAAAGATGGCTGGAGCCTGGGCTTTCTAGATGCTGCGAAGGTACTTGTGGGTGGGTGAACACTGAGTTGAAGAAGTGTTAGTCAGGCTTCTCTAGAGGAACAGACCCAATATATATATCGACTCCACATCAGAAGTGGGATTTTCTAGTTGGCTAGCACAATGAAGACTGGGTAGTCTACCACTGGCTGTATGCATGCTGAAGAAGCCAAGAAGGGAAGTGCTCACTCTGTGCAGCTGGATGTCACAGTATCAACTGGTGCTGCACGCCTGGACCATTCCTGGAGAGATGCTGGTCTTCAGTCCGTTTTGGAAGATGGAAGAGGCTGGGTTCCCATGCTGGCTGTAGGATGGTGGTACAGCAGCAGCAGTGGCAATGCGATAGATGCCCTCACCAGCCAGCAGGCAAGGTGGGTAAGCTAGCAGCCTTCCTTGTAGACCTTGGGCAGTGCTACCCACTCTGGGTTCTCCTCCCCTCATTTAATCCTTCCAGGGAAACACCCCACAGACTCACTCATAGGTGTGTCTCTTAGGTGATTCCAGATCCAATCAAATTGACAATCAAGATGTACACACCCTCCCCTCACCCCCAGCTATGTGCTTCACCTCCTCGACCACATCTGTGGTAGGAGAGGTAGGCTTGGGTCTGCGAGACGGTTCACTGGTAAAGGGGTTTGTTGCCAAGCTTGAGGACATGAGTTCAAGCCTTGGAACCCACATGGTAGAGGGAGAGAACAGGCACACTCAACACAAAGTAAGTAAGTAAATAAGTGCAACAGAAAGGAGCGTTAGCTCATCTGGCTGTCAGACAAGCAGGAGAGAGAACGAGAGCGAGCAAGCGAGGAATCGAGAGAGAGAGAGAGAGAGAGAGAGAGAGAGAGAGAGAGAGAGAGAGAGAGAGAGGTGGCAGTGGCGGCATTGACAGATGACATTTGGATAAACATTGTAATTGATTGGAAAAATAAACTAGAGTGCTGGTGTGCACGTCTGTAATCCCGGCACTCAGGAGGCTGAGGGAGGAAGGTCATGGGGTTGACGTCAGTCTGGGCTGTATAGTGAGTCCAAGGCTACCTTTGAGTGATGTATCAAATCCTTTTTTTTAAAGGGTTGCTGGGCATGGTAGCCCATGCCTTTAATTCTGGAGGAGGCAGAGGGATCTCTGAGTTTGAGGCCAGGATGGTCTACAAATCAAGTTCCAGGACAGCCAGGGCTATACAGAGGAACCTGTCTCAAAAAACAAAAATCAAGAAACAAAAAACAAAAAGAAAGGAAGAAAGGAAGGAAAGAAGGAAGGAAGGAAGGAAGGAAGGAAGAAAGGAAGGAAGGAAGAGGGTGACTAGGCTGTGGCTTTTGGACCAATCCAGTGTCCACATAGCCCAGGCCAACCTTGAGCTCACTATGTAGCTGAAGAAGGCACTCAGCATTCTGCTCTGACCTCTCTGTGTGTGCTTGGATGTGAACACTTACACACTCACATGCATGCCACACACATACAGATACAGTTGGGCATGGAGGTACACACCTATAATTCCAGCCCTCAGGAGGCAGAGGCAGGAGGATCATGAATTTGAGACTGGCCTGAGCTGCAAAACAAGACTCTGTCAACAGACAGATAGACAGACATGAGGCATCAAAGACATAGAATCTAAAAGTCTTTTTTGCGGTTTGTGGGGTCTTGCCTGGGTGGGGATAAGTTTCCTTTGGGTTGATGGCTCATTCGTTATCTCTAAATACTTGTCCTTCCTGCAGCTCATCTCACAGAGTGCACCACACTTGTTCCCCTGAAGCTGACCCCCTATCCCCCCAGTGCTATCCAGTGAAGTCAGCTCACAGAGGGAGGCCAGGGGAAAATCACTCTGAAATTCAGGAAGCAAGGCAAGAGTGTACTTTTTGCAGCAGATGGATTGCCAGAGATTTCCGAGGCCCTTTCAGCTGTCTTTTCTCTGAAGAATTCTATTTTGGTGTTTGGTCCTAGGGGAGCATCCACTCAGTGATTCAGAACACACGCCAGGTCCAGAGGGCTGAGTCACCCCTCAGCAGCTGTTGTTGACTATGCTGATGCTACTCAAGGTTTTTGTCTTGATATTTGGGGTTTGAGCCTGAAGCACCTCCCTCATGTTTCAACACTTGGTCCTCAGCTGGTGGGGGGTATCTGGGAGGAGTTGTGGCCATTCATTTTCATTTTGTTTAGAATCACCCAAGAGGCGTACATCTCTGGGCATGTCTGTGAGGGCATTTCTAGGTAGAGTCAACCACAGAGGACAACTCACTATGAATGTGGGCTATACCATCTCATATTCCCGGGTTGAATAAAAATGAAAAAATAAAAAAGGAGGAGAAGGTACCTCCTCCCCCACTCCTGGCTGTGGACACTATGTGATCAGATGCCTCAGGCTCCTGTCGCCATTCTTTGCCCACCATGATAGACTATCCTAGTAAACCATGAACTAAAAAAGACCCTTAAGTGACTTTTATCATGGCAACATGAAAGATTCCTAGTATAGGGCTGTAGATGCCATCCTTACTTAAGATTTATTTTATTTTTAGTTATGTGTATATTTGTGCCTCCCTGTGTGCATGGTGTGTGTGTGTGTGTGTGTGTGTGTGTGTGTGTTGCTGTGTGTGTGTGTTTTGTATTTGACTGTGTATGTGTGTGTGTGTGTGTGTGTGTGTGTGTGTTTTGTATTTGACTGTGTATGCATGTGTGTGTGTGTGTGTGTGTGTGTGTGTGTGTATGTGTGTTTTGTATTTGACTGTGTATGCATGTGTGGAGGCTAGAGGCATCAGTTATCTTCCTCAATCACTCTTAGCTCATTCTTTGAGACAGGGTCTCTCACTGAACCTGGAGTTTAATGGTTTGGCTAGCCTGGCTGGCTGGATTCCTGGGATCCACCCATCTTTCCCCACCCTGTGTTGGGGTTAGAGGCATGCACTGTCATGCCGGGCTTCCTATGTGGATGCCAGGAGACTTGATCTTAGGTCCTCATGCTTGCGCATCGAGCCCTTTATTCACTGAGCCATCTATCTTGTTTCTATTGCTAGAAGAGACATCGTGACCATGGCAACTTTTATAAGGAAAGCATTTAATTGAGATGGTGGCTTACAGTTTCAGAGGTTCAGTCCATTATCATCATGGCAGGGAGCGTGGTGGCCTGCAGGCAGACATGGTGCTGGAGGACTATCTGAGCGAACTGGAGCAAAAGAAACTTCTAAGCCTGTCCCTACAGTGACATACTTCCTTCAACAAGGCCATACCCACTCCAACAAAACCACACCTCCTAATAATGCCACTCCCTATGAAATTATGGGGCCAATGACATTCAAACTACCACAACATTTGATGCTTTTTCCCTGTCCTGGCTGTGTCATGACTGAGACATGACAAGCTATGCTCATACCAACTGGAAGACCATGCCTCTTCTCCAAAGAGCCTTCAAGAGAAGAACTACACTAACAGACATCTCATTGGCATTCATTTTCTCAAAAAGCAGTCAGTTTGCCACCCAGTACAGCTGTATGGTTTGAATATGAAACATGACACCTCTAGGTGACATGATGCCTGGCTTCCTGATTGTCACACCATTTTGGGAGTTTCCAGTAACTTTTGGAAGTTGGGTCTAATTAGAAGTAGTAGCTCATTGTGGGGAGTGGGGTTGAGGTGAGTCCTTAGAGGCATCTTGCCCCTGGAAACTTCCTTTCTTGTCTCACTATTTCTTGTCTGCCGTAAGTTAAGAACCATGTCCACCACATTCTCTGGTCACCATGTCATTCTGCCAGGTACATGGAACCATGCAACTGAAAGGTCTCAGATGCAGTTCACAGGGAACAGAGATGGATGTTGGGTTCGGAGAGTTGGTTAGAAGAGCTATTAACCCCACAGGCAGTCAGACAGTGTGCTTGTGGCATCTGTGAGAGAAGAAGGCTGCCGCAGCTGGGTTCTAACATTATAATCTTAGTGCACCAAGCCCCCAGAAACCATGAGCCAAAACGAATAATTTTGAGTTGTTTCCTTAGGTACTTTGGATGCTGCTGTAGAAACACTGATTTTTTTCCCTTTAAGGAGAGGAAGATGGAGAGGTGTCTTGGAGAAGTTCTTGGAAGGATGTCTCATCAGAAATTGTCACAAAGACTAGCCCAAGTATCCCTGTATGCTAGTCTTTGTGACAACACAGAGGGACATTTCATTTATTTCATAAGGCCTCCACATGAAGGAGCTAAGGTGCCTCAAATGTTTGGTTGTTGCCTAGGAAACACCCAAAGAAGCCCTCCAGCTTCACTAGCTCTCTGTGGCAGGGAAGATCTCTCACTCTGGTGGCCACACAGTGGAGGCTGCACGGGAATGGTTTCCCACCTGTTTTGCAGAGGCTCCATCTCCACTGTGTGGTTAGGCTAACAGTTGCCTAGATTACACTTCAGGGACTCAAGGGGTTCTTTTGTTGACAGCACTGACTCTTCACTTGGGTCTGCAGATGTCCCATGAGGGAACAGGATGGGAAGGTTGGGCATTTCTGTCTCAACAATATGACCACCTCCTTTGCTGCTTGAGCCCATGCATCAGACCCTACCCATCTCTGTCTCTGAATGCAGACAAGGTGATCATTTGAGAAATGCTTTGCTCAGAACTGTATTACAGGATGAACCTGACCTAGACTTTGGTACTCTTTCTTTTCTTCTTCAAGGCTAAAAACATAGGATCTGCCATGACCAAAACCACAAGACCTCGAAAGTGGGAAAAAGAGGTGTCCTTGGGGGCAGGAGAGATGACTCAGTTGGTAAAATGCTTGCTGTGTATGCAGGAGGGTCTGAATCAGATCTCAGAACCCATGTAGAAAGCCACACATGCTTATCATCCTAGTGTTGGAAGGTGGAGTCGGGCTGACCCCTTGGCCTTGCTAGCCAGACAGCCTAGCCTGATTGGTGATACTCAGGAATCACTGAGAGACATTGCCTCAAAGAACGAGGTGGGATGGCTCCTGGGGAACAGCACCTAGGTTGTCCTCTGGCCTCCATGTGCACATGGACACACATACACACACCCATAACTACAAAGACATATGAAAGGAAGTCAGTACAAATGGCATAGGGAGACATTTGAAATGTGTATTTGCTTTTCTTTTCTCTCTTTCTTTCTTTCTTTTTTTTTTTTTTTTTTTTTTTTTAGATAATGGCTTCCTCAGAATAACTTCTGATCCTGAAACTCCATAAAGTAAGAGCCCATGTGGTAAGGCAAAGCCTATATCCTGGAAGTGGAGATGGTAATGGGTGAGGTTGATAACATCATCTAGCTCAAAGCAGCACTGACTCCCAGATGAACCCAGTAAGCATATGATATTTTTCTTTCCTTTTCTTGTTTTTGGTATATGTGGGTTCATGTGTGTATACAGCAGGTGCATGTGTGTGTGTGTGTGTGTGAAGGCTAGAGGTCAACATCAAAATGGCTTCCTCAATCGCCCTCCACCTTATTTTTTGATACATGGTCTCTTACTGAACCTGGGGCTCACTGATTTAGCTAGTCTGGCTGCCAACACTGGGATTACAAGTATATACTATAATGCCTGGCTTTTCTACAGGGTCCTGAGGGTCAAACTCAGGTCCTCACACTTGCCTGGGGGCCCGGTTTTGGTTCTATTGCTGTAATAAAATACATGGATGAAAAGAAAATTAGTGAAGAAAGGTTTCATTTTAGCCCACAATCCTGGGTTATAGTCTGTCACTGAGGGACGGTCACAATGCCAGGAGACAGAGGCAGATGGTCACATCACAGCCACAGTCCAGAGCAGTGAGTGACTATGTGCATGCTCCTTGCTGGCTTACTTGTGCTCAGCTCAGTGTCTTCTCACTTATACAGCTCAGGATTGCCTGCCTAGGGAATGGTGTCACCCATAGTGGGCTGGGTCTTCCCACATCTAATTAAGATAATCCCCCACAGACATAAACACAGGCCAACCCAAGTAGATTATTCTAGGTTGTGTCTTGTTGACAACTAAACTTAACCATCACACATGGCAAGTGTTGTATTGACTGAGCCATCTCCTCAGCCCTGTATGCCACTTTTCTTTGCTACTAAGATTTGTGGTTTGTTATGCAGCAACAGGCACCAGATACAAACAAGCAGTGACACTCAAAAAGCCAAATAAGGTTTTATCACCTTCTGATGTTCCCCTAGACAGACTCAGCTCCCAAATTGGAAACCACGTGTCCATGCAAAGCTCTTCCAAAAACATGGTTCAGTTTTGCCTCTTTCTTTATAGCTTGTGGGATAATGATGTCATTTGAAGACTTGTCCGTAAGTGAGCAACAGGTTGAGAAACAAACCTTTGGCAAGATTTCTAAACTGAAGGAGTCTTGGGAGGCAGAATCATTTATAATAAAACACAATGACTTGACGGCTTTAGTTTTTGATTATTAAGGTTGTAGGGCCAAAGCTCAGTCATGCAATTTAGTTCTTAGCGACGTTCGATAATATCGCCTCAGAGTCCAACATCTAAATACCCCTGTCAATCAACATCCATTATGCAATTCTTACTTCATGCAGTGTGACCCATGGAGCTGTGGGAAGAACACAGGAAGCAAAAAGTAGTCCTGCTCCACAGGGATATCTAATTTTGAGAAAATACAAACCCACTAAACAGATCAATTATTCCTCAAAATGCTGATAGAATTTTTTATCACTGTGTTCTTTAGAACTTTATTTTGAAAAATTTTTTTTATAATACTTTATGCTTATTTCAAAAATAACTCTCAAAATGCAAGGAAGTGTGAAGAAAAATAGATTTCCAATATCTCTGACCGTCAATTGTTGTTGACATTTTGATGAATACCTTTTCTGAGAATTTTCAAGGTATGTGTGTTTTTACACACTTAATTGGTGGAGTCAGTTGTCTGTAGCATTGGTAAGCCTCAAATACACTGGAGGTAGCCTGGAACTCATGGCAATCCTCTTGGTTCAGCCTCCTCAGTATTGTGATTACATGTATGAACCATCATGCCCCGAATAATGTGTTGACACATGAGATAAAAATGACCTCAGAGGATTTACATAGAAAATACTCTCTAAAAAATTAATCTTAATTAGACGGTATGATAGTTGATCTTCATTTCAACTTGACTGGGTAGAGAATTGCCCAAGAGACCCTGCCTGGGTGTGTCAGTGAGGAAATTTACAAAGAGGTACAGCTGAAGTGGGAAGCTCCCCCCGGGTGTAGGTGGCAGCATCCCCTAGGCTGGGGTCCTGGACTGAACAGAAGGAGAAAGCGAGCTGAGCACCATCATTCATTGCTCTCTTCTTCCTGACTGTGGACACCATGTGAGCAGCCACCTCAAACCCTTGCTACCAAGCCTTCCTGTTGATGATGGACCACACCCTCAAACTGTGAGCAAAATGAACCCCTTTCTTCAAGTCCCTCACTCCAGGTGTTTTTGTCATAGTAACAAGAAAGGTAACCAATACAGATTGTTAGGTCACAATCGAAAATCATAAGGACACTGAAGGGCATGGCTCAGTGGTGGAGCACCTGTCTAGAATCCCCCAGTGAGGGGCTGGGGTGTGACTCAGTGGTAGAGCACCTGCCTAGAATCCCCCAGTGAGGGGCTGGGGTGTGGCTCAGTGGTGAAGCACCTGCCTAGAATCCCCCAGTGAGGGGCTGGGGTGTGACTCAGTGGTAGAGCACCTGTCTAGATCCCAGTGAGGGGGGGGTGTGGCTCAGTGGTAGAGCACCTGTCTAGAATCCCCCAGTGAGGGGCTGGGGTATGGCTCAGTGGTAGAGCACCTGTCTAGAATCCCCCAGTGAGGGGCTGGGGTGTGGCTCAGTGGTAGAGCACCTGCCTAGACTCCCCTAGTGAGGGGCTGGGGTATGGCTCAGTGGTAGAGCACCTGCCTAGAATCCCCCAATGAGGGGCTGGGGTGTGGCTCAGTGGTAGAACACCTGCCTAGATTCCCTCATTGAGGGGCTGGGGTGTGGCTCAGTGGTAGAGCACCTGCCTAGAATCCCCCAGTGAGGGGCTGGGGTGTGGCTCAGTGGTAGAGCACCTGACTAGAATCCCCCAGTGAGGGGCTGGAGTGTGGCTCAGTGGTAGAGCACCTGCCTAGAATCCCCCAGTGAGGGGCTGGGGTGTAGCTCAATGGTAGAGCACTTGTCTAGAATCCCCCAGTGAGGGGCTGGGGTGTGGTTCAGTGGTAGAGCACCTGCCTAGAATCCCCCAGTGAGGGGCTGGGGTGTAGCTTAATGGTAGAGCACCTGCTTAGAATTCTCCAGTAAGAGGCTAGGGGTATGGTTCATGGTAAAGGGCTTGCCTAGCATGTGCAGAAACATTCTGGGTTCTATCCTAAGCACTATCAAGAAAAATTAAAGCAATACGTAACAAATTTGGGTCTCTTGATCTCCAGTGTTATCCTTCCCAAATATATAAGCTTGTTTCCAAAGCTTGAGGTAGTTATGACTCAATGATGGCTGGTTTAATAAAATGCTGATTTGCCAGTAGCCAGGCAGGAAGTATAGGTGGGGTAAGTGGATAAGGAGAATTCTGGGAAGAGGAAGACTGAGTCAAGAGACACCAGCCCACTGTCCAGGGAGCAGCATGTAATGACACACAAGTAAAGGTAGAGAAAACATGGCGATTTATAGATTAACAGAAATGGGCTGAGTTTAAGTGTAGGAGTTAGTAAATGGTAGGCCTGAGCTAATGGTTGAGCTATTTTAATTAATATAAGCTTCTGAGTGATTATTTTATAAGCGGCTGCAGGGTCCATGGGGCTGGGCAGGACCGGAGAAAACTTCAGCTACACCAGGCCAGCCAGAATTCTAGCATGGAGTGGGGAAGGGAGGATGAGCCCCTATCATTAGTGCTATTAGGAGCTATTGACAATAGATGGTGTCTGAGGGAGGGAGAGTTGGTTTTCCTTAAGACCCCCCCTCCCCATACACTACACAACAGTGAATGTCCCACACCTGGATGTATACAAACAACAGAAACTGGACTTGGTGGGTTATGAAAAACAAAATTCAAGCCAAGGTAGATAGCACTGGGGAACCACAGAGGATGTGGTTCTGTGGCGTTCACATGCGCATGCCTGTGCATCTGCACACACATAAACACACTGAGAAAGACAAGGGAGAGACTGAAGGGGGGAAGAGGGAGAGGGAGGGGGGAGGGGAGAGGAAGGGGAGGGAGAGGGAGAGAGAATGAGAATGGTGTGCATCTGGTCTCTACATAACAATAACAGGTTCCATTTAGTGAAAAGGTGAAATGTTGCAAACACGAATACCCTGGGAAAATGGTCCTAAATTGATGAAGCGTGAACTGCAGAGGAAATTGAGAAACACACCCTTATAATTCTTTCAATTATTGATAAGCCCCTCAGACAGAAAGTGGGGAGGAATATGGGAGGCTGGCAAGCATTGCACTGTGACCCCAGGACCACACAGAACTCGGCATTCGGTGCTGGAGACATCGAAAATACACGGAGACCCACAGACATTAATCATATAGCCGCCGGGCCACACAGTGGCCTCGATAAATCTCACAGAATAGGTTTCCCACGGCCCTTGAGCTCTGATCACATTGCTATTAAGTTAGAAGTTAATATGAAAGGACAAGTTGAAAAATGCTTTCTGGACGGGCGTTTGAGAATGAGCTGCTCGATAACTTAGGGGTTAGATGAGAGCTTTAGAAGGAAGGAAGGTGTTTCTCTGAGACAGAGCCATGCTCTGTGGCCCAAGTCTGACCCAGAAATTCTCTTTGGCCTAGGCTGGCCTTGAACTCATGGCGATCCTCTTGCACCACCTTTCTTAGTAGCTTTTTAAATACAAATTATTAAGTTTGAATCATTCCAAATGAATTTAAATATTTAGGGAAAAATTCTGACAATTTGCAGACCATTCTAAATTTTAAGTTTATATTTCTTTTTAAAAAGATTTTTTTTTTATTTAAAAGTTACGTGCAAAATTATGTGTGAGTCTGCAGGTACATGCATGTGGGTACAGGTGCCCATGGAGGACAAAAGAGGGTGTTGGAGCCTTTGGAAATGAAATGATAGGCAGTTGTGAGCTGCCTGACGGGTGTGGGTGCTGGGAGCTGGAGTCAGGTTCCCTGCAAGGCAGCAAGTGCGTTTCGATGCTAAGCCATCTCTTCAGCCCCATCACACTTATATCTCCTTTATGGTGAAAATCTTAGAATATTCATGGACTTGTTTCATGAGAATAATATCAGTGCCACTCGTTTAATAGGAAAATTAAACATGGTTGAAGATTTAGTTGCAATTTTATATTATTTTTTCTTTGGGTCTAGAATGCTCAGAAAGCAGGGTTGAAGCACTAAATTCTAAAATGTGTGACACTGTTCTTTTCATTATGTGCGGATTTTACCAATTTTATGTGTAGTCATAGTCACTGATTTCAGTTTGTTTAACATTTTTAAAGGGTAATGGAGAGACAGTTGAGCTGGGCTTGTACGGTTCCGAGGACCAGAGTTTGGATTCTAGCACTCATGTGAGACTCTGGGCTTCCAGCACATGGGGCAGGTGGAGACAGGAGCTGGTTTCCAATTTAATAGAGGAAAAATTGAGTCTCATGTTCGGGGAGAGAGTGCTCCAAACAGAGTGAGAGGACATCCCATGACTTAACCCAGCCTTCACGCATGCTCACACAGGTGGGTGCGGCCAGACCTTTTCTTTTTTGAGGCTGAATAGTATCCCATATATCTAAAGGAAACACAATCAGTATGATGGAGGGGTCTGCCTTTCCACATTCACTATGATGTGCTCATCACAGCATGAATATTCCCTGGTGGATGAGTGGACATAGAAGATGTCACAGGTGAGGGTAGAAACACTGGAATTAATTTAAAAAGAGAAATGTGGTAAAGTTCAGTTGGATTTCATCATTTTAAATAACAGCTTATCAATTTACCTGACATGATAAGTGTTAAACATTCTATTTGCTCACCCTTGAGTTGAAAGCTAATGTTATATGACCCTTTGCTGAGTTCTTGTGGGACACCCATGCGCACATATCCAAGAAGGAGAATCTGAGCTATCCAACTGGCTAGACTCAGGGCTCTAAAGAGTCATTTCCACCAGTAAAGTCCTTACTGGGTGCCCAACAAGTGCTAGAATGGTAAGATTTTTTTTCTTTAAAAATTGTCTAGTCTGGGGTCTTCCATGACAGCAACAAGCCAACCACAACAGTAGCCTGTCCTGACTAACACCGTACGATGATTTCACAGACCCCCTCTCTCTCTCTCATCTCCCTTACTTGCTCCCTCTTTTTTCTCCTAACACACACACACACACACACACACACACACACACACACACACACCTCACTATTATAAAACAGAAATTACTTACAGGTGCTCACTAATAGAATCAGGAAGGAACGAACATATGAAAGAAATAGAAATGGAATTTCAATGTATATTTTGTTATGACTTTGATATTAGAACCCTATGATTCATTTAAGTAAAATTTAAGGTAAAATTAAAATCCAACTAAAATCAACAAGTCCTTTGTGCAGCTCAGTGGGTAAGAACATTCGCTGTGCAAACTTGTGGAGCAGAGTTCAAATCCTCTGAACCCAGGTGAAGACTAGGCAAGTTTGCACCTGCTTGCAAGGGGATGCAGGAGCAGGAGGACCAGGGGGCTCGCTGGCTGCCAGCCTAGTTCCAGGTTCAGTTAGAGATTAGTGGGTAGCATCATCCCCTAGGCTGTAATTTCGTACTGTATAAAAAAAGGAGAACTGAAGCTGAGTGCCAGCATTCCCCTCTGCTTCCTGACTGTGGATGCCGTGTGAGCAGCTGCCTCCTGCTCCTGTCCACAGGCCCTCCTCACATGATGGGCTGCACTCTTAAACTGTGCACCAGAGCAAGCCCTTTCTCCCTGAAGTTGCTTTTGTCAGGGTGTGTTCTTGGAAGCAGGAAACAGGACACTGAGATGTCAGGACATACACGCCCTGGATGAACTGAGAGGCCAACACTCTAGATGAAATAAGCCAAATCCTGCGTGACCCCACCTATGCAAGAAATCTAAAAACACTGTACTCATAGACATGGAACTGTGGCTAAGGGTGGAACAGTGTTGTCTAAAATAGATGAGGTTATGGCCGTGAAGGGCTAATACATTCTGGAGGTCTAACCTGCAGCCTGGAGCTCACCAGGTAGGCTAGGCTGGCTGGCCATTGAGTCTCAGATAGCCTCCTGTTTTCACCTTTTCAGAGCCTGAGCTTTGAGCCCATGCCACCGTGTGTAGCTTTTCGTTGGGGCTCTGGGGACTGAACTCAGGTCCTCATCCTTGCTCAATGGATGTGAGCATTGTCATTTTGAATGGAACGCACCAAATGTTCCCCCCAATCCCTCGTCCTAAGTGCTCCTCACCTGCTGGAACAAGCCGTCACCCTGCAGGGCTGCCAGCATCCGGCATGGTCCAGCTTTCTGTTTCTGCAAATGTAATGAGGAAATAGCGCTTAATTCTATTCTGATTTGCATCTCCCTGATTACCAACCACACAATCATTTTCAGAGTAACTAAAGCAGTGAGTGGTTCTCAATGAGGAATGATTTTTTTCCCCCATACTTGAGGAACAATTTGGCACTGTCTCCAGACTCTTGGGTTGTCACATGGTATTGGTTGGTTAGAGATCACAGATGCTACCCACCATCCCACAGTGCACCTGGCTGAGAAGGTCCACAATGCCAATGAAGAGAAACTTGGGACCCTCAAACTGTGTCTAATAAATGCTTTCACAGCTTCTAAATTGTGGGGCTGAGATACATCATTCTCAAATAATCTCTGGGGTCATTATAAAAAATGGTCACAATGAGACATTTTCCAGCCGAGCCTTGTCTTTTGTATACATGCCTTGGAGTATTGCCCTCCGACACTGAGTACATAAGCCACAGTAGCCGAGGGGACAGCCTATCATAGCAATTAGCAATATAGCTGTCTACAGTGTTGTCATATGGCATGATATAAGCATTGCCATCTTGAAGTAGAGATTACCTTGGCCCTGTAGCCATGGTAACAAAATAAACAGAAAAATGAGGAGGTAGCCAGATCCATGGTAATGGTAGCAAAGCTATTGACACTCCCTGGTTTAGAAAGGAAGGGAGGGTCAGAGGAGCCTCACCTGGGAGTCCAGCTGTTACTCCCTCCTGCCCTCTCACAGCCACAAGTGATCTTGGGAGATGCCAGGGTACACAGGACATGGGATAGTGACTGGAAGGGGGCCTCCATGCTGCAGCTTCCGTGAGGCCGTCAGCCACTGTGGGTGAGACTTTGCCTTGAAGCAGCTGTTTTTAGGGTCACCTATACTCTTCTCAGTCACCCCTCACCATACTCTGTGAGGAAGCCCAAGAAACATAATGGTTCCCCAGGATGGATTTTGGTGTCATCATTGCTTTGGTCTGTTGTTGGTGTCTGATATGCAGAGGATAGATATTTGTTTATATCTTTCTAGGAAAAAGTTCACATAACAGCAGGCATATGTGAGAGGGTTAGTCACATGTGTGAACTTTAGCTGCAAGAGAGGCTGGAAAAGCGAGACCTAGCACTTTCTGCTCTGGTCACAGGAGCAATCTTTATTCCTCCGTCTCTCCTCTTCGCAAACAGATGAGGATTTGTCCAGCACTAAAAGAGATTAAAATTCTGGGTTTGCAAGATGAATAACAAATGTACCAATATGCCAAAAAGTAGATTAGGAGACAAAATGAAACTAGAAAGTCAATGGGGTCATGGAGATTTCCCAGTAGTTTTGATTATTTTGTTTTGCTTTGTTTTTTCCCATGGATGCAATCTTTGATTCCCCCTTCTTACTTGGGGACTAAATTATGCTTTCAAAAGCAAGTCATTTTAATGGACTAATTGAATGACTCCATTGACTTGAAAGAATATTCCAGCAACTGCTTTTAATTGTCTTTTCCCTTTAAATCAGAGGTGCTTATATTCAGGCCTGGATCTGCATCAAATTAAGTGATTGTATGCTGTTGTCGTGACAGTTCCCGCTCTCATTTCTTCAAAGTGAATGGACTGTTCACTTCTCCCCTGGATGTAATGACCTGTGCACAGAGTAACACCTGGCGTGCTGGGTGACTGGCCTCCTGGGAGAGGTGGATTTGCATAGCATGGGTGACTCTCTTGGAATTATAATCAAAAGGACTCAGCTAGGGGCTGGAAGAGATGGCACAGTGGTTGAGAGTGCTTACTCCTCTGCCAGAGGACCAGAGTTCAGATCCCAACACCCACACTGGGCAGCTTGCAAATGGGTGTGATTTCAACTCAAGGGAATTTGATGTTCCCATCTGACCTCCAGGAGCACGTGCACATTCTCTCTCTCTCTCTCTCTCTCTCTCTCTCTCTCTCTCTCTCTCTCTCTCTCTCTCTCACACACACACACACACACACACACACAACACACACTCTAAAACAAATCTTTATTCTATTTTTTAAAAAAGGGCAAAACAAAGGGGTAAAAGAAGATAAAAAATTGGACTGGGAAGATGTCACAGCGAGTGAAATGCTAGCTCCGCAAGCATGAGGACCCGAGTTTGAACCTCCAGCAGCTGTGTAGAACTGAGCATGGCAGCATGCTCCTGTAACCCCAATCCTGGGCGGGAGGGAGGGCGAGGGTGTGTACAGTTGGATCTCCAGGGCTTACTGGCCAGCCAACCTAGCTGAAACAGTTGAGTGAGATCCCTTTTCCCCAAAGGAATAAAGAGGATCCTGATAAAGGAAGATATTCAACATCTTGCCTACATCCATATAGGTCTTTGGATGTGCATGGAGTGTATGTGTGTGTGTGTGTGTGTGTGTGTGTGTGTGTGTGTGTGTGTGTGTACATGAGCATACAGGTGTGCATACATACCACATGCACACTTATAGACACAAAAGGTAAGGAAAATGGCAGTCAGGACGAAAAATTAAGAATGGTGGTTTCTACTGAGTTTGGCTTTTCTTTGAATTAGTTCTTCAGAGCATGGAAAGAGATGGATTGAAGATCCATCTTGTGTTCACTGCTTCTGCTGTAGTCATAGCTACGTGTATAGTACTGCCAGGGAGAAGATCAACATGGCATGGAGAGAGAGGCAGCTGCAGGTAAGGGGCAGTAATGAAAACGAAGTAACTGTGTCTGAGGAGATAGCTCCGTGTGTAAAATGCTTGCTGTCTGTCCTCGTTAGTGTTCCTTGTCAACTTGACACAGTCTAGAGCCATTTGAACGGAAAGCCCTGAATGAGGAATTGACTAAATAGGACTGGTCCTTGATATAGGAGGGCCAAGCCCACTGTGGGCAACACCATCCCTTAGGCAAAGTTGGTCCTGGGCTGTACAGAAAGCTAGCTAAGAATGACCAGCCATTAAGCAGCATCCTTCCCTGGTTTTCTAAGTTCCTGCTGGAGTTCTGCCCTAACTTTCCTTGGTGGTAGACTGTGGCCAGGAAGTGTGAGATAGAGTAAACCCTTCCCCCACCTGAGTTCCTTTTGGTTAGTGTTTCATCACAGCAGCAAGATGGAACTAGAACACTGTACAAGCAGGAGGAGCTGAGTTCAACCCCCAGGGCATACAGTAAAGAGCCATCATGCTAACACAGGCACGCAATCCCAGCCCTGGGGAGATGGAGACGGGAGGATCCTTGGGGCACACTAGCCGGCTAGCGTGGCCTGACGGGTGTCTCCAGGCCATGAGAGAGACCCTGTTTCACAAAACAAGATGGACAGCTCCTGAGGAGCAGCACTCTAGGGTGCTCTCCGCCACCCTACACCAGTTGTGTCCAGTGACGATGTCATGGGTGGTCTGTGCCGGGTTTGCAGCTGTGTCCATTTTCAGCAGCTCCTGCAGGAAGAAGACTGGGATGCAGATTGCTCAGAAATTCAGCTCCTTGAGCACCTTGAAAAGTGGAGAGTGTAAGTGGCTATCATGAAATAAAATCTAGTCAGAATAAATTGCCCGTGCTTGAAAGTGAATTAGCCACAGAGATGCTGACAGGTGGGGATGAGGGATTCGGTGTTTGCCATCTGCTCAATTATCAGGGCGATAATTACTTGAAACGACCTTTCAGCTCATCTCTAGACAAGAACAGATAAAATATTCCCCAATCCATTGTGGGGTGTGTGTGTGTGTGTGTGTGTGTGTGTGTGTGTGTGTGTGTGTGTGAGCATTGGTGTCTTAATTCATTTTGAACCAAGTGAATGCAGAACAAATCAATAGGGAAGGGGCAGGGACAACTGGGCGGTTGACGTGTGACTCTTGTTTTTGCCTGGAGAATCACAGGCTAATGTGGAAAGGGTCAAGTCTGCTCATGGTTCCAGAGGTTTCCATCTGAGGTTGGTGGGCTCCATTGTTTCCGGATGAGGCAGGGCATCATGAGAAGGGTGTGATGGAGGAGACAGGCTGCTCCCTGGATGGGGGTCAGGAAGCAGAGATAGGATCTGCAACTGGTCGGGGAGAGGAGGTCCTTCAAGGACCCAGCTAGTCCCTGCTTCCCACAGGTCTAGAACCTTGCAGCAGTCAGTTCCAATTTAAAACTTAACCCATCAGTTCAGGAGTGCATATGTGGGCTTGTAAGCATGCGCGTGTATGTGTACACACTGAGATTAGAGGAGAGGCTTGGGTGCCATTCCTCAGGTGCTGTCAATCACCTTTATGCCTGTGGGGTGTGTGTGTGTGTGTGTGTGTGTGTGTGTGTGTGTGTGTGTGAAGATAAGAGGTTAACCTTGGATGCTATTCTTCAGGAACCATCTTGTTTCTTGAGACAGGGTCTCCCACTGGTCTGAATTTGTTAATTGGGCTAGCTTGGCTGTTGAGCACCAGGGATCTGCCTGGCTCTACCTCCCCTTTGCCTGGATTCTAAGCACGCACTGCCATACCTCACTTTTTAAAAATATGCATTTTATCGAACTCAAGTCTCTCTCTCTTCCTCTCTCTGTGCATACCTTTTGAGAGAGGGTCTCACTATGTATCTCTGGCTGTCCTGGAACTCACCGTGTAGGCTGGCCTCAAACTCACAGAGATCTGCCTGCTTCTGCCTCCTGAGTGCTGTCTTTAAGGTGTGTAGCAGCACCACAGCTGGTCCACTTTGATTTTTAAAATCTCTTCTATGCCATCTGCAGCCTTTGAAGCCCACATCTGCTGTGGGCTCCAGCTGTCAGTGTCCACCCATTTCCCGAACACTTTTACCTGGGGCTCCCATTGCCTCAAACAGTGCCCATGGCCTTCCTAGGATCATTTTCAGGGCCACCACACTTTCCAGCAACAGACACTGAACATGTGAACACTTTCTGTTGCTGTGACAGAATACCACAGACCATGTAAGTTACAGAGAAGAAAGGGTCTATTTGGGATTAAGTTCTGAGCCAAGAGGAGGAGGGGTATACAAAAGATGCAGCCAGGCAGGCTGTTTAACTCAGAATTGTTCTTTAGATAACCCACTAACCCCATAACCCATTAATCCAATAACTGTGAATGGATTGATACGTTTATGAGGACAGAGCCCTATTCACCTCTTAAAGGTCCCACCTGTCTCCACCTCTTGATGTCTCACAATAACTAACTTTCAAAGAGTTTCAGATGGGGATAACATACAAGATACAACTATTCCCCCTGTTGATTTGTTGATTTCTGAATCTAAATATCCAAGAGACTCCTGTGTATTAAGTTCAGTGGTAGAGCACCTGTCTAGAATCCCCCAGTGAAGGGTTAGAGTGTGGTTCAGTGGTAGAGCACCTGCCTAGAATCCCCCAGTGAGGGGCTGGGGTGTGGCTCAGTGGTAGAGCACCTGCCTAGAATCCCCCAGTGAAGGGCTGGAGTGTGGCTCAGTGATAGAGCACCTGCTTAGCATGCATGAGTCCCTAGGTTTGGTCCTCAGTACCACACAATTTTTTCATCCATTTTGATGGATGTGTAGTTGTGTCTCAATGGTGCTCTAGTTTCTTGTTTCTATGGTGAACATAGTTTCTGTGCTTATTGAGCATGTGAAGGATCAAAGTTCTTATTGTGTGAAGTGTTTGTTCAAATCTGTCTCCCACTTTTCATCTGGATGATCTCTCTCTCCCCTTCCCCCTTTATTTTAAGACAGGATCTTTCTATTTAGTCCAGACTGTCCTGCCTCCAGAGTGCTGAGATTAAAGGCATGCACCATCACGATCAACTCTCTTTCTTCTTTGTCAGAGATGTGCTGCAAATACCTCACCCAGATCTTCAAGCTGCCTTCTCCTTCTACCTCTAATGACATCTTCTGACAAACAGAGCTTCCATATTTTTAAGAATTTTTGAGATGAGATCTCATTGTGAGCTCAGATAGACCTCAGGCTCATGATAGTACTTTTCTCTGAGTGTTGTCTGTATCATTACACACTTTCATACACACCCCAGTGTCTAGACAACAGCTTGCCCTTTCTCTTCTGGAAACTGGCTTCAATTTTACCTCTTAACCTTTCGATCCATAAGCTGCCTCATATAAAATGTATTTGGTATTTGTGAGTGCATTGTATGTGTGTTGATTGTTGTGTGTTGTGCATGCACAGGGGGTGGGTACATGTGTTGTGTGTTGCATGTATATTGTGTGTGTTTGGTTGATGTTGGGTAGTGTCCCCACTTTATTTTTTGAGATAGTATCTCCCCTGACCCTGGAGCTCACCAGTTAGGCCAGTGAAATGCAGGGCCTCCATCTTTCCAGTGCTGGGATTACGAGCAGGAACTGTAACACCAGGCTCTTTGCCTGGGTTCTGGGGGATCAAACTCCAGCCCTCACGTTTGTGGGGCGAGCACTTTATCAACTAAGCCATCTCCCCAGCTCCTTCAGATAAAATTTTTATATGTGAGACAGGTGTCAGGATGAATGTGCCCCTGTGGACGTCCAGTGGCGGCTGGGGTGTTTATTGAAGAGTAATGTTGTCAATCAAATGGCCATCCGTGTACAGATCTGGCCTCCATTCTGCCCTGAATAGCCTCCTAGTCCCTCTGGGTGCCTATAGCACAGATTTCATGACTACGGCTTTTATGTGAGCCCATATCTAGACTTTATTTCATCCTTTCAACCTTGTCCTTCACAACTGCAGAAAGCCCCCTCTCTAACCAAGGCCGGCTTGTCTTTCTATTTATTTATTTGCCACTTTGTTTGCGCTTTTAGAATTCAAAATGAAAAATTGTACCAACACCTCCATCTAAAACTAAAAAAATGCTGATTTTCTGTGCTTGAGAGGAAGAGGGCCTGATGCACAGGCCCTGCTTGCCCCTCCTGGCTCATCTCCATCCAGTCACTCAGTCATCTGTCAGTTCCATATGTATTTATTGAGCTCCTGCTGTTTGTCAGACCGCATGCAAAGTGTAAAAAGAAAGCAGTGGCGAGCTGAGAACAGACATGAGTGCTGGGGAGATGGCTCAGTCAAAGTGCTGAGCTGATCATCAGAACATCTGAAAAAAAAGTACACACACACACACACACACACACACACACACACACACACGGGATCCTTTAAAGCTTCCAGTTTTGGGAAGACGAAGATTTCATGAACTATGAACAAATCATTGCACCCCAGATTGTGAAGAGGGTTATGAAGGAGAGAGAAGGCCATGAAAGAGACTAATAAGAGAGTCTCAGGTGTGTGGCTGGGGAAGGCTGAATATGGGAGGGGAGGGCTGCTCTGAGCAGGAGATAAAACAGTGCAGGGGTCCTGAGGCAGGCCAGTGTCAATCAGTCCTGAAAACAGCAGAAAGAGGCACCTGCCCTAGGAACCCACTAACTTACTTATTTACCTCCTCCCCCTTTGCTCCCCATCTCCCGCTGTGTTCTTCTTTCTTTTTTCTCTTTGAGACAGGGTCTCATCATCTATCTAAGGGTGACCTGGGACCACTAATCCTCTGCCTTCACTCCAACCTCTCCCTGTGCCCACGCTGTGTTACAGACATCCACCACCCTACCACACTCACATGACATTTTTTATGTGACAGCTTCATTTAGAATTGCCTCCTTCAGAGGTTGGCAGTGCCCTGAAGATGGGGAGTGAGTCTCATCATTTTTTTTTTTATTTCTTAAATAATATGCTGTGCGGAGGGAGTGATTAGGCATCGTTTGTGGAACGCCCCCTCTACACTTGGTCGGGATTTAGAGGTGCTTGTTCACACAGCTCACAAGCTCACCTCTGGCTTTTTGAGTAGATGAGTTATTTGCCTTGTTTAAATGTGGGGAAGAGAAGGAAATCAAATTAATAACCCCACACAAGCATGCCCCAGACCTTCTGGTTTATGTTTAAAGGTTTAACATCGCCCATTTATTAACTTCTCCATTAATTTATAAGGGTCTCTAGCTCTTAGTTACCTAAAAACCCTTCTAGGGACATTGTAGGATGTAGAGAAATAAGTAAATATTTAGAATGATAATGTCTGCTGACCTTGGGGTCAGTGTAAGTAAAGAATAGGCTGTTACAGACTGTGTGCTCAACTGACCGCATGCAGCCTTGTCATTAACAAGGTCAATAATGGAAGAGTTGGAAACTCTGGACACAGGAGGATGTCACTTGATGAATGTCATCCATCATACATGGCGACACATTATCCCTATGTACAGTGGCAGGAAACAGACCTGCAGTGGTGTGGGGAATGTAGGATGGAGCTATGCCTGTGTCCTCACTGTTCAGCCATTGGTGGTGTGGCCTCAGGAAAGCACACGACATAATGGTTCTTCAGTTTCTATGGACACTGTTGCTACTACCCACCTCAGGACTGTCCTGGCCTCATTCCCTCCCTCCCTCCTTTTCTTTGAGACAGGGTCTTGTTGTATACCCAAGGGTGACCCAGAACCAGTAATCCTCCTGCCTCAACTGCCCCCTCCCTGCACCCAGTGCTATGTTACAAGTATGCCCCAACCTGGGGTCCATGAGCCAGTCTTAACTCTCATTCATTTATGTAAAGCCCGTATGCCAAGTATTTTTTACTTGTGTGTGTGTGTGTGTGTGTGTGTGTGTGTGTGTGTGTGTGTGTGTGTGCACATGTCCATCTGGCTTGTATCCACAAGTGTGCATGCAGGTGGAGGTCAGAGGTCGACACTAAGTGTTGTCTTTAATTGCTCTCCACCTTATATTTTGAGACAGGGTCTCTCATTGAACCCAGAGCTCACTGATTCAGCTAGGCTAGCCAGTCAGCAAGCCCCCAGGGATCTCCCTGTATTTATCTTCCCAGTGCTGGGATTACAGGCACATGCAGCTGTACCCCGCTTTTTACGTGAGTGCTGGGGATATGAACCTAGGCCCTCACACTCATTAACTGACCCCTCCCGCTTGCTTTGTTCTCATTTTGGCTATAATGAAGTATTGTGGAGTTTTTCTTTCCTAACAAACACTATGTGGCTACATGGGACCTTCAAAGGAGAGTGTCCCTGGGTGCATTCCGAAATGTTCTTTGAACTGTTTTGGCTTATCAAAAAAGTTTAGGCTCAGAGGCTTCCACTCATTTCTCTAAAACATCTTAGATAAGCCAAGTTTCTTTTGGAAGCCAACAGTTCATGATTTTTTTTTTTTTTTTTTTTAATGAGACATTCGCTGTCAGTGTGTGGGTATCTGAAGCTGCCTTTAGGAATGAGGGCTTACTTCAAAGAGCATGTCCTCACACTGCACAGAGCTTCTCTCCCGCTTTGGCTGGAAATTCTCTTTAAGTACATATCTGTCTGGGAGCTTGGCACAGGTGGGAAAATTCATTTAGCATCAGCCAAAATTCCTCCTCAGCAGAAAAACAGTCGTCAGATGCCAATGGCCACCCCTGACTAGGTGTCAGTATGAAAATACTCTATAGAGGTGTCTCTGTCCCGATTCCCACAATGCACATGGTTCAGAGGAAGGTAAGAGATTGCATGCACCCCAAAGCCTCCTCTGCAGAGTTTTAGCAGGGCACACAGATTCACCAGCTTTACTCTTCAAAGAAATAAAATCGTAAGTTCCTATGTGACCCAGCTGTCCTCTTGGGTAGACAGATGAGGGACCCTCAGTCGGCATGCTGCAGGGATACCAGCAAGCCCGTGTCTATCACTGCAGTGTTCGCAATAGTGAGCGGTGGAAGCAGCCTTGATATCCATCAATAGAATGGTAGAGACTACATAATATACATACACTGGCATTTTAGTCAGCAGCCTAGAAGAAGGAAATCATGTGGTTTGCAGGAAAATCACAGGTCATTGTGTTAAATGAAATAAGTGAGGCTCAGAGGAGCATGGCATGCTTTCTCTCATGTATGGAATCTAGATTTAAATATACACGTATATATATATATATATATATATATACATATATATATGTACATATATATTTCATGATAAGTGTATGTGTGTTTGATACAAAAAGAGAGGGATAATTGTTGAGAGAGAAAGGGAATGAGAGGAGGGAGGGGGAAGAAAGGATAACTTGGCAAGATACAAAATATTATGTTTTCTCTTATGCATAATCTAGACATATATTTCAATATATTTTATATGGATGTATATTACATGGATATACATATTACATGGTGTCCTACTTAGGTTCCTTTGTTGCCTTGATAAAACCCATGATCAAAGGCAACTTCCAGGTACCTGTCCATCACTGAGAGAAAGCAAGGCAGGAACCAGGAGGCAGGGACTGAAGCAGAAACCACCAAGGAATGCTGCTTGTTGACCTCATGGCTCACTCAGCTTGCTTTGTAACATACTCAGTGACCTCCTGCGTAGGAATGGAACCACCCACAGTGAGCTGGGCCCTCTCACGTCACTCAAATCAAGACAGTGTCCCACAGACTTGTCTACTGGCTAATCTGATGGAGATACTTCCTCAGTTGAGGTTCCCTCTTCACAGGTGACTCTAGCTTGTGTCAAGTTAGCAAAACCCCAACCAGGACATTATTACATGGACATATTTTACATGGATGTTTATATTATACCTACATATAGATATGCTATATAGGTGTATATAGTATATGGATACATAAATAAGTGACATGAAAGATGGATCATATCCCCTGGAACTTTAAGTCAAAATAAATCTTTCATCTTTTAACTTGCTGTGGTCAAGCATTTTGTCATAGTAATGGGAGAAATAATTAGCACATCTCCCTAAGCCCAAGCTATATAAAGTGTGATTCAACTCTAACCAAGCGTGTTATCAAACTTGATTGCAGCAGATGCCAAACCTTAAAAGAAACCAAGTAGAGCATTTAATTTAACATCTTACTTACGAATCACACACAACTTTCTAGAGTTTTCCAACATATTCTCTGAAAAGCAGGCAAAACAAAAAAAATTAAGATCAGGGCTGGGTTGGTAAAGTGCTTGTCACCCAAGCATGAAGACCTAAGTTTGATTCCCAGAACCACTGTAAAAATCGGAGCATGGCAGCATGGGATTGTAATCCTAGTGCTGGGAGGAGGCAACAGAGGACCCCTAGGGCTCACCACCCAGTCATCTTAGCCTAGTTGGTGAGCTCGAAGCCAATGAGAACTCCATCTCAAAAACCAAGGTGGGAGCTGGAGAGATGGCTCAGTGTTTAAGAGCAGATACTGCTCTTCCCAGGGACCAAAGTTCTGTTCCCATAATCCACACTTGGTGACTCACAAGTGCTGGTAACTCCAACTTCAGGGAACGTGATGCCCCCTGGTCTCTGAGGGTACTATTCTCATACATCAGACACTGATAGAGACCACACACACATCAACAACATCCAAAACAAAGTGGACGGCACCTGAGCTTGACCTCTGGCCGGCACACAGACACAGAGACACTATGTACACACACATAGACACTCCCCCACTTCCACACATGCACACAAACAGACAAAACATAAAATCCAATCATGCTCTACAACACACCACAGTGCGGAGCTTCTAGAATCTCAGACTTTGTTCTGCCCCACTGTCCCGCCTGCCTTGACCATTTCTCTCCAGTTGGAAGTGTTGCCCTCTCAAATAGGAGTCCTCCCCAACACCTAAGCTTGTCTTCCCTAACACCCAAGCTACCCAGAAATGGGCTTCTGTGTTACCTTCTCAGCATATCTTCCCCTCACCCTAGTTTAATTCCTCAAAAACATCAGGTACAGAGAAGGGAAAAATCTGAGCTCAGCAGCCAGGGCAGCTTGGTGCTGGCATCCTCAGACCCTCACAGCTACTCCCCAATTAGGATGTTTTCTGCACCATTTATAGGAGATGTAGGTCATAACCTGCAGAGTTTGCTACTTTGGAGAAAGCCCACTGATTCTCTCGACCTCTCCATGTAAGTGTTAAAAAATATCCCATTATAGACATTCAACTTCTGAGACAATTCTGGAAAAATTGAGCTTGGCTCAAACACGTGAGAGATCAGGTAGCTTATAATGGCCAAAGTTCTGTCAGCAGGCAGCATTATACTTTGGAAGTGCAGAGTCCCCCATGGACTTGGTCCCAAGCTGGTGGTGCTGTTCTGGGAGATTATGGAACTTTCTGAAAGTGGGACATAGCTGGAGTAGTTAGGCCAATAGGAATGTATCTTTGAAAATTATACCAGCCTCTAGTTTTGGTCTAGTTCTTTGCTTCCAGGTCAGGGGTCACAATGTGAACCAGTTTCCTGTTCCCACTATGTTGTGGGATGGTCTTTCTGTACACTGTGAATGTGTGTTGCTTTCATTGGTTGATAAATAAAGCTGTTTTGGCCAATAGCCAAGCAGAATAAGGTTCAAACTGAAGATGGAGACGAGATGCCAGCCACCCACCCAAGGAACAAGATGCCAGAGAACCAGTTAGCCATGGACCACATGGCAGTAAATAGATTATTAGAAATGGGTTAATTTAAATGTAAGACCTAGCTAGTAATAAGCCTGAGCTATCATCCAAGCATTTATAATTAATATAAGCCTCTGAGTGATTATTTGGAAGTGGCTATGGGTTGGGGCAGGACAGAGAAAAGCCTCCGTTTACACCCCTGCCAAGGTGCTGCTTCATTATGACTTCCCTGCCATGAAGGACTAAACCCTCTGAGATTGTGAGTCAAAGGCAGCGCTTCCTCCTGGGGGTTATTTGATCAGATATTTGTGTACGATATCAGAAAAGTAACTAAGATAGATGAGAGAACATAGAAGTTAGCTTGACCCTTTTTTTCCCAAAAGTATAAATCTGGGATCTGGGGAAAAGGCTTTATAAGTGGTTCTCAACCTGTGGGTCATGACCCCCACGGGGGTCACATATCAGATATCCTGCATATTAGATATTTACATTATGATTCATAACAGTACCAAAATCACAGTTATGAAGTAGCAATGAAACAATTTTATGGTTGGGGGTCACCACAACATGAGGAACTGTATTAAAGGGTTGCAGAATTAGGAAGGTTGAGAACCACTGGCTTAGTTGGTTAAGTGCATTCTTGCTCAAATATGAAGACCTGCGTGGTGACATGTGCTTATAACGCCAGCACTGAGGAGGCGGAGACAGGAGGGTCCCTGGGGCTCACTGGCCGGCCAGCCTAGCCTACCTGGTGAGTTCCAGGCTAGTGAGAGACCCTGCTTCAAAACACAGCACTTGAGAAACAACATCTGAAACTGTCTTTTAGCTTCTGGGCACACATATACCTGTACCACCCCCAACACACAAATAGAAATCTATATGACAAGAACCCCCCCAAACAAAACAAAACAAAACAAAACAACAACAACAACAACAAAAAAAAACAAACAAAGGCTAGAGTCTTCATTTCTCCAACCTGGTGATTAAATGAAGAACCTGAAACTCATTCATGAAGCTGATCCCTTCATGGCTTTGGAATGAACTTTAAATTCTGCTCAATTACTGCCTCTGGCCATTCTGTGGTTTCTCCAGGTAGGGATGTCATTGTGCTCAATGACTTAGGACCACAGGGAACAATGTGAAAAAAGGGCTTGTGTACTCTGCAGCCGACCTCCAAGTCAAATGGACTCCTTGGCAGCGTCTGTCTCCTTTTCCTTTCTTCATCTTTTGTGGCCGTCTCCCTTCCCGATGGTCATCCCTGTCAAACAGATCACACGAAAGGAGGAGAGTCCCCGTACAATGTGCACGGCATGGAGTTCTTTTTCCTTTTGTTTACACTTTAAGGTAATAAACGGCCACACACATTCAAACATTTTTCTGGTTTGTCTATCTAGTTTTATGCATATGGCACACTTCTAGTGCATTTTCTTCTGAAACGCTCTCATGTGTCTCAAGTCTGTCCTCACTATGTCGCAGAGGATGACTTTGAACTTCTGATCTTCCTGTTTCCGCCTCCAGAGTGCGAGTGTGCAGATGTACACCACATATGGTTTATGTGGTGCTGGGGATGACACCCAGGGTGTGGGGCGGGCTAGGCAAGCACTCTACCAACTGATCCACCTCGCTGGCCCTCTCAATGTATTTTTAGATAAAAGTGTGACAGCTTATCAAGAAATAGAGGCCTGAAACTCTGGATCCCCCTTGCCTAACATTGCATTAAGCCCTAGTTTCCATTCCAAGTACTGGATTTTTGATATAGTGGTGCATGTCTATAACATCAATAACTGGGAGTTGGAGGCAGGAGGATCAGAAGTTCAAGGTCATCATCAGCTACATATTGAGTTCAAGGCCAGCCTGGGCAACATGTGACCCCTTTTCAAAAGAAAATAACAATAAAAGGAGCTATAAGAAGGCACCACTGAGGGATCAGGGCCTGTCCCTAATGTTTGAGCTAGCTTTTGGGAACCTATTCCTCATTCCTGGTTGCCTTACCTAGCCTTAATACAAAGGGAGGAGCTTAGTCCTACCTCAACTTGATATGCCATGCTTTGTTGACACCCATGGGAGGCCTGCCCCTTTCTGAACAGAAACAGAGGAGTGGATGGGGGGGGGCAGAGGAGAAGTGTGGGGGAGGGGATGGGAGGAGAGAAGGGAGGGGAAACTGAAGTCAGAATATAAAATAAATGAAAAAATTTAATTAATAATAACAATAAAAAGGATGCACCATTGAGCAGAGCCTGTTCGCATTCCTGGTGTGGTTGGTGTCTCAAGCCTTAGCCAATTGCCCCCGGGAGACAACTTGACTGTATCGTAACCAAGAGCATTTTCCTTGTTAAGGGCAGCCGTGCCTATAAAGAGCATGTGTCATCGTCTTGAAGGCAGTAATGACTTCTAGATGTTTCACATCGTAAATCACCCTTGTGGAAGAGCTCAGAGGGAAGAAGACTGGGTTGGTCTCCGTGAGAGAGTGAGATTCCGCCAGGCTGCACCATGGAGAAAACCCATATGTCTTCAGCGGCATTTGGGGAGCACTGGCTGGGTTGCAGGACACACACAGCTGCTCCGGTGTCTCCCAGGAAACAGGATGCTCATCCATAAATTTCCTTGGGCTGTCACATATGGAAACTAGAACTTCAGACCAACACAGTGACTGTCTACATGGTCTGAAAATCTATATTTAAACCATCGCCCAGTCCTCCTTGAACCTGAATCCATTAATTGTGTGTGTGTGTGTGTGTGTGTGTGTGTGCTGTAAATACACATGTGTGTGCCGGTTTGCAGACCCATGTGTGTACATCTCCCGATCCCATCTCTCCTCCTCCCTCCTCCTCTTTCCACAGTCTTTCTGTGTAGACCAGGCTGGCCTTGAGCTCATAAAGATCCACCTGTTTCTGCATTCTGCTGAATGCTGGGATTGAAGGTGTGTGTCACTACACCCAGCTGCCTTAGTGTTTTTTTTTGAGATGGGGTCTCTCACTAATCGAGAGCTCATTGATTCTGTTAGTCTGGTTGATCTGTGAGCCAAACGGATGCCCCATCTCTGCTTCCCCAGCTCCAGGGTTCCAGGTACATGTGCCGCACCAGGCTTCTGCCCAGGGCTGGGGATTGACATAAGGTCTTCATATTTGTATACTTTCCCACTGAGCCATTGCCTCAGCACTTGACCTTGAACTTAGGTCAGAATGCTCAGTGGGTGAGATGGAGCTGTCTAGGGGCCCCAAAGGAAGAAAGCCTAGTGGTTTGGTTTCTTTTTTCCAGTACCTATGGTGCTTATTAGCATATATGATAGCTGGGGTGTGCCTAGAGATAAATACTGATTACCCGATAGGCTGAGTAAATAGGTAAAAGAAACTCTGCCCTAATTTACATACTAGTTATCATTCTTAGAAAATTGTGCTTGAGCCAGGTAGTGGTGATGCATGCTTTTAATCCCAGCACTCGGGAGTTAGAGGCAGGTTAATCTTCATGAGTTCAAGGCCAGCCTGGTCTACAGAGCTAATTCCAGGACAGCCAGAGCTACACAGAGAAACCCTATCTCGAAAAACAAAAACAAAAACAAAGGAGAAGAAAGGAGGAGGAGGAGGAGGAGGAGGAGGAGGAGGAGGAGAAGAAGAAGAAGAAGAAGAAGAAGAAGAAGAAGAAAAGAAGAAAACTGTACTTGAAAGTGGGTCTTAATTAATACCCCATCACTGTAGAGAAAGGAGGCACTGTGCCGAGCTCTGCCACAGGTTCTGCACTTAGCCATGCTCACTACCATCTTTACTAGAAAGATAAGGACAGGGCTGGAGAGATGGCTCAGTGTGTAGAGTGCTTGCTATGCAAGCGCGAGGACCTGAGTTCAAATCCCCAGAACTCATGCAGAAGTGGAAGTGTGTCTGTAACTCCAGCGTTGGGGAGGCAGAGACAGGTGGATCCCGGGAGCTCATTGGCCAGCCAGTCTAGATCAAATGGTGATCTCCAGGATCAGTAAGAGACCTTGTCTCATGGAAACAAGGAAGAGGGTGTAGAGGAAGACACCAGCCATACTGCTCTCTCCCTCCCTCCCTCCCTCCCTCCCTCCCTCCCTCCCTCCCTCTCTCTCTCTCTCTCTCTCTCTCTCTCTCTCTCTCTCTCTCTCTCACACACACACACACACACACACACACACACACACACACCAGACACACAAACCCAGAGCCAAGGAAGCCACACAGGAAGAGAAGCTCAGCTACTACACCCCACCCCCACATCAGAGAAGATTGTGGGAGGAACGTAATAGCTTATGTTCTGGCACAAAAAAAAAAAAACAAAAAAAAAAAAAACACTGCAGAATCTTCATCATATAGTCAAATTCCCACGGAGAAAAGATAATTGTGGGAGTTTCCCTGGGGAGGTGTAAAGAAACATCTACTCACCCTAGAGAGGGAGGGCATGGGCACTCCTGGGCAGCTGGACTACTACCAACAAGCCCCACTCGCAATATGGTAGTTCATCCTGAAGCTGTGGTATTAAAAGACTTCCATTCCCGCTCCACTCCTGCCTCCATAGACTCTAGCACCCACCAAGACTGAAGAAGAGGGAATGGTGATGGGAGCCTCAGGTGAGGGTCACCGCATTCCCCACGCCCATAGGGGAATACTAACAACCTGACGTAGGCAGAGGTAGAGCTACATAGTTCTGCCTGTACTCTGTAATTCTGAGCCACACCCCAGTCCTCTCTCTGGGGGATTCTAGGCAGGTGATCTACCACTGAGCCACACCCCAGCCCCTCACTGGGGGATTCTAGGCAGGGGCTCTATCACTGTCCCCAGTTTCTCAATGGAGGATTCTATGTAGGTGTTGTACTCCTGAATCAAACTATTGTCCCTGTTCTGTTTTGGTTTTGGTTTTAGTTTTTTTGAGACAGGGTTTCTCTGTGAAATCCTCGGCTGTCCTAGAACTCACTTTTTAGACCAGGCTGGCCTTGAACTGACAGACATTGCCTGCCTTTGCCTCCCAGTGCACCACCATGGCCAGGCTGCCCTGTGTTTTTCTAAGAGTCTAATTATCATAATCAGAATGAGCCCTCCTCAGGAGTGCATTCATTGGGCAGCTGGTGCTTTTGCTGCAGGTCTGTGTTCTGTCCCGTGTCTTTTTTCTTTTCAAGTGTTGCACATAAGCCAGCTCCCCAGTGATGAGCTAGAATTCTTCCCTGGATCAATAAGCGACATTGGAAGAGAATTGTCAAAAGATGCCATGTAGCAAGCAGAGCCTCCTGGTGTTGTGGACATGTGCAGTATCTAATGAATGATAAGTGTGACACAGGCCTCTAAATCACACTTGTTCACATGACAAACACAGGCAGCCTCTTGAGGAAGCTCAAAGGACAGAAATAGTTTGAGAAGTGCACAACATCATCCTGAGTCACGCTACCACTATCAATCAGAGACAACTTTTTTTTGAGACAGAGTTTCACTATGTAGCCCTGGCTAGCCTTGAGCTCACTACCCTGCTCAGGCAGCTTCCAGGGTTTGTCTGTATGGGATGATACTTGGTGGGAATTCCCACCAAGCTTCTAGGAAAGACTCCATCTTCAAATGACGTCAGAAGTTGGTGCCATCACTCCTGTCCTACAGGGTGGTCTTGCAGGGGAACTCACAGCATGTCTTCCAGATGCACACTTTGGTTTGAGAGTGGAGGAATTTACCTAAGGGATCTCAGTGGGACCCTCTCCTAGACTTGAGGAAGCCCAGGCTTCCATCCCCAGCACCGCATAAGCACGGTGTGGTGGCTCACGCCTTCAACCCTAGCACTTGGGAGATGGAGGCAGGCACATTTGTAGTTAGAGGTCTTCCTTAGACCCTGAGTGAGTTTGGGGTCAGCCTGGGCCCCATGATACCTTCTCTTAAAAAAACAAAATGAAGAACAAAATATTTTGCTTTGCCCAAATCTGCTGGCTGAGAGGGAAGGAGGATGGAGCCCAACATGTCTATTGTCTGCTCTGTGGATACGGTCCTCTATATAGTTCTGTTCAGAAGCGGTTTTTTCCCCGTTTGCCTCTAGTTTGCCCTGAAGGTGGAGTTCTGTGTTGTAATTTCATTTGAAAGTGTAGGTTCAGCTACTCACAGACTCCAGAAGGCTGAAAAATCGGCAAACAAGACCAGGAAAGGGGGAAAAACCAATTGCACACAATAAAACTTTATTACATTTCATGTTATGGAAAAACTATTTATTTTAACAAGAGTTATTTTCTAACCTTGTTTTCTTTGTTCAATTCATATATATTTTGCTTGTGAAAATTATTTAGGTAGTTCATGTGGGATGGAACATAACACGTATTTTTTCTTGTAGAAATGGGGAAAATTTCCATTTAACAGTTCCTTTCTTTCTTTCATTACAAGCATTTTCAGAAATAAATTAAGCTTGTTAAGGGTACCTCACTTACAAGATGTATAGATTTTTTTAAAAAAAAATTTAATTATGTGGGGTATGTACAAGTGTGTGCAGTTGCCCACAGAGGCCAGAAGAGGGTGTTGGAGTTCCTGGAGTTGAAGTTACAGGTGGTTGTGAGCTGCCCACTGTTGGAGCTGGGAACCAAAACCCGGTCCCTTGTCTTTAACCACTGAGCCACCTGTCTAGCTCCCCGTCTGTTTTTTTCTTTGGGACAAGGCCTTACATACCCCAGGTTGGCCTGAAGCTTGCTATATAGTGAAGGATGGAGGATGGCTTTGAACTCCTGGTTCTCCTGCCTCTACCTCCCAAGCGCTAGGATTACAGACATGCACTTTATTGCATGTGGAGGATTAAACACAGGGCTTTGTGTGTGCTAGGGGGGTACTCTGTCAACCGAGTTGGGCTACTTCTTTAACCCTAGGTACTGTTTTTTTAAAGACCACGAATTATATGCATACCATTCATTCTGTTGTTCTTGGTGGGCTAGGGAGTCTTGTTCTGTTTGGGTAGAAGTCTCAGAGAGACAAGGTGTACCTCCCTTAGAATTATCACGACTGAGCTGAGTGCCTGAGGCTTACAGATCCACAATTTGAAAGCCAAAGACTTACAGCTCCAGGCTCCCAGGATCAGCAGCTCAGCGCCCAGAAATTAGAGGTAACAGCCATGTTGGTGGCCCTTGGTGGCTGCCCAACTGAATCTATACTCCAGATCTCTCCCAGCAGTTGGAGCTAGCAGCTTTTTCTCAGCCTTGGCTCTTTGAAGGCCCCCTGCTCTCTAGAATTCTTCAGCCACCTTCTGGCGGCTGCTGGGCCACCTCAGCCTGGCTGTCCTGGGCATCGCCAGCTCTTTCTGTTAGCAGCACAGCCCACTCTAGATGTGAAAAGACAGTGTAAGGCACTTAGCTGAGGGTTTATTTGAGCCTGGGTGGCAGCGTGGGATGGGGGCAATGTACAGGGGAGGGAGAGCTTCTGGAATGTTCTATGAACTTTGTCATAGGAAGGGAACTAGGTCCTGCCTGACATGGTTAGGGACTGCTGGTAGGTCACAAACCTAGAGTGGCTGAGGGTGGGGTTATCTGGAGTGGCTACAGGGAGGGCCATCTGAGTCTGAGGATTATAGCATTGATTTTGTTTGTCACAGTGATGGAAGATTAACTTGACAATGGTCTCTTCCCTTGTTATTCATGAGTTGCTGACTCCTTCACTCTCCGAGGAAGATGATTAACACTGCTGGTCAACTCTCCTAGAATCACCTGAGACAAGTCCTGGGCACGAATGTGAGGGAGTTTCTCCATTAGATTCCTTGAGGTGGAAGATCCCCTCTTAGCGTCAGAGGGTCCTGGGCTGTGTAGAATAGAGTGCGTCGGGCACCAGCATTCATCTCTCTCTGCTTCCTGACTAAGGATGTAACAGGACCAGCTGCCTCCTGCTCCGATTGCCATGACTTCTCCGCCGTGATGTACAGCACCCTGGAGCTGACTGTGAGCCCAAACCTGCTGCGGATATCACTCTATATAAATAAAGCACTGATTAGCCAGTGACCAGGCAGGAAGTATAGGCGGGACAAGAGAGAGGAGAATTGAGGAAGGAGGGAGGAAAGAGAGACGGCCTGGAGCTGCCACCAGGACAAGGAAGATGTAAAGTACTGGTAAGCCACAAGCCACATGGCAAAGTAAAGATTAATAGAAATGGGCTGACTATAAGAGTGAGAGCTAGACAATGATAGGCCTGAGCTAATGGCCAAGCAGTTTAAATAATGTAAGCGTCTGTGTGTTTATTTTATTTTTTTTTATTTTTTATTTTTTATTTTATTTTATTTTTTGGTTTTTCGAGACAGGGTTTCTCTGTGTAGCCTTGTTCCTTTCCTGGATCTCGCTCTGTAGACCAGGCTGGCCTCGAACTCACAAAGATCCGCCTGACTCTGCCTCCCGAGTGCTGGGATTAAAGGCATGTGCCACCACCGCCCGTGTGTGTGTGTGTTTTTTTTTTTTATAAGTGGGCTCCGGGACTGGCAAGACTTGGCAGCGAGCTGGAGAGAAATTCTCCAGCAACACAAACCGACTTTTTCTCCCTTATTTTGTTTTGTCAGAGTGTTTTGTTACAACAACAGGAAAAAACACAGAATAATGTCCCCTCCAAGTTGCCTGCATTTGATGACCAGAATGTCATTGTTATGAATAGATATGCAATGTCCATGAGTGAGGGCGTGTGTGTGTGTGTGTGTGTGTGTGTGTGTGTGTGTGTGTGTGTGCATGTGAATATGCTTGAGGAGTCAAGTTCAGTCAATACAGTTTTTTTCTTTTTTCGTTTTCCTGTGTGTGTGGTATGCATTTACACGTATGCACATTTTCACATATACAGACACTCAAGTGTGAATGCGTGTGTGTGATTGTGCATGTGGAAGCCCTGAGGTTGACCCTGGAATCGGTCTCCCATCACTCTTCCACTTTATTCTTTGGGGCAGGTCTCTCTGATACAAGTGGTGTAGTTAGCTAGCTTACCCCGGGGATGCCTTATCTCTGTCTCTGGAGGCTGGCATCGCAGGCAGGCTGCCGTGTCCACCTGGCATTTATCTAACAAGGATTAGAACCAGCAGGTCTTCATGCTTGTGTGCTAAGTGTTTAATACTAAGCCATCTTCCCAGCCCAAATTTAGCCAATATTCTCCCTGGAATGTTCTTGCATTGTGTGGAAGCTATAATGTGTCAACTTGACTGGGCTAATGCAGCCTGGTACTCAATCCCATACTCATCTTAGAGTCACCGCGAAGGTATTTGGTTCCACATCAACAATCAATTGGCCCCGAGTAATAGAGATTAATCTTGGTATTTTGCTAGACTCTGACCAGTCAGTTTCAGGGCTTGAGAAGAGAGGTAAAGATTTAGAGAAGAAGAAATTCTACTTTAAGACTCAAGATCACAGCTCAGTCCTGACTGAGTTTCCACTCTGCTGTCCTACATGACAGGTTCTGGTGGGGCTGGGGAGATGGCTCGGTTGACAAAGGGCTTCTCGTGCAAGCATGAAGATCTGAGTTCGATCCTCACACCCCCCTCCCCCATATAGAAAGCCAGGTGTGGTGGTGCAGGCTTGTAGTGCCATTACTGGCTAGGAAGTGACGGGTGGATGCCTGGGGCTCGATATTCAACCCATCTGATGTATTTGATGAGCTCCAAGCTAGTGGGAGAACCTGTCTCAAAAACAAGGTGAAAGGTAAACTGGGGAATGACATCAGAGTTTGTCTTTTCAACTCCATATGCATGAGCACACATTCACATACATGCACACATAGATTCTGGACTTACCAGCCTGGACAACTGAGTTAGCCAGTTCCATAAAACAAATGTTACCATTAATAATTATAACTACATAATATAGTTAGGTAGCATAGAGTATAATTAATGATGCTTTATTCAAATGTCATTAATGTATTATACACAACTTATATAAACTTCAAAGATTTATTTTTGTCGTTTTAATTTTATGTGTATATGTTTATGTCTGTGTGGGTATGTGCATGTGAGTGCAGGTGCCTGCAGAAAACAGAAGAGGGTGCTAGATCTCATGGATCACATGTGGCTGTGAGCTGCTCAATGTGGGTACTGGGAGCTAATTCATGTCCTCTGCCAGAGTAGTATGTATTGGTGAAATTATTAAGGCCACTCCATGTAGTTAAAGGGGAGATTTATTTAGTGGTGTAACTTACAAGTGAAGGGATAGGTGGGTTGCAGGGTCTGGGAAAGGTATGTCGCAGTCCGGCAGTGTTCTCTGGAGAACTCTGCTCGGTCTACCTCCAGCGCCCAGGGTCCAGGCACCAAGGGAGTTGGTGCATCTGGCTTTCAGGTCTTCAGGGTCCTCTCTTGGCCCTGCCTTGTAGGCATGACAGTTACCAAAGCCTCATTGGGGGTTGGAACTTCCAGATCAAGGTTGGAATGGCTACCCACTACAAGTATGTGCTCTTAATTGCTGAGCCATCTCTCCAACTCCTAATTTTTTTTATAATTTATTTTTATTTTATGTTCATTGGTGTTTCACCTTCATGGATATCTGTGTGAGGGTGTCAGAAGCCCTGGAACTGGAGTTACAGACAGTTGTGAGCTGCCACGTGGGTGCTGGGAATTGAACCCAGGTCCTCTAGAAGAGCAGACAGTGCTCTTAACTGCTGAGGCATCTCTCCAGGCTCTTAAAATTTGTTGTTGCTTTTGTTTTTGGGTTTTTCAAGATAGGGTTTCTCTGTAGGGCCTTGGCTGTCCTGGAACTCCCTCCGTAGACCAGGCTGGCCTTGAACTCAAAGGCATGTGCCACCATTCTCCCCGACCCTGCCCCTGCTAGCTTCTATATTAAAAAACTCTTTTTGAAACAGAGTGCTGTAGAATGCTTTTGTACACTGGTTTAATAAAATGCTAGTTGGCCAGTAGCCAGGCAGGAAGTATAGGTGGGATAAGCAGACAAGGAGAATTCTGGGGAGAGGAAGACTGAGTCAGGAGATGGCAGCCTGCTGTCCAGGAAGCAGCATGTAATGTCACCCAGGCAAAGCCATGGAACATATGGAAACATATAGATTAACAAAAATTGGCTAAGTTTAAATGTACAAGCTAGTCAGTGGTAGGCCTGAGCTAATGGCAGAGCAGTTTTAATTAATATAAGCCTCTGTGTGTTTACTTGGGTCTGAGCAGTTGTGGACTGAGCAGGACACAGGAAAACTTCAGTTACAACAGAGTCTCAAGTAGCCCAGACTGGCCTTGAACTTGGTATGTAGTCCAGGATTGCCTTGAACTTCTTTTTCTCCTGCCTTCACCTCCTAAGTGCTGGGGATGCTGATTTTATTGTGTATAATATATGATGCTTATGTACAGATATGTAGCCTGGTACATGAATTATCCAATATTTCACATACAAAGTTATTTGAGAGTTTGATTGACAGAGGCCATGTTGTCATGGCAATGTGACATGAGAGATACTTGAAACTGGACCAGGTGGGACAATTTTGATTCTAAGTTTGAATCTTGAGTGCCCCCTAAAAGTCCATGTGTTAACAGCATGGTCCCAGAATAGCACAGCTCAAAGGTTGGTCCTGGCAGGAAGTTTGTAGTCACTGTGGTGGTAAGCTTGAAGGGGATTATGATGTGGAACCCAGCTGTACTGGCTGATTTTGTGTCAATTTGACACAAGCTAGAGTCATCAGAGGAAGGAGCCTCAGTGGGGATCTCCATGAGATCCAGCTGTAAGACATGTTCTCATTTAGTGATCAATGAGGAAGGGCCCAGCCCACGGTGGGTAGTGCCATCCTAGGCTGGTGGTCCCGGGTTCTATTAGAAAGCAGGTTGAGCAAGCTAGGGCAAGCAAGCCAGTAAGCAGCTCCCCTTCATGGCCTCTGCATCAACTCCTGCCTCTAGATCCCAGCCCTGCTTGAGTTCCTGTCCTGACTTCCTCCGATGACAGTCTGGAAGTGTAAGCCAGATAAACCCTTTCCACCCCAATGTGCCTTTTGGACATGGTGTTTTGTCGAAGTGATAGAAACCCTAACTGAGACACCAAGCCATTTATTTCTGATTTTCTCTTTGCTTCCTGGCCATCATGATGTGAACAACTGGTTCTATCATGAATGCTCTGCCATGATGTATGTATGGTGCTGCCGCAGGACCAGAGCAACAGAGCCAAGTGACCATGAACTGAGAATCTGAAGCTGTGAACCAGAACCCACCCTTCCTTGTTATAAACTGACTATCTTTGGTATTTTCTGATAGCAATGGAAAGCTAACAAATCCATGACTTATGGCTGGGGAGATAGCTCAAAATCTTGAGTAAAATGCTTGCCTGTAAGCATGCAGACCTGAGCTTGACCCTCAAAATCCACACTACAAAAGCTGGGTGCAGTGGCATGCACCTGCTAGATGGAGACAGGCAAGATCCTAGCCCTCACTGGCCAGAGAGCCAGCCTAACTGGGGAACTCCAGGCCACTGAGAGATACAGTTTCAACCATAAAAAGTGCCTGGTGCATTAGAAATGATGCTGAAGGTTTCATTTGCACATTTACACACACACACACACACACACACACACACACACACACACACACACACACTCACAATCCCCAGCCAAACTGGAGTCCAGGTCAACAGCCAGACATAGAGGATAATCTGGCTAGATCAGTATTATTCAAATAGTGGCCATTAACCACTTGCAACCATTTAAATTTAAGCTAACTGAAATTAAATTCTCTTTTTTTCTTTCTTTTTATTATTTATTTATTTTGAGACAGGATCTCTCTGTGTAGCCCTGACTGTCTTGGAATTCCCAGGCTGGGCTGGAACTCACAGAGATCTGCCTGCCTCTACCTCCCGAGTGCTGGGATTAAAGGTGTATAGCACCATTCCTGGTTAAAATTCAGTTTTAAAAATCAGGTCCTCAGTTGCATGGATCCCAGTTGCTGCACTGGAACGCATTGTTGTAGAACTTCCCAATCAGCCATTGAGTTCTTCCAGTCTTAGGCGTGGTGGAGGAACAGAGCATCCTGTGCTGGAGAGCTCCAGTCTGAATTCCTGCCTCACCCGAGTGAGCATGATAATTTCGTTGCCGGTTCAAAGCTTTAGTAGCCTGGGGCACCTCAAAGGAAGGCGTGCTGTGACTCCTCAGGAGAGGAGCACTAGTCACCACCTTACACATTTAGGAAGGGGACACATGGACAGGGTCATTGCCTTGCCTGTGTATGAAATGTCTTACCTTGTCTACCAAGTGTCTGGAAACTTTATGTGTGATAATATCAAGTGTCTTCATCTAGCTCTTCACTCTATTTTCTAGACGGGGTCTCTTGATGAGCCCAGAACTCACTGAGCAGCTAGTCTGCCCAGCACTCCTGTTCCCGGGATTCCTAGTCTCTGTCTCCTGTGTTCTGGGATTAGAGGTGGGCTGCCACACCCACCTGGCTTTTATGTTTCGGGGATCTGAACTCCAGTCCTTAAAGAGCTTTATCCACTGAGCCCTCCCCCAGTCTCCATGTCCAGAAACTTTAGACACTGGTCTTGTTCCACTGGGTGGCTGGGAGGTGGCGAAGCGGACAACCTGGTTTGTTTGTTCAGTCCTGTTCTCTGTGGGGATCAAGGACCATCCCCCACTCACAGTCACAAGCCCTGGGGGCTCAGAGGCGCCAAAGGAAGCAGGTTACATTACAATGTTGCAAAGTCAGGCAAGACAGCAGCTCTCAGAAGCCTAACACTGGGGTGCCCGCACCCTTCACATTGACTGAGGAATAGGGGGGCTCCATCTTCCCTATTCCCTTTCCACCCAGCACTCATATTTGTCTATTAATACACCGATGTGTGTGTTCATCTTTCCATTTATTTTGAAGCCGATTAGGCACACGACCTTGTCACATGTGAAGGTCACCAGGCAAGCTTGGCTGTTAGTCATTTCTTACTCTAAATCTCTAGTTTGGCAGGGTCGGGGTTGGGGGCTAGCCTAGCAGACTTGGAGCTAACGTAGCGGGCTGCCAGTGGGGCTTTCTTGTTCACCTTTAGTTTTGGACCTAGGCTGGCTCAAGGTACTCTTGTTTGGAAGACAAGCCATCAGATTTCATTTCTTACCTTCCCCGCTTGCAGCCTAAATCATCTATTCTTCCAGGGACTCTTTCTACTGACTTTTGGATAACAATAAAAAAAGAAGAAGAAGAAGAAGATACATTTCAACTTGGGTGGAATAAAAGAAATCACATGTATTTTATAAGTGGAAAGGCAGATGCTGTGACCGCAGTAGTTCTGGGGCAGTAAAAACAAATGTGCTTGACTGCTTTTTATCTGGCTGTTAAAAAAAGAGACATTTGGAGGAAAAATGAGTAAAAAAAAAAATTCAAAGTAGAAAGTAGCCAAAAGAAGTGTTGTGCCCTGGGCGTGAGACCCCCGAAGAGACCACCAGAGACATAAACTCACTGGAATTCAAAAGCAAGGTTTATTGGAGCAGTTCAAGCTGCGGCAGGCCCCTGGTCAAGCAGCCACCACAGTAGAGGCTGGAGGAGGTGCCCGCCCCTTTGCAAGCTCAGTTTTTAAAGGCAAAAACCATAGGGTTACATCATTTGGGGGTGCTGGTACGGGTACAATTCTGATTGGCTCAGGTTTTAGGAGCTTTCCAGAATTTCTGTGTTATCTTACTTTGTAGTTTTAACCGGTTGTTTGTCAAACTTTATAGACTGTCTCCAGCATTGGGGCATCTGTGTTAATCAATTGCTACCAGATAGTCCCTCAAACATCCTGACTTTGTACTTTGACTATCTCTGGCATTGGGACATTCTATGGTTAATCAGTTGTTACCAGATGGCTCTTCAAACATCCTGACTTTGTCCTGAGACCGATGTCAGCAGCTCTGAGAATTTTGAAACCCAGGCCTGTTTCAAGCTGGGTGAGGGGCTTGCTTGAAATGGGGGTGCTTTGGCTCTTCATTAGCTCTTAGCACAGAGTGAGTTTTATTTTATTTCACTGGTGTGTTTATACATGTGTGAATGTTTGTATGGACAGGAGCACTTGCGTGTGTGTGTGTGTGTGTGTGTGTGTGTGTGTGTGTGTGTGTGTGCATCTGGAAGCCAGAGAACAACCTGAGCTGTCATTCTTCGGGAACCATGCACTTTCTGTGAGACAAGGTCACCCACTGAACCTGGGACTTACCAAACAGGCTGGGCTGGCTGGCCAGTAAGTCCAGGGATCAGCCTGTCCCCGGTGGAAGAACACAAATGCTGTCCCCAGGATCTTTGTATTGAAAATTAGGAAACTTCAGATGGGGTCAAGAAGCCCATTGGGGGCTGGGGTTGGGTGTATCAATGCTGAATGGTTGCTGCCTAGCATGATTCCAATGTTGAAACTGGGAACCCCAAGTGTGGGATGTGAAAGTGGAACCCTGGGGAGGTGATTAGTGTGTGACATAAGCATCCTTGTGATGGGATTGGTTTCCTATAAGAAGAGACATCAGTGCATGCTCTCCCCCTTCCCTCCTCTCTCCTCTTCCCTTTGAGATGCCTGTGGACTGGAGTTTGGAATCCCAGCACCCATGTAAAAGCTGGCCTGAGATGGTACAGCATCTGTGATCCCATCACCATGCAGAGACAGGGGATCTCTGGAATAGGCTGGCCAGCTCTGATTGTGAGCTCTGGGCTCACTGAAGGATCCTATTTCAGGAAACAAAGGGGAGGTACCCATACTCCCCATTCCTCCCTCCCCTTCTCTCTCCCTTCCCCTTCCTCTGTCCCTTTCACCCTTCCCTTCCTCTCCCTCTCCATCCCTTTCTCTTCTCTCCCTCCATTCCTCTTTGCCCCTCCCTCCATCCCATTTTTCCTAACCCCTCCCTCCACAGCGGGAGGGCACAGCAGAAGTCATTCACTCTCCATGAGTGAGCGAGGAGGCCAGACCAACCTCCCCACATTTCATCCCTGCCACATCCCCTCATCTCAGATCTCCAGCTTCCAGAAATGGGAGAAATAAATCTGTTGTTCCAACTCCAGCCCTGAGCTCCACCTGAGCCTGGTTTTCCGGCAGTAAGCCCAGGAAAAGATGACCAACCTCATTAATGATCACAGATATGCAAATTAAGGCGACAGCTTGGCGGCATTTTAGCAAGGCAGAGGACATGAGCAGGAACCTGCATATACTGCCAAGATGGTGATAGCGAACCCTGCATCTCGGAAAGCCACCCCCAGACCTCTCTCTGTACCCTCATGCCATCCCAGAGCCTTCCCACCCCAGGGGACACTGAGTGCATATGTTCCCAAGGCTGTCTTGGAGGATGTTCATGGTGACCTTGCTCATAATGACAACGTGATGGCAATAATAACTGTCACTTGGAGCCAGGATAGTGCATTGTATACTCTCTGGGGTACAGGGAAGAGGTTTTCAGGGTGCAGACCCTGAAGTATCTAATGTGAACACCTGTGGCTTTCTGATTGGAAAGTAGAGGTGTTTCCGGGTAAAATGGATTTTTTGTGGTCCCTGTTCCCTAGTTAATCTTTGATAAGATCCCCCTGCTGTCTTCCAACACCACTGTTGGAAACCAGTGGGAATATAAACCTGGCTCTGCCACCCTCCTGCTGTAGTTTGAGTGTGAAATGTCCCTCACAGGCTCATGTATTTGAGAACTTGGTTTCCGGCTGGTGGTGCAGTTGGCAAGCTTGGGGTAGGTGGCGCAGTTGGCAAGCTTGGGGTTCAGGATGCACAGCTGGCTGAGCTGGTCACTGGGGGTGGGTCACTGGGGTAATAGCCAAGTCCTGGCAAGTACTCCACCCCTGAGCCACATCCCTAGCCTGTTTCCTGTCCCACCTCTGTTTCCGGTTCTGGTCAGCCACTCACAGCAGCTGACTGCCCAGGAGAACCCTCAGCTGGCTTCATCTTCGTGTGGCTAATTGCCCTTTGCCCTCTGGGTCCACCTCCAGATGGTCAGGCTGAGTGCATCTAGATTTGGTGTGTAGGAACATGCAGCAAGCTCTCTGAGAACTTCCCAGCAATCCCCTGGGTGTCCTTGCAGATTCCTCGCCCCATAAATACCAAGGAGCGAGAATTGAGCCTCATCCTTAGATTCCCTGCAGCTGACACCAACGTCCCTTCTTTGTGGCAGTTCAGGACCCCAGAGCTCTGCTCCCTGCTCCATGTTCTGTATTTCAGAATCATGGTCTTCCATGGTTGTTTTCCAAACGGAAACTCCCAGACTCTTGCAACCCAGGAAGCCAACTGCATTACCTGCTGTGGAAGGACTTTCCCGCCAAATGCCCCCGGTGCCTCTGCTGACCCCTCTGTCCTGATCGCACATCCGTGTGTTAGAGAACACAGGAAAAGGAAAGTTAATTTTCACCTGAGACTGGAAGGTCCCTTTGAACACATGGGAGTTACCACGAACCACACCCACCTTGTCTTTTGGGAGAAGAACTTGTTATGCCCTTTGTGTATATGAGAAAGGTATGCCAAGCCATGGGCTGCAGGGGACAGTCAGTTATTCTTAGTGATGATTGATTTTCAAATTAGTTCTATATGTAAGTTGCCTACTGATAATAGACGAGCGTTCTCAATACCGCCCCTCCCTCTGTCTCTCCCTCTTCCTCCCCTCTTCTTCCCTTCCTTTCTCTCCCTCCCTCCCTTCTTGAGACAAGGTCTCACTGGGTTGCTCCTGCTGGTCTCAAAGTAGCAGTAACCCCATTTCTGACTCTTGAGCATGGGATTATGGCTGCGTGTCCTGCCTACCTCCCCAGCATTCTTGATAGTACTCAGGAGTTAGATGGGCGAGAGAGAATAGGAAGCAGAATCAAAACAGTTGGGCGACTTAATTGTAATTTATAACATTATCACAGCCTGGGAATGGGCTGTCTTAGCTGCAATCAGAGCAGACCATGAAATGGATTCTTCAGATCCAGAAATCTGATGAAGTGGCACTGGAAGATTATCCCATATTTTTTAGTATTGCTGCCTCTTCTGGAACAACCATTGTGGATGCGGTTGTCATTTAAATTTTGGTTTGGGGCCCAAAAAAGTTTTGAGGTTGAAAAGAGATGCTAAAATCTAGACAGTTTTTTAAAGCTTTATTTATTGGCTGAAAATCTGGTTTCTTTATATTGGTAGAGCAGAAATTAGCTCCTTTCAAATATATTTTAAAAACAAATCCCTGGGCATTTAAGTAAGACGACCTTAAAACCTTTATGTTCGTTGATTTGATAAGCATAATGCATAATGATGTGAGGAGAATACTTATTCTTGATGGCTACTTACATATTTATTTTGTTTTATTAGCTATATCTTTTTTGAAGGTGGGGATTAGGTCACTGTGTATTGAACCCAGGGCCTTGTGCATCCTAGGCAGGTGCTCTATCACTGAGCTACACCCCAGCCCCTCATTGGGGTATTCTAGGCAGATGTTCTACCACTGAACCACACCCCAGCCCCTCACTGGGGGATTCTAGGTAGGTGTTCTACTACTGAGCCACACCCCAGCCCCTCACTGTGGAATTCTAGGCAGGTGCTCTACCACTGAGCCATACCCTAGCCCCTCACTGGGGGATTCTAGGCAGGTGCTCTACCACTGAGCCAAGAGTCCCAGGACTCTTTTCTTTTTGTCTTGGGAAGATCTCACCAAGTTGCCCAGCTTGGCCTAGAACTCAGGATCCTACTGCCCCAGTCTCCCTAATATCTAGAAACACAGGCCTTGGCTACTAGACCAAGACCCTATAATTATTATTTTTTATACAGTATCACTTGTGTTTTTTTGAAAATGAAGTTTTAAAATATTGTTCTGTGTTATTTTTTTTTCACCAAATTGCCTGCAATCTCTGTCAAGGTCATTGTTGTAGTTACTGAATTTAAAAACCTTGACTCTTTCAATTGATTCTTCTCCATCAATGATAATATTTTAAGTTGTGTAAACACTTCTCTACAGATATTGAGGTATCTGGTAAACTCAGAGCAACTGTGATTAATGGAAGCCAGGACGCAATGTTAACACCATATAATTGTTACAATAGGTAAACACTTTAGTCTAAGTTTTTTAGAAAAAAATGGATTCTGTCCTTTCTCTTCCTGATTACCTTCTGTCGACAAACATTTTTATGAGTCAAAATCTGTGAAATAAGCTTCCTGTGTTTAAGATCCTTTGGAGTGTTTTGCTAATCAAACATGCTAGGAAATTATAGAGACTCAGTATGAACTTATCAAATCCTGAATAAGAACCGTATCTATGAAAAGATGTTCCCCCCTACTTTGGATATTTCCAATCACAGTCTTCGAAGTTTAAAATTAAATCTTGCACATGGTTTGTGCTTATGCCATTTAAGTTGTTTACTCCCTGAAAGGCTTTTGTGGGGACAAATTTCAATGCCTTCCTGATTGCAGCCCGTATTCCAATAATTGTGATGTGGTAGGATCGTCAAGCGTTGCAGGTCTTTTGAAACTCCTTGATTACCTTAATTAAAAATATATAACTGATTTGAAAAAAAATAATGTGTCTACAATTCAGACAGTTCATTGACTAAAATAAAATAAAAATAAAAGAACAGCCAGCATGGTTGCAGGCTGTTTCATTTGAATAAAGATATTCTAAGAGTCAAACATTTCTAAAATGTTTTGATGATAGGAAATTAAGTGAGAAAGCATTAATCTTTAACTATTTTTTAGGGGGACTGGAAAGAGGGCTCAGTGGGTAAGCATCACTGCTGTACACTGAGCTTAGATCCTAGCACCCATGAAAAAGCTGGGCGTGGCCATGTACTGCGAGGGCAGAGACAGGAGAATCTCTAGGGCTTGCTGGCCGCCACCATGTCATTGACAGACCCTGTCTCAAAGAAATAAGGCAGACAGCAACAGAGCAAGACACCCAACTTCCTTCTCTGGCCTCAGTGAGCACACACGCATGCCTCTATCCTCCATGTACCTACACATGTAGATGTGGACATCTACACAAATATGCTCACACACGATAATGAACCAATCCACCATCACCATCTGTACCTATTCTCACAACTCACTCTTTGTTTAAACTGCAGTAGGCACACCTTTATTTTAGTGTATTTTAGAATATTGCCGTGCCATTGGAAGCTCTATTACACCCAGCACAGTTCGTCCTGCAGATTTGTCACTTTGGTCAGAACCAAGTTTTCACCTTGACCATGTGCTCTTTCACCACCCAGAAGCTATTATCATAGTGTGAAGACAGTTTTTATCTTCCACAATGAGTTTTTTTTTTAATTAATTAATTTTATTTTATAATACCATTCAGTTCTACATATCAGCCACGGGTTCCCCTATTCTCCTCCCTCCCACACCCTCCCCTTACCCCCAGCCCACCCCCCATTCCCACCTCCTCCAGGGCAAAGCCTCCCCGAGGACTGCAATCAACCTGGCAGACTCAGTCCAGGCAGGTCCAGTCCTTCCTCCCAGATTGAGCCAAGCGTCCCTGCATAAGCTCCAGGTTTCAAACAGCCAACTCATGCAATGAGCACAGGACCTGGTCCCACTGCCTAGATGCCTCCCAAACAGATCAAGCCAATCAACTGTCTCAACTATTCAGAGGGCCTGATCCAGCTGGGGGCCCCTCAGCCTTTGGTTCATAGTTCATGTGTTTCCATTCATTTGGCTATTTTTTTCAATAATTGAGTAAAACTGAAATTTATTATAAGCCACAGTCGTCCTAGGGACCTCCATGCTATATATATAGCCTCCATGGTTCTATGGGTTGTGGTCTGATTGTTCTTTATTTTATATCTAGAATCCACTTATGAGTGAGTACATACCATGACTGTCTTTCTGGGTTTGGGTTACCTCACTCAGGATGATTTTTTCTAGTTCCATCCATTTGCCTGCAAATTTCATGCTTTCATTGTTTTTCTCTGCTGAGTAGTACTCCATTGTGTATATGTACCACATTTTTTTCATCCATTCTTCCGTTGACGGGCATCAAGGTTGTTTCCAGATTCTGGCTATTACAAATAGTGCTGCTATGAACATAGCTGAGCATGTATCTTTATGGTATGAATTAACATTCCTTGGGTATATGCCCAAGAGTGGGATGGCTGGGTCTTGAGGTAGTTCAATTCCTAATTTTCTGAGAAACCGCCATACTGATTTCCACAGTGGTTGTACAAGTTTACATTCCCACCAACAGTGGAGGAGTGTTCCCTTTGCTCCACATCCTCTCCAACATTGGCTGTCATTGGTGTTTTTGATCATAGCCATTCTGACAGGTGTAAGGTGGTATCTCAGAGTCATTTTGATTTGCATTTCTCTGATGATTAAGGATGTTGAACATTTCTTTAAATGTCTTTCAGCCATTTATGCTTCTTGTTTTGTGAATTCTCCCACAGTGAGTTTTTAAACTGAATTTTCAGTGAGAATCATGATGATCTTATATGGTTCCCCTTCAACAGGGTGGAGTTTCAGAGACCCTGACTGTAGAAATTAGGTAAAAAGAAAATCCAGCTGTTGTCGAAATAATGGGATTTCCCATAAGAACATCTCTTGACCTTGAAAGTGTTAAAGTAAATGAAAACGGAGGTGAGGGCAGAAACATCCTGGAGTGAACACAGTGAGGCAGCCTCGCCAGTGGCCCCGACAGTGCTTGGTGTAAAAGCATCCATAAAACGGAAGAGGGGGAAGTTCATTCTTTTGGTCTTTTGTGAAGTCTTGGAAAGGCCTCCATTAGAGAAAAACAGAACATGAGCTCAGCCAATCAGAAGTGGTCAAGTGCTTTGTGTGATTAGGAGACAGACCAATAAGAGAATTCTATGACTGTAAGTAAGCAAGTGTTTTCTATGTTTCCATTTCTCTCTCTCTCTCTCTCTCTCTCTCTCTCTCTCTGCATGTGCAAAACTTTATGTTGTATGTACACATGTGTGGGCCTGTAAATGAGTGTGCAGAGGTCACTCTCCTCTTTTTCCCTCTGATATAGGGTCTCTCATTGACCTTGGAATTGAACTAGCAAGCCACAGACATCCTTCTGTCTCTATCCTCCACATTGCTGGGGTCATTGCTATGCAGGGTCACACCTGGCTTTTCATGTGGGTACGGGGATTTGAACTCAAGTCCTCATGCTTGCATAGCAAGTGCTTTACCCACAGAGCCATATCCCTTGCCCCTCTGTTTTAGTCTTTATACAAATCTCTTTGGCATGACCCATCTATTTCTGGTTTGGATCTGTTAATTCATGAACCATTCTTTTACTCAAATGAACTTTCAAAAAGGGTATTTAAAATTGTGCCTCAGTTTACCTTAGAAATAAACAGCCAGCGAACTGGGATCACTTAACAATTTAAAAAATTCTGCAAGCAAGTCAATATACATATATATTTAATTGCCAATCTTCATTGTCTACTCAACAGGACTTAGAATCACCTAGGAGACACAGGGGACTGATAGACACAGGGGAATGATATATACATAATTTATTTTTAACTTTATTTTATGTGCATTGGTGTGAAGGTGTCCGATTCTGGGGAACTGAACTTACAGACAGTTGTGAGCTGCCATGTGGGTGCTGGGAATTGAACCCAGGTCCTCTGGAAGAACAACCAGTGCACTTAATCACTGAGCCATCTCTCCAGCCTCGAGATGGTTGATTTTAATGTCAGCTTGTCACATATGGATATATGGATAGACAGATAATCTATTGATACATAGATGATAGATAACATGTAGATGGTAGGTAGATCATCAGACCACGCAATTTTTTGCTAGTTGTTCCTTCGCAGCCATGAACAGGGGAAGTTCATTCTTTTGATCTTTTGTGGAGTCTTGGATTACTTCACAGTAGCATAGGTTACTGTGTTGAGAATTCTCCTACTCTGGGGAGTCTAATCAGTTGCTTTGAGTTTCAGCTTTTCTATATTTAAAGTGAAGAGAAAGAAGGCAACGCTTCCAAGCCGCCCTGCAAAGGTGTAAATGCAAACAAGGCATGCCTTTGAGCACGCTTTTGATGCCAGGTAAAGCATTCTCTTTCTGGGAGACAAAGATCCCGGTGTGCTGCCCCATCTCTCTGTTCTCAGTCTCTCTCTGACATCGCTGCTTTTGGGGAAGAGTTTTTCATTATTTCTTATGCTGTCAAGATGACAGACAGAAAGAGGAGATGAAAGGGTTCGTTCTCATAAAGATGTACTTTCCTTCCAGCTAAAAGGTATCACTTACCCTGCTTGGTTTTTTAAATTTTAAAACATTTATCAAAGCCTTATGTGTGACTTTAAAATCAAATAGAATCATGGGGGTTCTAATGAGACCCAGTCTTTCCTACACCCAGATCCTTCTCCTCACTCATAACTACTGTGAGCTTTGTCATTGTGGTAAGTTATATGCAGCCTAAACTCACCGTGATAACCACTTTTAAGTGAGAATTTGAGTGGCTTTAAGCAATTGGAAGTGTTGTAAAACCTCCAGCACCATCCCCCGAATTAGGGCTCTATCCCAGTGACCACTCTCCCTGAAACCCTTAGTTTAGTTTGTAGTGTTCTGGTGAAGTAGATTTAAAATGCCTCTGAACCCAAGAGCCAATCTCCAGCCCGGAAAGAAAGGTTTTGCTTGGTTCACAACCCCAGGTTGTGAGGATGTCGAGGCACGAACTGAAAGCAACACATCTTCAGTTAAGAGCAGGGAGAATGAGCACATGGATCCTCACTTGCCTGCTTGCTCTTCCTTTGTACTGTCCAGGGGCCCTGCCTAGGGAATGATGCTGCTCACAGTGGGCTGTGTCCTCCTGTACAGACATGCCCACAGACCAATCTGATTTTAGATGAATCCCTCAGTTGAGGCTTTTCTCCCCAGGTGATTCTGAGTTGTGTCAAGTTGACAGATAAACCAACCAGGACCATCTCCGCCCCTACCATTTTTTCTAGAGGAATTTGACGATTCAAGGTGCTACGGGCCACAGGAAAGTATTATAAGAACTCATCTAGTTATGGCAAAGTCACTATCTGAAGGGATCAAGGAATTCCTTCAGAGGAAGCCAAATTCCAAGGAGCTTTTGGTGTTACTTGGCTTGTTATATATCAACTGTCTTCTGTTAGGAAAATCATGTGTGCCTTCATAGTTTTCCCATTGACTTTTCCCTAAGAAGTGCTAACAGTGTGGACTGATCACTCTCTGGACATACATATTCCAGGTATTTGGAGAACAGCCTCAGGAAATGCTTCTTTCCCCCCAGCCCATCCATTTCTCCCCCTTCAGCACTGGAATCAGATATCGCCCTTAGCCACTTTCAAGGACTAACAGTAATAACAGTCCACATGCAAGTCTCCTGATTTAAGGTAAATTCCACAAGGAGACACTGCCTAGGTCAGGTGGATATTAAGTAATAGCTTTTACACAATTTAGCTTGGACCCTTCTTTCTTACAGCCTTAGTAACTTTATAGACCCATAACTTCTTACCTAACCACTTCTCGGAATGTAGACTGAGCACATAGATCTCCTTTTTCATATTGTAACTGGTCATTAGCACTCAGTTGACCTCCTCTTTTACCACTCCTGTTTTGGGTTGTAAAAGAAAGCCTGGTGGTCACTGCCTGAGGAAAATTCTTACCTACCTTTATGTAGGTAAGCCTGTAGAATTCAAGCCTGGCCTGGTGACCTTGCTCAGCCAGAGGATTGCTATTGCTTGGGTTTATAACTGGATTCCTGGGAGACATAGGAGGAACGTGGAGAATGGAGAGATGGAGAACGAAGAGGGATAAGGAGGATTTTGATTAGAGAGAACGTGTGGACGAGATGGAAGATGAGGAAGAGTCAGATGGGGAAGTGCTAGTGGGTAAGAACGAGATGATAAGGACCTAGATGAGGCAGAATCAAGATGAGAGAATTAAGATAGAACTTAGAGGGAGCAGTAGATAAATATAGAGATAAATTAGGCAAGAAAAGAGCTAAAGGAGAATAGAAGCCTATATAGAGAGAACTGTCACAAAATAATAAAGTGTATGGACTAAGGAGTTTCATGTACATAGATTCATTTCTTTTCATCAAAGATTAATTATCAGCTGGTTGTAGATTCTTCCCGGATCCTGGGAGGGGACTATGGAGGGGCTGCCCCCCCTCCCCCCAGTTCTCAATATCAAGGGACCTCATAGAAGTGGGATTACACATTATTTGTGGTTTGGTGAAGGGTTTATTTCACTCAGATTATTGATGATGTTATGTGCTACAGCTTAAATATGAACTGTCCCCCATAGGCTTATATATTTGTATACTTAGTTCTTATCTGGTGGCCTCTTTGGGGAGTTATAGAAACTAAAGGAGGATAGAGCCCTGCTGGAGGAAATGGGTCAACTGGGGGTAGGCCTTAGGGGCTTCTGCTTAGCCCAGCTTCCAGACTGTTTCTGTTGAGATGTAGCCAGACACACCACAGGCTCCCATGGCAGTAGATGGGAGCCATCTTACCATGACAGACTGTCCTTTTAAATCATAAGATCCTCCAAAACCTCTCCTCCCATTTTCTCTTATTGGCCCCACCTTGGTATCCTCCGTTGGGTGGGTTCTTCCTGCTGTTTGCAATTTGCAGAGCCCTCTAGAAACAAGAAGTGGTCCTTTTAAGGAGTACTGTCATTTCTTTCTACCTGCCTAAGTTTCCCTAACTCACTGTTCGTAATATGACACTGTCCCAGGGGAGACATGAACAAACATCTACTCACCCCAGAGAAGGAGCTGACAACAGACCAAAGGATGGACACCACCAAAGTCCAACTTGGTGAACCAATGGGTTTTATGGGGTTTACTTTTAGGAATACGGGAGTCACAGGAGCAGAAATGACTCAAAGACAGTTGTATCACCAAAGTCCACCCAAGGATGGGTGAGCTCCCAAAGCTGGAATCCTGGAGCACACTGCATGTGAGTGCTACAGCTCTGAGGGGAAAGGTTTCCCGGCAGTCGGGAGCCAAGGAGCACCACAAAGTCACACCACACAAGAGATTTAGGGGAGGGAAAAACACGGGAGGGTGGCTGCCTCTGCTCCAGTGAGAAGCAGCAGGGGATGGAGCAGAAGACAGGATTTTATAGGGTTTCTTGGGACAGGAGTTTTCCAGGATGGGGATTGGTGAGATTTCAAGCCAAGCCCAGGAATTGGTGGGTTTTCAGACTCAGGGATTGGTGGTTGCTTTTTTTTTTTTTGTGCTCAGGCATTGGTGGGGCTTTAGGATCAGGGATTGGTGGGTTTTCAGACTCAGGGATTGGTGGTTGTTTTTTTTTTTTTTTTTTTTTTTTTTTTGTGCTCAGGGATTGGTGGGCTTTTAGGATCAGGGATTAGTTGATTTTGGTAAGTATTCAAACCCAGAAGCAGACACAGACATTTTGCCCTATATTGTACAGCCTGCAGGCAGCTCAAGAGGCTGAAAGATGTCCTCTCCAGGTGGCTCAGCTTCTTAGACAGCTTGGCCAATCTTAGTTGCTTCTAGGCAGTTCATCTGGTCTCTGCTTCTTCCAGGCTGCTTGGGCTCAGCATCTTCCAAGTAGTTCATCTTGTCTAGAAGTGACTCTCAGCTGGCTTTATTGCTTATATACTCTTGAGGAGGGAGGGCCTTAATGAATCTGGTCCATTTTGGGGACTTCCTGAAGCCATTTTGAGTTGTTTACTTCCTGTCTTATTGTGCCTTCCTCTAGGATTAGATGCTTCAATCTGGGAAGAAACTGCCACACAACAACACTCCTTCAGGATTAAAAGGATGGGGCCAGGGAACCTAGGGATGAGAAATGAGACGCTTGTGTCTGGGTGTGATAGCCAAGGCCAGTGATGGAAGCCCATGAGGAACATGTGTGAGGTACCGTTGTCTTCCCATAGACAAAGAGCTGACTAATAACTGCAGCTACTTCTTGGTGGCCATGAGAACAGAGCTCTGTATAATTAACAGCACCTGAGCCACCTGCAAAGATGGAGGTCAGCAGCATGGGTACGGTGACTCACAGACACAAGGTCGTCTGCTAACAAAACACATTAGAGATGAACAGAGCGGGGCTTCAATGCCCTACCTGGTGGGCAGTGCGTGAACAGCACTTGGTCAGCTTCCTGGTGGTGCCGGTGAGACACAGAGTATGTGAGCCCTCCACTGGCTTGTCCCATGATAGCCCAAGAAGGTAAGCAGTCTCATAGTAATGGTCTCAGCTTTTGTCCAGTGTCTGCCATGGCACTGCGACATACCCTTAGACAAGGAAGCTCCAAGGCCTGCAGGGAACGTCTGCTACTCCTGGGAGTTCCTTTCACTTTCCCTATTTTTTATTTTTTCTCTTCCTTTTCCTCTTCCTCCTCCTCCTTCTCCTCCTCCACTTCTTTTTTGAGACGAGGTCTATGTAGCTCTATTTGGCCTGGAACTCACTATGTAGAACCAGGCTGGTCTTGAACTCACAAATATCCATCTGCCTTTGCCTCCTGAATGCGTGGATAAAGGTGTGTACCATCATGCCCAGCTTCCTCAATATTTCTTACTAAAGATTGCTTGCCCACTTTCACATGGACAAACACACAATACACACACACACACACATATACACAACACCTATTTTTAATAATTAAATATTGCTATAGAACAGTTACAGCAACATTTTTTTAATGGACAAAAGTTTTCAAATGAAACCAGTTATTTCCCAGTCCATTGCCACCATCCCATAGCCTCACGTGTGTGAACAGTGTGCGTAAATGGCTAGGAAGTTCACGGCATCCATGTTCATTTCAGTGAGAAAATTTTGAGTAAGATTATTATTGAAATATTTGAGTGTTCACGTGTGTATGGTATATGTGCATGTTTGTGAGGTTGTGTGTTAGTGGACTTGTGTGGATGTGCACATGGAGGCCTGATGTTGACATCAGTGTCTTTTTCTCAGTCGCTGTCTGCCTTATTCTTTGAGACGGGGTCTCTCACTGATTGCCTAGGCTGCCCGGCCACTGAGTCCCAGGCACTCGCCTGTCCCCCGACCCCCCGCCCTTGTGTAAATGTCCTTATGACTTTAAAATTATAACGATTTAAAAGCCTCCAGCTATACATCAAGTGACCCCACCTCTGGGCTAGTGTGATGTGGGTGGCTGTGACAATTACTTGTCCATCTGTGTTGTCACTGCTGGGTGACTCAGGCTACCGAGGCATAATAGACTACTATGTGTGTCAGAAGAGTTTGAATTGTGTCATTTAGAACGGTTGCCATCCTTGACCACTGCTCAGTGTGGACTCAGAATAGACCACGACCAAGGGTGAGAAGCACAGGGAATTATGCATTTTAAGGGTAAGCTAAATAAAAGAGAAGGGAAGGAGGACTCTTCCAATTTGTCTCCAACAGCTCTTGAGACCCACAGATTACGGTTACCATATCGAAAATGGCATACTGTGTTCTTTCTGTTTTAAAAAGTTCTGTTACAAAGAGAAAGAAGAACAGTGGCAGGACCTAAGGTCACTTTCCATCCTTTGCAGATACTCTCTTCATCCTTTCTGTGTACAGTGAGGGACGGGTGGAACAGGGCCTAAAATGTACCAGGCAAGGCTTCTCCTGATAAGCCACAACCCAAACCTTCATTGAGAAGCCTAGGCAGGGGCTCTACCACTGAGCCACATCCCAGCCCCTCACTGGGGATTCTAGGCAGGTACTCTACCACTGAGCCACACCCTAGACCCTCACTGGGGGATTCTAGGTAAGTGCTCTACCACTGAGCCACATCCCAGCCCTTCACTGGGGGATTCTAGGCAGATGCTCTACCACTGAGCCACATCCCAGCCCTCACTGGGGGATTCTAGGTAAGTGCTCTATCAACTGAGATATATCACTAGCCCTGTTTCAACTTTTGATTTTCTGATAGTGTCTCACTGATTTGCCCAGACTGGCCTTGAATTCACTCTCTAGCCCAGGCTAGTATTGAACTTGCCACCCTCCTGTATTAGCCTTCTGAGAAGCTGGGTTGATGGACATAAGCTACCATGTCTGGCTGCTGTTCTTTTTCTCTTCCTTTTTTTTTTTCGATACAGGGTTTCTCTGTGTAGTTTTGGAGCCTGTCCTGGATCTCACTCTGTAGCCCAGGCTGGTCTCTAACTCACAGAGATCCGCCTGGCTCTGGCCCCCTAGAGCTGAGATTAAAGGCTGTGCACCACCTCCTGGTCCATTTTTTTTTTTTTAATTCTCTACTTCTGTTAGTCTAGACGACATGCTCTGCTTCCTCCACCATTGATCAGGCTCTCTCAAGCATAGCCTGCAGGTCAAGCCTCTTGCAGCAGTTCTAGAACCATCTAAGAATGTGTTTTCATTTGCTGTTGTTCTGTTTTCTGGTTGAGTTTATCTTCCATGATCTCTGTGTCTCTCTGCAATCATTTCAAAGTTTGTATTATATCACTGAGGGTTACTGCTTTTGTTTTTTGATCTTCTATTTTCAATTATGTGCACATATGTGTCTGTGCATGGGTTTATGCACATGAGCAAGGTGCTTGCAGAGGCCAGAAGACAGAGTTGGATCTCTTAGAGCTGCCTGATGTGAGTGCTGGAACCAAACTCAGGTCCTCCATAAGAGCAGCAAGTGTTCTCAGCTGCTGAGCCATATCTCCAGCCCTACCTGCTCTGGTTTGAATGAGGAATAGGTGGCATATATCTCACTCTGGCTCCATTCTCTTTGTCATGTGCTCCTAGTGTCCATGATTTAGCCACACCCAAACACCCAGAGGACCCTGGATATGGCCAACTCTTTTCTTTGCTTAAAATGCTTTTGCCCTCTCTGGCTACTCTGAGTTTCTGTCCATTCCCAGTTTATAGCACCATCCCTCAGAAATGTTCACCAATAACAATCTACAGCCTGCCTCCAGTCCATCCCAGTGCTGGTGCAAACCTTTGTAATCACATCTTTCTTAAGTTTACTCATTTTCATATACATTTCCCCCCTTAACTCCAAAATGAACTCCTAAAATTCTGGAACTTTCCTTTATTAAATCTGTCCACCTTTGCCCTCTCTACCCAGTTTGATCAGCAAGTGCTGTATAACAAGTCATTCTGAACCCACAGGCATATAAGCAATTCTCTCTTTGAGGCTCCTATGTCTGCTGGTTGGCTGGGGCTTTGGAGCTGAGTTTGTCTCCAGGTGGGTTCAGTTCAAGTCTGTTATGAATGCCTCTTATTATTCTGGGATAAGCAGGACACTGGGGGCATATTCTACTCATGCCAATTATCTAAGTGCAAGAATGCAAGCTCAACCAGAGGGAGACATTACATGACAGTTCCAGGTTACACTCTGTTATAGAGGAAGTCAAAGGGAAAAAATTACACAGCTAATCAGATCACCTTCATAACCAACAGCAGAGAGAAACAAGCACAGTCATGCTACCTGCTCACTCTCTCTGCCAGCTTTCTTTAGTGTTACACAGTTCAGGGCCCAGCCTAGAGAATGGTGCCACCCATGGTAGGCTTTCAATTAACAGTCAAGACAGTCCCATATGGACTATTGGCCAATCTGACGTAGATAATTCCTTGATCGAAACTCTCTTTTCAAGTGATTCTTGGTTGTTGCCTATTGACAGTTAAAACTAACCATCACATCTACTAACCACCCATTGACCAAAATCTAGTCAAGCCCAAAATCAAGTGGTAAAGGAAATACACAGCCCACCATGAGTCCAAGCATGTAGAGGAGGATTTCACACCACTAATTCAGTCTTTTCCAAGGTATTTGCAGAATCAATAAAAATAAAATATTCAAGAGATCCCAGAAAGTTCTTCCCTGATTGCATAGAATTTAATAACTGAAACTTTATGTAGATGTGTGACCAAGACTTGAGAGTATAAGGTTAAGATGTGGTTGAGCCTCTGAGGGGCCAGGGACCTTGGCTCCCTGGGTGGCAGAAACTGTAGGATAACAAAATCTAGTATCAGGAGACGAGGGTCATCAGAGGCAATGCCTTAGACAACACATCCCTTAGAAGGGATTAGTGGAGATCTCTTGGGGTCCTGGTTAGTCTCTTGAGAGAACTAACCACCCCCTGCACTTGATCCAAACAGCTGGTTTTCTTCCTTCTTCTTTTCTATACTGTGATGTAGCCAGAGGACAAACCAATTGGGCCACCCAACCTTTTAACCTGTGAGCTAAACAAATCTCTTTTCTTTATAAAGTATCTAGCCTTGGGTATTTTGTTACAGCAACAAAAACAGCTTAATGCAGTGAGACTGCGATATCCCCAGCATTACCCCCACTCAGGCTTGTATTTCTATCGGTATGTGGTATGTGTATTTGTGTGGGTGAGCAAGTATGTGTGTGTGTGTGTGTGGGGGGTGTCAGAGGTTGATGTGTGCTCATCACCCACTCTCCACCTTATTTTTTGAGACAAGGTCTCTTATTGAATCTGGCTTTTGCCAGTTTAGCTAGACTGGCTGGCCAGTGAGTCCCTAGAATTAGGCCTTAACAATGGTTCACATGACCACATCTGGAGGATTCAGATTCATGTCCCCATGCTTGCATGAAAACACTTCACTAACTGCAGCATCTGTCCAGCCCTATCCCTTGGCTCGGTTTCCCATGAAACACAAATTGTATGAGATCAATCTACGGGGTAGAGAGACCAGAGCCTGGTGACAGACTCAAGGCACCTCCACTATACTCTCTAGCTGTGGCAGGGTGGAGCAAGCCAGCTACATCCGGGTAAGACCACCTCCATTCCCACTACAACTTTCTCTACTGATGCTTCCCTTGGGTCCTCAAATGCAGCAAAGGCAGGAGCCATATTAAATTCTCACAGGCCGTCTCATTTTATTAGGCTGTCGCTGTAAGATGGGTTTTGGCATCTGTGTGGGAATTATTAGCAAAGCTGGTGGAGGAACAAATATTTTGGCTCATTATTGTTCCTTTATTAATGTTTGTTCTTTTGATTATTTGTGGGATTCTATTAAAGGGAACCAAGGAAGATGAGGCCCTTTCCAGGTTCCTATTCATAGACGTTAATCTTAGAGATTTTTTTTCTGCAATGAAATTTGTTTTCAAGGTTCATTTTTTTTGTTGTTGTTGGGCTGGTACAGCATTTGCCTTCATAATTTTTAGAGAATCAGGGGTTGGGAATAATATTCATAAATATTTATTTCCTGAACAGTTTAATTCTTGTGCTTAAAATGTTTGGGGGAAATTGGAGGGGAATAGATTTTCATTATGTGGCAGAAAAGTTGAATAATTGAGTTGGCACTTTGGAAAATCTGCTAGAGAATTAAAGAGAGTTAAGGGGCATTTGAGGTGGTGCAGTTAAGAAACTCCACTCACCATGTGGAGGAGGAGGGCCAGGAAGGCAATTTGAGCAATGGATGCTCTTGATCTTCCTAAGTAATGATTCCTACTGCACGAGGCTAGAGTTATCAATTATTCATTGTTGTATGAACTTTTCCGGGGAGATGTGAACAAATGTCCACTTACCCCAGATGGGCCAATGATGGAAGACCCAAGCAATGACGCCCTCAAAATCCAACTCGAGGAAAAAATTTGAGCTTCCTTACAGAGCATAGGTGAAGGGTGATTGGCAGGAGTATAGATGACCTCAAAGCAGCTCCCTCACGGTGAAATCCCATCCCAGTGTCACTGACCACCTCACGGAAGCTGCAGCATGGAGGCCCCCTTCCAGTCACTATCCCATGTCCTGTGTACCCTGGCATCTCCCAAGATCACTTGCGGCTGTGAGAGGGCAGGAGGGAGTAACAGCTGGACTCCCAGGTGAGGCTCCTCTGACCCTCCCTTCCTTTCTAAACCAGGGAGTGTCGATAGCTTTGCTACCATTACCATGGACCTGGCTACCTCCCATTTTTCTGTTTATTTTGTTACCATGGCTACAGGGCCAAGGTAATCTCTACTTCAAGATGGCAATGGTTATATCATGCCATATGACGACACTGTAGACAGCCATATTGCTAATTGCTATGATAGGCTGTCCCCTCGGCTACTGTGGCTTATGTACTCAGTGTCGTAGGGCAATACTCCAAGGCATGTGTACAAAAGACGAGGTTTGGCTGAGAAATATTTCATTATGATCTTCTTTAAAATATAATAACCCCAGAGACTGTTTCAAAGTGATGTGTCTCAGCCCATGGTTTAGATACAATGATAGTGTTTATCAAGCAGCTTGAGGGTCTTGAATTTCTCTTCATTGGCACTGTGGACCTTCTTGGCCAGGTGCACTTTGGGGTGCTGGGCAGCATCTGTGGTCTCTAACCAACAGACATCACGTGACAACCCGAAATGTCAGGAGACAGTGCCAAATGGTTCCTTGAGCGGGGAGAAAAAAATCGTCCCTCATTGAGAACCACTCACTGCTTTAGTTCACTCTGAGAGCGATTGTGTGGTCGGTAATCAGGGAGATGCAAATCAGAATAGAATTAAGCGCTATTTCCTCATTATGTTTGCAGAAACAGAAAGCTGGACCATGCCGGATGCTGGCAGCCCTGCAGGGTGACGGCTTGTTCCAGCAGGTGAGGAGCACTTAGGACGAGGGATTGGGGGGAACAGTTGGTGAATTCTATTCAAAGTAACAACACTCATGTCCAGTGGGTTGAGACACGTCTCAGGATTGGCTCAGGAGGAAGAGACACACTGTTGGGAGTGGAAGCCTTTGAATGGTGTGCTCTTTGCCAAATGGCCAGAGTGACAGGACATGGCACAGCCTTAAATGCAAAGCATCACCAGCAAAATGGACACATGTGTATGTGCCGATGGACATGAAATGACATCAATCAATGCCTTAATTAAAATCAATGATTATTTTATTACCATCTATTAATTAACAAAAAGGAAAATTACCCAGGATTTGATGTACATAAATAATTGTACTTATGTTTTCAACTTCCACACATGGATGGTAATTTGAAATGTTGATTTTTCTAAAGAGATTTGTACCCCTCCTTTTGGCTATATTGATATTGAGGAAAGTGGCGCCTTTGATAGTGACAGAATCTTTATTGTTTCACATGGGCAATATATGCTCAGGGAGGTGGAAAAGCAGCCACCACCAAAGCCACATTTGACCCATGTCTTTACCTCATGAACTGGAAAAATGAACTTCAGCACCACAGATAGGGAGGGTGAGTGCTGAGTTTACTAAGGATGAGAGGTGAAGAGACAAGAAGCAAGCCGAGCTCCTCCTGTACTGCAGGAGTGAGTCCCAAATAGGAGGGTCCCTGTGATGACAGTTAACTTGAAGTGTCAGTTGACACAACATACATCACCTGGGCAGAGTCCTTATGAGGGATTGTCTACCTTGGGTTTGGCCCGTTGGTTTGTACGTGGGGATTTTCTTTGAATTGAGTTTTAATTGCAGGAAGCCCACTGTGGGTGGTGCCAGTCCTTAGGCAGGGGATCCTGAACTCTAGTGGAGAAATTGAACTGAGTGTGAGCACACAAGAGAGCATGCACGCATTTCTCTCTGTTCCTGACTGTGGCTGTGACACTGCAAGCTGTGTGAAGTTCCTGCCTTGACTTCCCCACCGTGATGGACTGGAACCTGGAACTGTGAGCTCAAACAAACCCTTCCTCCCCTAAGCTGCTTTTTTTTTTTGGCCAGGGTGTTATACCACAGCCGCAGGGAAAAAAAAACAAAACAAAACAAACAACTCCGCATCTAGGAGTTAGTAAAGCTTTACTGGAGAGAGGCAGGAGCATGGGAGGGGTGAGTGGGTCAGTCCGGTTGTCCCAGTCCTGGGGTGTTCACTCAGCTGGGGTTTGGTCATAGCCCCCTGTAACACTTCCAGACTCTGGTGCTCATTTTAGGATGTGTAAGAAGACAGAAAACGCAATAGGAGCCAGGATGCTAAACACCTCTGGCATCACTGGCCTCTGTGCAGGACAGAGCCACAGAGCATTTCCAGTTTCTGGCCACAGTCAAGGGCTGGCTTCAAGACTGTCTTGTTTTTGAGGATCCCCTTTCCCTAAAACTGCCTGACCAGTTTCTATCTCTCATGACTATTACGCTACTGAAACCACAGGCCTAAGAAATTGGAGTTTCCCCAGAAATCTTACTTTGGGAATAAGAGGAAAAAGGCTGAAGGCTGGTGTTAGCCAGACAGGAATTTTCTCCCAGGAGAAGAGTCCACATGGTTCTGACAACTTGTTAGCTCACCTTGTAGGAGATGCTGAAGGTAAGACAGTGATGGGCTAGTGATTGACAGGACCATACCTTGATGGGAACTGCTTAGATATAAATCCTTCTTGCCTCACATCAGGACCCCAAAGACAGCCTTGAGGGATTTTTTTTTTGGGGGGGGAATCATCAGACTTATATTTGTGACAATGTGGCTTACATTGAATACATCTCCATTTTTTAAATTTTCCTTATTGTCTCTTTAAGTTGCCTATTGAAGCCATATGGCTGAGTCTAGACTGTTGGACTTGGGCTCTAACATCTCTGGTAAGGACAGATATTTTCTTCCATCACACACAGGTATGTAACGCTGCCTCCAGCTGTTTCTTCTTCCTTTGTTCTCACTGAAGGGATAGACAGTGCCCCCTCAGACCCTGTCCCAAGTGTGGCCACAGCCACCCCATGACTGGAACAACATAGCCAACTTCCCTGAAATAATCAACTCATAAGGAGCAGATGCTGGCTCACATCTGCTTCGCATCACACACGGCAGGAAGAGGTCTGTGTCCTTCATGGCCAGCAGGGAGTTAAAGCCAGGGAGGAGCTGGGATGCTAATATCCCCTTCAAGGGTATACTTCCAAAGACCTAAATGCTCCCTGCTAAGCCCCACCTCTTAAAAGTTCTACCCACTGCTCACAAGCTTCCACACAACCTCTGCGGAATGCTCTAGTCCTGGCTCTCACCCCTTCTCCTGTGTGGCCCCTATACCGAATTTCTGTCTATTTCAGTTTTCTTTCCGTATTGTGATCAAATACCCTGACAACAAGCAACTTATGGATGAAAGGTTTTATTTTAGCTCAGGATTCCAGGTTACAGTCCATCTCTGAGGGGAAGTCACAACAGGAGCTTGAGACAGCTGGTCAGTCACATTACATCTGCGGTCAAGAGCTAGAGAAATGCATGCATACATGCATGCATGCTCACCTGCTTGCTTGTGCCCAGTTCCATTTCTCTATTCTCATACAGTTCAGACCTCCTGCCTACGGGTTGGTGCCGCCTATAGTGGGCTGGGTCTTTTCACATCAATAATTTTAAGACTATCCTCCGTAGACATCTTCTCGGACCAACCTAATGTAGACAATCCCTACTCAAGAATCCCTTTCCAAGTGGTTCTAGGTCATGCCAAGTTGATTGTTAAAGCTAACCTCCTCACACTGACTTGGTTCTCACCTTTCTCTCTTACAGCTTCTTTTATTGCATTTATCACTGTTAACACATCTTTGCATCATTAGCATCCGACTCTCTGGAGACCTCATGCTCTAGTGAGCCAGACACCAAGTCTCTTTGCATTGACGTCAGATTTACAGCACCCAGCATAGCACCTGGCGGGGAGTGGTGTTCGATAAATATCAATACTGTTAACTAATATTAATGAAAGTGCTAAATGGCTTCCAACACACCTGTGGGGGATGCATCAATACTCTCTAAATGGATACAAAAATCGTCCTGATGGCTTCCCCTCTTCTGAGCAGAGGCAGGTTTCAGATAGAAATACATGTGGAAAATAAGCTATCACCAGATGTCTTTGAGGGACTGTGCATATGTATGCATGTGCATATATATGTATGTGTGTGTGTTTCTCTCTGTGTGTTTGTATATATGTATGTGCATGCATATATATTTGTTTGAGTTTCTGTGTGTGTGCCATATATGTGTGTGTGTGTGTGTGTGTGTGTCTGTATATATATGTGTGTTTCAATCCGTGTGTTTGTGTTTGGTTATATGTATATGTATGCATATACATGTGAGTTTCTGTATGTGTTTGTGTATACATATGTGTGTGCATATATATGTGTGTTTCACTCTGTGTTTGTGTTTAGGTATATATATGTGTGTGTATATATAGGTGAGTTTCTGTCTTTGTTTGTGTTTATGTATGTGTGTGCATATACATGTGTGTTTCACTCTGTGTGTGTATTTGTGCATATGTATGCATGTACGGATATATTTGTGTTTCTGTGTATGTGTATTTGCACACATATGTTTCTCTCTGTGTATGTGTATACATATGTGTGTTTCTCTTTCTCTGTGTGTATGTATATGTATGTGTGTGCATATAAATGTATATTTCTTTGTGTGTGTGTGTGTGTGTTGTGCACATATGTGAAGTTCAGAGGTACTCTGTCATACTTTGCTTTTTCCCTTGGGACAGGATCTCTCCCTAAAACTGGAGCTAAGTCAGCAGCCAGCAAGTGCCAGCCATCCTCCTGTCTCCATCCTCTTATCCCCCAGAGCTAGGGTTACAGGGGTGCTGGCCCACCTGCCTTTTGTTTTCAGTGTGGATAGTGGAGATTGAAACTCAAGTCTTCACAGTTTGCAGCAAGTACTCTTACAGAGCCAGTTCAGCAGCTCCAAGCTCTTGGCTTTTGAGCCATTTGTTACTGTGTGTGGTACAACCTTGCCTATCTTTGGGAGTGTGCAGCTGAGGATACAAATGTCCCGAGTGGTCCTTCACGGTTATTATCTCAGTCCAGACTAGGAAGAAATATAGTGCTGTTCTCAGTGGTAACTGATCAGTTGAATTCTCCCTAGCAGAAGGTTTCTACACAGAGCAGATAAGACCAGAAAAAAAATGACAACCGTTTTAGCAAAATGAAACATCTTCATATTTCAAAACCCCAAGCTGCAGACGAGGGACTCTGATGACCACTGACTGCAAATGTAGAACATGATGGGAGAGATCACCAATCTTCAATAAAATATTTTTTCACCTGTTTCTTAAAAAATTATTTACTGAGCACCTATTTTGCACCTGGCATATCTCTGTGTGATTTATTGGGGAAAGAAGGAGAGTGAAAATTACCACTGGCCTAGAGTTTACATCCAAGGGAGATGCATGTGATAAACAGCCAACATAGCACATAGATAAAGGGGACAACATGATAGAAAGTTATATGTGAAGAAAAAAATATATATCTGGTTTTAAAAGGGTATAACCAAGAAAACTAGACCAGAAACAATGAGAAGGATGCTGCCCTTTCAAATGAGTGGTCAGGAGGGCTCTTATTGAAAAAGTGAAAAAGCAAAAATGTGAAGAAGGGAAAGAGAGAGGGAGAGAGAAAGGGAGAGAGAGACAGAGACAGAGAGAGACAGAGACAGAGAGATACAGAGAGATATGCAGTAACCAGGGAGGGAAATATTGTCTGCAAAAGCTCTGGTGTGGGGTCAAGTATGGTGTTGTACAGAAATATTCTTCTGAACTGATCCTGAACTTTTGTTTTTCTCCTTAAGACTCAGGAAGTGAACAACTCACAAGTCCCAGAAAGTTCTGAAACTTACAGGATCACAAAGGTTTACTGCTCCCAGGTTGTATAAGCAGTAGAGACCATCTGTATAAGGTTTAATGTGCTGAACTGCTTGCAAGTCCTGCAGAGAGCTCCAGGGCTCCATCCTTCATGAATCAACACCCAAGCCAGTGTGGGCTCTTTGGAGACTCCCTTTGAGTTACCTCTGATCCTGTGACTCCTCACCCACACTCCTGTAAATGTCATTAGTTAGGCATACTTGGACTAGTAGACTTGCTTTTCTGGCTGTCCTTGTTGTACAGAAATATACTGGCTGTTCTATATCTGGGGTGAGATGTTTGTTTACATTTTCCCAGGAAAAGTCACACACTACTAGGGGTGCTTGAAGTACAGTGGAGGATAATGGACTGGCTGGGTGGGTAGAATGAATACTTATGAATGGGAAAGCAGAGAAGAAGGGAGAAGAAAGTGTATGTATGTATGTGTGTATGTGCATATTTGTGTATGCATGTACACACACTTGTGTATATGTGCGTACATGTATGCATGTGTGTTAGTCTGTATGTGTAGGTGTGTGTGTGTGTGTGCATATGTTTTTTGTGTTTGTATGTGTGTGAATGTATGCAAATGTACATGTGTATATCTTCATGTTGAGGCCAGAGGTCAACCTTGGGTGTTGCTCTTCAAGAGCCCTTTTAGGTCAGATTGTATATGTATTTATGGTAAAGGTATTTCAATTTTGTTTTAAGATATTTTCATAATGAGGTTCTAAGAGACTGCTGTGTACAGAATTAATTGTGAGACCAGTAAAGACACTGAGAAATTGTTTTGTTTTACCCCGCAGCTGAGGATCCAGGCCAATGTTCCCAGTTCCTAGACCCACTGGCTAAATTAAGAAACTGTAGATGAACCCAGTTCTCAAATAAGATAGGATGAGATCCTTGATCCCACTACTCTGGGTTAAGACCAGAAGGGGAAGCTAGAGGTTCAAAGGGGGAGAATTGGGTTGGGTATCACTGGCTTATTCATGGTAGGAATCTGGGCTGGGTATCATTGGTTTGTACATGGTAGGAAAATGGGTTGGGTGTCACTGGTTTGTACACGGCAGGAATCTGGGCTGGGTATCACTTGTTTATACATGGTAGGAATCTGGGTTGGTTATCACTTCCTCACGTGGTCCCCAAACTCTGTCCGTGGGGATTGGCTACAAAGGAGGGACACGTCAGCATATTCTAGCTACGAGTCACCTGAGTGTGGACTCCAGAGAATTGCAGGTATCTTTAGATGGGGCCTGAAGAGATGGGAGGTTTTAGAATGTTCTGGAAGTGATGCAGGCCTTCGAGGGTTGTAGTCCAGTCCTGATTCTGGCTCCTTCCTCTCTGTGTCCCGCCCATCAAGATGTGGAGGCTCATCACCACGGACTTCCGCCGCCATGTCTTCCTGCCCTTGCGCCTTCCCCTGCTGTGATAGACTCTCCTGAGACCCTGAGCAAGACAACCCTTCTCCTCCGAGTTGCTTCTTCAGGAGTTTGGCTACAATGACTACAATCAGAGATACAAAGTTTTTTTTTTTTTTCAAAAATTTTTATTTTATTACTCATTTATGTGTATGTGCGAGTATGTGCATGTGTGGGGAGGTGCCCTCAGAGGCCAAAATAGGGCATCATTTCCCCTGGAGCTAGAGTTACAGGAAGTTGTGAGTAGTTTGACATGAGTGCTGGGCACTGAGTTTGGGTCCCCTGGAAGAGCAGGGGTAGTCCTAACTGCTGAACTGTCTTTATAGCTCCGTGATTTTTTTGAGACCAGATCTCCTATAGCCTAAGCTAGCCCAGAATTCATTAAAAGCTCAGGATGACCTTGAACTCAAGATCCTCCTTCTTTCACCTCAGAGTGCTGGAATTACAGGTGTGTATCACTACACCCAGTTCCTGTGGCTCTGGGGATGGAACCCAGGACTTCCTGAGTGTGCTACAGCCCCAGCCTTGTAGATGTAGAGATATTTGACTTACTGCTACAAAACTCATATTATCTCATTGAAAAGCCTTGGAGACACTGAAACTAAATGAATCCTTATATGCAGCATATAATGAGAGAACCAGGTTCAGAACCCAGTTTCCAACTTCCTTATGCCTTAACTGCGACTTCCTTGGCGTCCATGATTTCCCGTGTGTTGGTGTGTTTATATACCTCCCTGCCCTCCTGTCTCTGTGTAGGAGACTTAATCTCTGCAGGCCAATCTTGGTCCCTGAAGGAGGAAGGAGCGATAGTCCCTGAGCATCCTAGGCCCTCCCACTCCCCATGGCTGCAGACTCTTCATGGTCCTTGAAGGAGGAAGGAGCGATAACCTCTGAGCATCCCAATCCCCATCTCCCCCCATGTCTGAAGTCTTCATTTGTGGATTCCAGTAACTGGCTGGAAACACTGCCTCTGGACTGAGTTCACACAGGTGTTTTTCTCGTGTTCCTAAACAACATGGTTTAAGGTCTGATGGGAGGGTGCGCACAGGTTATACTCAGACCATGCTTTGTTTTTTTTTTTTTTTTTTTTTTTAGGATGTGAATATTCATGGAGTTTGATAGCTGCAGAGAAATCCAGTTTTCCCATGATACCAAATGATGACTGTGTAACACTGTTCTTCTTCTTCTTGCTTCTGTTTTTTCTCTTTCATCTCTCCTATTTCTTCTCTCTGTACTCTATGATTCCACCACTTTGTCCCTGTGAAGTTTGATGACAATGGTATCCCATGGTGCTGTGGTCAGTCACTGACACCTGGCGCAGGTCTCTTGTCTTCAGTTGATCCCTTTGGGAAACCCCTTACCTGTCCCAGTTCTGTCCCTGTCTCAGAGAGTTCTCTAATATTTACTTGCCCTTCCTATCATATCAGATGTGTCCAGGGCCCTTCATATGTTAGGCAAGCACTGTACCACTGAGTCACACCCCAGCCCTCACTGGGGGGTTCTAGGCAGGTGCTCTACCACTGAGCCACACCCCAGCCCCTCACTGGGGGATTCTAGGCAGGTGCTCTACCACTGAGCCACACCCCAGCCCCTCACTGGGGGATTCTAGGCAGGTCTCTACACTGAGCCACACCCAGCCCTCACTGGGGACTCTAGGCAGGTGCTCTACCACTGAGCCACACCCCAGCCCCTCACTGGGGGATTCTAGGCAGGTGCTCTACCACTGAGCCACACCCCAGCCCCTCACTGGGGGATTCTAGGCAGGTGCTCTACCACTGAGCCACACCCCAGCCCTCACTGGGGGATTCTAGGCAGGTGCTCTACCACTGAGCCACACCCCAGCCCCTCACTGGGGGATTCTAGGCAGGTGCTCTACCACTGAGCCACACCCCAGCCCCTCACTGGGCGATTCTAGGCAGGTGCTCTACCACTGAGCCACACCCCAGCCCCTCACTGGGGGATTCTAGGCAGGTGCTCTACCACTGAGCCACACCCCAGCCCCTCACTGGGGGATTCTAGGCAGGTGCTCTACCACTGAGCACACCCAGCCCCTCACTGGGGGATTCTAGACAGGTGCTCTACCACTGAGCCACACCCCCAGTCCCTCACTGGGGGATTCCAGGCAGGTGCTCCACTACTGAGATGGAGACTCAGCCATTAGGAATGAGCACTTGCAACTTGGGGCCAACATTGGTCATGAGTTTTAACCGTGAACAGCAAAATGAATGTGCTATATTGGAGCAGAGAAGGGACTTACGGACTCGTCGAACCTCTTGAATGTCCAAGAGCCAGGTTTGGAAGCTTCCTAGCCACTGACAAGGCTCATAAGCCACACTGGCTAGCAGCTACTGCAGCCGATACTTGGGATCCTCAAGAGATTTGCTTGCCTGAACCCCTCCGACCCCGAGGGGTAGCTGTTGCCACTGCTGGCTCTTCTTGATGAGGGGCATAGCTGTCCTTCTGCAGCTGCTCTGGGCAGGAGGAGGCACATGAGGTCCATTTCTTGGCTTTTTCTGCTTCTATCTCAAAGCCCTTCTGTGGACACTGACAGCTGGATTTAGAGTCCATACCCAGCTGCCCAGGAAGGATGAAAGAGGAGACTGTGGTTTCCAGTGCAGTCCCAAGCCTAGACGTGAAGGTCTGAGGCATGAAGGACAGAATTAACAACATGCCCAATGAGATGTTAGTGCCAATGCTCCAGTGACAGAATGAGAATCCCCAAAGCACAACTGTGGTCACTGTGATGCTGTTTTTGGTTGGCAACTTGATTATATCTGGAACAAACTATAACCCTGAAAAGGAGGACACACACCTGTGAAGTGGGTGAATCCACTTCCAGTCTGGACCTTTGAGGTAGGAAGACTCACCTTTGATCTGGATCTTGAGGGGGAAGACACACCATGAATCTGGGCCACACCTTCTGCTGGAAGCCTGTGTAAGGACAACAGAAGAAGGAAGGTTTTGCTCTTTGCCTGCTTGCCCTCGCCTTGCTAGCATATCCATTCCTTCACTGGAGTTGGAGCCTGCTTCTTTGGGATTCCAGCAGATACTGAAGACCAACTGAGACAGCCTCGTGGGACTGAGAAACTACTGGACTCTTGGATTTTCCGTTTACAGCCAGCCATTGTTGGATTAGTTGGACTACAGCCTGTATATCATTCCTATAAATTCCCTTTTCATATATATATACAATATACACACATATAAATGGGATAGATAGGTAGATAGATAGATGATAGATAGATAGATAGATAGATAGATAGATAGTGAGAGAGAGAGAGGTTCATTCCATTAGTTCTGTGACTCTGGAGAACTCTGACTAATTCAGTCACATCACTTTACATGGAAACCACCAATGCATGCAATGTGAGTTAGGGTTGCCCCAGTCCATCCTCCTATGGTGGGCTCCCACACAACCTCCCATGGTGGCTCCACTCAGCTGCGTTGGACCATTCTGAATTCCTGGGTACCCTGCTTTTGTTTGCCTGATATTTCCATGGCCAGGGATCCCATTCTCCAATGTATCCAAGGTTCACACACAGAACTTTCTTCAATACTGACACTATTATTAATTTCTTGGAGTCGAGATCCTGCCCTTCCTACCCTGGGTTCCTACCCAGGATTCAATTAGCCACTAACTCACTCCTTCCCACATTGAGGGATATTTGATCAGTGCCCACTATGATACTAAGTTAAATGCACTTTTCTTAGGGAGGTGAAAAAAGGTCTGTTCACTCGAGATAGGGTACCCATGGTAGGACAAATAGACACTCAAGTCTAGCTTGGTGGATGAATGAGTATTGGTTAAAGCACAAGTGAGGAGCTCCTTACAGGATCATGGGTGGGTACTCAACTATAACAATACCCTCCTCCAGCCGGGCGGCGGTGGTACATACCTTTAATCCCAGCACTCTGGTGTAGCTAGAGTTTTCCTGCCTGGCCACAGTCAGGACAAATCTCTGTCACCCGCCAGTGCCACAGGCACTCAGACCCAACCAAGTAAACACAGTGACTTACATTGCTTACAAACTGTATGGCCGTGGCAGGCTTCTTGCTAACTGTTCTTATATCTTAAACTAATCCATTTCTATAAATCTATACCTTTCCACGTGGCTTGTGGCTTACTGGTTTCTTCACATGCTGCTTGTCATGGTGGGGGCTGGCAGTGTCTCCCTCTGCCTTCCTGGTCTTTCTTTTCTCCTCTCTGTTAGTCCCGCCTATACTTCCTGCCTAGCCACTGGCCAATCAGTGCTTTATTTATTGACCAATCAAAGCAATTTGACATACAGAGGCAGAGCCAGGTGGATCTCTGTGGGTTTGAGACCAGCCTGGTCTACAGAGTGAGATCCAGGACAGGCACCAAAGCTATGCAGAGAAACTCTGTCTTGAAAAGCAAAAAAACAAAAACAAAAAACAAAACAAAAAACCAACCAACCAACCAAACAACAACAACAACAACAACAAAAAACCCTCTACTCTGACAAGTGATTGATAACTTTATATAGCCCTGAGGAGGGAGAGAACCTGGTGACTCCCCTCTCCCCTAGTAACTGTCTATACATGTCAGAGAGAGGCTTTGGGTTCTAAGAAGGTCAAGCATATAAATTACTGCCTCATATGGTCCCAGAAATGTGGAGGCTCTGCAGACCCCAAAACTGACCCTGCCATGGGAGCTCACAGTCCAGCCAATCAGCTGGCTTCAATATCCTTGTCTGCCTCTTGACATTGCCACTTCCCCCTGGCAAGGCAGGCTCAGTGCCTCTAGAGACCTGCCATCTTGCAGGGAGCTCAGAAAGCCCCCCCTGGGGGTTGGGGAGACAGCTCAGTCAGTAACATGCTTGCTTCCAAAGTGTGAGGATCTGCGTTTGACTCCCCCACCCCATCCTAGAATTCACATAAAAAGCTGGGTATGGCCAGGCATACAATCTCAGTGATGATGGAGTGGGAAGAGACAGGGGGATTTCTGGGATCTTGCTGGCCAGCAAGCCTAGCCTACTGATGTTGTTCCAGACCAGTAAGAGAACCACTCATTTCCGTTGCTTTGACTGTAATATCCTGACAAAAGGCAGCTTAAATCTGGCTTAGAGCTACAGGTCAAATCAGATCCACTTGAGGGGAAGTTGAGGCAGGAATTTCACATAATGACTCAGCATCACACCTACGATCAAGAGCAGAGAGGAACAATGGCCCCTGGACTGCCTGCTTGCTGCCTCTCCACTCATATGCAGTTCCAGGGCTAGCCCATGGAATGGTACTGCCCATATTTTAGGTGTGTCTTCCCACCTGGACTAGCTGTCAGGATAGTACTCCTCAGACAAATGCTCAGGCCACCCGATCTAAGTAATTCCTCACTAAAACGCTCTTTCCAGAGTATCTTAGGTTGGACCAAGTAGACAATTAACCACCATACTGTTTCAAATGAGAAGTGAAACGAGCCTGGGTGGGGTTGGAACCCAATGTTATCCTCTGACCTCCATATGCATGCACACATACATACCACATGAACATGCATACACATGCACCCACACTGCACGAGCATGCACACACACACACACACACACACACACACACACACACACACACGGAGCTCCATCAGCCTTCATTGCACTCTGCAGAAATAGAGAGTTAGAGAATTAGAGCTGGGGGTTGGGTTCCAGGTATGTATAGTGAGTTCCTGCTCCAGTGGGAATTTGGGGACAAATCTTACTAAGACTTGACCTCTCAGACTGGCATAGTTTGAGTGTGAAATGTCCCCCACAGGCTCCTATGTTTGAACACTTGGTCTCCAGCAGGTGGCGCTGTGTTAAGACTGTGGAGCTGTGGCCTAGATAGTAGAAGTGGGTTGCTGCTGGTGGACCTTGAAGGCGATGTGTGCTTCTGTTGCTCACCACTTGGTGTATTCTGGTCCACCAAGACATGAGGAGCTGAGGCTGAAGAGATGGCTCAGCTGTTGTCTAGGACTTTGTCAACTCAACACAAGCTAGGGTCTCACGTGGACCTGCAGGCCAAGTCTCTGGGGACATTGTCTTGATTAATGATTGATGTGAAAGGGACTATCCCATGGCGGGATATACCACCCCTGGGCAAGTAGTCCTGGGTTCTATAAGAAAGCAGGCTGAGCAGGCCATGAAGAGCAAGCTTTCAAGGTGTGTATCTTGGCTGTGGTTCCCCCCCCCCATCTCCATTCACCTCTCCCACCCAAGCTCCCCCCACCCCAGGTGCCTCTTTCTCTGTCCCATTTGAGCTCCTTCCAGATTCAGCTCAAGGCTCTTCAGTCAGTCTACGCATGCTCTTCAGTCAGTCTGCGTATGCTCTTTAGCCAGTCTGCGCATGCTCTTCAGTCAGTCTGCGCATGCTCTTCAGTCAGTCTACGCATGCTCTTCAGTCAGTCTGCGTATGCTCTTTAGCCAGTCTGTGTATGCTCTTCAGTCAGTCTGCGCATGCTCTTCAGTCAGTCTGCGTATGCTCTTTAGCCAGTCTGCATATGCTCTTCAGTCAGTCTGCGCATGCTCTTTAGCCAGTCTGCGTATGCTCTTCAGTCAGTCTGCGCATGCTCTTCAGTCAGTCTGCGCATGCTCTTTAGCTAGTCTGTGCTCTACCTAATGCGTGCTGCACAGCCTGTTTTCTCTGAAAATGGAATTCTGGGTTTTAAAACCACTCCTTACTCCTGATACATGATTTTCATCAGGGGACAAAGAAAAATGTTCCCTTATTGCTATGCATATCCCAAAAGTCAACCTAAAGGTTTATTGAGTCACTTGATGTAGGTTAGGAGGAGCTGAGGACCCCTTGGACTCTGGGGATGCTGTTGGGAAAGGTCTTTGTCTGAGTCTCCAGGAAGTTTCAGTTTAGACCAATGGCAGAGTCCCAGCCTGATGGATGACTGCTAGGTCAGAGAATGAGGAGGGAGGTGTGTGCTTTTGTGTTTGTTACTGCCCATGTTACTTTCCGGTTTGCTACCTCTGAAACTGGCCTGAAAGCATCTTGGGGGCAGGAAATGATTCCACCACAAAACAGTAGAGGCTCCAAGGAGATAGGTGTGAAAGAATTGTTATTTCATAAGTATCTTCTGATAGTTATGTGATCATGGGCCCCAAATGTCAGGGGAATGGGAGTTGGCGGGACCAGAACTCTGACTCCAGCCCAGAGACTGACGGATCAGCCTGACTCCATCTTAAGATTAGAAGCCATTTTATTACAAGGTCAAAGTAAGTTCATTACTGTTTTCTGAATCTGACCATGTCTTGACCCATTTTCCGGAATTTGACATGTTCTGACTTCCACCCTGATGAGATAAGATGTTCTGCCAAGTTCCTCTGTAACCAAACATCCCCCAACCTTTGGAAACCTCTGTAGCTATAGTTTTGGGGGGCTATAGAAACCCCAGTTTCTCCTGTGTCTGATGCTGATGTCTCAAACAACATCATTAGGGAGATAGCCCTGTCTGACAGAAAATAAACCTTGCTTAACTGGACCAAAAAATGTGGGTGATGGTGTTTTCTCTCATAGCCTCCGACACTCCCTGTAGGAAGAGCTGACATGCTAAAAACGTCAGTTAGCAGTTAGGAGCAGGGAGCCTCCTGATAAGGGGTCCACACATCATTAGGTTCTCCCAGGAGAACTCCTGGCAAAGGATGACAACAGTGATCAGGACCTCCATCAAAATTCACGAGCCTGGGAAAGCAGCCAGGTAAACTTTTGGTATTTCCTTCCAATCCTGCCTCCCCAAGATAATTTCATATGACTTTGAGCTTTATGCCATGATACTCATGAGTCCATGGAATTCAATGTGCAGAATTCCCATCTGCAGAAGGGTGAGAGACTCCAGCAGCTGATGTGCCCAGATAAACATGGACACTCCACCCCACCCCCTTCTTGTTTTGGCTCTCACTCTGCAAACAAGTGTCTCCTTCAGGCTGGATGGTGCCATGATCTTCACAGCCTTTATGGTTTTTTTTTTGGTAGTTGATTTCACTGCTCAAAATGGGGACCTGGGGAGACAGCTAGGTGAGGGCAGTGTCTGCTGTGCAAACATGACAACTCGAGTCCAGACCTCCAGAAACCTTAGAAAACCTGGGTTCGTCACACACATTGCCCACTGAGCACAGCATATCAGTAAACACAACACTGCAGGTGGGTGGGGGTGTGTGTGGAGACAGGCCGATCCTCGGAGCTTGTTGACCATCCAGCTTAGTGGCAACGACAAGTTCAAGTCCAGTGAGAGACCCTGTCTCAAAAAGTAAGGTGGAGATTGATTAAGAGAGCACAGAGCCAAATGTGACAAGGTTAAGACATGCCTTCTGGAAAAAAGATGTATGCAGTAAGTAAGCTCCATTGAAACAGTTCAGCCGTAATGAGTCAACAGTATGTGTTAGGCACACACGGTGCTTGGTACTTACCCACCGGGTTGATTTAAGTGCTGTAACCGGATGCCTGAGACTTCCTAAGGGTGACGGCTGTCGATCTGGTAATTCAGTGTTTGTATGACTTTGTAGAATGAGATTACCAGAATGATGAGACTCAGTTGTCGATGCTTTCAGGAACCGGAGGTTCTCCAGCAGCAAGGATTTTGGGCTGCTTTTACTTCACGGTGTCTTCTAAGGTGAGCCGCAGAAGTCAGGGACATGGGCTGGGGATGTGGCTGAGTTGGTAGAGTGCTTGCCTAGTGAACAGAAAGCCCCAGATCCACCCTCAGCACCCCAAAAACTGGGCATGGTGGGGCATGCCTGTAATCCCAGCACCCAGGAGGTGGAGGCAGGAGGATCATCCTCAGATACGAAGCAAATGTGAGGTTGATTTGGACTGGCTACATGAGACCCTGTATCAAGAAATAAAGAAGAAAAGGCTCGGAAGGAGATGGCTCAGTGAGTTAAGTGTTTGCCCTGAGGACCAGGGTTTCCCCAGCATCCACATAAGGCGGGACTCGGTAATGTGCACCCATGTAGTCATCTCATGTGGGGTAGTCACAGAGAATCCAGAAGCTTGGGGACCGCTAGCCCAGCATATGTGGCTGTGATCAACAAGACTGTCAAAAACAAGGTAGAAGACAAGAACTGACACCTGAGGGTGTCCTCTTCATGCATGTGCTATGGCATGTGTGTACCCACATTCACACATATCATACATAACACAGCATACACACAATGATAAAAAAAAATATAGGAACAGGGCTGGTGCATACCTGTCATCTCCACACTCAGGAGGCTAAAGCAGGAGGCTCATGAGTTCAAGGCTAGCCTGGGCTATACACAACAGGGCCAGCCTGGGCTACACAGCAAAACCTTGTCTTACAACCAACCAACCAACCAACCAAGAAACAAACAAAAACCAAGGTGAAGGAATATGTCATCTCTTGTGCTGTAAGGATGCAATCTACACTCAGGTGCAGATGGGTCAGCTCACTGATGTTTGCTATGGCAACAAAGATGTGCTCTTACCTTCCTGCCCACATGCTGTAAGACCATGAGTAATATGCTTACTGTGCAAACTCGAGGAGGACCTGGGTTCAAATCCTCAGCAGCCATGTAAAAATCAAGCATGGAGCCGGGCGGTGGTGGTGCATGCCTTTAATCCCAGCACTCGTGAGGCAGAGCCAGGTGGATCTCTGTGAGTTCGAGGCCAGCCTGGTCTACAGAACGAGATCCAGGACAGGCACCAAAACTACACAGAGAAACCCTGTCTCGAAAACAAAACAAAACAAAAAATCAAGCCTGGCAATGTGTCTGTATTCTTAGTACCAGGGAGGTACAGATCCCTGGAGCTCACTGCAGCCAGGCTGGCCTGATTGGTGAGCTCTGGGTTCAGTGAGAGACTCCGTCTCAAGACGAAAGGAGGGTGATGGAAGAAGCCACATGCACACTTGTGCACACCCACACAGACAGGCACACACCCACACACACACCCACACACACACATCAATCAATCAATCAATCAATCAATCGAGAAAGAAAAGGAAAAAGACAGGACAGGAAAGGAAAACGAAAGAAACCGTTCGCCTCTCTCCACGCATCCCAGCATTAGGACACTTTTGAAGACACATCACTACTGCCCACAGACTGTGGCAAGTCCAAAGTGAAGAACCACGGGAGAAGGAAAAATACATTTTCTGTTATTGGAGCATTTCTTTGAGGACCCAGTTAACTCAGAGGATGAGACAAATCCCAGCTGACTGATTTAACAGATTCCACCAGAGCTGACTGCTGTCCTGCAAGAAGCACAGACAGACAGACAGACAGAGCTGCCAGGAGCAGCCACCAGCAAATAGAATGCACTCAGAACTTGCCTTTCTGCTGGGCATGAGTGATCGTTAATCCAAGTGCAATAAAATAAGAACGGCGCACAAACAATGCTCAGTGTCTTAAAAAATGAAACCATTAGTGTAACGGCATCTGCTGCTCACCCTTGCCCTGAAACAGGTGACAAATGCCTTCCCCAGGGCCAATTAGGATCTTCTACTACTTGGACAAGAAATGCCACTTATTATTAGGTGACACCATGATGCTAAAAAGACACTTAGAAATAAAACCACAGCCCAATCATTTGGCCGAGTAAGCCTCCCTGGCATTGGCAGCTCATATATTTGGGGAAAATCCTTTTTTTTTTAAACAACGGCTGTGTCTCCATTTTCTATTTATTATCCCGTGTGTGTGTGTGTGTGTGTGTGTGTGTTGGATTTTCCAAGTGCTGAGGTTTCAGAATTCCAATTAGGGTAGAGATATCCATGGGACCGCATGGTTGTTGGGTCCCCAATGGGTGAGGACAGATGACTTGATTGTCCTTGGGAGACCTTCAAATCGGGAGCTCATTGGATGATTCTTTGCATGTGAATATGTGTTCTTGTGTGTGTGTGTGTGTGTGTGTGTGTGTGTGTGTGTGTGTGTACTTGCATGTGTGTGTAAGGGTCAGCCTTGGGTGCCGTTCCTCCGGCAATATTCAGCCTGCTTCTTTTTTGAGGCAGTTTTCTGTTGGTCTGGGGTTTGCCAACTAGGCTGCTAGCATGCCAGTCCCAGGCACCCCCTGACTCCACCTCCCAGCCTAGGGGGGCAAGCATCCACCACTAAACCCAGCTTTCAGCTTTTTTTTTTTTTTTTTAACTTATTGATTCTTTGTGGGTTTCACATCATGCATCCCGATCTCATCCATCTCCCCATCCCCCCTGCATCTGCCCTTGCAACCTCCCCCCACAACAAAACAAAATTTAAAAGAAAAGCCAAAACCCAAATCAAACAGAAAAGGAGAAGACTGTCGTCGTCGTGGAAGCTGCGGTGTGTCACATGAGTCACACAGCTCACCTTGGTTTTTCCATCTTCCCTTGCAAGTGTTCCCTGTCCTGAGTCGTTGGTCTGGCTCCAGGCCTCTGGCTTCCACTACACCATCGGTAATGCGCGCTCACTGGGGCTCCTCTTGGATCTCCTGTTGTTGTCCTGTGTCATGGAGATCCTGCAGTTTTGGATCTGTAAGTCTGTCTCCTTCTCATGCTCTAACAGTCCACAGATGAGGTGGATGTTGGGTGGGCCAACTCATGGCCTGGTTCTGGGCCTCAGTGGAAGGTAGGCTGGTCAGCCTGCCAGCTTTCCGCCATCGTCACCACCCAGGCGAGCTCTCCAGCACTGGCCCCCTAGCTCAGCCAGTGCTGCCTACAGCGAGGAGCGGGTGTTCTCAGACCCTCAGGTCAGGCTCACTCACGCTCACACCACCAGGGCCAGTTCCACTGTCTTTCCCAGGCGAGGTGCAGGGCCCTCTCTCCTAATTGCTGTGGGGGGTATAAAGTGTGTGTGGGGGTCAGCTCTCCTGCTCTCACACCCTCAGGACTGGCTCACCTGCACCCCTGACAACAGGGTCAGCTCTAGCATGCTGCACCTGGTGAGGGGCAGGGCTAGTTCTCTCGCCTGCCGTAGGTAGCAAGGGATGGGTGTGAGGGTCTGTCCCTTGCCCGTGTAACCACATGGCAGATGGGTGCGGCAGGGCTCAGCCCTGCTGTTCTCATGTCCTCAGGGTCAGCTCACTCGCACCGCCGCCGCCAACAGGGTCAGCTCTAGTGTGCTCCCCAGGTGAGGTGCAAGCCTGTGGTGAGCACTGGGGCCATCTTTCCTGAGTGTGGTGGCCATCTCTCCTGATGCAGTATCCAGCAAGAGGCAGGGCCAGCTCTCCCAGGGTCGGTGAGGGGGTGCGGCTAGCTTAGCATGGCCCTCAGAATTCAACATGCATAGTTCCTATGATCTCTTGTGGTAACATGGGCCATGGACATCAGCACAGACCCTAGCTGTTGAAGGACCATGGACCCAGAGATGGTCCTAGGCAGCCTAGGTCTTGATGTCTCCATGTCCCCAGGTGGTAGCACAGATCAGTATAGTTTCTGCAGTGGTATGACCTTTGACCACCAATATGATCTCAGGTGGCTGACCAGACCTGGGCATCCACATAGCTCTCGGTGGTAACAGAAGCCACAGACATCAACCCAGACCCTGACTGTTGTAGGGCCACAGACCCAGACATGGCCCCGGCAGCAGCCCTGGCCCAGATGACACTGGCCCAGAGTGACAGTGCAGGCCATTCAGATCAGCTGATCTGGCAGCATCATGGCCCTTGGACACCCACATGACCACAGGTTGTGGTCTAGATCCCTGGCATCCATGAGGTCTTTGGTGGCAACATGGACCATGGACATCAATACAGATACCAGCTGTGGTAGAACCATGGACCCAGACATGGTCTTAGGAAGCAGCCCAGGCTTGGATGTCACCATGGCCCCCAGGCAGTGCAGGCCACCCAGATCACAGCATGGCCCTCAGGCATCAGCATGGCCCCAGGTGACAGCTCAGACCCCTGGCATTGGCATGGCCTTCCATGGTATCAGGACGTATGGACATCAGCTCAGACCTTGGCTCAAACCTGGCCCTCAGCATCAGCCCTGGCCCAGATGACACCATGGCCCCAGGTGACAGTGCTGGCCACCCAAATCAGCATGGCACCAATGGTGGCACAGTCCTTGGACACCAATATGGCCATAGGTTGAAGCCTAGACCCTGGGCATCTGTGTGGCCTTTGGTGGCAACATGGGCCACTGGACGTCAACACAGACCCTAGCCGTGGTAGGACCATGGACCCAGACATGGTCCTCCAGAGCAGCCCAGGCCCCAATGTCACCATGACCCAGGTGTCAGCCTAAGCCACTCAGATCAGCATGGCCCCTGTGGCATCATGGTCCTTGGACACCAACATGACTCCAGGTGGTGGCCCGGACTACAGGTCTCTGCACGGCCCTCAGTGGTGACAGGAGCTACAGACATCAACTTAGGATCCTTCAGCTTCTTCGGGGCCTCTAACCAAGACTTGGCTCTTGGCTATAGCCCAGGCTCGGATATCACCTTGGACTCGGAAGGCAGGCTATTCACGCCCAGCCTGTTCCTCAGCACTCACACCTCTTCAGTTCCACCTCTCTCCCCAGCCCACAAACTGCTCCACCTCTCTCTCTTCCACCTCCCCATCCTGTACTCCTTCACCCTAATGGTGCCAGACCACCCAGTGTCGGAGGCTCCTGGTTGGCACGGAGCTGCTGTCCTTTCGAGGGCCTGGGGCTAGAAACCCCAGGCAGTGCTTGGCTGAGTCCTGCTCGCCCCAGCCAAATAGCAAGGCACAGAGCTGTTCATTTTTGTTTTTTTTTTAACATGGGTTCTTTGGTCCTCATACTTGTGAACATAAGTCACAACTGAGTCATCTCCCTTGCCCCTAATCTTGCTTTTTAAAAAAGATTTATTTTGCCAGGTGGTGGTTTTGGCTCACGCCTTTAACCCCAGCACTCAGGAGGCAGAAGCCAGCAGATCTCTGTGAGTTCAAGGCCAGCTTGGGCTACAGAGCAAGTTCCAAGACAGACAGGGCTACACAGAGAAATCCTATCCTGAAAAACCAAAAACCAAAACAAAACCAAACAAACAAACAAAAATATATTTATTTTTTTAAGTATGTGCATGCACACGCGTGTGCGCGTGTGCGCGTGCGTGCGTGCATGCGTGCGTGTGTGCATGCATATGTGTGTGTGTGTGTGTGTTCACATGTGCAGATGTGTGCACATGTAGAGGTCCAGAGGTCAACCTCAGGTGTCGTTCCTCAGGAGCCATCCAACTTGTCTTTTCATGCAGGCTCTCTCACTGGCCTGGAATTCATTGGATCAGCTAGTCTGGTCAGAGTTTATCTCCTCAGAGCTGTGTGTCACCACGCCCTGCTTTGCTACTTGGACTTGGGAATTGTATTGGGGTCCTTATGCTTGCAGGACAGGTCACCGGAGACACCTCCCCAGCACTCATACCACCTCCTTACTGTGGGTTATAATAGCAGTTGTCATGGTCAGCGGCCATAGCCATGAGAAGTGCCACCCATTGGCCTTAGAGTTCATGTACACACACAGATCCTGGTTCAAGGTCTTACTGGGAAGCTTATATTTTGGTATAGATCATTCTGACTTTGGCCGGATGGCCTCATAAAGAGCGTGTCACTGTGTTAGAATGAGTGACAGCCAATAAGTTGGTCTGCAGTAGAATATGGAAACCCCAAACAACTCCAAAATTTACCAATTGCAGGTGCCTCCCCTAAAAGTTACCATGGCAACAGATGCCTGCTGAAGGATGCTGGTTCATGGCTCTGGGGTACTGTTTCACCATGCCCTAGTCCTTCATGGAGCTGTGCAAGCTTGGGGCTCAGAAGCTGTGTCCTTCTCCTGTCCATGGACTGTCCTTTAAAACAACTGCAATCTGGGGTGTCTGTGAAGTCACAGAGTCCTCAGTCCAGGTGGGAGTGGTGGTGATGTGCTGTGGAATAGTCCCTCTGCACACTGTGAATTATGTATTACTCTCATTGGTTAATAAAAAGCTGATAGGCCAGTAGCCAGACAGGAAGTATAGGCGGGACATCCAGACACAGAGGACTCTGGGAGGAAGAAGGGCAGAGTCAGGAGAGACACCAGTCGGCCACTGAGGGAGAAGGACATGTAGAAAATGAGGTAACAAGCCATGAGTCACGTGGCAGAGGGTAAATAAGAACTATGGGTTGATTTAAGTATGAGAGTTAGCTAGTAACAAGCCTGAGCTATTGGCTGAGCATTTGTAATTAATATAAGCCTCTGTGTGCTTATTTGAGAGTGGCTTCAGGACAGGAAAACTCCACCTACGACAATGCACACCTGTAATCCCAGCATATGGGTGGAGGCAGGATTGGGAGTTCAAAGTCATCCTTAGTTACACGGCAATTTTGAGACCAGTCTGGGTTACATTAAATCTCATCTTTTAAAACAAATTATAGGGGCTTGGGGAGCTGACCCAACTAGTGAAGTGCTTGCTGTACAAGCATGCATACCCAAGTCCAGATCTCCAGCATCCATGACAAAAACTGTAACCCTACTTCTGGTGAGGCAGAGAGGGGGATCCCCCGAGATTGCCAGCCAGCCAGCCTGGCTAAATTGGCTCGCTCCAGTTTTGGTGAGAGAGATCCTATCTCAAAAAAAAAAGTGGAAATTGATTAAGGAAAACATCTGATGTTGACCTCTGCCCCCACCCTGCCCACCCTCACACCCGCATCTCACACGAGTATGCACCCCCCACATATGCACCCACACATAAACATCCCCACACACAAATTTTAAAAATAAAGCAAAAAACAAAAAAATAGAGTCTTCTGTTCTGGTGACTTTGGGTGCCACTCAGGGCTCCTTTTAGTGCTGCAGTTCTCAACCTGTGGGTCTCGACCCCCACAGGGGTCACATCTTGCATATCATATATCTACATTACAATTCATAACAGTAGCAAAATTACAGCTATGAAGTAGCAACAAAACAATTTTATGGTTGGGGGTCAGCACAACATGAGGAACTGTGTTAAAGGGTCGCAGCATTAGGAAGGTTGAGAACCACTGTCTTAGTGGGACATATGTGAGTGGAGGATATGTCCTCCTCCAACCTCAGCGCCCATATTTGCATGTGTGTCTAACTGGGCTTGAGTTTCAGTTCCCCAGTGGTGTGCACCAATGTCTGGTGTGATGGGCACATGCCACCTTGGAACTGAGTCACCAGCCAACAGCTAGTGCCCTCTCAGCCAGGAATAATGGAGGGGCTCAAGGGCCATCATGCTGGTGGATGCTGGGTTCGGCCATCATCTCTGTGCCACGTGACTTCCACACGTCCTCCACAGGGGCACAGGGCCAGCCCAGCAGCTCCAGGCTATTTTGAGTTTCTCCAAAAACTTAGAATTTGAAATGAGAGTTTAAGGACCAAAAATATAAATCTGAAGTGCTAGGTGGGGGGCAGGTTTTTGGGGGGGGGACAAAACAAAAAAACAAACAACAATAACAACAGCAAAAAACCAGGCGTAGACTTTGGGCTCAGAATGCGTCTGGCTGTTATGAGTCAGGCTATTTTGTTTGGCTTCACAGCACCCCCCTAATCTTTATTATTCGGGCCTCAGATGTCTGCCAGCTCCATCAAACTCCTTTATGGCAGAGGAGGCACAGCCCGGCTCTCCCCACTAAGAAAGGGTTTCACATTTTCATTTTTCCATTTTCACATTCTCACTGTGTAGAAATTTGGGTCGTCTTTTGTGTTATGGAGGACTGACTGTGGTCTTTTGCTGTGATTATCCTTTGCTGTGATTATGTGGATGGCCAAAGGGGACCAGGAGGCGGAGCTCGTCTGGAAAGTGCAGGCCACTGAGAGTCTGCACCTGCCCTGCACAGCACATGGGGCCTGCCTGCCTGGGAATTGCTCTCCTGATTTTTAAAACAAAACATCTCCAACATTGCACCTGCTTTCCAGCCAGCAGTGATAACCTGCTCTGATGGAAGTCATGTGGGTTATTGCCTGGAAACTAGAAAGTAAAGAAAACCCATTAAAATGTTATTTTTATTTTTATTTTTGTGTGGGGTAACAGTTTTGACTTTTATCTCACACGGAAAATGAGCTGTAAATGAACTCCAGTCTCCTCTATTACAGTCTACAGGTCGACGCCTGTGTGCGTTAACGTTTTTATCTGATAGTTTTGTCTTCACAGACTTGTGGAATATATCTCAGTCTCCTTCCCTTCCTCTCTCCTCCCTCTCTCTTCCCTTCCTTCCTCTCTCCTCCCTCTCCTCCCTCTCTTCTCTGTCCCTCCTTCCTTCTCTCCTCCTTCATTCCCTTCTTCCTCTCATTAACACCGTCTCCGTACCCTTGATTGTCCACAAACTTGCTATGTAGCTGAGGATGGCCTCGAACTCCTATCTTTTGACTCCACTTGCCAGGTGCTGGGGTTATAAGCAGGCACCATCACACCTAGTTTATCCAGTGCTGGGGATCAAAGGCGGGCCTTCATATATACTAGGCAAGTACTCTATTGACTGAGCCGCATCCCAGCCCACTGCATCTACATCTTTTATGATATCAACATAGTGTTTTAAATTAATCAATCGTGCTATTTTCTACTATAAGAATAACGTGTCTGAGCTTGTGAATGGCTCAGTCGGTAGAGACCCTCACATGTGGGCCTGAAGACCCAAGTTTGTTCCCTGGGTCTCACAAGGTGACAGAAGAGAGCTGACTCTGTAGGGAGGACTCTCTTCTGCCCAAGGAGCATGACATATGGGGACACACACACACACACACACACACACACACACACACACACACACTCATTATATTTATGTGTGTGTCTGTCTTTATCACTGGTGTGCAGTTGCTTGCAGAGGCCAGAAGGGGGCACTGGGGTTGGGGCTGGAGTTCCAGATGGTCATGAGTCACCCAGTGTGGGTGCTGGAAACCTGTCTATGGTCCTCTGAAACAGTAGTTAGAAGTCTTAACTGCTGAGCCATCTCACCAGGCCCCTCCCAATATATATATATATATATGTATATAATATATATATATAACTTGTATTGATCCTTTGTGGATTCTGCATCATGCATTCTGACCCCACTTATCTCCATGTCTCCTCACATCTGCCCTCTGCCCTTGCAGCCTCCCCCTACCAATCAAAACCAAGTTTAAAAGAAAACCCCCAAACCATACAAAACAAAGAAACAAAGCAAAACAAAAACAAGTATAAAATTTTAAAAAGAAGAATTTATATTGATTTTTAAGGAAACTCAAAGATGCACAAAATCATAGAAAAAAAAAGTATCCTTCCAAGTTGAGACTCCCGGTGGAAATGTTCATCTCCTGGTTCGCTTCTCTCAATCTCATTTTTAAACATTTCATAAGTTAAGCGAGTGCCTACTCTGTGCCAAGCACTGTCCCTTTCCCCTTACCCATGCATCTGTCAATGCATTTATTTCTTGCTGAATTGGGATCTTCTGGGAAAATTAAAGTTGTCTCCTGCTCAGGGTTCATTCTGTGAGCCGTAGAATGCATTTATCGCGTTCTCTTTGGCTGTTTGCTTGTTCGTACCTGCTTAGGAGGGCCCCTTGCTTCCGGTTCCCAGTCTATCATCTGTACACGAATGCGTGTGTTCTTTTAATTGCTACCGGAAGCTGGGCATAAGGTGCATGTCTGCAATTCCAGCATGTGGATGGAGGCTAAGACAGGAGGATTGCCATGAGTTCAAAGCCAGTCTGGGGTAAAGTTCAAGGCTAACCTGTGCTACACAGTGAGTTCAAGGACAGCCTGGACTACAGTCTTACAAAAAAAAAAAAAAAAAAAAAAAAAAAAAAGCAGTTGGTGACTTTCCCACTGGTGGCTTGTCCATCACTTCGGCACTTGGAAAGTCAGGCGGCGGTGGGAAACCTCCAGGTCAGTAGCAGCCTGATTTCTCCAAGTCCATGACCCAGTGCATGGTGTCTTCAGCAACAGGTCTCACCATCAAGTTCTGTGTGCAACCAGGAGCAGTGACAACAGCCTGGGTCATTTTCTAAGGGGTCTCTGTGACCTTCTGTCCAACAACTCAACAAGAGGTACTTCACACCTGGCAACGATTTTTTTAATTTGGCAATTTAAGTAGGGGACCCGTGTGTGTGTGCGTGTGTGTGGTGTGTGTGTGTGTGCGCACACGCGCGTGTGTGCGCTCACACTGGATGCATATTTATGTATTTGTAGGAAGCTCATAAACAGGGGTCCATGTGGCGTTTTCAAACAGCTTGTGTTAGTTCTCCCTTCCCACCCCTCCTTTGTCTTACCTTCCCATCCCCTTCCTCATGTAAACCTCCACCCCCATTTTTTTCTTTTCAAGACAGGGTTTCTCTATGAAGCTTTGGAGCCTGTCCTGGAACTCGATTTGGAGACCAGGCTGTCTTCGAACTCACAGAAATCCTCCTGCTTCTGCCTCCTGAGTGCTGGGATTAAAGGCGTGCACCATCACCACCCGGCTCCCATTGCCCTTTTTAGCCATCTGTGAACCCTGTAAGCTGCAGTAATGACAGGCAGGGTAAGATACGCCTATGAGCGTGTCTTTTTCTTCTTCTTTTATTAGAAATAGATTCTTCTCTCACCTAACGTGTCCTGATTAAGGTTTTCTTCCCCCCAGTTCCTTCCCATCTCTTCTCCCATCTGGATGACTAGTTTATCTAAGACTAGGGAATCTCAGCTGAGAAAATTCCTCCCTAAGATTGATTTGTAGGCAATCCTATGAGGCATATACTTGATTGGTCCCTGAGTCCTTGATGTGGAAGGCCTCACTGTGGGTGGTGCCACCCCTGGGCTGGTGGTCCTGGGTGCTATAAGAAAGCAGGCTGAGTAAGCCATGAGGAATGAGCCAGTAAACATGAACTTCTGTCTCTAGGATCCTGCCCTGACTTCCTGGATGATGGACTACAAGCTGTAAGCTGAAAGAAACCCTTTCCTTCCCAAGTTGCATTTGTTTATGCGTGGTGTTTATCGCAGCATAGAAACCCTCGCTAAGACAGGGTGTAATAGTGCCTTGACTGTTACGGGGGTAACCAGCTGTTTTCCTGATTGGATTCAAGGTCTGCTCCACAGCAAGAAGCCTGTACCTGGTCCTGTAAATCTGGCCAGGACTGTGTTTGGGAGTGCACAGGTCCTGAACCTGCTAACATTATTTTACTAAACGGACTTTGTATCAAACTGCCTTCTAAATAAGTTCTCTGGACCTGCAGATTCCCCATCGAGAATGCTCTTTGCTTCAGTGATGGCAGTCAGTTAACACACACAGAGACTCACAGCTTCTCAAAGCACAGAGAGCATCTTTGGAGTTACTCAGCCATACATGGGGCATCTGTGTCACACTCCTCCCCCCCCAGGCTCAGGGAACATCATGAGAGAGAGGAGACAGAAAGATTCTAAGAAGCAGAGGTCGGGGAGGGTCAGAGCTAAACCTTGTCTCCTGAACATGAAGGGACCGTCGCAGTCACAGACACACAGTGACTGTGGTTCTCATCTGCACAAAGTCCAGCTAGTCAACAGTCCAGAACGGATCGGGGAGGGGCTCACAAGCCTCCACCCCTCGCTGAGAAGCTCTTGACAGTTGATGGCTGCTCTGGAAGGAGAGCTGGTTTTCTTTAGCAGAGTGACTGCTGGCTGGTGACCAGTGGGTGCCCCCCACCGACCTTTGTGTGTATGCACAGCACTGACTGGATTCAGTGGGTTAAAACAAAACATACGAAACACAAGAAGTTAGGAGGGAAATGTAGGGGGAGGACTTGGAGGGGAGTCGTATGTGAAATGGAGAGCAAACATGTATGAAATAAAAAATATATTAAAAGCTGTCATTTAAGGATGAATTGAAAAAAATAAAACTACTTAGTCAAAGGTATGACTCACGCAAACTCTAAATTCAAACAAACTCTTGTGGAATATTCTACAATCTCTTCTGTGAGCGTTAATAGGAGTAATAGGAGTATTGTGGAATATTTTAGAATTCTTCTGTGAGTATTAATAGGAGTATTGTTCCATAATAATTACCCTAAGACCATAGGTTGCTTTTTTTTTCTTTTTAAAGTTTTTAAGAGGGTTTCTCTGTGTAACTTTGGCGCCTTTCCTGGGACTCACTCTGTAGCCCAGGCTGGCCTCAAACTCACAGAGATCTGTCTACCTCTGCCTCTCGAGTACTGGGATTAAAGGCATGCGCCACCACCGCCTGGCTTAAAGTTTTATTTATTATATGTGTATGAATGCTCCATCTGCATGTATGCTTGCATGCCAGAAGAGGGCATCAGATCCCACTAGAGATGGCTGTGAGCCACCATGTAGTTGCTTGGTATTGCAGTCAGGTCTTCTGGAAGAGCAGCCAGTGCTCTTAACCACTGAGCCATCTCTCCAGCTGCTTTTTCTTAAAGTCTCAACAACTTACTGGTTTGATGTCAGTTTGCATTATTTATCTTCTAATCATTAATAAGTTCCATATTTTATATATTGGTGTGTTAGCTTTTCACTATTGACAAAGTACCTGAGATTGTCAACTTAAAGGAAGATTGCTCTGTGTGTGTGTGTGTGTGTGTGTGTGTGTGTGTGTGTGTGCATGTGCGGAAGCCAGAGATTGACATGTTTCTCTTTATTGCTCTCTACCTTATGTTTTGAGACTAAGTCCTTCTCTCATTACACCAAGAGCTTGATGTTTTGGGTAGGCTGGCCAGGGCTCTCCTGGATCCTCCAGTCTCTACATCTAAAGCGGGGGTGACAGACATGCCGTGACCGTGTGGGTCTGAACCGAGTCCTCATGCTTCCATGGCAAGCACTTTATCCCATCCCTATTTTTGATTCACAGTTTTGAAGTCACCATGGTCATGTGATTCCATGGCATTTGGAACTGTGCTGAGGCAGAGTGTGACAGAGGAGGCAGAGCGTAACAGTGGAGCGATGCTCACCTCAGGTTCCTGTATAAAAGCCCTACATCTGAATCTCACTGTTTGGTCTATTTTATTACATGCCGAGAAGCTGTCTTAGTTAGATTTTATTGTCAACTTGATACAATTACCTGGCAAGAGGGAACCTCAATTAGGAAGTTCCTTCATTAGATTAGCCTATGGCCATAAGAAATTGTCTTGAATGATGATTGATGTGGGATACTTGGTCCACTCTGGGCAGCACCATCCCTAGGCAGATGGACCTGGGCTGTGTAAGAAAGCTACCTGAGCATGAGCCAGGAAGCAAGCCAGGAAGCAGCATTCCTCCATGGTTCTGCTTCAGGGTCTGCTTTGAGTTCCTGCTCTCACTTCCCTGGATGATGGATTATGGCCTAGAAGTGAAAGCCAAATGAAGCCTTTCTCTCCCCATGTTGTTTTCTGTCAGGGTGTTTTATCACTGCAGCAGAAAAGTAACTAGCATAGAAGCCATGCTTGGAAATCCTGCCAGGGTTCTTCAGGGACAGTCATGAAAGACAAGATTCAAATGGCTGCCATCAGTGCTCATGAATCCACTCAGCCTCTGAGGAAGGCGATGCTTCCTCAGGCTGAGAGGAGGAAAGGCCATCAGCATGAACAAGGGAGCTAAGGCGTGGAATGTGGGCCTCTCTGGAGAAGATGGCCATGTTGGGGGTGAACAGCTAATAGCAGGTCAGATTCTGGGTCCAGGAGGCAGGCTGGAGTTGGCCATGTTGGTTCTTGCAGTGAGGGGCTGGGCCTCTGGCTGGGCCTGGCTGGGCTGCGGCATCCTTTCTGTGGGATGAATGCAGAATTTTTAATGCCTGCTGTGCCTGACCTGACGGAAAAAAACGATTTAGTTAAATGGGTTCCAGGTGAGTCCCTTGATTGTGACCATGAGGAATTATGCAAAAGAGGACACAGACTTGAAATCCTCTGTGGAGTGTGCCCTTGTGACTGCTCCATCTTCCTCGGTCCGATGCTTGCTGGGGCTTCCGACGCCATCCTCAGTGTCTGCCTCATTTGTTAGCCTGCGACCCCACGGTGAAGCCAGGATCCGGCTTGCTCATCACCACAGTTGGAAAATTAAATTTTATTTTCAACACATCTTTACCCTTCTTGCTGCTGATTTGCCTGGCTCCAAGCCAGTCTCTCTATAGCTTTGGTTTTAATATCTGGCCATAAACTTCTCGGTGTTACAGCTGCTAGAAGCTGGTCCTGGTGTCACATTGCTCAATGCAGTTAATTAAATTGAGAGCATGGGGCGTGAATGGAGGTTATAAAACTCATTGGCTGGAGAGAAAGGGTTGGATGCTCTTGACCGGCAGCTGTGCAAACATCCCGATTATTTATTTATTAACAATGGTGTCAATGAAGAGTGGAAGGAGCCTGTCTGGGACTGGTGGAGAGACCACACTGCTAAGATCCTTTTAAAAGTCCTTTTACACTTCTACCTTTAGATAGTTACCCAAGAAAATGAAGATGTTGGTCCATAAGAGATTTGCAGAGGAATTAGCATTGTGGTACTATCGATTTTTGCCTCCATTAGAGACAACCCAAGTGTCTGTCAACAGGGAAATGGGCAGGCAGAATGTGATACATCTTTGCAGCAGGCACCTCAGATTGTGGTACATCTATACAGTAGTGTCCTTGGACTGTGGTACATCCATACAGTGGGCACCTCAGATTGTGGTACGTCTATACAGTAGTGTCCTTGGACTGTGGTACATTCATACAGTGGGTTCCTCAGACTGTGGTGAGTCTATACTGAATGTCCTTGGACTGTGGTACATCCATACAGTGGACACCTCAGACTGTGGTAGTGTCTTTGGGCTATGGTACATCCATACAGTAGGCTCCTCTGATGTGTAATGTTCATGTCCTAGGGTTCTTAAATTATATACAACTCTATACAAAGGGTTCCCTGGACTATGATACAACTGTGTAATAGGATCCTGGGACTATAGAATGTCCATACAGCAAATGCCTCAAATTTGTGGTACCTCCATATAATTGAATCCTCTGCAACACAAAGGAATAGAGACACCTCCTTGCAGGAGGGTGGCATTTTATGAAGCTTAACAATCCACAAGGCAGATTTCTAGCCATAAGAACAGGAGCTGTGGTCTATGGTGGGTCAGAAATGTGCTGAGCAGGAACCCAGTGGAACTTGTAGGTAATGAGAACAGTTCTTTGGCTGGTGTGGTGTTGGCTGATAAATACATTGGTTAAAACTCACCTATGTATGCATTAAAAATCTAGACATTCTCTTATATTTATAATATTAAAAATGTTCCATAATACCAACTGGAAATCAGGGCTCCACCCTTCCTGTCTTTCAGGGCAGAGCTAAAGCCCAGAAACTCAGGCCAGAATCATAGTGCAGCCCATACCTGTGACCATCACCGCAGTCTCCCTTTGGGGAGTGGTACAGGTTGAATATGGAATGTCTCCCATGGGCTCATGTGTAGGATGATTGGTTTCTAGCCATGGAGCTATTCTGGAAGCTTCAGGAGGCTGGGCCTACTGAGGACACAGGTCAATGGAGGGACACATCCTTGAATGAATTGTCTTGTTCTGTCCTACTGTCTTCACTCTCTGCCTCCTGCTCACCATATGAGGAGTCATTTTGATCTACCACATGCCCTTATCACATCATCACACATCACCATGCACAGCCCCAGAAGTCACAGAACCAAGGCATCATGGACTGAAACCCTAAAGCCATGAGCCAAAGCAAATCCTTCTCCTCTCAACTTGTTTTCTCTATTTTTTGTCACAGAATGGAACAGTCTAACATGGGTGGCCGCCTCTTGACTCTGTGATGTTCACACACATCTGGATCTTTACTAGATGGAGAACATAATTGATGGGTTACAGTTATGGGGGTATTTATTAATAGTCAGTGAATGTGCCTTCTGTTGGAGGCTAAGAAAAAACCAGAACCCTATTATCTGGTGGCATCTAAAGGAACTTCTGTGGTCCCAGAGCCATTGAAACAATTATCTCCAGAGCAGATGTTGTGAGACTTGGGTCAAGCTGGGCTGAACTGTCTCATATCTTGGGGGTTATAACCCTGTGTTCACAATCTCTTCTGCTGTGTGAAGATGGTGGGGTAGGGGATGTGGCTCCCAGAGTACCATTCTTCAATGATGACACAGTCTCTCCTTTCTTGGAATAGTCTGTTCTACACCTGCAGATGTCTCATGTTGACTTGGTCCTTCCTAGGGACAACCAGTTGCATATGGCCGAACACTCCCTAGAATTGTGTCTGGCTCAGGATGACATTATGTGTTAAAGACAATCCCCAAATGTACTTGTTAATGGCATTTGAAAGTGGAAAGTAATTTGGTCAGGTGAAAGCTTGAGGATGGGGCCCTGTGAGAGTGTTAGTGGCTTGGAACCACATGAGTATTCTGGGATGGCTCCAGGTGGTACTTGGTTAAGTCTGCTGGAGGACATTCATTAGGGCTTGGAAATCACCATTGACTTATCACTCTTCCTAAGGAATTGGGTGACACTCACTGTTGTTTTTAACAAAATCTCAATTGTCTGATTTTGCCAATAAAGACTAGAGAACCAGATGCTGGGGTGAAAGCTTGCTAGCTCAGTGAGGCAGAGAAAGCACCCAGCTGTTCTTCCTCCTTTGCTGGTGTCCCAGAAAAAAAAGGCCTTTCCCCCACACCATCTTTAATAAAATCCCTCAATTCTACTTTCTGCATGTCTCTCTATCCATCCTCTTGACTCTCTCTCTCTTACTCTCTATGGCTTTTTCCTGTCAACTGGTTGTTTGCTCTGCCTCTTGACCTATGGTTGACTTTATTTAACCTTGTTCACAATATTTAAGCAGAAAGCTCTTGGATTAAAGGTGTATGCTAGGTCTGAGCCACACAACTAGAAACAGGTTTTGCAAATTTCAGGGTTCACAGTGTGATCAAATATCCTGCAACAACTCACAAACTCTAACTCCTCATCAGTGACACAAACCCAGAGAGCCTCACTGGAGGGGACAAGAGGAGGGAGGCATTAGGACACCTCATACAAGGCGTGGCACGTCGGGTGGAGCCACAAGGTCCTGGGAGGTCTCCTAGTCCATTTTCTGTGGCTATCACTAAATACCACAGACTGCGCTATTTATACAGAATGGAGGTTTATGCAGCTCATTGTTCTGGGGGCTAAGAGAATAGGAGTGGCATCTGACGAGGACCATCTTGTTATACCATGTGAGACAGGGTCTTCTTATAAAGCCACTAATATCATCAGAGGGGCCCCATCCTTATGACCCCATCTGACAAAATCATCTTTCACTTTCAAATGCTGTTAACATGGGAACTTGGAGAAGATCAACACATGAATGCTTTCTTTCTTTTGGTTTTTCTTTCTTGAATCAGTGTTTGACTATGTAGTCCAAGTTGGCCTTAAACCCACCATCCTCCTGCCTCAGACTCTGAAATGCTAGGATTAGAGATGTTTACCATCATACTTGACTCCATACAACCTGTGGACTGTTGGACTTTGTGTTCAATTCACAGTAGAGGGGACATTAAAGATGCAAGAATTCTAAAATGGCACCCTCTAGAGAAGGAGCAGACTACATGTGGCTACTGCTAAGAGCAACAGAGGTCGCCATGTGTCAAGGGCTTCCCATGTGTCCTGTGCTGGGAGCTTTTCAGCTCCACCTCCTTCAACACGCACAGGAGTCTTCAGGGAATTGTCACCATCGTTGCTGTTTATAGAGGATTGTGCTGGTTGGCTTTTGTCAACTTGAGGTCAACCTAGACATGCCTTGGAAGAGGAAATCGTAATTGAGACAATGCCTTCATAGGATTGGCCTGCAGGTGAGTCTGTGGGGGCATTGTCTTAATTGATGATCAATAGGGGGGGACACAGCTCACTGTGGGCAGTGCCATCCCTGGGCAGGTGGTTCTGGGTTGCATATGAGAGCAAGCTGAGCAAGCCAGTGAGTAGCACGCCTGCACACTCTCTGCTTCAGCTCCTGCCTCCAGGTTCCTGCCGTTTGAGCTCCTGCCTGACTTCCCTCAGTGGTGGACTGCAGCCTGGAAATGTAACACAAAATAAGCCCCTTCCTCCCTGTGTTGCCTTTGGTCATGGTGTTTATCACAGCAATAGAAACCCTAAGACAAGGAGGAAACAGACATGAAGGATATGTTCAAGGTCACATTGTAACAAAGGGTAATGCTGGAGCCCAAGTTCACACACATGTACACACACACACACACACACACACACACACACACACACACACACACACGCGTACATGCAGAGGCCAGAGGAAGATATTGACTGTCCTATTCTATCACTCTCCATTTTATTCCCTTGAGACAGGGTCTCACTGAACCTGGAGCTAGGCTGGCAGCCAGCAAGCCTCAGTGATCTTGCTGTCTCTGTTCCGCACAGCACTGGGGTCACAGTCACACGCACAGCTATGTCCAACTTTTTACCTGGATTTATCCGGATTCTGCTCCCCACACCTGCTCAGCAAGTGCTTTTAATCACTGAGCCATCTCCCCAGCCCCGCATACGCTACTTCCGTATTAAAATTACGTGTATTTATCTATATTTATCTATTGTGTGTCTGGAAAGGTGCACGTGTGCCGCAGTGTGCATGTAGAAGTTCAAGGACAGTTTGCAGGAGACCATTCTCTCTTCCACCATGTGGGGCCTGGGGATTTAGCTCAGGTGGGTAGGCTTGGCAGCAAGCTCCTTTACCTGCTGAGCCATCTCGCCGGCCCCACATGTTTCTTTGAAGCATCATGTCTGAGTGCTGGATGATGTGGCCGCTGGGGGAGAACAACTACGAGACCAGAGGGGACGAAGCCCCAGAAGACTCATAAATCGTAAAAAGACAAAAAAGCTCTTGATAAAACATTGTTTTCTAAGAACCTCGTTATTCACCAAAGACTGTGTCATAAAGAGACCGGCCACCTCTGTCTGGGGATATGCATAACAATCCACCATGCACAGAAAAAGACCTTACAAATGTCCCTTTGTTTGAATTTTATTTTCTCCTGTAAAATAAAATACGTATTTTTCAGAGTGTATTTTATTATGCAGATAATATATTCTCACGGCAGCTTAGGGGCTGCTTCATAAATAAATAAATACACATATATTTGGGATGCTTGTTTGAAAAAGAATGTTGTTCACATGGGTATGTGAGCCAAAGATCTTGGAGACCCTGAATTGCGGGGGATTTGGGTATGATGGCTTTGCCCTATTCAAAGTGACTATTTTAAAACCAGGAGCTAGTATGTGTGTGCAGAGGTTGGTCTAGTGATGTTGGCTGCCTCCCTTGTTTCTCAGTTCAAAACTTCCCAGTATCTTGCCTGGCTTTGACCTCACCTTGTACCCACAGTGGCCCAAGGAGAAGCTCCCTCCATGGGGTTCCTTTGGGGTGATGGGAGGGGCAGGGTGATTAGGAGTTTTAAATGTGGCCATGGGGGTGCAGCTGGAGCTGTGGTTCGGCAGACTAGTGTAGTGGCTACACCAAGAGGGGCAGTGGACACGGGAGCCCCCCCCAATGAAGAAGCTATTTGTAATGGCTGCCTGCTGGCAACGGGAGATTAATATTCTCCAATGGAGTGTCACTGTGTGTATCAACCACACTCCAGGGCAGCCCCGTGCCCAGGAGAAGTGAGACAACACAAAACAAACTCCATGGGCTTTGTGTGTGTGTGTGTGTGGGGGGGGATTTTTGTTTCAGTATTTTTTGTCTTACTGGTTTTAGCTTGTTTTGTGTTTTGTTTTTGTGGTTTTATGAAAGAGAGTACATAGAGTTGGTGGGTAGGGAGGTGGGAGGTTCTGCAAAGAGTTGAGGAGGGGGAAACATGATCAAAATATCTGAAAAATTAAATAAAAAGGGAAAATGATTATATATATATAAAACAATTAATTAACAAAGCTAGAAAAGGGCAGAGGACCAAGGTTCTGTTCCCAGCATCCACATGATGGCTCACTACCAACTACGACTCCATTTCAGAAGATCTGATGCCTTTCTCTGACCATAGAAATCTATAAAAATTATTTGAAGATGACCAGGATCAGTGCTGGATACAAATGTACACTCTCCCCTCCCTCCCTCCCTCTCTTCCTCCCTGGTCCTCTTCTCGGGTGCTGTGGATGGAATCCAGAACCCTCTATATGCTAGGCAAGCTCCATATCTCTGAGGAGTTAGATCCCTCAGCCCTTCCTTAGTTTTTAAAGATTTAATTATTTGTAGTTATGTATACATGTGTGAGTCAGGGGATACATGCATATCTTAGGTTATTATTACTGTAATGAAACATGACCAAAAGCAAGTTGGGGAGGAGAGGGTTTATTTGGCTCACCCTTCCACATCACAGTCCATCACTGAAGGAAGTCAGGGCAGGAACTCAAGCAGGGCAGGAACCTGGAGGCAGGAGCTGATGCAGAGGCCATGGCAGGTGCTGCTCACTGGCAGGAGCGTAGGCAGCTGCTCACACTGCATCTGTAGCCAGGAACAGAGAGAGATAGGTGCTGGTGCTCAGCTCCCTTTCTCCTTATGCAGCCCGGAAGCCTAGCCTCGGGGATGGTGCAGTTCATGTTGGGGGGGGGGGTCTTCCCACCTCTGTTAACCAGATCTAGATAATCCCTCCCTGTCGCGTCTGGAAGGGCTGTCTCTCCTTGACCCTGTCAAATTAACACTATGAATCACCACAAAATCTAAATACATGCCCCCTGATTACCTGGCTATTTACTCTCAAGTGTCTATCTAAAAAGAAGAGGAGTGGGAGGAGGAGGGAGAAAGGGAGGAGCAGGAGGGAGGAAGGGGAGGAGGGAGAGGAGGAAGGAGAGGGGAGGATGAGGAGGCTGCAGAGATGGCTTGGTGCCCGAGAGTGTTTGCTGTTCTTGAGTGGACCCACATTCAGTTCCCACCAGCACCCGAGATGGGCCGTTCACAGCCGCCTGCAACTCTAGCTCCAGGGGAATCCAATTCTGACCTCGATGGGTGTTCCAGTTTTAAACTAAATTTTAAGACAAATAAACAAATGAAAAGGAAACAAAACAAAAACTGAAGGTCGCGTCTATAAAACCGTGTATGACACATAAGAGTATCACAGTCAGTTAAATCATTACAACCCCAAACTGGAAACCCTCAAATATTCACCGGTAATAGAAAGGATGGGCACATTCTATGAGATGCACAACATAAAATATGAACAGTGGTGAAAATGAATGAGCTATGGTTGTGTGTGAGACAAGTGACTGTCACAGGCAGGACACCCAGGGCATGAGTATTCATCTGTCAAGTACAGAAGCAGTCAGAAGACTGGCGGTGTATGGGAGAGGAATCCTCCCAGCACTGAGAGGCAGCGCACATCTTGATTGGTGGATGGACACCTCTGAACTACACACTAAAGAGGAGTTTGGTGTGCTCTATATGAGGTGCACACAGCAATCAAAACGGCACTTAAAAATAAGTAATGGAGAGGTGGCTCAGTGGTTAAGGGCATGTGCTGCTCTTGCAGAGGACCCGAGTTTGGTTCCTGGAAAAACAAAACAAAACAAAACCCCCCAAAAAAACAAAACTCATGTTGAGCAGCTGGCAACTGCCTATAACTCCAGCTCCTAGAGATCTGATGGCCTCTTCTGTCCTCCATAGGCACCCAGGTGCATACACACTCCTGCCCAACGCATTCACACACAGTTGAATAAATAATACAAATGACTATCACCAATCCAAAATTAAAATGACAATTCAGTTGATATACAAAGTGTTGTGTTAGTTTTCTGTTACTATAATCAAATGCCAGAAGTAATCAGCTTAAAAGAAGGAAAAGGATTATTTTGGTTCACGGTTTCAAAGGGCTCAGTCCATGGTTGGCTGGTCTTGTTACTTTGGGATTGTTGTAGTGAGCAGGTGTGGGAGGGGGTGTTAGGGGGTGTTAGGGGGAGTGGGGGGTGGAGGGAGTGGGGGGTTATGGTGTAGTTGCCCACATCATGATGGCCAGGAAGGAAAGAGAGAGACAGAGAGGGAGAGAGATGGAAAAAGTTGGAGGGAGGTGGAGAGGCACACAGAAAGAAATATAGAGAGAGAGACAGAGAGGGAGACAGGGGAGGATGGTGTGCCCTTTATGAGCATGCCCCCGATGACACAATTTCCTTCCACCTGGGTCCACTTCGGAAGCTTCCAATAGCACCCGAGACTGGAGACTGACCCTTTGAAACAGGACCCTCTGAGGGTCTAACCTACAGCAACTAACTGCTCCATAATTCACTGTGGCAACCAACATCTTTTGGTTGTTTGGAGAAACCGAAGTCCCTTTCTCTGAGCTGTTCTTACCCTTACATCAACCCCTGAAGCAGAATTATCTGTCTTGCGGAAAACATTCGTGGAGGCGGTGGCTCCCGACCGGATTCCAAACCGCTAAGAGCTGTAAAGGCATCCCAATCCCAGGCTGCAGGGGAAGACTGCGGAGCATCAGTATTCCAAAGCCAAATTGTCCTTTCCTTAAGCTTCATTGAACAAGATGTGTTTGGGAGATTGGATATATGTAGATTTATTTCCTTTCTAAAAACAGCTCCCTGTGCTTGAGGGCTGCTGAGAGTATCTTCCGGGGACGCAGGCTGACATTACCTTTCAGTAAAGCCAGAGGCAGCGGCTGCCAGGTCCTCAGCTGTCTGTAGAGCCAGGGGCTGCTGACTCCTCTGATGGCTTCCCACCGAGGCCTGCAGGGGGTTGGGGCAGGCTCCTGTTCTGTTAGCAAAACAGCGGCTGTGGTGTGAGTGGCTGCATGGTCAGCACCAAATCTGGGGCTCACGGGAGAGATGTTCAGAAAGGACCCGGGTTGCCTGAACGGCAGGCGGGAGTCAAAGTCCGTGTCTCGATTTTCCGCTCATTGCTGGCAAGCAGCATGGAGCTGTGGCCCGGTGGAGCATCCCAGCTGGGTGCTACCGTTGCCCCTCACCATCCTTCATATTCTTCCTTTTTCTTTCCTTTTCCTTTTTCTCTCTTTTTTGAGACAGGGTCTCACTCTTTAGTCCAGGTTGGAACTCACTATGTAGACTAGGCTGGTCTTGAACTCACAGAGATCCACCTGTCTCTAGGTGCTGGGAATAAAGACATGCACCATCATGCTCAATCCATGCCTCCTTTATATATATGTATTTTATTAATTATTTGATAATTTTATTCATGCATATGATGTGTTTTAAGCATATTTGCCTCCTTTTTAAAATTTACGTGCGCGCGCGTGTGTGTGTGTGTGTGTGTGTGTGTGTGTATTGTGTGTTTGTACATGTGGAGGTCAGAGGACAACCTCTGTGCCATCCCTTAGGTACCACCTAGCTCCTCCTCCTCCTCTTTTCTTTTTGAGATAGGGTCTCTCAGTGGCTTGGAACTCACCAAGTAGTCTAGGCTGGCCACCCTAGAATCCACCTGTATCTACCTTGCTGGGATTACAGGCATGTGTGCATTTTTTTAAAACATGGCTTCTGGGGACTTGAACTTGGGTCCTCACACTTGTTTTCGGACAGAGCCATCTCCCTAGCACACCCCTACTGTTTCTTCTTGTCTCTCTACCCCAAAGGACCTTTAATGCCTGCTTTGGGGGGTGATGGGGTGACAGGGGGTGTCGTCATCTCGGGGGACCACTCTTCCCTGAATTTCTGGTCCCTTGGTTTCTCCCGGCCCCTGAGCTCTCAACCACACAGGATGGCATTTGTGCAAAGATCCGCCTCCACACTCCTGCCTCCTGGACTACAGAGGTGCTCCTGGGTGAACTGGAGCCTTTGTTCATAATTCCTCACTCTGGTAAAACCGTCACTTTTTTTTTTTTTAAACACCTGTTCTAAAATTCATTTGTGCTCTGGAACTTTTAGTCCCTGCTCATAACAAGCAGGACTGGGGAGAAGCAAAAAGGATGTGGGTCCTTTCAGCCTACCAATAAACAGGGGAAAATCCTGAATATTTATGAAAGACCCGAGTGTTTATTCCCAAGCCACAAGTTCCAGACCTCCATTGCCCCCATGAATTCCCAGAGGCCCAAGAGCCAGCTTTTCTCTGTTTCTCCTCAAAGGCCACATTGGCTCCTTCATGTTTATGGCATCATTCCCAGACACTTCTTAATTTCAGTACTGGATACAGAAACTAGGGACTCTCATATCCAAGGCAAGTGCTCTGCTACTGAGACACACCCCAGCCCCTCACTGGGGGATTCTAGGCAGGTGCTCTACCACTGAGCCACACCCCAGCCCCTCACTGGGGGATTCTAGGCAGGTGCTCTACCACTGAGCCACACCCCAGCCCCTCACTGGGGGATCTCCCACTGAACTATACCATTAGCTCTCTTTTTACTACTTGTTTTGAGATAGTGTTTCGTTAAGTTATCCAGCTGGCCTTGAATTCACTGTGCAACCCAAGCAAGCTTTGTACTTGCAGTCCTCCTGCCTCAAACTTTGACGTAGCTTGCACCAGCAGGCCAGAGAGAGGACAAATCTGGCTGAATTGAAAGGTTCCTGGCCTGTGGAAGAGCGGAGAAATTGGGCAGAGCACACATGAACAAGGAGTGGGTGTGCACACATGTCTCTCCATTCCTGGTTGTGGATGTGACCTGAGGAGCTGTTGGAAGCCTCTGCCTTGACTTCCCCAAGATGATGGCTGTGACCCAGAATTCCCAGCTGAAACAAACTCCTTTCTCCCCTAAGTTGCTTATTATCAAGGGCTTCTATCCCAGGGACAGAAGTGGAACCAGGGCTCAAGGCAAGCACTGAGCCATGGCCCCAGGCACTGAAGCATTTTCTTGATGGTTGGTTTATATCGGTGACTCCAACAGCCCCTACATGATTATTGGTATCTGTTGTCTTTTGTCACTCAGTTTGAGACTTTCTTGGCTCTTGGTGCCATACACAGTATTCAGGTGAAAGCTGGACTCTGGAGTCTGGTGTTTAAGCCTTGTCTTGCTGCCTTCTTTCATGTTCACTTGGAAGCTTGATGCCTTGCTAGTACCGGGTGCTGCTGCAGACTCTAGGCTCCCACATGCTCTCTCTTGCCACTTGGTTATTCTTCATCACAGCTGAACTGGGGAGACTTTCAGGTGCACTCATAAACACCTACTCATAGCATAGTTAGGGTGAGGGGGGTGCTTCACTGCTGCTCCCTAAATTGCTTCTTCTGATGCTGGGGTCTTGGGAATCGATGGCCTTGCCCTTGATGGCTTCTGTCACAAGTGTCAGCTCCACTCGGCCTCCTCCGGGCATCAGTGCCTCTCCCAGGAGACTGCAGGAGCTTTGCTATCTCTGGGTGGAGTCTAGAAGTCCCAGCCCCGTGTGTGCGGAGGCCAGAGGCAAACGTTCAGTGTCGTCATCCTCGGTCACACTTCATGTTATTTTTGGAGACGGTCTCCAGTGAGCCCCAGAGATCCTCCTGTCTCTGCCTTTCTGGGGTTGGAATTACAGTTCACACCACCGTGTCTACATGGGGTGTGGGGATCAAAGTCAGCTTCTTACATGTGTACCCCAAGCACGTTACCCACTGAGCCATTTCCCGGTGCTAGATATGAGTTTCTTTTTACTAAAATATTTGAGTCTGGATCTGAGTCAAGCCCATAATGTAGTGATTTGCTTAATGACTGCAGAATATTGTCTTATCTGAAGAGAAGCAGGGCGTTTTTAAGACCACAGAGCCCAGAATTAACAGCTTGGAATTTTCACCATGCTGGCTGTTAATTGACTTCAACCATTAAAAAGGGAGAGAAGTTTTTGGCAAACCCTGAGCCTTTCATACAAGCAGGGACACAAGCATGTTCAAATCATTCTGAAATAAGCGTGCAGTGAGCCAATGATATTAGAAGAAATAGACTTTTCCAACAGCGGATCTGCAAAAGGTTCTGTGGCTCCCAGAGAGACTGAAAGTCGTTCCACCCTGTGACAAAATCAAATCTCGGAAACACAAGTGTGAATTCAATAGATATCAGAAGTCTGTGACTACCCACCACTTGCATTTTGATTGTTTTGGAAAGTGTCTGAAGAGTTGGTTGGTAGGCAGTTAGACAGGCATTAGCAGGCCATTGAGGATAGACCCCTCCCTCATAGCCAGCTTTGGACCCTCATTTATTTGTCCACAGGAAGGCTTATTCATCTGAAGATATACTAAAGGGATGGGAGGAATAATTATCCCTGCAATGAGATAATGTATTTCTTGGGGGCAGTTGCTTATAGAGCATCTCTGAGATCCAACTAAAAAACCCAACTTTACCTTTATTTCTCTCTCTTCTTCACATACCAGCCCAAACCCTAAGCATGTGTGCCTTGCCCGGACACTGCAGGATTCCTGCTTTCTCTGAATGACACCCGCCTTCTATAGCTGCTTGTCAGTCAACCTCACTGCTGACTCTACCCCAAAAGGGATGACTCTCTTTCTTTTATTTTCTCTGTCTCCTTCCTCCTGGCAGATAGCAAGATCTATAACTTGCCTGTCCTGTTATTTTAATCTCAAGTGCTAATAAAATGCCCATTAAGTTCCCTTCTATTGGTCTTTAAAAGTCTTTAATCAACAAGACAAATACCTCATAAATGGGAATCCTGATTCCCCCACTAATATGTCCAACCAGCACAGAATTATCTCTTATTGTACCCTCTTCTTGGTGATGTCAGAGTCCCTTGCCTATGGTAGGGACCAGGGTGATGAGGGTCTCATGGTCAATGCCATGGTTGATGCTGTGAAAATGGATATCCTCTGCTCTCCCCTTACCCCCGATGTTCTGTAAAATGAGCAAGGCTGGGTTGAGATCTGGCTCCTCATTCAGCTGGAAGCCTCAGTGGAAATTTCCTTTCTCCTGACTAATTACCATCTGACCAGACAATGGAGATTTCCTTTTCCTGTAACCAATGGTTGCATTTTAAAATGCCTTCCTCAAACTTTTCAATAATAACAATAGCAAGGCATTGAATCACATATGGACTTAACTGAGGCATTTCCTCTCAAGATAGCCGTAGAGTGTGTTGGGTTTGTGGGGTGGGGAGTATTTTCCTATCCCCATGTTGTGTAGCTATTTCCTTTAGGATTGCAAACGCCAAATTCCCTTGTGGAGGGAAGGACGAAGGAAGCTCAATAAACACATGAGAAACTTAAAGACTCACAAGGTCCTTTTCCAAGATCCCATCAGCAGCAAAAACTTCTGAGGGACATGACATCCTTCAGTGCTGTAGCTGCCTGCAAGTTGCTCAGGGAAGACTCTGACCAGGCTTTTGTGAGTCTTTATCTGTGCTACGGTGGGACTTTTTGGTGATGCAGCAGCCTGTAGGTGACTGTGATAAATCCACTGGCTCTCTAATGTAGACTCAGAATTATTTTATTTGTCGGAGTCTGTCATCATCCTTCTATGTTGTGTGGCTGTTTCATCTGAATTGAAACCATACCTCCTAAAGGGAGGTTCCTTAAGACTCAGAAGGCAAGTAAAACTTTCAAGAGTAAAACTCACAACTCTAAGGAAGTTCCTGAAATTTACAAGACCCATAAGGCCTTGCCCCAAGGTTATGTAAGCAATAAAGATTGGTGGAGAGTGAACTCTCTGGCCTCTGAGCTACATGAGAGTCTTGGAGGGAGCTCCAGAGATAGAGTTTTCATGAGTTGTCTCCCATGCACCTGTAACACATCCTCAGTCATGCTCCTGTAAGCAACTCCATAAACTAACTTGCTCACTTAGGTGGAGTTGTTTCCTTTTGTATGGCATCAGTGTCTTATCTGGAGTGAGTAGATATTTATTCACAACTCCCCTGGAAAGTTCACATAGAGTCTTCATTTGTCTACTGAGATGCTGTCCAGGCTCTGAGCTTCTGGGAGCACATTTAGTGTACTACAGGGTGAATTGCTGTAGATTCCAGGGAATCCTAAAGAAGAGCCACAGTCCCTTGAAAGGCAGCACAGAACAAGGTTTGGGACTCAGGAATCAGGCTCTGTTGCCATCTCCCAATTATGGAGCTTGTGCCTGGAATTTCCCTGTGCTGCTGGCTGCCCTAGGCCCAATGGCTTCATCCCTTTCCTGGTAAGCTTCAGCCATCAACTTGACACAGCTCAGAGTCATCTGAGAAAGTCTCTGTTGGGGGATTGCTTCTTGGGGCATTTCCCTCCCCAATACTAATTGATGCAGGCATGCCAGTCCACTGTGGGTGGTACCATCCCCAACATGGGAGATCTTGGGTTGTATAAAGAATCCAGCTGAGTCAGTGGGAACAAGCCAGTAAACAGTGTTTTCTCCATGCTCTCAGCTTCAAGTCCTGCTTGAGTCCCCTCTGGCCTCCCTCAATGATGCACCATGATTTGGAAGCATAAGATGAAGTAAACACATTCCTCCCCAAGTTGTTTTTGACCATGGTCTTTATCACAGCAGCAGAAAGCCAACTAGAACACCTTCTATATGTTTAATCTATGGAATGAGCTCCTTGCTGTGTTCATCTCTCAGGGGCCTGCTGGGAAATGTATAGAACAATGAGCAGAGACAACACAGTAAGTACACTGAGGCTCATGGTCTATGCTCAGTAAAGAGAAGGGTGGTTCTAGAGGAGATGCTGAGTTGAAGTGTCCTTCAAGCAAGAGCTACGTTGACTCCAGTAGTCAGACAAGTACACAGTGCAGGGGGCAGGGGTCCAAAGCAAGAGAGGTGTCTGTCCTTCCTAGGGATACCAGGGCCTGTCCCTTAAAGTACCTTGTGAAGAGATGAATAAGATGGAAGGATTGCTTTTGGCTCACAGTCTGAGCATACACAGTCCATCATGGTGGTGAAGTCATGGTAGCAGAATTGTTAGGCTGCTGGTCACATGACAACCACAGCCAGGAAGCAGAGAGATGGGGGTGGTGGGGCTCAGCTCGCTTTCTCCTTCTTACACAGATGGGAACCCCAGTCTCTGGGATTGTGCTGACCACAGTCAGGGTGTATCTTCCCACTTCAATTAATAAACCCAATCTATGATCCCCTGGAGGTGTGCTTGGAGGCTTGTCTCCTAGGCAATTCTAGGTCCCGTCAAGTTGACAATCAATATTAACCACTAAAGGGCAGGAAGTGGGATGGGGGCGCGAGATGTTGTGCTACAGGGAAATGGGCCCAAGGTCAGCTGATTAGACTAAGAGATACAGTATTTCCTTGTGTTTCTGAATGAGGTTGGTGATGTAGAATATTATTATTATTATTATTGATTTTTCAAGACAGGGTTTCTCTATGTAGTTTTGGTGCCTTTTCTGGAACTCACTCTGTAGACCAGGCTGGCCTCAAACTCACAGAGATCCGCCTGCCTCTGCCTCCCGGGTGCTGGATTAAAGAAGTGCGCCACCACCGCCTGGCCGTAGAATATTATTTTAACTAGGCAAAGATGTGTTACATTTGTTCATACTGCATTTGTTAACTATGTAAAGATATTTGCAATTGAATTAAATAATTAAATAAAATTAATCTGTGCTCAGAGAGGCGGGCTCAGTAACTGGTTGACAGGAAGTAGCAGGGAGGGCTTAGCATGTTGTTTTGTGAGGGGGGGGTCAGTGTGAAAGGGAGAGGTCTCCAGGGGATACCAGCAAAGGCAGAAAGTTAGCCAGCTGCTGCTCTAACTCTCTGAGGCTGTAGGCTTTCACTCTAGCCTTTAAATCTCAAGTTTTATTAGAAGAATAGAGATTTAGTTAGAACTAGCGGTAGTGGCAGCTACAAAGCCATTGTCTGGGGGAACAGAATTTCCCCCGGCCGTGGCCTCAGCAGCTGGGCACTAGTAGTTTAAAGTGCAGCCACCATGGCAAAGGTAACACAGCAGCTGGAGTTTGAAAAGTCTCAAAGACCTTAGTTCTTTTTTGAAGTTTGAGTAGAACTTCTTTGGATGAGAGGTGCCTGGAAGAAAAATGGGTTCTATGAGTATAGGATGTGATACTGGTCCCTTGTCTTGCCTCTCTCCATTCCCTGCTTGGGAGGCCCCGTATTGAGGAGGGGAGGGCACAGGTCTCCTGCCCATGTGATCCTTCACTCTATTTTGCACAGTAGCTGCCATGTTCCAACTGTTGGAGACAGTGAAAAACATGAGAATTTTATTTTGCTATTACTAGTAGTTGAAATGTAGGTGGATGATGCTGGGGAGAGGGTGAGGAGGAGCAGGGATGAAGGGTTCTTACTGCTTATTCTTGGCAATGATTTAGAGAGGAAAAGGAAGAGTTGAATGGTCAGAAGCTTGGATTTCTATCCTCCTATGATCCCTCCTCCTGCAGCTGGAAACTGGCTACCTTTTCTGACCATGTTCCATTTTGGGGTCACTTGATGGACCTTTCAAGATAAACCAATGATTGGGCTGTATCCCCAGAGGTTCTGACTCAGTTGCATTATGCAGTAATTTCCTTTGTGTTGAAGCATTCCATCCAGGAAGTAAGCAACTCACAAGTGTCAGGAAGTCCCTGAAACATACTAGATTCATAAGACTCCTCCCTTCCCAAGGTTATGTAAGTGGTAATGACTGCTGAGGAGAGATGACTCTTCAATGTGTTGAATTGCCTGCAAGTTGTGCAGAGAGTTCCATAGCTGCAGCTTTTGTGGCCTGGGCTCTGGAATTCTTAATTGCTCCTTGATAGTGTTAAAAAGGCTGAGAGCTGAGAACTGCGTCCTGAGGCCTGTGGATCACAGAGGTACAGCTGTGATGGTTTCATTTTCCCCCTTCCTTCAGAGCTGTGATCCTACCTTGAACCCAGGAGCTATTAGATGCCTCAGGATGTGGGCATGCTTGAGTGATCCGGGCCACCCACTTCATCCCAAGCACAGTCCAAATTGTTCACAGGCAGGTCTTCCTCTTCAAGGCATCAGTGATGGCTTTCAGAAGGTACAGATGGGGGTTGGGGTGGGCTTGTGGCATCTGGAAATTACTGGTCCATTCAGAGTGACTCAAGGTGCAGGCTCCAGCTGCCACCTACACCGTGGGCAGGGAGCTCTCTGTGAGATTGCAACCCCTGTCTTCCAACTGAGAGGGAGTCACACATGGGAGTTCCTGGAAGAAAGCTGTGTCTGCAAAGGTGGATTGATCAGAACATGGAGAAATTGGACTGCTGTAAGTCCAGAACCAAACTATCTTGGGGCATCTTTAGCCTCTCCTTAATAGCCATCTATTTCCCTAGGTCCATCCTTTCGACTGTGTGAACAAGGCCTTAGTTTTCCACCAACCAAAGGGCTAAGGATGCTGTCAGACGGCACCTAAAGCCTCTAGCAGAGTTTCCCCTGCTTCCCTGTAACCTGCCTACCCATGGATCCACCAAGATATGTGAAAAGTGTTTTACTTTATGGCTTTCTTCACTCAGATACTGCCGGAAGTTCATGAACTTGCTCCCTAATTGGAACACGCATTTGGGGAGTCCTAAACCTACGTTCTCAGGTCACAACCACTCATTTTTGATTCCAGAAGGAACTTTTTATCCCTTGAGCTGTTTCCTTCATCAACAGAGGACATACTGCCCTCAACAGCAGAGAAAAAGGGAGAGAGAGACAGAGAGTGTGTCTGTTTAGGACTACATGCGGGTTAATTTCCAAGGTTAGCATTCACAGTCTTAGACTGTATGACTGCTCCTGAGGTCCAGGGTCATTTCATGAACACGTTAAAAAGAGGCTGGGAGGGCTCAGTGAGTGACATTTTCGTCATACCAAGCCTGACCTAAGTTCAGAGTCCCAGAACCCATAGAAAAGCCGGGTACTGCAGTGTAATATCTACAATCCCAGGCTCCTACAGGAAATGGGAGACTGAGAGGGAGAGTGGGCCCCTGTGCACACTGTGACCACGGAACTCTGTCTCCAAAGAGGTGGAAAGGGAAGGTCCTCCTCTGACCTCCACATGCATGCTCTGGCAAACCTGTGCACCCCTACCCCCCATCCCCGAGACAATGGATCCATCAATAAAGTGCTTGCCTTACAAGGACCCGGGTTCGATTCTAAGACCCTGTTCAAAAAGCAGGGCGTGTTGGTGTGTACTTGTGACCCGGGCACTGGGAAGGCAGATCAGGCTCACTGGCCAGCTGGCCTGTCCACTAAGGTTGTTCCAGGCCAGTGAGAGACCCTGTCACAACTCAAGGTGGACAGCGCCTGAAGAAGTACACCTGAGGCTGTCCTTGGGATTCTACAAGCGCACACGCACACACCTGTACATTTTGCACTTGAATACACACACACAAACAGAAACTAAAAATTTAAAAAGTCACAAACGCTTAAGGAACAAAATATTTTTTTTTTATTAAAAATTGTACCCATAGCACCGCTCTGTCTTCCTATAAGTTGAGGGGGAGGGTTCATTTTATCTTTAATGGGATCTGGTTTTCTGTGCCATTTCAGAAGGTTTCATAGGGAAAGCTTCGGGATTCTCCTAAGCTAGCCGGTGAAGCAGGGGGTTCCCCTGGGAACCCCACACTGAGATTCCTGGCCTCTCAGACTGGTCCCATGCTGTTAGTCTGTGGACTGGGGGCTCAGCAGGTGAGCAGCCAAGCCCTGAGCCAGGAATCTTGGAATAATGAAAACCCATGCTAAGAACCGCTATGCAAACACACCGTGCTCAGGATGATCCAGACCAGGTTCAAACACCACATCCACAGAACTTTCCAGAACACACATCATCCATGTGGGCTGTGGTTCCGCCTTCTCCCAGGGATCCAGAGGGACACCCCCCACACCACTGCAAATTTTCCCGCTGGAGTCAGGGAGATGCTGAGGAAGGCCAGCAGAAGGCTGGGAGAGGTCAGCCCAGATGCCGACATCCTCTCTGAATGTCTGTGCTCTGCAAAGCCACCCACAAGGCTCAGCAGACACACCGGGAGGAAAGGCTGTATGGGCTGAACGGTCTCCAGAGTCACTGAGGCCGCGGTGGGTAGACGTGGCTGCCACTCATCATTAGACACCCCTGGAGGTGACGTTTTCAAATGACAGAAGCCAGAGGGCATCTGTATCATCCTGCCTGTTTAGGTCTTTTCTCAGAACCCAGACTTGGATCCAATGTCCATTTTGCAGCTGTGATGTGTCCATCCCTTTCCTACAGTGAGAGTTTAGGAAGGACATAATGCCCCGCGGCTCTGGGAGGCTGAAATCTAACTAAAAACCCCAACCCCTGCATTTGGTGCAGGGCACTTGAACGGGACAGAGCCCCTAAGTCAGTGGTTCTCAACCTTTCTAATGCTGTGACCCTTGAATACAGTTCCTCATGTTGTGGTGGCCAGCAACCATAATATCATTTCCATTGTTTCATAGCTGCAGTTTTCGCTACTGCTATGAATTGTAGTATAAATATCTGGTATGCAGGAGATGTGGTGAAAGGGTCAGGACCCTCAGGTGGAGAACCGCTGCTCTAAGTGATGGACTTGATGACAGCTGCTGATCAGCAGTCACAGGGGCCGGGCATCCTGAAAAGACCTTTCCACAGAGTGCTGTGAACTGCCCGGTCACTGTGAGGAAACCCAGCGGCTGGCGGCAGAGTCTCACCTCAGACCAGGCCACCCAAGCATTCCCCACTGGTTAAAGCGATCAAGTCCTTATGGCTTAAGGGAGCAAAGCAGAGTGCGGAGCCAGCCTGGCCCCTGTCCTCTGTTGGGCGCCGCCTTCCAAGAAGTTCAGGGGGTGACGTGTGGTCTTCTGTCCATTTCACTGCTTTGAGGCCGGGGAGGAGGTGGTGCTGTTCACTGATGTGGTCCCTCCTGTGGACCACGAGGGGGGCAGTCCCCACACAAAAGTGGCTTTGGGCAGAGCATTTAGGATTTTTGGTTTAGAATATTTTCCCTTCAGCTCAGAAAATGAAGGGAGATGGGGAGGATGAAGAAGGGGGGAGGAGGGAGAAAGAAGGGGGGAAATGAGCAACAGGAGGAGGGAGGGAGAGAAGAAGAGGGAGAGGAAGGAGGGAAGGGAGAGAGGAAGTAAAGGAGGGAGGGTGAAAAGCTGGAGTGTGAGAAAGAGGGAGGAAAGGAAGAACAACAGGGGAAACTGGGCGGTGGTGGCGCACCCCTTTAATCCCAGCACTCGGGAGGCAGAGCCAGGCGGATCTCTGTGAGTTCGAAGCCAGCCTGGTCTACAGAGCGAGTTCCAGGAAAGGCTCCAAAGCTACAGAGAAACCCTGTCTCGAAAAAACCCAAAAAACCAAAAAACCAAAACCAAAACCAAAAAAAGAAGGGGGGGAAGGAAGGATAAGGGGAGGGAGAGGGAAAGAAGGAACAAGAGGAGAAGGGAAGAGGAGGGCTGGAATTTTTTTATTGTGGGTTTTGGAAAAACTGAAAGGCCTTTAATTTTTTTTTTCTCCCAAGCAGAACTTCCGGGGTCCTGGGGCCATGCCAGTAACTTCCTAGGCATCCAAGTCAAGACAAGATCCATGTCCTCTGCCTCTCAGGGAAAGTAAAGGGCTACAAAGTCCCCTACTGGTGACATGAAACAGCCTGTCCCCTCCGCAGGATGCCAAGGTCACTAGGAGGACAGACCTTTTTCATTGGCTCTGAGTGCTCCAGGACGTGGTTTCATGGAGCCACCCCAGCTCTGGGCCACACCATGGCCAAAGCCAGCTGGTCACATCCAGATCCCAAGCCCAGGCTAGGGGCGGCAGGACGCTCATGGGGTCTGAGTGCCACTTAGCTGGTACTCTGCATTTAGCCAAAATAGTGAAAATTAAAGGAAAATGTTTTCAGAAAACCTGTTAAGGCTAAAACGCTGGCCTTGGACGGCAGGGTGGCGGAAGCAGCACCGGGGGTGGGGGGTCAGAAGCGGGACATCAGGAGGGGGAAGGGAAGGGCTGTCCCCACTGTGCCGGCCAGTGTGGGGTGTGCTAGGTGACTCGCGGCCCCAGGTTGTTTTCTCAGAGCCGAGTGTTTTATTTGGAGACACGGTCGCTTCTCGTCTTTCCCACGTACAAAGCTGAACAATGAATTAAAAGGCACCTGGAGACAGCAAAGACGCATTCATTTCATGTGACATAGTTTAAAAAAAGATAAAAAGATTTAAAAAATACTCTGGTTCAACAATGCACACCTGCTACTGCCACAAGCAACTGCAAAAACACGCGTCTGCGCCCCTCCCTTTGCTCAGCGGGGGTGGGCTGTGTGCTGTGTGCTGTGGTCACCAGAAGGACCTGGCTGGCCATGGATGGGCCTGGGTGGCCTCCAGTTGGGGGAGGGACTTGCTGTTCTTGTAACTGTCAGCTTTAGAGAACAGAGGAAGAGCGAGGGCAAAGCCCCAGGGTCGCACCACCCTAAAGAGGGTCTGCAGAGCTGAGTCCTCCACGGCCCCTTGCGCAGTGGCATCGCGTGGACCCCGGTGAGAACCGGGCAGAGCCCGGGGGTGGGGTGGGGAGATCAACGGTCTGAAGCACAGGCGAGAGCAAGAAGCCTCAAGTCGGCCTAAGATGGAGAAAGTGAGCCAGGCTGGCTGGTTCTCCAAAAGGAGGTAGAGAGAGAAGTGGGCGGCGGATGCGATTTACCTGTCCCCCTCCACCCTCCTGCCAGCCCTCGCCTCCGCCATGGTCTGGAGGCCTGAGAAGCCCAGGGTTGGGGTGTGTCGAGAGCGCCCCCGCCGGCGGTGCCGAGCTAGTGCACCAGGGAGATACCTTCTCTTAAAAAGAAAAGAAAACAAAGAAACCTGCTTCCTGCAGCGATGTTACAAAAAGCCATTAAAAAAAAACCTTCCTAAGTGAAACCTAGTTTTCACCAGTAGGTAAGATCGCTTATCAGAATTATTATTATTTTTTTTGTGGAACAAAAAATTTCAGCTCAGTTATCGGAGTTGATTGTCTTAACAAAAATAGACTCCAGAAGTTCTGCACCCGTCTACCCTGATGGAGGCGTGACGTCACACGAAGGAGGAGAAGCCGGTGAGGGGGGCCCGGGCTCCGGGGCCAGCTGGTGTGTAGACTCCGCCCGCGCTCTGTGTGGTGATGACCGTGTGCAGGTGCGGGCCCGACTCGGCCCCTGCCACCGCCTCGTATCTGTGCGGTGCTGCGGCAGGGGGACGCCGCTTCCAGGAGTTGTAGTAGGTGGGGTCGCTCATGTAGTGGTTGACGAAGGAGTGCTTGGGCAGGGCTTCCTCGTAGTCTGAGTCGGAGGCCTGAGGGTGGGACAGAGGGACAGTGTGAGCCACAGCAAGAAAGGGAGAAAGGGAGGGGGTGAGGGAGGGTGATCTGGAAACGGGGAGACTCCCATTAGTCAGCCAAGGTGGGGGTGGCCTGCGGGTCACCTGTTGTCGTCGCCTTTCTCCCTCCTGGAAGCCCAGGATAGGCCTGTGCTGCGGGCCGCCCTGGGAGAGGTCTACAGAGTCCCCACAGTGTCTGTAAGCGCAGATGTTAATGGTGCCATGTCACCTGTAGCAGCCTATGGTGGTTTGAAGGAGAATGTCCCCGCAGGTTCATGTATTTGAACAACTGGGCCCTAGTTGGTGGCGCTGTTTGGGGAGGAGGTTGAGGAGGCGTGGCCTTGTTGAGGAAGTATGTCACTGGAGGTGGGATTTGAGTTTAAAGACTGGCTCCATTTCCACTCTGTCTCTCTGTCCCCTTCTCTCTCTCCCTCTCCCCTCTCCCCCTCCCCCCTCCTTGCTTCATGGCTGTGGTTCCAGATGTGGGTCTCAGCTTCCTGCTCCAGCTGCCATGCCTGCCTGCTGTCGTCTTTTCCCACCATGATGGTGATGGACTCATCCCTCTGGAACCTTAGGCCCTAATAAACTCTTCCTTCTACAAGCTGCCTTGGTCATGATCTTTATCACAGCAATAGAAAATTAACTAAGACACTGAGTGACTAATACACTAAAAGTGACTAATACCCTAAAAACAACCAATAAGCTAAAAGTAACTAATACACTAAAATTAACTAACACACTGAGTGACTAGTACACTAAAAACAACCAATAAACTAAAAGTAACTAATACACTAAAAAAAACAACTGAATACACTAAAAACAACAAATAAACTAAAAGTAACTAATACACTAAAACTGACTGAATACACTAAAAGTATTCACTGACTGAACTTCCTTCATCAATGTCCACTCAGGTAAAATGGATCTTTGGCTCCAATGCAGAAAGAATTCCCGGACTGAGCCAGTGAGAAGCATGGAGTTTGTTTTTATTATTTATTTCTGGCTGGTGTGTTTGTGCGTGTGTGTGGGGGTTTACATGTCCATCTGCTCACACGTGGAAGGCAGAGAGAGAGAGGTTGTCTCCTGTTTTCCTATCCACCTTATTATTTTGAGGCAGGGTCTCTCAGCGGATCTGAAGTTGGTCATTTTTACCTTGGCTGGCTGACTGGCCAGCCAGTCACCAGGACCCATCTGTTTCTGTCTCCCAATGCTTAGCATGCTGGCATGCCCAGCTCTTATGTGGGTACTCAAATTCTAACTTGGGTCTTCTTGCTTTCACAGCAAAGTGAGCCATCTCCCAAGCCCAAGTTGGAGTTTATTAAAAAAAAAAAAAAAAAAAAAAGAAAAAGATATATACTTAAAAGTTTTATTTTGGGGCTGGAGAGATGGCTCAGTGGTTATGAACACTGGCACCCTTCCAGAAGACTGGATTTCCATTCCACACATGACAGGTCACAGCCATCTGTAACTCTACTCCCAGGTGATCTGACACACACTTCTGGCCTCCCTAAGTACTACATATCCATGGATACAGACATATATGCAAGCAAAACACCCACCCACATAAAATTACAAGATTCATTTTTAATTTTGCACATATGTGTGTCTCTCTCAGTGTGTTTGTGCATGTGTATGTGCAGTTTGTGTGGAGTCCAGAAGAGGGCAGACGTGTATGAAATGGAGTTAGAAGCAGTTGTGAGCTGCTTGACATGGGTGCTGGGAACCAAATAAGTGAGGTCGCAGGTGAGTCCCAAGTGGCTCCTGACAGGACTCCAGTTGATAGAGTAAAACTAGCTCAGGAGATGCAGGTTTTTTTTTTTTTTTTTTTTTTGATTCCCAGAAAATGTCTAGGAGAGGAATGAGGCCCACCTGAGGTCATATGCATTCAGACTTTAAGCCTGGTTCATCGCTGTTTGATATAAAATACCTTTATATGAAGGGAGTATTGTCTCTATGTCCACAAGTTTCATAGTAAATGTCAGTCATGCTGCAGTTATTAACTATCAGCTGGTGGGAAGCTTTGGGGAGACTCCAAAGTGTGTGTGTGTGTGTGTGTGTGTGTGTGTGTGTGTGTGTGTGTGCCTTCTCTTTCCTTCCTTTGCCTATCATCATTCTCTTTCTCTCATGCCTCAGAACACACACTTACGGATGCCTAGGAGTGCTCCTGGCCTTTGATCTGCAGGCAAACAAGACATGAGCTGCTGGGGGACCAAAGAGAAAAGTTCAGCATGCCGGGGTGGGGGCGGGGCACCCGCAGTGGCCTCTTGTCACAGACCCACAGCCCACAGAGGCTTAGAGACTGCAGCAGGGGAAGCTGCTGGGCCAGGCCAGTGCCTGCATTTGTGTCTGCTCTAGTACTGGGCTCCAAGCACTCCGCGGCCGCAGCCTGGAGAGCTCTGGTCTCTTGGGGGTGCCGAGGATCGTCCCTCAGAGGGTCTGGGTTCATTTTATACAACAAGCCAGCGACACCTGTAAGAATCATTCAGTCATCCTTCCCTCTTCCTTCCTTCCTTTCTTCCTTTCCTCCCTTCTTCTCTTGAGGAAGGTTCCACTCCGCAGTGCAGACTGGCTTTCCACTTGTGATTTCCATGTTCTTACCTCAGCCTCCAGGTTCTAGGATAAAAGGTGTGAGCCAAAGCAATGTCTGGCTTAGTCTATGGGTTTTCTCTTTTCTTAAATTAAATAAACATTATTTTCTTTGTGTTGTCATGGAAAAGATCACTAAAGGAGACGGAGGCTGAAGTGGATTTTACTGAGTCTGCGGAGGACCCCTGGCTCTCCGTTGGACACCCCGTCCTTCTAGACACGGATTTGGCCTCCACAGTTGGGGGTGGGGGCTGGGACCAGGATTTGTGGCTGTGTTTAAAATACACCTTCCAGATGTTTTCTAGGGTTTTGAGGCCTAGGAGGCAATGTTGCATGTAAACTAGGGCTTGACAAGGGAACAGAGACAGGCAAGAGCAGGACTCTGTGTGGCTGTCTGCTCTGTGAAGTCTTCAGACACTGTCTTAGATTCTAAAATCCTGGAGGAGACACTGAGATCCACAGAAGCCATCTTTTTTTTTTCGTGGGGACTTCACTGGGTCCCCAGGATTGGATGAAGGCCATTTTGTTCCCCAGTTCCACAAACCAGGGCTAACTTTATTCTCCTCTGAGGTGGCACGCAAGATTTGAGATTGAGTCCGTCTCCTTATTTTCTGGCTGAAGAACCAAGATCCATAGATTCAAATGAGCTCCTCAGGCCACGCCCACAGAGGACTCTCAGCCAATGACAGGGAACTGAGCACTTGTTGCGAGCTCCCAGACAATTTCGGTCAGTTTCATTGGAGACTGGGAGACTGAGATTGTGTGGGTGGGTCTTGGCACACATGAACCAAAGCAATGAAGGGGTCATCTACCCCAGCGGAACCACTGTCTGTAAATCCTGCCTCTGTGCGCTCGGCTAACATCCACCCGGAAACCCTTCGGGCCTTCTGCTGCTTTCCGGAACCTCCTGCCAGCCCTTTTCTCACAGAATGGGCTGTAGAGAAGCAGGGTCAAGAGCAGGTTGAACCTATGATGGGCTAGAATGGACTGCTACCGTTTTGTGGAAGTCTGTATTTGTGTGTGTGTGTGTGTGTGTGTGTGTGTGTGTGTGTGTGTGTGTACATGGATATGCATATGTGTGGGTGTGTGCACACAGAAGGCAGAAGACAACTGGGGTGTCATTTTTTCAGGAGCCATTCATCTTAGTTTTTGAGACTGGGTCTCTCACTGGGGCCTGTTGCAAATCTCTATTTGGGCTGGGCTGTCTGGCTAGCGAGTCTCAGAGATCCTCCTGCCTCTGCTTCCTCGGCACTGGGAGTGTAAGCATGTGTGGCCACACTCAGCTTTTTACATATGTGTTCAGATCCTCATGTGTGTACTGCAAGCATCATCCTGACTGAGCTCTCTCCCCAGCCTGAGTGTGTCCTGAATACTGTAGGGACAAACATACACTGTGACTCGTGCCCATAGACGTGTATGAGATTAACCAAATGACTTCCATTTATAGAATGTCTTCACAATTTTAGTTAGGGATCAGATATGAAATGTCCCTGACCTGACAGGCTCGTGTTCTGAACACTTGGTCCTGGCTGGTGGTGCTGTTTTGGGGGAGGTTTGGAACCTTCTGGACATGGAGCCCAGCTGGGAGATGGGGTGGGGGGCACAGAGGGAAAACTTGAGGGTTCGAGGCTGATTGCACTTCTCATCAGAGTTCTCTGTTTCCTGATCCATGGAGATGTGAAAAGTCCAGCTGAATGTCCCTATCTGTGGATACTGTCATGTCTGCACAGCCATGATGGATGGACCCTCACTGAGGCACAACAAACTTCTTCAGTGAGCTCTTTATGCCAGGATGAGGGGCAGAGTGACTTAACATGACTTCTTATGTCTGCCCTTGAGTATTTCATGAACCAAAGATGGGGATAATACAGAGAGAGGGGTCTGTGGCTAAGGTGGGTACTTACAAGGGGACCAGGCAGGAGACTGTGATGGGTGATCTTAATGGTCAGTTGTGTGGGAATTAGAATCACCAGAGCAACAAGTCTCTGGACACGTCTATGAGGGATTATGTAGATTAGATTAACTGAGACAGAAGACCCAATCTAAACATGGTCAGGCAGTATTCCATAGGGTCCTGGACTGAATAAAAAGGAGAAAGTGAGCTGAGCACCAGCATCCGTCTCTCTCTGCTTCCTGACTGTGGATACCACGTGACCAGCTGCCTCACATTCCTGCTGTCAAGACTTCCACACCACGATAGACTGTGAGTCAGAACAGACCCTCTCTCCCTCCCTCCCTCCTTCCTTTCTTTCATCCATCCATCCATTGCTTTCATCAGGCATTTGGTACATAGCCATGTCTCAGTTCTTGTGTCTACCCTGGACCACTTGGAAGGAAGCCATCCTGAACAGTAATTGGTTCACAGGACCAGAGAATGGTGTGTGTGCCTTGCACTGACCAATCAGAGCCTTGCCCTGGAAGTCTGTGTGGTGTTTGTGGCTGAAGAGACTGACTGCCAGTGTAAGGTACAGTTTGATGGGCAAGTGGTCCCTAAAGCTAATCTGAGGGAACTCTGCCTCTGTGCAGAAAGCATCTTCAAAGAAAGACCAAGACTGTCTGAGTTTGTTTCCTGCGCATCATTTGTGGAGAAGACACAGGATGCCAGACAGATATTGGTGGTGTGGACTCCCACTCAGGTCTTGCTGTGGCTTCCCTGATGGGGCACCATCCAGATACCATCCTTCTTCTGCTGCTAGCTCTGTTTGTTCTTTACATGACATTATGTTTGAATGCAGATGTATTTTAGTGAGTGAGAATTATTGGCAAAAAGGAGTTGCCACTGGGTCTTCCCCCTCCCTCCCTCCCTCCCTCCTTTCCTTCCTTTCTTTCTTCCTTGTTGCCTGTGATGTGGAGTCTTGATGTACTGGTTTCCCAGGAAACCATAGAAAGGACAGAAGGTGACCGAGTGCTGCGTCAGGCTGACTATGAATGCTTGGCAAGCTGCAGCGAGGGTCAACTCAGGACTCGGCAAGGTACCAGCAAGATGAAAAATCCTGCTCTACCAGGGAACCAATTAGGTATGAGGGATCATTCTAATTAGTTAGAGCTGGAAGAATTTTGAAGACTGGTTTATTTTTTAAAAATTTCTGGGGGACAGCGCGTGTGCATGTGTGTGTGTGTGTGTGTGTGTGTGTGTGTGTGTGTGTGTGTGTAGGCCTGATATTAATAATGGATGTCTTCTCCCTGTCCCTGTCTCTCTCCACTTTAGTTTTTGAGACAAAGTCTCTCTCTGAACCTAGAGTTTGCTGATTTGGCTTCAGTGACAGTCAGTGTGCAACCAGGATCCTCTTCTCTTTGGCCACACCCGAACATGAGGACTATGCACCACCATACATGGGTTTTCTGAGTTCTGGGGATCTTAACTCTGGTCCCCATGCTTTCTTAGCAAACTCTCAACCACTAGCCCATCTCTCCAGTCCTCCTCTTTATTTTTTGTGATGGCCTGGAGCTTGCTGATTTGGTTAGACTGTCTAGCCAGCAAGCTCCAGGAATCCATTTGTCTCCACCTCCCCAGTGTGGGTTTCCAAGCTCTTGCTGCTGTACCAGATTTTACGTGGCTTCTGGGGATCCAACTCAGATCCCTGTATTTGCTCAGCAGGCTACTGCTTTCCTGACTGAGCCGGCTCCTCAGCCCAGTGGATCTTTCACAGATCTCTACTCACAGTCTTCCCCAGTACCGTTTCCAAACACTCGAGAGTGGATGTTTACAAAACCATTTCCCCTGGTTAATTCATCATCCCACTGGGAATATGAAGGCTCTATTTCACTATTCCAGAAGTAGCTTTGTCTCCAGCCAGGATGATTCTGACCTTCAGAGGGGATGGTGGTTAACACGGCTCCGCCCTGATACTTGCTTTCCTAATAGAGCACTGACTTCTGCTCTGGACCTTTAACTAGTGGTTGTCAGAAACAGAAGTGCAGATGAGGCTCTTAGAGAGACCAGCGAGCACCACGCAGGAACACTCAGGGTTACTAGGCAATAGCATCCACCCAAATGTCTCAGCGTTCATTTGCAAATATGTTTGAGATTTCTTTTTTCCATACAGGGTCTCATATAGCCCAGGCTGGCCTCAAATTCCCTACGTAGCTGAGGATGCCCTGAACTTCTCTTCCCTGTCTCTACTTCCTGAGTGCTAAGATTGCAAGTGTGTACTACCACATGGTGTGTGTGTGTGTGTGTGTGTGTGTGTGTGTGTGTGTGCGTGTGCATGTGTTATGCAGTGCTGGGGATGGAATCTGTGGTTTCCTGTGTGCTAGGAAGCCCTGTACCAACTGAACATATCCCTAGCCCCCAAGCCTAGAATATAGACCTAAAATGTTTTTCCTCCCTAGAAGGCAGTTTGGAGATTCAAATGCAAAACCCCAAGTTTTAGAGTTGCAGTGTAATCCAGTGCTTTGCCTTGGGTGCATGGCCGTAGTGACACCAGATGGACACAGGAATTGGCTAGTGTCCTTCTCTTTCTCAGAGCCCCAAGACAGGAAGAGGCAGGAATCCTACTGCATCCCTGATGGAAGTGACATCTTTCCCAGAAGCTGATGTCACTGGGAAAGGGCCTTTGCCATCTAGGACATTGAAAACCCATTTCCAAAAATATTGGCACTGTGAAAAGTCTGTGCTCATGGGACATGGAGCCTGCCTGGTGTCAGCCTGCCAGTGTCCTGCCACCGGCATCACATGACACCATGGCTCTTTCTGTCACTTCAGATAGAAATAAGAGGTTGATCCAAGTGAACTTTGCCATCTGAACTGGCCCTTCTAGAATGATCCAATGGGTCCCTTGGTTGAGGACCTATGATGTTTTGTGCTTACAGTTTGCCTTAATTCACACACTTCAGACACAGCAAGACAAAGAACTCTGGAAAACAGACAGCTGGCCAGGACTCACACACTCGTGAGCCAGGGAGCCCCAGTGTCCCGGCCCAGGGACTGTTAGTTAGCAGTCATGAGGCCTCAGGGGGAAGGGTGCCGAGAGACTCCAGGGCCTGGGACCCTGAGGTCTCAGGAGACTCTGCGTGTTTACATAGTTCATTGGCTTCTGGAAAGAACTGTTACCCCAAAGGCCTTGTGAACCATGGGACACCCCCAGGGAGCAACAATAGCATAGGGCTTGTGACAGCCACAGTCAGGCAGCCAAGCTCATAGGCCCCTGGCCTCTTCAGTTCCACAGATGTGCCTCAGTGGTTCCCAAAGGCAGGTGTGGTAGGAGAGCGGGAACTCAGCCAGGTGCTCTGGCCAGCTCATCAGTGAGAACCTTTAGAAAGCTTCCAGAACCTCTTAGTTCCGAGCATTACATGTGGATGCTGTGTAGTTTTTACCTCCAGACTGAAATCTGTGCTCTTGGAGGAAGGCTCATGAAGACTCAAGAGGTACAGAAAACTCACAAGTTTCAGGAAACTCCGGACACTTACAGGATCTCCAAGCTCCCCCTCCCCGCCATGTTATATAAACACTCAATTGCTGGGAAGAGAGAGAAGGCTCTCCCACCTGCCAGGCTGCCTGCAAGGCATGCAGGGAGCTCTGAGGATACGGCTTTCCTGAGCAGTCACCCATGTTGGGCTGGATTTGGGTGATGCAACTGCCTTTGAGTCACCCATGTCCTGTAGGAACCCTACTAAACTCACTGGTTCACTAAGCTGGACTTGGGTGGGGTCATTTCTCTGATCTGTCATCAGTGCATGGGGTCAATAGACATTTGTTCCTCTCTCCACAGGGCCAAGGAAGGCAAACTCCTTGCAGAATTCCCTTTCACAGAATGGCATTCCTCTGCAGCATCCCTCCTCCCCTGTGCCTGCCCTCCCTCCTGTCCTCCCTAGCTTCTCCATGCTCACCCCTCCTTCTCTGCCTCTGTGTGTGTGTACGGTGACATGTACATATGTACATACGTATTTATGCATGTGTGAGAGAATGTACACATGTATATATATGTGTGTGCACATACATGTATATGTATGTATTTATGCATGTCTGTACATGTACATATGTGTATATGTATGTATGTATTATATTTCCTAGCTCAGTGCTTAGGTAAATCTTGTTATTTATTTTTTTTAAAAAACAGTTGAATTTGAACCTCAAGCCATCTCATGCATTTGAGAGAAGAAATAGACCCAGGCATGTCCTATTAACCTATTTAAAAAGTTTAGCCAGGCTGTGGGGTGCACACCTTTAATCCCAGCACTTGGGAGGCAGAGCCAGGCAGATCTCTGTGAGTTCGAGGCCAGCCTGGGATACCAAGTGAGTTCCAGGAAAGGCGCAAAGCTACACACAGAGAAACCCTGTCTCGAAAAACAAAATAAAACAAAACAAAACAAAAGTTTAATCAGTGAACCAATTCATTAATTTTGAGATGGGGTCTCAGGAACCCAGTCTGGCCACAAGTTTCCTATGCAGCCAAGGATGACCTTGAACTTGTGGTCTTCCTGTCTCCACCTCCCAAGTGCGGGATTATTGAGAATGTCAGCAGAATGACCCAGCCACAGGGGTGGGTGAACACCAAGTATGTGGAGAGCAGGTGACATGAGGCGCGGCCCACAGTACGTGCTCAACACCACAGAGTGATGCGTGTCAATGCACAGGGAACTCTCCACACAGTCACCATCAACAACATGCCAAGTCCTGCAGGGAACAGTGGATCTAAGGACAGACCCCAGCCTATTAGTGGAGACGGGAAGCCATGAGGTGACACTGCTAACCTCAGCCGTGAAGAGGCAGGCAGGTTCCACAGGCCTTCAATGACAGCCCTCCAGCGGAGACACATGCATCTCTCGGGATGTTAGCACTGCTACTCCTGTTTCCCGCAAGCCCGAGGCTATGTTACAGACCCAGCAACCTTTGTAAACAGAACATGTAAAGCGGAGCTCAGCTGGACCTCGCTGGCACACACCCCCTGCCCACTGGAGTTCGTATATAAGCCACAGTTGAAAGGGGGCTGTTTTATCGAGCCTTGGGGCTCAATAAGGCCTGGAATCAGGTCAGGAATGAAGGTGAGAGTGTATTTTAGATTAAATATTGATTTAGAGGTGTGTGCTGAGATGTAGGCCAGGAATACATGTGCAGCAAAAGGCCTGTGGTTCTTGCTCTTCATGAAGTCTGCGAAGAGGACCCTTGGGGACACCCAGTGGAACCATTGATTGGACCCTTCATGCTGGTCAGCATGAGACACAGAGACGGGGTTGCTAACAGCTGGAGCCCCTCCCTCCCAGCTGCTGGCTTCCATGGTTGAAGCCACCTTCTGAGTGAGTTCATTAACATCCTCTCATGGAGGGAGCTGGAGCGCTCACAATGGTCATGAGGCCGCCTGTGTCCTGAGATTACTTAGAAGATAAGTAGTTGACTGGGGGTGGGGGCTCCCTGGGGGTGAAGCTCACCTGAGCTCATATAAGGAGCCCCAGTAAACTCAGGTTCATGTGGTGGTTTAGATCAAATGCCGACTTGACACGGCCTAGAATTCCCCAGGAGACACTCCTATCTGTGAGGGAGTTTCCAGATTAGGTTAATTGAGGTGGGAAGACCCACCCTAAACTCGGGTGACACCATTTTCTAGGCTGTGGTCCTGGACTAAATAAAAAGGAGGAAGCGAGCTGAGCCCCAGCATCCATCTCTTCCTGCTTCCTGACTGCGGATGCCACGTGACCAGCTGCCTCCTGCTCCTGCCGCCATGCCTTCCCACCATGATGGACTGTTCCTTAGACTGTGAGTCAGATAACCCCCACTCTACTTAAGTTGCTATCTGAGGTATTTTGTCACAGCCATGAGAGAAGGAATACCTCAGTCCATTGCCTGACTCAGACAGAACCTTTCTTGGGTCTCTTGGTGCCTCCCCATCTGTGTGGACAGACATTGTTTCCCTTCTCCCGGGAAAAGCCATACAACCAGTCAATTTTTATACTTCCTCCATCTACAGGGGACCCTCCGCCACCAGCTCTGCCCATCCCATGGGGTGGCTGTGAGACCTAAGTGCGATGAGATATACTGAGGATTAGAGGGCGGTCACTGCTGGGTGGAAGCAAGCGCAGCACTGACCTCGGATTCTGACCCGTCCACCGACTTCTCCTTGAGGTTCACACTCTCGGTCAGCACAGCGCCATTGTACTTGTTGCAGAGGTCCTCATCGGAGTAGTGCAGACCTCCAGGGCTTGGTCGGGGTGGGGATCTAAAACAGGACGATGTCACAAGTCACCTTGGACACAGGACAGTCCCCTGGGGTGGGGCTCCTAAGCTGCTGTCTGGTGTTGCTCATGTGGGAACACAGAGGAAAGCACCCCCAATGAGTTCCCATTATGGTTGATACAGAGCTCCAAGCACTGGTCATCTGTGATTCTACAGCTTGTAGGCTTCAGGGACTGTGCAAGGTCAGGGCACTAGGGATAAGCTGTTCTGGTCAAGTGGAACTTTCAACAAGGAGAGCACATGAGGTCTGGGCCAGCAGGAGGTGCAGGGCACATGGAACTCTGGAAGGCAGAGGAAGGATGTATACACTGGCCAGAGCTGAGGGCGAATCTTTGGGGAAGAGGTCTGATGTGTCAGGATGGGATTTGTGGATGGTCTCCTGAGGAGGAGTGGGATTAGGGAGGTGTGCACTAGCCTGGGCTCCCACCCTGCTGGGCCCAAGGGCATGAAGGCTTTGAGGCATTAGACCTCAATGATTGACAGAATCCTTACCCCAATCACTGCTCCCAATCATATCCAGGCCATAGCTGCAGGCAGAGCCTGTGCCTGGTTTGTTAACTAGTGTGATACAGGGATGACTGTGGTTACACTACATTATACAGACTTGTCACAATCACTTAACATTGTATGAAGGAGACCATCTTTGTCAGCTGGAGCTGGAATGCGAACTATGGCCAACTCTTTTGTGTGAATTGTGCATGTGTGCATATCTGCATATCTGCATGTGTGTGGGTGGACATGCATGCATTTGGAGGTCAGAGGTTGATGTCAAGTATCTTCCTCAATAGCTCTCCACTTTGTTTATGAGGCAGGGTCTCTCGCTGATCCCAGAGCTCACTGATTGAGCTATTCTCACCAGTCGGCTTGCCCCAGGGAGCCTCTGTCTCCCCCTCCTGAGTTCTGGGGTCACAGGCAGCCACCGCGCCTGCCTGGCTTTCACTGAGTTCTGGAGGTCTGTATTCCAGTCCACACATACACAAATCTCATAATGTTTTCAATGAGTTTATGATTTTGTGTGGATCTCCATCCCCAGCTGTCCCCAGCTGCATGCAGTCCTCTGGTAGCCAAAGACAGACCTGAAAAGAACTCCTGCTTCTAGCTTTGCAGGAAGAAACACATCCCATGAGCGGCCTCTGGGAACAGGGGACCAGGGTAGCCTCAAGTCTACAGCAGAAAGAGGCCAGCCCTGAGTCATGGGGGGGCCACATAGACACACTCTGCCAGGAGCTGGAGTGAGCTTGGAAGAGAATTCTGGCCTATTGGAACCTTATCTGAGAAAAAAGCCCTGTGACATAAGGACTATGGCCATGGGTGGCCCTAGCAGGAGACCAGCCAAGCTCGGGCAATCGCTACCTTCTGAGACAGTGTTATATTATGGTCATCTGTCACATGGCAATGGAAAACAAATACACCCTTCAGCTTGCAACTTCCTGTCTTGTTCCTTTTTGAAAAATCTTTTAGAAATTATTTTCATGCTTATTATATGCACATATATCTGCATGTTTGCTCTTTTTTCCCCTCGGAGCTGAGGACTGAACCCAGGGCCTTCCACGTGAGTCCCAGGAATTGAACTCGGGCCAAAGGCTTGGTGGCAAGTGCCTTTACCTGCTGAACTGGGCTCAGAGCCTCCATTCTCCCCACCTCCAAAATGACTGATTTTGGGAAAGACTCCCTCGTCATCTTACCATTTAGATCAGTCTACGATGGTGCTTTCCTCACAGAAGCAGGCACTGCTCCATCAGAGAGCTTTGAGCCAATTGTGCCTCTCTCAATTTTTATTTGTGTGTGTGTGTGTGTGTGTGTGTGTGTGTGTCATGCATGCGTACATACACATTGTACATGCATACATGTATACGAATGCATGTGGAGGTCAGAGGTTGATGTCGGTGTCTTCCTGAATCACTCTGCCCCTCACTTTTAAGACAGAGTATGTTACCCATTTGGCTAGACTAGCAGGCTAGTGGAGCCGAGGAATCCCTCTGTCGCTACCCCAACCCCTAGTGCTGGGGTTACAGATGTGTGCCATGATGCCCAGCATTTTATGTGAGCATTGGGGACCTGTACTCAGGTCCACGCTTGCATGGCAGACACTTTGCCCACTGGGCCATCACCACCCTAGTCTCTGCTATTCTCTTTTGAGACAGTCTTACCATGTAGCCCAGGTTGGCCTCACACTTGAAATCCTCCTACCTGGGTCCTGAGTCCTGAGATGACAGGCCTGTGCCACCATGGCTGGCTCTAGGCCTCGTTTTAAAGGCATGTGAGACTTCAGCTAGAGGGACCAGTCTGGGTGACCCCATGTAACCTACAGGCCTTGTTCTTGGGGCCCTGCAAACATGCAAACTGACTATAAACAGCACAGGCCCCTTTGCTCCCTCACACCTGTGAACCTGGGACTGATAAGGTGAGCACAAATCACTGGTTTCTCCTTCTGACTCAGTTTGACTGTGTCTGTGGTTCTCTGTGGGCTCGTGATAGTACCTGACCCTGTGAGAAAGTTCAGGACTCTCAGAGAGGCCAATTGTCATGGATGAACAAACCAAACCCAGTGAGCCCTTTCCTCTCCAGAACTGTGTGGGCTGTGGAGCAGCCAAGCTGAGGCCACCCAGGGTCACACCTGTGTTCTCTCAGATGGCCGAGAGACAAGGTCGCACTCGTTCTGGAAACGTGGATGTGGACTGAAGACTTGACCTTCCCTCTGCAGAAACTGCCTCAGTGCCCCAGAGTCTGATGCCTGGGGACCCAATGTCCACACCCACCACCCTTCCAAACGTGTGGTCCCTTGAGCTCTCACACAAAGCTATTGTTCTGAGCTGGGCCAGGGAACCTCACAAATCTAAGAGACAATGTGGGTCTGTCCCTACCTGCAACCCTCTGAGGCTGCTTGGACATAGGCTGCTGGAGCCTTCTTAGCGTCCAGGTATCTAAACTGGAAAGATGGGAAAAGGCTTTCTTGTTCTGTACTGGGAATTGAACCCAGGGCCTTGCACACGATAGGCATACCTTATCATGCTATACTGAGTCATATACCCAGTCGCATACTGGCAGATTCTAGCTAAATGTTCTAATGACTTCTGCAAGCCCTCACTGGGCGATTCTAGGCAGGGGCTCTACCACTGGCCCACGCCCCAGCCCCTCACTGGGGGATTCTAGGCAGGGGCTCTACCACTGAGCCACACCCCAGCCCCTCACTGGGGGATTCTAGGCAGGTGCTCTACCACTGAGCCACATCCCAGCCCCTCATTGGGGGATTCTAGGCAGGTGCTCAACTGCTGAGCTATATCCTCAGCCCTTTCTTTATTTTGAGACAGGGTCTCACTCTATTCCCCAGGCTGGATTTGAACTAGCTCCATAGCCCAGGCAGGCCTTAAACTTGCCTGAGCCTCCTGAGGACCTGGGATGACAGGTCTGCTTCAGTGGGCACTGCTGGAAAGACCTTCTTATCCAACACCTGCAAAACCTACACCACTTTTGTAACAGCTCCCCTCGGAGCCTCAAATCCCTGTTTTGCTGATATCAGATGACCATGTTTCTCTTAGTGGAGGACTCCATGGGGACATTCCTTTGTGGGCCAGGACCTTCCAACTTGATCACAAAATCATTTTCTGTTTACATAGGACTGTTTACATAGTTGTTCGGTTAACAACCTGGAGGACTGTTTATCCTTGGTCTGGGCTTCAAGGCCACGAGCTCTGCAGAAGTGGAAAGGGACCTGCAGCAGAGGGTGGAACACAGCAGAGCCATTTAAAAGTCCCCTGGGACGACCCCTCTTTGTCTTCACATTCCATGACCGTCTTTTCATGTTTCTCTGACTCAGCAGGAAAACCTTGTCTCTCGGGAAGTGCCACTAGCTTCCACTTCCTGCCCTAAGGAAGGTAGCCTGTGTGCAAGAGCAGCCGGGACCCTCTTCCTCTGAAGATGGAGGTCAGCTCAGTCAGCTCCGGGCCTCAGTGCCTTTCAAACAATTCAAGCCCCCTGAGTGGCAGAGGCCAAAAGCATCGTGAGGCTCGATGAGTTTGTCACTGTGAGCTTGGCAGACAATAGAGCAACTGAGGCCTGTCCCTGACAGCGTGTGTGCGAGCCCCCATCTCTTCACTGAAAAGCAGAGGCATATGGAACCTGGCTCTGTGAGAAGAAGAGCCCTCAACAACTGGAAATCCCCATGCTTGTGTGTGTGATGGTATGCATGCATGTGAGTACGTGTGTGAGTGAACTTGTGCCCATGTGAGGGCACCTACGTGGAGGTCAGAGGACAACTTCCGGTGTTGGTCCTTGCCTTCCACCTTGTTTGAGATGGGGACTCTGTTTGCTGCTGTGTACAGCAGGCTAGCTGGTCCCTGAGCATCCAGGGCTTCTCCTGTCTCCCATCCCATAGGAGTGCAGGAATCACAGACACACATTGCTTTATATGGAATTCGCTTGGTGGGTGCCTGTGGATGGGGGACACATCCCAGATGTTCAGCCTTCAGCACAGCCTCCTACCTGGTTCCATTCTTTTTCGAGAAGGTGCTTTTGACGTTGAGGTGACGGCTGTTGAGCTCCAAGGCGGCAAACCCTCCGTTATCCAGGGTCACTGACTCTTCCATGTTGGAGATGCCCTTACCTAGAGAAGCGGCATAGTCTTAGTAATGTGTCCCCTGTAGTGACACAGGGGTGTGTCAGTCAGCACCACCAGCTCCTTTGCTCTGTCCAATGTGACCCCTAAAACCACTGGGCATCAGCCTCAGCTAGAGAGACAGTTGGAACAAAGCCATGCACGCACCATAACACTGGAGCAGAATAGTGATATTAATGTTTCATTGTTTATCTTGCCTGATGCCAAAATGCCAGTATCCTTGCCAATGTTTTATGAAAATATGCTCAGAATGCATACCCTTATTAAAAGTCAGGGAAGTCAGATGTTTCACAAGTCACATAATTAAAAAACTCACAACCCATGTAACGAAATTGAAAGTAAAAAACATGCTTGTATGGGTAAGATAGGTAAAGAAAGGGTTTCCTTTAAGTGACAAAGATGTGTCTTTGCATTAACCACTGGCTTTTAAATTAATCTACAAGTGTGTAACTGTGAGAAAATTATTTCTAATATAATATAATAATTTAAAAATTATTTCTATCTATCTATCTATCTATCTGTCATCTATCTGTAATCTATCTATCTATCTATCTATCTATCTATCTATCTATCTATCTATCTATCTATCTATCTATCTATCTATCTATCTATCTATCTATCACCTACCTACCTATCTGGTGTGTTTCTGTGGGTTCCTGTGGGTGTGCATGCTATAACACCTGGGCAGAGGTCAGAGGACAACTTTCAGGAGTTGAGTCAGGTCCTGGGAATTGAACTCAGGTCTTCAGGCTTGGCAGCAGGTGCCTTTACCTGCTGAGTCATCTCTCTAGCCTATGTGATGATCAATCTTGCTTGACAATATATTGGAATTCAGTATCACCCAAGAAATAAACCTCTGGTTGTGTCTGTGGAAGGTTTTCTAGATTAGATTAAACCCCACATAGCACTGGGGTTATAGACAGGGTACTGCCATGCCCTAGATTTTACATGGGTGTTGGGGATTTGAACTCAGATCTTTATGTTTGTACAGCAAGCACTCTTGCTCACTAAAGCATCTCCCCAGACCCCACCCTGGAAGTTTGCACTAGCACATTTACTTGGTGCTCAGATTAGACTCTGTCTTCTACCTTCCAATGTCAGCTGAGAGATTCTTTGAAAGGTGAGGATTTTAACTGACATGTTCCCCACTCTCCTGCTGCTACCCCTCAGAGAGTATCACCCTACCCCGAGGACATGGTAAGGTATGTGCTCACCCTGAGAGGATTCCCTGTGATGGGCACCCTGTACCTTCCATGTGGCTGGATGCTGAGACACCAGCCCATAGAACTGGTATGGTAGATGTTAGGTTTGCCTAACATCTTGATGGGTGTTGGGCTGGTGAGGACAAAATGAGAGGGGCCATTAGGCTCCTGCTAGGCAACAACTAAGGACATGAAAAGGTTCAACCTCCCCAGCCCCCCAACACACACACACTCAAGTCACCTTCGGGGAAACAAGCCCCACCTTCAGGCTTCAATTATGATGTTAAATTAATACCCTAGGGGGAGCCTGGGTATTGGAAGCTGCAGGTCTGATGTGTCTTTTTCTAGTCTGTTTTCCAGATGGAAGAGGAGAGAGAGACTTTATGCTCTTCTGTAACTGCATTAACTCACTAAAATGACATGCCATTCATACACTGCAAATCCCAGGGGAATAAAATCTGATTTACGAACACTTGTTAGAAGTGAATTTATACAGAAAAGAAAAAGAATAAACTCTTTCCTTTCAGGGATGGATTGCTAATGTCTAGGCGATTTAGGCGCTCCATCTCATTAGCCCCTCTGGTGGTGCTGATGCCTGGGAGGGATCCCTGGAGTGCTACTTTTGCCCCAGGGGACCAGCATGGCTGTGATCTTCATTATCAGATTAACAGATCCCCATCAGGGACAGACCTTTCTAGAAAACAGAGAGCCCCAGTGATCCACCGGTCCCCACCCTTCCAGCTCTGGGATTACTAGCAAGTAGCACCAAGCCCAGCTCTCTTTATGTGAGGCTGGGAATCTAACTCTGGTCGTCATGTTTACAGCTAGGTCTTTACCAACTGAGTTACCTCCACCGCCCCTGCTGTGCGCTCTGGCTCAGCCACAGCTTTGAGAACCGCTGCAAGGTGGGGACTCGGGGGTGGGGTTGGAAGACCACAGGTGTAAAGCTGGTTTCTAGTTATGCTTAGAAATGGTCTTACTGGTCATTATCAGACTTTTCAAAATTGAGGACAATAAAGAGCATCAGTGTGAAGTGTGTGTTCTTATCTCCTGTAGCCATCACTTCTGTGCAGGTGTGGAGTCCACACAGCATCCATAAGGCTGACTCTCACACCATCCCTCTCTGCTCCTCTCCCCCAAGATGCAACCACAGCATTGCCTTCGAGACACATGCTTCTACTTGGCCTTCTCCTGACCTCCATGTCTAAGAAGCCACACCACATGAGCGTTCCTGCAGCTGGCTTCATGTCCCACCTACATGTTCCTTTCTCTGACAGTGGTGATCAGTCCAACAGCACACGTGCGCTGATGGAGCATTGGCTCAGTGCTGAGCATGGGGCTCTGCTGACAACGAGGGAACTGACCCTCAGAGGGGTCAGAGCTGGAGGAGGGGATGTGGAGGGGATGGAAAAGGAAGTCCAGGTTCAAGTACATGAGAAAGGCCCTACCATAGGAAATTTCCGTCACACTCAGTATGATGGAATACTCAGGTGGGTCCCTACATCAGAGGGGTTGGGATGAGACTTTTCTTATTTAACACTCATCCTGTCTAGTCCTATTTAAAAATGTGAGTGCATAAGAACAATGGGGCGTGGGAAGGAAGATTCAGAGAGCCCAGTAAGTCTAACACCATGGCTAATATAAGGGGTTAGAAACTGTATCGTCAGGCCTGGAGATTAGGGACTCTGGCATGCTAGGAGAGCACTGTGGGATTCCAGGCAGGCACTCTACCACTGAGCCACACCCCCATCCCCTCACTGTGGGATTCCGCATCTCTACCACTGAGCCACACCCCCATCCCTTACTGAGGGATTCTAGGCAGGTGCTCTACCACTGAGCCACACCCCCATCCCCTCACTGGGGGATTCTAGGCAGGGGCTCTACCACTGAGTCACACCCCAGCCCCTCACTGGGGAATTCTAGGCAGGTGCTCTACCACTGAGCCACACCCCAGCCCCTCACTGGGGATTCTAGCAGGTGCTCTACCACTGAGCCACACCCAGCCCCTCACTGGGGGATTCTAGGCAGGTGCTCTACCACTGAGCCACACCCCAGCCTCTCACTGGGGGATTCTAGGAAGGTGCTCTACCACTGAGCCACACCCCAGCCCCTCACTGGGGGATTCTAGGAAGGTGCTCTACCACTGAGCCACACCCCAGCCCCTCACTGGGGGATTCTAGGCAGGTGCTCTACCACTGAGTCACACCCCAGCCCCTCACTGGGGGATTCTAGGAAGGTGCTCTACCACTGAGCCACACCCCAGCCCCTCACTGGGGGATTCTAGGAAGGTGCTCTACTACCGAGGCACTTGTTTCCCTAATATTTAAGCATTGTTAAAAGAGACCCTGGCAGATCCAGCAGAGAAATCAAATGTCAGTCCTCATGTGCAAATGCCAGGTCACCATGTGAGACAGAGGCAGATGTCACACCTGTGCCACAGTTCTTGTACTTCTTGCTTTGCCCATGCAGGACCAGTGCGAAGACCACCAGGAGGACAAGGAGGAGGCTGGAGAGCGCCATCACTAGCAGGAACCACCACTCCTCATAGAAGGGGACTTCAGCTTGTGCTGTGGAAAAGACCATATAGAATGAGGCTCAACATCAGCTCCATACATCCATCTCCCTGGAATCTAGCAGCAGGGAAGAGAAAGAGCTCTCCAGGAGGGCTTGTCACAGCCCAGCACATGCTGTCGGGAAAAGACATGCTCTTCTGGAAATTCCACAAGCTCCATAGCAGGTTTGGGAATCTACCCTTAGGAATTTTTCTGCCTTCTCTATGGAGTCAAGCTTGGGGGTCTGTCATGGTTACTTTTAACTTTCAACTTGGCAGGATCTAGACTCACCCTGAAGCCAAGTCTCTGGGCACTGTAAGGGGTTATCAGGTCAGTCAGGTTAACTGAAGAGGGCAGAAGACCCATCTTAACTGTGGGTACCACCATTCCTTGGCTGGGGTTCTAGGATATATATGGTGGTTTAAATAAAAATGGGTCCCATAGGCCCATAGAGAATGGCACTATTGGGGGTGTGGCCTTGTAGAGGAGGTGTGGCTTTGTTGGAGGAAGTCTGTCTTTGAGGTCTCAGAGGCCCAAGCCAGGCCCAGTGTCACTGTCACTTCCTGCTGCCTGCTGATCCAGCTGTAGAACTCTCAGCTACCTCTCCAGCACCATGTCTGCCTGCATGCCGCCATGCTTCTTGCCATGATGATAATGGACTGAACCTCTGAACTGTAAGTCAGCCTCAGTTGAATGTTTTCATTTATAAGAGTTACTGTGGTCATGGTGTCTCTTCACAGCAATAGAAACCCTGACTAAGACACTCTATAAATCAAGAAAGGGAGCTGAGTGTGCATTTGTTGCTCTTTGCTTCTTGGCTGTTGATGTGATGTGAGTGACTGCCTCAGGTTCCTGCCTCCATGACTCCTATATCATGATGCATTGTACCCTTGAGCTGGGACCCAGAACAAGTTGCTTTTGTCAGGGTACTGTGTCATGGCGGCAGGACAGGAAACAGGACAGGATGGACACACACCAGACCCCTCTTCTACTTCTGACCTTATCCTGAGAACCATCGCCATGCCCCTCCTAACCCACCTCCTTAGAAACACTGACTTAAAGTGGGACCCTGCTTCCCCTCTCTGGCTCAGCCTTCCCTCAAGGGATGCTGCGTGCTTTGCTCCATTACACTTGTTGATCTCACCATGGCAACCAGGTCCCAACCATCTTGACCATTCTCTACTATCCTACCCCCTCACTCACATCCTTTAACACTGTCACTAGAGAAATCTTCCTAAATGGAAATACCACATCCCCACCCCACCCCCCTCCTCCACTGGCTCCCCTTGGTGCCAAACAAGGCAATGGCTGAGCCCTCCAGGTCTCTGGATTTCATAGTTACTGTTGGTCTCAGAAGCCCACTGGGCATGTTTAGCCACCTGCTGGCCTCCTCCACTGGTCCAGGAGGCCCTGAAGTCCGGGGCTGTGTGTTATTTAATGTCCCTAGCAAAACTCAGCTGAACTGTGGGTGCTGAGTGTGAACCTGCTTTTGAGACATCTATTCAAAAGTGTTTCGTGTAAAAACTGCTTAGGCAAAGGGTCGGCTTCCTCCTTCCCGCCTGTTCTATTCTGTTCACTAAGAGAGGAAAATGGGAAAATGTCTTCTCTACAGGTGCTGGGCCTGTAGGGCCCCACTCCTGCACCACAGGGGTGTCCCTGTGGGGGAGCGGGTTAAGTGGCACCGAGGGCCCTGAATGACGAGCCTCTTACAGGCAGAGCTGAGGGTCTGCTTCCAGCTGCCCAAATCTCCAGAAAACACTTCCACCTTCATATAAAGTATCTCACTGGCTGGATGACGAATAAGTGCATGCTGGGAATAAAGGGGAAATTGGCTTTGGATAATGGTACACCACAGGGCTTCTCAGGCGATGACAGTGTTTTGAATCCGAAGGATGTAAGTGGGGCGTCTTGCTGTGCATTCAATATCCCATGTAGCAAGTCCCGTGACTCTCAGGCTGGCCACCCAGGAGTGCCGGCCAGCTCTGCCTCTTGGCAGGGGAGAGAGGCCTCAGCTGTCCTGTGGGGAGTTCTTATCCCAGAGACTGGGTCCTGATGTGAGGCCGGTGTGTGAAGGTGGTTAGTATTTCTGAAGGATGTCATGAGTTGACTGCGGTCCAGATGGCAGCCACGGCTGTCTTGGATGCTGTGTGATCTCAGAAGTGTTTGTGGATGATGCCTCACGGAAGAAATAAGGGACTGTATTCCACCTGCTGTCTGCTGCGTGGGGTTCAAGGCCACGTGGGCGTGAAGTCACTTCATACCAGTTCTTCACAGAGCAAGCTGGGTTTTATATCCTTTTTCGTGTGTGTGTGTGTGTGTGTGTGTGTGTGTGTGTGTGTGTGTGTAGGCCAGAGGTGAACTGTAGGTGTCATCATTAGGAATAGCACCCATCACCTTTTATACAGGGTACCTCATGGCCCTGGAGCTCACAGATCAGGCCCCAGGACCCTCCCTCTACCTATGCAGAGCTGAGACAGCAGTGCCTGTCACCATGCCTGAGTTTTTGATATGGCATGGAAATCCTACCTTGTCTGTAGAGTGTCCTTGGCAGTGGCTCAGAGTCTGGGGTTGTGCTTGAAGAAGGCAGTCCCAGGGAGGAGTTGCATAATACAGAGGGTCTATACCCGTGCTCCCCACTGCGATCTGCAGCAGCTCCTCCACCCAGCTGGAGGCCAGGCCTCCATGTGATGGGCGTTTCCACTTGATGTATCCCCCAAGTGTCCTGACGGGCTTACCTGACACCGCTGTGGAAGGGCGGCTGGGTTCCCCAAAGCCTGCCTTGTTCACAGCCACCACCCGGAACTCGTAGGTCACCCCTTGCCGAAGTTTGTCCAGGCCCACGGTGTATGATGTAGCGCTCCGGGGAATGTCCTTTGCAAACATGTCCCATAAGCCTTCATCTGCAAGAGGGATCAGAGATGGAGCAGCGGTCAGGGCAGCTCTTCTGGAGATGAGCCCTAGGCACGTGGCTACCCACGTGCAGCGCTGGCCAGCTCACAGCGGCCTGGGACAGGGCATCTGGGCATCCAGCCTCAGGGGCGGGAGCGGACCACGGTGGAGAGGTGTGCCTCCTTCATCAACAAATGTCTCAGAGGAGCGAGCTGGGCACGATGATTTATTTATTTGTTATTATCTTTATTTATTTTTGTGGGGTTATTGATATGTCACAGTGGAGATCAAGGGACAACTTGTGGGACTTAATTCTCCATCTACCATGAGAGTTCTGGCACCAAAATTGGGTCATCAGGCTTGATTAAACCATCTCACCACTCAGGAGTGGCATTCTCTCCTCTCTCTCCTTCTTATCATATTGTCATGGGTTCTAGGTCCCCCCTGGTTTCCCACTTGATGTCACCTTAGGGACACTGGCTCCTTCTGGCTCACTGCTTCCCCTGCCTGTCCTGTGCTATGCGCCCCATGGCTGACCCTTTTGATGCCATTCTTGACCTACAGACAGCTCCACCTGGACACTGGCTGGTCACCAGCTGGCCTGCACTCATTGCGGACGGGTTCCAACCCTGTTCTGACTGGAAACAAACCCGGCCAGCTGGTTGAGGGGACAGTTTGAGCCATGGCTTCCTGTCTTACTGCTCCCATCCCTGTGGTGGTACACGGCGGTCTCCATGCGTTGTGGTGGACAGAACGGACATCTGTGCTCCGGAGTGGCTGTAATCCATCTATCTTGGGCTTCATCTCTTTCAGAGCAGAGTGTTGGATTATATGGAAAACGCAGGCTCGACCCGTGGTTGGGGGCAACGCTGTCGGAGCGCCATGTTCTCTGCTGGGGTTTAGACCTGGTTTCTGCCTTGAAGGCTACTTACTTCCCCAGTGAAAATATATTATCAATGCCAAGTGTCTTGAGCACCTGCAGGGTCAAGCCTGCCCTAAATGCAGAGTGGGTGTTTTACTTGCACCCCACAACTGCTAGGGATCAAACCCAGCCATGCTCCACGGCTGAGCCACTCTCCCAGCCCCTCACTGAAGGTTTCCAGGCAGGTGCTCTACTGCTGAGCTAATGTGGCCCAGCCTGACATTTTTAGTCAATGACCAGTGCTACCAGTATGCTCTTTTCTTTTTCTTTCTTTCTTTCTTTCTTTTTTTTTAAGATTTTGTATTCTGGACAGATGCTTGCAAATCTATGTTCTCAGTAATAGTCACGGTGCCAGAAGGTAGAAACCACTCAAGTGACCCACGGACAGACAAAGGGCTAAACAATAAACACTGCATGTGCACACAGTGGAATACCACTCTACTTTCAAAATGGAGGGATTCTGTAATAGGAGCTGTTTGAGCCCTGTCCTGAAGCATCGCCCCGAGTGAGGTAGCAGGTAACTGTTGCATTTGTCTGTGACCTTGAGGCAGATGGCATGGTCGCTGGGGGACTCTTAAGACCTGGGATGCATGAATGCAGCCCTCTCTTTGCTACCTTGTGTTTTTGGATGCTGGGACAGACCAGGGCAGAGCTTGCAGAGGACAGATTTGGACCATGTCTCACCCTTCCAGGATCCTGTGACAAATTCCTTTATTCTGTCTGGTGAGTTAACCCCCAAATAAATTCCTTTGATCATTAAGCAGACTCCGTAGATTGTTAGTGATATAATGCTGAACTATGCCCCCAGCCTGACATTTTGCTAGCTCTGGTGCTACCAATATGCTTTTTTTATTTTATTTTTAAGATTTTTGTATTCTGGATAGATGCAAATCCACATTCTCAGTAATATTCACAGTACCAGAAGGTAGAAACTACCCAAGTGACCCATGGACAGACAAAGGGCTAAACAAAACACTGTATGTGAACACAATGGAATATTACTCCACTTTCAAAATGAAGTGATTCTTACACTATGCATGGGTGCTGAGGACATGATGCCCAGTGAAGCCAACTAGTTACAAAAGGCCACATACTACACAATTTTGTTTAGATAAGGTCCTCAGGGTTGTTCAAGCACTGGAGACAGTGTAGAATGCTGGGTTCCAGGGAGTGGCGCCGGAGTCTGGGTTTCCAGGATGAAAGATGGATGATGGTGAGGGATACACAGCACCATGAAGTTCCTCAAAGCCACTGAGCCGTACGCTTCACACAGTTTAAGTGTGACTGGGGAGATGGCTCAGGGGTAAATGGTTTGCTGTATAAGTATGCAGCCCTGAGTTCAATTCCCAGCTGGGCATGGAGGCACACACATGTAGTCTCAGAACTGGGGAGGCAGAGATAGGAGGATCCTCAGTGCTCTGTGGCCAGTCAGCCTGGCCGAATGGGCGAACTCCAGGCTAGAGAGAGGCCCTGTGGATGATGACTGAAGAATGGTACCCAAGGTTGATCTCTGGCCTCCACAGGGACAGGGACACACACACACACACACACACACACACACACACACACACTATGAAGTGGTGACTTTTATAGTTTTCCACAGTAGGTAAATACTAAATTTATGTAAATTTTGGTATTTAGGAAAACGTGAATAAGATCAAAGCCAGAATATGTCTTATGTAGGAAAAAAAAAAAGTGATTCCAAAGCACCAACCAACAGAGTGGAGGCAATATAGCCAGGGAAGTGGTCATGGGGCACTCGCATGGCGGGCCATGCACTTGCATGGTGGAGGCAGGGCAATCAGAAGTCACCCTTGGCTTCATAACAAGTCCATTCTAGGCCAGCCCGGGCCACACAAGGCCATGTTTCAACAATAACAACAACAAACTGAAAACCCAAAGCACTGTGGCTGAACAAACTGTCTATAACTACGTAGCCTTAGTGCAAAGCTTGGCTCTGGCATTGGCTGTGTGACCTTAGGCAGAGAACTCAACCTCTCTGGGCCTTCTCTTCAAATGGTGATAACATAGGTATGTACAGTGTAGGCCTGCCTTGAGGATTCATTGTTTTTATTTATAAAGTGATTAGCATACTGCTTCACACTCAGTGTAACATGAGTGACTGCAAATAAAATACAAATTCCCCAAGGAGGCTGCTGCTAAAAGGTGGGTGCGGAGCCTAAATTGTTCCTATAATGTAGAAATCCTTCCCAGGTTCAATTTCCTCTCACAGGCAGAGGTATGCGGGACTTGAAAGCACAGGCAATCTGGGGAGGAAAAGCCCACTGAATATACATGTGCACGTACTGCCTGTTTTTATGGCCCAGGAGCGATGGGAAACGAAACCTCACCACACCTTCTTTGCAGAAGATGCACTCGGAGGGATTAGCCCAATGGTAAACAGGAGGAGACTGCCGGTGTGTGAGTCGGTGTTTGCTCAGGGTTGAGACTTTGCCCTGGCGAAGCCCTGATAGTCACAGGTTAATGAATCAGGCGATGCTGATGGTTTTAACGGCACCAGCAGAGGCTCGAGCCCAGTGATTTATTCCTACATATTCACATCTGGTTGTTGTTCATCAGGAGAGCCGCCGGGGTGGCAATGTCACCACAGCAAACTGGGGCATAGGTGGTCCCTCCCCCTACCTAAAATAACAAGTCTTATGTGCACAGAATGGATGTCAGTGTGGTTTGTGGATTTCTAACAGGTTTGTTTTTATTTATATGTATCTGTAAGTGTTTATGCGAATGTATGTCCTTTGCTTTTGGCATCCAGAAGAGGGAGCTGGATCTCCTGGGGCTGGAGTTACAGGCAGTTGTGAGCCACCTGAAATAGATGCTGGGAACCGAACTCAGGTCCTCTGTAAGAACAGCAAGTGATCTTAACCACTGAGCCACCTCTCCAGCCCTGGTTGACATTTCTTACGTGAATTTTGCTTAAGAACAGTCTGGAGTGATAGTGCCTTTAATACACCCAGCCTACAAAGTGCTGGAACCCCTCTGACATTTTCTTGTTCACCTACAAATATTCAGGGCCCACGTTGTGGTGGGATGCTCCTCTGCCCCTCAGGGAACAGGAGTCTCCTAGGCTAGGTACAGTCTAGGATGGAGGCTGGGAGGAGAGGGAAAGTGAGAATATGTGTGTTCTTCTCCTCCTCTGCCCCGCGCCCCATTCCAGGAAAGGACAGCTGTTCTACCCACAGCTTCCAGAGCATGTGCTCAGTTTACTTCACTGTTTATACCCCAGGACGCTTGAATTTTTAAAGAATTCATTAAACATTGGTTCTTACCTATCCACCCACCTACCCATCAACCTACCCATATATATTCATCCATCCCCCACAACCCACCCATCCATCCATTTATCATCCACCCATTCACTCAACTGCCCACCCATTCATCTACCCATCTATACCCACTCCCTCATCTATTCACCTCTTCACTGACTCACCTACCCATTCATCTCCCCATTCATCCACTCACCTATTTATGTACTTACTCACCTATCCATCAACCCATCTACCAACCTGATTCATCCTCTCATTCATCATCTACCCATTCACTCAACTACTTATCCATCCATTTATGTATCCATCCATTCACTCATATATGCACCTACTTACCAAACTCACCCATTCTTCTACCCATTCACCCACACACCCATTTATGTACTCATTCACTTACCCACTCACTTATCCATCCATTCATCCACCCACCCACCTACCTACCTGTCTACTCACTTATCCACTCATCCATTTATCTACCCACCCACCCATCTCTCTGCCCACCAACCTAATCACCCACCAGTCATTCACTCACTCACTCATCTACCTACCCATCTATTTACCCCTCCAGGCAGCCATCTTTGCTTCCCCTGGCCTCTTTCAGGCCCCAACTCCACTAGACTTTCCATAGATAACAGCTACCCCTATTTTACTTCATGCTTAGCTCCAAGGTCCTAAGTGTTGAACTCACTGTGGTGTGTTTTCCACTAAAAAGATAATGTTACGCTATGAGAGTCTAAACATAGAAATACAGACTTGCAAACTGGGTATTGTTCAAACCCACTAAAGTTAGGTGACAGCGCCCGAGCCTGGAGGATTTCCATTGCATCTGAGGTCTGAACACCTTTGTGGCGAGTTCTCTCAGTGTCCCCTGCATTCATGTTTACTTAATATTCTCCTGTTGCCGGGGACAAACACGATTTCCTCTGCTTCTATCGTCTCCCAAAGACCACATTTTACTTTAAGAGCTCTGTCATAGCTCCAGGAGCTCTGTGCATTTTTTATAAAAACATTTTAAAATATTGATATAGGATCTCAACACTGAGCGATTTATTCAGCAATCCACTTACACTCAAAAATGGGGGTGGTGGTGGTGGTGTCATGCCAGGATGATTTCCTTCTGAATTAACAGAAGAAAATGTTTGCATTTTTAATTTTGTTTAATTCTGCCTTCTAAAATTAGCATATCGTACTTGGATTATAATTCACTGGGCTATTTATCCACACCAATATTTACATGGTGATCACCAGTGGGGGGGGTGACAAAAAAATCTTGGCAGCTGTGAGAGCAGCCACTGTTTCCCAACTGTGGGTTGTTTTTCTCATTTTTATTATGCTGCTAAATATCTCAATAAATCAGTGATGGAGAAAATACCTCCACAAATTTGTGAGAAAAATAACATTACAGAACTATTAACAATAATGAGATTTGTGCAACCGATTTTCTTTGTATCGGGAAGATCCCCAGTGCCTGGACTTCCAACTCAGTCGGAACAGGAGAGGACACCATGCCTGTGTTTGCCACAGGAAAACCCTGGGCATTTAGTGCAGGTGACCCACTTGTCATCACCATGAGAAAGCTGGGACATGGCTAGAAGAGAACAGTCACCACACTTCCCATTCAAGGCCAGGTCTCTATTGGCTGATCCTGGGTGAGTTCCTGGGTGACTGCTGTCCTGGGTGACTGGCTTGTCTCCTGGTTGACTCACTGGTCCCTCAAGTGACTGATTCATCTCCTGGGTGACTGATCAGTCCCCCAAGTGACTGGTTTCTGGGTGACGGTTCTCCTGGGTGACAGACTCCCTAGGTGATGGGTCTCTTAGCTGATCCCTGGGTGATTGACACATGTCTGATTGATTTCCTTCTGCCCTATCCCCAGTTGCCTGATCCTCTGATAATGTCACAAGATAACAGCAATGGGTGCCTTTGGTTCCTGGTGACTGACCCCTGAATGACTAACTGGGTAATGACTGATAGATACCCTAGGTGATTGACCCCTGCATGACTGGTCCTCAGATGACTGACCCCTGAATAATCCTCCCTGATTGACTCCCCCATGACTGATCCTGGAGAACCGATTCCTGGATTATCAATCTTGTTTCTTAGCACACTGTCAGAGAAAGTCTGCCTCGAGATCTTAAGAGAGCAGGGAAGCACCAGGACATAGATGCTGCAAATGTTCCTATGGAAGCGTCACTGTCACCACACACCTATCATCCCCCAAGATGAGTGGAACTGCGGAGTTTACTCTCTGCACGGGCATTCCTTAGAGAAGACAGACTCTGAGTTTCCTCCTCCACTGTGTTGTATCTGATGAAAGATTGAATGGAGACCCTAAAAACAGAAGTCTCTTCTAGTACAAACACATCTGCTGTCAAAAGCTATGCTTGTTTCTAGAGGACGGAATGAGTCAGCTTTTATCTCTCAATGCCGGCATCTCCCCAGTCCCAGTCTAAGGGATGTATTTGCTCCTATATGCTATCCCATCTTTTCTGAACCAAGAGAGAGCCCAATGCAGCATGACCAAGGGGCCTTCGCTGGATGTATCCCTCCAACGCCCAGGCATAAGCACCGCAGGTATCAGGGCAGACAGCATGCCAATACAAAAGTTTGATTTCACGGCCAATTAAACAGGGTCTCCATGCTGAATGAAACTGTCACTCACCACCACCGAGACTGCGGGTTCCACTAACTCACGAAGCCAACAGCCTGACCGCCAGCCTGCAGCGCTGAGCGAGTGGACGCCTGGCAGTCATTTATTTCTTAAGCACTGCCGTTTCTCTCTGTATAAATGGTCAAGCTAGGAGGGAGGCCTAGACAACAGGCTAAATACAGCTGCTAATAAAAGTGCCTTTTGCCTGGTCCTTGGCTAAGGTAGCAGACGGTACTTGGTGCATGTCTCATGGTAGGGATGGCCAGTGACAGAGACTGACCCAAGAAAGGAGGACACCCAGGCATTTGGGGGTCTGTGGTATGAGGCTAAAGTCCACATGCTATACCTGCTGACATGGGCGTGTCCTTAGATCTCACACCTTCAAAGAATATGAATTTATTTATTTATTTATTTATTTATTTATTTATTTATTTATTTATTATGCGTGTGCATGTGTGCATGTGTAGGCCAGAGGAAAAACTCAAGGGTCATTCCCCAGGTATTGTTCCCTTTGGATTTTGAGGCAGGTTTCTCAATGGCCCACGGCTTGCTCATTCAGCTGACTATCCAGAGAGCCTCCGGGATCTGCCTGTCTCTGTCTCCCTGGCACCAGGATTACAAGCATGCGTCATCATGTCCCTTTATATTGAGCACAGGTTCTAGGGATCAAACTCAGGTCCTCACGCTTGTATGGCAAGCACTGTATCAACTGAGCCATCTCTCCAGCTCTGTACCTAGTTTATTTTTGAAACAGGGTCTCCCCATATAGCCTGGGCTTGCCTAGAATTCACCATCCTCCTGCCTCATCCTCTGGAATGTTGAGAAGACAACTCTGCACAATCATGCCCAGCTTGGAAATTTGGTTTTCTTCCCGGTTGAGTTCAAACTCGCCTTGCCAAGAACTGACAATGAACACCATGCATGGGAAAGACTTGGGGTGCACCCAGGAGGGAGGCTAGAGAGGCCCAGCCTCTCCTGCAGGCTAAGGGATCATCTGTGAAAACGGTAATACAATGTCTGCCTGCCTTGGGTGCGTCCTAAATATATATTTCATGGCTGCTTTGGAGAGGAAAGTATATTTATAGCGCCTTTAGTGCCATTCCAGTGTATTGTGTAAATATGTAAATTAGGCTCCGAGAGCTACACAGCAAAATGCCTCGGAATAATTTGTGTAAATAAATCATTCGAGTCTGCCCACCACATAGCTGCTTTCCAGGCACCTTTTGCGACAGGATTCCAGGGGAGGCTGGTTCACAATTTAGAGACATGATCCAGCTGGTCAGCCAGTCCTGGTAGAGCTTGATGGCCATGTCCTCAGGCTACACTCAGGGACCACCCTCTCTGGAATGAGAGATCCTGTGATTTAGCCTGATGCGATGCCATTAGCTACTGCTGGGTGCAGCAGCCATGGGCTCTTCAGCAAAACCTTCAGGGGTGAAGACAGGGATGGGGACAGATGGGGACACAGTGTTGATGGGTTTGTCTTCAGGAGGGCAGGCAGGGATGTGGCTGGGCAGGGACACATCAGGCTGAACAGACCATTTGGGCCATGGAACCCCTACCGCTAAGTGTCTCTGTGCCCCTAGATGCCAGGCGGGCACAACTCTGCCTAAACCAGGGCTCCGCCCGGAGAAGGCCTTGCCAGGGAGCTTCAGTGGAGAAAATGAGAAGATATAGTGTTTAATGGTTTGTGTAATGAGGCCTGAAATAGATGACAGCTGAGATCCAGAGGCCCCTGGGTCCCAGCAAGGTGTTTAAATATTGACAATCTATAAAAGCTTGCATGCTGCTGTGAGCTGTGGCTGGCCTGTGTTGCAGAGGGGATGGGGCATCATGCTGTGTGTGTGTGTGTGTGTGTGTGTGTGTGTGTGTGTGTGTTCAATGAAAAGCCCTGGCCGAGCAGCCCACCATGGTCAGTTAGCGAGATCCACAAGGGGACATGGGTGGCAATTGTCTTTCAGTGTTGGTGGCAAGACAGCAGCCAAAGCCCACTCTGAACACAGAGTCACTGTAGAGAGCTGGTTGGTTGTCCTCAGGGCCGTGGAGGAGACAAAATGATCACAGGAGGCCTCAGAACCTTCACTGTCTATAGAACCTGTCTCTAGAGCTGGCCAGCGCCTTGCTCCTCATATATCAGCTAGAGGCCTCACTCCAGCAAGCTGGAGCCAAAGAATTTTTCCTTCCTTCCTTCCTTCCTTCCTTCCTTCCTTCCTTCCTTCCTTCCTTCCTTCCTTCCTTCCTTCCTTCCTTCCTTCCTTCCTTCCTCCCTTCCTTCCTCCTTCCTCCCTTCCCTCCCTCCCTCCCTCCTTCCTTCCTTCCTTCCTTCCTTCCTTCCTTCCTTCCTTCCTTCCTTCCTTCCTTCCTTCCTTCATCTCTTCCTCTGTCCTTCCCTCCCTCCCTCCTTTTCTGTCTCTCCCTCCCTCCCCCTTCCTTCCCTTCCTCTGTCTCTCCCACCCTCCCTCCTACCTTCCTTCCTCCATTCCTTCCTGTCCTTTTCTCCCTTCCTCTCTCCCTCTCTCCCTCCCATCCGCTGTTTCTCCTTCCTTCCCTCCTTGCCTTTGTGTGTTTTCATTCTTCGACAATTTCATATCTTACAAAATTTTCCCACTGCCCTGCATCCAGGAAGAAGCTTTAAAAGGGTGTTTGTTTTGTGTATGTGTGTGCACTTAGGTGTGTCCATGCAAACATGCATAGGTAGCACTGTGGGCATGTGCATGCTGTGGCACATGTATGCAGGTCAGAAGATGACCTCAGGTGCTGGTTTTCATCCCTCACTGCCTCTGAAGCAGGATCTTGTTTGCTGATGCTACACCAGCAGCTAGCAGGCTCACAAGCTTTCTGGTCTCCAGCTCCCAGCTTGCTGTGGGAGCATCAGGTTGCAGGATGTTCTGCTGTGTCCAACATTTAGGCATGCTCTAATGCAGTGGTTCCCAACCTTCCTAACACTGAGACCCTTTAATACAGTTGCTCATGTTGTGGTGACCCCAAGCAGTAAAATTATTTTGTTGCTACTTCATAATTACAATTTTGTTACTGTTATGAGTCATAATGTAAATATCTATATTTTTCTGGTAGTCTTAAATACCAGACCAAATGGCCCCTAACACCACAGCCCCATCTAGGATTGGGAAAGAAGCCACTTCCTGAAGCATGCCTGCTGCTTCACCTGTGTTCACGCTCAGGCATTCCTTAGGAGCTGTGCAACCATCTGAAGGTCATGGTGAAGCTGCTTAGCATTCTCCACGTTTGGTGACAGCCCCCCCACCCCCGCCCAGCTCCCAGTGGTAATACCCAACTTAAACCATCAGAAACTCATTTTCCAATAACCTCCACCCTTCATTATCAAAACCAAATGGAACTTTCACACATGGTAGGTGGGAATGTCGATTAAGTCTGTCACTATGGAGAACAGGAGGAGGCCTCTTCAAAAACCTAAAAAACAAAACTGTGGATGATCCTACGGTCTCAGTGCTAGGTATACAGCCAAAGAAAACGAGGTCAGCATGTCCAAGAGATAGCTTTGCTACCTAAAATGAGGAGTCAGCCTAGATGCCTGTCCATGGAGGAATGGCAAAAGGAAGTGTGGTATAAATACACCATGGAGTATTACTTAGTCGTAAAGAAGAACCAAGTTCTGTGGCTTGTAGCAAAATGTATGGAGTTGGGGGAGACCCCACATTAAGTTAAATAACCCAGACATAGAAACACAAGTATCTGCACTTTGCCTCAAATGTGGGAACCCACAAAGAAACATGACTTGGAGGCAGAACAGTAGTTATGAAGGATTGCTGGGTTTGGGTGTGGTCTGTGCCTGACATCATGTGGTGTCATGATTGGTATATGAACTGCCTCCCACAGGCTTGTGTGCTCAATGCTGGGTCACCAGCTGAGGGAGCTAGTTCAGAGGTGGACCTTGCTAGAGGAAGTAGGCCACTGCAGGTGGGCCCTTGTTCCCGCCCCTTCCTGGCCCTCTGTCTGCTTCCAGTCTACCATGAAGTAAACAGTTCCCCTTCACCACACTCTCCTGCCACCGTGTACTGCCAAGTGCATGGGCCAAGTGACTAGTCTGAACCTTCTGAAACGTGAGCCAAGACAAATCTGTTTTCCTAAGTTCTTCGTGTCAGGTAATTTAGTCCTAGCTATGTGACGGTAACAAACATAGCTCGCAGGAAAATACCACACTGGAGCCTGGGGTGTGGCTTAGGTGGGACAGGACTAACGTGGCATTCCAGAAGCACTGGGTTCCGTCTCTACTACCACCTAAAACTGGGCAGAATGATGTATACCTGTGATCCCAGCACTCAGGAGGAGGGAACAGAAGGATCACCCTTGGCCATGTAAACAGTTCAAGGCCAACCTGAGTTACATGTACACTGTCTCAAAAAAAAAAATCCACTGAATCCCACTAATACATGCAATTAATACTTGTCTAAAAGTGGTCAAGAGAAGGCTGGAGAGAAGATTTCAGAGGTAAGAACACTGGTGCTCTTCCAGAGGATGTGGGTTCAACTCCCAGCATATACATGGTGGCTCACAATCCTCTGTAACCCCAGTTCCAGGGGATCCAATGCTCTCACCTCCTCAGGCATTAGGCACATGTGTTACAGACATACACACAGGCAATATACCCATACACATCAAATAAAAATAAAATAATGTTTTTAAAAAGTGAGTAAGATATAAAGAAGTTAGAAGGAAGGAGGTAGTGCAGGGGCAGGTCTGTGTGTATGTGTGTGGTGTATGTACAGAGTGTGGGACTGTTTGCAGATCCACGCACACACCAGGCCAGAGGAGGATATCGGGGACCCTGCTCTGTTACTCTCACCCTATTCTCTTGATTCAGGATCCTCTCCCTGAGCCTTCAGAGAGGCCAGCAGCCAGCAAGCCCCACCAATCCTCGTTTCTCCACCGCCTGCAGCACTGGGGTTACAGGTACACACGCACACATTGCCATATCTTGCTTCTGATGTACTAGGGATTTGAACTCAGGTCCCCATGCTTGTACGGCAAGCCTTCTTACTTGCTAAGCCATCTTCCCAGCCCAGGAGTGGACCTTAGCCCTTGTTTTCAGGAGCCTGGAAGGTACAGCACTTGATGTGCCATTTCCTCTATTAATAAGGACATTTGCAATTATCCAAAGCGAGCAAGGCTCCTTCCATGGGCTGCCAGCATTAGACCCCTGAGAGGAGCCCTGAAACACTTCTCGGTCTTCCTGATGAGCTGAAATGTCTTCAAGTGTCCTTTGCCTCTCATCTATCCTTTTCTGAGAGTGACAATTATCATCTCCCTGAGTGTCATGCGGCTAAGGCATCAGAAATTGAATGCCCAAGAGGTTAAGAGCACAGCTGTGGTTACTAGGCACTAAGAAGGAACAAGAAGTGAGATTTGGCTTACACACACACACACACACACACACACACACACACACACACACACACACACACCTCAGTCCTGTGAGGGAAACGCAGGGAGAGGAAGCCAGAGACTCCACGGACCACAACCCTCAGTGTGACCGAGATGCCGCCATGTGGGCAGCGCCGCTTCTGGTGTCCAGCAGGGCCCACTGCTCCTACCTGATGGCCTGGCCTCGATGACGTAGCCTGTAGTAGGAGTGTTCCCAGCATGTCCCTCTGTCCACTGCAGGCTCAGCTCGGAGGCAGATTTGGTGACCAGGACATTTCGTGGAGAGCCTGGGGACCCTGTGGGATAAAAAGAGCAGATTGAGTGGACATTGGCCTTGAGGGGACTAGTGGTTCCTCACTGGGACAGAAGTGTTGAATTCATTTGTATTAAGATTTTTTTTATTAATGATTTTTTTACATTTTAATTTATTTATGGTATGTGTGTATCTCTCTCTCTCTCTCTCTCTCTCTCTCTCTCTCTCTCTCTCTGTGTGTGTGTGTGTGTGTGTGTGTGTGTGTGTGTGTGTGTGTGTAGGTGCCTGCAGAGGACAGAAGAGGGCATCGGATCCCTTAGATCAGCGGTTCTCAACCTGTGGGTTGCAACCTGTTGTAGAATATTATTTTAAGATGTGTTACATTCATTTATGTTGTGGAATATTTGTTTAATGATGCAAAGATGTGTTGCATTCTTTTATGTTGCATTTGTTTAATTCTGCAAAGTTGTGTTACTTTGCCTGTCTAAAACACCTGATTGGTCAAATAAAGAGCTGAATGGCCAGTAGCGAGGCAGGATAGAGGATAGGTAGGGCTGGTAGGCAGAGAATAAGTAGAAGGAGAAGAAGGGAAAAGGAGGGAGAAAAGGAAAAGGAGAGGAAGACACTATGGGCCAGCCACCCAGCCACACAGCCAGCAATGGAGAAAGAAGTAAAGAAAGACATACAGAATAGAGAAAGGTAAAAGCCCAGAGGCAAAAGGATAATTTAAGTTAAGAAAAGCTGGCTAGAAATAAGCCAAGCTAAGGTGGGGCATTCATAAGTAAGAATAAGCCTCCATGTATTTTTTTTGGTGGGGGGAGTTGGGTGGCGGGTCCCCAAAGAGCAAAGAGTAAGAAAAAAAAAAAACAAAAAATTTGCAGTCACATATCAGATTTGGGGTCACATATCAGATATCCTGCATATCAGATATTTACATTATGATTCATAACAGTAGCAAAATTACAGTAATGAAGTAGCAACAAAAACAATTTATGGTTGGGGGTCACTACAACATGAGAAACTGTGTTAAGGGTCGCAGCATCAGGAAGGTTGAGAACCACTGTCTTAGATCAGAGTTACAGATGGTTGTGAGTCACCCTCACGGGCACTGGGAATGGACTTGGGACGTCTACAAGGGCAGCAAGTGCTCTCAACCACTGAGCTATCTCTCCAGCCCTAGACTGGTTTTGAGGCAGGGTCTTGGTACACAGCCAAGGTTAGCTTGTGACCTTCCCATCTTCTGAGTGCTGGGATACAGGCACACGTCACCCTGTCTGACTCTGGTCCAGGTTCCCTTCCCTCATTTCAACATGGGTTTGGTACGAGGCAGGAAGAGGTCAGTGCGCACTGAGAATGTAGGACCCAGAGGGACTGATTTGGAAAGGCCAGTTACATCATTGTTGTGACTAAGAGCAATTACAAGATGTTTGGGAAGATGTTGAGAGCAGTTAGCATTGTCTGCCTGCAAGATCTCAAAGTGTTTATCTCTTTTGTGCTTACGTTTAGCTCTGGTTTTTACAATCTTGATAAGATAAATGCATGTTTTGAATGATGCATGCATAGGACACAGGAATTCAAGAGACATGTTGGTGAATCTTAGAACACTGTGTACACACACATATGCCGATGTATGTTGGCACAAAGAAGAAAGCTTCAAGCCCTCCAGTGAACTCCGAAGTTGACTCATGAGAAATGACTTAATGAAAAAGGGGTTAGCTAGGCTGGAGAAACAGCCTGGTCAGTGGTGTCTCTGTGGCACAAGCAGGAGGCCCTGGGTTTGGATCCCCAGCATCCATGGCAAAGCTCAACATGATCATGTGCCTCTTCAGTCCCAGCGCACCAGAGTGGTGGTGGACATGGGTGCATTCTTGGGGCTCCCTGGCCACCTGGTCTAGTCAATTAGTGAGCACAGGGTTCATTGAGAGACCTTGTCTCCAAAAATAGGTCAGAGTGATTGAGAAAGACACCCACCAAGGACTCCTGGCATCTACATGAATACATTGTGTTTGTAGACACCTGTGCATGCATACATGACACACATGCAAACACATGCACACAATAAAAAAAAAAAAAGAGTTGGGGCTGGCTGTGTGCTTGCAATCCCAGCACAGAGAAGACAGATAAAGGAGGATCCCTGCAACTCACTGGGCTGCACAGAAAGATGGTATATATTAAAAGTTATTTTTAATTAGTTTTGAAAAATTAGTTAAGATAAATTTATTTTTCTCTTAAGGTGTTTTTTGTTTCCATAAGCATACAGAAAAACAAATCTGTATGCTTAACATTTAAAAACTTGTTTCTGTGTATATAGTGAAGCTACCCACAGAAGATCATATCATGTGTATTTTGCTTTGGGTTTTGTTCATATTTTTGAGACAGGGTCTCCTGTAGTTTATGTTGTCCCCAGCTCTGCAGCTGAGGATGGTCTTGAACTCCTGAGCCTCATGCTTCCACCTTTTGAGTGCTGGGATTCCAGGTGGGCACCACCATGCCTGGCTTACAGTGTGTTTTGGAAACTTCCAAGGCTTTTTCTGGCTGCTGGACCCCAAATGTTTATTTGAGAATGTCCCTGAATCGCCAACCCACAAAGCAGGTGAGAGCTATGGTGCTCAGCTGCAGTCACCAGCACAGGACCACTCACTCACCCTCGGCTGGCCCCGCAGTGACATTGGCCTGGAGCTCTGGCCCGTAGGCGATGGTCCGCGCCTGGACTCGGAAGAAGTAGGTCACTCCCTTGGTGAGGTCCCGCACCTTCAGCCACCGCTGCCAGTTCCCTTTCACGTCCACTGTCACCACCTTGCTTACACCTGGAATGGCCACAGAAGCACAGGAAGAGGGGCCTGAGCTTGGAGAAGCAATTGAGCATGCCTGATCTGTGGCGATAAGGAGGAGGACAGCTCTGGCAGCTCAGGAAAGGAGCATTGCTTACAATTAGGAGGAGTTTAAACACCAGTCCCGGCCAATTTTCAGCCCAGATCCATGTAATTAGAGTTTAAGCTTGATAAGTGACTCTGTCCAAGAAACCACCAAGCCTGTGACAGTCACAAGGGGAGCGGCACAGGCCTCACTGAGGACAGTGGGGAGAGAGGGAAGTGCCCAAGAAGGATTCCCAGGCTGCATCCTGGAGACCAGGCCCTTCCCACACTGCCTCCAGATTCAGAGTCCTGCCTCACTTGCAGAGACTGACTGCACGCTCTGATTTAGTCAGTAGGGAGGGCAGGGTGTGGAAGGGGGTGGCTTTGGTTCAAAGGTGAGCTTCCCCCAGTGATGCGTCTGCAGCCTGACTTAGCTGACATGTGTGTGACTTGCAAGCCTCAAGCAACTTTTAGGAACATCACCCTCGGACTTTGGAGTGAGGATGATGTTAAATCCATGCCTCTGAGATGTTGTGGAATATTATTTTAACTAGGCAAAGATGTGTTACATTTGTTTATGCTGCATTTGTTTAACTATGTAAAGATGTGTTGCATTTGTTGTACAATGCCTGCCTAAGGCACCTGATTGGTCTAATAAAGAGTCGAACAGCCAATAGCTAGGCAGGAGAGGGATGGGCAGGGCTGCAGAGCAGAGAGACAGCTGCCAGTCAGCAGACATAACTAACAGTGAAAGTAAGATATACAGAAGGAAAGAAAAGTAAAAAGCCCCGAGACAAAAGGCAGATAAAGAGAAATAGGTTAATTTAAGTTAAAAGAGCTGGCCAGAAATGAGCCTAAGCTAGGCTGAGCATTCAAAACTAATAATAAGTCTCCATGTCATGATCTGGGAGCTGGTTGGTGGCCCGAAAGAAAAAGCCTGGTACACTGAGTATTGACCCTTAGTTCAGAGAATGAGAACCACATAAGACAACATTTCTACACAGAAATATATAAATGAACACATGACTGGAGTTCCCCTTGTTCACGGATATGTTTCAGGACCCTGATTATGTCCTGAGACTGAGGATGTATGTGTGGGTATATATAGACATATATACACATATACACATGCATGGCTTTTCCATAGAACCAGAGTTAACCTGTTTTTCATATTACATTGTTAGTAATCTTTGTCTATTACATTGCTTCAACTATTAAGGCTTTATTAAATAAAATAAGGCTGAGATAAATATGAGTATTGTGTAATAACAGTGACAATCCATCTGGTCTCCAAGAGAGCCAGAGTGACTAATGGGACAGCAAGATACACTGCGTGGAACTGAACAAAATTCAGGCTGAGTGGCTACTGAGTGACTAATGGGAGGGTAGTGTATACAGCATGGATAGTCTGGGAAACAATCTATCTTATAACTGAGATAGCTAATGGGAGGGTAACACATTAATCATGAATATGCTAAACAACAACTGATCTGGTGATTGAGACAGCCACTGAGTAGCTAACAGGAGGGTAGCATATACAGCATTGATACTCTGAACAAAGAGGCAATTCACATCTTGGCCAAGATGCAGGAGGATGGAGGGAGATTTAGTGAAAGTACTTGGGATTGTGTATACTTTAAAACTTATAAATGGTTTGGTTCCCTAATTTCATATTTTTGAATTGCAGTTGATTTCAGGTAAATGATACTACAGAAAATGAATCAAAGAATAATGAACAATTAGACTGTGGTATTTAACATTTGGTGGAAAGAATAAATACTGAAAATTATATAAACACACATTTCCTTGGAGGGCAAATGAGTTCTTTGCTTCTGTGGGTTTGAAAACTATGCAGTCTTTATTTTTTAAGCTAGCTAAGCTCTTGGCTGTGGGACTTCTCACTCACTCTGCCAGGCACATCCAGTATGACAGGAAGAAGTAGTTATTCCAGGTCTTCCAGGTCAGCAGATGCATGTTCCTGGAGCACTGTGCAGAGGTGGACGTGGGGGATGGTGTCTCCTGCTGAGCACTGATGCCCCCAGCCTGCCCTCGGTATGAAGGAACCGTAGCGAAGTGTGTTCTTTAATACCACATGGGCTTGTTTTACAGGAACCGAAGTACCATCCGATTCAAAGCTGATCCATTGTTCCAAGCCATCAGAGCATGGATCTGTAATCCCCAGGTCTCCAAAATGCCTCTTAGCTGGTTCATTACATTCATATTATGCCTTTAATACAAGTTCGTGTCAGCTGAATTATGGCCTTCTGAATTGTTTCGGGGAGGTTTAAACAACTTCTCTTTCACCCTCCTCACTGGGGGGTTTTCTAGAGAAAAATGTGGCCATTTCTGCCCAGGGAGCTGGACCCTACCATGATACATGCTACTCAAGAAAGAGGCGACGAGCATGATGGGTGGCACAGGGTGGCTGTCACTGCTAACAAGCTGGGTCCTCTCGGTTGTAAGGTTGTTCTGCAGTGGCTCTGAAGCAGATGCAAACCCATTTAGGGACTTCGTACATTTGATCCCGCCCAGAGGAAGAGCCATCCTGGCCTTTTCTCCATCTCAAGTGTGTCAGAATTTTATTTAGTTAGTCAGTTTTAAAACTATGCCCTGCGTTACGAAGCCTTGGAGGTACAATCTCATAAAACTACTACACTTTAAAACATATTCAAGAAACATAAAAATATCTCTGCCATAAAATCAGATTCCCCAAAACATGGCTCAGTGCTCAGAAGGCTTAGTGTTCCAGGGGGCCTGGTCTGTGGGGCATGGTGCTGAGTCCTACAGTGTTGCAGTTGTGTGGATCTGCAGTGTGTGCTGTTTGGATAGCATGGTGCTCCCAGTAGTATGAGACTCTGACGGCTGGTGCTCCTAGTGGTATGGCACTATGCTGGTGCAATGCCCCCAGCAGGGTGATTGCTCCCAATGTACCGATGTCTCTGGTCCTCCCAGCGGTTGGTTACTCCCAGTGAAGCAGTGCTCCAGTTTGGTCATATTTCAAGTGGTGTTGTGCTCCTTCTGGCGTAGTGCTCCAGTGAAGTGCTCTTCCCAGTGGAGTAATTTCCCAGTCATGTGGCAAGTGGTGTGCTAGCATGCCCTTTATCCCCAGTGAGGTAAGGCTGCTCTCAGTGGGGTGATAATCCTAATGAAGTGATGCTCCAGAGGAGTGCTGGTTGCAGTGGGGTGATGCCCCCATGGGGTAGTGCTCCTGGTGGTTTTATCTTGTATCCAGCTGAATGTTTGCTCCCCCACTCCTGAGAGCAGCAGGCAAAATTCTCAGAGATGCATGAAAGCAGAGGGCAGAGAAGAGCAAAGACAAGCCCTGAGTGTCTGCCACTCAGCCAAGAGTGGTTCTCTTGGACGTTTGCAGTCCTAGGTCAGCAGGTGAAGAATTGGGAAAGCCTTAGTCCCAGGCAATGCTAGGTAAGACCATTGGTCTATTCATCCTCCTCACTGGGGGATTCTAGGCAGGTACTCCACCACTGAGCCACACCCCAGTCCCTCACTGGGGGATTCTAGGCAGGTGCTCTACCACTGAGCCACACCCCAGCCCCTCACTGGGGGATTCTAGGCAGGGGCTCTACCACTGAGCCACACCCCCAGCCCTTCACTGGGGGATTCTAGGCAGGGGCTCTACCACTGAGCCACACCCCAGCCCCTCACTGGGGGATTCTAGGCAGGGGCTCTACCACTGAGCCCAGCCCCTCACTGGGGGCTGTGGGGGATTCTAGGCAGGGGCTCTACCACTGAGTCACACCCCAGCCCCTCACTGGGGATTCTAGCAGGCTCTACCACTGAGGCCTAGGCAGGGCTCTACACTACACACTGGGGCACAGGGGATTCTAGGCAGGGGCTCTTTCCTTCTAGGCAGGGGTCTACAGCGACTCACAGATTCTAGGCAGCTCTACCACTTCACTGGGGATTCTAGGCAGGTGCTCTACCACTGAGCCACACCCTAACCACAAGTTTTGTTTTGAGACAGTGTCTCACAAGGTTGTCCAGGGCGGCCTTCCAATCTCTGTAGTCATCCCATCAGGCCTTGCACTTGCACTCTTGCCCCAGCCTCTGAGTGGCTGGGCGTATAGGCTTGCTTCGGCAGGCTCAGCTTTCCGGCTCTTCTGAGGTTGATAGTCTTCCCGGGAGTCAGGGAAGGACTATCCTATTCTCCGGGAGCAGCAAGGGTCCTGATTAGGTTATTGCTGTTGGGAAAGACACTGAGTCCCTGGAGCACCTGAGTTTCTGTGATGCCCCCAGGACCTTCCCCTCCTGCACCTCTCCGTAATCTATTCCATAGCCCAGTGGCTCAAAAAAGACCCTGTTGGTACCTGAAGCAGGGGGAATCACTGAAACATCCAGGCTAGTCTGGGCCACACCCTGAATTCTAGGCCAACCTGGACTCTACAGTAAGGCTGTTTCCCAAAACCAAACAATTACCATCTGGCCTGGGGCTTGTTCCTTCTAGCCAGCCTCTACTGGGCTGGCTTGGTTGATGCTGGCTCAGGTCTGTGTCTGCACCACACAGCAGGGATGGCTGAGGCAGGGTCCTGTCACCCTAACTGCCTGTTAATTAAGGCAAGGGAGGTGCTGGGTCACCCTGCAGGCCTGTTCAGGTGTGTGCATGTGTGTGTGAGTGTGCAGTGTGTGAGTGTGTGTGTGTGTGTGTGTGTGTGTGTGTGTGTGTGTGTGTGTATGGGGGGCAGTGCTCCAGTGTGTTTAGACATCTATTGATCTTTGCTTGCCTCATGATGGCGGAGCTTCTACTGGCCATGTGAGTCATGCAGCCACAACCAGAGTAAGCTGCCTAGGGGCATTGGTTCAGGTGGCGTAAGTGGTGAGAGCTTGTCCATGGTCACCTCACTCTTGCAGAGCCATTCATGGGTCCTGTGGCTCAGTTGCTGCTGCTTATAGGCCACTCTGGCTGGGCTGTGTGCTTCTGGCCACCAGCTGGGAGGCTGATCCTGGGATCAACCATGGCAGACATGCAGGAGGAGGTGGGGATGTGCCAGGTCACTGAAGGGTCCAATACAGAGCTACTGAGTGAGTCTGAGGCCAGCCTAGGGTAAGTTTGAGTCTAGCCTGGGCTGCACAGTAAATCCTGTCTCAGAACAAAAGCAAAATCAAGGATCTGGGCATCTGGATAACTTGCTCTTGGATTGGGTTGAAGCCTGGCTGTCTTTGACTTACAGAGCCAATAAGGGGCCACAAAGTCACAAGCCTGTCCTCCAGTTTCAGTTCTCACCACAGTGCAGACACCGCTGCCGCCAGGAACGTTTGTGATGAGGGAGCCAGCAGACCTCACAACACACAAAGAGGCGATGCCAGCAACGGAACATCTTGTCACTTAGGAAAAGAGGTGAAAATGGGTGCAACTGAAGTGGTTCCACGGGCTGTCACTCGGGCAGTGACGGGCACACACCCAGCTGCACAGCCAATGCTCTGTCTGCAATATGAACTAATGGATCGCCTGGCACTCCATCTCCAGTGCTCACCTTCGCATGGGCTTCGGGAACACAAGCTCCCCAGTCCCCTCCTATCATAGGCTTCAGAGCTCCACACTTGCACTGAACTGCATGGGTTCAAGTCACACCCTTCCTTATCAGTCTAGCAGTCCAAGGGTGGATCCAATGAACGGAGGGCTCCTGGGCCCATAGGTACCCCATATATAAAGACACTTGCTGCCAAGCCTGGTGACCTGAGTTTGATCTCTGGGACTCACATGGTAGAAGAAGAGAATGGATGATGGCAAGCTGCCTTCTGATTTTTACATGCATGCTGAATGAACCTCATGAGTGTGCACACGTGTGTGAGCACATACATACACACCATAAAAATGTAAATGTAATTTAAAAAAGACGGGCTCTAAACCCAGCTCCTTTGTGTGTGCAGGTACATGTGTGGTAAGGGGAAATGAAAATGTGTGTGCACGTGTATTCATGTGTGTGTGAGTCACAAGTCAATGTTGAGTACCCTTCCTCTGGTGATGCCCATCATGATTTTTGGTACAGTACTTCCTACAGGTACTGAGGCTTTCAGCAGGCCAGGCTGGTTGGCAAGTGAGTCTCAGGGATCCCCCTGTCTCTTCCTCCCCAGGGCTGGGATAATAAATATGTGTCACCATATCCTTCTTCTCTTTATGTAGGTGCTAGGGATCGAACTCAGATCCTCATGCTTGCAAGGCAAGTACTTTACTGACTGAGCCACCTCCCCAGCCTCCTAAATGCAGTTTCTTTTCAAAATGTATACTGAGGCTACAGTCCAGCATGGGGACATGGATGTGGGGGATGATGGATGGCAGGTGAGTAGTGAATGAAAAAAAGAAATAAAGAGGAAGGACATGACTGCTCCTAGGAACGGTCGAGGAGAGTTTATTATAGATAAAAGAGAGAGCATAGCCAGAGGCAGGGACATCTGGGAGAGTCCAGAGTGGACATGACCCTGAGCCATGTGAGAGGAGGGGAGAGGGGGTAAAGGGTCAACCAAGTAACCAAAGTGGCTGGATTATATATGGAAGGGGAGGCCAGCTCAATACCTGGGCTGGAGATGTTTAGGGTAGGGGGTGGGTCATGCCAGCCAGGAGGACCCTGTAACAGGTAGGGACTGAGGGATGCAGGGGGAACCTGGCAGCCAGCATCTGCTTTGATATGTTAAATAGGCACTTCAGCTGTCTCTCTCCAGTTTGAAACCTAACAAGCAGCACTGTGCAGGCACACCATAAGTCAGTGGTTCTCAACCTTCCTAATGCTGCGACCCTTTAATACAGGTCCTGATGCTGTGCTGACCCCCAACCATAACATTACTTTCATTGCTACGTCATAACTGTAGTTTCGCTACCGTTAGAAATCGTGACGTAAATATCTGTGTTTTCTAGTCTAAGACTACTCCTGTGAAAGGGTTGTTCAACCCCCACAACTTGAGAACCACTGCAGTAAGTACCCATCACCGAGATGAGGCCAGATGGGGTCATGTCTCAAGGGATCGAATATGACAAAATACTTTATCATGAAAGATGAACAAGTACCCCCAGCCCTTGCAACATAGGGAATCCAGACACAGGGGGCTAGCTGGCTGAGGGGAGAGGCCATGGCATTTTTGCAGAAAGCCAAATCTCATGGGGGGAAGTACAGAGAGAGGGAACCACAAAAGTCAGCAGGTTTCCTGTGTGTGGCATGGATCCCACTGAGGAATGACAGTCTTTGGAGGGCAGGTACTAGAGTCCGCTAAGAGCAGCAGTCCTGGGCTCCCAGGGTGTGTGCCACAGGATTGTTGGAGATGCAGGCAGCCATTAACACGGGCACAGGACATGGCAGAGTCAGGTGCCTGTTTGAGGATGAAGGAGTCACTCAAGCTAGCTCTGATTACAAAGGGCACACGGGTCAATTAGAGGCACGATTCTGACAGTCAATTCTCATTTGAATGGCTCCAGTTGTTTGCCGCCCTTGAAAAGATGCTTGTGACGCGTGTATGTGTGTGTGTGTGAGAGGGGGGGGGGAGAGCTGGGGCGGGGGAAAGGTCCCCTACTGAACAGATAGGAAGGCTTTTGGAAAGTCTTCAGTCACCTCTCTGCTGACCATGCAGGAACAGCGGGCATGTCTTTTGGAACTCTGTCCTGAGATATTGAAGCAAGCCACCTGCTCCTGGACGGGCTGCCCACTGTGGCAAGAATGCCACCCAGCTGGATCCCAGCAGTCACTGACCTCCCACCCCCCAGTGCCATCTTGAATTCTTAGAACTCCACCAACAGATCATTCCCACAGCTGTGCAGGAAGCCCAGACACCCGTGGCTTTTCTTTCTCACTTCCCTGGCTCTGATTTGGGATGTGGCTCAGAATTGATGGTGTGAAAGCCTGAGGCCATAGTTTATGGTGAACATTCTGTCTTTCTTAGAGTGTCATAAAATAACGGCAAATCTTCTTGTCAAAGGCATCGGAGATTCAATGCAATAAAATCAAGTGTTTGAATGTTCTCTTTCAAATCAACTTCCTGTTCCACGTGACCGCTTATTTTCAAAAGGAAACTGACCACGGCTTTAAACGGAGAGCCATTATTATTATCTGGCCAGCTGCTGATGTATTGTTTCCTCCTAGATGTTAAAGAATCTCTAGGTTTTCCCATCTATCTGTGCTTATGACCAGGAGGGACATCCAGACGTGGGCCATCATGCAAAGGTAGCTGGACCTGTCTTGGGGCATGCAGTGGGGTGAGAAATAAAGGTGACAAAGCTCTCAGTGGACGCAGGAACAAGTTGTGTAGCTTGGTCTGTTTGAGGGGCCCCGGCAGTGGGATCCTCTATCACTGGTGCATGAGCTGGCTTTCTGGAGCCCATTACCTATGCATGGACGCCTTGATGCAGCGGGGAGGGGCTTGGTCCTGCCTCAACTGAATGCACCAGGCTTTGCTGACTCCCCATGAGAGGACTTACTCTTTTGGAGGAGGGGAAGGAGGTTGGTCAGTGGCTGTCGGGGGAAGGGAGGATGGAGCGGGAAGAGGGATGAGAGGGGTATCTGTGGTTGGTGTGTAAAGAAATTAAAAAGAAATTAAACACAGCCATAGACGGAACACCCAGAGGCAGGGCTGACAATCAGGTCCCTAGTGTGCGACCAGGAGCTCTACTGGTCCTTTGAAGCCACATCCTTAATCTGCCACTTCCTCCTGTCCCAGCACACTGCTTCCTCCAAGCCCTCCAGGCAGAATGCTAGGCAGAATCTCTGCTGCTGTCTTCTCCCAGTTACTGCGGGGTCCCTGGATTTGCTTTCCCAGGCATCTGTGGTCCATTCCATGATCCATCTATCATTTATCTGCCAAAACATTCTTGGGAGAGCAATGACCTGCTTTTCAACCTGTTGTCTTAGTAAGGTTTTTATTGCTGTGAAGAGACACCATGACCACAGAAAGCTCTTGGTGTGGTAGTTTGAATGTATTTGCCCCCCACAAAGCTCATAGGGAGTGGCAATATTAGGTGTGGCCTTGTTAGAGGAGGCTGGATGACAGCTGCCTTTAATCCAGGCATTGAGGCTAGAGGGCACACCTTTAACCTGGGTCACACCTTCTAAAGGAAGTGTGTGTCATTGTGGGGGAGGGCCTTGAGGTTTCATATACTCAGGATACAGCCCAGTGTGTCAGTTGATTTCCTGTTGTCTACAGGATATAGCAGTCTCAGCTCCAACATCACCTCGGCCTACATGCCACCATGCTCCCCGCCATGATGGACTGAATCTTTGAACTTTAAGCAAGCCACCACAATGTTTCTTTTATAAAAGCATGGTGACATGCAGGCAGGCATAGTACTGGAGTAATAGCTGAGTATCCTACATCTTGCAGGTAAGTGACTCACACCGAGTGAAGCTTGAGAAAAAGACCTCAAAGCCCAACACCTCCCCACCCCCAGTGACACGCTTCCAACAGAAGATGTGACCCAGATTAAAGGTGTGTCCCCCAGCCTCAAGGTCTCAGAGTCAGCACCAGGGATGAGCATAGCGACACACCTAGAGTTTTCACATGGCTTCTGAGGGTCCATTCAGGCCCTCATGCTCACAGTGCAAGTACTAGTGGCTACGCCACCTCCCCAGCCCCTCTCTGTGTGCCCCGGAGTACAGCCCACTACGGCCCCCCAGGCCTTACCTTGCACGGGTGCTAAGGGCTCATACACTACTCGATAGCCCTGTAGGATGCCGTTGGCTGCAGATGGCTCCCCCCAGGACACGTTGAGGGTGGTGGAGGTTATTTCTGAGAAGGCCAAGAAGCTGGGGGGCCCGGGAGCTGGGAAAATAGAGCACAGGGGTGCAGAGTGAAGACTAGTGGCTTTATGGATCACCCACACACGGCCACGGCCATGTCTCCCTGCGGGACAGGCGGTGCTTCTAGGTGTTATTGAATGCTGTGGAAGTGTAAATGGTGCAAGAGGAACAGGAGGCACACTGAACAGCTTCCAGCTTGTTGGCATCAACAAGAAGCACGGGCCTTCCCAGAAGATCATGGAGGGCGATGCAGCTGATCCACAAAGGAGCGGCAAGGTGAAAGGACAAAGGCCAGAATGATTGACAGAGGGAGCAGAAGATAAAATGTGGGCAGGTCCAGAGGTTGTGGGAAGATGCTGGGTCCTGCCCTTCTGGAAAGAGGAAGCACTTTCTCCCTTCCTTTTCTTTTTCCACACCCCCTCCTTCCTCTCCACAACTCTGTGCTCCCCTTTGTGGCTCTTCTCCTCTTTTCTCCCCAAGCCTCCCCTCCCCCAACTCACCTTTCTTGTCCCTTCCTTCCCTTCCCCCACTTCACTTTTCTCTTCCCTCATTTTTTCTCCTTTCTGTATTTCACCTTTCCCCTCCTGTCCTCTCCTCTCCCCCATTTCACCTTTTGGGTAGTGGCGGTGGGTGGTAGTGTGTGGTGGCAGTCATGGTTGTAAGTGGTGGTGGGTCATGACGTTGGTGGGTAGTGGTGGGTGGTGCTGGTGGCTGCCACCCCGATCCTTCCTCTTGAAATTCCATTGACACCCTGTGTTCACAGAGAGCTGTTTGGCTCAGACAGGAGGAAGCCTGACCAACCAATCCATCAAGGCTGCTGGCAGGTATGGCTGCCCTGGGTGCAGCCATGTGGGGCCTGTTCACTTACCTGGGCCATGCAGGAGAATATGGGTAGGGGCCATCCTCACCTGACATCCCAGTAGGCTTCTGGTCTCCTCTGGGTGCCTAACTGCAGCCATGTCCAACCTCCCCTTGCTACACCTCAAATCCCATGATCTACTGGGCACTGGTGCCTAAAAACGGCCCAGCCATTGCTCTTTGCCCTACAAATCTACTCATGTGCTACAGCCCCAATCCCCTAACTGCAAAACAGAAGAACTGATCCTTCGGTGCTGGACACAGCGGCAGGGAAACAGTCATGGCTCCCTGCTCATAGTCACCAACAGGAGGTAACACCAAGAACCCTGACCAAGGAAAGGTCAGCTGTGTAGGTGGCTGTCTGTCGCCTGAGACCATGGGATGTTGTAGAGTAGAGTTGTAGAGGCCCTACAAGTTTACTCAACAGGCTCCAAGGCCTCACTATTCTACCTTGGACTTTCTGGATTTTTTTTCTTTCTTTCTGAGACAGGATTTCTCACACTGGCTGTCTTGGAAGTTGCTCAGTAGACCAGGTTGGCTTTGAACTCACAGAGATCCACCTGACTCTGCCTACTGAATGCTGGGACTAATGGTGTGCACCACTGCCATCCCACTGACCTCCTGGCTCTTAACACAGGACCTCTGGAAGTCCAGGGCCTTAGGCCAGAGTGCCATTTTCTGTCAGTACCACTGCTCTTCAGGCTACTAGGAATTGAGATGAGTAGGGGGAGGGGTGGCCTGCTGCAGACAGAGGCTGTGCCCTGTGTGTGGACCGCCTTAGCTGGGCAGCCCTGTCAGCACAGCCCATGTTGTGGTTTAGATGGGAAATGTCCCCCTCCTCCAGGCTTACGTGCTTGGACTCTCATCTCAGCAAATGGCACTGCTTGGGGAGGTTGTAGACCTTAAAGAGGCAGAGCTTCAGTAGAGGAAGCAGGTCACTGGGGGCGGGCCTTGAGGCTTTGTAGCCTGGCCCTACTTCCTGTTCACTTTCTGCTTCCCGACTGCCTGTGCAAAGTGACCAGGGCCTCAATTTCATTCTCCTGTCACCATATGTCCCCCTTGGAACAAACCCTCCCTCGGCCCTCCGGCTGCTTTGGTTGGGGTATTTTATCATAGCAGGAAAAGTAAATCAAACTTGTAAGGGGAGGCAGGTACTTGAGTGGCAGCTGCTGAGCTGTTCCAGGCATGGTCTAGGGATCTTGACTGGGGGTGGTAGGGGGTAGCCTGAACCTAGATTTGGGCCCTGGCCTCCACACACAAGGAACTCAGTTCCTAGAGACCAAGATGCACGTGGGGCAGCTCTGAGAGAAAGTGCTAGAAGGAGCTCTGTGGGTCAGGAAGGGAGCCAAGCCATAGACAAGGCCCTTCTCCTTCCAGTGACTTTGAAGGCTTATGAGAAAATACACAGCTCCAACCTAGCCAAACTACCTTAGCAGAGGCACGAGGGACCAATGAGTCAGCCCTGTACTTCCTCTCCAAACTCCAAGTGTGCACTCTTTCCTTCCTTCTTTTTTCATTTATTTGTCTATCTATCTATCTATCTATCTATCTATCTATCTATCTATCTATCTATCTATCTATCATCTATCTATCTATCTATCTATCTATCTATCTATCTATCATCTATCTATCATCTATCTATCATCTATCTATCTATCTATCTATCTATCTATCTATCTATCTATCTATCATCTATCTATCATCTATCTATCATCTATCTATCTATCTATCTATCTATCTATCATCTATCTATCATCTATCTATCATCTATCTATCTATCTATCTATCTATCATCTATCTATCATCTATCTATCTATCTATCTATCATCTATCTATCATCTATCTATCTATCTATCTATCTATCTATCTATCTATCATCTATCTATCATCTATCTATCATCTATCTATCTATCTATCTATCTATCTATCTATCTATCTAGCATCTATCTATCTAGCATCTATCTATTTATCTATCTGTCTGTCTGCCTGTATGTCTGTCTATCTATCTATCTATCTATCTATCTATCTATCTATCTATCTACCTACCTATCTATCTATCTATCTTTGGAACAACGTCTCATGTATCTCAGGTGACTTGGAACTCGATATGTCACTAAGGAGGACTGAACTGCCTCCATCTCCCAGGTGCTTGGATTCCAAACATGCACCACAATGCTGATTTAGATTCTGAGGTGCTGGGATGGAACCCAGGGCTTCGTGTGAGCACTCCACCAAATGAGCTATACCCCTGGCTCTTGAGCTGGACCCTTGATGCTATGACAGGGCAGACAGGGCGACCTACCGGCTTGATGTGTGCGTCCCTGACGTGGGTCACTCTTGGGCCCATCACCCGCAGCATTGAAGGCGGAGATGCTGACCAGGTATTTGGTGTGGCTGGTGAGATTCTTGATTTTCACCACTGGCTCCGGGAGGAAGAGGACCTTCATTTTCTCAGTCTCGTTGCGGCTGTCTGCCTCCCAGTAGTAAATCTGTTGGGCAGGGGGCACAGGGCACTGTTGGATTATACCAGGCTTTAGTACGAAAACAGTGATCCTGGGGATCAGGCTAGTATGGTGATTGAGGCCTAGAGTGCTCAGAAAAGGATTCTGCCCTGTTATCTAGACTTGGAGCATCATCTCCTTAAACTGCTCAGGGTGGGATCTGAAGACGGGCCAATATTGCCTAACGGGCCTCTGTTGTGGTTAATGTAGCAAAAACACTTTGGGAATGAAAAACACCAAAAACCACAGGAAGGAGATGGGGGAGACGGATCAATCAGTGTTTGCTGCACAAGCACGAGGGCACGAGCTTGATCCCCAGCACCCGTGTTAAAAACAAAGCCATGCATGGGGATGCACGCTTCTAATCCCAGCTCTGGGGAGTGGAGACAGGCAGATTCCAGGGTTCAGCCTAGATTACAGGCCATCAAGGCAGTGATAGTGGAGAGATGGCTTAACAATTAAGGGTACGTTCTGCCCTTCCAGAAGATCTGAGGTCAGGTCCTAGCACTCATAGCTGGCAGCTCACAACTGGTCCTGGAGTTCTGATGCCCTTTTCTGGCCTCCACAGGCACCTGCACTGATGAATACATACCCAGACACAATTTAAGAATAAATTTTTAAAAAGGTAGAGGAGGGAGCCTAAAAAACAATAGCTTGGTTGTGCCCTCACCTCCAAACACATGTGCATACACACATGTGCACATGTCTATGCGTACTCCTAAACTGGGACTGGGGAGGAGCACCTTGCCTTCCTTAGGTACCATTCTTCTCATCTAGCTTTGCTACATTTACAGGTAGATCTGAGGTCTAAGCACCAAGGTTTGACTGATTAGCAGATCCATTTTCCTAAACAGCTGTCTGGCAACCACTGCCCCCAGCCTGTGCCAGCTGGACTCCCAAAGACAACACTGGCTGGAAGATGCCCCTTGGCTCTGTGTACATGGGCCTGTGCCAGGCCACAAGAGCAGTGTGCCCTCTGTGAGAGCAGGACAGACGCTGCAGGAGGCAGCCAGAATACCCAGCCTCACAGGTCATACCTGTGGTGGAGCCCGTCTGACACGTGAGCCTGCTGATTTCCACCCACAACCCCCAGCTGCATGCCTGATGGCAGAGCCGACTGCAGGAAAGCCTCTGCTCAGACAGGCCATGCTAACTTGTGATCAATATCCAAGTTCAATGTCTTTATCATTAGGGAAATGAGAAAACATATTTTTGGATGTGCATAAATAGTGCCTTGCCTCGGAGCTCAGGGGACTTTCTGTGACCTCATTCATCTTCGTAAGAGCCTGGCCGGCAGGGAGGTATTCATTTTTATAACACACCTACCAAAATCATTTTAAAATGGACATTTAATTGGGCCAATATTCATCAGGGCAGGATGGCTCTGAGATTCTGATAACTGAGCAAGTAGGGCTCATGGAGGCCAGACAAGAAAATTACTTCTGGAAGAATGGAGATGCCAGATATGGGGGGTGGTGGTGGTGATGTTTAGAGCTCCTGGGTGCCCGTGGCAGGGGAGAGTGCAGGGAGGAGGGCAGGGGAGAAGCTGCCCACAGGAGTTATTCCCCTGATGCTGGCTGGCAAGGTGAGCAGTCTTCCTTCCTTTCACCGTTAGAGCTTTGGGCTCATGAAGCCTCACTGGCTCTTGTAGTGAGCCTGACTCAAAGTGAGGTTAGCAGATGTCACACCGTGTGGGGACTGCTGGAGCTCAGGACATGGTCCAGCTGTGCAGGTCTGAGGACCTGAGTGCTATCCCAGAACCCATGTAAAAAAAGAAAAAAAAAAAAAAAGAGTCAGGCACAGTAGCACCTGCCTGTAACTGCTGCTGGGGAGACAGAAGCAGGGGGATCCCTGAGGCTTCTCAGCCAGCCTGCCTAATCTAACAGGTGAGTTCCCAGCCAAGGAGAAACCTTGTCTTCCTCCCACCAAAAAAAAAAAAAAAAAAAAAAAAAAAAAAAAAAAAATGTTGGCAGTGCTTGAGGTCTAAAGAACAGCATAGTCAAAGTGACCTTCTGGACACACACACAGAAACATGTTCAGACACACGCATGCACACATACAACACACACACATACACACTGACACAGAAACACACACGCACACAAGCATGCACAGACACACAGATACAAACAGATACACACAGACACACACATGCAGATGTACATGCACAGAGAGAGATACACACACAGACACATAAACACAGACAGACACATGTATATGAACATGCATACACATAGACACACAGACGTAGACAGACAGACAGACAGAAACACACAGGTTCTCTGGTTCTACTCCACATGGAAATGAGAGATTCTCTCAATGTGCAGTGGACAGTGTTGGGACTTGGAACCCACTTTCTATATCTCTCTCTCTCTCTCTCTCTCTCTTTTTTTTTTTTTTTTTTTTTTTTTTTTTTTTTGGTTTTTCGAGACAGGGTTTCTCTGTGTAGCTTTGTGCCTTTTCCTGGAACTCACATGGTAGTCCAGGCTGGCCTCGAACTCACAGAGATCCACCTGGTAAAGGCGTGCGCTACCACTGCCCGGAGGAACCCACTTTTGTGAGGATACCCCACTTTGGTTATAATCAGCAAATGCCCTGGGAGGCTGTGTTGTGGGCACAGGAAGAGGTCACATTCCTTGGTGGTCCTAGGTACTTTTGGAGGAGCCAAGTGTGCTTTGTGGTGGGCACATAGCAGCCACATGGGAAGCCGCTTCCACGTGGCTTTTATCCCAGGTGGTGCTCCCACCAAGCCTGCTCCAGGCACACAGGGCCTACTTGGAAGCTGTGCATCTGCTGCCGGGCACACGGTAGTTCTACAGTGTAACCAGTGTGCAGCCAAACCCTTCGGGGCCCTGGGTACACAGTGAGCTGGAAGAAAGAGCCCAGTCATGCATGAGATCTTGCCTTGTAGCCCTGGATGTTCCCATTCTGGCTCTCAGGGGGTGGTGGGTCCCATGTGACCTCCAGCTGGCTGGCCGTGAGGGGGGTCACCTGGACGTTCTGTGGGGCCATCGCTGGGGCTGAGGAAAGAAACAGGAGAATAACTGGGGTGGACTCTCATATGCTGGCAGAGACCCACCAACCCATGTCTCCAGGCTCGCACAGGACATAATTCTGTGATAGACAGCATGGGAAACTGTGCCCTGGACACCCAAGTTTGGGAGGCCACAGGTGTAATCAATCCTATTCCGGGCTTCAGGCTCTGTATCCCATGCAATTCTTAGTCCTTTGATGCCAGGGAAGCCCTCCCAGAGGAACCTTCTTATAAATGCATAAAACAGACTACACAGAGTCACAAAGAACATGGGCTCTGCTGAGAGACAGTTCGTGAGTGTTGGGAGACACACACTATCTAGACACCCATATGGCATAGGCTGGCAGATCACCCACTGGGAGAGAAAACAGTGAGACATGGAAGCCAACTGGAGGTCCCAGAAGCACCTGGGGCATGGCAGGGAACTATGAGGCTCTGTGGGTGTGGGAGCCACAGGTAGCAAGACATCGCTGACTGGGGCAGGAACACTATGCTTCCAGTGGAAGACATAGAACACAATGACAGCTCCCTTGCAGTGGTGAGTTCAGGTGCCTCTATTAGGATGCCTGCTTCCAGAAACCTATCTAGAGACACAGCTGCCCGTCCATGTGCATGGGGGTTCTGGTGTCTGGGAACATGGCTGTATGTAGTACCAAGATAAACTCTGACCACAAGTTTTGAATACGAGGCTGTTCCTCTTCCTCCCTCCCACCAGAGCACTTCCTGGGGTGCTCTGTCCTCTCACAGGTACAGTATACAAGCCAAAGATGTGGTGACCAGAAGGGCAGTGGGCTGCCCACTCTGTCCCTCACAGCCATTAGGGGATGAAGAGCAGGGCAGAGAGCAGGAGCCACACTCTGGACTGCTTCATCCTCTCTCCATCATGGTTCTGAATTCCATATGGGGAACTTTCTCATGGTAGGCTGTCCACTGCCTCTCAGGAGATAGTCCTGTCTCCCACTGAGTGCTCCTCATAGGAAATCTGGCCTCTGGTTGGATGCTAGAGTTGCATGGAGTTATCTTAAGGAACTAGATAACTCCTGGGAGGCAGAGGCCAGCCCCACCCAGCCCACCTCACCTCATTCAGCCTCAGCTTGTGGGCTGACTGCCCTTTTTCACTTTCTGTGTATGTTTGTGTGTGTGTGTGTGTGTGTGCGCGCGCACGTGTGTGTACATGCGTGTATATGATATGTATATGTTCATGTGTATGCACATGTGTGTGCAGGCATGTGTATGTATATGTGTTTGTATGTGTGCAGGTGTATGTGAAACCAGTGGTCAATGTTGATATCTTCACTAATCACTCTCCATCTTAGTGTGTGTGTGTGTGTGTGTGTGTGTGTGTGTGTGTGTGTGTGTGTATGAGTGCACACACGGAGGCCAGGTGTTTTCCATGCTCACACTCTCCACCTTATTTTTTGAGGCAGGGTCTCTCAATGAACCTGGAGCTAAGTGATTCACTAAGCCAGCCAGCTCTAGGGAATCTACCTGTCTCCTCCCCCATCTCTGGGAACACGGAGGCTTTTAGGTACCAGGAATCCAAACTCAGGTCCTCAAGCTGTGTGTGCATAGCTTAGTGACTGAGCCATCTCCACAGACCCTGCTGGCTGCCTTTTGATTTGAGTCTGTCTAGAGGCCATCGGTGGAAGCCACAAAGCCATCACAGCCTGAGGAAATTTTTCTTGCATGGGGCTCATTTGTAGCTATAGGGTGACCTGGTGAGCAGTAGGTCACCCCTTGCTCGCAGCTCCCTCCCCTGCTTCCTGCTCTCTCCCCCCACCCATGCAGAATAAAATAGTAATTAACACCCGCTCAGCCTGACATGACTATTTATTTTGTTCTAACTGTGTGCTTCTGTATTATCGCTGCCCACCCTGCCGCTAATGGAAATGTTAATAGCCCACACCAGGTTGTTGTGACAGATGCTGGGTCTCATTATCAGAAATTCTTATTTACCGCTCCATTAAACAACAGAATCACACAAAAAAACAATTCAATCAAAACTAACTGGAGGAATTTTAACAGCCGCATTAATAATCCAAAACATAAATAAAGTTAATGTCTTCTGCATGTTCGCCGTCGGCAACTCGATCACAAAATTACTGTTGTACAATTAAAATCATGAAAGGCAGGATTGAGCATGGTCGTTACTCTGGTAGGCTGGTGCACAGATCCCTCCTCGGCACCCCAAGGTTGGCTTTCCGTAGACTTGGCAGGAAGCGAAGCCAGGACAGCCCTGGCCATGACAGTCCATCTGTGGCGGTGGCCAGGTGAGCCACACACTCTGTGTGAGCCCCAGCACTCAGGGTCTCCAGTGCCTTTGGGCTGAGTGCAAAGACACTGGATGACGCTCGGAGATGAGACACGCCTGTATCTGCTCTACTGCAGCCGCTGTTTAATGCCACAAAGACACGGCAGGTAACAGGATGTTGCTGGCACGTGTGGGGAGGAAACAGATGAAAACATGGTATAGTCTAGGATTCAATGTTTTTTTGGTTTTTTTTTTGTTTTTTTTTTTGGCTTCCGAGCACTTCAGGGCTTCCAGACTGCCTGGAGAATTTAGCCATTTGGACGGCCTGTTGTTCTCCATCCAGAAAGCAAGCCTCATCCAAGTAAAGTGTGTGCAGCTGGGGAGCTGAAGGAAGGACATGTTAGCCTTTGTCTGATTGTTCCCCAGTCTTGACACACATGGCATAAGATGCACACAAGTAAACGCCAGCATGTGTGTGTGTGTGTGTGTGTGTGTGTGTGTGTGTGTGTGTGTGGACATGTGAGTATGCCTGCACATATGTGTGTAAAAGCCAAGGGTCAGGCCTCTTTGCCAGCTTCTCTCTACCTTATTTTTTTGAGACTGGGTCTCATTGGTGGTTTGAAAGAAAATGGCCTCCACAGGCTCACAGGGAGTGGCATTAATAGGAAGTGTGGCCTTATTGGAGTAGGTGTGGCTTTGTTGGAGGATGTGTGTCACTGGGGGGTGGGTTTTGAATTTTCAGAAGCTCAAGCCAGGCAAGGGGTTCATGGTCTCTCCCTGCTGCCTGCCCATCTGGATATAGAGCTCTCAGTTACCTTTCCAGCACCATGTCTGCCTGCACACTGCCATGCTTCCCTCCATGATGATAATGGACTAAACCTCTGAAACTGTGACTCAGCTCCAATTAAATGTCTTCCTTTATAAGAGTTGCTGTGGTCATGATGTCTCCTCACAGCAATAGAAACCTGGACCAGGACAGTCTCTCACCGAACCTGGAGCTTACTGACCGGCTAGGCTGGCTCAGCAGTGGGATCCAGGGATCCTTCTAGCTGAGCCCCTATACTTACAGATGTGCCTTAGAACACCTGACTCTTATGTGGGTGCTGGGGACAGAGCTCAGGCCCTCTTCTTTTATGGCAGGTGATTTACCAGCTGAGCCATCTCCCCAGCCCCGGCACACTTTTTAAATGCATGAAATTGTTTTCTTAAAGCATTTTGAGTGGTGGTTTTCTCCAGCATCGGCTGAGTAGATGCCCACGAGCAGCATCACATGTAAAATAGGAAGGTCATGGTCACAGCTCAGGTTGGCTCTGCATGCCTGTGCAGCAGCTGTCAACATCTGTATAGATTGACTGGCAGAGTCACTACATCACCCTTGCCATGGTGGTACATGGCCTCAGAGACAGATCTCCTCAGGCTATTGATGAAGAACCCAGGAACTTCTGGGACACTCTGCCTCTGACAATCATAAAACCCCCAAACAAACCAATAATTACAAAAATCAGCCACATGCTTGAAACCCCAGTGCTGGGGAGGCAGAGACGGGAGGACCCCCCTGGGGTTCACCAGCCAGCCTAATTTCTGAGTTCATGGTATAAGTGAAAGACTGCCTAAAACCCAAGAAGGAAGCTGACATCTGACATCTGAGTCTGCCACTGTCCTACACACACCTATGTGCATGTGCAATTGCAATGTACCTGAACACACAGGAACACATGTATACATAGGAACATATGTGTACACACACTCACACACGTGCACACAAAATCATAGCCATTTGTGTACAAGAGCTATCCTCAGCTCAGATTCCATTTTGTTTGCTGATGAATGAATGGCGCAGGCTTGTTGCCCTTAACTCCATGCTTTGGTGGATCCAGGGTGAGCCTGCACCACAATAGGCCCCACACCGCAGCCCTGGATTTAAGGACCTCAGAGCTTAGGAATGTTGTCATGGCAAACACACAGGAAATGCAAGCTGAGTGCTGCTGACAGCTTCTGGAAGGTGTTGGGCTGAGGAAGGAAGAGGATGGGTGGTCTAGTTGGCGTTCTGCTGCTGTGGTAAGCACAATGACCGAAAGGAATGGGTTCCTCTCATCTTCTAGTCCATTGCTGAGGGAAGCGAAGGTAGGAACTGAAGAAGAGGTCAGGGAGGGACGTCGCTTCCTAGCTCATGTTCAAATAGCTTTCTCACACCACTGAGCCCACCCTGAGGTGGCACTGCCACAGCAGTCACGGAAATGCCCCACAGGTGTGCCTGTAGGACTCTCTAGTGGAGGCGATTTTCCAGTTGACATCCCTTATTCTGGTTTTTGTAAGGTGTCAATAAAAACTAATGTCTACAGGTGGCTTCCCTAGGTCTTTAGCAAGGCTGAGGAGCCTCCAGAGAGCCAAGGAACCTCTCAGAGCCTTGGAATGAATCCTGTAGGGGATGGATATTCATCCTCTCAGTTCTGAGAGCTCTCAGACAAAACGTCTACTGTGTGTGGAGGTCATCCATCCACCCGACCTGCAGAATACCTATGATGGTTAGCATGGACCATCAACTTGACAGGATTGAGAAGAATTTAGGAGATGAGACCGGGCATGTCCGTGAGGGATTATCTAAACTCATTTAGTTGAGGAGGGAAGACCGTCTTTGAATGTGAGAAGCACCAGCCATCCCACAGGCTGGGGTCCTGGACTGAACAGGAAGGAAAAAGTGAGCTGAGCATCAGCATCCATCTCTCTTTGCTTCCTGTGAATGCCATGTGACCAGCAGCCTCCTGTTCCTGCCGCCATGCCTTCCTGCCATGATGGACTGTGCACCCTCAGACTGTGAGCCTGAACCTTTCTTCTTTAAGTGGCTTTTGTCGTGTATTCTGTCACAGTCATGAGAAACACATATAGTTTCTAGGGAGGCCTCAGACTAGGTATCTACTATTTCGAGGACTACCCTAAGCCACTCTGGACACCTTCTATTGGCAGGGCCATCCTAGGACACATGTGGCATCAACTGTTGCTAGGGCTATCCTAGGCAATACTGAGGACTTCTGCTGCTCCTAAATTGCTCGTAGTCACACAGGGCTCCCACTCTGGCTGATGTTGCCCTGGACTGTGACAGGCCACACTAGGTTGCCAAGTTTAGTTTTTGTGATCAGCGATTTAATAATAATTTGAGAGGCTAATAGAGGTAGGGCTCAGCAGTAGAATATTCCCCAGAGTTACCTAGAGTTGAAGGCACTTCTTTTTCCTTTCTTGTAGCAGAGACTGACTTCAAACTCCTGACCCCCCTGTTCCCACCTCTGGAGTGTGGGCATTAGAGACAAGAGGCACCACATCTGGCCCCTTATAGATACTTCAGTGTTTAGCGTTAGCTCTGAACCCTCTGCTCTGCAGACAAACCAAGCCTTTGAGCTCACCATAATCATCTTTCTTTTCTTGTTTAAGCACTGGGTGCTTAGACTCCTAGCCTGTTCAATAGCTGTTATCGCCATTCGTAAGATAAGCAAAGTTGAAAGTCATTCACCAGCTCTCTACCTAAGTTGAGGTTTTTTGTTTGTTTTTTTCCCCCTTGCCTGTACAATGAGTTTCCCATCATAGCAAGACCTAGGTCTCGACAAATCATGATTACATTACACAAGAGCCATGCAAGTCAGTTTCTTGGTCCCTCACGAGATTCATACTGCTGAAAAAAAGGAAAAGTCTTATTCTCATTAGGCAACTTGGAGGTTCATATGGATTTCATGCCTTGCCCTAGAATGATCTATATTTCATTTCAGATCTATGTGACACCCGGGCTCAAGCTGTTTCCTTACAGTTGAGGTGGAAACTTCTGGAAGGGCACTGGAGCCCACAAGCCTAGGATAGAAGTAAAAGGCTACAGAGAAGACACTGGGGCTGAGGGTGTGGCTCAGTGGTAGAGCCCCTGCCTAGAATCCCCCAGTGAGGGGCTGGGGTGTGGCTCAGTGGTATGCCTAGAATCCCCAGTGAGGGGCTGGGGTGTGGCTCAGTGGTACCTGCCTAGAATCCCCAGTGAGGGGCTGGGGTGTGGCTCAGTGGTAGAGCCCCTGCCTAGAATTCCCCAGTGAGGGGCTGGGTGTGGCTCAGTGGTAGAGCACCTGCCTAGAATCCCCCAGTGAGGGGCTGGGGTGTGGCTCAGTGGTAGAGCCCCTGCCTAGAATCCCCCAGTGAGGGGCTGGGGTGTGGCTCAGTGGTAGAGCCCTGCCTAGAATCCCCAGTGAGGGCTGGGGTGTGGCTCAGTGGTAGAGCCCCTGCCTAGAATCCCCCAGTGAGGGGCTGGGAATGTGGCTCAGTAGTAGAGCCCCTGCCTAGAATCCCCCAGTGAGGGGCTGGGGTGTGGCTCAGTGGTAGAGCCCCTGCCTAGAACCCCCAGTGAGGGGCTGAGGTGTGACTCAGTGGTAGAGCATGTGCCTAGAATTCCCCAGTGAGGGGCTGGGGTGTGGCTCAGTGGTAGAGCATTGCCTAGAATCCCCCAGTGAGGGGCTAGGGTGTGGCTCCTTGGTAAAGCCCCTGCCTAGAATCACCCAGTGAGGGGCTGGGGTGTGGCTCAGTGGTAGAGCACCTGCCTAGAATCCCCAGTGAGAGGCTGGGGTGTGGCTCAGCAGTAAAGCCCCTGCCTAGAATCCCCTAGTGAGGGGCTGGGGTGTGGCTCAGTGGTAGACCACCTGCCTAGAATCCCCAGTGAGGGGCTGGGGTGTGGCTCAGCAGTAGAGCCCCTGCCTAGAATCCCCCAGTGAGGGGCTGAGGTGTGGCTCAGTGGTAGAGCCCCTGCCTTGAATCCCCCAGTGAGGGGCTGGGGTGTGGCTAAGGATTAGAGTGCCATCTTCCTTTCTTCTCCCCTCTTCTAGGGCCATGTCTTCCTCTGTGCATGAAAGCTGAGCTCTGGGAACACTATGACCCCATTTCACAGTCTCAACCTTCCTTCTCTGCTAGATGTCCCTAAACACTCTGCCCCAGACTCATGACAATGCTCAGCTTGCTTTCCTCTGAGATTAGCGCCTCCAGTATATCATGGAGAGTATAGTCCCTCTGAGGTGTCTATAGGGTTGGGGTCTCATCTCATAGACTTGACACAAGACCTCATCTCGTCTACCTGCACACAGCATGGGCAGAGAGGCTGGCTGCTGGGGCCACCTGTGGTACCTGTGATGTCACTACAGTGTGCTGGGTTAAGGTTACCCAGGCACTGTGAACCTGATGGGATCGAGAAGCCCTGGGAAGCACGGCGACTGCGTTAATTACCCCTGAGCGGCTGCCACTCTCTTCATTATAAACACATATTCTAACTAGCACAGTTCTGAATCCTTTTAATTTCACTTAATGGGCTCCAGGACTGGTTTAATGTGTCACTAGAGGGAGCTGAAACAGCTAGAAGTGTGGTTCCTTTTCTCTCTCTTCAACCAGCAGTAATTAACAACCTGTAGGATTACAGGAAAGGTAAAACCCACATTCTACAGCAAGATTTTTATTTTTTTTTTTTAATTTTTGCTGTCATTTAAGGGCTTTGTGTAGCCCCGGCTGGCCTCAAATCCGCTATGTAGCTGAGGATGACTCTCAACTCCTGATCCTCCTGTGTCCACTTCCCAGATGAGGGGATTGCAGGAGGACGTCATCACACCCAGTGTATGTGGCACTGGGGCAGGAGAGGCAGCTCAGTGGTTAGGAGTGTCTATTGCTCTTGCAGAGGACCCAAGCTCTTCCCTCCGTTCCACCATCCACAACTGGTAGTTCATAACTGCCTACAACTCCAGCTCCAGGGGATCCAATGCCCTCTTCTGGCCTCCATAAGCACTGCACTCATGTGCGCAAATTCACACACCAACACACACAAAGACATGTAAATAAGAACTGATAAATAAATGTAGTGATGGACTGGTGAGTGGGATGACTCAGCAGTTAAAGGCTCTTGCAGTCACACCTAATGACCTGAGTATGACCTCTGGGACCCACATAGCGGAAGGAGGGAACTGACTTGGCAAAGTTGTTCTCTGACCTCCACAAGCATTCTGCGGTACCCGTGCATCCTCCACACACAAAATACAATTTGAAATGTAAAAACTTCTGAAAGCCACAGCTTTGAAGGGACAGTGGAGCCATGGTTTCGAAGTACTGTCCTGTCTTCCAGAGCTTTGTGGACTTCAAAAGTCATGGAACCCCACTGAGCCTGAGGGACTGGGAGCACCAAGTGTGTATCGTCTCTGTTCTCCTGGGAAAATTCGTGGAGCCAAAGACCAAAGTTCTGGCCCTTCAGTTGCTAGTGGGCACTTAGTATTGGGTCTCCATTGAGTGGAGGAGGGCAACTCCTAGCTCCTTTCTAGAGAAATGAAAAGCTGTTCCTTGTATGCACACGTGTGTGTGTGTGTGTGTGTGTGTGTGTGTGTGTGTGTGTGTGTGTGAGAGAGAGAGAGAGAGAGAGAGAGAGAGAGAGAGAGAGAGAGAGAGGTATAGGTCAGAGGTCAACCTTTAGTGTTGTTCCTCAGGCACTATCTGTCTTGTTTTTTGAGACAGGGTCTCTCCTGGGCCACATAAGCTAGGCTGGCTGGCACTGAGCCTTAAGGACCTGCCTGTCTCTGCCTCCCCAGTGCTGGGATTCGAGCACATGCCACAATGTCAAACTTTTTTGTTTGTTTGTTTGCATGTGTTCTGGGGACAGAACTTGGGTCCTATGCTCACTCTGAAAGCCCTTTACCCACTGAGCCCTCTCCCCAGCCCCTGCTTTTTACGGTGCTGGGGATAGACCCCAGAGCCTTCTAGGCATATGCTCTACCTAAGCTATGCCCTGGCCCCAGGGTGGCTCTTCTTGCTAGACTAATATTGACTACATGTTTGCATGAGCCTCTGCCTCAGGCTGTTAGCACTGATGAGCAGGGCAGAGACATGTCGCCTCAGCCTCTTTGTAATAACTTCAGGAAAACCTGCTGGCAGTGACTATATAAGCAGTCTCTACGGAGGACACTGCCATCCCTACCACAGGATGTGAAGAGACTCCAGTCAATTCCTGAGCGGAGAAAGGGACAGGAGGAAAGCAATGGAATCCCCAAATCAGTTTGTCATTTAATCACTTTCCATCAGAATCCCAGAATTTACCCTTTTCTTTTTTCTTTTCTTTCTTTATATATATATATATTGCACTTGCTAAAGTGACTGTCAGACTTATAAAATGGCTGTGAAATTTTGGAAACCAAGAACATGAGCAGAGTTGCTAAGTATGAGCCATGTGTGATGATGTGTGATGATGGGACACAAAGGAGCCAGGCAGCTAGCAGAACACCTGAGAACCAAGGAAAGCCTGGTCCATGTGTAAGAATTCAGTAGCAACTGACACTCATAACAAGGTGAGACCCTGTTGATGGGTTGGTGGGGTTGAGAGTCAAGAGCCAGGGATTGGGAGTCAGGGGTCGGGGTAGGAAACTGCATTTCAAACGATCTCAAAGAAGCTCACTTTCTGAGCGCCAAGCACCACTATAGATTTTAATGGCACAGAGTGCTTATCAAGCAAGGAGCAGGCCCTGTGTTCCATCCCTGGCATGGCATGGCCCAGACTCGATGGCGTGCCTATAATGTCAGCACTTAGAGGTGGAGCCCCGGGGGATCTGGAGGTCAAGGTCATCCATCCTCAGGTACACAGTGAGTTCCAGGCCAGGGTGGGCTAAATGATGCTATCTCAAATAAATAAATAGGTGTTTCCCTATCACAGAATTGAGCACATGCAAGTATCATGGATGGGACTCTCCCGCCAAAGTCTTGTTTGGAGCAGGTGGAGCTGACTTCTGCCTTCTATGAACTGAATCTTGACAGACTCATTTTTCTTCCCAGTTCATAACTGGCGCTCACACACAGATCTCTGTGAAAAGCATTACCCTGAGGCTCATAGAGGTAAACAGTATACATTTGATCAAGAGGAGACCCAGAGAGAACACTCGCTCTCCAAGTCCCATCCCATAGCTGACCAGACGCCTCAGGTAACTCAGAAAGGAGCTTCCTGCATGCTCAGTAAACATGAAGAGGGGGTATGCCAGGCCAGACACATTCTACAGGTTCATTCTATGGGCAGATGGGTTGGGAGCCTTGCTGGGAGATGAACCTGAGTTTCTTCATTGTGGCTTACAGATTTCCATACTGTATCACAGTGCTCAAAGGCTAGAGTTGTTGAGTAATATCCTCAAGGTCACACAGCCAGAAAAAGGCAGGGTCATCACTCAGACTCACAAGTTCACTTACAAACACCCACAGCTGGTCTGTTTCCATAGCAACCTCTGAGCACTTCAGGGTGACTTGCATGTGATGCTCAGAGGGTAGCTGTAAGAGAGGGATGCTGCCAAGCCCAGTGACTGGAGTTCAATTCCTGGGAGTCACATGATGGAGGGAGAAAACTGACTCACTGCTTGTTTTCTGACCTCCACACCTATGCTGTTGTAGGTATGCACTTACACTCATGTACACACACACACACACACACACACACACACACACACACACACACACATGAGCGTGAGCCAGATCTCTACGGCCAGGTGACTGACTGTGAGGAGCAGTGAGACCTGCGATGACTGACTGGAAGCGATGCTCACTACTTCCTCCTTCCAGAGAATTCTCCCCAGGACAAGATGTGGACCAAAGGGAAGCAAGTTGGGATGTGGGGCTTCTGTGCATTGTTGGAAGCGCAGAAGAGCTGCCTCTGGCATGGTGGGACTTCTGGGGACACTAAATTCACTGTGCATGGACAGGCACAGGCAGTGATAAAATCTTAGCAACTCCAAGAGAGGGGTGGGGGGCTGGGATGTGGAGTCCTCCAGGGGGGCTGTGCTGAGCCACACGGGGCTGATGTATAAGTGTCTTTCTCTTAGTAAAGTGACAAATACCAGGTGAACCCAGTTTACGGTGGAAGGGTTGATTGTGACTCACAGTCTAAGGAACAGTCCATCAAGGCCATGAAGTCATGGCAGCAGGTGCATGAGGCAGCTGGTCACATGGCATCCTCAGTCAGGAAGCAGAGAGAGATGGATGCTGGGGCTCAGCTCGCTTTCTCCTTTTTGTTCAGTCCAGGACCCCAGCCCATGGAATAGTGCTACCCACACTTAGGGTGGGTCTTTGCACCTCAATCAACCTAATCTAGACACTCCCTCACAGACATGGCCGGAGGTGTGTCTCCTAGCACAGCTGCTCCTCTGACCACACGGTCTGGCTTAGGCAAGTTTTCTCCCACTCCCACAAGGCCCTTGTGATGGCTGAACTTGGTTGGATATGGCATCAATCAGACCCGTCTCTGGGAAGTCTGTGAAAGCATTTCCAGGAAGTATTAGTAGAGCATGGTAGACTGTCTTCCAAAGTGGGTAGCACCTTCTGGCTGTAGCCTGAGGGAACAGCTGCTGTTTCTCCCTGCCTGCCTTTGCCCCTTGCTGGCAAATGCATCTCTTTCTCTGCCGTTGCTGCTGCCACAACAGAACCCAGCTTCTTTAGCCTCCCAATATGCATGAAGAAACAGCAGCTTTCCGGGGATCCCCCAGGCATTTGCCCATAGTTGGGGACTGCTAGGGCATTCAGCCTTATAGACTGAGCAGCTGACAGATTCTCAGCATGCAGATGGCCACTGTTGGACTACCCAGCCCATGTTGTGTAAGCCAATCTAAAAACAAAACAAAACAATACAAACAAACAAACAAAAAAACAACTCATAAAAGGTATACATTCTGTCTCTGGGTTCTGTTCCTCTAGGGAAACTCTGACCCCAACAGTCACCTCTGGAGAACCTCATAGCTGAAGAAAGGATGGGTGTGCCTGTGTGTGCCGAGAGCAAGGATAGCACAGGAGACCTTGCTGGCAGTGTGTCCATCAAATCCATCAAATGACAAGGTCAGCATCCCAAAGCAGGGAGGGAGGGCATTGTGGGGGTCAATCTTGACTGCTGTGGTGGTTCAATATGCTCACATTTGTTTGAACACCTCATCCCCAGTTGGGCATGCTGTTTGGGAGACCATAGAACCGTTTGGAGACAGGGCCTACCTAGAAGAAGTGGGTTGCTAGAGGATGGACTGTATGGGTTATAGACTGACCTTGGTTCAAAGCAAGTGCCCAGTTTCCTGGATACAAATGCAATGGGCCATCTTGTGTTCCTGCTGACAGAGCCATGAGCCACCTCAGCCACCATGCCTTCCCCATCATGATGGACTGAATTGTAGCCACAATAAATCTTTCCTCCCTATGATGGTAAATATCGTCAACTCTAATCGTCAATTAGACTAAGTGAGGTGGAAAGACCTCCCTAAATATGGATAACCCTATCCCATGGACTGGGTCCTGGATTGAATAAGAAGAAAGTAACTGAGCACCAGCATGCATCTCTCTCTGCTTCCTGACTGTGGATGCTGTGAGCAGCTGCCCTGCTCCTGCCTCGGCCAGGCCTCCCCCACCATGGTGAACTGCACCCTCAAACACATAAACCCTTCTTTTCTTCAGCTGTTTATGTCACAGCCACGGAAAATAAACACACACTCGGGGGAGTTCTTTGGGTCAGGTGTTTGTCTTAGTAACAAGAAAGGTGACTGACACTGTGTCAGCTTGATGAGATTGAGAATTTCCTAGAAGAGTAGAGCTGCTTTTGGGTTTGTGTGCAAGGGCGGACAGACGCAGCAGCACCATGCTGCAGGCTGGGCTACCTGACAGAACACCCAGGAGGGAGGAGGAAGCCTGTGATGTAGGCTAGCTCGTTCACCTCCTCCAAGAAGGCGCTCTATCCCTCCCCACTTAATGGATGGAAACTGGGACCCAAAAGAAATCATTCTTCTTGAGTCTCCAGTGCTCTCATTATAAAGCGAGTCTCTGTGTTTCCTGCAGCTATCTGATTGATTGTTGTGGCCCTTGTCCAGCTGTGAGCTGAGGGACAGGCTCAGAGCTTACCAGCCTCACCGACGAAGACCTCCACAGGTACACTGGCCGGGCTCTCACCAATGATGTTATAGGCGGTCATGATGACTTCATAGCGTCGGTACTTCTTCAGATCTGTGAGGTCAAACACACAGGGTCAGCCTACAGCTGGACCAGCTTTTGTTCTTAGATCTCCTCTGTGGACCACACCCAGGCCATGGAGATCCCAGGGAGAAGAGCAGCCTGCTCTCTGAAGGACTAGGAAATGCCTCCATCCCGCCTCCTGATGCTGCTGTCAATCAAAGATGCCTCCTCCCACCTGTGCCCAGGTAAAGGGCAGCAAAGCATCCAGGACCTGAACTGCCTTTATCCAGCAGCTGTCCTGGAGACAGGCACCAGATAAAGACCCAGGTACTTACAAACTTCTCATCCTCCTGCCTCTACTTTCCAAGTGCTGGGTTTGCAGGTGTGCACCACCATGCCTGGTTTATACCATGCTGGGAATAGAACCCAGGGCTTCTCCATGCTAGGCAAGCATTTCTCTACCAATTGAGCTACAAACTCAGTCCCTGTGGTCAGTATTCAAAGTAGAGGGTTTTAGTTCAGAGAGAAAGAAAGTAGACCACTGCCTTTAAAAGAGTTAAGATGGGGGCTGACTCAGCAGTTAAGAGCACTTGCTGTTCTTCCAGAGGACCTGGGTTTGATTCCTAGCACCCACATGAGGTTCACAACCATCTATGACTCCCGTTCCAGGAGATCCAATGCCCTCTTCTGACCTCCCTGAGCACCAGGCACATACACGGCACATACATTGACCACATGTACACTGACATACATGTGGGCAAAATACCCATAAATTGAAAATATATGGTTAGGATGGCAAACATTTTGGCCTGTATATTTCACTATAATTATGAGAGAGATAGAGAGACAGAGAGAAAGAGAGACAGACAGACAGACAGCAAAGAGAGCCACAGGAGAGATCTTGCCTTGTCTGACTTTCCCTTCTGTCCCAGCCAGTTGGGGTGCTAGATGGCACTATTGGGAACCCCACCAGCCTGGGTCTCTAGAAGTTTCCCTGATATGTGTGCATGCTGAGACACAACCATCAAGAGGGGAACTCCAGTAGTTAGAGACACGAATCCAGGCTGGTTTGGCTTGGACTCTGAGAGAGGGATGGGCATCTCCACTGCACACAGTCACAGGGGCCCGAGGTGCTGTGCACTTACGTGTTAATTCATACGTCGTTAATGTGGAGCTGCTGTTCACGGTCTTGAAGCTGCTTTGGGCTACAAGGGGTAAAGAAGGCAGTTAGTACAGAGGGACACTGTGCCTGCAAACTGTGTGTGGGGTGAACATGAGGTACAATGCAAGCTGGATGGGATGCTGTGCTGACACCCACAGTTCCCCGGGTACTGTAGACTGTAATTTCTCATTAGCTCCTGGGAGTTACCACATGTCTACCTAACTCATCAAGCAAGACACACCAGCCTGAGACCGGTGGTGGTGGGCTGGCCCTCTGATAGAAGGAAGCGAATATGAGGGCGTTGGTAGCAGTGTAGAGGACAATAGTAAAGACACAGACACGCTTTTTTTTTTTTTCCCTCTCTCCTCCAGGCCTTTCTGGTAGGCAGGTTTATCCAGATGACTGATGTTTACAAGCTGTGGGACTCTGGTCTGAAGGGGATGAGAAAGTCACCCATCAAGTATTCATCAAGCTACAAGCCACCAGGGACAAGTTTGTGTACAGTTGGCATGTGTGACCCTGGTGGAAAGGGTAGGGTGGAGCAGGGGCCCTGTTGCATACTGGGCGACTGGCCATTAGGTCGCTTCCTGGTCTGATGGGGGTGAACTAGGTAGGAAGTGCTGCCCAGCTGTTCTCCTGCCCTGTCTGTCCCTTGTCATAGAGATCAGCCTTCTGCCTTTGTCTCCTGAGTGCTGGGATTAGGCATGTGCCACCATGCCTAACAAAAGGGGGATTTTCTATGACACTATTTAGGGACAATTTCCTTCCGGGCGGGTGGGGGGGTGGGTAGAGAGGTAGGGTCTTCTGCAGTTAAGCTGCCTCTGGCTGTGGTGGGATGCAGGCTCAGCAAGATCAGGAGTTACCTACACATAGCCATTTTCCACACAATGTGTCCCCACAGAGCTGGCCCCTTCTCTCTCAATTCAGCCTCCGGGTCCACTGCCTCCATCTGTGCCCCACTGGCTTCACATTACACTGTCTGCTCCCTCACTGTGCCTGGTATTTCCCAGCATGCCTTCCAAGGAGCAGACAGATGTGTAAAGCTCACCTGTGAGTTCAGCTCGTAAGGCAGAGGGACTCTTGAGTGTCTTGGCCTCGGGCCCATGCCTGTCTCGGACTCCAGCTCACGGTAGTAGATCCTGTAGCCTTGCAGAAGGCCATTCAGGCTCTCATCCCGGGGAGGCTGCAAAGACATTGCACACTTAGCCATTTGGGGATATTATCAGAGTCAGTATGTAAAGAAGGCTTAGTAACCTCCGCTCTGGTGTAATTAGCCCACCATGAAGAGTCACTATTTCAAGGCTGTGTTTTTTTTTTTTTTTTTTTTTTTTTTAAGATTTATTTATTTATTTATTATGTATACAGTGTTCTGCCTACATGCATGCTTGCAGGCCAGAAGAGGGCACAGGATCTCATTACAGATGGTTGTGAGCCACCATGTGGTTGCTGGGAATTGAACTCAGGACCTCTGGAAGAACAGCCAGTGCTCTTAACCACTGAGTCATCTCTTCAGCCCCGTGGTTCTTTTTACAAATCGCTTTTACATATATTTGATTTTATTTTGATGAATAGTTTGTGTGTATGTACACACACACAAGCACTCATGTGTTCAGGCATGGATGCACACACATGAACCATGGTATGGATGTGGAGGTCAGAAGACAATTTCCAGGAGTTGATTTTCTTCTTCTACCATGTGGGTTCTAGGGTTTGAACTCAGTTCATCAGGCCACGTAGGCTCCAAGCCTACGGTCTTTGTTGTTAAAACAAAGGAGAAGAGCTGATGAGATGTGTAAGTTGGCAAAGTGTCCACCTTGCAAGCCCTAGGACTTGAGTTCAATTTCCAAAACCCACATAAAGCTGGGCAGGGTGGTGCGTGCTTGTGATCCTGCACTGGGGAGAAGGAGACAGAGCATTCTAGGGGGCTAGCCTAGTCTACTTGTGACTTCCAGGCCAGTGAGAGGCCTGCTCTCAAATATCAGTGTGAACATCTACTAAGGAACACCTGAAGTTGTCCTCTGGCCTCCATGTATGTATGTGCATGGACACCTGCACTCATGTGTGCAACACACACACATACACACACACACACACACACACACACACACACACACACACGAAAGGTTTGAGACTATTAAAGGGAAAAGATGAACCATCCCAGACTCAGAGCCAGTTGTGGAGCCCTGCCTACACCTTGTATGTGGTATGATGGCTGCTATCTTGATTGCCAACTTGATTACATCTGGAATCAACTAAAACCCAAGTAGCCGCACATGTCTGAGTGATTTTATTAATTGGATCATTTGAGGTGGGAAGACCCATCTTAAGCCTGGGCCACAGCTTCTGGTGGCAGCCCACATAAAAGGACATGAAGAAGGAAGCTTTTTGCCTGCTCGTTTTCACTCTTCTTGGCAAGTTCATCTATTTTGATGCTGAGGTGTTCCTTCGCTGCTGTTAGAACTGACTTCTTCAGGATTCCAGCACAGACTGAAGATCAGCAGCTCTCTAGAAATCCTCTGGGATTCCAGCAATAGATCAAGGCTGCTGAGACATCCAGGCTTGTGAACTGAACAATTGGATTCTTGCCCTTTCTGTTGGGAGGCAGCCATTGTGGACTACCCATAGTCTGTATGCCGCTCCAATAATATTCATTTATGTTCTGTTCCTTTAGAGAACCCTAACTGATACATGAAGACATGATTTCTTATCCTGGGTAGCTTAACTCCTTGAGGTGAGGTGGGAGAGTGAGGTACAGGCACAGATGGGGAGGGAGTGTCTCTTTGTGGGGTGAACCTAGAAACAGTAAGGGGACTAGAGAAGCAGACTCAAACTATACCATCATTTTTGTTGTTTTTCCAGATAGCTAGAACTAGTTGAGGGGAAATCACACTGGATTTGGGAGGGCCTTAGTCCAACAGCTGGTATCCTTGTAAGAGGAGGGACATTTGGACTTGTGGGCACATAGAAAGAATGCCCAGTGAATATGGGGAGGCAGATTAGAGTGCTATGTTTATAAGCTAAGGGACACGAATGACTACCATCAGCCAGATGACACTGGGGGACTCCAGTACAGTGCCTTTCCCGGAGGGAGAAGAGTCCTGTTGTCATCTGGCCTTGGGACTTCCGGCCTCCAGAACCAATCTCTGTGGCTGTGACATGGACCCAGAGACCAGAGGGTCTACAGTTGCCTTTCTAGGCCCCAGAAACCCAGCACTCGCTGCTTGGTCACTCTGTTCTCTAAACCACAAGATTAGGGGCTTGGGAAGCCAGGAACACGTGTGGTAACATGGCTGACAAGCACACACACACACACACACACACACACACACACACACACACACACGTTGGGAGTAGTGAAGATGCTGTTGGAAACGGCATCTGTGAACCTACTATCTACAGGGGCCCTAGATCTGCTACAAGGACTGGTCAGCAGCTCCTGGCCACCCTGCTTTCTGGGTCTCAGATGCAGAGATGGTGCACAGTACACAGATGCCTGACAGAGGTGGAGGTGTGTAACCAGATGATGCCTGGGAGGTTTGCTGGGTCACAATGGCCTGTTGTCAAAGTGCTTAGGGGACTCCCAGCACCAGCCAGAGCTGGGGCCCCATCCCAGGACTTCCGCCACACACCCTGGACCGCAGCGGGGAATGCTTCCACCTCGGGTTTCGTCTCAGATAGTGGGAAACTGGGTCTCAGTAGAGCGGGCAGTTACTTCAGAAGAGACCTTCCCTGTCCCCTCTGACCCTTCCTGAGCATTGCTGGTAGCATGTGTTGGGGGTGGGGTGGGGCTCTACAGCTGGCTTCAGTAGGCCCCAGACAACCAGGACAGAGCAACAAGCCACAGCTCAGGGTTTGGGGTGTCGGTGAGTTTATTTTGGTTTTTGCTTATCTCCTCTTAGGGTGGTCAGGGTTAGGCAACAAAAATATAGGCTACACAGCCAGATTTGAATTTCAAAGTGCTATTGTCAAAATTGATGGAATCTCTCTCCAAACTTACTGTTACCACATTGTGTGTGTGTACATGCATATGAGCTGTTGGTGTGTATGCAGGTGCTGTAAGTGTGCATATATACATGTGGAGGACAGAAGAATGCTGGCTGTTCTTCAGATGTCTACCCTGTTGCTTTTGAGGGAGGGTCTCTTACTGGCCTGGAGCTTGCCAAGTCGGCTGTTCTGGCCAGTGAGTCCCAAGGATCTGCCTGTTTTTGCCTCTCCAGTGCTGGGGTTTTAAGCTCATGGTACCAGGCTGGCTTCTCTCATGGGTTCCGGGGATGGAGCTTAGGTCCTCATGCCTGTAAGGCAAGCATTTTACTGAGCCATTGCCCCACCTTTTTTAACACCTTGTGAGAGGCATTTCTCTGCATGTCTCCTAACATCTATAGGAAAGGATGAAGGATCCATTCTCGGGTTGAAGCAAGAATAATGCTGTCCTTGGCTGCTCAGCCACCTAAGCTCAGCGCCTCTGTTTCCTGTGACTGCAGGTTGCTTCATAGATGTGGTCCCCTAAGGGAAGGATCTGGCTCTGTGACACCAGACCCCTCCTGAGGTGAGATGGCATGGCAGAAGACAGGGTATGCAGTGGCTTCTTATATACCTGGGCCTGTCTGCCTTCTGCATGCTCGTGTGGGCCCAGGGCAGAGCCATGGAGAGATGGAGGGTCTCTGAGCTCTGCACCGTGAGGATTAGTAACTGCTTGTATCTCCTTGTGGTTATGAGATCTTGTGTTCAAGGAATGGAAGAGCCATGGAGGTGGGTGAGAAAGAACTGTGAGGTTCCTGAGGAAACTTTAGCACCTAGAGCAAGGGGAACTGACAGAAATGGCTTATATGCTGTTCCTGAAGAAGAGTCCTCCATGACACATCCCATAGGAGAGATGGTGCTTCTCTGTCTAGAGTGGGGAGATTGATTGAGAAGTGCAGTCCCAGGGTCCCGGGCTGGAACTTGTCTAGGTTTTGTGATGTTTTCCACATGACAGATTTCCAAAATGATCCACAGCCTAAGTCAGGGAACTTGCCAGGAAAGTGCCTCCTCTAAGTCCGCTAAACAGTCACTCATTCTTGAACCATGGGCACCAGTCCTGTGGCAATGCGTGTATAAGAAGCCCTTTGCGAAACAAGGGACAACAAGTATTTCCAAGACCCTGGGGCAGCTTTGCCCCTCCCTTCCTAGGTCCCTGACAAAGAACCAGGGAGATGCGTGTCCCCGGTCCGTGGCTCTGACTGCTATACCAGGGGCCTGCCCTTGCAGCTCAGATAACACCATGTGGCCATGCAGAAGGTTCCGGCACAGTCTTCACTCACACTGGGGGGAGGTGGGGGTGGCAAGGCCCGGGCTAGGCAGATGAGATGGTGCGGGTTCCTGTTGCTGGGATCTGGGCTGACTCAAATCAGTAAGAAGGGAGGGTGAGTGGGCACATCAAAAGCTTGCTGCTGGGCTCTGCAAGTGCCAGCCCGCCCGAAAGCTCTCCTCAAGGGTCACCTTCAAAGCCTTTCTGTCAGATCACACCAGAGGGGAGGTGGCTAAAGCCTGGCCAACTCTGCAGAAGATGCACAGGCTGGGGACAGTTACAGCAGGGGAAGTGGGGAGGACTGGATTCTGTTCACTCAAATATTAACCAAACAGGACACTGGGAAAACGGAAATGCCTTTGCTGGGAACGCAGTGTGGTTGTGCAGACACACAACCCCAGCCCTTGAGTGTGCAATCTGGGGATTGGGGGAGGAAATGTAAAAGGTAGAGACGTTTCTAGTCAAGTCAGAGGATGGAAAAGGGAGAGGCCATGCCCCTCCACCCAGGGGACAACGATGACCAGCATTAAGCTGGGGCCATATTTGCCAGGTGGCATCCGAAGCCCAGAGTATCTGAGTCAAGTTGTGTGCCCTCCCAGCAGGTATCCGCTGTGGTCTGGATCAGTGGCCCCCAGGAAGGGCTGTGTGCTGGAGGCCTCCACCCCCTCGAGAGGACGTTACACTTCCGGGTCACAGTTCATCCCTGGGGGACTTGCTGCCTCACTCTCTGACTGGTGCTTAGCATTCTTACACAGCCCAAGACCACCTGCCCAGGAAACGAAGCTGCCCAGGCAGGCTGGACCCTCTTACATCAACTAACAATCAAGACAGTCCTCACAGACATGCCCACAGACCGACCTGATAAAGACAACCACTCAGATAAGACTCTTTCCCTGTGACTCCGGCTGTGAATGCTAATGAGGACAGTCCCCAAGCTGAAACCTTTAGGAGGCGGGGCCTAGTGGGAGGAAGTTAGGTATGGGAGTACGGTGCCCTTGAAGGAGACTGTGGGATCCCAGGATCTTCCTGTTTCTCCCTGCTTCCTGGCTATGAGGTGGTTGTTCTGTTCCAGTATGCACTTCTCAACAGAGACTCCAACCAACAAGTCCTTGACTTTGGATTGGAACCTGCCAGACTGTGAGTGGAATGAACAGTCTTTTTTCTTTCCACATTAATTCTCTCAGATGTTTCGTTAGAGTTCAGGAAAGTGGCTGACACAGGCATAGATGGCATATTCTCCAAAGGCTGCAGTCCAGGCTTGCCCATGTGCAGCTCCTACAAGGTGGGGACATCACCCATCCAAGGCCTGGGGAGTCTGCAAGGACTCCGGGACAGCCTATGTGGAGCATTTGCAATGGGACATCACCCATCCAGGGCCTGGGGAGTCTGCAAGGACTCCGGGGCAGCCTATGTGGAGCATTTGCAATGGGACATCACCCATCCAGGGCCTGGGGAGTCTGCAGGGGCTCCAGGACAGCCTGTGTGGAGCACTGCAATGGGTCATCACCCATCCAGGGCCTGGGGAGTCTGCAGGGGCTCCAGGACAGCCTGTGTGGAGCACTGCAATGGGACATCACCCATCCAGGGTCTAGGGAGTCTGCAGGGACTCCGGGACAACCTGTGTGGAGCACTGCATTGGGTTTAGTTTGCTTTTTATTCCTCCAGCTTGGAATCATGGTGGAAATTAAGTGACAGCCTTGGAAATCTTTCCAAGTAGTCCCCCAGGACTCATAGGTCCAAAAAGGATGGACAATTCAGGTTCTGGATAAATCCTGACACTGTGGCCTCCTCATATGCTTCAACTCCCAGGCTATGCCTTGAAGCCTCACTGGCAGGATCTGGCACCAGGCTTGGTCCTCCCAGTTCTCCCAGCCCTAAGCCTAAAGTTCTTAGTCCAGGACATGTTCCAGAGCACAAGGCTCCGTCTGCCCTGTGCTCAGTCCCATAGCCCTACAGTACCCAAGACTGGCCATCTGTATGGGCAGAAGCTCAGAGGGACCCAGAAGCCCTTCCTAATTCTGCCTCCCTTGGCCCATCCCCTATCCAAAACCCTGTGGCAGACTCAGAGTCTAGAACAGCTTTTCAAAAGTCCCTGTTCCAATGCAGGTGACACAGTCATGGTCAGACACCAGACCGTCATCACCCATTACACAGGAGAACGGTGCCCTGGGAAAGACTCCGAAGGACAGTGCCCTGTGGGGCTGGAAGAATTGACTGGAGGGAGGGTCTTGTGTTGGGAGGAGCAGGCCTCTACCATCAGCCTTTGTAGCTCAGGCAGGAGGTAGACTACAGAGCCATGATCGCCCCATTCTACACCAGGGACCTAGGATCCAGGGAAGCAAATTGCTCACCTAAGGTCTCATGAGACCATGAGGAGAAGCTAGGATTCAAATCCGAATTCAGAGGGACTGCTGAGGTCTCTGGGGTCTCGGCTTACATCCCTTTGACCCCCATGTCTTGGAGAGTGGTGCAGGGGTTCCCTCTGGGACTACGTTCCAGTGGTTAGGGACACACACAATCCCAGGTCACCTCCATTTGAAGCACAGCATTAAACATGGGATGTATTTGTCAGCCTTTCTGCCGCTGTGATAAACACCTGTGAGAGCAATTTGGAAGGAGGAAGGGGTTGTTTTGGTGGATGGGTTCAGAGACTTTGGTCCAGGGGTCACTTGGCTCCAGTGTTTCTGGGCCTGTGGTGAGGCCAGCAGAGTGTGGCGGGGAAGCACATGGTCCCCTCACAGTGGACAGGAAGCAGAAGGAGACCCATAGAAAGAGGCAGGCCACCCTTCAAATGCCTGCCCCAGGTGGGGAAGATGCTCTGTAGGGAAGAAGACTTGCTGCACAAGAGCATCACTAGGGCTTGCTGGCTGGCCACCATAGCTACAGGATCTTTAAGTCCAAGTTCAGTGAGAAACTGTCTCTCAATAAATACATAACATGCAGAGCCATAGAAGAGGGCACCCACTGTCCACCTCTGGCCTCTCCATGTGCATTCACAGGAATACACAAGTGGGGACATACACACACACACACACACACACACACACACACACACACACACACACACGGCATGCCCAACAGTCTTTTCCAGTTCCAGGTCCATCAATGATAAGTTAGATCCCTTATCCAGCTATCTCCCTGAAGCCCCATAACTGGCTACTCATGTCCAGAACCAAGCATGCCACCCATTAGACGTTTGGGGGACATACCATATTTACACCATGACAACCAGTAACTTTACAGTTGAGTCTTTGCCCAGGCTGGACCTTCTCTCTGCTTTGTCCTCTGGGGAAAACCTCGCCACTCTGTCAAGTGCGTTCATTTGTCCCTCGGGCACAGCCTCTCTCCACTGCCTTCCTGTATATTCCTGTCAGCCCAGCCTATGGCCCCTTTGAGCAAGGAAAATAAACCCTGGGTTCTCAGCTGCCCATGGCTGAGGCTGCATGGCCTTTGTCTTGGCCACCATTACACTCACAGAAGGAAAAGTCCCCTAGCTTATGCAAGAGGGGAGCAGGTCTTTCATTTGCCAGTAAGTATCTGGGCATGCCTGTGAGGAAGGTTGTAGACTGTGCTGAGGTGGAAATGTGGGTGGAACTATTCCATGGGCCGGGGTCCTGAATACAAAGGTGAGCCCCAGCATTCAGCTCTCTGTTTCCTGACAGTGCACACAATGCGACCTGGTGTCCAAGACCCTGCTGTCATGCCATCCCACCACGACCCGCCGCACCCTAAAACTGTGAGCCAGAAGGTGTTCTGTCACAGCAAGGAGCAAAACAACCAAAACATCCCCCTTGTGGTGTCAGGGCACGTGTGGGATTGGTGCACAGAGTGGCTCACGGGGACAGTCAATGTTGTCATCCTCAGTTCAGAAGCCTCCTCCCTGGGATGAGCAGAACTCATTGCAAAAGTAATTCGCATTCAAATCGTAGGACACTGCTAAAGGTGAAGTCTGATTGTCCTCTAGGAGGCCTGAAGCCTAGCAGTTCGCTGTGGGGAGGGCATTGATGAGGGCCACAGCCTTCAAATTACAGCCCGTGTTTGTATGTATGTATGTATGTATACACATACATACACACACACACACTATATTCCAGCAAATTGCTAAAAAAAAAAAAAAAAAAAAAAAAAAAACCAAAAAGTTACAGGTGAGACACTTCCTGGGGAAGAGAATCTATATTTAGATGCAGCTCTGCTTTCTTTGGTCCAGTCTCTGATTTCCTAAATTACTCATAATTTTAATTGTGTTTCAATCGCCTGCTGGTTGACAGGCATTTATTTCTACAATACACTGGACTGGCCACCTCTTGCTCTGGGCTTTTTGAAATCCGTTTGTTCTGTTGGGCACTGGAGGGCACAGCTGATGAGCACATATGCCAAGTTCCTTTGGTGCGGCTCCACGCCACTTCACAGGCTGTCCAGCCGCCACGGAAGACACTTGACACCTGTGCTGTTACCGACTGGGACCGGCAGCAGCTCGGAGCCATAGCAACTTTATTCAGGGGGGATGATGCGCCCCGCCCGGAGCACTGGCTGCCTCTGTGGAAAAGATGTGTACCTCATTATTGGCAGGCCAGCTGCCACATCTACAAATAAAACACTAATTTTCTAGTAGAATTTGGCACAGTAGGAATGGAGGCAGTATAGAAAGGCAGGGGAAATGATGGGTGTGGGGAGAGAAAGGAGTTCCTCACCCCGGAGCCCGGTTGAAGCCTTTCACTAGCTGAGAATCAATTCAGACACATTTGCCTAAGGCCATTCTCCCCTCTCAGATGTAACCTGCAGTTTCCCAGGAATCTCACCAGAAACCCCATTGGCAGTAAAAAATAACAAGCCCTAACCCCCCTGCACAGCCTTTGCGGCTCATTTTCACTCTATCAGATTATATATGACCCAACCCAAGGCATCTCTGGAGTCCCCTTATGGTCTCAATTAAAAAGAGGGGGACAGAGGCAGGGAAGGGGAGGGTCCCTTAGAAACCCACTAAGCAATGAAATTCCAGAAGATTCCAAAATGGAGTCACAGTGAAGACCCTGAAGTGGGGCCTTCTCTGGGAAGCTGTGCTCACTCAGGCACATCTGACTCTTTACCAGGCGCCCCTCTTTCTACTTTCAATGGATTCCAACTCTGCTTCACACTGGCTCATCCTGAAATTCCTTTCTGCATTGAAAACAAGGATCTGGCTTTATGGGCATCAAGGTCCCTAAGCAATTAAGGGACCTCCCTGGGCTGCTGCAGGGGACCATGTGGAGCTGTTGACAGGAAGACCAATCCTGGTGTGTTTGTGGAGGGGGAGAGACACAGCACTCGGGACTTTGAATTTCTGCTAGGAATGTTACTGGCCTCCCAGCACAGCCATGGATGGAAGTCAGGGCTGAAGCAGGGCCTTTGGGAACAAGGATGTGTGATGTCAGAGATGGAGCATCCATGGCACCTGCTTGTTTGAGGAAGTACCTGGATCCAGAGAGGCCTCTGGCATGCCAAGATCGAGGTTCTTTGTTATTTGCCATGGATGATTCCTTGACATATTGGGGCAGATGGGGGACCAGGATGACCCCTTCTTGTTCTGTCTCCTACACACCAGTGACACCAGAGAAGGCTGAGTATACAGCAGTGAACTGCCAGTGTCACTGGGAAACATTTGGAAATATCTTTTGTCGCCTTGAAAGGCACCTGTCACTGGGTGGTGACTGTCAGTGAAGGGAAGATGTTATACTCTCAGCAGAGACCTTTGCTGCTAAAAGCCTCTCCTCTGTCCCTCTCATAGGTGACAGTGTCAAATTCCATTAGGTTGAACCTACTTTTGTGCTTCATAGAATCTATGAGAATTAATACTGGCTGTCAACTTGACAGGATTTAAAGTCACGTAGGAAACAGATCTGTAGGCATGTCTATGTAGACATTTCTAGATTAGGATAACTGAGGTGGAAAGATGGTCCCTAATGGTGAGTAGTATCATGCCATGTGCTAAGGTCCCAAACTGAACAACAAGGAGAATGTGATCTGAGTCCCAGCTCCATCTCTCTCTGCATCCTGACTGTGGGTGCCGTGTGACCAGCCACTTCACGCTCTTGTTACCATGCCTTCCCCACCATGATGGCTTGACTCTCAAACTGTAAAACTAGATAAGCCCTCCTTATGCCCTTAACCTGCTTCGTGTCATATATTCTGTCTCAGCAAAGAGGAAAGTACCTAACGTAAGATACAACCTAACACTTAGGTACCAGGAGACAACATAGTGCATGGGGTGATGAGGACTTTGGGGGCTAGGTGGCTCCTCCAGTTGCCTGTCCCTGTCCCTCTGTCCCTTCCTAGTGCAGGCCCCAGGCTCCATCCGACACTCCTGGGCCTCTGCTCTGAATTGTCCATGATGCTTGAACCAAGTGCGGGCCACACAGCTCTCACGCCATCCCACCCAGAGGGCTTTGTGCATTCATTGCCCAAGCACCTGCAGGTATCTATGAGAGGTGAGTCCTGACCCTGGCCTTCCACCTTCAGAGATAAGCCCCTGCCCCCCAGCAGGTCTCCACGCCCCTGGGGTCATATAAATAGTTCTAAGAAGAATGAGTTTCCAGATGACCTGTGATTCACTGGAATTGAGATATTTCAATGTCTTCCCTCTTTTGTGTTGTCCCCCCTCTCCCACCCCATGTTATTTTGTCACATACTGAAAGTCTGACCAACACAGAGCCACCGAGGTGCTTGTATCTCTGCATTCATACTGGCACCTGCCATCCCTCTGGGCAACACCATCAGCCTCAAGGAAGAGTCCCATGCCACTTGGTCCACCCTCTCCATCCCCAGCTCACAGCAGCCCAACTTGGGCTGACCAGGCCTTGCAGTGGCTGTCTGCACACAGCCCACAGTACCTGCCCTCCCTCTAGGCCGTAGGGCCTCTCCGGAGTCTCCCGCACTGGCTAGAAGCTCCTCTTCTTTTCTCATCCCTGTGCTCTGTGAGCGCATTGGCATGGGGATAGGCTGCAGCCCTGGAGACCTGGCTCTGGAGCAGCCCAAGCCCTGGATCAGCCCTCTCCTGCAGGTTCCCGCTGTCATTCCTCAGCTGGGGGCTCTGTGGAACTCAACCAGGCTGTTTCCTCCCTTATAGTCACACACTTGGCATGGGTGTGGCTTGCGTGCAAACTCTGTACAGTTGTCCTGGTTGACTGAACAGTGAAACGAGGGTATGCTTCAGAAATAAGTGAGGTTCCCTTGGCTCTTACCTGCCACTGGATCAGGACGGAGGATGTGGTGTGTGGCGTGGCTGAGACAGACCCTGGAGGCTCCCCTGGAACTGCAGCAGATGGAAGAAAGCAGAGTGAGAACGGTTCTGTTGGGTGCCTTTCCTCCCTTCAGGTACCTTCACATTCATCTGCCTAATGTAACAAGGATGGCTTCCACACGGCAGTCCTCCTTTAACCCCACTGTGGCATATAGATGGGTCAGAACTCCCATGGGTCCCCTCAGGCCACCCTCAGCACTCTGGCAGCTCCTGCCCAAGACCCTTCCTGGGCTTCCCAGTCTTTGGGAATGGGAATCAGACAGCATTTTCTAAGACTGTAGGTGACAGTGGTTCCCTGTGAGCAGGCCAGGTGGTCACAGTGAGGTCACCATGTTCTTAGTTTGAAAGATGTGACTGTTGGTAGAGATGAGACCGCTGATGGCCAGCCAGAAGGCAAAACCAGGAAGCTGCTCTGGTCTCTGGAAGGACAAGGCTGGTCTGGGCCCTGTCACGGACAAGCCTCCTTTTGGATCAAAGCAGAAGCCTTGCCATGTATCAGCTGCGGAGGCCTTTCTGTGCTCTCCAGGTCACATGGTCTTCTCTTATGTACTAAACTGACCTCTCTGTGGCCCCTGGCTGTACCTGTGAGGCGATAAGGGCCTTTTCAATAAGGGCTTATGGAGGGGGACAGGACTGGACATGTTCCATCACCCACATGTGTACCAGGCTCTGTCTACTTTATATCCCAGGTTTGTCCCTGACTGGTTCTCCTCTGAATTCTCCAGGCCCTCTGTCCTCAGTCACACAGATGGACCCCAGTGTCACCCTCTACACCAGTGGTTCTCAACCTGTGGGTCATGACCCCTTTGTGGGTCAATCAACCCTTTCACAGGGGTCCCCTAAGACCATTGGAAAACACAGATATTTACAATTACAGTAGCAAAAGTACAGTTATGAAATAGCAATGAACATAATTTCATGGTTGGGGTCACCATGACATGAGGAACTGTATTAAAGGGTCACAGCACTAGGAAGGTTGAAAACCACTGGTCTAAACTTTCTAGTAGTCTGTTGTCAATGTGGACCTCTATCCAGCCCAACAACCCTGTGCAGTTGATAAATATCAGCCTACTAAGAAAATGTAGGGCTGGAGAGATGGCTCAGAGGTTAAGAAGCACTGGCTACTCTTCCAGAGAATCCAGGTTCAATTCCCAGCACCCACATGGTAGCTCTCAACTATCTGAAACTCTAGCACCTTCACACAGACATACGTGCAATGCATGAAGAACACAAATGCACATAAAATAAATAAATCTAAAAATAAGCAAACAACAACAAAAACCATCTTGCCCAAGACAGTTGCTGTTCTGAGTGCTGAGCCTACATACAAAGCCTTGAAGCTCTCATAGCTGCCATTAAAAAGAATAAATAAATAAATAAATAAATAAATAAATAAATAAATAAATAAAAATATATATAAATAAATAAAATGTGGAATCAGGCATCACCATGTTTGAGATCCTGGGGACTTGGAAGGCACAGGGAGAGGATTAAAAGCTCAAAAGTTTAATACTATTTTATCAGAGAAGGATGTCAGAAATGTGTGAAGGTGATAAGTCAAGATTCAGCAATCAGGGCTGGGGTGTGGCTCAGTAGTAGAGCACCTGCCTAGAATCCCCCAGTGAGGGGTGGGGGGTGTAGCTCAGTGGTAGAGCACCTGCCTTGAATCCCCCAGTGAGGGGTTAGGGGTGTGGCTCAGTGGTGGAGCACCTGCCTAGAATCCTTGAGCAAGGGCTGAGGTGAGCACCTGCAAGGCCTGGGGCTCCATCCCTAGCACAGGAAGTAGGAAGTGTTAATCAGTCATCAAAGGCCCCCTCTCCTCCAGCTAGGCTAGGGTTGGTCTAGCCAGTCAATCTCCACCTCACAGAGGGAGGGAGACAAAGGGCCACAAACACAATGCAAATCCATCCACAAAGGGAAATTGCAAGTCTCAGACAAGGAAGATGATGAGATAGGGGCCTCAAAAGCCGCATTTGAATATCAAAGGGTTGAGAAGGGGCCTGGGGAGCCTGGAGAGTTCCTTGAATAGCTTTTTTGAAATGGCCCATTCCCTGAGGTCGCTGGGAGCCTGTCAGGATCTGCGCTCCCTGTTTGTCAGAGATAACTCAACAAAGACAGCAGCTTGCTGGGTGTCTGGTTCTTTCTTCTAAGAATTAGTATACCATTGCAAATATTCTCTCCATTGTGTCTGATGGAAGATAAAAATGAGGTTTTTTTTTTCCGTTTTCATTCGATGCTGACTTTTCGCCCTTGTTCCACACCCCTTTGGTGTGTTTGTGTATGGAGGCTCTCTGCATGTGTGTACATGTTTATGCCCCGTGCTGGTCTTTGGGGGAGCATGTGGAGGCTGGAAGTTAAAGTTGGATATCTTTCTGCTATTTTCTACCTTAGTTTTGAGGGGCTCTTGTTGAATATCAAGATTCCCCACTTTGGCTAGACTGGCTAGTTAGCTAATCCCTGGGATCCCCAGCTGGGATTACAAGCATTGCTGGGCTTTTTACCTAGGTGCTGGAGATTTGAACTCAGGTCCTCATGCTTGAGCAACAAGGACGCTACCCACTGAGCCCATCTGTCCTGCCTGCAAGCCCACACTTTTAAGTGAGTTCATTGATACACTTTCTCCCTCCACATATCCTTAGCAGTGAATGGAAGGGTTTTGCTTCTGAGTGGTCTCCCAACTCTCCTGCCAGGCACCTTGGACCAACCAGCTTCCTGCACAAGGTCATAGTTTCTCCCTGAGCTCTGCTGCTTCTGAGCCCAGACAGCTGCATCAGGCTCTCATCACCTTTCAGGAGACACAGGCACAGGATCCATTTCTCAGGGGTTCGGGGAAGCTTAGAGCCTCTCTCATCAGGTACCAGACCAGTGGACCTAGCCACAGTGGGGATGCTGGGTTTGCAGCAAAATTCTGTGTTGACTTAAATTCTTGGGGGTGGGGGGAGGGCTGCATCTACATTAACCATTCTCAAGGATAGGAGACCATTAGGACTGTGACCATGGAGAGTTGGAACATTGCAGGTTGAGAGTTGAGCTGTCTTGGGCCATCTTAGTCCCTAAATAGCCACTTTCTGCCTAACGCCATGTGCAATCTAACCCCCTTGTGACTTACGTCCTTTTGGAATGGACAAACAGACCCCTAGCTTCACCACTCAAAGGCTAAAAAAGTATCACCAGATAAATCTGAGGTCTAAAGTGGGGATTACTGTAATTTGCCTACTTGGTGCTCCCACCAATGTATTCAAAATTGTTCTTGATTAAAAATGTCCTTTAGCCGGGCGGTGGTGGCGCACGCCTTTAATCCCAGCACTCGGGAGGCAGAGCCAGGCGGATCTCTGTGAGTTCGAGGCCAGCCTGGGCTACCAAGTGAGTTCCAGGAGAGGCACAAAGCTACACAGAGAAACCCTGTCTTGAAAAACCAGAAAAAAAAAAAAATGTCCTTTGTCCTGCCACTATACAAACCTTGTGGAATTTGTTAACATGTTGGAGCATGGGAGTATTGGGGGTGACCTGAATCCGTGTTCCCCTGGACCATGATCACCCATAGTTGGCCCCAAGTAAAGCATCTCCCATTCCTGTTGAGGTGAGACCTGGCTTTTGTGTGTTTGTTGTATTATTTTTACTTCAACATCTGAGTATGGCTGGGAAGCTGAACAGGGCTCACTTCCACCCCTGGGCTAGTCCCTGCGGTACCCTGAAACTTTGTGTGGTAGAAGTTAAACTTCTAGGCTCTGAAAAGCATCTGCATGGGGGGGGGGGAGTGAGGTCAGGATGGGGGAAAGACACATGATGTGGGGTCACAGGGCGAGGCAGCCGGGACCTGGCCCATTTGGAAACCATCTCACTGGAGCGTTAAATGGAAGAGACAGAGCTTTCTGGGAGTTACCGCAAAGCCCTGGTGGCTGAACTAAGTGCCTGGGCTTTGAGGCTGAGCTGGGAGTTGCTCGGTATCCATCTCCTCCCATGGCACTTGTCAGGTGATGGCTGTGTCTGTTAGAGCCGCCTCCCAGCTTCACTGCCCCCCCCCCCAACACACACCCAGGAGCAGGCCGCCCAGATGACAGTGTATCTTCAGGCCCAGTGCCTCTGAGGTCAGAAATGGGTGAAGAAACCACCTGGTGCTTGGGGGCGGGGAGGGGGGGGGTCCTGAAACTGCTTGGACCCAGCTTCCCTGCCGACATTTATTTTTAACGACCCCCATTAATTATTCAATTTCTGTTGGAGGAAGGTTTGGGAAGCCAATCAGAGGGAGTTCCATTCCATCTGGAAGCTCTCCGGGGGACCTTGATTTATGAGCACGGGGTGTGTAGGAACACCCCAGGCTGTCAGTTACTAATGGACTTCTGCTGCTTGTCACCCTCCCTGGTGACCTCTCCTCTCTGCTCAAGACTGGAGCAGGGTCTCTTTCTGGGAGGAAGGTGTCCTCCGGTCTCAGCAGAGCAGTGGGGAGTGGTTGCACTGGGCTGGCTTTTGCTCACCATCTTGCAGGGTGGTCACGGCCTCTGTTTCTGCACTGAAGTCACTGTCCCCGATGTCATTGGTGGCCTTCAGGCGTAGCTTGTAGGAGGTGAAAGGCCTCAGCCTGCAATGGAAAGATACCAGTGACTTCTTGTCTCTGTAATGAGTAGCAAATCATGGTGGGGAGAGGGTAGACAGATGTTTCTCCTGCCCTGGAACCTGAGAAGTTGGGCCACCTGCCACCAGGAGAGACGGAACCCCCATTCCCTGGATATAGCTACTAGGGCCTTTCAGGGCCCCCTAGACTGCCATGATGTCCAGGGAGAGATGGTTTCACCAGGGAGACATCAGTGAGAAAATCTTGTCCAGAGGACATTCGATTCCTCTTTAATAAGATGCTACACAGTAAAATTATGCTTGCCTAGCCCAAGGATGGAGGGGTAGAGCCCGCAGTGGAGCTCTAGGGGAGAACTGATAAGGTCTGTCTTCCAGCTTTCACATATCCATAGCAAAGCTGCCAACCTCCTTGAATTCACCAACGTCTCTGCTCCACCCCAGCCAGGCATGACCATAGGAGCCTTCTCCCTTCCGGTGCTGAGCCCATGCTACACCAAGGGCGAGCATGCCCGGTCCAGCTTGCACTGGGGACAAATCCTCAGGCAGGATCATCAGGGGACCACTTCACAGGCAGGAAATGGGACAGCAGGGAAATGGTGGCTTCCAAGATGGGCTCTATTCTTTAGAAAACCCATAAACAGTTTCAGTTCCCAGGGAGTGGGAGGTGGGGTGGGGGGCAGAGAAAGAAAGAAAAAGAAAAGAAAAGCCAGGCTACATGGCTGCCTGGCTGATTAGAATTTCTAGAATGTTGCATATAGGGAGCGAGCTATCTTTGGCTCCCATTAGCCCTCTAAACAGCCATTTATACCCACCTCTGTGTCTGCTCTAACATCCGTGGGACTTTAGGCAAAGCCTTTCAGAAGGTACAAGGGGACCTCTGGCCAAGAATGTCCCCAGACGGCACCCGAAGCTGCACAGAGATCCCCCTGCTCTGCTGTAACCCGTCTACCTGTGGTTTCTACCAGTGTATTCTCAATCACCCTGACTTAGGACTTTCTTTGTTGTTACTGTAAAAACTCCATGAACCGGCTACCACACCGGAACATGGCATTTGGGGTAGCCTGGATCTGTATTTCTAGACTATGGTCACTTGTATTTGACTCCAGAATAAATTCTCCTACCTCTTGAGGAGAGAACTGTGTTTTTACATAGACTCCAGGACCAGCACTTGTGTGCTCCTTTTCCTCTGGATACAGTGGATGATAGCTTTTCTCTAAAGCCTGAAGGGAAGCACGACTAAAAGCCCTGGGAACAGTCTGGCCTTGTCAATACCGAAAACACCACAGGCCTGGCCTCACCGCAGCAACAGGAGAATCTGGTCTTGGTTGGTTTAACTCAGCTTAACTGAAAAGTCCCCTGAAGGCCCACTGCCTAGAATGATCTTTGCTGTGGTTTCTGAGGACAGCTTTTGTTTAGCTCAGACAAACCCGTCCACCTGCTCCGGGCTTCCCAGAAGCTACTGTGTCTAGTCTCGGGGATAAATGCCTGCTTGTCCCCTGTCATTTCCCAGCATCACATGCCGAGCAGCCCACACTGGAGTTAACTACCCACTTCTTTCCGGTGTTGAAGGCAGAATGGGGTTCCTAAAAACATGGGCTCTGAGTATACCTTTCAGTTCCTCGGTCCCAGCCATACTTGGACACTTCCTTATCTGGGCTGCTAATAGATGATCATCAAGAAGCTGTCCCAAGAATCACATCAGATGAGGCACTTGGGAAAGTCTGTAGTAAGTGCTCACTTAAAGGGCTGGAATGGGGCTGGGGTGATGGCTCAGTGGGTAAGAGTCGTTGCTGTGCAAGTATGGAGAGGACCCAAGTTCAAATCCCTAATACCACATGGCTTATGGCTGTGTGTGTGTGTGTGTGTGTGTGTGTGTGTGTGTGTGTGTGTGACCCCAGTGCTGGGGGGAAGGAGAGGTTGGAGACAGGATGATTGCCAGGGATGGGGGGTGGGGAGGCTTGCTCCTTGCTAGACTAGCTCCAGGTTGAGTAATACACCCCATCTCAATGGAATAAGATAGAGAGTGACAGCTGTCATCCTCATCTAACCTATGTGTGATTGTATCTATATACACATGTGCACACATCCCCCCCCACATATATGCACAGCTGTTATCATTATTATTTTATCTTAAAAAGCTAAAGAAAGTGTTCATCACATGATAACTGTCCTGGATGTCCTATTGTCCTGTTCCTTTCCTTTCTTGTTTTTTTTCCTTTTCTTTTGAATCTGTAGCTAAGACTGGCTATGAATTTACTATGCACCTGAAGAGGGCTGTGAATTCCTGATCCTCCTGTCTCCATCTCTCAAAAACTGGGATTGCAGGCACTTGCCACCTCATCTGTGTGGTGCTGGGGATGGAACCCAGAGCTCTGTGCATGCTAGGCAAGCACTCCGCCAACTGAGCCACATCCTTGGCCCTCCTGTGTCTTCTTTATCATGGCCACATTGTCGCTGTACACCCCTAAAGACAGGGACCAGGGTGACCTGAGGGGATCCTGCCACTCTAGCATGAAGAACTATGCTAGGCACCTGGAGATGTTCCTAACACTTTGCTAAAGAAAAGAATACATTATGGTGACAATGATGTTCCAAATCCTCTTGGGAAGGCAGAAGAAGAGGACACATGTCACATGCTGCAATACTGGCCTGCCCGGCAAGATGTGCCCACTGTACAATAGTGGCTGACTGTTATGGGGGTAACTAACCACTCTCTGACTAAATTGGAGGTCTGCTTCACAAGGGTGAGTTCCATGCCTGATAATACAATCCTGTTCAAAAGCCCATAGCTGAGGAGGTCCTAGGCCCTAGGAGAGAATAGACTATTGTTATTTTCCTAAATGGTCATACTCTCCAAGTGTCTCCTAAATATTTGTGTTTATACCCACAGACTTTGGCCAGAGAAGGTTCTTTTTATCTATCTATCTATCTATCTATCTATCTATCTATCTATCTATCTTCTATCTATCTCTATCTATCTATCTCTATCTATCTATCTATCTATCTATCTATCTATGTATCTATCTAATGTATATGTGTGTGCATCTGTGTGAGTTTATGTATACCATGTGCATTCAGGTGCCATGGAAACCAGAAGAGGATGTCAGATCCCCGAGAACTAGAATTACCGGCAGTTGAGAACCACCTGATGTGGGTGCTGGGAACTGAACCTGGGTCTTCTGCAAGAGCAGTAAGTGTTCTTAACCACCATCTCTTCAGCCCAAAGATTTATTTACTTTTAATATTATGTGTATGTGTATGGGTCTGAGTGTATATATGCCAGGATCTACTGGGACTTCATTCACCAAGGATGCCTGGAGTAGACAGGCAGGTTAAACACAGGGTGTCCAGGGAGCGAACCCTGGCTCTAAGCTAACTTCACTACCGTCCTATGTGCAAATGCCTCTGGCCCTGCCCACTCCTTCAGATCTTGCCTCTGACCATAGCTGCACCCCCCATTCCTCTTGCCTCAGTCCCAGCCCACCTCCATCCTGCCGGGGTCCATCCTGCCTCCAGGCCAATCTCAAGGCCTCTCTGATAAAGGAAAGAAAGATCTGTCCATCAAATTCCCCCACACCCTTCTCTACTCTTCCAGGACAACCTAACCCTCCACTGTGGAGCTGGCCAAGCAGAATTCAAATTTCGCTCTGTCATTACCAGCCAGGGTTTTTACGATCTCATTTTGTTCACCTGTGAAAATGGAGATCAGAGCCCCTGAGATCATTTGTGAACATTGAATCACCATCAGGGATCTAACGATCTTGGCACACAGCAGACAATGAATAAATGCTCTTCTGGAAGGTTGTCTTCCCCTGCCTCTCTGGGCGAGATGAAGTTCCTCCACACTGCAGGCAACTCCCACTGGTCCTCTGTACATTCCGTACACCTCACCTGCCAAACTCGGACAGTGCACGGGCTTAAGGCACAATTTTGAGATAACACTGTTAGCTCTTACTCCGAAGTATCCAAGATTCCAACTTCACAGCTCAGGACCCTTTCGAAGCTATTTATACCTGCTGCTCTGCAAACCAGGAGCCGGGTCCACACCACCCAATCTGTGCCAGTCCTGCGGGTACCCACGTGTATGTTTTATCTCCACTGCCAAAGTCTTTTGTTAAGAGTTGTGGGGGTGGGCAAGACACAGCCTGCAGCTCAGGGTCCCTCCTTCAGGGCTAAATTCTGGGTCTTAGAAATACAAGCAGACCTGCCTATTCATCGGTTCATTTTCATTAGGATGTAAGTTGCGTGGATCCTGAACATTCTGAACACTGTCCATCGCTGCTTTTACCTAGTTATCTATAAGGCATTGAAACTACTTTTTAAGTATTCTGCTAGGCCTAATGTTGTACATTTGGGATCTACTCAAGATGCTGAGGCAGGAGGATCAAATGTCAAGGCTTGTCTCCCTGGAATAATTATTGTCAAACCCAAATATACCTGGAAAGAGAGAGCCTAACGGAGGCACCGTTTCCATCGTACTGGCCTGTGAACATGGAATAGGGCATTTTCTTGTTGCTACTTGATGTAGGAGGGTCCAGTCCACTGTGGTACCTTCCCTGGGCAAGTGGGCCTGAAGAAAGGTAGCTAAGCAAGTCAGGGAAGCTAACCAGTAAGCACTGTTCCTCCATCGTTCCTGCCTCCTTGTTTCTTCCTTGAGGTCCAGCCCTGACTTCCCTTGATGATAGGCTGTAACCTGTAAGCTAAAGCAAACCTTTCCCTCCACAAGTCTGTTCTAGTCAGTATTTTATCCTTGCAACAGAAACCAAACTAGAACACTGGGCTACAGAGTAACTTAAGTTAAAGGGGAGCCTGGACCATCTGTGGAATTCTGTCTCAAAAAGTAAAAAGGAGGCAGGGTGTAGCTGAGTGACACAGTGCTTGCCTAGAACCCCCCAGTGAGGGGCTGGGGCCATGGCTCAGTGGTAGAACACCTGCCTAGAATCCCCCAGTGAGGGGCTGGGGTGTGGCTCAGTGGTAGAACACCTGCCTAGAATCCCCCAGTGAGGGCGGGGTGTGGCTCAGTGGTAGAGCACCTGCTAGAATCCCCAGTGAGGGGCTGGGGTGTGGCTCAGTGGTAGAGCACCTGCCTAGAATCCCCCAGTGAGGGGCTGGGGTGTGGCTCAGTGGTAGAGCACCTGCCTAGAATCCCCCAGTGAGGGGCTGGGGTGTGGTTCAGTGGTAGAACACCTGCTAGAATCCCCAGTGAGGGGCTGGGGCCATGGCTCAGTGGCAGAGCACCTGCCTAGAATCCCCCAGTGAGGGGCTGGGGTGTGGCTCAGTGGTAGAACACCTGCCTAGAATCCTCCAGCTAGGGGCTAATTAATAGATAGCAAAGCATGCACAAGGTGCTGGGTTGCATCTCAAATAGGACACACACACACACACACACACACACACACACACTTGTTATTTGCATCATGAAGAACAAAGACCTTGGAACCCATGTGTAAATACCCCAGCAATGCACCTGGACTTGCACGTCAGCACTGTTACAGTTCTACAGAGGAAGAAATGAAGATTCACAGGGACCAGGGGCCAGCAAACTTGTTTGTAAACTGCTTTCTATGTGGTCATTCCTTCCCTCTGGACACAATGCTTTCTGACTGGCTGCCCTGTGCCTGTGGTAGTGGTTGCTCCACGGAAGAGGGGAGCCCTAATTCCAGTACATAGCCCTTCTACAGTCCCTGGCCTCTGTCCCTTTCTAAAGCCTCTGTGTCACCTCCTTTCTTTTAGGTATTCCATTTCTCTGGGAGGCTACTCTGTTAGGGTAGTGACTGGTCCTATTAGGCAGGCGCTAACTCCTGGAGAGTCTGACCAACAGAGCCCCCCAAAAATAGGACATAAAAATAGGTTGGCCTGCTCAGGACTCTGAAACAGGATGTAAAGACAGCAGTGGTGGTTGACTCCAGACGGGCCAGCTCAGGGCTCCCAAACAGCAAGCAAAGAAAATAGTCGGGTCAAAGCAGCTCCTGGGAGACTCACTTCCCTGGCCAGCATGTGTACAGTACTGCTGCCCTTTCTCCTAGGGAGCCTTTCAACTTCAAGGACATTTAAACCCCTGTGCATATATATTTCTGGATTTTATATGCTTACTTATAACAGACTGAATTCTGGCTAAAGCATGCTTCCATGACAAGCCTGACTCTTTCCTGGAATTCCCCAGCCCGGGGAAGTCACAGAGAAGGGGAGAACAGAAAGAGAGATATGGAGCCCCTGCTAGGACAAGAGGGCTGGTGCTGCTCTGCTTGGTCCTCAGAATATATTCCTGCTTCCTTTCTTGTTCTAATTAAACCCCACTGAGACACTACCCTATCCTGTCTGAATCCCCTTTTCAAGACCACCCCTGAGGCTGAGTCCGGGGAAACTGGAGCCCCTCTGTTAGAACCCAGGCCCACACCTCAAATGCAGTGATCACTCTGAAAAGGCTAGATCCGACACCCCAGGCAGTTAAACTCAGCGCTCTGAGGCTTTCTATGGTCTGGAGCATTAAAACCTTTCTGTGCTGTGCCCCCAGTCTAGGACCCTAACCAATAGCTGGATCCGCCATGCTTTGTCACATGTTTTATTGAACCAAATCATGTGATATGAAACTTCCTGCCAGCCCCCATGAAGGCTGCTCTCTAGTCTCTTTTGCACCCTCTCCCTGCTATCCCTTACCAGGTCCTACTCTTTCTCTACACACACACACACACACACACACACACACACACACACACACACACACACCATCTTCCTTCCTTCCTTCCTTCCTTCCTTCCTTCCTTCCTTCCTTTCCTTCCTTCCTACGTCCTTCCTTGGTTTTTTGAGACAGGGTTTCTCTGTGTAGTTTTGGTGCCTGTCCTGGAACTCACTTTGTAGCCCAGGCTGGCCTCAAACTCACAGAGATCCTCTTGGCTCTGCCTCCCGAGTGCTGGGATTAAAAGTGTGCACCACCACCATCTTTCTTAAGCTCATCTTCAGGCTTCAAGGAACCCTCTCCTTCCCTCTTGGGCGCCATCATGTCCAGATCGCCACATACGGTACTGTTTCCATCTAATGTTATTCCTTCCACCTCAAGACCCTTTTCCCTAAGGCACCTGCTGTACTTTCTGAAGAGAAGCAAGAGTCAGCTTCCTTTCTGGACCATCCACTGTGGTGTATCACCATCTTACCATTATTATGTCTAACATCCCCATCAACAGTCCCACAGCCTCAGTGGCCACACAGGCTCTCACGATGCCAGCAGCTCTCATCCTATCTTCATGCTGTGCTCTGGACCACAGTCACTCGAGCAGACAGCCACGGCCACAAGGTCTCCACAGTCAAGCTTTGTCTCTCCACTAGATCTCACCAGGCCGATGGAAAGTAAACTTAGCTGCTAGGATTATTAGGGGTGACACCATGGCAGCAGATAAAACAGCTTCTCAGGACACTGTCTGAGATCGGCTTCCATTCTGGTTCTTGCCGGTTAGGAAATTGATAGGTCTCTTCTGGACCCAGTGAAATTGTCTGTTTGAACAGGAGCTTCTCCTTAACAAACACAATGTCTGTGGTTACTCGGAAGGCTTTGGAGAACACGACTGCTCTTTCTATCTTGTGGCGAGACAGAGGGGTGGGCTATTTAACCTCAACGAGGAGTGTTTCTCTGGTCTTCACTTCTAGCACCCACCCCCTCTCACTGCTTCTGTCCCAGCATCTACCTTTGGGGGTCCTGGGGCACAGCTCTTCTTGCCTCCCAAGTCCTTGAGCCCTGGTGTAGCACATCTGGAGGGGCCCTAAAGATTTTGGGTTCCTGGTGTGGGAAGTGTCAACAGAGACAGGGGCTGGCTCTCAGTGGGGCACCTCCTTGGCCCTACAAACTCCTGTTTCGTGAGCCGGATGGGGGTTGTCATGGTAGGGACTCTCTTGGGTTAATAGGAGCCCTTTTCTCTCCAATATCTTTACATTTTTTATTAATTAAAAAATTACCTTTCTATTGGCATTTCAACATGTTCTCTGTCATACTCAGATCTTAGCTCCTATATTTTTATACATGTGTATTTGTGTGGGAGCAAGTATGGGTAGAGGCCAGGAAACTATAAAGGGGTCCATGGGAGGCTAAAAGGAAACTCTGGAGTGGACAGAAGGGAGGGTAACAGAACACATATGATAGGAAGAGGAGGGGGCACATGGGTGGGGGAGAAGCAGGGAGATGGAGGAGAGGCATTTAACACATCAAACCTGAGTGTGTAAGAAAAGGCCATGAAGAACCATGCTACTTAAACATCATGTCAGTGAGGTAACGCAGTGTGGTGGTTAACACTGTCAATTGACAGACTCTAGGACCATCCTAGAGTCAGGCCGCAGGAAATGCCCGCAGGGCATCATTGAGAGGAGGTTAATCGAGTTCCTAAAATTCACCCTGAGTGTGGGTGGCACCATTCCAGGGGGTGGGGTTCTGGAATGAAGAATGAATGTGAGTGGCTTCCTGATGGGATGTAGCATGACTAGATGCCTCAAGTTCCTGCCCCATGCTGTCACTGCTATGATGGACCACCTCAAACTGTGAGCCAAAGTCAATCCTTCCTCCCCTAAGCTACTTCCAACAGGCATTTCCTCATAGCAGGGAGACAAGTGACTGAGATCCCAGGTTCAGAAAGACAACACTGAGTGCCACCGCCTACCCCACAGTACCTTTCGACGGCACAGGCTGTGGCCTCGTGGCTGACGGAGGAGGAGTAGGTTTGCCACTCTCCACCAGGCAGGTCTCGCACCTGCACCGTGAAGTACCGGATGGGGGAGGCCCCGTCACTGCCAGGGACCCACTGGAGCCGGAGGCTGCGGGCTGTCACTTCAGCCTGGGGTACCAGGAGCTCTCTGGGGGGTGCTGGCCTCTCTGCAATCAGAGAAGGAGAAAAGCAGGGATTCATGAGAGACCATTCTGTGCTGCTCCTGGGTGCCTCCCAGTGGGAACCGCTGTGTGGGACAGGCACAGAGAAAGAAAGTCCCAAGGCTAGAGAGCTGGCCTAGCCTTACAGGTGAAGCATTTACCATACAAGCTGAGAACCCAAGTTCAGTCCTCAGGTCCCACATAAAAATCTGTGTGTGAGGGTGCATGCTCTTAATTCCAGTACTAGGGTGGTGGAGATAGGCACAGAGCTAGGGCTTATTGGCCAGCCAGCCTCGCCTAATGGGAGAGTTCCAGGTCCCATTGAAACATTCTGTCTTAAGAAACAGGGTAGAACTGAGTGGTGTTGGTGCACACCTTTAACCCCAGCACTCGGGAGGCAGAGGCAGGTGGATCTCTGTGAGTTCAAGGCCAGCCTGGTCTACAGTCACACAGGAAAACCCGGTCTTGAAAAAACCAGTAAAAAGAAAGAAAGAAAGAAAGAAAGAAAGAGAAAGAAAGAAAGAAAGAGAGAGAGAGAGAGAAAGAGAGAGAGGGGGAGAGAGAGAGAGAGAGAGAGAGAGAGAGAGAGAGAGAGAAAGAAAGAAAGAAAGAAAGAAAGAAAGAAAGAAAGAAAAGAAAGAAGGAAAGAAAGAAAGGAAAGAAAGAAGGAAAGCGGTAGATTGGTACCTGAGGCCAACACCCAAGGCTGGACCTCTGATTTCTATATGCACCGGCACATGCAGTCCCATTCATGTGAACACATGCACATGTGCTTCCCCTTGCCATGCACACAAAGAAAGAAAAGCAAGTGAGTCCTAGGTTTGGGAGAGGAGGCTGTCTTACAGCTGACTTTGGATGCACCAGATCAGGTCTGACTGGGGAGCAGGGCTTGCTCACATAGCAGAACGAGCCAGAAACGTGTGTCTCCAGAGGCCCCAGCCCCTATCAGCAAGGGCAAGTACTTCTGAATGACAGCTGATGTTTGCGGTAGCACTCTACTAAACAACTCAAGCCTCCTTTGTACGCTGTCTGATTTGGGGGCTCATCTCACCCTTAAAACCTAATTTCTTTTTCTTTATAGTTAACCTGAGTCTAACACATGAGAGAAATCTACTGAGTGCTCCTGGAGGGTGGGAGGCAAGTGCAGGCGGGGGTCCCTGTGGGCTGTTAATTGTTTCTGCTGGATTAGAATGCAGGGTGCCTGGGACCAGCCTTGGCCTTGAATGGGGTGCCATGTGCCTGACACTGTGTTCCCGTCCCCCAGTGATTTCAACAGAGGGACCATAGAGGGAGAAATAATTGTTTAATTGTTTATCATGACAATTATTGATTCTGATTAAAATGTGTGGCGTGTAATAAAGTAGCCATCGATCGTGGGCCCCGCAGTGACAGGGATGTGAGAGGCGCTTCGATCTGGCTCAATCAGTGGTTCTGGCTGTGAGTGTGCACGCTGGCTGGAAGCCTGATTTCTGCAGGATGGAAAGAGCTGGGCTCCCTGGCCAGTTTCTAAGGCCTTCTGTGGACACATTGCCACTGGAAATGGCGAGCTCCCTGTCCCTAAGACTTGCATTAGAACCTGGTAGGAAGTCAAGGTTCTCCATACCTAAGGGGTTGGGGGCTGGGCAGGGAGTGGTGGCCCTGTGCCCCAGGCAACAAGCAGGCATGATCAGGCCACACTGGTTCACCCACAGAAGGGTGTTTATGTATGTGTTTTCATGTGGGTACATACACACACAAGTACACATATGAACATGCACATACAAGTATGCATGCAATCACACACGTAAGGAGGGCATGACCCAGGGAAGAAGGCAAGGGCCAAGGGTGGCTGCCTGTGGATCCCTTAGCAAAGACCTATGTCACCAATTCTTGAAAACACTACTAAGCATTCTGGGGACTAGGATGCAGCTGCCAATCTCCGGAGCACCCTCCCAGCACCTATCATTTGGATCCTGGTCCCCTGAGCCAGGGGCCACAGGTATTGAAGGTCACATCACCACTCTGAGTTCAAGCACATCTTCACCAAAGGACCCAGTAAGAGCATCCACTCACAGAGTTGTGGAGGCAATAAGGGATGTGCCAGTGAAGCCCCGCACATGTATCTGGCCAATGGGAGGGGCAGTTGGTATTTGGGAGAACTCAGTAGTAATACATGTACATCTGTAAGGATGGGTAAGATGTTAGCTTTCAGAAAGAGAAAGACAAGCATCACCCCAAATGTGCTGTGGTTGTGTTTGTCTAGCATGAATGAGGCCTGGGTAGCTTTGGTCTCCTGTGCCCCATAAAGCCAGGTGTAATGGCATACACCTGTAGTCCCAACATGTAAGAAACAGAAGCAGGAGGATTTGGAGTTCAAGGCCATTGTCATTAGATGATGTACTGCCTGCTTTAAGACTATCTTTATCCTAGAGAGATCAGGCTGTCCCAACCCCTAGAACTGACAAGCCCCTACTGTGAGGATTAAACCTTCTGCAGGAGTGACTAGACCCCATAAACAAAAGCTCTTCCCTCCCTCTGCAGTTCAGCCACCACAGTCATATTTTGAACACACAGGAACCGATGAGTCAAAACTAAACTTCCTCCTTTAAGTTGTTTTTCTGGGTATTTTGTTATAGCAATGAAAGGCTAACATAGCCTGACTGGCAGCTTGAAGCTGGGAAGACCCTGGAAGCAGAGATGTTCTCAGCCTGGTGGCTCCTACAGCCAGGTGGCTGGACCAGGCTGCAGTCATTGGAAGGATCCTGGCTCAGTCCAGGGAAGGCTGATGGACACTGGGCCTGCTGGGAACTTGCCGACTTGGTATGGGAGGTGAGGCCTGACTTCCTTCTTTGGTGCTCACTCTGGGGCAGCACAAGATAGGCATGGTTGGCCTGGGGGGGGGGGTCCTCCTCTGACAAGGACTTGGTTTCTTCCCTGAAACCATCTTAGGAGGCTTTGGTGAGAGCTGGAGATGGGAACGGAGGCAGTGATACCTGGAGGCGATTGGAGCCTGGTGTGAGCTCTGTGTCAGCCCCCTCCCTCTGTTAGATTTAAGTCTCTGAGTTCGACTCCTTGATCCCTGAAATAGCCTGCTTTAGATCTTGTGATAAAAGTCATCACAAATGCAGCTGTGATACTCACTCACATTTGTTGAGCACTTACATCACACCAGAGCAGTTCTGGGAGCCCTGCTGATGACAGGAAAAGCCACCAGCCTGTCCTGGGTGTCCTCGGCACTGTGCTAACTGCTCTGCACAGGCCTCCCAAGTCAGTGCCATAGCAGGGAGAGGGGAAGGGTTTGCCCAGGGCCTCACAGGCCTGAGCCTTGAGCTCCGGGTGTTTTCCAGCCCTCCTGGCCTAGCTCCCCACACCTCTGGGTCTGGCTATGAGGGCAGCATTCCTTGTATGACTTTTTCTTCTGGGCATAACATGATATCATTGCTATTTTAGAGTAGAGATTATCTTGGACTGGTAACCATAGTAACTAATTGAGCAGAATAAAGATGGTATTAGCTAAATCTATGGTAATAATGATGGAACTATTGGCACTCCTTGGGAGATGGCGGATAGGAAGGTCATAGGACCTTCACCTGGGATCCCAGCCATTACGCTATCCTGCCCTCCACCTAGCTAGCTGCAAGTGATCCTGGGAGATAGATACTATATTATACAGGAAGTTGAAAGTTGACTGAAAGGGAGACCCCATGAGGTCATCACTTGGTGGTGATGCAACTGTTTGGAGGTCACCCACGTGCATGTAAGCAAATCCCTACCACTTGGGCACTGCAGACAGACTCAGTAAACTCACTGGTTCTCGAAGCTGAATTTTGGTGGAGCCCTTCCTTTAGTGTGTCGGTTGTGCCCTGTTTGGTCATGGTTGGCTTATGTCTCCTCAGGAAAGGTATCACCAGAGCCCCTGTGCCTGGAGGCATGGGTTCTGAGAGAGGCCTTTTGGGCTGCAGTGGAAGGTTCCAGAGCAGTAGTTCTTAACCTTGAGATCTCATATCACATATCCTGCCTATCAGATCTTTACATTATGATTCATAACAGCAGCAAAATTGCAGTGATGAAGTAGCAACAACAACAACAAAAAATTCATGGTGGGCATCGCCATACCCCGGGGAACTATATTAATGGGTCACAGCATTAGGAAGGTTGAAAACCACTGCTGTAGACAAAGCTCGGTGCTACCCTGGGCTAGCCTCTCTGAGCTGAACTTCCTGCCTCCAGCCTCTATAATAACACCTGACTGAGACAGTGGGCAGGTGGTTAACAATGGTGTCATGGAGACACTTTGACAATATGCCTAGCTCCGAGCTGGGGGCATGGCTCAGGAAGAACAGTGCCTGTAGAGCATGGGTGAGGACACGAGTTCTGATCCCCAGCACCTGCAAAAAGCTAGACACCATGGTCCATGTTTTTAATTGCAGAACTGGGCATGCAAAGACAGGTGAATCCCCTGGAGCTTGCTGGCCAGCCAGCCTAGCCAAAACAGCCAGCTCTGGAGTCAATGAGAAACTGTCTCAAAACACAAGGTGTTGAAGGAAGACACTTGACTGCTAGCCTCCACATATATGCACAGGCATGAGTACCTGTACATATACATGCATATGTCTGAACATACACACACACACACACACACACACACACACACACACACACACATACACACATCACTTAAAAAAATAAGACAATCTGCCTAGCTTCACGTCTGGCCCAGGTTTCTGGGCGCTGTGGGGATCAGAGGGGCTGACAAAACAGCTGTGTGCCCCGCCATCCACAGTCAGATTTGGGTCTGGGATCTTACCTCTCTTCTCAGTGGTGATGACTGTGGCCTCCAGGGGCTCGCCCCAGCCCTGTCTCGTCTTAGCAGACAATCTGAAGATGTATGCAGATTCTGGGGCCAGCTCTGTGGCTGTGAACTGCCGCACTGTGGCACCCACCTCCACAGTGGTGAAGGTGTGGGGACTGCCGCTGGCCAGGCGGTAGGCGATCTGGTACCCTGTGGGAGGGGGTGGGGACAGAGTCAAGAGTCAGCTTAGCCATTTATTTCTTTGCTTGTCCAGAAAACCTACACTCCCAACACCCCATAATCAGCCCAGATTGGAAACCCAAACACGGCCTGCCCTCTGTTCCCTCCTGATTTTCAAAGGCTGCGGGGCGCATATTGAAAGGGAGAGCACACTTTGTGGTGAGTGTGGTTGTCTGAGCTCAGTCCTCTGTGAAACTTATCTCACAGTTCATCCTTCACGGGAACAAGATCTGAAGACAACTTCATCTTTCCCGGGAATGCCACCAGACCCAGGACCCCGCATTGTTCCCCACGGGGGTTGTCATGAACCAGTGCCTCCGGCTCTTCCATCCCCTTCCATCACCCCTCCTGTGGTGCAGCCTTTCCCTTCAACCGGCAGGAGAGGCCAGAGCCTGCCCTTAGCAGGTTATTTCATACTTCTCAGCAGGAGCAGTGCTTGAACCCGGCAGGACTGCTGCATGGTTAGGGCTGGTGTTATTCAGCCACCTTACTAGTTCTCCTGCAGCGCCTTCCCCACATCCTCATCCCCCATGATTCCAGCCACTGGGCCTCCCTCTCCCAGGCTGCCTGAGCTTGGAGGCTCCATGTTAAATAGTTAAATACCCCTTCTGCTAATTTCCATAACACCAGAGTGGCAGGGTTTGGCTGGCTCTGCGTGTCTCTCTGAGTTCCTTGATTATGAAGGGGTCATGGTTGATCAGACATTACTAATGATCAAATCCCACCAACCAAGCAACCCCAATGCCTGCCTGCTGGCTTCTGAAGAAGCTTTGCCAATTTCCCAGACCCAACCGTGAGCCGTGGGGCAGACTGCCTTCTGGGCTCACAAACCACGTGTGGTCCAGCTTCTGATTAAAACCAGAATGGATGGGGTGCTGTGACATCTAAAAAAAAATAATGACAACCCAAGTGATCACATTAAACAAGGGGGACTCAGCAGGGGAAAAGAAAAGCATTAAAGGCTGCCCTGGTCCTCCACAGCTCTGCCTGCTAGGGCATCCTGTGAGTGGTGACCGCCTGCAGGGACCAGGATGGAGGTCTGCTCATCTCCTGAGGTGTGGCTCCTCCTACTACACAACTTGGCCAGTCCTCTGGATGCTCTCAGGTAGAGCTTTTGTTAGTCTTGGTCCTTCTGGGTTAGTTAGCTTTTGGCTTTAGGGTTTTCCAAGCTGTCTGGCCATTCCTCCAACTATCTGGTGAGTTTCTTCCAGTCCTCCACTGGGAGACCAGGAGGACACTCACACAGAGGTTCAGATGGAGCATACCCTGACCTTCAGACCTAGCCACCACAGGTCATCGATAGGGTGCTTATCATTGCCATCTAGACCAGGTGACACAACCCTCAGCCCTGTCCAGAGTGATGCCCAGTGTCCATGAGATGTTAACCCCAGACCCCTGAATGGCCATTATGGCCACTGCCTGTCTCTGATGGACCAGCCATGGGATCCAAGTGTTTTGAGGCATCCAGCAGCTGGTCCAAGTCCCTTCCCCTTCTTATTCACTGACTAAGGACTGCAGCCTAGAGATTGTTGGCCAGTCCTCCTAGGCCACCTCTTCTCCCCATGGCACTCAGTCACAGGGAGGTGGAGCTGGGGTGTCGCAGGGGACACAGTCTCAGGCCTTCAGAGAATCATATAATGAGAAGATGTCATGGTAGCTGGACAGCCATGTGCAAGGGACATGGTTTCTACAGTTTTACTCTGGCGGCAAGTGCTAACAGCAGTGGTCCCCAGCCGGCCAAACACAAGGGGGCAAAGGCATCTGGAAAGGTTACAGTTTGCCCAGGGTTGCTGATGATGGGAGCCCCAGGTCTGACCTATTTTTCTTCATAAAGAACCTCCCGCACTTCCAGAGAGGAGACAGCCCCTCTTGGCTCTTGCTTGCTTCCAGGAATGTTCAACCTTTTGGCATTGTGATAGAAGTTGTCATATAGAGTTCATGCTTGAGAACCATGCAATCGAGTTATGGAAAAAATCACCACCCAGCTAAAACACTCCTGGGTATTTACCCTAAAGTCTCCAAGTCGACACGGCACAGAGACACTCGCACGCCTGTCTAACACTAGCACTGTTGACAGCAGCCATGCTATGGAGCCCATACAGGATGTCCAACAGCATAGGAATGGTTAAGGAATATATACTGCTTATTCAATGAGATAAAAAATAATTTAACGTATGTGTATGTTCCTACTAGTCTCTTGAACTGGAGTTCAAGCAGTTGTGAGGTATAAAGTGTGGTGCTGGGAAGTGAAGCCAGGTCCTCTGTAAGAACAGTAAGTGCTGTTAACTGCTGAAACATGGCTCTGACCCCACAAATGCCCCGCCCCCTGCATACACACAAAAAATGTTTTTCCATCCATAAAGAAGAATGAAGTTAAATTGTTCTCAGAAAAATAGATGTAACTGAAGACAGTCATATAAAAATCATAGAAAGTCACATATCATATTGAGAAAGCACAAATGAGAGGTCATTTGTGGTTCTTAGGTTTTCTATAGATACAAAAAAATCATATATGCATACACATATACATACACATGCATATATATATACACATACACACACACACACACACACACACACACATATATATATATATATAGCAGAAGTTGTTATGTCGGTGGTAAAGGACCCATGGGGGGAGGGGAAGAAGAAAGAGAAGGGAGGAGAACATGGGGTAGAATGTGTGCAATAAGCAATATATATGAGAGCGTGAAAAAGTTAATAATACAATACAACTTTTTGTAATGTTTTCAGTAAGTTTTTGATTTGGTGGGCTATACTCACAGCTATCTTGGGGCTCATGCAGCCCATGGGCCCTATGTTGGATACACCTGCCAGATCCTGTGCCCTGCAGTCCCCTCTGAGAGGGTTTCCCAGCAGAAACAGAATTCCCCAACTGCAGAGAGATGTGCCTGGACTGGCACCTGGCTCTGCAAATCCCCCACTTCGTTATGTGAAAAGTGACCCCCACATACACAACCTCTTGAGCTTGAAGTGGGTACCACAGGCCACACCTAACAGGCTGTTGGGGTTCCCTGTGCTGCAGACAACAGGTACACCTTACAGGGACAGTGTGGAATCCCAGGAAAAAGTCTCTCCTTTGTTAAACATTCTCCAAGGCTGATAATTAATTAGAACATCAATGTTTTGTCAACAGCTGGAAGTCAGAGGTCTACAGCCAAATTAACTTAGGCTATCTCAGGCCCTAAATAGCATTTATGGCCTGCCTCTGTGCCTCGCATCTTGTGATAATTAGGTAAATCCTCTGGAATGTACAAACATACCCTTGACTTCCACCAACCACTCAAAGCTAAGCATGTCGTCAGACAGTATCCAAAGCCTGTAACAGTGACTTCTCGGCTCTGCCGTAACACGCCTACCCAAGGTTCCCACCAACGTGTTTGAAAACTGTCCTGATTTATGATTTTCTTTGCTGTTACTGGGAAAATCCCACCAACTGTTACCACACTGGAAGCTGGAATTTGGGGTAATCCAAATCTGTGTTCCTGGGCCATGCTCATATTTTGGTATTTTGCTCCAGAATAAACTATCTCCCTTCGAGGTGAGAACTATGTCTGTTGCTGTTTTGTATCAACACCTGTTACCAGAACACAGTACCGGCACCTGGTCTCTACCCTCTATAACAGGTGGATGATGTTGCCATGACGCCCCTCACCGGGGTATTCTAGGGCTCTTTGTCACACCTGCAGTTACTTTTTCATGTGTTTTTTTTCTTCCTTGAGGGCCCATTCTTCTATCAGCACCCATGTCTCTTCAGACCTACAGAAGCCTCGGGCCCAGCTCTGGAGTTCCTAGGACCAACACCTAATCTGCCTCACTGTGGTGGTTTGAATAGGAATAGCCCCATAGATTCATGTGTGTGAGTGCTTGAGTGGCACTATTGGAGATATGGCTTTGCTGGAGTAGGTGTGGCCTTGTTGGAGGAAGTGTGTCACTGTGAGGACAGGCTTTGAGGTCTCCTATGCTCAAGCCATGTGTGGCACAGTCTCCTTCTGATGCTTGTGGATTAAGATGTAGGACTCTCAGCTCCTTCTCCAGCACCATGTCTGCTTGCACACCATCATGTCTCACCATGATGATAATGGACTAAACCTCTGAAACTGTCAGTCAGCCCCAATGAAATGTTTTCCGTTATAAGAGTTGCTGTGATCATGGTGTCTCTTCACAGCAATAGAAACCTTAACTAAGACACTCACCTTGGCCATTACATGGGCAATGCCCAAACATGTCAGGGCTTGTTGAGTTAGCTGCACAGGGTACATGTTCACTCTGAGCCCAGCAAAGACCAGGTAACTTTAAAGTAGGATCTTCCATGGAAGCATGTATTTTACAACTCTGTCTACTTCTTTAGAAACCAGGGAAATGACCCAAATTTGAAGTCTTTGTTTTCCTTAATGTTTATTTTTTTAAATTGTGATTTATGTGTATGTGTGTAAGTATATGCCATGTGTGTGTAGGTGTACTCGGGAGTCCAGAATAGAGCATCAGATCTCCTGGAGCTGAAGCCACCCAACATGGATGCTGGGAATTGAACTTGGGTCCTCTGCAAGAGCAACAAGCACTCTTTCTTAACCGCTGAGCCATCTCTCCAGCCCCACAACTCTAAGATCTTCTGACTGGGAATGATACCTCTAGCCATGTAGTCAATATTTATTAACAGTATTTTATCTATCTATCTATCTATCTATCTATCTATCTATCTATCTATCTATCTATCTATTTTTTGGTCTTTCAAGACAGGGTTTCTCTGTGTAGCTTTGTGCCTTTCCTGGAACTCACTCTGTAGCCCAGGTTGGCCTCAAACTCACAGAGATTCGCCTGGCTCTCGCCTGGCTCTGCCTCCCAAGTGCTGAGATTAAAGGCACGCGCCACCACCTCCCAGCTATTAACAGTATTTTAGAAAATGCCTAGATTTAAGCTGCCTTCCTTTAATTAAAAAAGGGGGGGGCACTAGTCTAGGTCTACTGGCACCAGCCTGTAGTCCTAGCTTCTCAGGAGGCTGAGGCAGGACGACTGAAAGCTCAAGCCAGCCTGTGCTACAGAAAGAGTTCAAGGCTAGCAAAGGCATGTAGAAAGACTGAATATCCAAATAAAAAACACAGAAATCTCAGTGGTAGAGCACCTGCCTAGAATCCCCCAGTGAGGGGCTGGGGTGTGGCTCAGTGGTAGAGCCCCTGCCTAGAATCTCCCAGTGAGGGGCTGGGGTGTGACTCAGTGGTAGAGCACCTGCCTAGAATCCCCCAGTGAGGGGCTGGGGCATGGCTCAGTGGCTCCTGGTTGTCATTTGTGGATCTTTGTATCTCTTGGGGGCCCCTGCCCAGAGAGTAGGTAGACAATGATCTATGTTCTGACCCAGTCCAGTTCTTTGTTTACCTTGGCTAAGTCTCTACACCATGTAACTCTCTATATTTCTCCTCTCACTGGTAATGCTGACAACATCCACGCTGGAAAGAAGGTTCAGTAAGTAAAGTGCTTGCTGTTCAAGCATGAGGACCTGCATTCTGTCCTAGCCATGGTGGTGGTGTGTCTGTTACCCCAATTCTGGGGGAGTGGAGACAGCTAGCCAAATCAGTAAGTGAGAGACCCTGTCTCAAAAAACAAGATAGATAGAATCTAAGGAATGACACTCGATGTTGACATCTTACTCCCACACACAGGTGCACACACTTGGAAATGCAGAGAATGAATGAATGAATAACATTTGGCACTATGTATAGAGGCCTCTCTATTCCAGGCTTTTCATCTATATCCATTTAGACCTTGTGGCCTTCCAGGGTGTGTTTCTGCCTGTGTATGAAGGTGGGACTGGCTATGTTCTTGAGCAGTAACAGGGCACTTGTGCACACACACACACATTCACACACACTCCAATACACACACAAATAAAAATTTAAGATTTTCTTTAAAAACTCAAGAAAAACCCTGTGTTAGGGCCGAGTGGTGGGGACTCTTGGTGTCGTTCACCTTTAGAGGATACAGCGTGACTGCCACTACAAAAACGTCTACACCGGACAAGGCACCGGCAGTCACCTATAGATGACTTCAGTATGTAGGCTGTGAGCACAGGTTATCTGCAGACACTACACCATTTGTCTGAGGACTTGACCCTGGGTAGATTAGGGTATCCCCAGGGATCCTGGGACAATCCTATGGTTGCCTAGCACAGTAGGTCCCTCCCTCTCATGGAAGGGGATTTTTGCTGCAGGGCTACCCTTAATCCCTGACCCCTCTGTCTCTGAAACAGAAAGAGAAGACTATCTACCCAGGACAGTCGCCGTGCAGACTCAGTAGATAATGTAGGGAAACTACAAGGCTCAATGTCATTTGTCCCTAACTGCAGGAAATCCGGGTTATTATTTTCTACCGCCAATCCACTTCCCACACTGAGCTATTACCGAGAGAAAACTCCTCAGCCTCAGGCTTCTGTTTGTACCTTGCTATTATTTTCATCCAATAGATGTGGCATCATTAGCAGGCCCTGCACCCTGGTGTGCTGAACATAAAAATTAACACCCGCTCATCACCCTGACACGCCGAAAAGACTCATTCCCTGGACCAGGGCGGTCTTTTCCCCGTACATCCCCAGTGGAAGAGGCAGCTTCGAAGTAGTTCTTTTATTTTTAGAGAATAATGATGGATGGTGTTCAGAGCTAAGAGCGGTTCCGAGGATGAGGCTTCTTATGTAATTATGGTTGCAGCCGAATCAGAAGCATTAGCGGGCAGGATTTCAGCGAGCCGAGGTCAGGAGGCTGCCGTGTGTGTTTGCAAAGAATGGGTACGCTTACTCGAGAGGAGGAGGAGAATGTGGCCCGAGAGAAGCCCAGTTTTTAAGGTTATGGGTGAATTATGATAATGAGGGCATTGAAGAGAACAAGGCCAAGCATGAGGGACATCGATCTGAGGGAAGATTAAAATGCGCAGTGAGAGGCCTGTGCCGGTTTCTGAACGTGCTGGAAGGTGGAGGGGGCAATGCATGCCTAGAAAATTGGCTGGAGGGATGACAGAGGATTGGGTACGATGAACAGCTATCTAGGGCTTTGTCTTGACATTCAAGGCAGCTGAGAACCTTTTATGAGCTGTACTGGTGGCCAACAACCAAAGGCATTGGTCTCCCTGATGATGCTCTGGTCCCCAAAGTAAGGTCATCAGCAGGACATGGTGCTGCTAAGCCTTGACAGCGGTCTGGAAGCTATGATGTCCGTGCTCACACTCACAAAGGTGTCAGAGAACCCAGAAGCAGCTTAAGGGTCCCAGGCAGCCCCAAGTTTAGCCCATGGCATGTAGCTGTAGGTTTACAGATTATCTACTTAAGGGCTGGGAACACAGAAAAGCTACAGCAGGGTTCTCAAAAAATGTTCAGGGTTAGTGTTAGGTCCTGGCTGGAGGGGGAGGGGCTTCTGATGGGTGGGGAAGGAGCGGCATCTAAAGTGTCTGGGCCTGGCTATGGCACAGTTCTGAGGAGGGCACCAGTGAAGCCTGGCTTAACGGTATTCAAGGGTGTGAGGAGCAGTCTGCCAAGTTGGAGCGGGTGGCTATACCCAGGTAGTTCCATACAACCCCCGAAGGAGGCTTCCAACCGCTCAGAGCTCTCCATAGTAAAATATTTACCACACAAACAAGCAAGTGTTTTCTCCCTCCAGGCACCTGGCACTGTTTCATGCTGTTAATCTCTTTGGGAAATGCAAGAACATGTTTTCATAGAGACTGGGAGGGAAGGTGTGAGCTGTGGAGGAGTTCACAGGCTTAGACGACCGCCCAGGCAGCCTGAGTGGGAACATCCTTTTGAGGTAAGCCAGGCAAACAGAGTATTTCCTTCCCACTCCAGCAACAACATGGATCTTCAGGAACCTGTTTGTCTTTCTTTCCTAAAGCATCTGTGGTCTGTGTGCTGGTTGCTGTGGTGCCCAAGTGATGGGTCCTCCAGACAGCATCTGCTATCACCAGATGCCATTACAACCGTACTTTAAGAGTTACTGCCATCTGACTTAGCATTTGTGTGGGATGGTTAATCTTGTTGGCTCTGGAGTCAACTAAGAGGCCTGCCTCTGAGTGGAGGTGTGAGGGGATTCACAGGAAGAACCAACTAAGGGAGAGGGAATCCTCCTTCAGAGTGGGCAGTTCCAGCAGTCCAGATACAAAGGGACTGGAGGGAAAAGCAGCACTCTGCTTGCCTGCCTTTGTTCCTTGCTGGCAAGTGCATCTGCTCTTCGGTCGCTGCCACCCTTCACTGGCATTGGAATCCAGTCTCTTTAGACTTCAACATGGGCTGAGGACCAGTGAGTGGCTCTCCAGGAATCCTTCAGGCCCTAGGCACCAGATGGGGATTTCTGAGGTTTTCAGACTCATGGACTGACCAGCTACCCCGTTCTCAGCTTCTTCAGCATGTAGATGGCCGGTGTTGGATTCCCCAGCCTGTCTCTAATAAATTTGCTTAGTAATATATACTCAAATCAGTTTTGTTCTTCTATAGAATACTGACTAATGCTGGGTGCTTGAAATATCACCCACTTCTTCCTTATGTGTTTGGGATTTTCAGTGATGGCCTCATCAGGACGTCACATTAAATTCAAAGGTCCCAGTTAAGAAAATAGTGCAGTGGGTAAGGGAATTTGCTGTGCCCGCATGAGGACATGAGTTCAAACATGTAAAAAGTCAAGTGTGGCTGTCTGTGTATGTCTGAAAGCCCACACTGTCGGGGACAGAGAAAGGAGGGTCACTAGAGCTGGTGAGCCATCAGCCTAGCTCCAGATTCACGGAGAGACCCTGTCTCAGGGGAATAAGGCAGAGACTGACAAAGGACACCCAGCTTCCCCCTCTGATCTCTGTGTGCACACAGGTGTCATACCTGAACACCTGTGTGTGCACACGTGCGCGTGCAACACACACACACTCACACCCACGAGTGGTGGAGAACAGGGGAACGCCGTGTGCATCAGTACACATAAAGTCCATTTCTGGCCTGGCCTGGCCCCATGTCATAGAGGGTCCTGCAAGCCAGCCCCAGGATCAAAGGCCCTGCAGCCAGAAGAGACAGGCTAGCAAATGAGACAGGAACGCTCACATTTATTGAGCACTGAATGTGGTAGATGTTTTTTCTGAGTGCTTCATTGTACATGCTGAGGGAGGTGTAAATGGGGAAACCAAGGCCTGGGAATCCAAGTGACTTTTAATAAATGTATTCAGTTAGTAGATGGTGGGCTGAGGTTTGAGCCCAGGCAGTGGGGCTTTTGGGGTCTTACCCATCATCCACTCTGCTTTCTGCCTACGTAACGCAGAGCCTCAGATACTGGGGGAAGTACCTGCAGCCCTCTGAGAGTCGAGCCACTCAAACTGCAGATTACAGCCGCTTCCTTTGCTGCACAAACAAATCTGCTTAAACGCATAGCCTTGCAAATAGGTGTGTTTCCTTTAATTTTTTTCCAGACAGGATCTCATATGTGAGACCTATGAGTCCAGGCTAGCCTTATGGGTCTCATATGTGAGACCTGTGGTCCAGGCTGGCCTTGAACTCACTCAGTGGCTGAGGATAACCTTACATTTACTTTCATAATCTCCTGCCTCCACATTCTGAGTACTGGGATAACAGGGCTGTGCCACACACCCACTGTACCCAGAGTTTCACACAGGCATGCACTGCCAACCCCTTAGGGTTTCCTTTGGGCACAATGTCTAGAAATGAGAATGGCTGGGATGGAGGTGGCCCTGCTCATCTTGCCCATGTGTGACTCTCTAGCGGCTACACAGGCCACACTTTCAACAAGGACGTGTGAGGAAGGTTGTCCTCACACCGTTTCATTTCTTCAGGTGGTCACAAGCTCTCAGGGTTCCAGGTCTGATGGATGTGACCTGGCATGTTACTGCTGCCTAAATCTCACGTTATGGTGCTTCTGTGATATGCGAAACAAATGTTCCAGGACATTTTGAAGAGTAAATGCCAAAGATTTAGAAGTGAGCTGACAGTCCCATCTGGAACGATGTCCTCTGTGAGTGCAGAGGAGGGTGCCTGCCAGGTAGAGACACATGGAGAGCAGGTGGCGGACTTTGCAGGGGAGTGTGCTGCAGGCTGATGGTCCTCAGTGAGGGACTAGGAGGTGGGATCCACAGGTGGATTCTTTCTTTGGTGGTAGACCACGACCATGTGAAGTCACTTATAGGCTAAGGCACCAGTGTATTACCCAGATCCCGACTGGTGGGTCCGTTGTCACTGTCATCTTGTGTAGTTATTTAGTTTGATTTTGGTGTGTGTGTGTGTGTGTGTGCGCGCGCGCGTGCGCGCGCTCACGTGTACTTGTGAGCATGTGCTCGTGGAGGCCAGAGGTCAGCCTTGGTGTCATTCTGCAGGATGCTGCCCACCTGGTGTTTTGAGACAGGGTCTCTCAGTGGCTCGGCGCTCACTGAGTAGGCTAGGCTGGCTGGACAGTGAGCCATGCCATATTTTGTCTTTCTGCGGTACTAGGATTACAAGCGTGTGCCACCAAGCTTGGGTTTTTTACATGAGTTTTGAGGGATACCTTGCAGGATCTATAAAAGTCCTCTCCACTCTCTCTTGTATGACCCCCCACCCCATGTGTGACCTGTGCAGAGTCTTCATCAGCAAGACCCTCCCCAATAGCCCTCCATCCCCAGAGACTGTATAAAGCCCTTCCCCTTAACCGCCTGCCTTAACACTGCACCGAATATGCCATCATTTCCAGTGGGACACAGGACGCTGTATTAGACCCAGTCTTACTGCCCACATGGGGCACTAGGCTGGTTTTAAAACCACATCGCTTACTTCTCAGGGTCTAACATTTTACTAATTATAGAAGCACTGTGAATCTAGGGAGAGTGAACCTTCATTCTCTGTAAACTGTACAGCCTGTGGCATTCAATCATAGCAGCAGAAAACAGAGAGGAGGAGGCCTTCTATGACTCCTACAGGAGGACCCCAGGTTAAGACCCTGGCCCTGTGTTTGCATGGGAGGCCCTGGTTAGCAGGGCAAGGCTGCAGCATCTACCTGCAGTCCCAGAACAAGGGCGTATGCAGAGAGTGGACCAGGGAGTTAGCAGTGCCTGGGGCTGGAGCAGGGGTCAGTAGGATTGGCAATGGGAGTGGGGGGCTTGGGGTAGGGTGGGGCTCAAGGAACCTACTTCTTCATAGAAAACAGTCTGGAGACCTCTGGGACTCCAGGTGACCGACCAGAATTCTATTATTCTGCATCTACCAAAATGTTGCCTATTTTACTGTGGCCTTCTGGGGACAACTCCTAGGGAATCATGTATCCAGCTCTGTTGGCTTCATAATGACCTGCTGCCTGCTGCCATGCTGAGGGTAGGCTCCTGCTAAAGCATGGTTTGTCTCTGCACTGGCTACCTGCTCTTAGGCCATTTCCTTACCCCTGGGCCTAGCCCACAGTGCTGGCTCCAGATAAGGCTTGCTACCTTTTTCATTCAGAACTCATTGCAACAGGGGCTTCAAGCACCTGTAACCTCAGCCACCAGGTTCAGAAGCTCTGGGATCACAGAAATACTTGTGTCTGGTAGCTTCAGGGATCCTGCAATGGCAGGCCAAGGAGCAAACAGGCCATGGCCTCCTTGAGTGGATGACACAGCATAGCATCACTCAGGTCCATCTAAGGAGGTAAGTACTCCACAAAACATGCCTTTTGGGCCTCCTTCCCTGGGCTGCTGGTGGACTCTCTCTCTCTCTCTCTCTCTCTCTCTCTCTCTCTCTCTCTCTCTCTCTCTGTCTATGTCTGTGTGTTTGTGTGTATGCGTGCATGTAAGTGGATGTGTGTGTAGGGACAACCTTAGGTGTGGTTCCTCAGGTACTGTCCACTTTGTTTTTTGAGACAAGTGCTATTCACCATTTGAGACAGAATCTCTCACTGGCCTAGGACTTCACCATTTAGTGAGGCTGCCTGGCTAGTGAGCTCAATGGACCCACCTGTCTCCACCTTCACAGTGCTGGGATTACATGCATGTGCTACCATCTGAATTCTTTTTTACATAGGGGATCCAACCTGGGCTCGTAGGCTTGCATAGCGAATGTTACTGACGGAGACATCTCCCCAGTCCTCAATCTCCTTAAAATTTTTTTTTGTTTTTGAGATTTATTTTTTGTTTAATGTATGTGGATGACTTGCCTACATGTATGACTGTGTACCACCTGTGTGCCTGGTGCCCATGGATACCGGAAGAGGGTGTTAGATCCCCTGGAACTGGAGTTACAGATGGTTGTTAGCTGTCATGTGGGTGCTGGGAACCAACCCCAGGTCCTCTGAGAGAGCAGCCAGTGCTCTTAACTGCTGAGCCATCTCTCCAGCCCCTCAACCTCTTTTTAACAAAAGTGAAATACTTTCTTCAAGCCAAGTCTTAGACTGGCAAGATCAAAAGCAGGGAATGGCAGTGGCTTTTTGCCACCTGCTCATCATTTCAGATAAATCATTTCCCTGGAAGTTGTCTACTATCTATCTCGGAGCCTCATGTGAGTGGGGACCAGGTGGATGTCACTGGTGACTTGGGTCTGCAGTTGGACTCTGTGCTGTATTCTGGGACCCTTCCCCTGAAATGTGCCACATTTTCCTTGCGCCACACTCTCCAGCACACAGCAGAGCACTTGCCCATGGTCCCCACCGGGCCCAGCTCCGGATCTGTCTGCGCCCTCCGGCAGAAGACGTCCCTTCCCTGCTCCCCCTCCAGACTCACAGTGAAGCAGCACTTCACCCACCCAGCCTCCATCCAGAAGGAGTGACTCGCAGGACAGTTGGTGACTTGGGATTGTGTTGGTCATCGAGAGACCTGAGGAGGGTGGGCCGTACTCAGTCCTGTCTCTCACTAGGCAATAGCAGCAAACGTGGGGTCTTTAATATGATGTAGTAAGAGGATAAGTAAGTAAGGTATTGATGGTGTTTTAAAACACAATTTGCTAGTTTTCCATCCATCTTTTCAGAGCTGCGTCTCTGAATGTGAAGCTGAGAATCTGAGGTTCACATGTCATCCCAGGGGGCTCTACCGTGGGTCAGCGCAAGCCTCATGGTGGGATTCAGGTGCTCTCAGGAGCCTGGTCGGCACTGACTGAAAAACTAGCCTGCCATTTCCCAAACAACCACCGGCACAGCCTGTAGTGGAAGGAGGCTGATTACGAATGGGCTTGCCATGGACCATAAACAAATGGAGGGAATTCTGGGTTAATAAAATGTAAATTTCATTCCTTGAGAAAGCCTCAGTGCCCTGCTCAGGAACAAAAGAAGCCTGTGATGCTCTGTGTCCAGGAGATGCTGCTGTTGGCATGATTTGTTCCACCCACCCCATTGTCTGATAGAAACAGGAGAGAACAAATCTCTCTCCTCCACCCCAGTGTTGCTTACCCAGAATCACACCATTGGGCTCCTCCGGGGGCTGCCACACGATCCGCACCGCAGTTAGCCTCACTTCGGGGAACACCAGCCGCACGGGGGGACCTGGGGCTGAAGGAAAGCACAGTGAGGCAGGGTCGTATAGGGTTCTGTGGCCAGCCTCACGCTCTAATGATGAACGCGGGTCTCCTCGGAGGGGGCCCCATGCTTTCATTTTTTTAATTTATGTCTCAGAAATTGATTTACCCTTTAAAAACTGTTCATTTATTTATGTGTCTGTGATATGTGTGCATGTGTGCAGCCATCTGTCTGTGGAGGCCAGAAGAAGGTGTCAGATCTTCTGGAGCTGGAGTTACAGGCAGTTAAGAGCTGCCCAATACGGGTACAGGGAATTGAACACCGGGAGAAGAACAAGCATTCTACACTGCTGAGTCAGCTCTCCAGCCCTTAGTTTGTATTTTGTATCTGGCTTTTTATGTGGGATTTAGGGATTTGAACTCAGGTCCTCATGCTTATTCAGCAGGCACTTTGCAGACTCTGTCATCTTCCCAGGCCATGTTTTCAGTGAAGGACTTCGGGACCCTCAATGGCTCCAGGCAACTCCCTAACGATTCTGAAAAACACACCTTATTTTGCATCCTGACCATCTGGCTTGGAAAACAATGCTGAGAAACGATGCCTCCATGACTTGAGAGGACAGCTCATGGCAACGCTAGCCTGAGGGTCACCTATGGCTTCGCTGGGTTTGACATTTGTAGAGCAGGTGACTGGCAACTAGGACGGATCATATTGACTGTCAACTGGGCAGGATCTACAGTCACCTGGGAGACACACCTCTGGCCATGTCTGTGGGGTTTCCAGATTGGGTTAGCTGAGGGGAGAAGACCCATTCTGAATACGGGTGACCCCATCCCAAGGGCTGGGGTCCTGGACTGAATAAAAAGGAGAAAGCAAGCTGACCACCAGCATCCATTTCTCTCTGCTTCCTGACTGTGGATGCAAACTGACCAGGTACCTCCTGCTCCTGCCACCAAACTTCCCTACCATGATGGTCTACATACCCTTGAGCTATGAGCAGAGTAAGCCTTTTTCCCAAAAGCTGCTTTTGCTAGGTATTTGGTTATAGCCACAACAAAGGTAACCAATACAAGGTGATTTATCCCTTAGTTTCCCCTCAACCACTGAAGAAGCACGCTGACAACCAAGGCTTTCTGGCCAATGCCTGCCTCACCTCACCTGCCGTCTTAGAAACCTCAGAGCCAATGTTCACAGATGCGTATAATAATTCTTCTGTGTGGTTCAGTGCACCGATAATTTAAAACGCAGTGATGTCTTGTGGAAGGATTGAATAATAGGGTCTCAGCCCTCATAAAACATATTTGCTTAAATGGATAGGAAGTTAGTGTGTGGCCAGTGTGAGAGCGTCTCATCAGACTTAATCATGGATTGATTCTCACGCAATGGCCAGGAGCAATTGATGCAGAAACAGAATGTGGGGAATGTCCATTCTGGGTGGGCGAATCTGGACATGTGTAATGATACCTATGCATGGGTGAAGTAAATGTCCAAAGGAGGCCACAGGCTTGAACGCCAGGACTCATTTATAACACCAGGGTGACATAGGAATGACCTTCTGGGCTGTCCCCAAGGCACAACAGATTGTGTCAAAATGAAGAGAGAAGACATGTTTATATAAATAATACAGCAATAAAAGAAAATAATCATTGACTGACTACTTGTGTCCTTTAGAAAGAATGATGGCAGTGGACATTGAGGGACAGTTTTTTTTAAATGTCTTTACTTTCTTTTCATAGGACTAAGCTGAAGCGTGCCCACATAGGTGATTGGTGCAACTTGGAGCTAACATGGCCAACTACCTATTTCCCCTGTACTGCCCATCTACCCCTAACCCCTCACCCTGGAGACAGCTGAAGGATAATCCCACGGAAGCAGTGATGGTTGTGACTGTCAGTGTGACAGGATCTAGAATCACCTAAGAGACAGACTCTAGGCATGTCCATGACAGTTTCTAGATTCGGCTAACTGAGGTGGGATGACTCATCCTAAGTGTGACAGACCCCATCCCACGGGCTGGGTCCTGGACTGAATGAAAGGGAGAAAGCGAGCTGAGCACCAGCATCCATCTCCCTGCTTCCTGACTGTGGATACAATGTGACCAGCTGACTCACACTCCTGCCGCCAGGCCTTCCTTCCATAATGGCCTGCACCCTCCAACTGTGCAAAGAGCCCAAATCAACCCCTTCCACAAAGCTACTTCTCAGACACAGGTCACAGCAATGAGAAGTAATACGGAGCCCAGGCCAGATCCGCACACTATGGAAGAGGGGGACAGGGCTCTTTTAATGGAGCAAGTGGAGTTGTGGCTCATTAGCCATTCCAAGGAGATGCTTCAACAACCCTGTTGTTTTTTTTCCATCCTGTCAGACACTTCCGATCCCGAGGTGGGTGTTTGGGTAGATCAGTATTTTCCCCCTGACATATTCATTATGGCCTGTTTAATAACGAACGTGTGAAGGAGCTAACCTTTAAGTGTTTGACATCTGCAAAGTGGAAAAACATATTTACCGATGATTTAGACTTCCATAAAAACAAAGCCAGCAAGATGTGCTTGTTACTCAAATCTGGAAGCACCAGAGCCTGGGGACCCCTGGGTGCTGTCAAATATGCTGCTCTCTGTGCAGGACGTGCAATTAGCAATCTGAAGGCAATGGTGAGACCTGCCATCCCCATGAGAAAGGACCGGGTCCAGTGAGGAGTTTGATCTAGATCTGTAGAGCTGCTACTAAGTGGATGGGCTCATGTCTCATAATCTAGCCCACCCTCACGAGCCCTTGCCCACAGCATAGTTAGGATCGAGATGCCGCACAGTCCATAATCAGGCCGTAAAAACCCTCTCTGGGCTCAAATTGGCCACATAAACACCCAGTGACTGGAAAACAATTTTGTTTTGTTTCCCTCAACTAGAAAAAAAAAAAAGAAGAAGAAGTGGTTGAAAATTTACACTAAAAACAACTTCAGTCCAAACTGTTTGGATTGGAAAACTAAGGCAGAAGGGAGTAGGGCCAGTGTATACTTACTGTCATCTTTGGTACGCTCCAGGACGAGGGGCAAGCTAGGGACTCCATTCCCGATACGTGTGAACGCCAGCACCTGGAGCTCATACACCACGAACTTGCGCAGGCCAGCCAGCAGGGCAGACTGTGTATGGTTCCCTCGAACTACGTGGCTTCTGGGCTCTGGATCCAGGTCTTTGGCACGGTACAGAATCTGAAGCATCAACACACACATGCAGATGGTTACAGCTAAGTGCATCCTTGGAAGGGGACTCCCTGTGCACAGGGTACCAGCTCAGAACTAACCGGCAGGGACCACCCAACTGTGGTTCCTCCACAAGGGCAGCTATTAAGGGAGTTTTGGATCTCATTTCTACCCACTGGCATCAAGGGGGAAGGCAGCCGTGAGGCAACTATACTCCAGAAGAGTGGCTGGAATCACACAGCTCTGCCTACAGCTTGGTGATTTGGCTGCCTGGGCACAATTTGGCAAGATCTGAAGCTCTCGACTGTAGCCATGCCAAGTGCTCCCACTGAAGCATGGGCTTGGTCTTGGGCACAAGTCTCTTGCTTCCTATAAATGGAGCTTGGGTCTCCATGAAATCCCTTGATTCCAAAAAATTGGGGTTGCTGCCCCAGAAGACTTGCTCTTTCTCCCTCATGTGAACCCGAGGCTTGCTCCCAGGTCACAGGGATGAACTGAGATGTGCTCCTCCAGGGCCTCCTCCTCCTCTTTCTCTCCTCAGTCCTCCCTCTAAGCTTATCCCTCTCTGAACTGTTCTCCAAGGTAAGTGATCCACAAGCTCTAAGAGAGAGGGTCACTGGGGAGACATTAGACACCAGCACAGGAAGCATTTCCCAAGGTGCAGCATGGAGCTCTGTCCACTAAACCCACCCGACAGGGCTGCCACCATGGAGCAGGAGACTTGTCATGTCTCTGTCATAAACTCTGGATCACCATGTTCCCTGGGTGTGTCACACAGCACGGATCCTGAACGGGGCCATTAGAATACTTACGGAGAGGGAATGCATCTGAGCACAGGTCAGAGGAAAGCAGTTGGGATTTAATGACAGAAAGACAGCTGGGCATGGGAGGGAAGCATCTCATTCCAGCACTTTGCAAGACCAGGCAGGAAGACTGCTATGAGTTCAAGGTCAGCTGATGCTGCATAGTGAGTTCTAGGCCAGCCTGGGCTATTGTGGGAGATCCTGTCTGGTCATAAAAAGGTATTCCCCACCCCCACACTCCATCCTTAAAGCAGAAAAAAACCGCCATAAAAAAACAGTTACTGAAAGACAAGAGAGAAAATGCCTAAAATCCATTGAGGATATGTGGGAGGCATTTTCTTATTGTTGTACTAGGGATTGAATCCAGGGACTCATGAAGGCTAGACAAGCAACTGGTCATCAAGCCACACCCCAGCCCCTCACTGGGGGATTCTAGGCAGGTGCTCTACCACTGAGCCACACCCTAGCCCCTCACTGGGGGATTCTAGGCAGGTGCTCTACTGCTCCAGCCCAGCAGATTGTCTCATGAGAGCAGCATCACATTATTGACTAAATCCAGAGAAGTCCATTGTGTTGCTTGGGAGATTGGAGCTAGATACAGAGCCAGGGAATTGTATTGGTCACGTTTGAGAGAGGAGAAAGAAATAGGCAGTCTTGGAGATTCTTGGTAGAAGCTTAAGATGGACCGGGAGAAGCAAGGGTAAGTCCAACCCTAACAGAGGACAGCCCCACCTAGGGCCATCACAAATCAGCACTCAGAGAAGCAGGGACCATTTCCCAGAAGCCCCTAATTTCACATAGCAACTCTGGGAAGTGACCCCTATAGTCATTCTCACTTGACAGTAGGTGACAGAAGCTGCATCCATTCATGGTCCAAGGGCCCAGGGTACCTCAGCCAGAACAGACAGAGCCAGGGCCTGGCTTGCTGGTCAGGGTCTATCTTGTATTTACTTCCTGACTGATGCCTGGAAAGCACTTCTCCCAGTCCATCTCTTCCAGACAAGACAGCTGATAAAGTCAGGAACTGGCCCAGGTGACAGATCTGTGACACCTTCCCACCAGCCCCGAAGGCAGAGCAGAGTCATCATAAACCCTTACCTTGTAGCCCAGGATGAGCCCATTCTGGTCCTGCTCAGGGACTGAAGCCCACGTCAGTAGGATCTGGGTGGAGCTCACAGCCTCAGCAGACACATTTTCAGGAGCTGCTGAAGGGACTGCAAAAGAACATGTCACATGATTGCATCAACAGTCTCCAGCCTTCTATGAACAGAGGGGCATTTACACACAGACAGACAGACACAGACACACAGAGACATACACACACACAGAAACACACAGACATATACACACTGTACACAGACACACACACACAGAGAAAGACATACACACAGACAATACACACACACACACACACACACACACACACACACACACACACATCCTGTTCAGGCTGTCCTTGAAACAGCAGTGGTTCTGAGCATTCTGTGTGGATCAGATAAGCCTGCAGGTGTACAGCACATATGTAAATCTCTTTAATATGAGCAACAAATTCCGTAAATCCAGGGTATTTAGAACTCAATTCTACCTGAGCCTGGTCAGCAAGAAAATGCTCTCCATCTGTTTTGGGTAATAACTTAAAGAGCTGCAGGCTTTTACTTTGAAGAGGAACTCCTCAATTTCATATGGATACTAACTCACTGAGATTGCTAAACATGAAGGTCCCTGAGGGTTGGACAGAGGAGGTGGATGGGGGGGAGGGGTGATGGACAGAGGACCAGACCCCAGGGATGGATGATGTTTGCTGTATGTGGGTGAGGGGCAGGTGGGGAGCCCTGCCTCACAATGTTCTGTCTCTAATATCTAATTGAGTCTAATCCCTCCTGATCAGCAGAAGCAGGTGTTATCCACCCCTTTCTGCAGATAAACAGAGAACTAAGGTGGATATGCGTGTTTGTCTTTTCTATGTTTTTAATGCAGGGGATGGAACTGGGGGGTCTTGCGCATGCTCAGCAAGTACTCCGCTATTGGGCTGCAGCCCTGGGCCTGGAAATCTAAGACAGAAGAAAGTTGTATTTCATTCTAGTTATTGTGGGGTGTGTGTGTGTGTGTGTATGTGTGTGTGTGTGTGTGTGTGTGCGCGCGTGCGCGCGCGCACACATGTGCATACGAGACCAGAGGTCAACCTTGGTTTTTGTTCCTTAGTCATAATCCACTTTATTTTTGGAAACAAGGTCTGTCAGTGGCCGGGGGTCACAGATTAGTCTAGGCTAGCTGGCGATCCTCCTGCCTCCACCTCCCCAACTCTGGGGTTACAAGTATGGGCTCCAGCATTCAGCTTTGAACATGGGTGAGGGGCTCTAACTCAGGTCCCAACTCAAGTCACTTTACTGACTGAGCCACCACCCCGGCATTATTATTTATCTGCTTTTGAGATGAGACTTGCTAGGTATCAGTATCAATCCAGCCTGCAACTCACTATGTAGCCCAGGCTGGCCTCAAACACCCACACCCTTCCCATTCCATTTCATTTAAACTGTTTTGTTACACAGTTGCCTAAAGGCAGTCCTTGTGGTTTTTGACCCTTGGGTACCTAACACAGTTCTCCTACATTTAGGCAATTTTGCCTCATTTAGTTTTCTTTGATGGCACTGACTGTCTTGGGGAGTGTTCCAGGAATCAGATACAATGTGAATATGAACAGCAGTGAACTTTAAAGACAAGTGTTTTTTTTTTTTTTCTTTTTCTTTCTATCAGTGTGTCCCAAGATACCTATGGATGTAGCCCAACACATTTGTAGATGGCAATATATCCAACGTTAGACACTCTGGTAGATAAATCACCACCACTTCAAGAATTTGCTTATGGACCCATTTACATGTCAAAGCCGGCCTACAAAGGAAAGGACAGAGCAGGGAGAGTTCTCAAGTGGTCAGCTGGCACACTGCTTCAAAGATGCCTGAAGAGAGCAGAAGGCTCCTCTGGACTTGGGCCTAAAGGTTTCACCTTGTCCCAAGGCTTCCATGCTGAAGGAGCGGACATTTCAAGGCCATCACATCTCGGATGCGTGACAAGGCTTGGGCATCTGTCTATGTGAGGTGAGCCACTCTGCCAATGGGGCCAAAAAGCTTCACAAGCACACTACAAGCACTCAAGGGCAGTGCTCCAGGAAGATCACAGAGATGCAACCGTGAAACAAGGGGGCAGCAGAGGCTGCCGGGGATCCAGAACGGAGCCTCCCATAGAGTGCAGTCCCATGGACCCCTGGACCCGGGCTCAGGCTTCCAGAACTGTGAGGAAGCATGCTTGTTATTCAAGCTGCCATTTGAGATGTATCTTTTGTTCATGTCTGTTTATGTGTGCACATGTGTATGAGGGTTTGTATTTGTACGTGTGTGTTTGCGTAAGATAGAATCCAACTTTGGATATCACTCCTCAGGGCAGTGTCCACCTTGGTTTTTGAGACAGGATCTCTCACGTTTACCTGGGGCTTGCTGATTTAGCAGGCAGACTGGCCAGCGAGCCTAGGGATCCTCCTATATCCAGCTCTCTAGCACTGGAATTACAGGCTAGCACCATGTCTGGCTTTTCTAGCTAGGTTCTCAAGTTTGAACTCAGGTCCTCATCTCTCCACAGTAATTTCAGACAAATTACTATTACCATAAGGGCCCTAGATAGTTGTGGAGCTAGATCTGGTCAATGTTAGAGCCAGCAGTGTCTATACAAAGAGAAGAGGAAGGGAGGGAGGGAGGTCCCGTCCAAGTCACAGCCTAACAGGGCAAGCTGCTGGGATGGCACTGGGTGTGGGGTGGCATCCACTCTTGCCTCTTTCTCCACCCACAGGAAATCTTTCTGGAGGGGAAATCATGGCAGAAGTTTCTGGCTGTCCACGCTGAGGAACGCTAGCTTCCTGTCTAGCACCACAGAGGCAGCATTGCGCCTCTTCCCTCCTAGATTCATGAAGAACCCTCTCCTAATCACTCAGCCTCAGATCACTAGCCAGGACACCCCAAATGTGTCCGTGGTCATGCCCCCGAATAAGAAAGCTGTATGTGTACATCCCTCATCCGTGCTCTAAGGGTCCCAATAAATTCACTTAGCTCCCCAAGCTGGACTTGGGCAGAACCATCACTTTGGTATGTGGTTGGTGTACTGTCTGGGGTGAGCAGTGTTTGCTCTTGATTCCCTAAAAGAAGCGTGTGCAACAGTCGTTGATGGCTTAACTCAGTTCTCAGATGTAGAGGACTTGTCTGTCTGGAAACCTGCAGCCACATCTCACTGTGCTCTACCTGCAGGGGCTCCCTGGGGACCTCAAATCCTGCTATGTATGGCTTTGTCTGGAAAACTGCTTACACAGATGCTTATTTTAATTTAATTTTTAAAAAGAGATAAAACGGTACCTTGAATTACTAAGAACGAAGGAGTTGCTATTGGGACAAGTGTGGAAGCATGCCATTTATTAGACTCCATTTTCTGACTTGATTTAAAATAAGATTGCAAATCTCAAACATGCTGTATGCCTGCTACGTCTGTGCTGTGTTCTGAAAACTGTCCCTGTCTGTATATAGGGAGAGGCCATCGTCATAGCAACTCAATTGGTCCACCTCTTGGACCCCTACCTGTTTCCTGTGAGGCCAATCTTGACAGCTCTAAGCGCCTACTTCTCACTACAGAGCCCCTAACCACAGCATTCACTCACAGGAGGCCCGGCTGCATCCCCCAAAGAGTCACACTGGTGACTTAGCGCTGAGCTTTGAACCTTGTAGTTTCCCACCGGGAGAGAGCCTGCTGGGTAGGGTTGTTAAGAACAGGAAATAACATATTGCTAGACTGAAATTTCAGCTGATTCAAATTCCCCTGGGACAAAGCCTACCTTTTTTTTTTTTTTAAAGATGCAAAGAATTGTACCCATTATCTGTTCTGAGGTATATTCCACTTCTCCAATTTATCTTAAGTTTTGATATGTTCTTAGAAATTCCCCTTTCATCAAAAACAAAATAGCCCAGAATGCTTATTTTCTCTTTCTCTACCTGTTTTTTACCCTGCTGTTCACCACTGCTCCTTGTGGTGACTTTTCAGGTCTCATTTATCTTTATAATACGTCACAGAGTGTCACAGAACCCATTAGACCACACTTCAAACTATTATTAAACTTCATTTAAATGCGGTTCAGATTGGTTGGTTTTGTTTCTAACCCTTTGGGGCATTTCTGTGGATTATGAGATCATTTACTATTATTATTTTTAAATGTGTGTGTGTGCACACATGTGCACGTACTTGTGGGTAGGACTTCACACGCCATAGCATGCATGTGGAGGTCAGAGGACAACCAGGAGCAGCAATCAGTTCCCTCTATTCTGTGGCTCCAGGGACTGAACTCAGGTTATCAAGCGTGGTGGGCAAGTGCCTTTTCTTGATGGCCCTGGTGACATCTTTAAGTCTTGGGGAAGACTGTTTTGATTAACTGATGTGAGAGTGTTTAGACAGAGGTCAGTGGCTTTGGTCTCCCCAGCTCACTCCAGGGCACACTCCCCAGCCTGCAGGGCAGCTCCTGGAATCAGCTCCTGTGACTCTGGGCCCAACAGGAATGATGAGCCATGCCTGTCAGGACGGGGTCTCTCTACGGGGAGGTCAAGTGTTTGGTATTGGTAGAGCCACCAAAGTGAGCGAGCCAAACCTACAGAAAGCAGGCACTGAGGCTGCAGCTGAGCTGGTAGCGTGCGGCTCACCTAGCATGGATGAAAGCCCCAGGTCTGACCTCTAGCACTAGGGTGTGGTGCTAATTCACCTGTAATCTCAGTACCAGGGAGAGAGCACAGTTAGATTAGGAGTTCAAGGTCACCCTCTGCTACATAGAGAGTTCAAAGCTAATCTGGACTTCGTGAGAATTTGTCTCAAAAAAGGAGAAATTACTAAAATAAAGAGTCCAAATTGCTACAACTGAGGAGGGCATGCTGGCCTGAGGGAGGAGGCTCCCACAGCAGGAGCCTCTGAGAGCTCCATTCAGAAGGCGGGGTCGGGGTGGGGGTGAGGGAGGTGAGTCCTCCAGGGCCATCAACACCACAATGCCATCCAGGGTGTGTTATAATTCACCTGGCACAGAATACAGGGCTGCCATCAAAGTGGAAGCCCACACCCGCAGCTAGTCACTCTCCACTCCTTTCAAACCTCTTTAGGCCAACACAGCTGGGTGTATTCCCCATGTCTATATTTTTGTTTGCATTGGGCATTTCAGGTCATGAAACCATGTATGCTGTGTACATTGCATCTGATTTCTTTCACTTTATTCTTTTTTGCAAGGTGCACCCACATAATTGCAAGCACAAGCATCCCACTCTTCTTATTGTTGATTCCTCCTTTGCATGGACACACAGAACTTTTCTTTATCCCTTATTCATCAATTGATGGACAAGTGGGTTCTTGCTACTTTTTGCTATGAACTCTCATGGGCATGTTCTGGTAGACGGAGGTGTTCAGTTTTCTTGGGTGCTGTGATGACTGATATCAGTTGTCAACTTGACAGGATCTAGAATTCTCCACGAGACACTGGGGCACACTTGTGGAAGACTGTCTTGATTAGATTAGCCCGTATCCATGCCTGTGAGGATTAGCTAGATTAAGTGTCGATTCTGGGTTTAAGATTTTGCAGCATGCCAACTGCTACCCAATGTACGAAGCTCTGACTCCTCCATACCCTCGCAAACATGCTATGCGGTGCTTTTTATTTTGACCTTCTTAGGGATATGAAGTGACATCTCCTTATGACTTGGATTTGCATATCCTTCCTGGCTAATGATGCTGAGCCCCTTCCCATGTGACTATTAGCCATTTGTCTCCATCTCTGGAGAACTGTCTGTTAAGACATTTGCTCCACTCTTAATAGGATCATTTGCCTTTTCATTGTGAAGCAAGAGTTCTTGGATATTCATATCCAAACCCCTTGTCAGACATAGCACTTGGAGATATTTTCTTCCCGCTGAGGTTTTCTGCATTTCCTATCCGATATTTCTGATATTCCTATTTAAAGTCCTGGTGCTTTAGTTTTGATGATGCCTGATTTGTCTACTTGTTGTTGTTCTTTGTGCTTTGGGGTTCTGCCTTCAGACTTGTACATTAACTTCTCTCCCAGGAGCGTCCAGACCACATGTACAGTGCATATCAGAACCCACGGCTGACACAGGCACAGGCTGTGTGGCCATCTGTGTCCTATACAGCCTAGGCAGACACAGGTGGATCTCTGTGGCAGGGACATTGGTCCCCTATAGCACAGCACTGTCTCCACACAGTACTTTGGGTCCTACCTCCAGCACCCATGGATTGACCCTCCTTGTCCCTGCCTGGGTATTGAGGGCCAGGTCCTAAAAAGATTAGTGAAGAGCTGAGGTGAAGATTTCAGTCAATAAAGTGCTTGTCTTACACTGCGGACCTGAGTTTGATTCTCAGTACTCATGTTTTGTTTTTAAAGCATGGGGACGGGAGAGATGGTTCAGGAGTTAAGAGCACTGGCTGTTCTTCCAGAGGACACAGGTTCAATTACTAGCACCAACAGAGCAGTTTACAATGGCCTATAACTAAAGTTCCATGGGGTCTGATGCCCTTTTCTGGACTCGGCAGGTACCAGGCACAAGACATACATACATGCAGGCAAAACACCTATACATGTAAGGAAAAAAACCAGGTGTGATGGCTCTCGATTGTAAACCCAGTTCTGGGGACCCCGACACAGAAAGATCCTCACTGCTCACTGGCCAGCCAGTCTAGAGTAATCGGTGAATTCCGAGTCAATGCCAGACCTTGTCTCTAAGAAGGCTGACCTCTGGCCTCCACCATGTTCATGCATACATGTGTACCTGCACCTATGCACACAGACATGCATACACATGAACACACAAACTACTAGGGAAGATTCACAGTGGCCATTCCAACACAGCTCTTGCTGCTATGGGCGATTTTGCTGTTTTTCCTTTCTGTCCATTGATAAATTTAAAACTTCAAAAACTACTTTTTATCCAAGGCTTTCTAGTTTTCTATCCAAAGTTTTGTTTCTTCAAAGAAATATTTTCTTGGCCTGTCTATTGCTGGGTTTAAAACTATCCTTTAAAAATGTCTCCAGTTCCCTTCCTGTCACAAAGACTCAGCTGATGAAGATGAAAGTGTTTTAGAGCGTCCACGTGGTCACAGCCAAGTGAATCAGCCTCTTCTCGCGCTGATACCATAAAAGCTGCAGCTGGAAGAGAGCCCTGGCTGGTCTCGGCAAAGCCCTCTCTAAATCCCGGTCGCCACAATGGTGACTCCTCAGGGACCCTTACTGGGGGTTGATGGGTTCCCATACATGTGCTGTGCAATCAGGGTGTTCTTTGAGACTGAGATGTGGCTCTCCCAGGACCTGGGTCTCATCTCCATGCACAAACTGAGCATGGTGGGAGCACACCTGTAATTCTAGCACTTGTGACTGATCCCATGGTATAGCACAGCCTGGATCCTTGAATGAACAGCCACCAACAAACAACAGCCCCACCTCAGATCCAAAAGAATGAGACGTCAACTGCCCCTGTGATGAGCCTTTCAGGGGTCCACTTCCTACTGCAGCCAGACCCTTGCACACACTGTCTACCTTCATTCATGGAGTGCAGGGCCGATGCCTGGTGTATTAAGGACGTCTCATAGGAAATTTCTGCTTTTTATCATTGGTAATAAACATTATCATTAACTTAAAAAATCATAAAATAAGCCCAGCACCTGTTAAAATCCAAAGGAACGCCTGTGAGTAGGTGGTGGTTAATATAGGTTGTCAACTTGATGGGTTCTAGAAGCAGCTAAGAGTCAAGGGCCTGGGCACACCTGTGAAGGATTATCTTGAGTAGGTTGGTCTCTGGCTGGCCATGTGCCATGTCTATGAGGGATTGGGTTAACTAAGATGGGAAGGACCACTTAGGAGGCAGCATCTTTCTCTGTTTGGGGTCCTGGACAGGATATAAAGCAGAAAGCGAGCTGAGCACCAGCATCCATCTCTTTCTGCTTCCTGACTGTAGACGCCATGTGACAAGCCACTTCCTGTTCCTGTTGCCAGGCCCCAAACTGTGAAACAATGTAACATTTTCTTCCCTTAAGTTGCTTCTGTCAGCCTGTTTTCATCACAGCAGTAGGAAAAAACAAAACAAAACAAAAACAAACACTAAGACAGTCAGACAAAGCCTGTCTAAGCCAGGGTTAGGAATATACCAACTCAGACACAGGTGAGACACAGAGAGGGCCACCAAACTCCTCTCTACCGAGACAAGAGACGGCCTTGTCTCTGTAGCTGCATTTCCTCCCTCTCACCTGACTCCCGTGTGCGACCGCGCACCAGCTCACTCCAGGGGCCAGCCCCAATGGCGTTGAAGGCCTGCATCCGCAGTTCGTACTCTGTCCACTCCTCCAGCTCCTCAATGGTCAGCTCCCTCTCCAGCCGGTCATTGACAACTTGGGCCAGCGCTGAGGATGGTTGGTCTGAACGCCAGTACTTCACCCTGTAGCCCACAGACTCGGGGTTCCCATTGTACTGGGAATCAGGCAGCGGCTGGCAATGAATGACAGGCTGGCATGAGTGGACACCTCCTAACTGTCACCTTTAAAGGTCTTCAAGAGCAAACCCATCCTATGGGGCCAACTCCATGGAAACCATTTTCTTAGGTGAATTTTTCTGGAACTTTCTAAAGTGTGTGCATGCACACACATGTGGGCCATATGCACGTGTACATGTTCATATTAATGTTTTGTAGAGGTCAAAGGGTGATGTTGGGTGTCTTCCTCTATCACTATTCATTGTATTTTTTGAGGCAGGGTCTCTCACTGAACCTGGAGCTCACTGACTTGGTAAGACTAGCTGGCCAGCAAGCTCTAGAAAATCCTCCTGTCTCCACTCCTCAGTGTTAAGGTAACAGGTGGGCACCCTAATGTCTAGATTTTTATGTGGGTGCTGGGGAGTCCTCATGCTTCTGTAATAGGCACTTTACACACTGAGCCACACCCCCCTGGCCTCATCCCAGCAGCTTTCTGCTTTACCCTCCCTGAAAACTTTTCTTCTGTTAATTCAACAAAATTCTTTTAGTGACTTTTGCTGGAAATAATTTCCTTTAATATAAATTTGGTTTAATTTTGAGGGAGAAATGTTCTGATTAAACACGGGACTGGTTCTCTTACGAATGTTGAGTATTGGTTCTATGTTGACTATGCTTTCCTGAAAGAGCACCCTGAGGTCCAAGAAGAGAGAATGCTACCAATTAATAAGAAATTCGGGGCTGCTCTGTGATTTTACACTAATCATGCAATGTAATACTTTGTGGTCTAACAATCAGATTGGCTTTGATGAAGGAAACAACCCTGATTCCCAGGAAGGCCTGGAAGGCACAGGTAGTGACTTCCACCCCATAGTCTCCAACTCACCACCCAACGTAGCCGCAGGCTGGTCTCACTGGCTGTTCGGACAGTGATGCTGGTCGGAGCCACATCAGGTGGGGCCTGCAGGGTCTGGATGACCCGGGATGACTGGCTGAAGGGGCTGGGACCCACGATGTTCACTTGCCTCATTCGAAACCTGAGGTGAAACCATGAACTGGTATTACATCCAAGCAAAAGCCAACAGAATGGAACAAGTCTCCTCAGGTGCTCCTCACACACATGTCTTTCTGGACCACAGAGGCCATCACTCACAGACACCTACCTCTGTGGGTGAAGAATGCAGATGCCATCTATGGTCTCTGTGATGGGTGATGTTAACTGTCAGTTTGACAGAATCTAGAATCATTTGGAAGACAGCCCCTTGGGAATACCTACAGGGCTTATCTTTAGTAGCTTCATTGAGGTGGGAAGACCTGCTCGCTGTGGGTGGCACTGACCCTGATTGGGATCCAGGACTATGTAAGTGGAGAAAAAGAAGAGCATGCATTCACTGCCTTCTGCTTCCTGCTGGTGGGTGCCACGTGACCAACTGCCTCACTCTCCTGCTGGATTAGCTTTGTCACTACCATGGCCTGGACTTGATTTGTGAGTCAGAGCAAACCCTTCTTTCCTTAAGGTGATTTTCTCGGGGGAATCTTATGACAGCAATAGGAAAACAAGAAGCCATTTTCCCTAAAAGCCTCCAGTGAATGACCTCATGTGACTCAGTATGATTTAGTTCCCAGATGAAGGAGATTTGATGGAGCCGATGGGTGGAAATTTAAATGGTCAGTTGCCATTGGCTGATTCAAATTCATGGTAACCTTAGGGGATGAAGATCATTCAAGAGAGCCCAATGTCACAATGTTGCCACCAAACACAGTTTTGAAAGTCCAGTGTTTTGAATGGTTAAGGGCATTGCCATAGCCCATGCCTATCCTGGCATGGAGCACAGTGGAAAGTTCATGTGAGGCCTCAATCAGAATTACCTCTACCTTCTTATAAAGTACGGGCCATGAGTATGCTAAGCAAAAGGGCTCTACCTCTGAGCCACACCCCAGCCCCACACTGGGGGATTCTAGGCAGGTGCTCTACCACTGAGCCACACCCCAGCCCCTCACTGGGGGATTCTAGGCAGGTGCTCTACCACTGAGCCACACCCCCAGCCCCTCACTGGGGAATTCTAGGCAGGTGCTCTACTGTTGAGCCATGTTCTCAGTTCTCTTTTAACTTTTGAGATAGAGACTTGATATATTGCCTGGCCTGATCTTGAACCCTCTCTGTAGCTCAGGAAGGCCTTGAAATTGCCATCCTCCTGCCTCAGCCTCCTCAGCAGCTGGTATGACAGGCTCGTATCATCACACCTGCTGTGTCTTCTCTCTATATAATTATTTAAACTGAATTTACATATAACAAAAACCCCAAGCAAGGACACATAATGCTTGTTTCAGAGGTCTCCTAAATTAATTCGACTTTAAGACAGGGGCATTGCTTTCTTATCACCATTTCTGATCTTTGGGATAATTACACAGTCGTATGTAATTCCACACGTCAAGCCTTGAATCCTGCAGCTCATTGAAGCTACATGTTTTTCTCTTAAGGATTGAGTATATTGTGTCTTGACTCATCTGCTATAATCTTAGGATGAGTGTTCAAATGAATAGACTCAAAAACATCTCTCTTACTAGACTTAAAAAAAAATCTAACTTTGGTATTGTACTAAATACATGTTCTTCATGAAGATGTAATTTCACCTTTCACTCTTTGAATTTCTCATTCTTACTCCCTCATTCCCCCCGATTATACTGAATGTATCTATCCTGGCAGAACAATGACATTATCAAACTCAACATCTGGTGATAACTGGAAATTTCATCTCTTGCTTCGATGTTGCGGGAACCGATAGCATCGCTAACAGCTCCTGATCACGCTACCCTCTGTGAAGGCTGGGGATTTACTGCCAGGGGAAGTGGCAGGATCTAGAAGCAAAAGGTTAAATGCCATGTTAAGCACTTGATTAGCGAGAAGAGAAACTCCAGGGTCATGAAAGAGGGAAGCAGAACGGGGCACCTGGGACATCTGCTTCGTTAAGAGTCTGCGGCCTCCGGTTCCTGGTTTTTTCATAGTGAGCCCTTTCTACAGTGTGCTTTGATGGAACACATGGCCAGCTAACACCCAACCACACACTGCCTCAAACGATATTCAAACTGTGTATCTTGCTTAAGGCTTTTATGTGTGTACTGGTTTTGCTACTTACAGAATTCCCCTTGCTTACAGAATCTGTTGTGTGTGTGTTATATACATATGTGTGTGTGTTGTGTATATATGTGTGTGTGTCTTTATGTTCTGATGCACCAATATAGGTGTGCCTGTGGAATCCAGAGGTGGCATAGGATGCTTTTCTCCATCACTCTCCATCTTATTTTTTGAAACAGGGTCTCTCACTGAACCTGGATCTAACCACTTCAAGTAGATCAGCTGACTAGAAAGCCCCAGGACTGGGATTATGGGCATGTGCCATAGTCCCCAGGCAGGTTTAATGGGCTCCTAGCAAGGCAAACTTAGGTCCTCACCAGCTGAACCATCTCCCCAGCCCTCTGCTTAGAGAATTCTATTTTCCACCTGACATCTGGTTTCTCACACTACAAACACGGTCAGCTTCAGCCACTACCCACATGCGGTTCTCACCTGTAGTGTGTGTAGGGTGTGAGGTTTGGAATTTCCAGCGTCTGGGCGTCAGGCTCATTCTCTTCCTCATAGAGGGTGACCCACTCCTCCTCATCACCGATGGCCCCGACCTGTGGAAAGAGATCCTGCGATGGACTGGGCTCACCATGGTGACCAAGGCTGCTTGGTATTCTGTACGCACATACTGGGTATAATGGGCTGAGCACAGCCACTGTGTAGCTCACACCTGGGAGCTCCTGGTTCCTGCACACACACCCATGGAGATTCAGACTCCTGCTATTCTCAGTGCACATGACATCTGGGAAGGTTTTAGTTCAAAACTCAAGAACTTGGCCTCAAGAGGGCCAGCCCTGTGGCTCAGATTCTGGGTGATGGAGAGGATCATCCCCACTGCCTTGTCCTTTTCTCATCTGACAAGTAAGAGAGGCTCAAGAAGGAAGACTCAGGTAGGACCCACAGTGTGCAGTGATGATGTCCTCCTTGCTAGGGTCCAGAGCCATTGACAACACTTGCTGGCCCCAGGGCACCACCTGACCTTTCCCTCCCCGAGCATACACCACAGTGGCTGCACTGGCTGCCATAAGGAAGTGCTTGTGGAAGTCCTGCATGCAGGCCTTGTCTCTTCTGACAAAGGACGCTGAGAGCTGGCGAGATGACTCACCAGTAAAGTGCTTGCTGCACTACACGGGGACTTGAGATCTGATCCCCAGAAGCAGGCCTGAGGGCTGTCGAGATGGCTCAGGGGCTAAGAGCACACACTGTACTTGCAGAGGACCTGAGGTGAGTTCCCAGCACCCACATCAGCTCACAACCACCTGCAACTCCAGCTTCAGGGATCTGATGCCCTCTTCTGGCCTCTAAGGGCACTGCACTCAAGTATCCCTATAGACACATACACATACACACATAACGTATTTTTAAGCCAGGCATGTTGGCACACATTTGTAATTCCGGAGCTTGGGAGGTGGAGACAGACAGAGTCTTGGGTTTCTCTGACCAGTTAGCCAAGCTGAATCAATGAGCCCCATGACTGTCTCAAAAAACAAAACAAAACAAAAACCTCCCCTCAAACCAAAATGGACAGTGCTCTGAAAAAAGGACACCTGAGGTTGACTCTGGTCTCTACACACACACACACACACACACACACACACACACACACTCAGATGTGTACACACATAGGTGAACACATGTACATGCACACTTATGTGTACACACACACAAACACATGTGAACATATGAACACATGCATATATACTCAGATGTATACACATACAGGTGAACACATATACATGCATACTTATGTGTACACCCTCCCCCCCATACACCTCCATACACACACAGAAGTACCTCAGGGCAGAGCTGGTCCGAGAAGCACTACTCTTTACAGACACTTGTCTCTTCCAAGCTGGCCTGTGAGGCCCCATTGGGCATCCCTAGAACTCCCCCAGCATCTCCCTCTCCTTCTGGGAACGATATGTCCATGGCTTCCTTGGTTAGCAATTGTACACTCACACTTCCTGTGACCTCTAACCTGACCCTAGTTGCTTGCTCTGCCTAAGAAAGCCCCCAAACAGCTTCATCTACCCTGTTGATGACACCCTGGGCTGTCCCGGACAGAACGCACAGGGGACATGGCTGTGTGCTCCAGCCTGTGGCTCCTGTGAGCAGTCTGTTGACTTGTGCAGCTCATGTGGCTGTGTGGGGATCATGGTATACAAACAGAGGGTGTGCTGAGAGCCTGTTCAGCCAGGCTTAGTCCTGCCCTGGCATCTAATGCTCCATAAGTGACTTAAATGACAGGGCAGGCCTTGTGCTCATTAAGTTCACAGAGGAAGACAACTTGGCAGGTGGCCAAGCCACAGAGGTGGGGTGCTGAGGCTTCATGACGACCTTGGTAAGCTGCAGAAATGATGTAAAGGATGAAGGACAAGGAGGGACCAGTAAGCGAAAGCGAGCAGCCTGCGATGTGGGGAGTCTAAACTAAAGCAGGAAAACGGCTGCAGAGTCAGAGTGTCATATGAGACCCAAACGTCCATTCTAGTCTCCACCCAGCAGAGCTGGAAGACACAGGCATACACCGTACACTAATGCACACACCTGGATGCACCTGCACACACAGGCAAGAACCTGCACACACCTGTATTCACCTGAATTGAACTATATGCATTTGTGCACACATGTATGTATCTGCACATATCTTGTGTACTTGTATGAGTATGTATGCATCCATACACATGTACACAGTGACATCTATATATCTGAATGTATCTGTATACATGTAAATACCTTCACACAGCTGTATGTAGCTATAAACACCTGAATTCACCTGAACATGACTATATATATGTATACACACATGTATGAACCCACATATACCTGTGTGTACTTGTATATGTATGTATGTATCCACACATGTACACAGTGGCATACACTTGCACACATCTGTATGTACCTGCACACAGGTAAGTACCTGTATACACCTGAATATTATTGTATGTATGTGTGCACACATGTATATACCCACACACCTGTATGTATTTGTATATGTATATATGTATCCACATACATGGCATACACTTATATATATATACCTGTATGCATCTGCACACATGCACATACCTGCACATGCCTGTACTTACCTGCATACAATTGTGGGAACCTGCACAGTACATACCAGTTCACAGTGCTCTGTGTACCACAGCCCAAGAGTAAAATTGAGGCACATATTCCCAAATGAAGAGGCACAGGGCACTGACACTGGCATCTGCTTTTATGTGGACGGACTTCAGAAACATTGGGCTGGGTAGAAGCCTGTCCCCAAGTCCACATAGCATGAGAGTCTCCTTTATAAAATGACCGGGGTGGGGGGGTCAGATGTTTAATGAGAAGGGGGTGGGGAGAAAGGGAAGCAGGGTGGGGAGGAAGGGAAGCAGGGGTGGGGAAGGAGGGAAGCAGGTGTGGGGAGGGAGGGAAGCAGGGGTGGGGAGGGAGGGAAGCTCTTAGAGATGAGTTTTATATGCTGAGACGCGTGGAAGCAGAAATATGCTCTGAGTCTTCTACCTTAGGAATGGTCCTCTTTAAAATGGCAAAATTTGTGTTCTGTGCATTTCATCTCAATTTTTAAAAGAAGCATTAAAATTTAAGGTGGGATGCTGTCCAGGAACACCTGGCAGAGAAAGAGCTGGAGGTCAGAGAGGCTAATGAGCAGCTGGGATTCTGTGAATGAGCAAGGCTGCTGAACTAGGGGGAAGATGTGGCCACCTGCGAGGCTGGAACAGGGGAGTGCTCTCAACCACCACAAATCTTGGTGGCTCTGGAAGTTTAGCCTCTATTCCTGCTACCTGGGCTCCACAGAGAGGGGCCACTGCTGTGTCTTTTCCCACCCAGGTCCTCTGTGCTGAGCGAGGGGGCAGCAGATGCACAGTGACTTTAATTGATCCCCCAGGTCCCTGCAGCGTGACTGAATGCTCCTGTCTCTGCCTGACTCTGCCCCCTCAGCCCCATCTTTACAAACCCTCCTTGAATGAAGGCTGGTTCTAGGCATCCTCTGGGTCCTCCTCTGCCTTGATGCCCAGCATGTTTGACTCAGTCCATCTTCCTTCTAGGTCCAGGCACATCTGTGTAGGGCTAGGTGCTTCCTGGACCGTGTGGATGGCTCCAGCACTGGCCTCCCATGATAAGATGGCTCTTGGCCATATATGCTTCTACAGGGACTGCATGGATCAGGGTGGTGGCTCTGGGACTCAGGGCCATCCATCCATGTGACCAAGAGGGTTGGAAGAGCAGTGACAACCTTTGAGCTGCTACTCAGAGGAGAGAGGGTGAGGCATGGCTGGCTGCTGGAAGGGCAGGAAGATGGGGAGACAGGCAGCTCGAGCTATTTGCACTGAGCACAAGAGTCAAAGCCAGCAGGACAGGGCCATGGGTCCCCACTTACTTCTCCCCTTAAGTCAGTATTGTGGGAGAAGACAAAGGTCTTCCCTTTTCGAGTCCCCCACATTGCCACTGTCCCATCGCTGGTGTCTACAAAATGGAGGGATGTCTGGTTCATTTCCTGTCTTCCATTCTGCTGAGTTCAATACAGAACTTCCAGGCTACAATCAAGCCAACTGAGATAATGGAATAGGACTAGGGTGTGACCCACACATCCTTGACCTTTCCCATGCCAAGTCCCATTTGCGCAGGTCTCTGATTTGGAGATGGGACAGTGACTGACAGACTCTCCAGACAGCTCTGCCCTCATATTCCCTAATCACTGTTTGTCATTACCTGAAGGTACCACATGGCCTTGAGCACCTGTGTCCTTGCAAAGCTCTTGAATCTGGTCCCAACATGTCTGCTCCTTCTCCTGCCTTCTCTAGGCAACTGCCAGAAGCTTCCTTGAACTGCTTCTACTTTCTTGCTCCCTCTTCTGGAAGCCTCCATGAGCAGCCTCCTCTGCTTTATTGCTTCTGGAAGCCTCTATAGATAGCCACCCCGCCCCGTGCTCTCTGTCTCCCCCTTCCGAAAGCATCCATAGACAACGTCCAGGGACAGCTCTCCATCTCTGACCAAGCAGATGGCGCATGATGTCCCCATCCTGTGCACTCAGGCTGCCTTCTGCCTACCTCTGACAGGGTCAGCACGTGATCCTCAAGAGTAACTCATACAAATAGTGTGTGTGTGTGAAAACTCATTTTGCTTATCAAAAAGGGACCCAGCAGGATGGTAAAATGGGTTTGGAGGAGAATATGACTCAAAATCTGGAGTGTCAGTAGGAGAAAAAATGTCCAGGCTGGACAGATGGCTCAGTCAGTAAAGTGCATGCCACACAAGTATGAGGACCTCAGTTCGATCCTTGGGAACCCATGTAAAAGAGCCAGAAGCTAGGAATGACATGTTCCTGTAATCTCAGAGCCAGGGAGGGGGAGGCATGAGGATCCTTGCTGTCCAGCCAGCTTGGTCTAATTGGTGAGTTCCAGGTTCAGTAAGAGTCTGTCTCAAAAAAGAAGGTGAAGAGTTGACCTCTGGCTTCAATATGCATATTCATAAAACACCCCCAAATACGAACATATACAGTAAAGAAGACAAAGATATTAGAAAGCTGGTTACAGGAGCAACATAACCCTAACCTGTAGCTTAGCAACTTCCCAATTTAATATCTGATGTGACAGCATTTAGCCAATCAACATGTAAGAAATCAGGTTTCTACAAGGCTTGATAGCCGCAAACAGCCTTCAAACAGGCTCTGTTCACTGCTCAGTAAAACTGAACCCACAGAACAAATCTGGCCCCTTTCTTGTTTTGGTTGATAAAGTTTTTTTTTTTAACACAGCCACGATCATTAGTTTGTATGTTGCTAACCGTTGTGACTCCATGGCAGAGATGCATAGATGCAACAGAGATCATCTCTCCATCCTGTTTGAGCATGCTCCCCAGAGGCACAAGGCAAACTTCATACTGGTCCTGCCTGTCTGTTATTATTGCCGCTCACATGTAAATATAGGGTCTCACTCTCCACTATACCCCAGAGCCTTCTCTGGGGTCCAGTGTAAAACTTGGTGTTCAGCCCTGTTTAGTCAACATGCTAATGATCATGTGAATGATTTTTAAAAACCAGCACAAAATGTGGGGTAGCTGGTATGGGACACCAAAGACATTTTACCCAAACCACCAGAACCCGGCAGGAATCGTACATCCCTGCGACAGGAGGTTTACATCTTTATCTAAAAAGCCCAGGATTCTTTAATCCTTGCCTGGCTCCTCTGGCTCAGTAAACTTCCAGGCCATCACACTAGAGTGTTCTAGAAGTAAGTGACTGGCCACTACTAGCAGACAGGACACAGAGTGAGGCAGGGCTCTAAAGATAAAACAAATTGAAGCTCCCACAGGGAAGCCGGGATTTAGAAAGGCTTTCTTGCTTTTCTCCTAAAGCCAACAAACAGCACTTTACAATGCTTATTATAGAAGCTGAAATGCCCACGTTTCAAACGCCACTCTGCAGGGCAGGTCCTTTATTGCATTAAGGAGTGCACAGTCCCTCTGAGGAGGTGACAAGCTCCTCCAGGAGGGCCAATGGCTTACCTGCTACTATGTCTAGTCTGCATTTGGCACCAGCTTGCCGGGAAGCAGGACCCATTTGGACATGTGCATTCATTTAACAACTAGACATCTCAGAGCCCGCCACTCCTGCCAAGCAGAGTTTCTACACAACCGGGGTTGTGAGCATGAGAAACATCTCTCGGTTCAGCTGGGCTTCTGGGAAGTTTTAGGGGAATCAATTGGCCTAGGCAGGACTTCGAAGGCTTCTGTTAGGGGAGTTTGGTGTCTGCCCAGCACCCCACATCGCCAGGACTTCAGTGGCTCCTCCAAGGACAGTCATTAACTTCATCCCAGAGGCATGACACAGATGGTCAGGAGGGCATGAGGAGGATGGGCTGACAAGGAGGCAGCTGTCCTTTCACTCAGAGCCCAGTGGAGGGGCAGACATTTCAGAGCTCCATGGAAACCTGCCAGCCTCACGCACCCTGCCTGAAACTCATGCCATCAGCAGGAAAACTTGCAACTTCGCAGATACTCAGACCCTGTGGTGTCCCCGTGCCTGAGCCAAATGAAGCTCCCCCAAATGAGGGGCGCTGGAGGGCACGGAGGCAGAGGGACAGATGGGGTCTGCACTTCTGGCAAAAGCACAGCCCAGCCAGGAAGGAACCGAGGCTTGGGGAGGCCCAAAGGCCAGTTCCCCGAGCAGATCCGGAACTCTTACAAGCTAATGAGTTGTTAAGGGGATTCTCCTTAGCCCTTGATTGATCTCAGCTGGCAAGGAGGCTGCCGGCTTTGAGAAGGGCAGGATTTGTGCAGCCCTGCCCTCCTAGTTAGTGGCTGCCTTTCCTCCTGCGTAGTCTAGTGTAGTTTCCTTTCGTTAGCTTCACAATTAAATTCTCCCTCCTCCTCCTCGGTCCCTCCCTCCCTCTCTCTCCCTCCCTCCCTCCCTCCCTCTCTCTCCCTCCCTCCCTCCCTCCCTCTCTCTCCTCCCTCTCCCTCCCTCCCTGCCTGCCTGCCTGCCTCTCTCTCTCTGTCTCTCTCTCACACATACATCTCTGTGTTTGTGTTCATGATTGTGTATGTGCTTGTGTGTATGCCCACATACACATATGTGCTTGTACATCATGTGTGCTCGGGTGCTCTTCCTCAGGCAGCTGGCACCCCTTGTTTGTTTTTTCTTTTCTTTCTTTTTCTTTCTTTCTTTCTTTTTTTTAGATTTTACATGTTTCAGTGTTTTGCCTGCATGTACGTATGGGCACTGTTTGTATGCCTGGTTCCTGTGGAGGTCAGAAGAGGGCATCAGCTCCCCTGGAACTGGAGTTACAGGGGATTGTGAGCTGCCATGCGGATGCTGGGAACTGAAACTGGGTCCCCCCTCACTGGGGGATTCTAGGCAGGTGCTCTACCACTGAGTCACACCCCAGCCCCTCACTGGGGGATTCTAGGCAGGTGCTCTTCCACTGAGCCACACCCCAGCTCCTCACTGGGGGATTCTAGGCAGTTGCTCTACCACTGAGCCACACCCCAGCCCCACTGATCAGCAGCCACACACCACACCCAGCCCTCACTGGGGGATTCTAGGCAGGTGCTCTACCATCAAGCCACATCCCAACCCTTCTAATAAGGGCATTAACTTCATTCAAAGGGGCTCCACCCTCATGTCCTAATTACCTTCCAAAGGCTGAGGCCACCACAGATGCTACCATTGTTTTTCCTACACTGCTTTCCTGGTCTCACCTGTTCTCTCCTCTGGAAACCACAGTGATGGCTTTAGCCCATTTGCCCCTCTTCCCCAACTCCTGACAAAGGGGTGTTGGAGAAATAAAGTTCCCTTTTAATGCCACTTAGTCCAAGATCTGCTGGTTTCTCAATTCCAGAATAAGAAGCTAGGCAAGTATGAGACCTGAGTTTGGATCCCCAGCACTCTCATAAACAGACTGGTGTGGCCATATGTGCCCCTGTAACCCGAGTGATGGGGACTGGGGAGGTTGTTAGAGACGTGGTGGGGACTGGAGAGTTAGAGACAGGAGGATCACCGAGCTGGCTGCCAACCCTGACGAAAAATGATGAGCTCTGAGTTCAGCAGGAGAGTGTGACTTAAGGGAGAAAGGCAGAGAAGGGGGGGGGGACCTGATGCCTTCCTGTGTGTATTCACAGGTACTTGATGTCATCTGTGTGTGCACACATGAATACACACACACACACACACACACACACACACACACACACAGAGAGAGAGAGAGAGAGAGAGAGAGAGAGAGAGAGAGAGAGAGAGAGAGATCTTGTCTCAGAAAAAAAACACAGCACCATCACCAGCAACAGGTGCCAGACACTTCCCTCTCTCCAAGCCTCTCCTCCCACACCCCTGCCTGTCTGGGATGTCCTTTTCCTGCTGTAATAGGAGTCTCCTCATGTCCTAACCATGACCTCACCTCCTCAAGGAGCATTCTCTGAGTCTGCCAGCAACATCTCATCACGTGCACCATGCCCAGCCTCACTGGTAATGGTCAGTCATTAGGTTACTTCTCCATCTGCCTTCTCTACAAAACCTCTGAGTTCCTGTAGGGAGTGTGTGTGTGTGGTGTGTATATGTGGTGCATAGGTATGTGGTATATATGTGTGTATGGGCAGTATATATGTGTTATGTTTATGTGTGATATGCATAGTATGTGTATGTATATTCTATGGGTGATGTGTGTGATGTATGTATGAGTGGAGTGTGTATGTGGTGTGTGTATATGTTTGTGTGTGTATGGGTGCATGTATGGAGTATGTACATACTTGTACTTATCTGTGGATGTGCGTATATACATGTGCACATAGATGTGAAGGCCAGAGGTCTCCTCTATCGCTCTCTACCTTAATTTCCGAGCCAGCATCTCTACCTGAACCTGGAGCTGGCTGATTCTGCTACACTGTGCCAACAAGCCCCTGGGATCCTCTTGCCTCTTCCTCTCCAGCAATGGGGCTACTGGAGTGTGCTACCCAGTTTGGCTTTACCATGGGTGCCGGGGATCCTTAGGCTTGGGCAACAGGCACTTCACCGACTAAGCAGTTTTCAGGAGTCCCCATAATAGGATTGGAAATGATCTGCTAGACTAGTAAGCAGAAAGGCCAAGTTCATACTCTTCAAGCCTTACAGATATCCTATCTGCTCAAGGCGCTGACAAGAATTCACGGCAAGGGTGTCATTACGGACAATCACACAAACAATAAACATTTGAAAATATCCGAGTGTGTTTCAAAGTCACCTGTCACCATAGAACCCAACTGCATAGAGGGAGGTGCCATGTCAGAGGCAAAGCTGAACCCGCCTCTGCAGGTTTATATAGACCACTGTGCCATTGCCAAAAGGGTCCATTAGAGCCACCAATGGCTCTCCTCTGTACATACTCCAGACAACTGGAAAATAATGTCAGTCTTCCTATTAGGAGAAAGGAATTCAATGGTGGTGGGGGTTTACTCCAACTGCAATGCTGACAGATGTTTCTCTGGGGTCCACAGGAGTCCAGACATTGTCCACAGTGGGGAAGGACAGGAGGTGGTCTGCATGGGGTCAGACATGCTGTCTTGCAGAGCTTGAAGTGGGGCTGACAGGGTGTGGCCTGTGGAGTCTGTCACCTTGCAAGGTGACAGGGAGCCAAAGAGATATGAGACACCTTAAAGGAGGATCTCTCCTTTTACCAGACAGGCTATTGTGTCTCCAGGTGGCATTTGTGACATGAGCCACCAGCTGGCACAGCAGGAGCTCCCTGGAACCTGCCTTGTGCACATGTTTCAGTGTGAGGTCATGGCCTAGGCCTTGATGGCAAGGGTCCTGGTCTCACCCAGATAACATCCCCAAGAAGACAAGGACAGTAACCACATGACAGAAATACAGAAGGGGGCTGGCAAGGTGGATTCCACAAAGTGCCTACTGTGTAAATGAGCTCAAATTCCCAAAACTCATATAAAAGTTGGCCAGAAGAATGCAACCTTAAAAAATAACTTCATGAAGATGCTAGAGCCCTTTAAAGAGGAAATGAAAAATTCCCTTAAAGAAATTGAGGAAAAGACAAACAAAAAAAATTGGAAGAAATCAATAAATAAAAAGTCAAGAAAACCATGAAAAAGCAATTAAACATGTGGAGGAAACAGTTCAAGACCTGAAAAGTAAAACAGAAACAATGAAGAAGACACAAACAGAGGGAATGCTGGAAATAGAAAATCTGAGTAAACAAACAGGTAACACAGATGCCAGCACAACAAACAGAATACAAGAGATGGAAGAGAGAATCTCTGGTGTAGAGGATACAATAGAGGAAATAGATTCGTCAGTCAAAGAAAACACCAAAGCCAAAAAAGTCATAACACAAAATGTCCAGGAAATCTGGGACACCATGAAAAGGCCAAACCTAAGAATAATAGGGATAGAAGAAGGAGAAGAATACCAACTCAAAGGCACAGAAAATATATTCAACAAAATGATAGTAGAAAACTTTCCCCACTTAAAGAAAAAAATACCTAGGAAGATACAAGAAGCCTATAGAAGACCAAACAGACTAAATGCCCCCCAAAAGTCCCCTAGCCACATAATAATTAAACCACTAAACATAAAGAAAGATTAAGAGCAGCAAAGGAAAAAGGCCAAGTGACTTATAAAGGCAGACCCATCAGAATAACACCTGACTTCTCAATGGAGACTTTGAAAGCCAGAAGGTCCTAGACAGATGTAATGCAGACACTAAGAGACCATGGATGCCAGCCTAGACTAATATATCCAGCAAAACTTTCAACCACCATAGACGAAGTGAAGAAGACATTCCAAGACAAAACCAGATTTAAACAATACCTATTCACAAATCCAGCTCTACAGAAAGTACTAGAAGGAAAATTCCAAGCTAAGGAAGTCAGATACACCCACGAAAACACAGGCAATAGATAATCCCACATCAGTAAACCCCAAAGAAGAGAAATACACACATTATACCACCAAAAGATAACAGGAAAGAACAATCACTGGTCATTAATATCTCTTAATATCAATGGACTTAATTCACCTATAAAAAGACACAGGCTAACAGAATGGATACAAAATCAGGATCCATCCTTCTGTTGCATATAAGAAACAAACCTCAACTTCAAAGACAGACACTACCTCAGAGTAAAAGGTTGGGAAAAGATTTTTCAATCAAATGGTCTTAAGAAGCAAGCTGGTGTAGCTATCCTAATATCTAACAAAATAGACTTCAAACTAAAATCGGTCAAAAGAGATCAGGAAGAACATTACATATTCATCACAGGAAAAATCCACCAAGATGAAGTTTCAATTCTGAACATTTATGCCCCAAACACAAGGGCACCCATATATGTAAAAGAAACACTACTTAAATCACAATAAAACCCTACACATTAATAGTGGGAGACTTCAACACACTACTCTCACCACTGGACAGATCTGCCAGCTAAAAACTTAACAAAGAAATAAAGGACCTAACAGATGTTATGACTCAAATGGACTTAATAGATATCTATAGAACATTCTACCCTAACAAAAAAGAATATACCTTCTTCTTAGCACCCCATGGAACCTTCTCTAGAATTGACCACATACTTGGTCACAAAGCAAATCTCAACAGGTACAAAAAAATTGGAATAAACTCCTGTATTCCATAAACCATGATGGCTTAAAGTTAGATTTCAACAAGAACAGAAATTACAGAAAGCCTACAATCTCATGGAAACTGAATAATGCTCAACTGAATGACCAACTGGTCAAGGAAGAAATAAAGAAATTAAAGTTTTCCTAGAATCCTTAAAAAGAAAATCTCTTTGAGCATTAGCTATGCAGAGTATCATTAAAGTGATTGTTTTATTAGAATTCATTAAAAATGAATGTACTACATACCCAAACTTATGGGACACTATGAAAGCAGTGCTAAGAGGAAAATTCATAGCACTAAATGCCCACATAAAAAAGTTGGAGAAATCTCACACAAGAGAACAATACAAAGAATCAATGAAACAAAGAGTTGGTTCTTGGAGAAAATCAACAAGATAGTCAAGCCCTTATCCAAATTAACCAAAAGGCAGAGAGACAGCATCCAAATTAAGAAAATCAGAAATGAAAAGGGAGACATAACAACAGACAAGGAGGAAATCCAGAGAATCATCAGGTCATACTTCAAAAACCTGTACTCCACAGAATTGGAAAATATAAAAGAAATGAACAATTTTTCTGGATAGATACCACATACCAAAGTTAAATCAAGACCAGATAAACAATTTAAATAGACTAATAATGTCTAAGGAAATAGAAACAGTCATTAAAAGTCTCCCAACCAAAAAAAGTCCAGGACCAGATGGTTTCAAAGAAGAGTAAATATCAATACTCTTCAAATTGTTCCACAAAATAGAAACAGAAGGAAGGTTATCAAACTCCTTTTATGAGGCTACAGTTACTCTGATTACCAAGCCACACAAAGATGCAACAAAGAATGAGAATTATAGACTGATCTCCCTCATGAACGTTGATGCAAAAATACTTAATAAAATATTGGCAAACCAACTCCAAGGACACATCAAAAAAATTATCCACCATGATCAAGTAAGCTTCATCCCAGAGATGCAAGGATGGTTTAACATATGAAAATCTGTCAATGTAATACACCATATAAACAAACTGAAAGAAAAAAAACACATGATAATTTCATTAGATGCTGAAAAGGCCTTCGACAAAATCCAACACCCCTTCATGATAAAGGTCTTGGAGAGAACAAGAATACAAGGAATGGACCTAAACATAATAAAGGCAATTTACAGCAAGCCAACAGCCACCATCAAAGTAAATGAAGAGAAACTCAAAGTGATTCCACTAAAATCAGGAACAAGACAAGGCTGTCCACTTTCCCCACATTTATTCAATAGAGTACTTGAAGTTCTAGCTAGAGCAATAAGACAACAAAAGGAGATCAAGGGAATACAAATTGGAAAGGAAGAAGTCAGACTTTCACTATTTGCAGATGACATGATAGTATACATAAGTGACCCCAGAAATTCTAACAGGGAACTCCTACAGCTGATAAACTCCTTCAGTAAAGTGGCAGGATACAAGATTAACTCAAAAAAAAAAAAAACAAAACAAAACAAAACAAAAAAACAGTAGCCCTCCTATACACAAATGATAAATGGGCTGAAAAAGATAGCAGAGAAACATCACCCTTTACAATAGCCACGAATCATATAAAATACCTTGGGGTAACTCTAACTAAGCAAGTGAAAGACCTGTATGACAAGAACTTTGAGTCCTTGAAGAAAGAAATTGAAGAAGATATCAGAAAATGGAAAGATCTCCCATGCTCCTGGATAGGTAGGATTAACATAGTAAAAATGACAATCTTACCAAAAGCAATCTACAGACTCAATGCAATCCTCATCAAAATCCCAACACAATTCTTCACAGACCTGGAAAGAAACAACTCAACTTCATTTGGAAAAACAGAAAACCCAGGATAGCTAAAAGAGTCCTGTACAACAAAGTCAACTCTGGAGGCATCACCATCCCTGACATTAAGTTTTACTATAGAGCCATAGTTATACAAATAGCTTGGTATTGGCAGAAAAACTGACATGTGGCCCAATGAAATTGAATTGAAGACCCTGACATTAACCCACACATTTATGAATTCCTGATTTTTGACAAAGAAGCAAAAACTGTACAATGGAAAAAAGAAAGCATCTTCAACAAATGGTGCTGGCATAACTGGATGTCAACATGTAGAAGATTTCAAATAGATCCATATCTATCGCCATACACAAAACTCAAGTCCAAGTGGATCAAAGACCTCAATATAAAACCAGTTACACTGAATCTGATAGAAGAGAAAGTAGGAAGTAGTCTTGAACACATTGGCATAGAAGACCACTTCTTAAATATAACACCAGTAGTACAGACACTGAGAGCAACAATTAATAAATGGGACCTCATGAAATTGAGAAGCTTCTGTAAGGCAAAGGACACAGTAAATAAAAGAAAACAATAGCCTACAGAATTGGGAAAAGATTCTCACCAACCCCAACATCTGACAGAGGGCTGATCTCCAAAATATATAAAGAACTCAAGAATTAGACATCAAAATGACAAACAACCCAATTAAAAATGGGCTATAAAGCTAAACAGAGAATTCTCAAAGGAAGAATTTCAAATGGCTGAAAGACATAGGAATGCTCAGCATCCTCAGTCATCAGGGAGATGCAAATCAAAATGACTCTGAGATACCATCTTACACCTTTTGGAATGGTTAAGATGAAAAGCACTGCAGACAGCTTATGTTGGAGAGGATATGGAGCATGCAGAACACTCCTCCACTGTTGGGAATACAAACTTGCATAGCCACTTTGGGAATCAGTGTGGCGGTTTCTCAGAAAATTGTGAATCAATCTACTTCAAGACCCAGCTATACCACTCTTGGACATATACTCAAGGAATGCTCAATCATACCACAGGGACACATGTTCAACTATGTTCATTCATAGCAGCATTATTCATAATAGCCAGAACTTGGAAACAACCTAGATGCCCCTCAACTGAAGAATGGATTAAGAAAATGTGGTACATATACAGAATCGAGTACTACTCAGCAGAGAAAAACAATGACACCATGAAATTTGCAGGCAAATGGATAGAACTAGAAAATATCATCCTAAGTGAGGTAACCCAGACTCAGAAGGACAAACATGGTATGTACCCACTCATAAGTGGATACTAGAAGTAAAGCAAAGGATAACCAAACAACAACCCACATTGTCAGAGAAGCCAGCTGACAATGAAGACCCAAAGAGGGATGCATAGATCGCCCTGGGAAGGGGAAATAGATGATATCTCCATGAGTGAACTGGGGGTGAGGAGTGGACAATGGAGGGTAGGGGGTGGGGGATGAGAACATAAGGAAATGGGATGGTCGATTTGGAACAGGGATGGAGTGGGAAAGCAATGAGAGAAATATCATGGAATAGAGAAAAACCCAGTACTAGGGAAGTTGCCAGGAATCCCCAAGGATAACCCCAGCTTGGACTACTAGAAATAGTAGAGAGGGTGCCTGAACTAAACTGGCTTGCCTCACTCATCAGATTGGTGAATACCCTAACTGTCATCATAAAGCTTTTCTCCAGTGACTGATGGAGGCAGATGCAGAGATCCACAGTCAAACACCAGGCAGAACTCCAGTGGGGGGGGGAGGGAGGGAGGGGGAGAGGGAGAGAGAGAGGAGGGGAGAGGAGAGAGAGAGAGAGAGAGAGAGAGAGAGAGAGAGAGAGAGAGAGAGAGAAGGGATTCTATTAACAAGTGCATCAGGATCATGATGGGGAAACATGCAGAGAGACGACCAAACCAAACTAGTGGAAACTCATGAAAGTTGGATCAACGGCTGTGGAGCCTGCATGGGACTGTACTAGGCCCTCTGCATGGTGAAACAATTGTGTAGCTTGATTTTCTTGGGGACCCCCTGGCGGTAGAATCAGAATCCATCCCTGGTGCACAAGAGGGCTTTTTGGAGCCCACTACCTATGATGGGAACCCTTGTGCAGCCTTGAGGCAGGGGGAAGGGCTTGGACTTGCCTCTACTGGATGTGCCTCTCCATGGAAGTCCTTGTTTTCTTGTTGGGGGGAGTAGGGGTGGTTTGTAGGGGGGAGGCTTGGGGGTGGGAGGATGGAAGAGGGGGATCTCTGATTGGTGTGTAAAATGAATGAAAAAAATTTTCTTAATGAAAAAAAAGTTGGCCATGGTAGCATGTACCTGTAATCTCTGTGCTACAATGAGGAGACAGGATAGCGAGACAAGCAAATCCCCAGAGGCCCTGAGGCCTGCTACACTGATGAAACAGTGGTGAGCAGGAGACCCAGTCTCAGACAAGATGGAGGGCCAGGACCGAAACCTGAGGCTGTCCTCTGACCTCCACACACATGACACGTCTGCCTACACACACACACACACACACACACACACACACACACACACACACACACATACACACACTCCACAAAGATCATAAGAAGTGCAGGACATTTATGTGCACATAGAGCTATGAGACATGCTTGGCAATCTGGGATGGTCTGTTTCCCAAAGCAGTGACCTGCTGGGACAGTGAGCAGGAACAGGTGGACCTGTCTGTCAAGATGCCCCACCCCCAGGGCCAGGTAAAGCTTGGAGGCCTGGTGTGCAGCTTGGCTAGCTCCCTGCCATTCTTGGGTTTAACTTTTACCAGGCAAAGGAGCCCACACTCCAGCTCCATTTGAATCCATCACTGGTATCGTCTCGTCTCTCAGTGGATGTTTGTGTAATTACCCCTGCAGGAACAAAGACCATCTAAGATCCCCATGTCCCTCCCTTGACAGTAAGACTTTTGAGACAATGCACCCCAAGGAACTGGCATTTCCTTCTCACATTGGGAGAAGGAAAAGTCAGCCTCTGGTGCCAGCCAGAGGGGGAGTTTGTCTCCCTGAAAGAGATTTCACACAGTTCTGACAACTAGTTAGATGTTCTTGCTGGGGAGACTGGAACCGAGGCAGTGAATGGCTCAATGATGTGTGGGCCCACACTTAGCCACAACTGTGTAGCTACGCACAACTCTGCCATCTATTTAAACCCAAACTCCATGTCAGCACTATAAAGATGGATTTGGGGGTCCCTGGACCTCTTTACTTTTTCTTCTTCCCACTGTGGCCACATTGAATGCATCTCCTTTCTCTAGTAGATGTTTCTTTAATCGTCATGTTGTGGATGAGTGGCAGAGCTTAGCTTGTTCAGGCTTCCAGGATCCAGGCTCTGACCCGATCAACTCGAGTCATGTCCTAGCTCCAGAACTGGGGAACTTCTTCTGGACTGTGGTTCCATATGCAATGGGAATGTGGCCACCCTTGGTTCTCTGTGCACTGAGGATAGTGCACATGGGAACTTGTGCCTCCAGAGTCCCTCTGAGCTCCTGTGAGTGACTGGCTTCCCCCAGACCCAGAGCTGTCACACCTACCCTAGGCCTGAGTTCACTTTGGTGGCCTGTGTGTTTCCATGGCTTAGCCTGGCACTAGCTCCCTGGCCACCCCCCTAGGAATGAAGCCTTTCTTCCACAGCATTCCACTTATTAAGTACATACTGTGCACTATCTCCAGGCTAAAGCTTTAAATGTGTCCTCAGTCTCCTAGTTTTGTGAACAAGAAACTGAGGCTACCATGCTCTGATGGACAACCATTTGCTTGAGGGTCCATCCAGCCCTAAAGTACCTACCCTGGCCCTCCCCACAGCCATATACATGCAAGTAGGCTCAGCTGGTCCCATCCAGCAGACAGTAGGCCCAGTTAAGAAGGGCAAAAGGCCAATGACAAGTATGGAGCATTTCATTTCAAGGACTCCCAAGGTCTGGAAGCTGCCTGACTACCCATTGTACTGTCTTTAAACTTCCAACAACTCTGAAAGAGAAAAATAACCCCCCAAGCAGATATGCTGGACAGGGGAGGCAGTTCTGTCAGTAACGTGCTTGTTGGGAACTCATGAGGACCTGATTCTGGATCCACAGAACCCACACTCAAAGCTAGATGTCACAGCACACATCAGCAACTCCAGAGGTGGGGAGGCAGATCCCTGGAGTGTGCTGGCCAGACAGTCCAGCCAGGTGGCAAGCTCTGGATTCAACAAGAGAACTCGTCTCAAAAAATGAGGCAAAGCAATTGAAGGAAATATCTGAAGTCTACTTCTGCCCCTATGTGTATAACACACACACACACACACACACACACACACACACAGAGAGAGAGAGAGAGAGAGAGAGAGAGAGAGAGAGAGAGAGAGAGAGAGAGAGAGCAAGTAAGCAAGCAAACAGAAATGCCCATTGACTTAGAAGGGATTAGACACTATAAATCCAACCCACAGAGAAAGTAACGGACATGGAGAATGCTCTGGATGCATCTGCCTACAGAGCGTCACAGCTTAGCCTGGCCCTCATCAACCATTCTCAGAATACTTACACTGGCATACATTGGCCAATGCCATCTAATGCAAAGTCTATTTTATAGAAAAGTATTGACTGGCTCATGTGTACACTCACTCAGTCATGATGGAACACAGAACTACAAGCAATATCTACAACAGGCTGGGAACATGGTGCACTGTAGAGCATTGCTTTTGTAGTGGAGCTGAACTATAGTAGGCTGGTACTGTCTACACATACGCAGGGAATCATCATTATATGGGGACTGTCTGTATGTACATGGGAGCCATGGTAATCTCACAGTGACCCTTGCCAAGAGGCCTTGGCATCTGTTCCTTCCACGAGTCTCTTTCCCCTTTGATGGACGCTGGGAATGTTACCTTCATGTCTCTGGTGCTCTGAATCCTGGGTCTGGAACCTAGACAGTGCTTAGCTAGTGTGGCTAGAAGCAGGAGTGGATACAGAGTCCAGCATCGGGGGCAGAGGGTGTACCCAGGCTGAGACTCTCAGCCACACATTTGCCTTCAGTCCCCTGGCTGCGTAGGCAGAAGGCAGAAGGGAATGCCATGCCTAGGAACAGAAGATTCTAATAGAAGACAGACATGCTCAGCTGTTGACCAGGCTTACCCTGGAATTCACCCTTAGTACGGATGTATTGCAAGAGGCTTCAGATAAAATGGCTTGTTAGGTAAATGGAAACCCCCACACACCCTGGGATACGTCCTTGTGGTTACGTGTGGCAGTGCACAGAAAAATGCCACCTGTGGCCTTCTATCAGCCTCCATCCAATCTAGTCCCTGGAACCTGCTGCGAACACCTGAAAGATGCATAGCATTTCTTTGTGCCCTGGAGTCTCCCAGGCATGAGTCACTTCAATGAGGATGGCTAATGACACTCTAGGTAACCTAGGGGTCTGTGTGTGTCGCCTCTGGGGCCATTGGGGCCACACAATATCTCCATCTCCACTGTTCCTTAGTTACCAGGAGACCAGCGTAGAACAGATTCGTGTTTTATTTTATTAGCCCATAACACTCTCTAAAACAGCTCCTTTTTAAGAAAATGGCTACTATTATGCACAAATAAGCACTTAGTGGGTTTCCCCCACCCCCTCTCTGCTTTCCATTTTCAGAATGGAAACAGTTTTATCTGTACCCAAAGTGTTACTGAGAGCGTCTTCATTACCGAAAATCCTGCCCCGAGCAGCCTTTGCCAGAGTCGGGCAGCAATTCTGGCTATTAGAGCGCAGCGAATGGCCATGTGCAGCAGGGCTGAGGGAGGGAAGGAAGTCAGCGAGGGGTGGGGAGCGGGTGGCCAAGGACAACAGGTACCACTGCCAACTGCACTGAAAACGTGGGAAGAGCCCTTCGGCTCCATCTGCAGCCAGAGGTTACTAATTAAGCAAAGCATTACCGAGCCAGAAATACCCACAAATGCTGCCGCTTTTTTTTAAACCCGTATCTGAGCATCAACAACACTACAAGGGCCTTACAAGAGGCTTTTTCAACAGCAAGCATCTTTCATCCCATAATTCACTAGAGATAACTGAAGTTAAATACCTCGCTTGTGGGGCGGGGGAGACAGCTACCGGTAAGGGGCTTTCTGGGAAAGTGAGAAGACCTGAGTCTAAACCCCAGAACATACATAAAAGAAAGCAGGGCATGGAGGCACATGAGTGTAGTCCCAGCACTGGGGACATGGAGGACCTAAGGTGGATCCCTAAGGCTCCCTGGCCAGCCAGCCTACCCTAATTAGCAAGCTCCAGGTTCGGTGAGAGAACCAATCTCAAAAAAAAAAAAAAAAAAAAAAAAAAGTGGAGAGTGGTAGAGAAAGACACCTGATGCTGATTCTATTCTTGTGCACATATGTATGCACTCACCTGTGCACACATGAACATGTTCACATGCACACACACATACAACCCAAAAAACAACAGCAATAAAACCCTTGGTTTGCAGGTTTAAAAAAGCGGTCAGCACAGAAGCGAAACTTAATTGCAAAGATGCACTGAGAAGTGGGAGGCATGGAAGGGGAATCGAGGCTGGACTGCACACACTGGCCTAGAGGATGCTCCAGTCTCTAGTCCTGGATGCTGCTTGGGGGAGTCTGGACACTCAGCTCCATGACATTCCCTTCTTGAGATGTCCAGAGCCCCAGATGCTTTGGCCTTCTCCTCCCTCCATGCTCCTCTAGCAGCCTAGGAAAACTTTGTCTGTGTGTGTGTGTGTGTGTGTGTGTGTGTGTGTGCATGCGTGTGTACACGAGAATGTGTGAGTGAGTGTATATATGTGAGTTCATGTATGTGAAATCCATGTGTATGCTTTCCATGTGTGTGCACAGGTAAATATGCACATGTGTGCATGTATAGGTAAAGGCCAGTGGTCAACCTGGCTGCTGTTCCTTGGGAGATGTCCACCTTAGTTTTTGAGATAGAATCATCAAGTGAGCTAGGCTTGCAGCCAGCAAACCCCAGGGCTCTAAATGTCTCCAGCACCGAGTTTACAAGCCTGCAACTTCACATCTAGCTTTAAATAAACAAACATGGATTATTAAAAAGTAATGTTTTAAAAAACAAACATGGAGCCGGGCGGTGGTGGCGCACGCCTTTAATCCCAGCACTCGGGAGGCAGAGCCAGGCGGATCTCTGTGAGTTCGAGGCCAGCCTGGGCTACCAAGTGAGCTCCAGGAAAGGCACAAAGCTACACAGAGAAACCCTGTCTCGGAAAACAAAAAAAAAAAAAAAAAAAAAAAAAAAAAAAAAAAAAAAAAAAAAAAAACAAACATGGATCCAGGGGAATAGAACTCAGGTCCTCATACTCATAAGGAAAGCACTTTACAGACCAAGCCCTCTCCCTGAGTCCCGGCAAACCTTTCTAAACTTACACCCATTTTCACACTGTGTACTCCTTCTCTTTAGGTTGACAATCACCTACTAAATGACCGCAAGGTCATCTCAGGAGCAAGTGGGCTTGGAAGGGTGATCATGAACAGCCTTCTTCAGCCAAACATAGCCTGCTGCCATCAAGACCTATTCCCAACCCTTGTGAGCTTGTCCCAGCGAGAGTGGTCTGGGTAATAAATGAGTGGCTTTTCTTCCAACAGGCAGATCGCTGTGTGTGGAGGCCAGTGGTGGGCAAGGTGATGCTCTGTGTTCTGGAGGCTCAGCAGGTGCCACTGTGATCAACCCACACCATCTCCCAACATACTCCTGTCAGCCCCTGGCCCATGCAGAGAAGGAGCACAGCAGCAAGCCTGTCTCATTCTTAGCTCCAGGGCCTGTCTTCATCTTCCACTGCTGTGGGGTGTCTTTCTGTACGCTGTGAACATGTGTTGCTCTGATTGGTTGATACATAAAGCTACATTGGCCCATGGTAGGGCAGGATAAGGTTAGGTGGTACATTCAAACTAAAGATGAGATAAAGAAGGGTGGAGTGGGGAGAGATGCCAGCCTGCCACCCAAGGAGCAGCAAGATGCCAGCAGAGTGGTAATGCCATGGTCACGGGGCCACATATAGATTAATAGAAATGGGTTAAGTTATAAGAGTTAGCTAGACCCAAGGGCCATACAGTTTGTAAATAATATAAGCCTCTGTGTGTTTACTTGGGATCAAGCAGCTGTGAGATGCAGGTGGGAGAGATTTGCCTCCAGGCCAGGCGGGATTGGAGAACCTTCCAGCTACACTCCACCTTCCAGTCTTTCTGTGATGCTTAGTGCTTCCTCACAGTGTGGCTCTAGGCCAGTGATCTAACTCTGGGTCTTCCTTGTAAAGATGGGATACTAGAATAGCCTGGGTAGGATGCTGAACTGTAATCCTAAGACCCTCACTGCCGTAATGTCCTGTGTTCTGCAGGGGGGTGAGGCATCCTACAGGCTAGGTCTCCTCTGAGAACCCCACCTGTCCCTCATGTAACCATCCTGTGGCAAAAATGAAGATTTCTAGTGGATAAAGGCCTTGCTATGCAAGCCTGGGATCCATAGCATCCATGTAAAAGAAGCCGGGTGTTACCGGTGTGCACCTGTAGCCTCAGTGCTGGGGAAGTGGAAACAGGCAGAACTCTGGGGATCACTAGCTAGTCACTCTAGCTGAAATGGCATGTTCCAGGTTCAGTGAGAGACTAAAACACAGTGAAGTGACTGAGGAAGACATCCCAATGTCAACCTCTGGCCCTGCATGTGCCCACATGGGGCATGTACAGATGCATACAACACACACACACACACACACACACACACACACACACACACACAGAGAGAGAGAGAGAGAGAGAGAGAGAGAGAGAGAGAGAGAGAGAGAGAGATTCTAAGAGACACCTGTGCCCCTTCCTTTGTCTATCTGACTATTAAAACAATGGTTTCTGTTGTGGCCAATAGCTAGGCAGGATTTCCAGGTACAGAAGGAATTGGGAAAAAGAAGGTGGAGACACCAGGAGAGAAGAAACAGGATGGGCACTACGGAAATAAGATAATAAAGCCCCTGGGAGTTGGTGGTGCACACCTTTAATCCCAGCACTTGGAAGGCAGAGCCAGGTGGATCTCTGTGAGTTCAAGGCCAGCCTGGTCTACAAAGAAAGATCAAGAACAGGCACCAAAACTATACAGAAAAGAGAAAAGAAAAGAAAAGAAAGCCATGAGGCAGAAAGCAAATGAATAGGAATAGGTTACTTTAAGTTATAAGATCCAGTCATAACCAAGCCTACGTTATGGGCTGAGCTTTCATAATTAATAAGTCTCTGTGCCATTACCAGGGAGCCAATGGTCCCAATGGTCCTGATGAAAGAGTGCAACTACAGGCTTCCAAGAAGTCGGACTTTTCCCCAGGAGTCCTATGCTGGGAGAAGGAAAAGGCAGAAGCCTGGACTAGCCAGAGGGGGAGTTTGCCTCCCAGAAGGTTTCACACAGTCTAACAACTATTCAGATCTCCTTGTGGGAGAGACTGGGGCCCTGACAAGGTGGATGGTGAGGTCTCCCTGGACCAGGATTGTAGTGGGTAGCCATTCTAGCTTTGGTCTGGAAGTTCCAACCCCCTCTGAGGTTTTGGTAACTATCACGCCCACAAGGCAGGGCCAAGGGAGGGCCTGAAGACCCGAGATTGGGAGGTGCCGTGCCTTTTTTTCTGCTGTGAGCCCGGAGGGACGCTAGAGGTGGACAGAGGAGAGTTCTCCAGAGAACATCACTGAACTACTGCTGCGTCTTTCCCAGAACCCTCAACCTACCTATCCCTTCATTTGTAAGTTACGCCATTAAATGAATCTCCTTTTAACTACGTGGAGTGGCCTTAATAATTTCACCAATACAGGATTGCTTAGCCATGTGGACCTCTCGCCCTCTTTTACAATCTAAAGCCCATGTCAGATGAACTGGGGGGCACCCAACGTGGCCACATGGAATCTCCCACCCACTCCTGCCTTTCTCTCTCCACTATGTCTTGTCTCTTTCATTGAGAAAGGGTGCAAACCTAAATTATTAAGGCTGCCCAGGCCCAGACCGTGACCCTTACAACTCCAGTAATGCTCAAGTGGCCTGGGCTGTGCCGTAGGCCCCTCCATTGCCTTCAGAGGAGCTGAAGTCACCTCCCACTCTTTCCTGGGAATGTCTCCAGAAGCTTGCCTTGTGATGGTCCTGGCAGTGAAAACAAAGCCTTCTAGAATATTCCACTCCCAATCTCCTTTGGAAAGGCTGTGAGAGGAGCCTCAGTTTTCTGCACTCTAGCGAGACCCTCCCCTCCCACATCTCTTACTCCCCAGCACCATGCTGGTAGAGTCCATCTCAACGACGCTTCAAGGGAAATGCTGTTGCTTTCATGTAGCACAAAGATCCAGCTGGGGAGACATGCCACAGCCATGTGCACATCCTGCCCTCTGGCAGCCACTCGGGGTCTCACATACCAAGGATGGGACTTGCAGTGGCTTCCTCTAACTTCTCCTCTTGACCTCAGTGTACTGGAAAGATCCAGAAGGTGCATCTAGAAACTGGTCCCCTGGGGATGGGAACTAAGCTTCTATTTATAGATGAGTGTTAGCTGGCCGAGAACATAAACGCAGATAGCTCAGGGGCCTGGCCGGAGAGGGAAAGAGCTGCTTTCCATTCTGAGGCTTCAACTTTTAGACTCCGAGTTAACTGAAGTATTGTGGAAGGAACATGAATGACTAACGGGTATTTCAGTTCCTGCAACACAAAAGGCTGAATGACCTGATAAACCAGAGCCACAGAGCAGCTGGGGCAGGATATAACAGTCATCCTGTTACAGTCACTCAACTCGGGAAACCAGCAGTGTGGCTACTGTAGGTGAGGGTGGCTCTTAGCAAGCAAGGGATGGAAGAAAGTCCAGGGAGGTGAACCACAGGGCCTTTGCACAGCAGAAATAAGCAAAAGGGTCCAGTCTGGCCCCCTCACATTCTGCAAGCAAAACCAAGGTGAGAGAAGAAAAAAGGTCTTTGGTTGCTGGAAAGGGGAACTAATGCAGCATCCATTATAAACATGGGAATCCATACCTCTTCTTCCCCAGGCCTGTACTGTGTGCTGGGGGAAGAGAAAGAAAGGGAGAAATGCATCTCCCCAAACTTAATCCCATGCATGCACCACTTTTGGTTTGGAAGGTCTAGAACCTGTAGGTTGACACCCCTTTCATAAAGGTCACCAAAGACCATTGGAAAGTACAGATATTTACATCATGATTTCTAACAGTAGCAAAATTAGTTATGGAGTAGGAATGAAATAATTTTATGGTTGGGGTCACCCCAACATAAGGAACTGTATTAAAGGGTCAAAGCATTAGGAAGGTTGAGAATCACTGATCTAGAGTAAGAGAATATCAAATGATGATTAAAAAGCATTGGGCAGAGATGTGAAAATGCTATCACCAAACCACCAGATAGGAAAAACAAACCAATATGGAAAAGCAAGCAAACAAATAAAAAACAAAAGCCCAGAGCCAGAAGTCACAGAAAGGCACACAGGAATGAGTTAGAGCTGGGTGGTAGTGCAACTGTAATCTCAATACTGGAGAGGCTGAGACAGGAAGGTCCTGAGTTCAAGGCTAGCCTGGGCTCACATAGAACCTTCTGCTGTGGGATGACCCTTATGCACACTGTGAATATGTATTGCTCTCATTGGTTGATAATAAAGCTGTTTTGGCCTATGGCAAGGCAGGATAAAGTTAGGCAGAACAATCAAACTGAGGACTCAGAGGAAGAGGGGAGGAGTCGAGGGAGAAAAGCAAGATGCCAGAAGACTGGTAAAACCATGGCCATGTAGCAATACACAGATTAATAGAAATGGGTGGATTTAAATGTAAGAGCTAGTTAGTAATAAGCTTGAGACATCAGCCAACCATTCTGTAATTAATATAAGCTTTTGTGTGTTTATTTGGGACCTGGCAGTTGGGACAAAGGTTCCTCCTCCATTTACAACCTTTTTTCAAAGCAACAACATGACCAAAACCTAAAACAAAAATAAAACCAAGAGAATCAATTGGGGACAAGGCTCAGTAGGTAAAGTTCTTGCTTTGTAAGCTTGGGGACCAGTTTGACCTCCAGAACCCATGTAAGAAGTCAAATGTGATGTGCATGCTTGTAATCCTAGCAGTAGGAAGGCAGAGACAAGAGAATCCCTGGGACTTGATGGCCAATCAGCCAAGATTAATTCAGGCCAGTGAGAGATACTATCTCCAAACAAATAAACAAACCACGATGGATAGTGTCCTAAAAAATGATACCCAAATTTAACCTCAGGCTGCCCTACAAATGTGCATGAACACACACACACACACACACACACACACGCGCACGCACACACATAAACACACACACGGAATAAATTATAACATCAAGGACAGAATATGTCACTATTACAATCTATTTTAAAAGGCAGAGATGAAGAAATAATAGAGCTGTATAAAATGCAAATATCTGCCACCAAGATTGAAAACTTATGAAGAGACAAAAAGGCCAATGAGATACAGGTCAACAGAGAATTAATTTACTGGAAGCTATATCTGAGGACATTATTTAGATAGGAACACAGAGAGATAAAGAGAAGAAAAATAGGAAATAGATGCTAAGAGACCAGGAGGATAAAGAGAGAAGCAATTTCTTATATCCACTAAGCGTTTCAGCAAGAGACATGGACAGTGGAGAGGCTGCATTCAAACAGATCATGACAAAGAATTTTCCAGAACAAATTAATTTTTAGATCTAGAGCGTGTAATACATCCTGACTTCAAAAACAGTCTGGGGCTAGAGAAGATAATGTTGATGGACAAAGTGCATGCTATGCAAATGTGAGGACCAGAGCTTGGATCCCAGCACTCACATAAAAGCCTGATGGGCATGGGGGCCCAGCTACAATCCCAGCACTCAGGAGACAGAAACAGGGGATCCTTGGGGCAAGCTACCTTAGTCTAGTTGGATCTGTAAGCTCTAGATTAGTGAGAGACCCTGCCTCAATAAAGAAAGTGGAGAACAACCCCAAAAGTTATCTGATGTCAACCTTTGGCTTCCACACTCACTAATGCAACCACACAAATGCATTCATACTATACATACACATGAAAAAGTAAACAAAAGATCCTTCTGTAGCAGGATTGCCAACCAGCTCCCGAATCAAGACACGGAGACTTATTATCAGTTATGAAAGCTCAGCCTTATCTTATGCTTATCTCACTAACTCTTACAACTTAATTTAACCCATTTCTCTTCATCTACATTTCACCTCAGGGATTATTTATTTTTTTTACCTTTCTTTCATTCTGTATGTCCTACTTTCCTGCTCTCTCTGTGTCTGTCTGTCTGTCATCTCCCTCTCTATCTCCCTTGTTCTTTTTCTTCTCTCCCCCATTCTTTCCTCCTACATATTCTCTCTGTCCACCAGCTCTGCCTGTCCCTCTACTGCCCAGCTATTGGCTGTTCACCTTTTTCTTATACCAATCAAGTGCCTTAGTCAGGCAAGGCAATGCATCTTTACATCACTAAACAAATGCAGCATAAAAATATGTAACACATGTATACATAGTTAAAGTAATATTTGGCAACATCCTTCTAGACCTAACATACAGTAAAGCTCCAGAACACAAGAGGTCATAAGATACTAGATTACTGGAAAAGTAAGATGGGGTAGGAAGTGAGCTTCAACATCAACAATAGGAGTGAGGAGAACCTGGGCTGTTATCTTCAGACCTTCAGTTCCTGCATTTACAATGCTAAATTACCATTCAGAGGATGGCACTAAAGAAAAGATACTTCTAGATTACTCATATGCACCATGGGAGAAGTTAACATTCACAGTGTTGCAACCCAGAGAACAACTACAGATGTAATCGAACAAATAGGAAATTAAACTTGGGAAGAAATGACAAGTAAGAAAGTGGCAGATGCACCACAAAATCTAAGCCAGTACCAACCCAGGGCCAGAGTCAGGGAGTGTCACCATCTTCAGTTGGAAAATACCAGGTGGGACTGAAGTATTGCGAATATGGTAGGCATGGCTTGACTAGTACCAGACCTGAAGTTACAGACCTGTGAATCCAACTACTAAGGAGGCAGAGACAGGATCACAAGTTCAAGAGCAAGCTGGAAAACTTACTAAAATCTGTACCAAAATAGAAAATGAAGAGGCCCAGGAATGTAGTTCAGTGGTAGAGCACCTGCCTAGACACCCTCATTGAGGGTCTTAGATAATGGCTCAGTAGTGAAATGCTTGTTTAGTCTATGCATGACCCTAGATTCCATCCTCAGTAGCACATATACACAGAGATTAAGAAAAGGTAAAAGAAGTGGGGGTGGGGGTGGGGATGGAGAGAGATCATATTCAAAAAAACAAACAGTTTCTATCCTAATGCTAATTAATTCAGGCAGAAAATCACCCTCCACTTATTTACTGAGCAGTGTTTCTCGCAAACCTGGAGCTTGATGATTCTGTTGGTCCAGCCAACCAGCCTGTCCTGGTGACCCCTACCTTTGCCTCCTGAGGGCTAGAATTACAGGTGGGTTAGCATACCTACCATCCACCCATGCTTTCCTGTGGGTGCTGGGGATGTGAACTCTGGTCCTCACACTTGTGCACTGGTCCTCACCCTGAGCCACCTCCCCAATCCAGTGCATCTTAATTTTAAAGGCAGGGGAAGTAGCTATATAGAGATGAAAGCTGCTTGAACCATGTCAATCAAATGAAGAAAGCTGGCTCTCCAATAATGAGCATATTATCACTTTAAACCAAACAGGACACTGAGGGAACTGCCCAATAATCTGACCAGAAGTAAAGACTCTAGAAGATTCACAAAGAGTTCTGACACACCTGAATTGAGAAGCACTGCAGGACAGGCTTGTCTGATAATCTGCAAAACTGTCAAAGTCACAAAAATTCATGCCATGGCTGAAGGAGACCAGCGGAGCAGAAAATCTGAGCATGTTTCATATCCTGGAGTCAGACATTGTCACTCTGAGGAGATCCTGGAACAACTTTCAGAACCAGGAGTGGCCTTTGTGTGAGCCTGTGCGGGGGGAGTTTGGGAGTTGTGAGGTGGGTGAGGGCAGGGCTCTGTGTAGGGTTCTTGCACTCTCTTTGTACCTTCTAATGTGTTTCCAACATGAAACAAAAGACAGCAGCTAAAAATGATCAGCATATATTAATCATCTATAATAATCTGTCTATGTGGTATATTTTAATCATATTCCTCCATTGCCTTCTCTTGGCCCCCTCCCACTCCATTGACCCTCTTCCTCTTCTCAGTAGTTACACTACTGAAGAAAACAATCCTTCCTTCCCTCCTTCCCTTCCTCAGTAGCTATTAATTACCTATAGATCTGCTAGGATGGGTGGGGCCTCGTAAACCCCTCACTCCTTCATGATGGAAGGTTTAATGGCCCAATCTTGTGTAGGTATTATGTAGGCAATCACAGATGCTGGAAGTTCATGAGGCAAAGGTCATATCATTGCTAAGAAAACAGCCTTTACTGTAGAGACTCATAACTGGGCACAGTGTAGATAACAATTTAAGAGATGGCTTTGGGCTGATTGCTTGGTAGCCCCAGAGAAGCAGACCTAGGAGCCATGGGCCAAGGACTTGGTCTATTGTAGGTAACAGGCCCCAGAAATTCTTTGCTGGGGCACCCAGAGTGATGGGGACAGATGAAAAGTCTAACCACTGATCTTGAAAGCCAAGCCCAACCTGTAGCCAGGAAAAGCTAAGCTCACTTACGAACATGGGTTAGATATGTCAAAGAACATCAGGGCCAGTGAGACGGCTCAGCATATGAAGGGCTTGCAGCCAAGCCTGATGATCTGGGTTCCAACACTGGGACCCACAGGGTAGAAGGAGAACTGGCTCCAGCAAGCTATCCTTTGACCTTCACATGTGTACTGTGGCATGTGTACATCTATCTCCCCTAATCAATATATAAAGCACAAAAAATAATAATAAGGGGGAAAATATCCTAGCAAACCAGGGTTGGAAGACAACAGTCTTTACATAGAAAAGACCAGCAATAAACAAGTGAGAAACCTTCCATAAATGTCACACTCGATAATAAAACCTTAAAGAATCTCTTTAAAGTTAGAAATAAAGAAAGATGGTCTCCTATCACTGGCTCAGTTCATGATAAAGGGGCTGAGCTCCCAGCAAGACTGCAAGAGTAAATAAAACAGACAAAGAATCCAGGTGTGGTATAGTAGGCCTGCAGCCCCAGCTATGTGGAAGGTGAAGGCAGGAGGATCAAGAGTTCAAGGCTAGCCTGACCTATAGGATAAGTTCAAATCCAGGTGAACAGCTCAATGAGACCCTGTCTCAGAATGTAGATAGTAAAAAGGGCTGGGTCTGTAGCTCAGTGGCAGAGTGATAGGGAGGGCCTGGGGCATGGCTCAATGAGAGAGATGGCCTAACATGCACAGTTTCTTGGGTAGTTAAGCAGTAAATGCTTTAAAAAGTGAATAAAGAAAGATGGATGAATGGAGGGAAGAAAGGGAGGAAGGAAGAAGAGAAAGAGGGAAGGAGGGAAGGAAGGAAGGAAGGAAGGAAGGAAGGAAGGAAGGAAGGAAGGAAGGAAGGAAGGAAAAGCTCATAAATACATTCAAGAGCATATGGAAATAGAAGTGGGGGCAGAAAGTTGGGTGGAGCTCCTTCAGAACACACAAATTGGGAAAGCCTTATTATCTATCCAAAAATATGCCAGAGAAGATTCAGAAGTTGGACTGAATTGGAAGTTAGTTCATTCTACATATGTGATTCTGACGAGCATGCCATGTATAGACCCATAGACAAGATATCTGGCAGCTTCTGGGAAGTGACATTCAGTCACTGTTTGCCCCAGCTGGTGTGGGACACTTGTACACTGTGTGAAGGTGTATTTGCTGTGACTGGTGTAATAGAAAGCTGGATGGCCAATAGCTAGGCAGGAGGTATAGGTGGAACTTCTGGGCAGAGAGCAAACTGGAAAGAAGAAAGGTGGAGTTGCCAGACAAATGTGGAGGAAACAAAACGGACAGTACGGAGATGAGGTAACAAGCCTCATGGAAGAACATAGATGAAAATATATGGGTTAAATTAAGTTATAAGAACTAGTTAGGAACAAGCCTAAGCTAAGCCCAATCGTTCACAATTAATAATACATCTCCACATTGTCATTTGTGAGCTGACAGCCAAAAGAAAAATCTGACTACACCTGGAAGCCTCATGCCTGGGGTCTAATCTGAAGATATATAACAGCAAAAGGACAAAAGATCAACTTCCTGGTAGAATAATTTTCCTAAACCTTGTCCCCTTTGATTCCCAGAACCTATGCCCAAGGTGCCTCATGTGGCTTAGGAGTCTAGTCTGATGGCAACAAGGCCAAACACATTAAAGAGCAAGAACATTGGCTCCAAAGTCACCACAGGGGTACTTAGAAATGGAAGAGGGTCACTGAGATGAGACCAAAGCATAAAGAGAGACCGAGCCTGAAGAAGACCCACTTACTGTGGCAGACTTTGAAGATGGGAAGGATGAGACACCCAACAAGGTGACCTCCAGCAGCTAGAATAGCCCTGCTGACAGGTAGCTTCCCACACACTAAACCTCAGGCTCCCAACATGGAACTGATTTCTACCTACGCATTAATGATCACAGAACCCAGCTCCTCTTCAGTGTCCGGAGGGGGCACTGTGCTATGGGCATCATGGTTTAGTCATAAAACCCACACTAGACTTGGGACCTAAAGGTCTCTAATAGCATGTTTCTGTTGTGTAAAGCACTCGGTGTTTGGCAATCTGTTGATGGCAGTGATAGAAAACACATGCCCAACATGGAGGGCTGGATAAATAATCCACAACAGGGCTCGGATACAGGAAGGATGGAGGGAGCCACCAGGAAATGGACAGATGTGCATTAACCACTTCATCGTGAGGGAAGAGAATGCGTAAGTCCACATTCCACCCAAGAATGGTAATACAAATATGGAGATTTGTTTCTGTTGTCAAAGAGAAGAATAGAGATCTGGGAAGAAAGTTCATTCAGTAAAGTGTCTACCTTGTAACCTGAGTTTGATCCACAGAACCCAAGTTAAACAAAACAAAACAAAAAACCTGAGCATGGCTGACACTCATTTGTAATCCAAGTGGTTGGGAGTTAGAGACAAGAGGATTCCCGGGGCTGGCTGGTCACCCAGCCTAGACTGCTCAGTGAGCCCCAAGCCCTTAAGAGACTGTTTCCAAAGCCAGGCAAACAGTACCTGAGGAACAAGAGCTGAGGTTGACCTCTGGCCTCTATAAGAATGTGTACATGTGTACATTGCACACATATGTGCACCTGCACACACATGAACACATACCTACAAAGGGTAGACCAAAATTCAAATAGGCATGATTACCCATGAGGTGTAGTAATAGGCAGGAGAACCTAGACTTCCCAGCAAATTATTTTTCTATAGCTTTGACTCTGTAATAATGTAAATGGTTACAAATGAAAAAAACTTAAAAAGCCCTAGCTATTTCTCTCAGGTGAAATGATCTTTACAGAAACTAACTGCTAATAAGCAAGGCAAAAGAACACAACACCTGAAATGAATGTGTCTGGTTATCTACAAGTTGGTGATGAAAGCAGGTAAGCAAAGAATGCTGTTGAGATATTTTTTTTTAAGCTCAGCATCTTGACTGTGAATGCAGGAGAGAATTAAATCTAAGGATAAACACTTACATTGCATTAGTAGTCTTTTTGATTACTCTGTTGGAATCACAGGTTTACACTCAGTATAATAGTCAGGTAAAGAAAATAAGAACATTGGGGTTTCTTAAAAAATGCATTTTAGTATAAGGCAAATTTAGAATAAGATGTGAATTTAAGGATAATGATATTTTATTTGAATTGGGAATATCACTATGACCATATGGTGTTAAAATATATCTTTCCTGGGGCTGAGAGATGGCTCAGTGGTTAAGAGCACTAGCTGCTCTTCCTGAAGACACAGGTTCAATTTCCAGGATACAAAATGATGGCTCACAACCCATTCTAGTAGATCTGACACCCTCTTCTGACCTCCATGAACACCAGGCACACATATGCTACATAAATGTGCATACAGGCAAAATACTTATGAATGTGAAAGTAAATCTAACAAAAATGTTTAATGTATTTCCTCTCCTGACCAGAAAGGTCTAGAAGCAATGATGAGATGGTAACAATGAGCTTGCTCAGCTTTTGATGCTTAGGTTTTGATTTTTCAATGTTATTTGACACTATTTAAAACACAGGCCCATGTAGAAACAGCTCATATGAGCTTGGACCAGGAAGGCCCCATGTCCTGAAACATCATGAAACACCAGAAAACCAGATCTCCTCATGTCAAGAAATCTAGAACATAAAGGGATAAAGATGGGTGAATTTAGGACTCAAAGGACAGCAATGGGGGTAAAGGAGATAGACAACTCTGTGGGCAAAGTGCTCACCACACAAGCACAAGGTCCTGAGTTTGAATCCATAGAACCTACACAAAGATGGACATGGTAGCATATGTCCATAATCCCTGTGTTCCTATGGACAGAAGAGGGTGGAAGCAGGAGACTCCCTGAAGTTCAGGGACCAGCTCACCTGGTGTTCACAACAGGTAAAAGACACTGTGTCACACAAGATGAGGGTGAGGACTTCATACATGCACCATGGCATGCACAGATAGACAGACAGACAGACACAGACACAGACACACACACACACAGACACACACACACACACATGATTAAAATAGAGCAATGAGTACAGATAGATGCCTGGAACACACTGAATATAAAAGCATATGCTTTCATAATTATTGCAATGGTAGGAAAGAAACAGAACAAAAAGAAAAAAAAGAAAGCAAATCTGTTTAACACTGGAAGAAGGAGGCAGTACCTTACTTTGATAATTTATAAATGAGTGTTTTTCTGCCTTCCTGGCTTTGAGGATACCTACACAATGTGAGGGATTAGGGCAAGGGCTTCCCTTCAAAGTTCCAGAGACAAAGTGATTAAAGGTCGAGAGAATAAAAAAAAAATTCCATTCTGAATGTTCAAAGAAAATAGTTCAGGTGAAACAGTATGCACGAGTGAGTAGATAAAACACTGATGGGGAACTGGTAGAGTAGGGATCAGGGATCAGGCAGTTCACTTTCACCTGCTGCTCTATTTGGCATAACTCCCTGCTCTTTATCTACCTCAACATGCGCAGAGAACCAAGGATATGCTGAGGGTGCAGGAAGGAGGGAAGGCAGGAAGGAGAGGGAGATGTAAAAGTGAAAGCACATTTCATCAAGTTTTTGTGAAGAACTTCTGGTTCAAAGGACATGGAGGGACAGAGGAGTGCTAAGTGGTTCCACTAGAAGAAATCATGCAAGGACCTCTCTGGTGCCTAGGTGTTGTCAATAGGACATGGCACTGGGAAAAGGGGCAGAAGACTTAGAAAAAAGAAAAAGAGATATAATCTATAGTGACAGAGAGAAGACAAGTGACTACCAATGGATGAGGAGGGCTTCAAGGGAGGGAAGCAGGAGTGTAAAAATGCTTCTAGGAATGTCAGGTGTGGCTGATACTTTAGTCCACATAGTGCTTGGCTCACCTACTAGGACCAATAAATACTAAGTTGTAACAATTAGTTTTCCACAGACATTTTTCTTCTAAGAGTTTCAAAGTCTGTTTCCATCATATTTTTTTTTTATTTACTGGGAATTTTTTTTTGATTAGATGTAAAATACAGATATACTCTTATTTTTCTTAAGTAAATAGGCTCAGCCCCAGTGACAGATAGCTCCCATCCAGATAGTTTACACTGTGGAGATTCTACATAGCTTTCCAGAAAGGTAGGCTTGGTGAAACTTTTGCACATGTAGGTGTAAGATTTGCTTCCTAATTCACAGTCAGAACCCAGAAGAGACTCCTACAACCCAGTGCAAGGACAGCAATGAGTCACCAGGATCTAATTACACAGGAACTACTTCCAAACATCACCACTCAATGCTTGTAATTTGGTTCCTCATCTTTTTCTCTTTTATCCGAACACGGAGCTGGTGGAATGTGTGATATTCATCCATGCCAGCAGAGCCTATCTACATACAGCCCTCCTAGATGCCCAGACCCTCCCATGTTTATTACAGCCCTTGACACTACATTGAGTCTTTCCCTCAGCCCATCCTTGGATCCCTGTGATAGATTTTTCCATCACATCCTATTGCTCTGTGCTGTCTCCAGACACACCCTATAGCAGGAGGTCCTGCCACCCAGAAGAACATTTCCCTCCACAGCACAAGCTAACGCTGGATCCTCCATGCCTAGAACAGCACCTGGAGACAGAGCCTGCTCTTGAAAGGCAGCTGTACCCATGATGCTCTATGCCAGACAAGCTGTACCAGTCTGATAGCTAACTGTGATGTAGAATTTAAAAGTTAGTCGGCTGTGCTATCTAATTTGGGGTACCATGCTGGAACAGTTGTGAGATTCCTCCTTTATTCTAAATTCTCTGGCCATTTGATAGGACCCGGATTTTCTCATCTTTGCCCATCCTGCCCCCAGTGTCTGATTTCATTCCTGTCTCTTCTCTTCCTCTCCAAGCACAACCCCTTTTAGTCATCTTGGAGTCCCTCCAGCATCCGAGGAGGAGTCATTTTAGAAGGAACTTCAACACTCGCTAAAAGAGAGGTCCTTATCATCATCTTTCTATTGGGAATCCCCAGTTCCTGGGGTGTGGTATTTAATATTGGCAATTTGATATCACCTAGAACTACCTAGGAGATACACCTTTGGCCATGTCTGTGAGGGAGTTTCCAGAACTGAGGTGAGAAGACCCACTCTGAATATGGGTGTCCCCATTCATGGGCTAGGGGCCTGGACTGAGTAAAAAGGAGAAAATGCACTGAGCATCAGCAATCATTCCTTTCTGCTTTCTGACTGTGGATGATCATGTGACCAGCTGGCTCACATTCCTGTTACTATGACTTCCCTGCCTTTATGGACAGTACTGCAACTGTGAGCCAAAATAAAGCTTCCTTCCTCCTTAAGCTGCTGTGTCAGGTATTTGGTTATAGCACCACAAAAAGCTACTAACACTCGGGGCCACGAGGCACGTACCTGCCCCTCCACGATCCACTTGCAGATGGCTGTCTTCCCGTCATAGCCGGGTCGGAACTGAAGTGTGGCTGAGCGAGGGCTGATGTTGGAAATCACCAGGTTGGATGGAGCCCCAGGAAGGTCTAGAGGAGGAGGAGAGAGGCGGGAAGAGAGTTAACTCCTGCCACAGCTTAGGGAAGGTGCCAAGCAAGTTAGGGAGGAAACAGCTTCAAAATGACTTTTTACTGCAAAAGGCACTTGTTTACCAAGCCATGAAAGTGAGAAGAAGTGCAGCTTCCCCCAGCAAGACCTCACAGCAGGATGCTTCCTCTAACAGGGTCGCCCGCTGTGCTCCAGGCCATCTCAAGTGGCATTAAGAGACTCCTGTCTTATTCATCTCTCTCCAGAGCAGATAATTAATAGGTGCTTGTTGTGCAAAGACAGACAAGGGAACATGATTACATCCTCCAGGCTCCTGCCCTGGCACCAAGAAAGGAGTGTCTAATTCCTTTTCCTTGCTCCCATGATGCTCCAGAAGTCAGGGTTGAGGAGGGGATGGAACTCTGTAGGTCCTGGATTTGGTTTCCAAGACAACCAAAAGCAGGTGACAGTGCAGAACTCTTTCTGTGGGACTCCGTTATTCTGGGAATGACATGGGTGGAAGGCGAACCCTATCATCTGAAGATTTCCTGGGCTGAGGCCCACTCACACACAGAGACACTGCTGGCCTGTTCTCTAGGAGGCCAGGCTTACTTGCAAGTTCAACAAAGTGTCTAAAATGAAAAATTTCCTAGAGGAAGATAATGGGTTAAAAAGAAAAAAAGAAGAAGAAACACAAACACAAGCTACCTTATAAAGACACGACAAAGGGCTGGAGGCGTCCCTCAGCGGGCAGTGTCCACCCAGCATCCACAACGCCCTTGGTGCCCAGCACTGCATAAAGCCAGTCATGGCAGTGTCCCTCTGTGGTTCCCGGACTGAGGTGGAGGCAGAAGAATCAGAAGTTCATGGGTACTCTCAGCTACATAGGAAGTTTGGGGCTAGCCTGGGATACAGGAAACCTTGTCTTGAAATTTTAAATAAATAAATAAACAGGACAAAACAAAAACAGACAAGAACAAGGCTGGGGTGTCGCTCAGTGGTAGAGCACTTGCCTAGCATACACAGCTCAGGGGTCCATGTCCAGGACCTAAGAGGAAGAAAAAAAGAAAGAGGAGGTGGGTATGGGGAGGGGAGTGACAGGGAGAGAGGGGAGAAGAGAGAGGAAGGGAGCAAGGGAAGAAGGAGAGAGGAAGAAAGGAAAGAAAACCCGCTTGCTGTCTTCAGGTTTCTGAGAGAACAATGTCCTAGCTCACATGGCTGGAGTATTTGAAGGCAGGTCTTGCCACGGGATAATAAAGCCCCTTTGGTAACAGCTTGCTATTGTCACAAGCAGGGTCTCTAGGATCTCAAGGGTCCTTCTGCATGTGGCTTAATGAATTTGAAGCAGAAAATGTTTAAAGCGAAGGACAAGTGACTCCTCTTTCTAGTCTTTCGCTCTCTGGATTCTTAAAACGGCTCTTCAGTGTCTAATGGACGTAAACCTCCAGCCTGGCAAACAAAAGCTGGCCCCTCAGAAAGGCTCATTGCTGGAGGAGGCTCTTCCTGCGGATGCTACTGAGTGTCTTAGTGTAGCCCTCCAGCTACAGGTGATCTGGCTTTCAGGCAGCTTGCAATTTCCTTTCACAGCAGCTACCAGAGGCTTACTCAGAGCACAGGCCTACATCTTTCTTCTGAGCTTTCCCACTGCAGTTCCTGGAGACAGTCATGCTGGATGTAGAGAGGCCTTCCAGAGGTCAGTGTACTCATTCTCTATCAGGGATGGACAGTGTCCAGGTCACAAAACCTTGTGACTCACACCAGGTAGGCTGCCTATGTTCTCCCTGGTGCCAGCTCCATTTTTAACACATCAGACAGTGCCCACATCAGGGCCGTGGCTACGATTGGACTAATTCTGTTTCAGATCTGTGGTTTAGGTGCTGTAAGTTTTATGGGAACCAGATATTTGGGGAAAACCAATGTGTATGGGATGGGGTGATGAATTAGTCGATAAAGTGCTACTTGCACACAAGCATGAGGAACTGAATTCAGACTCTCAGAATACAGTGTAATGGCCAATGGAAAAGCATTCTGTCCCTGGCCTGTCCCCAAACCCAGAACTTGGAAACCCCCACTCCCATGACTCAGGGTTAACTGCCAAGCAATACTTCTGGCTAGGCTGTACTTTTCTACCAGCTCACTGCGCATGCTCCAAAGACCCTATGCAAACCCGTCCCTCTGCCAGCCCACTGCTGTCTCTGTTCCCACTCAAGAGGCAGTTGTTGGCCTGTGGGTCTCCCGAACAAATCTCTTGTGTGAGGTTTGGTACACAGTGTGACTTTGTGGTGCTCCCTGACTTCCCAGTGGAAGCTACCCCTGTGCTGGAAAACCAGTTCCCAGAACCCCCATAAAAAGCCAGGTGTGGTGACCGACACCTGTAATCTCAGTTCTGGGGAAACAGAAGCTTGTCTGGCAGCCACTCTGGCCAATCAGTGAGTTACAGGTTCAGTGAGCAATTCTGTCTCAAAATAAGATGAAAAGAAATGGAAGAAGGCACTGGATGCTGGCCTCTGACCATGACATGCATGTGTGCACATGGATCCACACACAATAAACAAACAAAGAACAAACAAACAGGAATCTTTCTACACTCGGAAGACTTAAAGCACTGCTATACTGCCTTAGTGTGATGGTCTTCCATGCATATGGGACTTACTCAGAGGTACCATCAGGAGACTCTACAGACTAGTTCCTCGGGTGGGACCCAACTCTCAGGGGCTTGACAAACACCTGTAAGTCCGGTACCCATGCCAGTGTCAGGGCCACTACCTTGGACAATGGCCACCATGTGCAGGTGGAAAGAAGGGCTTGGTCACATTGTCCCCTGCTGTGGGGGGGACTCCCACACTCAATGGAGTGCCATCTCTGGTGGACAACAGGGGAGGTCACTCTGTGGATCCTGCTGCTGCTCAATCTCCTCTTCTACCTCCACACCAAGTTTGGACGTAGAGGAAGTATGTTTAGAGTGGCACACTAAGTCAATGTGAGGGTGGACACAGGGGACTCCTGAGGGCTCCTTTCAGTACACACATTTCATTTGTTTTACATTATTTTTAGACACACGTATCACTCTCCAGAGCAAGCCATCAGGTTATGAAAATGAACTGGAAGTGGGGAGCAAACATGAGTTAAGTTCACGTGAGTTATTCAGTCCTCTAACAATAAGGTTGTCATATTTTTCAAATAAGGCAAATTGACGTGTGTGTGTGTGTGTGTGTGTGTGTGTGTGTGTGTGTGTGTAGTATATGTGCATGTGTATATGCAGGTGCACATGCCTGTGCATGTACAGAACCTGAGGAGGTCATCACTCTATCACTGTCCACCTCAGTCCTTTGAGACAGGGTCTCTCACTGAACGTGGAGCTAGGCCGACAGCCATTGAGCCCCAGCCATCCTGTTTCTGCCCGCCCATCCTGTTAGTGTTGGGGTTACAGGTTTGTGCCTCAGCTGTACCTGGCTTCTTTACATGGGTTCCAGGATCCAAACTCAGGTCTTCCTGCTTACACAGCAAGTGCTCTTACCCATGAGTGATCTCTCCAGCCCCTTAAATGGCAGGAGATGGAACAGCTTTAACTGCAGGGCTGAACCACTAGACCCATGTCTATACCCCCCATCCCCACATTCACAGCTATTTGTGAGGTTTCTGGAAACACATCCCCATCTTAAACAGGAGCTTTAACACCAGAGAGCACAAGTCAGGGGTGGATTTCTGGAGCTGAGATGGGTGTGCGCTGAGCATTGAGGAAGATCCTGTGGGTTCCAGAGTAACACAGAGAAGGAGTGGAAGTCATTTCCACGCTAATGAGCAGGCCGCAGCAGTGGCTTGTGGAACCGCCACCAGCCCTGCAGCGCGCGCTCGCTCTCTCTCTCTCTCTCTCTCTGTCTCTCTCTCTCTGTCTCTCTCTCTCTGTCTCTCTCTCTCTCTGTCTCTCTCTCTGTCTCTGTCTCTGTCTCTCTCTCTCCATCTTTCCTACTGTTTTTCTTTCTTTCTCAGATTCAGTTATTTTATGTATATGAGTGTTTTGCCTACACGGGTGTATGTGCACCTTGTGTGTACCTGGTGCCCTCAGAGATCAGAAACAGGCATTGATTCCCCTGGAATTGGAGTTACAGACAGCTGTGAGCCACCGTGTGGGTGCCAGACACTGAATCTGGGTCCTACACAAGAGCAACAAGTGCTTTGAATGAATAATCCATCTCTCTAGCCCCACTTTGTCTCATTACACACCCCAGTTCTTGATGTTTCAGTAGCTGAAGCTCTAAGCTGTGTGGTCTTTTGGAGTTTTGAGACAGGGTCTCATGTAACCCAGACTGGCTGCCAACTTACTGTGTAGCCAAGGACTGCCTTATACTCTGGATGCACCTGCCTTTACTTGTGAAACCTTTGCATTCCACGTGTGCATCACCATACCTGGTTTGCTTATGTGGAGATCAAACCCAAGACCTTCTGCACAACAGCTGAGCAGCAGCGCCAGCCCCTCCCACACTTAATTTCAAACATATTTAATCCCCTTTCTCAAAGGCATCTATTGGCTGTGTACCCTGGAGGGTGGAAACCTTGGGCTGTAGAGACCATGTTTTAGCCCCGTGGAGACCATTCCTCTCCTTCCCTCTCAAGCCACTTCTGTTTGCTCTCACACTCTGGGAGAGAGACACACACGATCAGGTAAGGTGAAAGGCTAAGCTGAAGGTAGATCAGTGTTCTCTTCCTTCCACACGTCTCAGCAGGAGGCCAAGCCCTGCCCTAGGCTCTCCAGGCACTTGGTGGATTCTGCATGGAAATGCCACCGTATTGGAAGGTCAGAGAAAAGTTTGCACAGGAAAAGTTTGCATGACCGCTGACCTGGGGGTACTCCCGAAGAGATGGTGGACGATGTGGTCAGGCCCACACCTGCGGCGGTCACGGCAGCCACATCGATGGTGTAGGTGGTGAGAGATGACAGTCCTTGGATCTTGTACTCGAGGGTTGTGCTGTTGAGGGTGTGTGTGAGCCGAGAGTCATTCTTCCCATACACCTCCCAGGAGATCTGATAGCCTGGAAAGACAAGGGAAGAGCTGAGGCAGGCCCTCCACCAGACAGGCTGGCAGTCACCCTCCTCCCTGAGGTGGTTTGGGACAGCAGGAGAGCACGCAATGGTGAATGGAAGGAGACCAGGCTCTTCCTCTGTGCTCCCACAGAAAGAAGCCTCTGCTGTGCCCTGCTCCTACCACACAGAGTTCTGTGAGAGTAGGGTTCTGGGACCTCAGGAGCTGGGTGCATGGACAGGAGAGCTACAGCTCCGACTGCCAGCATACAGTGCTGTGCTTAGTTTATTCGTGTCCAATCAGGGACATTCCAGCATGGTTCCCATCTTCATTAACAGCTGTTTTCATTACCTAGAGCCCCAAATCGGTGGCTCTCTCTAGGGTCCCTTTCTCTCTCTCTCTCTCTCTCTCTCTCTCTCTCTCTCTCTCTCTCTCTCTCTTGTGTAGTGATTGGAAGGCCACTCTTCTGATTTTCAAAGGGAAACATTTCCTTTTACCTGGCCCTATTTTCTGTTTTGCTTTGCCTCCGAGCTTTGCCCCCCTCCTTACTGAAGATGCTGTTTTCTAGAAAAAAAAAAATTAATTTTCCTCCTGTTTCTCTTCTCAGTCTGGCAGGGCCTCATGATCACAATTTATTCAGCCTCAGATTCCGTCGTGGCTTGGGGCTCAGAGAAAAAAGCCCCAACTAGTGCCTGAGTCAACCCCTTTTGAGGGGAGCTGATGGGATTAGAGGGCGCTTAAAGTGTCTGGTAAAGAGGGGACAGTGATGGAGAGAGCTCCCGGGTCCTCGGGCGAACGAAAACTGCTGAGGAAGCCAGCCTTTCCTTCTTCTCAGTCAATAAGCTCGGGGATATGGAAGCTCTAAGAGGCATCTTAGCTCCCTTTCACTCAGATGAAAGTCATAAATAAAGTTAGAAACTGCTCTTGCGGGTGAAGAGGAACTTAGAGGATGGTGCCTCGGGACTTTAATATTTTGAAAAAAAAATTTAATGTGAGAACTCACCCCCTGCTCACTGTCCCCACAGCCATCACACAGCGTGATAACTACCTGGTACCTTTAGGGAGACTCAGATGCTGGAGGTGTAGCTGGGACAGCAAGGCAAGAAAGACCAGTGGAGAGATGCTGGGGTCACAGGAGGGATGCTGGGGCCATGGAGGCCTTGAGTTGTCTGAGCGCCTGAATTCCACTGGCCGGGGTGGAACAGATCTCTGCCCAAGGCACGTGGAGCATCAAGCCTCCCTACTCTGTGTAGTCTACCAGGGTACCAGGCCCTAGTCCTCGCTCCCTTCTCTCCATGGTGCTGGCAAGGGCTGTTCCCATGCTGTCTCTGGCTGCCACTTCCTATCCCCTCTTGCCCAGTGCCAAATCTTAGGCTCTCTTTCTTCACCTACTGCCCATACTGCAGAGTTTCCATGGCCGGGTGCTAAGATCTGAGTAATCTGCTTCAACTTCCATGGCTGGGTGCTAAAGCTGAGTACTCCACTTCAACTTCCATGGCCAGGTGCTAAGATCTGAGTACCCTCATTAGCTCTTTATGGCTAATTTGAAATTTTGAAGAAAAAAAAAATGCCACTTCTAGCATTTGTGACTGTCAATTTGATGAGCTCTAGAATCTCCTAGGAGACAAGTCCCTGCATGTTTGTGAAGGATTTTCTAGATTGTATTAATTGAGGTAGGAAGATATATCCTAAACATAGGTGGCACTCTCTCATGGGCTGGGGTCTCAGACTGAATAAAAAAGGCAGAAAGCCAGCTGAGCCCCAGCATTCATCTGGCTCTGCTTCCTGACTGTGGATGCCATATGACCAGCTGCCTCAGGCTGTATCCCTCCAACTCTTAGCCAAATTTGTTTATTGTCAGGTCCCAGCAAGGAGAAAAGTAGCCGATACAGCATCAAACAATGTGTTGCCCTAGAGTTGTAACTATTTTCTTGTTTTTGACTTATTTTATTTTATTTTGAGACAGATTCCAGCATGCATCCCAGCCTTGCCTTGAACTCACAGAGATTCACTTGGCTCTGCCTCCCTAATGCTAGGATTAAAGTTGTGTGCTACCACGCTGGGCCTTTTCTCTATGCAATGACTGACAGACCAAGGGCAGGTCAGCATTAGGCCATCCAACATTAGTGTTGTGAGGAGCAGAGGCAGGGAGGGGTGCTAGAGACTAAGGCCTGAGAGGCCATGTGATCCCATGTGGGGTTGAGAGATTCAGGGCTCCCCTGTGGCTGAGGCTAGGACCCCATTCTGCTACTGGGCCAGTGAATTCCAGAGGGAGAGGCTGTCTCAAGGGATGTCCCAAGCATGTTACCTGGGCTAAACCATGCAACCCACAGGACACACACTTGATACTGAGATGCTGTTTATCTTCACTTTACAAAGAAAGAAATAAACAAGGAGCCTCAGGAACTTGCTAGAAACCAACAGCCCTGCTCGAGGGCCATCTTCTCCATCTGTGTCTGAACAGATTCCAATGCCACCCCTGGCTCTGGTGGGTTTTTTCCTGATTAATCTTTAAACAGTGTGAGATTCTGGGTCACTCTGAGGGCCCGGGAAGAAGAAGCTTTGTTGAATGTTGCCACCTTGTCTGCCAAGAAATTCTATTTGTTTAAAAGCTGTTCTTTAGCAAAATTTACCAAACACGGCATCTTGTTCATCACGTCAACCTGGAGCCAAAACACAGCAATTTCAGTGTCTTCAGTAAGCACAGCGCTGTTGCTGCGCACAAGTCCAAATGGATCACACTGTATGCTCAACTCATTTCGGATACAAATGGACACGAATGGACAAGCGAAGAGCTGGGGCCGGGGAGGGGGCTCAGTCGATAAAGTGCTTGCAAGGGTTTGACCTCCCAGAACCTACATTTCAAAAGCCAGGTGTGGTGGTACAGGCTTGTAATGCCAGTGCTGGGGAGATGGAGACAGGCAGATAGATCCCTTGGGCACATCAGCCTGCCAGCTTAGCCTAATACGTGAGCATCAGGCCAAGTCTCAAAAATCAAGGTGGGTAGTGCTTGGGGATCAACATCTGAGGTTGACTTCTGGTTTTTATCTGCGCCCACATCTGCACACATATGCAAACCCACCCCCCACCCACCTACACATACACATACACAGCCTACTCTGCTCTGGAGGGCAGAAGATTAGTTCCAGCAAAGAGAAAGCCCTGGCTGGGAACTTCCAATGAACGGTATAATGGGATATCACCACAGGACAGAGAACCGGACATTTGGTGTGTAAGGATGTCTCCCTTCTACTTACACACAGCCTTGGAGATCTGGGTGGCGGATGCCGGCAGCGTGGGCCAGCAAGCACTTCATCTAACTTCTCGGCTTGTGGCAGGAGGGAGCAGAGTGAGGAGTTGCCTAGAGCCAGCATTCCCAGCCACCTCCAGCTCTGCATCTTACCTGCTGGGAACGGCCCTGCTAACTGAGACTAACGACCACAGGAGCTTCAGAAATAATTTTCTGTTGATCTGGAGTAAATTCTCTACCAGAGAGTAGTGCATCCAATCACAGACTGTCTGTCTGCATCCCGGCCCTCATAAATCAGGGTTTAGTGGGGGGAAGAGTGGGAGACACTGCAATTTACAACAAGAGCACAATGGGCAATTTACTGAGGCAGGTGCACGCCACCCTTGCTTGAAGCTTCCTTCTCGTCCTGGCCAAAAAATAAAATGGAGACATGGAATGGGGGTGGTCACCAAGGGCCAGGCTGATAAGGCATCATCTCCAACGGACACCCCACCATAAAGGTCACATTGCCTGGGACTAAACCTTTGACTGTGTGTGCCTCCTGCAGCTGCCTTCAGCAATGGGAGTTCTACACAGATGTCTTTGAAGGAGGAGGTGCATGCTACCATTCCCTGACCTAGGCTCAGAAGGCCAGGTTTGTCTCTGCAAGCAGTCTTCTCCTCCTTCTCCTTCTCCTCCTTCTTCTTCCCCTCCTCCTCCTCCCCACCCCTTCTCTGTGTGTATGTAGGCCAGAGGTCAATGTTTTCCATCCCTTTCCACTAGAAGTATTGAGATGGTGCATCTTACTGAGCCCAGAGTTCATCGATTCTGTGAGATCTGTCTGTCTCCATGTTCTTGGTGCTGGGGATACAGGTGTGTTCTGTGTGTCTGACTTTTACATGGGCTCTGGGGAATTAGGTTCATATGCATGCGCTTTACTGACTGAACCATCTCCTGCACAACGTTGACCTTCTGGGGACTGCTGGATTGTCCTAGGGAAGATTCACGGCTTTTTTTTTGGGGGGGGGGTGCTGTGCCTGCCATCAGGCAGTGTTGGAGTGCTGAGTGAGTGACACTGAAGGTGGGTGTCACAGGGGAATTCGGGCTGGATGGCATCCAGCTAATGACACTGTCATTTGGTCTCTAGTGCTTCTCAGAGCAGCAGGCATCGCCCCCAGCTTCTGCAAACACATGTGTTTACAGCGTGAGCAGGAGTGGAGAGATGCACAGGCTGGACAGTGAGGAGTGGACAACTTTGGTCCTGATATGAAGGACAGAGTCCGCCCGAAGCTCTGCTAGCAGCGGGGCGGCCTCTTTACTCAGTCGAGGCCATGGTGGAAGCAGGCCAGCAGAATCCAACTGGGAGACATCCGAGCTCTGAGGGTCAAGCTCTATCATAAACACTAGCTAGCCGCTTGTGACTACAGGTATTTGTTTAAATAAAGTATGAAATGAGTTCATTAGGCCCCATTAGCTGGCGAGAGCAGATGATCATAAATTGGAGGTCCTGGCAACTAGCTTTCAGCCATGGAATGTTGGCTCAGCTCCCTGGTCTCCCCTCAAGCTATAAAACAAGAATGAAGTATGGGGGCAGTTTGGAAGGAGTGTGGGAGTTCAGGAGGGGTAGGGGGAGCAGATCTGGGACAGGGGAAGCCTGCCGAAGAGTCTTGGACAGTTTCTAGAACACAGTACACACCTTGAGGCCATTTGGACAGGCAAGACTGCCTGGCCCTCTCATTCTGCAGCCTCCTTTCCAGATCTGAGCCAGACGGACTTCCTTTCTGGGGCTGTAGAGATGGCTCGGTGAGTTAAATGTTTGCTACACACACTCGAGGATTTAAGTTTGGTCCCCAGTACCCGTGTAAAAAGTGTGGTATCTGTTTGTAATCCTGGTATTGGGGAGATGGAGGTGAGCAGATCCCAGGGCTCACTGGCCAGCCCGTCTAGTTGGCTTGCTGAGTTCTAGGCCAATGAGAGATCCTGTTTTAAAAAACAAAGTGTATCATGCCTGGGGAAAGACAACTGAGGATGTCTTCTGGCCTCCACACACATGTGCACACACACACCACAGAGCTCCTATTACACAGATGTACCATCATCTCTGTTACATTTGTTTCTGCCCTCTGTGTGACATAAAGATATATTAACCTACATCAGGTCTCTGCTGCCTACCCAGTCCCCGTCTGTCCCCTCTGAGTTGGCTTCCTTCTGCTCTAAGCTCAGGGAACCATTCTTATTTACATGTTCTGTATCTGCAGTCTTGTACTGGGTAGCCATCCACAACAGACCTGGGCTTTGATGTCCTACCCCAGTAGCAGCCATCTCTGGTCCCGCAGTGAGGACACTGTCCAGTACAGGCGGAATCAGATGGACAGGTGCGTGCATGTTACTCAATAGTTAGGGTGTGAGGTGGGGTTAGCTCCAAGGCCCTATGTGTGATCTGTGAACCACTGTGAGAGGCTCTGGGAGACACAGCTGATCACAGAATATCCCATTCTAAGTAGTGTCTAGAATGGTTGCCAGGGTCACTGCTGAGACCTCCCAGTGGTAGTGGCCCTGTTGCTGGGACAGTCTGGAACATTCCTTGCCTGTTCCTACCTCATGAGCCAGCTTGAGAAAGTTGTTTCAAGACCACGATGAGCCACACACCTGTGGACACATCTTATCTGGGCACAGCAGAGATCTGGGCAGGGCCCTGACTACAAAAAGACAGATGATATGGCCAAACTCTTAGGGGAGGAAGGGAGGTGGCTGAGCCCATGGGGATCCATGGACTGAGCAGCAGGGTGGTACCCAGGCAGTGGCCAGAGCACACTGCACACATGCTTTTTTTTTTTTAAAAAAAAAAACTTTATATGTGTTAGTGTTTGCAGATGTGCATACATCTGTGTGCAATGTGTTATGTTGATAAAGGTCTCTCAATAGCCTTTATCTAGCCAATTAAACTAGGCTCACTGGCCAGAAAGCCCCAAGGATCTACTTGTCTATTTCCCCAACACTGAGGTTTCAAATACATGTACCACCACATCTGGCTTTCTAAAATAGGTTCTGGGAACTGAACTCATGTCCTCACTGATTGAGGCATCTTCCCAGGCCCATAGGTGTTATTATTAAATGTGTTATTTTTACATTTTTCCATGTACACAGATTGAAGTCATTTGGACTCAACATACAGCACTGCTAGGTATTTCTTTGGCCCTGCGCTTTAGGAAACCCAATGAGGGCCATGGATGGGGGAGGTGGGAACCTTCCAGGTTGACTAGGAGTGCAGTTTGCACCTTACTCCCAGCATGTGATGATACAGAGATGGGAAAGCGGTTACAGAGGCCACTTCTGAGCTGTGCAATCATGGGGACCTCCACCCCCAGAGTCCTTGCTGCCCAGTTGGGGTACAGGACATGAGCAATCATAGAGCATGACAAGTAGCATGTTGCTGTGTTGAGGAGCCTGGCACTGGGAAGTGTTCAGAGCGGCCACTGCTACTGTCCAGGTTACTCACAGGGGGAGGGGCCCACAGCACAGCCTGATGGCAGCCACAGGTCACCTCGCCTGTCTTATCTCCATATGGCATGTCTGCACAGTTCTCGGGCACAGCTCAATGGAAGAACACAAATTTCCTTCAGCAACTTTTGGGAAACCAGGGGATTATTTACTGCCTAGCATTTGGGAGGCCCTAGCTTCAATCCATTGTGCCACATAAAGAAACAAGCCAAACATCAAGAGTCTTGTAAAGGCGAGCTGTTCCCCAAGGCCCCTCCCATTTAGGGAAGGGTTTACTGTGAAGGGCTGGCCAGTCATGCACAGTTTACCCTGAGCTCGACTCATCGAGATCCAGGGGGCCAGGGACCCCTTTGAGTCCAGGCTCTTCATCCCCACAGCACTTCCAAAACCTTAGGTTTCCCATTCCATTGTGGTGGGGCAGGAGCAGATCTGGGATTTGGAGCCAGGAGATCAGGGCCTTGTCCTGGCCTTGCAGCTCACGACAGAAGGTGGAGGGTGGAGACGTCAGCACTGTCGTCACTGCCCTACTAGGAGAGCATTAGATATTGACCTGCACACAGTAGGTGTGTTTGCTGAATACGGGCTCTCCCAGCCTCAGTTTCCTTACCTATAACATGGCCAGAATATCAGTACGGTTCTACATTGCTATGAGAACTGAGCTAAATACACAAGAAAAGGTACAAAGACAGAGAGAGAGAGAGAGAGAGAGAGAGAGAGAGAGAGAGAGAGAGAGAGAGAGAGAGACTGATTCTGGTTTCCCAAAAAGAATTGTGCAGCATCTGAAGCAGAGACTCAACTCCCAGCTCTGAGGCTGCTGTCTGCACAAGGAGATAAGCCACACCTCCTACGTGCCCCCGGCCTCAGGGTAATGACCACCACACATCCAGGAAGACATGTCAGTTACTCCCGGAACTGGGTCCACTCTTAGTAGCTTGTTTGACATTGGAGGCCACCCCTTCTTGTTAGGGCACACTTCCCATGTTTCTTTCCAGACAAAAAGGCTGCTTACCCATAATGATGCCGTTTCTCTCCAGGGGCTCCTGCCAGCTGACCTTGAGAGAGGTGTCCAGAATCTCCGTGAAGCTCAGGTGCCCCACAGCTCCCGGTTCTACCAATTAAAAATAAAGACACCTGTTAACACTCGAGCCTGCTGTTCTTTGAGCAGACCTGTGTGGACAGCTTTAACTGCAGAACGGAAGTGGTGAGACGGGCCAGCAGAAGCTGTAGGGAAGAATCGCCAGGAGGTGCACAGCCCAGATGAGGGGCCGGGTGCTGAGGTGAGCTCTCTGTTCTTGAGTGTGTTACTTTGCCAGCTCCACGCAGACACACAAGTGAGGTGAAGAAAGTGGCCACAGGAAATTCAGGCACAGCTTCTGTTTTTCTCCCTGATCCAATCCAGTAGAATAATCTGCATGGTTGGACCTGAAAATCAATTGCTTTCTAGAATCTTCCATTAAGGGGATGGGGTGTGGCTCTGTAGTAGAATAACCTGCCTAGAAGTCCCCAGTGAGGGGCTTGGCTTTGCAAGAATACTTGACTAGAATCTCCCAGTGAGAAGAGCCAGGAGTCTTGATTTTATGGCACTCATATGCCTTATGAAGCCAGAAATGGAGCCTAGGGCCAAGGGTAGGTAGTGCCTGTTCACCCAACCCAGAGGTCTAATTTCTTTTCTCTCTCTCTCTTTCTTTCTTTCTTTCTCTCTTTCTCTCTCTCTTTCTCTCTCTCTCTCTCTCTTCCTTCCTTCCTTCCTTCCTTCCTTCCTTCCTCTCTCTCTCTCTCTCTCTCTCTCTCTCTCTCTCTCTCTCTCTGTGTGTGTCTCCCCCCTCCCTTCCCCTCCCCTCCCTCCTTCTTTCCCTCCTTCCTTTCTTTCCCCCCAAGACAGGGTTTCTCTGTGAAACAGTCCTGGCTGTCCTGGAACTCACTCTGGAGAATAGGCTGGCCTCAAACTCACAGACACCTGCCTGACTTTGCCTCCTGAGTGCTGGGATTAAAGGCATTCACCACCAGAGCTCTAGTTTCTGAATACTACTCTCCCAAGGGATTTTTCAGGAGCAAGACAAGGTGCCCACAGAAGGCCTGCACCACTGCATCCTGCCTAAGGGGAAAGAAGGCATTTGGAGAACACAATACACTTCCCCACACTTCTCTCAGCCGAGGAGCTGCTCTAGCCAGGGAGGGAGCACCCTTCTATCCAAGGCACCTTGCCACAGGCTCCCTTGCAGACCTGCTGGGAACAGTGTCACTGAGGGCTCCCCTGTGAAGTCAGGGGTCTTGTTTGGCCTGCAGGAGGGGAGGGCCACAGGCTCTTCTCTGGCTCCCACCAGGCTTGCCACACAAGCAGCAGCCAGTGCCTCTCTCCCTGCGGGAACCATGACAAAGCCCCTAACACAACTTATGAATTTTACAACTGGTGCAGCCTCGGAAGCTGCACTCACGGGTGTGAGAGCAGCGGAGCCTTCGGAGAGGGGCGGAAACACTGACAAATGCCACTTCTCTCAGTGGAAGATGGTAAAATAGGATGGCTGTCATGGCCGTGTCATCCTCCCCCGACCACAAGCTTCCAGAAAGACGTTTTGTGAAGCGGCTTATTCTTTTGCGATCGATGTAGTAGCAGAGGAGGCTTGCTGCTACTTTTATATCCCCAGTGTTTCTGCTTCCTGGATTCTTGCCAGAATGCGCTGTCCTCTAACTCTGCTAATGTCTAGGTTTCAATTTATATTCTTTTTCTCTACTGCGACCCTCCCCCAGCATGTTACTGTTTCAATGGAGCTCTGGAGAAGGCCTCCAGCTAGTGAAGCTTACGTCTGAGGCCCGAGCCCAAACAAGCTGTACCCTAGAGTCAATTGCAATCCCATCCTCAATACCATCTTCACGAGGACACAACATCCTTCTAAATAGGACAAATAGGCCCCCTAGAAATGGTAGTTTAGGGCCAAGGGAGATTCCTCCATTGAGGATCTGAGTTCTTTTTCTATTTTATTATATTCATTTTCAGTTTTCCAATTTCACAGGCATGTGTGGCTATATGTATGTTTGTATGTATGGGCCTATCAATACACGTGCACAGGTGTGAGTGTGTATGTGTGTGCATGTAGAGGCCCAGGGTTGATGTTAGAATCATCCTAAAGGCTCTTCTAGCCTATTCATTGAGGCAGGGCTCTCAATCAAATCCAGAGCTTGCCCATATGGCTAGTCTTACTAGCTGGCTTGATTTGGGGATGCCCAGTCTCTGCCATTCAGGGACACACTGATCTAAGGGCTTCCTTGTGCCTTCTGCACTGTGACCCAGTTCAGGGAGTGACGTGACCACCTTCTGACTACCGGCCCTGGGCAGCTAGGCTCTGACACAAGGAGAGGGATACTCACTGTCCTCGTGGGTCCACACAAGCTGAGGCGAGCTCGGAGGCCCGTCCCCCGGGGTGGTGAAGCATAGGACTGATGTGAAGTAGGCTGTGAACTTCTTCAAGTTCGTTATGTACCCGTGGTGGATTCCGTGGAAGTCGGGCGCAATAGTGATGACAGTGACAATCTCAGGGGCATCTGCTGGCCATGCCAGAAGCTGGTAGGGAAAGAGTTAAAGAAAAGACCCCTTTCAATTGCATTTCTGTACTTAACTGTCTATCAAAACTTTAGTTTACAATTAGTATGTCTTTAAAGAAAGCATAGTCACAATTCAGTAAGTCTATAAATCCCACATCGTTTTTTCTTTCTCATATTTGGGGATAAAACCCAGAGCTTTAGGCAAGTACTCTACCCCAGATCTACACTCCCAGCCCCTCACTGTGGGATTCTAGGCAGGTGCTCTACCACTGAACCACACCCCAGCCCCTCACTGGGGATTCTAGGCAGGATCTCTACCACTGAGTCACACCCCAGCCCCTCACTGGGGGATTCTAGGCAGGTGCTCTACCATTGAGCCACACCCCAGCCCCTCACTGGGGATTCTAGGCAGGTGCTCTACCATTGAGCCACACCCCAGCCCCTCACTGGGGGATTCTAGGTAGTGCTCTACCACTGAGCCACACCCCAGCCCATCACTGGGGGATTCTAGGTAGTGCTCTACCATTGAGCCACACTCCCAGCCCCTCACTGGGGGATTCTAGATAGGTGCTCTACCACTGAGCCACACCCCAGACCCTCACTGGGGGATTCTAGGCAGGTGATCTACCACTGAGCCATACCCCAGACCCTCACTGGGGGATTCTAGGCAGGTGCTCTACCACTGAGCCACACCCCAATCTCTCACTCGAGGATTCTAGGCAGAGGCTCTATTACTAGGCTATACTCACTGTGTGTGTGGGGTTATTTTAGACAAGCACTCTATTGCTGAGCTATATCCCTGTCTACTTTACAGGGTTTTATTAAGTTTCCCAGGCTGGCCTTGAACTTGTGGTTCTCTTGCCTCAGCCTCCCAAGTAGCTGAGACAGTAAGGCTTGGCTATAAATCCTGTTATATCTTATAATCTCATTTTTAAAAAGTTGACTTTAAAATATGTCTCATATATTTTTGTACATTTACAAATATATATTTATATATATGAATGAAATGGCTGCTTAACTCTTGTTACAGTAATGGACACTCCCTTAAACCTCCATCTTCTCTTAGGATATTACTAAGCATAGGTTTTTTTTTTAATAGTGTAGGGAGGGAAGATGACATCTGTTAATTCAACTAATTAGCATGAGGAGATAAACACAAATATTCTCCAGATAGATGTCTACACTGACTCAAAATGATTCGATAGGAACACTCTTAATGATTTATAATTTATGTTACACTAGTTTCCTGGAGCGGATTTTAGGAGATAGGTGAGAGTTTTAAATAAAGGCCATATACAGGGGTTAGGGACACAGAACAACTGCAAGAGAGCTTGGTTAGCATGCAGGAAACCCTGGGTTCTAGCTCGGTACCACATAAACACAACATGGTGGCATATGCTTGTTGATCCCAGAACTAAGGAGGTGGAAACTGGAAAATCAAGAGTTCAAGGCCATATTCAGTCACACTGTTTGTGGCCAGCCTGGTCTACATGAAACACTGTCTTAGAAACAAAACAAGAAATAGTGTGTGTGTGTTTGTGTGTGTGTGTGTGTGTGTGTGTGTGTGTGTGTGTACGTGTGCATGCTTCAGGAAAAGCCACTTTAATGATTTGGCAATGCTGTGTATGTGTATGAGTTTTAGTCTCTTGACACCATGCATCTCCAGAACTGATTGGTTCTGAAAGCCAGCGGGCAGCAGGACACAGAACACATCTGTGCAGATCAAACTGACAAGCCAGCCATCAGATGCACACAGTGTTCTCACCACTCAGACCTGGCAGGAGAGTCAAGAGTGATGGAGTTTTGTGCTGATCAGTTATAATTTTCCTTCAAAAAAGCATCTGCCCTTAGATACCTCCGAGGAAGAGGCAGCGGCATGGCATACTCCTAGCTGGGCCTGCCCTCATCACAGACAAACACGCGTTTGAGGGAGCTGAACCCAAATGGAAAAGAAAAACGAACCAAGTGCTAGGGAATGACACGTTCTGAAGCTGAAAGCATCACTGACTCACCTCTCTCCAAAGGGGCTCCCTAAGTCCCCTGCATGAGGGGTTAGTGAACTCACTTTTGCACAGTGGAGTCAGGCTCCCAAGTCCAACCAGGAGAAGTTGATGTAAAGGAAAGAAACTATGCTGTTGGAATGTGCACCAGAGCACATCTAACCGGTAACAGAGTCTGATCATTAATTCAGTTTGGGTAGGGCACCCTGGACCACACTCTCTGTTCTCCATTCTTTAAACAGAACCATCCCCAAAGCAGAGAACAAAATGGTCTCTTTGCTGAATGGGAGCCTCCCTCTCATGAGTTCCTGCCCTTGACTCTGTGTTCTGCCTAGAGGACCCCCTTCTAGGAAGAAGTGGTTGGATACAGGCTGACTCCAGTCATGCCACATAGACAATGACAACGACGACGATGATGATGATGATGATGATGAGTGTGTATGTGTTTGTGTGTGATGAATGTGTGCACACATGTATGCTGGTATGCATGTATATGTGTGCCCATGGGTGTCCATCCTTGTGGAGGCCAGAGGCTGACCTCAAGTGTCTTCCTCAGTCACTCTCCATCATAGTTTCTGAGGCAGGGTCTCTCACTGAACTTGGAGCTTACTCATTTCACTAGGCTGGCTGGCCAGCAAGCCCCAGGGATCTCCCGACTCTGCTTCTCTGATGCCGGGATGACAGGTGTGTACTGCCAAACATGAATCTTTTAGTCTGATGGGTTCTGAGGGATCTCAAATCTTTATGCTTGTATAGTAAGCACTTTGCTGACGGAGCTGTCTCCCAGCCTTCCCTGAACCCCGTTAATCTGACTAGAGTCTGTTCTCCTGTGCCCTCTTATCAACTGATCATTGGGGTTCTGGCCTGGGATAACTAATTAGACTTCAGACAAATGGTGGCCCCACTGAGGTTTCGGACTCGGCATTTGATGCCCTGAGTGTTCGATGATATAGGAAGGATGGAACCCAATGTATGATGTGATCAGTACTGCCCCTGAGTGCCATCTGGGGGTTCCCAAACCCGTCCAGGTACCTTGTATCCCTGGTTGATGCCGTTGATGAACTGCTGGGGCGGCGGGTTCCACAGGAAGTGCACGGTGGTGGAATTCACAGCTTCTGCCTGCACGTTCTGTGGCGGTGCTGTAGGCACTGTTCTCACATGGAGGTGGAAGGCACCATGAATGGCAGGAGGCACCGTGGGGAGAAGAGAGAAAAAAGAAACCTTAGTCACCACTCAGGGTCCAACAGCAACCACAGCACGGATGGGAAGGGAAGTGAATTCTCCCAAGCTAATAATCCTCATGTAACAAAGAAGGAGAGTTGGGCCATTTCTCATTTTCTGTGGGAGAGTTGCTTCTTCAAGGCAGAGGCAGGAAAGCACTTTACTGTTTCCTCAACCACCCTTATTGCCACCTCAAATCATCACAGCCAAGGCCAGGTTTCATCGAGAGTGGCCTTCCACTGCTATTATGTTCTAAGCTCCCCTCCCCTTTCCGGTTTGTTTTTATTGCTCACTTGACATAACCTGGGAAGAGAGACACTCAACTGAAGAACTACCTGGATTAGATTAGTCTGTGGGGAACTGTCCTGATGGGGATTGATGTAGGAGGGCCCAGCCACTGTGGGCAGCACCATTCCTAAGCAAGTGAACCTGGGTTTTACATTATAAGAAAGCTAGCTGAGTGTAAGCTAGTGAGCAGTGTTCCTCTGTGGTTTTTGCCTCCAGTCCCTGCCCTGAATTACTTCCTCAGTGATGAATTATGACCTGGAAGTAAAGCCAAATCAACACTTTACTCTTCTAAGGTGCGCTAGTGATGCCATGGTGTGATATCATTAGTGATGTCATCATGGGGACAGAAAGGGAACGAATTCTATATGTGTTTATATATAGCTGCACATGTGTGTGCAGGTGTACACACATGCGGAAGCCAGGGGCCAACCCCCAATTTTGTTCCTCTGACCCTGTCCACATTTCTGAAAGCTTTATTTATCTTTATGTGTACGGGTGTTTTGCCTGCATGCATGTCTGTGTGCCATGTATGTGCCTGGTGTCCATGGAGGTCAGAGAGGGTGCTGGATTCACTGGAACTGAAGTTATGGATGGTTCTGAGCTGCCACATGGGTGCTGGGAACCGAATCTAGGTCCTCTGCAAGAACAAGGGCTCTTAACCACTAAGTCATAGCTCTAGCCCATTCTACGTTTTTCCTTTTGTTTTTGTTGTTGCTTTTTGATGTAGGTCCCAGAGAGGATTATTTAAGGGGACCTGGAACTTGCTGATTAGACTAGGCTGGCTGGCTAGTGAGCCCCAAGGGACCTACCTTTCTATTTCCCCAACACTGGGGTTATAAGTATGTGCCTCCATGTCTTTTTTTTTTTTTAGAGTGGGTTCTGGGGGGTCACACTCAGGTCTTTGTGCTTCTTAACACAATCACTTTATAGAATGAGCTACTGTCCCAGCTGCCCATGAAACTCAGAAGAGGACATGGTTTATTTGACTTTACTTCCAGGTCACAGTTCATCATGGAGGGAAGTAACTCAGGCAGAGACTGGAGGCAAAAACCACAGAGGAACACTGCTCACTGGCTTGTTCACTGGCTCAAACCATCACACTCCTCCTATGGGTATTACTGGTCATTCATGCACAAAGAACTGTAGGCAACTACAGAATGAATGCCAAGACTGGGAGAGTGTCTTTCCCTGGGAAGACAGCACCGATTGACTATTCAATACCAAATGGTTAGCCCCACTCCCAAACACACCTACAAGTAATGTACACACTGGGCAGGGTGTACTTAGGTATTTAGGAATATATATGAATATATACATGTATGTAACAACAATTGATAAAAAGGTGGGGGCATACATTTGAAAGAAAGCAAGGAGAGGCATATGGGAGGATTTGGAGAGAGGAAGGGAACGAGTAATTATATTATTATCTTGAAAAGTAAAAGAATAAAATCTAAGAGAAAACTGCTTCTGGCTTTGCCTCACTTCTTTCCGACATTCAACTTGAGTGGACCGAGAAGTTGGGAAGCACCTCGGAGGTTGGGAGACCACCCCACTTGTGTCTGTGAATGTGTTTCCAGGTTCCCAGAGGTTACTTAGGGGAGGCTGCCTGCCCTGATGTGGGCAGCGTCAGCCCCAAGGCCAGGAGCCTATATAACAAAATGGGAAGACGGGAGCCTGCTGCTGCAGGTGTGGCCCCTCTGCATCCCAGCCCCCACGAAGCCGGGCCTCACCAGTCAGAAACAATGGACCCTAACCACTCAGCCTAAAGAAAGTTTTCCTCCTTTGAGTATTTTTACATTTTAAAATGGCATATATTGATTTGGGAGGAGCCATGTAAGTAGCTCTGGGATTACACGGAGGGCAGAGACAACCTGTGGAGTCAGGTCTCATGTGGACTCTGGGGCCGTCAGGCTTGGCAGCATGTCGTTGAGGACCCATCTCTCCAGCACCATTTCCCAGAACCTCTGAACTGCTTTTGTCAGACACTTGTGTGTTGCATTTTGTCAGCAACAACAACACTGAGTGACATATTCTCGAAGCTTTTCTGGTAGACTTTGAGAGGAAGCTGACACTGCTGCCTGGGGAAGATCGGAGTCCCGGAGGCAGGGTGTGGTTAAGAAGTGGTGTGGGCTGAGAAGGTGAACGGTCCCCTTGCACAGGGACACAAACGCCCCGCACAGTGGCTGCTCTTACACATGGTGGGCCATGAAGACAGGCAAGCTTCCCGGGAGAGGCTAGTGCTCCCAGGAGCCCAGTGCTGGTGTCCTTCAGAGCAGGGGATGGCCCACTCACTGCGCTGTTAGTCCTCTTACCGAAGAGAGGACACCCTGGCTCGTTAGGACTTCGTTTCCACAGCGAGGCACAGAAGCCACGAGGATCCTTAGGGTCCAGGTAAAGAAAAACACACAGGCATTTCCTGTCACAAAGAACAGGGTGGGGACATGGTCCTGTTAAGAATGGCAGCCTAGAGCTGGGGGTGTGGCTCGGTGGGCAGAGCACTGCCTAGTATGCATGAAGCCCTGGGTTCCACCTCTAGTGCCCCATAAACCAGAAGAGGTAGCACAGGCCTGTAATCTCAGCACTGGGGAAGAAGAGGCCAGAGAGTCATCCTCGGCTACATGGTACCCTGGGTTAGATCACTCTGTCTCAAACAAACAAAACAAAAAGTAACTTCATCTCCACAGCTTTTCTTCGTCGTTGTCTCATGTCATGCAGAGATGGAAGAATTTAGAATTCATCATGTCTCTCAGTTGGCTCTTCCAGTCCACGTTTTCTTTCCATCTGCCATCACCCATGACCATGGCCTCCCCAAGTCCTTCCATCCACACATCAAAAGGAAACTGCCCAATTTCCCTTTCAGCACCATGTGAATCTTGTGAATTAAAAATAGTCCCAAGGACAGCAGTCTGGATGGAGAGCCCTGGAGGGACCATCAGAGCTACTGAGAAAAGAAAAGCCTGAAACAATAGAATTTTGACTCCTCTAAAGCCCACAGAGACTTGAAGAGGTCTGGTGGCCACACATTCTGAAATGCAAGGAAAAACAAGGGCTGCTCATTGAGATGGAGACAGAGAGAGAGAGAGAGAGACAGAGAGAGAGAGAGACACAGAGAGAGAGAGACAGAGAGAGACAGAAAGAGACAGAGAGAGACAGACAGAGAGAGACAGACAGACAGAGAGAGGAGGGGGAGGGAAGAAGAGGAGGAGAGGGGATGTAGGGGAGGTGAAGGAAGAGGAGAGGAGGGGGAGATGAAAGGAGAGAAGAGGGAAGAGGAAGGAGGAGGGGGTGGGAAACAGAGTGGAGGGGAGGAGAGAGAAGAGAGTAAGGAGGAGGGGAGGGGAGGGGAGGGGAGGGGAGAAGGGTGGGGAGGGAGGGAATGGCCAGTGTACAACTGGACTAGGAGAATTTACTATGACAGCTAAAGGCGACTCTTCAGGAGCTTCAGATGGGAAAACAAGGATGCTTCACACACAGAGAAACAAGGGTAAGATGTGTTAGTGTTTCACAGAAGAACCCCACCGGGCATTTGAGGAAATAATTAGACAATCCTAAATCATTACCCAGACACTCCAGTAAAGAAATAAATAACATCACAGACAAGAAAAGAGACCCACAGACAACTATCCCTCACGAATACAAGTTCAAAACACAATCAAGAAAGCACTAAGAGATCAAATTCAGCAATACACCACAGTTATAAGGTAGCCCTATCTGGTGAGATTTATCTCATAAACAAGAGTGGCCACTATTTGACTACCAATCACCGCAAAGTACCAAGGCAACTGAATAAAGAAAACCCAATCTTAATAGGGTTAGGAAAAGAATTTGATAAATTTCAAGATCTAATCACGATAATAATAATGATAAAAAAAAAAAACACCCACCTCCCTGATGAGTAGGAATTTAGAAGAACTTGGCAAACTTGGTGAAGGGCATCTATAGTGCACCTGTGACTGTGATCTCATTTGAGATGAGTGCCTGAGAGATGCTTCCCTGAGATCAGGGACAAGGGAGGGTGGGAGACATCCTGGGTGGCTTTTCTATTCTGCAAGTCCAGGAAAATGGGAGGAGGCAAACCGGCAGGGGAGGAGGTGCTTTCTACCTCTGGGTGATGCGACTGTCTACACTGAAAATCCACATCATCTCAGAGAGCTCCTAGGACTCAGGGAGGATAGCAGGATGGCAGCCTGCAAGGTCAAAGCTCAGGAGTCAATTCTGTTTCTAAACGTAAGCAATAAGTAATTGGAAATTGAAATTTAAAAATCGGTTCCATTTAGAGAGCTGGGAGATGGCTCAGTTGTTAAAGAACTTGGGTTAAGAGCTCCAGAACCCATATTAAGGGGGTGGGAGGATCTCTAGCCAGCCAGCCTAGCCAAACTAGTGAGCTCCAGGCCAGGGAGAGACCCTGTCTCAAAAACACAAAGTAGACTGTGTGCTGAGGAATGATTCCTAAGGTTGACCTCTGGACTCTACACATATGTGCACACACATGTCACCCCCCTCCCCCGTCATACACACAGTCAGTTCCATTTAAAGTAGCAATGAAAACATGAAGTAGATATAAAGCTAGCAATGTGTTAAATCTATAATCTGAAAGTTACAAAAGCCACTTAAATGCAAACTCTAAATAAACAGCCTGGGAGAATACTGATGGATTGGAAGATCAGGCAGGCAAGAGAACTGTTCTCCAAAGAGGTCCACAAGTCAATGTGAGCCCATCAAACACACAGCCAGACATTCTTCATAGACTGAAAAGGCAATTTTCAATTCACAGGGGAAAACAAAGGAACCAGAATACCCAAACCTCTTCAGAAGATAAAAAAAGATAAACTTTATTACATAATTAAAGATGGTGTGAATCTATAATAACGAAAATAAGTGACATTGGGAAATATGAATACAATGTCAATACCACAGAGAGGAATCTGGAAATGAGTCACCCAGGTAACAACTGGTATTCCGAATAGCACACATGGTTTTGCAAAAACTGGACACTCTTATCAAAATATAAAGAGAACTTCCAGATAGACCTCACTCCGGTAGGAAAACTCATTCAGGGTGGATCACAGGCTTCAGGGCAAACCTGACACTCTCAAGCTTCTAGGAAAGACTGCTGTGTCATTGGACTAGGTGATAACATGCAGCAATGGTGCCCCCAGGTCTTCTGTGAGATGAGTTAGAACTGAAGCCCACACAGGCTGTGTGCAGTGCATGGCAGCTTCAGTCTCCTCCAACCCCAAGTGCCCTGGTGGATGGGGGGCAAGTGGTGCCGCACTCCTGGGGTGACAGTTACCACTGATTATCACGCGGACAGGATCTACCATGACCCGGGAGAGGTGCCTTTGGGCCTGTCTGTGAGAGAGTTTCTAGCCGGTGTTAACTGCTGTGGGAGGAGCTAACTCCTATGTGGGCAGTGCAATCCCAGGGATCCTGGACTGGATAAACAAAGAAAAAGCTGGCTGAGCACCAGCATTCACCTCTCTGCTTCCTGACTGTGAATGCAGTATGACCAGCTGCCTTACACTCCTGTCGCCATGCCTCTCCCACAGGAATGGAGGGTGGGTACCCTCAAACTGTGAGCCAAAGTCAACCCTATCTTAAGCTGCTTTTCTCAGAGTATTTATATCACAAAAACAGGAAGAACAATACACATGGGGTAAATGCCTACCCAGCAACAAATGGAAGCATCTGTTTTCACACATGAACACATGGGACCCCCGAATACATTGTACTGGAATCCCAGTACTTGGGATGGGTGAGGTAGGAGAATCAAGAGTTCAAGGCAAGCCTCAGCTACACAGTAAGGCTACATGGAACCCTGTCCCCAAACAAACAACAAATCACATCATCACATTGCTGGAAAGGAGCCAGCTCAAAAGACTCCACATTGAATTCCTTCTTCTACTTGGTAACCCATCCAAACTCCTAGGAGAGAAGACAAGCGGTGGCTGAGGATGGGTCTGAATGCAAAGGGGCTGGACTAGGAAGCTGAGATCATGTGAGACCCCGTATCAACCACTGTAGTGACTGTGGATTGAAGATGCGTGTCTAAAATAGGACACTGTATACCACTGAAGGGAAATTATAGCACTAGCTATCTCAAACATATCAATAAGTCTGCAATAAAAAACACTGAGAAAAGAGACTCTATGTGTGAGTGAGTGAGTGAGTGAGTGTGTGTGTGTGTGTGTGTGTGTGTGTGTGTGTGTGAAGGAAAGATGTGGTTGTGTCTCAGGTGCTGGGCACTCTGTTTTTTGAGACAGGGTCTCTCATTGGCCTGGAGTAGCCAGAGAGGCTAAGTTGGCTGATCCCTGAGGCACCAGAGAGAGCTTGGATTACAAGTGCGAGACATCAAGCCTGGTTGGGTGTTTTGGTCAGCGTGGGTTCTGGGGTACTGAACTCAGGTCCTCAGGCTTGCACAGCAACTGAGTCATCTCCCCTGTCCCCAGAGAAGAGATTCATGTTCACAATGGTGATGGGATGGTTGGACATCCTTTCTGGAAGTCTGCGTGGGCAGGGGATGTGTGAAGTCCACAGACTCTGTGCTGGAGAAGCCACGCGTGTGCTGTTGTGGGCATTCCTCAGGGAGCTTTCCTTGCCACTGCTAACACAGCACAGAAGCCACCTCTAGCTGCCACTTAACTGAGTAAGTGACACTTCTAATACCAGGATCCTCCTGTCCAAAGCGCTGCTGATTCCTGACCCAGAAAATCCAGGCATACGATAGAGTGGTTAGTGCCTCAGACCTCTGTGTTTGGTGCTGCTCTGCATGCAGCCACAGAAACAAGGTCAATGCTGGGCTGGGGAGGCGGTCGGTGGTTACAGTGTCTGCTGTGCAAGCCTGAGGACTGCTCTGGATTCCAAGTATTCACATAAGTGGAGGGTGGGCTTGGCAGCTTGCCGAGACACGGGATCCCCAGAGCAAGCAGGCTAGCCCGATTGGTGAGTTCTGGGTTTGATTGAGAGCCCTGCCTCAGTGAATAAGGTAGAAGAGTGGTGGGGGACAATTGCCAGCATCAACCTTGAACCTCCATGTGCATGTAAAAAATATGCGCGCGCGCGCGCGCGCGCGCACACACACACACACACACACACACACACACACACACACACGGAAAAATGAAAATAAAAATGAAACAAGGTCAGTATGTGTTGAAAGAAAAAATAAGAGGGGGAAGGAGGAAGGACAAAGGGTGAGGAAAGAAGAGTTGGGACTCAGGTCCCCCTATTGGGACTCAGGTCTCCCTAAAGCTCATGCGCTAAAGGGTCCCTTTAGAATATACTTATTTCTGCCAGGCTGGTAACACTAGAAGGGAAGGATCCCCGAGGCTGTTCTTAAACCTTCACTTCCTCTTCCCTTTCTTATCTGCCCCCTCTTCTCCCCTGGCTGCCATAAGGAGGTGACCAGTTCTGCTCCACCACACACTCCACACCGATGTGATCTGTCTCACCGTGACCCAGGAACACTACAGTCAAGCTACCATGAGTTGAAAGCAGGAGCCAATGTAACCCCTCCCACTCTTGGCCAACTTTCTCCACGTTTCTGTCCCTGCGATGGAAATGGGACTCCCTCAGCTCCATTTCCCACGGCAGTCTGGGTGACTCAGCTCCAGCATTCCATCAGCTCCAGTTACTGCCTGCACAATTCCAGCATGCTTTCCTGCCACATGTTCCCCTCTCTAAAATAAGCCAAGGAGCAGATGTTCCATAAACGTGTTTGGCATCGTTTAAGTAAGAGTCATTTCCTGAAGTTTCAAGATGGTGTTTGCACCTTCACTTTGAATCCCTACAGGTGGGGAAGTCCTGTCCTACATCACACAGTCAGGACCTCTCCAAGCCTCAGGGAGGACTCAGAGCATCAAGCACCAGGGAGGACTTCCCTTGGTTGAGCCAACAAGGAAACTGCTTGTGAAGGTTAATTTTGGTTGTCAAATGTATCTGGGATGAACTAAGAAACACATCTCTAGGTAAGTCTGTGAGGACATGCCCTTGAAGAATTAACAAGATGAGGGAAGATCCAGGGTGGACAGCTTCTGGAGGCTACCCAGACCTAAAGACATGTGAGGGAAAGGCTGCTGCTTTTGCCTGCCTGCCTTCACTTCTTGCTGATGAGTGCATCTACTCTGCAGCCGCCTCCACCAATGCTATAGGCCACCCTTGCTGACATCAGAACCCAGTTATTTGTCCTTCCAACAGGACTAGAGACCAGATGTTCTCCAGGAATCCTTCAGGCCTTCAGTGACAGGTGAGGACCGCTGAGTCCTCCATCTTCATGGGCTAGGTGGCTACTGGTTGTGAGCCTCTTCAGTGTGCAGAAATGCCTTTTGTCATATACATTTCTTCTATTGCTTCTGTTCCTCTAGAGAGCCCTCACATGTACACCTTTTCTCCTCATTACACAAAATCTTGAGTCATAGTAAAATAAGGAACCAAATAAAACAATCCTTTTACCTGAGCTACCTGCCTCCGGAGCCACAGCATTCCACACGCTGGCTCTGCCTCTCTATCCGCAGTCCTGGATGGACGCCTGTGTCACCCTGGGCTGTATTAAAACATCACCCATTCTTCTGGGGTTTTTTTTTGTTCCCAGATCCTTGGCTTCTTTTTCTCTTAATCATTGTCATTAGAAATGACTCATATATTTGAGGACAATGGAACTAAAAATTCCCTCAAGAAGGACAAGAAAAGAGCTGTAGCCAGTAAGTCCTTCCAGGCAGTGTTTTCAAAGGAGAGAATGGCTGTGGCAGAAGAGGTCTTCATCAATGAGATGACTTCATCCTGGCCCATCTGGAGAACAGACAGGCTTTGGTCCATAGCTCTGGAGGAGTGAGGGCTGCACCCTGTATTTTGCAGAGCTGGCTGCCTTCCAGCCTAGCACTCCTCTCAGACTTCCTGATGGAAGCTGCCACCTCCTGCTGCTCAAAGTAGAACCAGAGAGGACATTTCCTCAAGATCTGTATTCCAAAGGGCAGTCCTTGACGGGAACTCAGCCTACTGAAGTGACAGGAGTTAGGCTCTTTTCTGGTTTATGCTGAAGAAACAGAGGGGGCGGGTGGGGCACTTGGGAGAGAGGTGGATCTCTGTGAGTTCGAGGCTAGCCTGGTCTATGTGAGGGCAGCATTTCACTCTGCCCAGACCGGGGTCTGTTCTCAGTGTTAAACTACACATGACCCACCCCTCTGTGTAGCCAAAAGTGTGGAAAGGTGATTGAAAGCGTCAGGTCACCCCACTTACACAGCTATAGGGAAGCCATCACCTATAGGGGGTAGATTTTTGAGTGGTGTGGCTGCTCTGGGGCCCGCCATGATCCTGTAAGTGACCCCTCACCCACATTCTGTTAGTAAACCTAATCAATTCATCAATTCCCTAAGCTAGACTAGGGTGGGATCATTACTTTGGCCTGTTGCTGGCATGCTTGTGGGATAGGTAGATATTGGTTCGTGCCTTGTCAGGCAGTTGACACAATAGATAGTGACTGTGATCAAGGCAGGTCTCCCCATCCCCAGCGACACCATCACATCTAACTGTGACATTTCAAGTTACTCTGCTACAGCACATTTCCCCGTTTCCACCATGAATCTAACAAAGTAATTCATTTTTGACTTCTGACTCTGGGGGGGATTGAGGACAGGCACTTCAGCTGTGACCCTCACAGTCCTCAGATTGTCTCCATTTCCTCTGAGTTGCTGGCCAAAAATGAACGTCGGATGTTGTCGCCCGAGACATGTTCTGAGTGTTGATCTATCAAGCCAGTGGCTCTTAGGGCATCGTTCAACATGGGAATTCATCTAAATACTTGCCAGCCAGTCTCTACTTCATCTTATCTGCAGGGTGCTTATGAGTGAATTAATGAGTGAATGAATGAAATTAGTGTCCCAGAAGGAATGTGGATCTACCAGTGTAGTAACCTTGCCCATAAAGGAAGCAGGTCTGTAGGACATTGTCATGGTTTGAATGGGACGTCCCTTGTGAGTCTCTGCCATTTGAATACATGGTCCCCAGTTGGTGGCTATTTAGAGAGCATTAGGAGCTGTAGTCTTGCTGAAGGAAGCATGTCACTAGGGGTGGGCTTAGGGGTTTCAGAAGACTCATGCTTCATTTCTAGTTAGCTCTCTCAGTTTCCTGTTTGTAGATGGAGATGTGAGCTCTCAACGGCTGCTCCAGCACCATGTCTACCTTGTCTGCTGCCACACTGCCCATTCTGACGGTGATGGATCCTAACCCTCTGGGGCCATAAGCAAACCCTCCCTTCTCTACGTGGCCTTGCCCATCACAGCAATGGAAGAGTAACTAAGATGACAGGGTGACACTCTGAATGACACAGACAGGGTTCTGGATGCTGCTGCCTCCCAAGACTCCAGGCTGCTTTCTTTCTGGAGAAGCCCAAAGTCCACCCTCAACCACATGCCCAGAGCCTCACATTTCCTCACTGGCCCCTATGTTTCTGGTGAATGTGCTCTGTGGAGCCTGTGTGTGTGTGTGTGTGTGTGTGTGTGTGTGTGTGTGTGTGGTGTTTATATATGTGTCTGTGTATGTACATGTTCACGTGAATGCAGATGCATGTGTTTATATGCCAGTGGATTTCTTAACTGCAGATGTCATTCCTCAGGCGCCTTCCATCTTGTCTTTCGAAGCGAGGTCTCTCACTGGGACCTGGAACTGGCCGAGTAGGCTGGCCGGCCAGTGAGCCCCAGGGAGCCACCTGTCTCCACCTCCTCAGTGCCGCCGTTACAGGCATTGTGTCACCACGGTGGCTTTTTTAAGATGTGCGTTCTGGGGATGGAACCCAGGTCCTCCTGCTTGCCCAGTGGGCACTTTACTGACCGAGCTGAGCCATCTCCCCAGGTCCCTCCTCTGAGCCTTTCCGCATTGTTCTCCATCCCCTGTCAGAAGTGATGGTTTTAATCTTCTCAACAGGGAGGCAGATCAAAGCCAGGGAACAAGGATGACAGAAAGAGCTCCTTGCTTGACTTGAAAGGAGCCAGTCTGTCCTCCGTCACTTCTCCCGAAGTGCTAAAGACTAAAAGCAAGTTCAGCAACCATCCCAAATGGACACGCGCACACCTTTGCTGGTTCACCTTGGTGCAAGCAGCTTAACCCACTTCTGCACCAAATTGATCCAAAGCTGTGAGCTGGCTCTTGGGAAACTGGGGTTTTGGGAACCAGCGATGGCCCCTCCCGACAGCAGCACTTTTCTGTAGTCACAGTCCAGGAGTAGTGTGTGTGGTGGGCTATGGCTTGGCCAGTCCTCTAGCGGTAGAGGTTCTCCTTAGAGCTGTCAGTCAGGGCTGAGGTTCTAGTCCCGTGGAATGACATGCCTCAAGTCTGGGCCTCTGAAGGGGGTCCTCCAAATGAAAGCATGTACCGGAGTTAACTGGAGGTGGAATGACACACAACTGGCTAGGCCCTGCCTCAGAGACGCAGATTCTGCTAGCTCTGGCCAGAAAATGAGGATTTAAGAAGCACCTAGGGCAGTGTATCTCAACCTATGGGTGGCGACCCTTTTTTTTTTTTTGGGTGGGGGGAATGGTCGAATGATCTTTTCACAGGGTTCGAATATCAGATATTTACATTACGATGCATAACAATAGCAAAATTACAGTTATGAAGTAGCAACAAAATAACTTTATGGGTGGGGGTCACCACATGAGGAACTGTATCAAAGCGCTGTGGCCTTAGAAAGGTTGAGAACCACTGCTCTAGGGAGTCACTGGTCTGGGGACCGTCTTTGAGGATACTGTCTGAGGCCCTTGTCCCAATTATATTCTGCCACCCCTCCCTCTTTTCTGCCTTCCTCTCTTGCTGTTTCCTTCTCCCCCTCTCCCTCTTTCTTTCCACCCTTATTTCAACCTTCTTTCCCTCCTCTCCCCGTTTTTGTCCCTCCCTCCCTCCCTCCCTCCTCCCTCCCCCTCCTCGTCCTCCTCCCTCCCTCGGTTCTTCCTTATATCCTGTCTCTAGATACAGCCGAACTACGTAGCAGAGAAAACCCACATGCTCCCTCGTCCCTGAGCAGGCAAGCCAACCGCTCCCTGCAGGTCACGTGAGCTGTGTTGTTTTCACCCTTGATCTAGCCTGTAAGTCAGGTGACATCAAGTGAAGATAATCCAAAGCTCATCTGAGACACACCTCCAGTCAGTGCTGGCTGTCACTGAGAGTCCCTTCCTTTTCATCTGTGCCAGTCTCCACCAGTGGTGGACGTAGTTTAAAAACAATGGTCAAATCCACTTGTCTAGCATGCACAAGGCCCTGGGTTCAATCCCCAGGTTTGTGGTTTGGATGAAAAATGTCTTTGATGCTCTTGAGTTTGAACACATGGTCCCCAGCTGCTGGTTCTGTTTTGGGAAGTTGTGCAAGCATTATGGGATGGAGCCTCCATGGAAGAAATGGCCACTAGGGGCAGGCTGGAGGTTTGTAGGCCAGGCCCGCTTCCTATTCCTTTGGTTTCCTGCTCTGCCAAGAGGTGAACCAGGAGACTCTGTTCCTTTCTCCACAACTGAGAGCCACTCAGATGCCATGATGGACTGTATCTCCTCAAACCACGGACCTGACAGAGACTTCCTTTAAGTCACTTGTCGGTCACAGTAGTGACACAGCATGTGAGGAGGAAGGAAAAAAGGAAGAAAGGCAGGGACAAAAGGCTAATAAAAGAAACTTCAGGCTGGAGAGATGCCTCAGTGGGTAACAGTGCTTGAGGCTCTTGCAAGAAAACCTGGTTCAGTTCCCAGCATTCCTATCAGGTGGATCACAGCAGTCTGGAACTCCAGCTTCCAATGCCCTCTTCTGGCCTCCATGGGCATTGCATGCATGCACAGACTCACCCATCTACACATACATTCACATGAATCTCCATGACTGGGGCACAAGATGAGTGACATAAAGTTCCAGTCACACCATGGAGGAGAAAGTTAGGAGGTTTTGTGGACAGGAGGACAGGCCTCAGGTCTCCGAAATAAGAAGGCAGACCTCTGCATCCTGCTCACCTTCTCCTATGAGACCTGCCACTCAGCTCGGCAATACAGAAGAGCCCTCGGAGATGCGGCAGCACTGGATGAATTCAGCAGGGTGAAATTATGGCTCACTGTCCAACGTGATTTTTATAGTCTAACACGCCCAGTGTATTATTAAGATAACACTACCTCATCTGTTACAGATAAACCATGAAATTGTAGGTATTAACAGGATAAAATGTCCTCATTTCTTTTGTCATTACCCTCAAGAGCAAGGTCAGTTCTCCTGGTGGGGACTGTGGTACATATAATTCTTATTGTTGGTGTTTGCTTAGTTGTTTGCTTGTTTGTCCCTGAGACAGAACCTCATGTAGCCTAGGCTAGCCTTGAACTTACTATGTATCTAAGGATGACTTTGGATTTCAGATCCTCCTGCCTCTGTAGGCTGGCACCACTATGCCTGTCCTACACCATGCTGGGGATGGAACTCAGAGCTCTTTGCATGCTGGGCAAGCACTCTACTGAGTCACAGCCTCAGCCTATCCCTATTCTTTAGGGAGCAGCAGACCACATAGTCAGCATTTCGGGGTATGAACGTCTCTGAGCTCAGGCTCCAGCATGGGGCTGTTTCTATGAGGATCCCTTCTGGAAGGCAGGATGTCATCTCCTCTGTCTGGCTCGGGACCACTCTGCCCAGGGATGACTCTCCTCATTCTGATGATGTTCAAGGTAAGAGCTCATTCCAGCTCCACTGCAGAAAGGGGCTGGTCAGGAGCTGCTTCTGGCAGTTTTGCAATCCCATGCAAGGCGGTGTGGGCATCTGCCACAATGGCATGCCCCTTTTTCCCTGCCCTAAAAGGATCCAATTTATAACACCAGGGACAGAGGTATCCATCTGACCTTAATGTGGATTCGAGTGCATCTGTTTCTCCTAGTAACCTGGCTGAATGAAATGCATATGCCTTTCAGACAGGAGATGGGAGCTCATTAAATGCACGAATTACTGGCTGCCCGCTAGCAGGTGGATGTGCATATTACAATCTATATGCTGGCTGTTATCGTTAATTCCAGGTCATTCCGGGCTACAGCTGAGCTCCTGCCTTGTTTGTTTCTTGCAGTTTCCGATACACCCGAATGTTCACACTTCATTAAACATCTCAAGCACATCACAAGGGCAACAAATCTCTCACAAATACTCTTGAGCATTTTTGTTTTTACAGGCTTTGTAAGGAAATAACACTTTACAAGTTCCGTGTGTCTCTTTCTAAACTTATTTTTCCTCAATTCTTAATGAAGCTCCCCTCTTCCCTCAGGTTAGCTTTCTTAGTGCCAAAAGGTGTTGCCTAGGTCACTGGGGAGGAAACCCTGCTGGTGCACCCTGCATGTTACAATACCAACCTGCCAAACAAGATGCCCCCACTGGTACAACAGTGGCATGATTCTTCCTGGACTTGCGGTTCACTCTAAGGGAGGGAATCACACCTGGTACTGTGAGCCTAGTCCAAGTCCATAGCTAGGGAAATTATAGGCCTAGGGAGGAACCTGATATGGTCACTGTGGCATACAGGGTGGCCTGTGTACACATACAAAATAATAATCTCATGTAAAGTGAACAGTGACTACATGTAAGATTCACCCAGAGATGATGGGAAGATGGAACACCTGGTGGATAACGTGGCAGGTAACAAACCTGCAATGGAGCAGGACGAGGAACTACTTCCCAGATACAACCTTGAAAATGAGAAACAGGAGAAGAGCATTCTAATTATTCCTGGTGTGCCCTGTTTGACTCTATACTGTGAGGATGACAAGTTCAGGTAAGAGAGGCAGTGATAGAGTCGTGGTGTGTGTGTGTGTGTGTGTGTGTGTGTGTGTGTGTGTGTATGTGTGTGTACAACTTTCCTACTGCTGACTTGATAAATGAGCACCGTTCTTTAGTGGTGCAGCTACTGTTAAGTTACCACACTCCAGTATATAACCCCTTGCCCATGTTCATACAAGTGACCCTATAAAAACTCAGGGGATCACAAAACAAGTCATGACAGTAGTAGTGGGATGAGGGTGTATCAGGAAGAAGTGATCTGGAAGGAGCGGGAGTGGGTAAGAGAGGGCAATGGGGTGAATATGGTCAGTATATGAAATTGTCAAAGAACATGTTATAAAATATGAAGGAAGTGGCATGCTTCAAGCTTCCCATCTTGGTTAGGGTTTCTGTTTCTGTGATAAAACACCATGACCACAGTCACTCAAGGTTTGTTTCATTCACACTGTAGTCCATCATCAAAGGAAGTTTGGACAGGAACTCAAGGAAGGCAGGAACCCTGAACCAGGAACTGAAGCAGAGGCTATGGAGGAGTGCTGCTTACTGGCTTGCTCTCCTGACTTGCACAGGGAAATTTCTTATGTACTTCAGGTCCACCTGCCCAGGTGGAGACCTGCAATGGGTCGGCCCCTCACACACCAATCATCAGTCAAGAAAATGTCATCTACAGACTTGTCTTGAGGCAAACCCTACAGAAGTGTTTTCTTAAGATTCCCTCTTCCCAGATGACCCCGCTTTGTGTCAAGTTGACATACAAGCTTCCTTGTGGTTCTCTGTGTGACCCACTCTCCATGCCAGCCTTGGGTTGAGCTGCGTTTCCACACACACTTGCTTACTGGCACATTTGGGACCAGGCCGCTGCCTTAAGCTCTCTGCAACACTGAGCAGTGCATCTCCTGGTCACACAGGATAAAGCCTCCAGGGAGACAGCAGGCCTCTGCCCTGCAGGGGCATTTCCAGCTGGGCATGGGAAGAAAGTCTCTGAGCTCTGTCTCCTGTGTGGGGTGGCATCTATGAGCAAGGCTTTGGGAGGCTGTGCTTTGGGAAGACAGGATGTAGAGCATACCCACTCTTGGTACCAATTTCTATTCTAGTTTGCTTTCTGCTGCTGCGATGAAACACTCTGAACAGAAACTACTTAGGGGAAGGAAGGTTTTACTTCATCTTATACTTTCAGGTCTCACAGTCCACCAGGGGAGAAACTTGAGGCAGGAATTTGAAACAGAAGTCACAGAGGAACACTGCTTACTAGCTAGCTTACAGGCTTGTGCTCAGCGAGCTTCATATTAACTTTTTCATGTGCTTGGGTGTTTTCATTTGCATGTACAACTCTGTAGTACATATGTGCATTGCCCTAAAAGGCCAGACAGGGCATTGGATCCACTAGCACTGGAGTTACAGACGGTTATGAACCACCACGTGGATGCTGGGAATTGAACTGAGGCCCTCTTGAAGAGCACTCAGTGCTCTTAAGCACTGAGTCATCTCTCCAGCCCTCAGGCAGTTTTCTTTATATAGATCAGATGACCCACCTTGCTAAGAATGGTGCTACCCACAGTGGGCTGTGTGCTCCCACATCAATCACCAATGAAAAGCATCTCTCACAGACATGACCACAGGTCAAGCTGATCCAGGAAATTCTTCAATTGACAATTCTTTAATTGAGAACTTCTTCCTAGGTGACTCTAGATTGTATCAAACCGACCACAAAACATAACCAGGACATTCTACTCTTGTGGGTTTGAAACACAAACATATTCACTGCTAAACTGTGACCTTCCCTTCCATTTTTGTCCCCAAGATCTCATGTTAATATGACAACATAGAATGCAACTTTTAAAGTCCCATTCTCTAAAAATTCCAATGCTTTAAAAGCCCCAGGTCTCTCTAGAAACTCAAAATCTCTTAACTTTGGGCTCTTATAAAATCAAACAGAAATCACACTTGTGGCAGCACTCAAATGTCCCTGCCCTTAAATTCTCGAGACAGCAAGAAAAGCCAGGTTGGAAGGCAGACATGGGGTTGAACACGGAGGCTGCCTTGGCACAGTGGAGCAGTGTAACATAAACCAACAGTGTCTAGTCTCAATCAGCCATCTCTTTATGCTTTGCTTGTTGATGTGTCGGGAGCTGCACTTGGACTTGAGGACAGAGATACAAAAGAGACCACTCAGACACAGTCCTTCACAGAGTTCCTAGGCTGGAAGGAAACACATCTATAAATCATAAAATGAAGTGACAGCCACAGATAAGTGGAGTTCACCATTCCTGTGGGTTTCGTACCCGAAGCTGAAGGACAAGCTGAAGACGAGCTACTCTCCTACAAGGTCAGCTGCAGGATACGGATGCTGGAACCCACGCTCTAAACCCCCTCCATACTCTGTGCCTAAGCTCAGGGGCTCTGCCTACACCCGTGTTTGACTTAGAGCTGGGTATAGTTACCAGCCAAATCCTGATGAATCCTAACTCCAGTGGGAGCATTTTTCAAAAGAGTTGGCAGTCAAATCAGACAGACACCAACACTGCTCAAAATCGTCATTCTTTAAACTGTAGGATACAAATGATTGGTGGATCAGGAAATCAATTCAGTGGCCTCATTACTCGTGCGTGTGTTTGTGTATTTATGTAAAATGAATCTGAAGTCCACGTTGGGTGTATTCCTCAGTCATTCTCATCTTATTTATTTATTTAGGTGGGACCTCACTGTGTATTGCTGACTGGCCTTGACTCTGTACAGACCAGGGTGGCTTTGAACTCACAGAGATCTGCCTGCCTTTGCCTCTGCTTCTTGAGTGCTGGGGTTTAAGGTTTGTGCCACTACCACACCTGACTTTCCATCTTATTTTTGAGCCAGGATGCCCCCCCTCCCAGAACATGGAGCTCCTGATTCAGGTAGAATGGCTGTCCAGCAAGCCCCAGGGATCCTCCTGTCTCTGCCTCTCCAGTGCTGGGATTCTAGGTGTATACCAACATGTCTGGCTTTTTTGTGTGTAGGTGCAGGGGGTTTAAACTCTGGTCCTTTACCCATGGAGTCATTTCTGCAGCATAGCAGCATTTCTAAAGAGACTGAGCAGAACAAAATATGACAGAAACTATCAAAGAGCCTGGTGAAGTAACTGTTTTTGTTTCATGCATGTGCGTGTACATGTGTGTCTGAATGTGTATGTGAGAGTGTATGTATATGGGCTTGTGTGTGTATAAAACAGATTTATTATTGTACATTGCAGTGAAGAATTTCCAGTGGCCACTCACTGCATAGCCACCTGTCATGTGAGTGTGAGGGAGAAGACATCTGTTTTCTTTTTATTTCATATACAAGCTACAGAGAAAACCTGAGAGCCATTTCCACCAGGCTTGATATATGCAGAATGTGAAAAAATGAACAGCAAATTCTAGCAATAGCAGAGCATTCCAGTAAAGACCTAGTCTGGGAGGCGAGCTGAGCGACTTTTATGTTCTAGTCTTTTCCAGCGTTTTGTAGCTACAAGATCTGGGGAAACGACAGTCATCTCTCTGAGCTTCCGTTTATTTTCCTCTGTAAAACAGGGAGGCACATGGTGTCAGGATCTATTAATAGATGGTAAATGAAATCAGGTAATGAGCAGAAAAGCACAGCCAAGATAAAGGATGCCGGTAGAGTGTCTTCCCTGAAAACACCACTGAGCGAGCCTCTCTGTCCCTGCAAACTCCAGGAGACCACATTAAGCCCTCACCCAGTAGATTAGCCTGCTTCTACCCTGCTTGGATTTTAGTGTTTTGGGTAAAGCTGGAAGAATTGGGAACGTTGTGCTGTTGAGAAGGGAGAGCCTGAGGTTAGAGCATCTCTGGGATTGGGAAACAAATCTTTTGTGCAATGTCATTTAATGCCACCGTGAGAATTTCCCAAGAGAGGATCAGAATGGGGCTTTGCAAACGAGTGTTCATTTATAATCCTTACTTTAGAAAACCTTTCAAAGCCCAAGCGAGCACTTAGGAGCTTTGCTAATGTTCTCAAAATATGGATAACCAAATGTTTTTTCTCCATTTCTTTTAAAATATAAAATATTTCTCCTTCATTACGAGGTAATGTTCTGAGACTAGAATGAATCATGATAGCACAAACATACCTGTTATGAAAAGAAAAATGATAAAAGAAATAAAAGCAGGGGAAACATTGGTACACTCCAAGTGGTGATTTATTGTATAATTCGTCTTTGGACCCTTGATAGAAAAATCAACATCTGCGTCTTAATGGATGTGTTTTTAAAAATGGATAGAAGGAGTCTGGTAATCTACATGAGTTTGTCTGGGGATATAACTGTAATCTATTACATTTGTATGGATGTATATATATATATGTATGTATATATATATTATCATGTATAATGTATGTACATATATGAGTATATGTGTTTGAGTATGAGTGTGTGTATGCCATGGCACATATGTGGAACACACACACACACACACACACACACACATATAATGTGCGTGTGTGTGTGTGTGTGTGTGTGTTTGTGTGTGTGTATGAGGGTGTGCATGCCATGGCATATGTGATATGTGTAGAATATATATGTATATATAGTATATGTATATATGTATATAGATACATAGTGTGCATTTATGAATATGAGTGTGTGTGAGTACGGGTGTGTGCATGTCACAGGACATGTGTGGAAGTAAGAAGACGACCTGGTGTCAGTCATCTCCTCCCACCTCTGTTGTGCATTGCTGCTTGAATGCCACCGGCCACTTCTTCTGCCTCTGCCTCTCACCTCCTGGCACAAGCGCACTGAGATTAGAGATGCTTGTGCTACTGTGTCTGGCTTTTCTGGGGGCCCTGGGGGTCTGAATTCAGGATGTCAGGATTATGCAACAAACACTTCACCTACTTCATCATCTTCCTAGACCCCCACCTTATTTTTTGAGGCAGGGTCTCTCACTAAACCTGGAACTCACTGATTTCGCTGCACTGGCTGGCCAACAAGCTCCTTGGCTCTTCCTGTACCCACCTCCCTAGTGCTGGGACTTCAGGTGTGTGTCACCATGCCCGGCTTCTTATGTGGCTTCTAGGAATCCAAGCTCACTTGACCCACTGAACCATCTTCCCAGATGTTGGATTACATTCATGTGTGTGAATCCAAGTCTCACACAAACACACACACACACACACACACACACACACACACACACACACACATACACACACTCACTCACTGAGAACCTCATAGTCACATATCATCCCTTGTCCAGTCTTTCAAGGCTATTGAACCGTTCCAAACAACACCATGGTGGAAGCCAAACACCGAGTCAGCGTCACTCACACAGGACCCTCAGCTGGCTTTTGATGACTCGGTCCTTTACCTCTCCTACACGATTAGAAAGTTGCTGAAGCAGACAGTGGCAGAAGAGAAATGCTTCTAATTACACCAAGCATTTCGACCACAGAAGCAGCTACACACGGTGCTTTTTCCCTCTCTGGAAACGGAAAGTGTTATTGATTTCTGGGAGCGCTATGAAATGCGAGTTCCTTTCCACCATCTTTTGGGTCATCATGATGGAAATCTGACAGGCAGCTCCCAGTGAGCTGTGGTTCTGGGGCCCTACACTTCTACAGAGCAGCCAACCTTCCCTCTGACCCCTTGGAAAGTTCACTTGGCTCAAACCATATCAGAGCAGCAATGCTCAACTTGTAAGTTAATACGTCCTGTTTAAAATGCTTCCAGCAGAGAAGGTCAGGGAGGCACAGCTATGAAATCTATTAGATGAGATTGATGGAGAAGGTATCAGGGGTGGTGGATGGAAGCCAGACAGGGGGCGTTACGGAAGTTAGAAAGTTCTTCTCTGGCAATCCTGTGTGCTTAGGCCACCATTTCGGGTCTTGAACCTGCTAAGAAGGAGCCATAGAGATGGCTCAGTGAATAAAGTTTCTCCTGTGAGTGTGAGGATCAGAATTTGTTTCCCCAAGAACCACATAAAAAATCCAGGCACGTGTGGTGACCTCCTGCAAACCCAGTACTCGGGAGGCCAAGACAGGTGGTCTCTAGGAGAAGCTGGCTAGCTAGACTAGGAGGACTTGGTGAGCTCCAGGTTCAGCCAGAGATCCTACTCAGTAAATAAGATGGAGAGCAATTAGGGAAGACATCGAAAGTCAAACACAAACACATGCGAACCCCCCATCCTGGACTCACACACATTCAAATATGCATGCCACACGCATGCACACCACACACACATAGATATGCAAAGGGAAAAAAACCCACAAAGAGCCAGATGGGCACAGCACACTGTGTACCATGCAACTCGACATAATTCAGTAACAGAAGAGCCTGGGGTATGTGGCAGGTGAGTGGTGGATTCAATTACTTCAGGGCTTGGCACCATACTGGGTTCCACCTGGGGTGGGAATAACTTGCTTACCTTCCCTAAGGGGCTTCATGGAAGGAAACACATGTTCGAGATTAAAAAAAAAAAATAATGCGTGCCCAAGAAGGAGCTGGGGGGAGACAGTGTGTTGTTGTTGGACTTGGCTGCTGGTGCCAGCAGGCAACTTGTGAGCACCCTGCCCCCTTTTTCTCCTTGAGATCTTACCAGAGTCCCCACATCCAGCAAATGGCCACATAAGCTACATGTACTTTCCCCGGTGACCCCTGTAGAGTGCAGGATGCTTTCCTGACCCTTTTTGAAGGGAGAGGGAGCCAGGCCCTGATGGCTGAAATTCCACCCTCCCCAGCTAAGCATCCCTGGCCTCCTTCAGTGTCTCCAGATTGACTGCTGAATTATGTTTCCATACACGCCCATGATTTCCCAAATGAAGCTGACAATTAATTTTATGAGTTATTCTTTTCTCTTTTAATATGCAAGCATTTTAATTTCCCCCAATTTCTGCCTGGAGGACCTACTCCAGGCCTTTTCAGCACACAGCGCCAGCAGCTGTAGGACACTCCAGGGACACTCAGTGACCTCCTAGCTGCAAAGGAAACATGCCTCAGCTATTGCCCACATAACCCTCCTGTGTCTAGGACTAAGCTCCAGGGTCTGCAGGGCAGGCTAAGTGGAAGTCATGACCAAGAGGGGCTGTGCACTTGAAGTCCCTGCTTATTCCAACACAGGTGACTAGGAAACAACCCAACCCCCTCCAGCCCCCCCAACCCATGCCCCCGCCCACTACCATACCAAGCCTTAGTCTTCTCTGCAGGCTCATATCTAGAAACCGATGTAGCCCACAGGGGTGACCCATCACTAGAAGTCACCTTGGAAAGGGAGCAGAAGCTGCTAGTGGCCCCTCTAACAGCCACACCCCTGCCTCTATAAGTTACAGAATTGCACCCCTGCACCAGTGGAAAGACCATGCTTCCAGCTGCACCTGCACAGGGATGGCTCCCAGCTCCAAACAGGAGTTGGAATGACAAAGGAGTTTTCTTTGTTATAGTCTTTGTGCATATGTGTGTGAGAGATGTATGTGTGTGTGTGATATGTGTGGCAGTGTACACGCGGGCTTGCATGAGAGTGCTGGCCTGCATGTGGAGGTCAGAGGACAACCTTAAGCACCTGTTCTCACCTTCCGTCTCTGCCTCTCTGGGGCTGGAATCACAATCACATGCCAGCATAGCTGCTTTTCTTTTCTTTTTTTTTTTTCTTTTCTTTCTTTTTTTGGTTTTTCGAGACAGGGTTTCTCTTGTGTAGCTTTGCGCCTTTCCTGGAACTCACTTGGTAGCCCAGGCTGGCCTCGAACTCACAGAGATCTGCCTGCCTCTGCCTCCCGAGTGCTGGGATTAAAGGCGTGCGCCACGCACCGCTCGCTCGTATACGTACCTAGCTTTTTGTTATTGCTTTCCTTCTCTTTATATAATTAATATAAAAAATTAGCAAGATATGCCTGGAATATCATAGCTCGTTACAGCAACTTCTTTAATCAATATATGTCGCATATAACATAAGACTAATCTCTCACATCGGCCCGCTCTACACTGTGCAATCCTGACTTGAAAGAAGGACCATGTACAATGTCCACAGTCCCAAACGCACAACCTGAAAGTCCCTGTCTCACTGCCCTACCAATACAGGAGCAGGACCTCTACTCAGTAGTTACTTATCGCGCAGAGCGAGAATTCTGTGATTCGTGTTGAGACTTTTCTGCATGATCTATGCGTGATTTCTTTAGGCCGTCCCTCTCCCTCCCTCGCTGTACTCCTCATGATGGATGTTTCTCATCTCTTTGACCTTGTGTTCAGCTCATATTTATATGTGCCTGATCGTGTTCACAACGTCACACCACCTAGGAATCCAATTTGGAAGAGGGACTCATCAACTGAGGGTCCAACCATCGCCGCTCACAAGTTGGCAGCTGTGATCGACTACTCTCTCCGTGACATGGTCTGTGAATTTTCATTGGGCTGGTTGCATTGTTCTGCGGCTGGACTGGAGTCTCCAGTCATGCTACTACATGAATAAGGAATGCTGATAGCAACGACCTCACATGTGAAGAGCGAACGGATCTCAGTCACTGCAAACCATTGCCATCTCGCTATCGGATATCCCTGCTCGTGACAGTCAGCTTAGAGCTTCGCCTCGCACAGGTCGCCTGTCCTGTAACGCGTCTATTATATCAAAACATAACCTGCCCAGCGTTCCTTCTCATGTGAAACTAGACGCTGGATGGCCCAGAGAGTTTCAGTCGCATGAGCTCAATACCTCTCTCTCCCTGCTATTACCTACTATGCCACCGCTACACACCAGCTCTCTCTCATTTATCGCCGCTGTACAGTGGTGCCACCTTTAATCACTACTCTTCCGTTTAGACGACCCGTTAACGTCTACAAGGACACCGGCCACTGTCCCCGATACTGCAGCAGACTCCTTCGCATACCATTTGTCGTCGACGTTCTCAACTCTCTCTACCGCTGGAAACTAGTCATCGGCTGCATCCACAGTGCCATCCCTTTTCAGAATGGAGTAGGTCTTGACCAATGCAATAGTCCTCCTACCCGCGTCATCGCGACCACAAGCTGTCTAAACTTTAAGGCAGTTCGCAAGCTCTCTGTCCATGGTCTCATCTACCACAGACTTTAATGCGGTCCTCTGTGCGCGACGTACGAGTTGAAGTGGTCACGCTCGCCAGCTAACCGAAAAAGTTAAATGGTCCTAAGGTAGAGTGAACTCACATCGCCACGCTCTTGTCTCGCCCCACAATCTCGCGATGATACAACCTCTGGCTATAAGAGATGTGTCTCTCAGATTAATACCGTCTCCGCTCGACCACTCGATCGCTCACCTAAATATGCAATGTGCTTCATCGTGCTCGCATCATGTGCCTCATCGCCAGTCATCGTGACTCAGGGTGATATACCACTGGTGCTGCCTCCCGACGGCGTCGGAGCGCCCAGACAGATAGCGGTGTGGCGAAGGGAGCTCTCCAACGATGGCGCTGACCGTGGGGCACGGACTCATCGCTCGCGTCTGTGGTTTATTCACTCCCTCTGCTCGCTACACGCGACTTAGTAGCGCCCAGCGCCAACACCATTGAGTCCGCCTGTAACGCTGGTATCCCTCATACTCCACACCGTGCTCGTCTCCAGCGCCTGACGCGTCACGTGTGCAGACCGCCAATGGTAGCATGCCGACTGTTTCGCAGTCGCTTTCCCAACGCTACTTATCATCGGATCTCTGCATCATATATAAATACAGAGGAGTGATTAAAGTAGGCCTCACTATGTACCGACAACCAGCACGCTATCTTATTAGTCTCGAGTGTCGCTGTCCCGCCTGTTATTGGCCTCTTCAAATCGGTCAGTGGCTCCATAGGAAATACGCCCTTGCAAGCTGATTGGACGAGTCGCAAACGCTCTCCTAGCCATGCTTGAGCCTGTTCCTCATGCATTTTATGCAATTCATTTCTGCCTAACTGTGCTGGCTAGTAGCGAGCCTGACTCGTTTTCTAATTTAATTATTAAATTAGCAGGGATGCGGCAACTGTTTATGGTGACTACTTCCCGGACCAATCACTGTGGACACCACCGACAGCCACGATCAATTACAAGGGCCTGATCATATAACAGCGTGCATTATCAAGACAAACATCTAGGTGTCTGAGGACAGCGATATCGCGGGGAGAACGAATGATAGGGTGCATTTCTCCAGAACGATACCGGTCTCCATCTGTCAGGTCCGAACACACACACGAGTGTCACAGGTGCCCATGATAACAGCTAACTATACTCACCAACACATTGACCACAACTAGTGTACCCAAATACCCCTGAAAACCACACCTGTAACGATATTAGTGTGCCAGCAGACACCTTCCTTGATAAATCCCCTCATGCAGGGGTAAAGTAAAAACGAAGACCTTGTGAGACTCCACAGGAGGGGAAATTGTCTGGTACCCCCGTGCCAGAAGGATATGTGGTATGCTGTTAAGGACACTCAATGTGGGGGCCCATTATTGGTTGAACGCAGTCAAGACATACTTTCATATAACTCTGCGTTCATTATGGTGCTAAGCGCTAGGTCGATAAAATGCTCTCGCACTATAGATGTATGCGAATGTCACGCAGTGCATGCGTGGGCGTTGACAATAGCACCGAGCTCTTACGAGAGGAAACGGCACATGTGTGTAATTCCACATAGACACTTCCAAGTGACTAATCTGCACGAGTGTGGCACAGTGGAGTTTTACTCTCCTCTAGATACAAGCGTGCCGCGAAGCTACTACAAGACCCTTGACTCGAGTTGGTCTCTATGCCATGTATGATTGAGACGCTACTAGCTTCTATCCTGACATTTCCTGATATACTTCGTGATTTAGGGGTGCGCGTAGCTTTGCATTGTATCTTACATTTTGGCATTGTCATACTCTGAGATTTCGAGAGAAAGCAGCTACAACTTCCTTAAGCACCTCACTGCCATCCTTGGCAGAATATAGTCTCCGGCTTACGTTCCTAGGTATAACGGTGATGATTAGCGTGGTGAAACTAAGTGCCAGCAGCAGTAACATTCGAGCTTGCACGCGTTATTGACGTGCCATGGTATGTGGAATTGGCTTCGTTACTAAGAGCAACCATTCTGTGTACAGGTGTTGAGACTTTTGTAGACAGCAGCCCACAGAAGCTCATGTTGCTGACCAGGCTCAAAAGCCAATCACCAACACATTTTGTGTGTGGATCCCAACTGAGGACAGAGTGTGAGATTACACAGTCAACTCTTGTACTGCCGTGTCACCGTCCCGATCTCCTCCCCGCCGATTTTTACTTGCCACTCACATCTACCCGAATCCACATGCTAGCGTCCTATAACACAGGCCCTCCAGTCGACACTATGCCGAGCTTTCTACACGCGCTAGCGCGTGGGTGAGCTGAACCCTCCTAGCGACCTCCTATCAAGCTCCCTTCATATGGTAGGTCCTCCTCCATGTGCAGCCTGTAACATGTCCTTAGTCATACTCTTGTCGGCGAGCTCGGAGGTCTTGCGTCACAACATAGCCCTCTTGCAGACCCGTGACAACTCTAATGATTTGAAGGCACGTCCACTAGGCAGAAGTCTATGGATTTTTCGCCTAGCGCCACCTTGATAGTAGAGTCTGCTCCCTCGGTAGGCTCTATACATTCGGTGATCTCTACCTCACCTGTTCCTCGGTAGATACAATATAGAATCATCACATATCTATGGGACGCGAACAGAACGCGTTCTACTATCCGTGGTGCATCTCTTTGATACTCTTCACCTACCATGATTTATCACTCAATCAATTATCTATGTTAGGTCCCTTCACTACACTCTAGTGCCGATATCTTAAATTGTAGTCAGATTGAACGCTGGCGTTTTCTGCAGCTATCACACATTTCTTCGACTTTTAAGGAGCTCGCAAGTGCCCGCTTCTCCACACAGAGACGCTCTCCTCACTTTATCAGTACTGAAGTTGCTCTGCTGCAACTGGTCCTACATTTCTGTCTCCACACTTCTCCAAGGCGCATTACTGAGCTCACTGGTGGACCAGGCCGACCGCCCTCTCCGTTAGCTAGTACGATGCTAGCATGGATGAGGATTAGGCGAACCGGCGACGTGGAAATCCGACGCAAGGTGGTGAGACTATACTCGTGCATGGAGAGATTAACTCCACCCTCGCTTTGCCATCGGCACACTCCATTACACGCTACACTTTGCGGCGCAACGTGCACTTACCAGAACGAATATAAAGGTACACATGTCGAGATCTAGAGATCCACTTACTTACCAAGGGCTTGGTAATAGCGACTTCTGCATAGAAGGTGTCCCTCATGGCTCTCTGCTGCCCAGAGCTTGCGCAATGATTATATGGTCCATGAAGCTCCAGACAATCCTCCCTCGCACGGTCTCCTCTTTCAGACCCATACCACAGTCCACGCCCATACAGCTAGTTCTCGTTCTTGTCCCCACCTCGGGTGATCCGTCAAAACATCTCTTAACAGATGGCATTTCTATCTACACAAGGGACCTCCTTAGGCTCTCTAAGCACACGCAGAAACTACAAGTCTGTCCGCTGTCACATTCGACAGTATCTCTGAGCTCCTCCTCATACCACTCAGCTTCGAACCCAGTTCACCGCCCATCTGCTCCTAGGCAGTGCTTGTGCCGTCGACCATCCCGAGATGTACGAAGCCCCATCATATGCACACAGATAGCTGCCTGCCTCTGACGTCTGTTGTGACCGATCTCACTCTCTCTATACATATGGACAAGCCTCAGTCCAGCTTTAGCGCACCGCATCTGACGCAATGACGCTCGACTATGCTCCAAGGTTCACTGATTGTCTACGTCATCTGGCAGATACAGCTCAACCTCTTGTTCAATTGGGTCTGCAGACCTAATAGGATCCCCCCCCACACGCCACTCCCCTCAGCTACACTACCATCCATACCTACCGCACAGGTCGGATACATCCTGCTCCTTTTATGTCGAAACCTCCTCCTAGACGCAGATCGCTGCTCCGATATTCTCAATTCTCAGACGCTGAGCCGGCGCCCCTACCTCCGGTAACTATGCTCAACAGACGGAATATTCCCCCCTCACCACCTTAGGTGTCTCAGCCTCCACCTCCTTCATGCGTAATGGCTCGACTTCTCTCAGGCGTCGGTCACCCGACCTCCTAGCACAGACGAGCACCAGGCCTGCAGCTCAATACAGGCAAGCCACTCAGGAGTGCTCCATACCTGTTGTCCCGGATCAGATTAGGTCTCCTCGCCTCCAGTCACTCAAGACGCAGCTCATGTCTCTCCACACCTTGGCTGCTTTTGTGTGTCGCGTCTGCTGTCCTTTTCTCACCCAGTGGCCGCCACGGTCTACTCAGCGACTGGTGCATTCATTTGCTTATCGGTTTGCCATAGTGAGTGATGGACAGACACAGCCTGAGGGTTGGACCAGTCCTTACTTTAATCCCCACGCCGGCCCAACGACTCGGACCTGATCTACTTGTCACTCCTCGGCACGAGGACGCTGTAATGACATCACAGGACGTAATTGAAGATGGTAGTGCATTAGGTTATTCTGAATGCGAGCCTATACCCCAAGCTTGGGGCTGATTGGTCAGGGACTTCGAGTGACGACATGGTCATCCCTACTAATACTCAGCTCAAGTACTGTGTAAACTCCTCAGTATAACTTTGGAGTGCCTGCAGAGGACTTTCAACTCCGTCCACTTCTGGTCCCCACTGCACGACTGAAGTTTATAATCTTTCCTGTCTTTTTTGTGCTGTATGCTCCTTGACGCGATGGGAGCATGCCATTGACCACTGTACCCAAGGGCTTACCTAAGAGATAGCAGCGTTACTCTCTCCTCTGGTGAGGTAGCCCCAGGCTAGCCTACTGATCATGCACAGGATATTCGTCTATTGCGCTCCAACCTCTCAAGTGCTTGGAAGCGCGTAGCACAGCTGTGCTCGCATAACACTCCATACAGCCATCTCAGCCTCATGAGCTTTTGTTTTTTTATTTTGCTGAGAAGAACTTGTAATCAGGACCTTCCTGCTTTAAAGCTCTTGTGTTCCCCAATACATAACGATTGTGAGACCTAGCCAATCTCCTGATCTCCAAGTGTGGGTAACCATCACTCGCAGTCAGTGTCGAGAACATTTAGACTGCCCAGCTGCTCTGGATCGCCCTGAGACAGTAAATGGGAAATTACTGGAGTGCTGGCGCACTACAGACACCAGTAATCGACTTGCGCGTCCCTTGCTTGTGCAGACACTCAGCCCGCTATCCTTCCTATCCTCTTCTCCGGTCCCCTTTCCCTTCCCCTACCTTCCTCTCCTTGTTGTAATATTCATGATGTTCTTCTGTTAGTGAGGTCCATGATTGTACTGTGTGAGGATACCCGAAATAGCATCTCCGTGCCCATTCAGTCTCACAGCTGAACACGCGTGACGTTGTGTACAGCGAGAGTGTATTTTCATCCTGTTCTCACAATAATATATGTACTGTCCTTTGTAAATGGCAGGGCTGTGGTATCTCATGTGTATCCTTGTGAAGTGGTCATAGTCGCATTCCTCCATCTGATAACTGTCACCTGACTGCGACAGCAATGTGGTGGTGAGAGAGCAATGGCGCTTGTATGATGCGTCCGTCCATTGTGGTGAGCATAGTAAGACCCAGGTTGACGAGGCCTATTACCGAGTCGTAGCTGTGGTTCCTGCGTCTCTCTCTCACCATGTTCTCGAGGAAAATTGACTTCTTATGCTTTGCTACCAGAGTTTACTCCATGACCTTATTTACCACTACGTAGCTTCCGCATTAACATGGTTAAAAGCTTCTAAATGTGGCTAGACCTCCATCGCGCTCAGAATGACACCATTTGTTCGTCAGAGAACCTTGTGTAGCTAATTGAGTGACAACGTACTGTGCTCGCTCAGTGGAGAGACCCTGAGGAGCAGGATGTGAAAGTTGTCTCTTTATGTAACAAAGCCGACTCGGAGGCTCACACACTGATAACGCCGTATCTCATTCTGTGCGCTCGCGGCCGCCGGGCGAAATAGAATTAACTGATGGCTTCTCATGTGACTGTGGAAAAGGCACTTTCTTCCTGCATTATTTTGTGATTAAGCATAAAATCGTTGATTTTCGCATGATTTCCCTTGCTCTAGTATATAGTAAGTTTAATGTCTCATATATAACTGAAACGTAAGATAGCTCAGTTAATTACACACAGCTTCTTCCTAGTGGGGAAAAAATACAAGCTATTCTCCTCGCTAGATGGCGAAAATAGAAATAGAGAACTTACGTACAGTCAGTCGACGATCGCCGCGGTCCCCTAAGTACCTCCAAGCATCACCCGCATTTAAATAGCCCAAAGACAGATTGTCTTGCCTCTGGACTCGCGGCTTTGTGTGATACTCAGGGAGGGGAAATGATTGGCAAGGCATCCTCAAACAGAGAGGCAGCTGTAAATCCGCTAACTTCTTACAGCAGGCTGCAGTCACCAGGCTCTTCCCAGATGCTGCCCTATCTGACAGAGCAGAGGGAAGGGACACACCCAGGACAGGAAGGAACTCCCAGACCAGCAAGGTCACTATGCTGGGAAAAAACCCAAGACCCTGAAATGCAGGTGTTTCTGTATACTATGACTTCCCTAAGAGATATGCAAATAAGGAGGTGGAGAGAGGCCATAGAAGTTTCTTCTCACAATCCAGACTTCCTGAGGACATTTTTTCTGTCTTAGGGACCATTTGTGCTTGGTGAGGCCCATTTGGTAGGAAACAGAAATGAAGAAGGACAGAGAGCATTAAAAGCAGGAAGGTCAAAGCTAGCCTTCCTCTGTGCTAGGTCTTGGTTGGAAGTGTCCTCCCAAACAATTGTGAATGAACGCTCCAGGAAAGACCTGCACTTTCTGTTGAGCCCTGCGAGGATAGATGAAGGATTATAACTTCAGTGTGGGGGAAGTTGGCGTGTTGCAGGTCCAAAGTCTAATTAAAACTACTCTTGGGCTGCCTTCAGCCCCTTGATAGTCATTCCTTGCCTACCTCTATGTCTGGATTAATGTCCTTGTGATTAAGAGGCAAACCCGAAATGAATCAACATCATAGGCCACTAGTTCCCACCAACCAAAAGGCTGAGAGCGCTGTTAGCTAGCATCTGAGGGCGACAGTGCCTTGATTTACGACTTTCTTTGTTCTTTGCCTATAAAACTTGAAGGAACTGTCATCATGTTGGAATGCAGAATCTGAGGTGACCCGAATCTGTGTTCCTGGGCCATGGTCACTTATAGTTGGTTTCAGAATAAGCTCTCTTACTCATTCGAGGTGGAGCTGTGTTTTAAGGTGGACACAGTCTTGTGTTTAAATCTCGATTCCCACCTGGTGGGTTGGAATGGGAGGGCTTTCCTCTCACTAGTCAGTAGATTCATAGTTGACGGGAACAGGGCTGAACTGTTGGAGAAGGTGGGTCACTATGGCTGAACCTTTGAAGTGTATACTTCATGCCTGGCTCCTTCCATAGTCTTTCTGCTTCATTGCCTCCACAGATCAGCATTTCCCTCCCTCAGGCCTTTCTACTCCTTGCCCCATCACAAGCCCAGAAGTAACAGAACCAAGTGACTATGGAAGGAACCCTTGGAAACCATCAGCCAAAATAAACCCCTCAGCGGCAGGCTAGAAACACAGGGGACACAAAGGGGACATGAGGGGCAAAGACAGACGTTCCTCACCTTGGATCTAATTTCTTTCCTACTGGCAGAGAGTCTAGAACAACCAGCAGATAAAGCCCTAAGTGCCTAGAGATACAGCCTCAGACAAGGCCGTCAAAGCGATAAGCTGAGGGTGTGGCTCAGCTGACAGAAGACCTGCTTGAAAGCAGTAGGCCCTGGTTCAGCCCCAGCACCGGGTAAACTGCATATGATGGGGCCTCTTTGGGACCTAGCACTTGGGAGGTGGTGGCAGGAAAAGCAGAAGATCAAGGTCCTCCTTGGCTACATAACAAGTTTGAGGCTAGCCTGGGCTACATGAGCTTCTGCCTCAAAACCAACCAACCAATCAAAGCAACTATTCTTACATGGGGTCAAAACGCTTGCAGCTCCGAATGTTACTGGCTGGCACTCCCCTTCTCCTTAACCTGAACAGTAAGCCGAGCAATCTGCCAAGGATGGCAGTGACTGCAGGAAACGCTTCCCTCGAAACTGAGGCTTTGCTTAATCCTGAAATCTCTACCCCTCACTGTAATGTGCCCTATGAGACATGTAACCTAGAGAGCCCTGTGGATATACATCTCCTTTGTAAGGACACCTAGCTGCCTCCATACCTTGGGATTACCCACCATCATTTCCCTGTATGAGTCTGTCTAAATACCATCCCCCCCTTTAAGATAAGGGCAAGGAAATGTTTAATTATCGTTGTTATTTGTGTGTACATGGTCTATTTGTGTTTATAAGTGTGTGTGTGCACATGTGTACGTGCATGCATGCACACCTGTGTGCAAATGCATGTGAGGTCACTATTAGCCTTCCTCTCTCTTTCATAGAGATCTCCCACTGAACCTGAAGCTCATCCATTTGGCTAGGCTGGCTGGTAAATGAACCTCAGAGATCCCCCTGTCTTGCCCCCACCCCCAGCCTCAGCCCTGGCTAACTGACATGTGCTAGCATGCCCAGCTTTTTATGTGGGTGCTAAGGACTCACACTCAGGCACTCACACTTGCAAAGCCAGCCCTCTTACCCACTGACCCACTTCCCCAGACCCTAAGTAGATGTTGCTTTGCAGCTTTCCAGAAGAAATGGCAAGACCACCCTTGAAAAGGGATGGCTCTGTGGAGCCCTTCACTACCCAACCCACCTTCCAAGGAAAAGCTATGCAATTAGCATTGGGGGGGCATGACTCAGGGACACAGGCTGAGGCCTTATTCCGGACACAAAGCCTGTTCCAGTCACACAGTCTCCTCAGCCACTCCATCAGGGACCTGTAGGATTCACTTGAGAATAGAACAGGCAGGGAGGTCCACTCTGGCCTGGACTCTATGTGTCCTGGTGATGCACACTGGATGTCTGAGAAGGTCAAGATGAGGGAGGACTCCACAGTGCATCCTCCTTCCTCCTTTCTGGGAGGCTCTGTTACCCTGGAGACAGGCTCAGCCAGAACGGATGAGTTTTTATCCAGAAATAAACAGGAACACTTTTTTTTTTAAAGGACATAACCCTGAGCACCACTCGGAGAAACATACTGCCTATTATTATAAATATTTTATCACTGAGCGAGCATCCTAACTACTTCTTACCGTGTGAGCCACCAAGGTGATTTATTTCCCATTTGCTCCCATGCATTGTGTGTTGGATCCGACACAGAGCCTGTGCCCTGGAGGGTTCTCGCTTGCAAACAGCGATCTGCAAGCTAGAGCCTTGCTCAGAAACATTTGCAGGCAAATGCATCTTGGTATGGGTCTTTAATTTTCACACACTTTGATATTTAAGGCCTGGGGTGTTGTGCCCTCATTTTTTTCGGGTTTCCTTGGACTTAAGCTGTCAACATCACAGATGCCCTCTTCTCTACTCCAATCCAATAGCACTGTCACCAAGAATCCTTTAAGGACAGTAATCCCAAAAAATAGAGAGATGCACAGTCCACCATGCGGCCTCATAACATCAGACGGTTTTATTATTAGGCTCTGCGCCCCGAGCGTGTTCAGTGGGACAAACATCACAGCCCCTGCTTGACAGGCTCTGCCTCGGGAAACCTCCTCTGCCGCTGAGAAAGGCGGTGCCTGCGAGGAGGGCAAGCTAATTATTTCCATTAGTTGACGGGTGTGGACACGAGGAATGGCTAAAGTTGGAAGAAAAGCACAGCCCTGAGCTACAGGAACCCGTAGTGTGAGGCAGCAGGAGGATGGGTAGGAAGGTCAGGCCACTGGCAACGGCCACCAGCTGGCACAGAGCCCAGGGCCACTGCTACAGGGGAACATGACTGTCTCCCTCTGACCTTTTGTAAATGGAGGATGACGGCTGGGGGCAGAGATACGGGGAGCATGGGCATTGACTTCCTTTAAACTCTGCTAGACAGACAAGACTGGGCTTCCGGTTAAAGGAGAATCATAGGCTGCAGGGAACCTTAAGGACGGCAGGCTGTGTCGGCAGCTCTGGCTCGCTCAGAGCAGGGGCTTTCCACAAAGGAGGCATCTCTCTAGCAACCATCTCTTGAGGCTCTCTCAGTGGACTCAGAAGCCTAACCACCCTCCTCACTCCACGGTTAACTGAAGTGGAGTGACTACAGTCCTAGGTCCTTCACAGACAAGCAAATGGAGCTAAAGATCCAGCATTTTCAAGCCAAGTATGGTAACACACTCCTGTCAGTCCAGCACTTAGGAGGTAAAGCAAGAGATCAGGAGTTCAAGGTCATTCTTGGCTACCTTGTGAGTTGGAGGCCAACCTGGGCTACATGAGACCTTGACACAGAAAAAATACATAAAATAGGGCCAGAGAGATGGTGCCAGGTAAAGGCGCTTGCTGCAAGGCTAGTGACCTGAGTTTGACCTCTGGGACCAGCAGCATGCAAGGACAGAACTGACTCACACATGTTGTCGTCTCATGAACCTCCACACACTAAAGAAAGAAAGAAGTGTAATAAAACTATAAACAATAAAAAAGGAAGAAAGAAAGAGACCTCAAAGGGTACCTCGTCTCTAAGAGTTATCAGAAAATGTCTGTCTCAGAAATAACTCTTTACAGCAGTGGTTCTGAACCTTCCTCACACTGTGACCCCTTAATACAGTTTCTCATGTTGTGGTGACCCCCAACCATAAAGTTATTCTTGTTGCTACTTCACAACTGTAATTTTGCTACTGTTATGAACTGTGATGTAAATATTTGTGTTTTCTAATGGTCTTGGGAAACTCTGTGAAAGGGTCCTTTACGGTGGTGGGTTCCTCCTGTAAGGCCAGCACTTGGGAGCTGGAGGCAGGAGGATAAAGTGTTCAAGAATGTCCTCAGTCACCAGTGCTGTACCAGCCTAGCCTATACAAGACCTGTCTCAAACAAAAAAGCAACAACAACGAAAAAGAGAGAGAAAAGAGAGAGAGAGAGAGAGAGAGAGAGAGAGAGAAGGAAGGAGAGAAAGAAAGGGAGAAAGAGAAAGAAAGGAAGAAAATAGAGACAGAGAAGGAAAGAGAAAAAGAAAGGGAGAGAGAGAAAGAAAGAAAAATAGAAAGAAGAAAAGAAAAAGAGAGAGAGAAAGGAAGGAAGGAGGAAAGAAAGAAAGAAAGAAAGAAAGAAAGAAAGAAAGAAAGAAGAAAGAAAGAAAGAAAGAAAGAAAGAAAGAAAGAAAGAAAGAAAGAAAGGAAGGAAGGAAGGAAGAAGAAAGTAAGTAAGAACACTTTCACAACTTTCCTCCTACAAAGACTCTTAAGCACTCACACCATGAACTCCAGGCCCAGTGTGAGCCAGGGTGGGTACTTGGAGAATAACGGATGCATTCCTGCTTCAGTAAAGCTGATAAGATTAACAAACAGCTGATATAAACTATGAGAGGAGATGTAACGATTACCCTTTAATTCCAGTCAATCTTTCTCCTTTTAATTTGTCTCAACCAAGAGCTCCACAGTGATGACATTCGGTGTAATTTGGACATTAGCAGTAGCTTGGGCAAAGGAGGTGCTTCTCCCAGATGTGTTCTCCCAGATGTGCTCTCCATACACTCTGAAGCCCACCATCCCTGCTAAGGCTGGGATAGCAACCTGTACACCCTTTGGTGACATCTGGTAGGCACATGTGAACACTCATCTTGCGCTAATATAAAAAATACATTGCTTTCATTCCCAACACCTAAACATTGCCAAGTTGTGAGTACACATGTGTATATACATATGTTTATATAGATTTCTTCAGGGAGGTGGAGAGATGGCCCCACACTTAAGAGCTCTTGCTGTGGACCTGAGTTCAGTCTCTAGGTCACAGCTGCCTGTAACTCAAGTTCTAGGGCAGCGGTTCTCAACCTCTGGGTCATGACCCCCTTTGGAGATCCAATGACCCTTTCACAAGGGGTCACCTAAGACCATGAAAAAACACAGACATTTACATTACAATTCATAACAGTAGCAAAATTACAGTTATGAAGTAGCAATGAAAATTATTTTATGGCTGGGGGTCATCACAACATGAGGAACTGTATTAAGGGGTTGAGGCATTAGGAAGGCTGAGAATCACTGTCCTAGGGCATTTGACACCCTCTTCTGGCCTACTTGGGTACACTTAGGTACACATACCCACACACATATACACACAATCAAATGTTTTTCTTTGATATGTCGAAGGTCTGGCAAAAAGACAGTAACAGTATCCTAACATTCCAAGTTCACACTAAGTTAAGGTGTTAGAGATATCTCCTCATAGATTAAGCTTGATCATTTTTACAGGTTAAATGTGAGCAATAGCTTATTTTGATAATTTTGAGCGAGATTACGTTTGCTTAGTATATAAGGATACATATACAGTACTCACTAGATGATGGTAAACTTGAAAATGTGCAAGTTTATTCGTTTTCCCCATTTAATTCCCCTTTCATTCTTTGGCTATGGCAGAATACAGATGCAATGCCAATCCTGGTACGACTAGTCCGTGTGGCCTCTGCAGTGTGTTGGTTGTGCACAACTCAGAGTGTGCAGGAAAGCCATCAATCAATAGTCCCACATACCTTTGTGAACATGCTTTGCTGCAGGAGGCATCACTCCGTCTGTCAGTGTCAACATATGACCATTGGACTCTTACACCGAACTTAGTTTGTCTGGACAGCAGTTTTGGGTCTATAATACCACTCTGCTGCCTTACATGTTGTTCCAACTGAACGTTATGAATAGTCAAAAGTTTGTACTTGCTCCTGATTGTGTGTATAATGAGTAGCCCCCTAGTGCACAACACACGGCCATGTGCTTGCTAACATATTTGATAGATACTCCTTAGAATTAGATCGTTGTGAGTTCATGTATGCACAACTACTAACTTCTATAAATAAATTTTATGTGTAATTATACCATCTATATGACTACTACTCAATGTTTGTATATATATTACTTGAGCAACTGCAGTACATTGCAGCTCTCTACCACACCCACATAGCCACTCACACACACAAATGTATCGATAGTGTTTGTTGTGTTTGATGGGAGCACTGGTGGTTCTTCTTGTGGGTAACATCACCTATGATGATGAGAGAATATGTAGTGTGTGTGATGCGATGAGATGAGATAGACAGATCAAGTTGAATCTACAGCCCTAGAGCGCTGTAGTCTGTTACCAGCTGTATGAAATGCCTTCAAACACCATATACAACTCCAGACAAGCATACGATGGCTCCATTGAGGCTGGTGTTGCTGAGTCGTAAGCTGATTCACGCTCTGTGCTCTATAAAACAAGATACCAGAATGATTAGCAGACGTCAGCGACGAAGTCGTGCAAAGTGGCAACGAATATGTGTGAGCTCTAATGTCCCACTGAGTAATCAATCTTATGCTCCAGTATTCCTGGTCTAGCTCCTGTAGAGTTTGACTGTGCACGAGAATACTGTCATAAACTCTGTGTTGAAGCGCACAAGTCTATAATGTAGGTTCATAGTGATAATAGACACAATTTGAGGAGTAATTGCTGTCCCGCTCCCTCGGTTTAAGATAGATTTTTTCCAGGGTTAATGTCTGCGTGGCGGTGGGTGGCGTGGTGCACACAACTTTATCCAGCGACCTCGGGAAGCAGGAGACAGGTGGTGATCCGTTAGATTAGAGATTGTATTGAACAGCTGTGCTAGCGGCTCAACTCGACTGTGGCATCCCAGGAAGATGAGTCATTCCACATAACTGCAAAGCGTAGTCACAGAGAAACCCTGTCTCTGCACTCTCTTAAAATAGACGACTATAAATAGAAGAAAAATATCCAATGAAAAATGAAAGACCTTTTTGCTGCGATTACTCAAGACAATGTCATTGGTCAATTGCGAGCGTGTTACCCAAATCAATTGCTCCGTCATTTTTCACACATCTGATTGTGAGAGTTGATTATTAACCCGCTTCTGTGTGTGTAGAAGTTCCATTGTCAGTATACTTCTCTGTTGATGATGCGACTGTAACTGGATATACCACGTGATCTGGTTCTCATAAAGCCAACTCTCCCAATATCTATCCAGTCCATATCCTAGAATGAGCCATGTCATGACTTGATATATAATCTCATGAGACACTAAGGCTGGTGAGTCTCATAAATATTCAGTGACACCATAACTCATTTGCAACTTGATTCAACAGATCTGCGTCATTATGGATTCTACCTGACTGCAATATAACTCAGGTCCTGGAGGCGACTAAAAGTTGAAGCAAGGAAGGTGATCACCTTGCTTCCAATTCCGAATACGTTGTTAATGTAATAAGCAAGGGTATCTACTGTTCTTGGGACCTTCGACTCTTTATTTCATTAGCAGCCCCTACACACTCACTCCGATGCTTCATAGTTTCATGTCATGTGTACTGAGATAAACTTTTATTGAAAAAAGAAACTGAGGTGAAGAATATATCTGCTCCTATTATTTCGGTGTACAATGAATGTGGAAACCCAGGCTTAGTAACACTGAAAACCTAGTCACATCCTCATTCTAGGGCAGGAGAGGGGATATACTGCAGATATTTAACTGTGCTTAGTAGCAAGCCTCTCTACACTTATCTATATATCAGTCCAGAAGTTCCTCCAAAGCACACTTCGAGTAAGTATAGGTGTGTCAGCTGAGTGAGGATTAATTAGGGGTCTTCTAAGAACAATTGGCCAATTAAATGAAATAAACACAGTGCGTTCTGCCCTCTCAGAGCCATATAGTCGTAATTCACAGGCCGAGCTGCTGGAGTTGTACTCACCCTCAATGTAGATGCTCTGCAACGCTTACGCTACATTAGACTGACATAGTACACATCATCGTCTCAGGCTCTGTTTTAATCTTCTGGGGCAGAGTATAGCTATTCAAGCAGCTTAAAAGATGCTCAGGAAATAATGATATCGATGTGAAAGCTAACTTGCTCATTTGTATGAGCTGCAAAAGTTTTAGAGCGCGTGATTTCTACGATTGCCATCTTACATGACTTCAACAACAAATCCCTCTTAGGCCATTCTGGGAGTTCGACAAGCGCTCTCATGGTGAAGAGGTTTAATATCTAACTATGACAAGTCGTGGGCATCTCAATAAGCACTCTAAATTCAAGTTTGAAGGGTAATGGTAGAAACATGGTACCAGTACAAGCTCTAGACGCTCTACACATGGAGATATTGTATAGGCTTTGATTTTTATTTATTTTCCATTTTACATACAAACCCTGTTCCTCCTACTCCCCTTCTCCCAACCCCTCCCTCTCCTCCCACCCCCATCACTCCTCTAAGGGAAAAGCCTCCTTGAGTGTCAACACAGGCTGGGTTACGATACCAAGTTGGGCCAGCATCGAGCAATGAATTGATACAGAGCCAGTATGACACCTTTCGTTGATAAAAAAGTGTCCTGTCGATTTATGTATTGACATAGTGTGCTGATTCAACATGTCCATCCTTGTGCTGAACCCCAGAACTCATCGTACGCATCAACCATAACACTTATGTGGATAGCTCCCGTGGGCTGTCAGTTATGGTGGGAGCGAACCCCTGTAATCCAGCAGGCTATCTCTGGAGTCAGAGGCAGGCAGACTCTCTGTAGGCGTTCCTGAGGCGTAGCCTGGTCTACAAAGTGTTGAGTTCCAGGAGAGGTGCCAAGACGTAGCACACGTGATCACTCACCCTTGGTCTCTAATGAAAATACATAATAAAAGAGTTGCAAAGAACTTTGAGGATGCGTACAACTAATATTCATACTGCCCCCCATGTCAGACCACTGTATATGCAATTCATTCATGAGAGCTAAGCTGCATACTACGCCTGTAACCCTGAATAGACTGTCTCGGTCCAATGCATGAGCCTCATAGAGGTTTAGAGGCCAACTTCATCAGACCTATTTACCAGTAGGACGTATAGTACACTCTCTTTGATCTTTCCTGTTAAGGGCACATCCACTGACTGTTGACAGATGCACATGCTCATTCTTTCATGTACTGAAGAGAACTAATCAGACTCTAAAGAGCTCAAGTATGATAAACTCAGACTTTATAGATAGAATTCTTGTTTCATACGACGACATTGATGAATGCTAGGATTCTCTGTAAGTAGAAGAAATTCATCTCAGTTGTCAATAGATTATACTTACTTATCCACAAATTTACCATCACGTAACAATGTATACGTGATAGCCGTATCTGGGCAGTGGATGATATGATTCCTTAAATGCCCAGCACCGAAAGGGAGTCAGAAGTCAGCGAGGATCTCTGTGAAGTGCATCACAGTAAAAGGCCGCGCTCGGCTGCAGCGAGAATGAAGTGTTCCAGGACAGGATCCACTCAAATGCAGCTACACTTTGAGTAAAATTGCCCGTTTCTTGCACAAAAAAATTTAAAAAAAAATGTAGCAAAAGGATACGTGAGATATACGAAGTTAGCTCCGCTTATACTTCCCACAATCATGCCATGTGCTAACATATCGAACCTGAATCTGGCTCATCACAGCAGATGATTATCAAGACCAGGAATAAAATCCCAGGATTAGGAACGAGCGAGATTCCTCATAAGATAAGCACTTCAGTCTGACACTGTGAGTTGATTAAGACTGATATCGTCTGTCTTTCAGCACCTACTTTGTTTAAGTGTACTATACGCCAGTGAAGTGTGCAGGATTGACGCTCGACAATACATACCCTATTAGTTGTGCGTCTCCTATTAGAACTTCCATGAGTGATGTAATTGATAGTAGGCCAATATCAAGGACATATGTGTATAATAATGGCTAATACTGGACATCAACTTAGACACCTGCAAATAGATAAACTCACTAAAAGAACAGCTTCCAGTTGAATTGCCGGATAGAAAGACTCTACGCTAATGACAATGCTAGGCATTTTCTTACATGCTGATTGATGCTAAGTGTAAAGGGGATCCAGGGTTCAATGATGCTTGTGTCTCGTACTGCTCTCTTCCTACTCCTCTCTCTTCTCTCTCTCGTACTATGCTCTCTGGCTCCTTGTCTCTGGCTTTATAAGAAAGCTATCTGCTGCTCATGTCTAGTATGTACTGTTGTTACTATGTAGTACATGATGTTCTTATATGAGTTTCGTATCATGTTCCATCGTCGTTAGCGACTGGCTTTCACATTCTCTGATGTCGCTCTCTCTTTCTGTGGGGCTTCCATTCTTTCTTGACTTTAGAGTAGTCACTCGGTCATCTTGTGTGACTGAGTAAACTCACTAATCTCTCTTTCGTTCGTTTGTCAGCTGGTACGAACATAGCGTGCGCAGGGAGTCATCCTCTGTCTACCTGTGCCGTGATGCAAATAATCAAATAAAACCTAGCGAGTCATGATGAATTACAAAATACCATGGAGAGACTCTTCACCTCCGAGGAATGTGCGTTACTTCTGACTAGAGTTCTGGGGAATTAATCCCAGGCCTTAGCTACTAGCTATCATTGGTAGTATGAGACCGAGTACGATGGCCCGAACGCTACAAGGCCAGAAGTAACGTTGCCTTCACCTAAAGATAAATCTTCATGTCTGTCTATCTTCTTCTTCTTCTTCTTCTTCTTCTTCTTCTTCTTCTTCTTCTTCTTCTTCTTCTTCTTCTTCTTCTTCTTCTCCTCCTCCTCCTCCTCCTCCTCCTCCTCCTCCTCCTCCTCCTCTTCTTTTTCTGCCTGCATATGGGCACTTCAGGGGAGGAAAAAATCCTAATTCCTGGGCTCAAAATGGGGCAAGTTGTCTGTCAGCTCCCCATCAGGTAGATCGAAGCTTTGTCAGGAAAAGGATGCTCCACAAGGCAGGGAATGATAAATAAGCACTACATTCCTTAACATTTTAATAAGGAAACGACTATGATAAATACAGATGGGCCAGGCATTCTGCAACCCATCTGCAGTGTGGCAGCCTGTTTTCGCCACACCCACGAGCTGCTCTGGCTGGGGAAAGACGTGGCAGAATTCATAGCTAGCAAGGTGCATCTTTTGGAAGCTGCTCTCCCGCAGGTGTGGAAGGATGTCTCTATCAGCAGAATGGGCTATTGCCTGAAAGGAAGCCTTGGGACCACTCTGGTAGGATTGACACTGATTTCCAAGGAGTTTAAACACTCCTCTCAGCGCAACCAAGGGTGACCCAGCCGTGACTCTGAGCATCTGCTCTGAGCCCCCACTCTACACACAGGGGGGCCTGTCAGGCTCTCTGGCCTCACCCTTCTCGTCCTCTGAGACAGTGCTCCCTTTTGCCTATAGTAAAGATGGTCAGAGAGAGATGGGTTTCCAGTGAGCTGGGCTCCACTTACACAAACACCAGCTGCACATAAACAGCACCCATAAAAACCACAGCTGCTTCCGCAGAAAGCTGGTGGCCGACTTTAGGAGGTCACGGCATGTACCGGGGTTCATGGGAACTGTACCTGCCACTCCAACTACTTACAGGTCACCATGAAGTGGCCTCATATTGCTACAAAATAGAACCCAGGCTCCCCAAAGGCAGCAAAAGGGATGCCTATCGCCAAGTTGGAATTCGTTTGCTGGGATTCCTGAACACAAAAGTCAAGCTACCTCGAACACAGTGCCAGTTGGGCTGCAAAGGCAGATTTTTTTTTATATATAATTATTGCAGATAAAGCTGCTTCTGAGCGTAGCTTTCTGGGAATATGGTTTTTGACAGCAGCTGAGCCATGTTATACTCCTGGCTTTTGATTTTTGGTGATTTGGGTAATTAGCTGTTGACAAGGATCCCTCTACATTTCATTTAAAAGTATAGTGTTGGGCTTAGTGGGTAAGAGGGTTTGGCAAGCAAGAAGACTTGAGTTTGAATCCCTGGTACCCACGTAAAAATCTGGGCATGGCTGTGTGTGCCTGAAATCCCAGCACTGGGGACACAGACAGCAGATCCTGAGAGCTTGCTGGCCAGTCTGGTCAAAAAGGTGAGTTTCAGCTCAGTGACACACACACACACACACACACACACACACACACACACACACACACACGACCCACGGTAATGTATATCCTTAATTTGCCATGGAAAAGATTAGCCCTCTGAGCCTCTCTCACTATCACATATCCCACAAAGACCAGAGTTCCTCAAGCAACTCCTCACAAGAGTCTCTGACAACACAAGAGGTCAGAGGACTGTCCCTGACACTGTGGAGCTGGGCCTGTCTGGTGGGAGCAGAGCCTCCCTTTGCCAAGGTTAACATTTACAGAATTCGCTTCATTCCAAAGATGGCTACTGTGAGAGAGGGAGAACCAGAAGACCAGCATTAGCTGGGAACTCTTCCATTCAGAGCTGTCCAGTTGCCTTGGAACTTCTGTAAAATTGAGAGACCATCAAGACCACGTCACCTCACATCTACTGGGAAAGTGAATATCAAACAAACAAACAGAAAATAACAGGGATTATGGGACCCTGCACTGTGCCACCTTCTTCCTCACAGAACCATGTGGGTGGAGTCTCAGACAACTCATCCCATCCTTCTCCTCCTCAGGACTTCAGCTGTCTGCTAGTGAGAAGCTATTCTGCTTAGATAGCATGAGTGAGCCTAGTCATGACAGGGAGGTACAGAATTGGGAGGATGGGGTGCCAATTGGTTGACTAAGATGTTTCATCAGAGCCAGAGAAAGGCAGAGAAGGCTGAAGGCAGGAAGCTGCCTGCTGGGACTTCAATCTGGTGTGTCCCCATCAAACCTCATCTTGAGGCTGGGTCCCCTGGTGTGGCAACTATTGTTAATAGTCAACTTGACAGAATCTAGAATCATCTGTGAGACAGGCCTCTGGGCATGCCTTCAGGTTATCTTGATTATATTAACTGAGGCAGGAAGACCTGCCCACTGTGGGTGGCACCATTCCCTAGTTGGGATCCTTGACTGGATAAGTGGAGTAAGACCTGAGAAGCAGCATGGGTTCACTGCTTTATGTTTCCCAACTGTGGATGTGACATGACCAGATACTTTCGGTGTCTGTCACCTTGACTTTGCTGCCATGATGGACTAAACCCTTGAACCATGAGCCAGAACAAACCCTCCTTCCTTGGGTTGATTTTGTCAGGGTATTTCTCATAGCAAAAAGAAAAGAAATAAATATGCCAGGGCATGTTGTTGGAGGTAGTGCTTTGGGGAGGCATGGGGACCTTTAATAGGGAAGAGTGGGGCTCAGGGCTCCCCTACACTTGTGAAACCCTAGATCCAATCCTCAGCACAAAAACAAACAAAACAAAACCACAAACAAAAGAGGATGAATGCCTTCCTTGTAGGAGTGAGCTTTCTCCATCATGGAACTGGACTGGCTTCTAAGTGCACCCGGCACCCAGCTGCCTCATGGGTACCTGCTTTCCTTTCTGCTCCTCTGCTCTGTTATGACACAACCTCACCACTTTACACATTACCCCGCCTCAGGTATTCTGCTACAGCAACACAAATGCACCCCAAGACACTGCTGCCCCCGTATCAGGCCTCCCAGCCTCTGTCCAGTACAATTCTGGGCTGTGTTGTTCTTTTAGAACATAAACAGCTCTAAAATGTCTATAACCTAAGGCTCAGGGTCTGCTGCCTGGCTTGATTAGACAAAGACCCTGTTCATCTCCTTGGCGTCTCTGGTCCGCTCAGAGCTCCAGGCCCATCTATAGAATTCTTTTATTCTTTTCCCTCCCTACTAGAAGATAAGAAGTCTGGCAGGTAGAGAAATTAAACTGTGAAACTCATCAAAATGAGCCCAACCCATCTATCTCACAGGCACACTAATTGTACCCCCCCACACACACACACAAAAGTAGTAGTGGTTTGTGAAGGATTTACTCATTCACAAGCTCTGGAGCTGCAAACCTGCTGAGGGCTGTTGAAATGTAAAGAGTGTGGCACATCCGGACCTGAGAGTAGACAGTCAACATCTGTGGAGAAGATCCTCCTCCCAGCCAGTCTCACAAGACTGCCCTAGGGGCTGAAGAGCCAAGAATGCGTCTGATGGGCCTGACACACGTGACCCTGGCTGCACCCCCCCCCCCCCGCCCCGCCCCAGTGTTCCTCCTGTGCCTGATCTGGTAGCTGCTATGGGATTCTGAATGACCAAGACTTCAGATGACTGGCAGGTTGATTTTTTTTTTTTCTGTTTCTTATTTTGTGTGTAGTGTAGATGTTCTTGTGGGCATATAAACATGTGCATGTGGGTGTACACGTGTATGAACAAGCCTGTTTAGGCCAGAGGTCCATGTCAGATGTCTTCCTTGATTGCTCTCCACTGTGTGTGTGTGTGTGTGTGTGTGTGTGTGTGTGTGTGTGTGTGTGTGAAAGAGGGAGAGAAAGTGGGGGGAAAGGGGGATGAATGTGTTTGCATATGTGTGTAGCTGGCCTTGAACTCAGTATGTAGCCAGAGATGAACATCTGATTCTTCAGTCTCCACCTCCCAAGTACCAGATTTTTGTGGTGCTGGGGATGGAACCCAGGGCCTCAAGCATGTCAGGCAAGCATTCTACTAACTGAACTATATCCCAGCCCTCAAAGGCTATCAGGGTTCAGTCGATGAAAATGTACTGGAAGCTTTTTTCAACACACACACACACACACACACACACACACAGTTGCCATTTTCTCAATTAACAGCACCAAAGAAGGAAAATGTTTTCTGATGAGAAAATTTTCTCTAATTTCCAGAAGGATCAGGATGGTTGTGAATCCCTGATGCTTGCATAATGGTGTGCAGCCTGGAAGAGCTTCCACAGAAGTCCCACTGCAGCCTCTCGGCTTATGTGACTTCCCTCAGACTTCACAGGGGGGTCACCGACCATGCCTATGCATCAACTTCAGCATCACCAGGTTGAAGCACTAGACCATGTGTGCCCAAAGTGGGAAGGACCCTCCTATGCCTGTGCACACGTGCACAGAGATACAGGCATGCACATACATGGGTAATACACTGCACAGATGCACAGATGGACTGAGACTCAAATCTAGCCTTCAGGTACTAAAAGAAGATGCAGGAATGGATTCACAAACATTGTGACCCAAATCCAGGGCACTGGACGTCCTCAGGATAGACACCATGGCCCCTGACCAGACAAGAGACCAGAGGGTGAGGGGTTGGTGGGAGACCTATGGATTAAGAGACATTAAAAGATGAAACAATGGGGGCCAGAGGGATGGTGTAGAGGGTAAGAGCAGATGCTGCGCAAGCATGAGGAATTGAGTTTGGATCTGAGGTGCACGCCTAAAAAGCTGGGTGTAACCCCAGCACTGGAAAGGGAAGAGACAAGAGGGTCTGTGGAATTCAGTGGCCAGCATGCCTAGCTGAATCAGTGAGGTTCAGATGCAGCAAGAGACCTCGCTTCCAAACCCAAGGTGGAAAGTGATGGGAGAAGACATTAGACATTGACCTTACACGTGCATGTGCACACACACACCTGCACACACCCAAACACATGCATATCCCATACACAAACAGAGAACCAATCCAGTCTCCCCATAATACTGTGATTGGTGTCATAATTAAAGAGTAAACTGATTATTTTTCAGTTTTAACCTCTCTGCCTGGATGCATGTGTCTGCACTCTGAAGCTCACGAAACTTGAGCACTGTGTGTTAATACTGGTTAACACGAGAGGTTCATCACCAGCTGGGGGAAGAGCTGGCCTCACTGACACAGGAGAGATGACTGAGGCTGGGCTAGCTTTCGGTGAACCCAGTCACGTCTCTTTGTTGCCTAGTTGTGGAAACTAGAGAAGTCACTAAGATGGCCAAGATGAGAATTCTCCTGTGCCCATCAGGATCCCAGCTTGTCACAGTCCAATTCCACAAGTGTCATGTTAATCAGAGACCCCTCCACCATGCTAAGTTGTCCTTGCAGACGGTATATGTGAGCACACATGTTGCATTCCTTGGGACCCTACTGTACCTTCAAGACAGGTGCAGCTGAGAGCCGAAGCTGGGCATAGCTAAGCTAAGATTGCCAGAGCTTAAAAGATGTATCAAGGGGAGACAGTCCAGTCAGTAAAATGCTTGTCTGGCAACCATGAGGGCCTGAGTTCAACCTCCAGAATCCAATGCTAGGAAGATGAGACAGGAAGTTATGTGGGTTCACTAGTTAGCCAGTCAAGCATCATGGGTGGGTTTGAGGTTCAATGAGAGACCTTGTCTCAACAACAACAATAACAACAACAAAAAAGGTGAGTGGAGGTTGAGGAAGATATCTAAGGTTGTCCTTTGGCCTCTATACACACGAATAGGTTCCCACACACGTGAACATGTATAAACACACACACACACACACACACACACACACACAGAGCTCATCAAACAATGATGGTGTTAAGTCAAACTGACAGTGAGAGCCCTTGACATGATCTGAGGAGAAGGGCATTCTCCCACACAGGCTAACCATAAGAGAAGCATCAGGCAAACTCCAACTGAGCAGCATTCTTAAAACTGTCAGCTCTCCTCAAAGCTATCAAGGTCACCACAAAGGAGGGACATCTGAGAAACTGTCCTGCTACATGAGGCCAAGGAGACATGATGACTGAACGTCCTGAGGGGTTCTGGGAGGGACTCTAAGACAGGAAGCAAACAGCAAAGGCACCAGGGTGTCTGAAGCCAGCGCTGGGCTCTGTGGGCATGACTCAGTGTGGGCTCCTCAGCTCTGAGAAACACAGTGCACCAACTGAAGTGTTAGAATAGGGAGACTCAGGGTGGGGTACGCAGAATAATTCTGCCAGAGTAAAATAGCAAGCTTACTAAACAAAAAAAATCAAAAAGGTGGGTATGTTGGTAAACTGTTGGTCTGAGGCCAAGCAAGAGAGACCAGTTACAAAGTACTGAGTGGGGTCTGCACTGGGAGATTCTGAGTCCTTTCCAAGAGCAGGCCTATCAAGGGGTGAGAAGATGGCTCTGTGGATAAAGTGTTTCCCTGGCAAGCGGGAACACCTGAGTCCAATTCCTGGAACCTATGTAACAAGGCAATGTGGTGGAGACAGGAGGATTCCTGGAGCTTTCTGATCAGCTTTCCTAGCCTACTTTGTGAGCTCCAGGCCAGAGAGAGACTAAGTGTAAACTAAAATAGTGCACAGTGCCTAGGAAGGACACACATGGCTGACTTCTGGCCTCCACACACATGTACACACAAGTACACAGGAACCCGTCCACACAAACACAAATGCACCAGAAAAGAAGGGGGCAGACATGAGTATGTTTGTGTGCACATGTGCAAGTGCCTGAGTCCACTTGCATTTGCACACCAGCTGGAGCAGAGGGTACCTGAAAGCTCCAGGCAAGGCAGGCCTGCTCATTCTCCATGCTGTAGCCCTGGAGGTCGGGTGGGTGGTCTCAGCTGTGGACATGCTCTGTGAAGCATCCGAGGACCTCTGCGGTGGAGCAGCAGCACAGGAGGGGACCTGTACCCACTGAAAGCAGCCGCCGCCGAATGCCCCTCTTGGCTAGAGGTGAATATTGACTGCCAGGATATAAAAGCAGCTAGGAGACAAGCCTCCAGGTATATCAGTGAGGGAGTCTCTATAGTAGGTTAACTGATGTGGGAAGACCCACTTGAATGTGGGTGGCACCGTCTCGTGGGCTGGACCCTGCACTACATCTGAGTGATAAAAGCTGGCTTAGTAGAGGCAGTTAGCAGGCAGCGTGGGTGTGTTTGTCTCTCTCTACTCTTGACTGTGGATGTGATGCAGTGAGTGCTGCCTTGGTTTCCTTGAAACGATGGAGTGTGAGCCAAATAAACTCTCTCCTCCACTCAGATGCTTTTGGTCAGGGTGTTCTGTCATAGCAACAGGGACAAGACTAGGGCAAGGTTGTAGCAGAGCCCCTTTGAATCCTGTGTTGGTTTTTTTTTTTTTTAAACAAGAGCTGAGCTCCATATTTTCATAAGCCATGCAAAACCTGGACTATCCTCGAGAACCATTTATCAATCCAATAGTCCTCATTTTCTCCGTCACTAAAAAGCACAGAAAATGCACGGGCATGAGGTTGTGAGTTTGGGTCCTCAGCTCTCGTGTAATAAGCCAGGTGAGGCAGTGCACACTTGCAATGCCATGGTGGGGAGCGAGAGACAGGAAGATCTCTGGGGCTTAATGATCAGGCGGTGCAACTCATTGGTGTATTCCAGGCCAGTGAGAGAGCCTGTCTTAAAGAAAAAGAAGGTACACAGCTTTGGGGGTAGGATACCTCTGGCCTCTCCATGCACCTGCACATAGGAGGAAGTTATGATTGTGTATAGGTCAAGATGTTTAGAGACTTCCAAAAGGCAAGTACAGGTCCATGGGGGATATATTGGTCATGATCTTCCTTCCCCATAAAAGCAGATAACCGCCTGGAGATGAGCCCTAGTACCCACCCCCATCCTAATCCATCTCTGGGCCCCTCCAGTGTTCATCAATACCTGTGACAGATACTTTCTCTTGGGCTGCATCTTAAAAGGAGAACAAATGCTATTAGTTTGATGCTCATTATGCAAAAATCCCACAGGAAAATGAAGCCATGCGCGAAGCACTTCCTAACAGCTCCAAAGGCTATCAGCAAACACCCCTGTGAGATAAGTTTCAAAGACAGCACCAGGACCGATCTGACGCGCAGAGAACAAAGCCTCCACCATGGAGGCAAGCAAAACAGCACAAAGCCCGTCAGCTTTTAAGGACATAATAGCAAGCGTGGAGGAAGATGTTTAACATATTGTGCGATGACAGTCAGCAGCGGCTTGCAGAGCAGAGCAAATGAGCTCACACGGTACGGTGCATGAGATAGCGGGGTCCGCACATGAAAAGACACTTGTGGCATTAGGAGAAAGAACAAACCCACGCTTCCAGGTTCTCTGTGTGTTGGGAGAGTCCTGGCCTCCAGTGATACTAGGAAGGGGGCTCAGAGAAGTATGGAGCCTCAGAGAGTGTTCTCTAGAAGCTAGCCTTGGACCAGAACTGACACTCATGCTCCCCTCCTTCAGAACGCTGAGGGGCGCTAAGAGATGGCTCAGTGGATAAAATGCTTGCTGTGTGAGCATGAGAACCTGGGTACAGATTCACAGCAGTCTTGTAGTAACTGGGCACAGTGGTATATGTCTGTAACCCCAGTCCTGGGGGTAGAGAATTAGGTGGGTCCCAGGGCTCATTGCCTGGTTAGTCTAACTGAAATGGTGACCTCCAGGCTCAATGAGAGACTCTGTTTCCAAAAATCAAGGCAGAGAGCAATAGAGAAAGATACCCAATGTCAACTTCTATTCTCTATACCCATATGCATAGATGAGTGTACTCCTACACACACACACACACACACACACACACACACACACACACACACACACAAAGGAAGCACAGGTGGGATGGGGGTATAGTTGGTAGAGTGGTTGCCTGGAAAACACAGAGTACTGGGTTCCAACCCTTGCACCGCATAAACTGGAAATAGTGGAGTAGGCCTGTCAACCCAATATTCAGAAGGCAGAGGCAGGAGGATCAGCTACATGGTGAATCTGAAGTCAGCCTTTGGTATGAGAGAGAGACAAAGATAGAGAAAGATAGAGATAGGTAGAGATAGAGATAGATAGACAGACAGACAGACAACAAAACTAAGCATAGGCAGGCTGGGTGTAAAACAACAGACCACTGCAGACTCTAGAATATTCTACCCTTGCTATCATTACTAGAACCCCAGGACAGCCTCTCAAATGCAGCTGCTCATCAAGGCCATGGATGCTCTGCCTCGCTTTATGCTCCTCAGAAGCCTCCTATGTCCCAAGGACCAGGCTGTTCCTGGTCCCCCCCATCAGTGGAAGTCCATCAGCAGCGGAGGAACAGATGACTGTTCACACCGCCCTCCCCAGATCCTGCCTGGAGCCTCACACTCAGTTCTCTAGACTCCTGCCAGTTCTGCTGCTTAAAAGCTTGTTCAACAGCTCTGTGTGGGATGGGCCTGGTGTCCTGTGGCCCCTCTCTTGGAATTCCTCATAAGCTTCTCTTTGGAGTGTGGGAGAGAATTCACTAGGCTGTCAGCAACAGTTGGTTGTGGTGGAGGCAGATAAGCAAGTCTTTCTTTGTGTATCTGCTAACATTTTTCTAGCAGCAATCAGTATGTATAAACCTGGACTTAAAATATATATTACTACATAGAAAATGCCTTTTTTAAAAAAAGGAGTCCATTTAATTGTTGCCTCTGGCTTCTCCTGGCCTGAGGAACCTTCTGCTCTTGCAAATACACATGCTGGGCATGTCCAGGGCCCCACAATACCCCCTGCATCCAGGTGTCTACATTTCCTGGAGCTCTTGGGAGGGTGGTGCACACATCAACATCCTACATGTTTCCATATATGGTCTACTTCCAAGAGGCCTTTCCTGGCCTCTCCTGTGGAGCAACAGCCCTCCTTTGAGGGTCCTGTCTCTCAGGGACAGTTCCCTGTCAACTGTTCATAGGCTCACTTAGGCCTTGCCCTGTGTCCCTGGGTTGGTGAATTGAGTTCTGCGTGTCCTTTGTCTCCCAGATGGACTGAAGCTCTGCCCAGGTGTCTTCCCACATCTAATAACAATGGATGGAACAGTTTGCATCAATTTCAGTCCACCTGAAGTTGCCCTGATAGGCTCCACACTGGATGGCAGTGTGTGTGTGTGTGTGTGTGTGTGTGTGTGTGTGTGTGTGTGTGTGTATGGGGTGCAGCTTAAAGTGGAAGAAATGGATAGTTATTGTTTCCCATATGGCTGCCTTTAAAGAATGCTGACGGGCACTTAGAAATAAGAAAATCTTCTACATGAACTTGAAAATCCTAAAAAACACAGACTGGGAGGGATGGGTTACACTGCGAAATATCGATCTTTCCAACCAGCCTCTTGTTTACTTCTGTCAGGTTCACAATTGGGTGAAACTCAGCCGTGGAGGTGAGAATTAGAAGGTGCTCTCCTTTGAAGCAGGAGGACAGGACCCGGCGAATGTTCTAGAAGGTTGAGATGATTCCCATCCTGTTCAAAGCGTGGACTACAGGTATAGATGGATTTGTCAGAGCTCACTTAGATCTCTGTGTTTTGTTCTATGCAAATTATGACTCAATATATAACAAAAAAGAAATCAATATTATACAAAGCTCTGAAATCCTGAAAGATATTCTACTGAGATGGGGGGGGGGGGGGGACCAATGGGAGCTTCTACTAGCTCATTATCATTTAAAGTATTCTGATAGCCCAGCAAGATAGGAAAAACAAAGAGGAGACAATGAATTCTATTATTTGGAGAAGATATGGTTGTTTACTTTGAAAACTAAGAGGATCAACAGAAATCATTAGAATAATAAGAGACTAGGAAGTGGGGGGTGGAAAAGTGAGTAACTAGATGACAATAGACTTCCTCTGTTCCAACCATGGCAAGCTGGGAGGTGACTGAGAGAAACCCACTTACACAGCAATGAAGTGACAGCTTGGGACAGTGGTTCCCAACCTTCCTAATTCCGAGACCCTTTAATGCAGTTCCTCACGTTGTGGTGACCCCAACCATAAAGTAATTTTCATTGCTGCTTCAGAACTGTAATTTTGCTACTGTTAGGAATCATAATGTAAATATCTGATGTGTAGTCTGACATGTGACTCCCCGAAGGGGTCGTGACCCACAGGTTGAGAATCGATGCCTTAGGACAACTTGGATGTAAAGAGTGGCGTACCCTGGGCTACTGACCTGCAGGGCTTGGAAAGCCATACAGTAAAGAAGTGCATAAGTATAGGACCCCCCAGACAGACAGATGGAACAGCCAAGAAGTCGTTCCTCAAAGAACTCACTACAGCTTAAAACTCCCCGCTTAAAAACTCAGTGGGAACCAAGCATGGTCACACACTTCTGTAATCTGAGCCCTTGGGAAATGGAGGCAGGAGGACCATGGCAAGTCTGGGGCCACTGTTGACCACATTACGAGGCCCTGTCTCAAACTAAAGAAGAGTACCTCAGCGGAACTAGTTTTTCTTCTTTTCTTTCTTTTTCTTTTCTTTCTTTCTTTTTTTTTAATTTCACAAAATAGTTCCATTTTTTTTCTTATGAGGAGAAATAGTAAATTCTAGGAGGACGAGGGGAGTCCTGCCAGTCATTAAAATACATTTGAAGTTAAAACCATTAAAATGTTACAAAAACTGTAAGTAGAAAAACAAACAAACAAACAAAAACAAAAGCCAAACCACCACCACCAACAAACAAACAAACCGACGATGACTGAATATTGACTAGGCTCAAATAACTCTCCAACTTTTTTTTTTTTTAATTTGAGACAAGGTCTCACTGTGTAGCCCTGGCTGTCCTGGAACTTGCTATGTAGATCAGGCTAGCCTACAACTCACAGTGATTCTTTTGCTCTGCTTTCCTTCTAGAGTGCTGAGATCAAGGGTGTGGCATCACCATATCTAGTATGTTTTTTTTTTTAAAGCAGATACATTTAGCATGTGAAAAATTAACATTAGAAATAAGTGGATTGTTCAATAAACCATGCGGGTAGAATAAGAAACAGAAAAGCTGTATGCCATGCTATATAGTATGCCTATATTCCAAATGAATTAAAAAATTGAATATGTGGAAAATTAACCCCTTCAAATAAAGGTGAAAAATCTATGACATTTATTTTATGCCCAAGAATGCTAAAATAGCCAAATGCAGAAGCAAGTGGAAGAGAACATAAAAGAAATCTCAGCAGACTAAACTATGAAAGACTCAAATATTTCTTTGCCAAGAAGAGCGCACAGTGCTGGATCGCTTGCAGCTCAGTTGGTAGGGGACATGCACTGAGCACTGGATTCACTCCCCAGCACATCATAAACCAGGCAGGCTCAGTATTTGGGAGGTAGAGGCAGGAGGATTAGAATTCCAAAGTCATCGTTGGCTACAGAGCAAATTTGAGAGCAGGTTGAAATACATAAATCCTGACTAAAATGTAAATAAATAAAATCTATAAAAATTAAGTGTAAAAGAAAATTGAAAAAAAAAAACACAAAACAAACAGGCTTGTCAAAAAATGACATTAAAAAAACCCACCTCAAATCCTGGTTAGAAAAACGGGAGAAAGGAAATTGACAGATTGCAGTAGAAAAAGTACAAAAAGCCAACCAACTTGGAAAAATGTGTCCAGCTGTTCTGGGGATCAAAAAAAAATACACATGTGCACAGCTATTAGAAGATGTGGGTCTTGGAACCATGAATCTGCTGAAAACATAGGAGGATGTCTTTGCAAACGCGAAGGATGGGATCAGTCACCACAATTGCTTCCTGCCTTTTCTGTATGTCACACTAAGGACCGCCATTGCCTAGCGGGTAGTTCAGCACCACGGACAGCACCCAGAGGAGCCGGTACTGTGCTTCCCATGCCAGAGACGGCCTGTGGCTGCGCCTCCTAGAGGAGAAGATAGGCATAGCACAACCGAGGCGGTCTTTGTGGAAAGACAGAATAGTGATTAGGTACTCCCTAGGGGAGACAGGACATGCCTTGACACCAGGTCAACACCTGACCAGAATTGATAAGTAGAAGCAGACCACAGAATGTCGGGAATGGGGGTGGAGGGATACATAATTCTCAGATATGCTCCGAGAAGTTCAAGCAATGCTTGCTGCTGAAGCACAGAAAGCGAACCAATAAGTGGCTGGAGACAAATCTGGAGAGGCAGGTGGTGGCCAGATGATGAATGGTGCTGTCTCCCATGCTAATCAGCCCAGAATCTATTCTTCAAGTGATGAGTTCTATAGAGGATGGACTCAAGATAGCAAGTTGGTGAGAAGACAGGCTAGGAGCTGGAAATAGTGTGACCTTTGGGAAAGAAAGCCTGCCTGTGTTATGAAGTAGCCTCCCAGTCTTGCTCCACGGGTGCACATACTGCTCCCTCAAAAGGGTTTCCAGAGGAGGACTTCCCTTGGCTGGGCCTAGTGGCATGGTTCAGCACCAATAATAGTGCCTCCTAGAGGTGGGAATGGGGTTAACACTGCTATACTTTTCCTTAGTCAAGCCAAGCTCCCCTTAGGCTTTGCTCTGGAGCTGCCCTCAGTGGCTCAAGGAGGGATGGCCTTGAAGAGGGCACACACATAGGACAGCGGGACAGATCAGTAGCCATTCTCCATCAGTGGTCCTGGAGATGTGAAGAAGGGGATGTGGGTTGTGGGGGGAAGGGAATGTGGCAGAGGTTAAGTGTAGTTCACATCCCTAGCCCAGGGGTGGACGCACTTGGGGCAAGGTGACAAGCGCTACTGTAGACAGGTGGACTTGATTGAGCCTGGGGGACATTCGGGTGTAGGCTCCTGGTAGACACTGGCCTCCAGATTGGGGCTCAGGGAAGCTGACACATTGGAGAGTCAGTGTGGGAGAGGTGAACAGGGGAGACACTCAGGCTCATTGGGCGAGCAGCTGGATGAGGAGGCTGTGATCTGAGTCTTCAGGTATCACTAACATATAAAGGGCAGGAGAAAAAACCAGTCTGCGGCTGAGTCTCGGTAAGTAGAGACATAGGAAAACAAGAGGTAAGAGTGAAGCAGGGGAGAGACAGATTAACCTGGAAAACACTAAACAAACAGGAGGACCCAAGTTCAACCCCCAGAACCACACAAAAAGCCAGGCGTGGTGACGTGTGCTCGTCATCCCAGTGCTGGAGAGATGAAGGCCGACCCCTGGGGCTCATTGGCCAGCATCATAAGGCTCACTGGCCAGCCATTATGGGGCTCACTGACTAGCATCATGGGGCTCACTGGCCAGCATCATGGGGCTCACTGGCCAGCATCATGGGGCTCACTGGCTAGCATCATGGGGCTCACTGACCAGCATCATGGGGCTCACTGGCCAGCATCATGGGGCTCACTGACCAGCATCATGGGGCTTACTGGCCAGCATCATGGGGCTCACTGGCCAGCCATCATAGCCTACTTGGTGAGTTCCATTACAGTGAAAGAACACTGTGTTCAAAAGTCAAAGTGGATGGCACCCAAGGAATGACACGTGGGGTTGTCTTCTGATCTCCACACACATGTGCATATAAGTGCATGCATTATCTGCATACATATGTTCACCCCACATACATACACAAGAGTGAAGAAAGAGGCAGAGGTGGGACCACAGGAGCAAAGAGTTCAGGATGACGTCAAAGTGGAAGGAGCAATTAAGAGGAAGGGTTCAAGGCAGGGGAGTGGCAGGGGTGTGGCAGGGGCGTGGCTGGTGTGGCCTGGAGTCCTTTGGAACAAAGGTGATGTAGAGAGGAGGAGGAGGGTTGGGAAACTGAGATGCCTGCAGAGCCCTCTCCTTTAGGCAGAGGGAACAGAGACCTTGAGGCAGAGAGGGACTGAATGACAGAGCCAGTGTTGGAGGAGGCAGGGAAGAGTGACCCAGGTGTGCGATGAGGGACTGTAGTGACTATGTATTGTTATTTTTTTCTTTGGGGACAGTGCCATCACTATGTAGCTCAGGTTGGCCTCAGACCTTAATTCTCCCAGTAAACGAGTTATAGGTGTGCATTTCCATACCTGGCTATGAGCATATATAAATTTGTAATAAAAGCACAATGTATTTTATAAGTAAATTTAAATTTTAGAAATACAAAAAAAAATCACAGCTATAAACACTCATATTTACTAAAAATAAACACAAGAACTAACTATCATAAGGTATTTATATATTTTTTTAATATAAATATACTCCAAATACCTTACCAGGAGACAGACGGCAGTAGGCACTAAACTTACGAATACCATGGAGAAATGACTTGATTTTTCTTACTAACTGGTGAAAGACTACTGCAGCTCTAGTTCAGCAGGGAGATGTCTCAGTCCAGCCCACAGAAAACAGGCAGGGACTCAGTTCAGGAACTAAAATGGCCTCTTCTAAACATCAGGGTTGCTATAGAAACTTGTGGTGTTACATTGAGAATGTGCATTTTTAATACTTCACAAATGTTCATTTAAGTTCAGTGATAAATTTATGAAAAGGAGCATCATGGATCATGGTTCTTTTACAAACACAGAGTGAACATTGAATATGTGCCCACTGTGGTGTGTATGTGTGTGTGTGTGTGTGTGTGTGTGTGTGTGTGTGTATATATATGTGTGTGTGTATGTGTGTGTGGTGTGTATGCCCGTGAGCAAGTGTGTGTGTGTAGACTACAAGGTCAATGTCGGGTGTGCTCCTCAGTTGCACTCCACCTTACTTTTGAGGCAGGGTCTCTCCCTGAACCCGGAGCTCACCGGCTGGCCTTCCTAGCCCCTGCATCAAGTTTTAATTAGCTCCCTGATTCCAATAAGCTGTTCCACCCAAGTCAGGAGAGAAACAAACAGCACACGTACATCAATAATGCCAAAATGAATTGGCAAACAGATGTAGAACTGATCAATATCTACAGAGCTACAATCAGGTACAGCTTACCTTCTACAACATAAAATCTACTTGCACCCGTTTGCATTTTTTATAGACATGAATCATTGGAATCGTAGCAACGCTTCTAGAATTTACAGAGTTGTAGGATGGCCTGAAGAGCTGCCTCTGTGAAATCGGACAACCCAAAGAGGTGCCTGCGGAGAGCTGCATTTATTTGCATCTTTGGTCCACTTCAGAGCTTTTCAAGTTCTTTTTCTGACAGCTCCCTTTAACCATGACCCCACTGACACATTGTTCTTGGCTATAGTCAGTACAGAATTTAGAGAGTGAGAAAAATGCTTTTCATTTTGCAACCAAATTTGAATGCTATCTAAAGGTCCGGGATATTCAGCTACCCGGAGGCCCTGCACCAGCTCTATAGAGAGACCCTCCCTGGTTGGATCCCCAAGCCTGCTACTGGAACCAGTGCCCCGCCTACCTCAGCTCACTAGGTGGGCACCCTGAACCAGCGTGATGGCACTGCCAATCCTGTCTATGGCCCCAGCTCACTGGGAGGCACCTGTGACAAGAGAACCATCAAACTTCACAGCAAGGGAAACCTAGAATGCCTACAGGGGCCAGACATTCTCCACACTCTGCCAAGGTAGTCTATATATCTCTGAGAAAGCCCTTCTGTGATGGCAGGAGTGTGCTGAAGGCAAGCATTAGGAAGGCCTGCCTCAGTCACTGAGCTGCATCTGCCTGGTTCCTACTGGATCCAGGACTTTCATGAGAACAGCAGCCCTGTCACCCTGCTAGGAGGAGCTGGCGGCAGCTGCTCCCCCAAGTAGCTGGCATGTTGGGTGGCTGGGGTTATTTAGCACTGTCCACTTCTTAGTGCTGAGTGTGGGCCAAATACAATCTCCATTTCAGTATGCCCGCTGCTAAGCGGTTCTCTCCGGCTGTAATTAGCTGCATGTTCAGCTGCTTCTTAACGGCACTCATTCCTAATAAAAATAAAAAGCTCATCACGGGTCCAGATGACAGAGGCAATCCTCTGATTTGCTGTGATAGGAAGGCACACGACCAACCAACTGGTAGCAACACATGCTGCTTCCATTGAGGCCACAGACTTATCTTGCATGGTTGAAGGCATGCAGCGACTGTCTACCCTCTCAACACTTGGCAGGCTGAAGGGCTGACCCAAACTGGGTCCAGTTGAGAGAGTCAACAGAGTAATGAGGGACCAGCCAGCGCCATTCTTTGGCACTTTCTTAACAAATGGAAGTACTTGAAAAATACCTGCAAAGTTGTCTAGTGTGTGCTCTTGGTGACCACTGGTCAAGGGTAGTGACAGATAGGGTGATGGGGGACTTATATAGCATGCAATAGATACTGGGTTTGACTGAAGAATCTCAACACACAAGAAACAAACAAACAAACAAAAAAACAGTGCCATATGGACCCTAACACATACATATATATTGTGTGTTATGTGTGTAGATGCACATATATACATGTATATGTGGAGACAGAGGTCAATACCAAGCATTATTTCCCAGTTGCCCACATTTATTTTTCTAGACAAGATTTCTCACGGGGACCTGGCTTGTCTCCACTAGCTGACCAGTGACCACAAGGGAACCAGCTATCTCCACTTCTCCAGCACCAGGATTATAAGGCTGCACTGCTTTCAGATTGCCATTGTATATTCCAGAGGGTCACAGGCCTTCAGGTTTGTGCATCAGGTTCTTTGCCAACCAAGCCTTGAGCACTGATGTATCTGACCACTTCCTTGTTGTCTGGAGTTAAGGCTGGTCACTCTATGTCTGTGTTCTAGCACACAACAGACTGCCCAGTGAAGAACAGATGTCGATCAACATGGATGGACGGATATTTGCATAAAAAAGCTTGCTTCAGATTGAGATGGTATGCTTGACTGGAAAAATAAATCTTGCTGTCAGTTGGGAAATGGCTTGTGTGGTATTTTGAATCAGTGCCCCTTTTGGTGTCGATTAGGGAAGGCAGAACACTTTCCTGAGGGAAGGCTACCCAGAATGTCATGTTGCATAGCACTTTCCTCTCAACTGAGACATCCCATGCTGGAGGGAGGCTCCTTAGGACTGAGGAAACAAAGAAGTGGAAGGTCTCATCTGAAACTTAGCAGATGCACAGGTCTCCTACTTCCCCAAAGTTATAGAAGCACTGAAAATGGCTTAGGGGAGGAGACTCTGACTTATGGAGCTTCCTGGAAGTCGTGCAGAGAGCTCCAGGGCTCCAGCTTTTATGAGTCATCACCCACACTGGAATGGGTTTTGATGATGTGGCTGCATTTGAGTGGTCCCTGCTCCTGTAAGTAACCCCATATTCCTGTGGGTGACCCCCAAACACTCACTGGTCTTGGTGGTATTGTTACTGTGATCTGTTGCTGGTTTTCTATTTGGTGAGTGGGTGTCTGCTCACATTCCCCAGGGATAGTGTCATTAAGCAGTCCATCCTGGTGGCTCTGCCACAGATTCATGTTACCTCATCTGCTGAGTAGCTACTAAACTCTAGGGACAGGAACACAAAGGAGAGAGAACACGGCTCTTTGTCTCCAGGAGACGGATGCCTGCCAGGAGCTGTCATTATGGTGGATATCTGTCAACTTCTGATGACAAGAACTCTGTTCCTGTCACATTCTCTCCACACATATTCTTGTCAAAGGCCATGCAGCCATGACATCCTCAGGAAAACCTTGTCCTGTGAAAGGTTATTTTAATAAATAATGCTGGCATGTCCCTCTCTGGCTGGGGATTAAACGGAGACACTGTTGTCATGCAGCCTGGTCCAGGTATTGCTTTCTCTATGGGAGGAAGCTAGGTCAGAGGTCAAGGAGAGAGAAAGGCCTGACTACAGTACCTCCCTTTGAGTTATGTCCAAGCCTGCTGTTGTGGCTGAGGTGGATCTCTGTGAGTTTGAGGCCAGCCTGGTCTACAGAGTGAGTTTCAGGACATTCAGGGCTACACAGAGAAACCCTGTCTCATAAAGCCAAAAACAAAAATCCACCTCAGGCAGCAGTGTCTGCTGTGAACATGGCCAACACAGAGATGATGCTCTTTTCTATAGAGGCATCTCAAAGAAGAACAGTAATAGAGCCAGGAAGCAGGCTTGGGGTCTGAATGTATGTGACCCTGGGTGGGGCTCATTCCTCTCTGGGACTCTTAAGACTGTTAACTTTTACAGTGAAGATACTGACTGCCCTGTCCTGCATCCCTTCCAGCTAGAGTTTCATTTTAACAATTGCAGTCCTGTCAAGTGCCCCATAGAACACCCCCGTGACCTTATTTAGAGTCCTCAGTGACCCTTTGAGGGTGACAGCATCAAGCCCCACCAAAATGGTGTTTCATGAGTATTATAAAGGTTAGGAGGGGCGACTCTTCTTTGAGAAGTCCACACCCATCCTTCTTCCCAAGCACCTCATGTTCTCCTAATCCTCCTGCCTGAAATCTGTATTGAAAATGTCTTTGAATACACTCAGACTCGGTTCCTCACTAACTCACCCTAAAACTCTTTTCTGTGGTGAAGCAGGAATCCCACTTTATTTAAGTTGAGGTCCCTAAAATATGAAAGGGAACACTCCTCAGATTGTCGAGGACCACAGTGTGTGGCTGTACCTCCATCCTTGTCACAGCTGGCTGCCCCCCCAACCCCCCCACCCCTGGTGTGTGTCATTAAGGAAATGATGCACTGGCTATTAGAGGGGCTCAGAAAGGAGCAAGCAGGCAAAGGCATGGAGAGAACCAGGCTGGAGGAAGCCAGGGTTGCTTAAGGAAGTGGCTTGGAGGCAGGAAGGAAGCCACAGGGCTACTCCCTACTCTGCATCACCTCTACATCTGAGAACAACATGATGGAGACCTTCATATTCTGCTTTGTAAAGACACACTGCTGCTCCACACCATAGGAAGGAATCAGCACTCATGTGTTACCATGGCTTATCCTGGGTTAACCCCACCCAGGTGCCCTGGAGGAATACAAGGATGCCTAGAGCAGACTCTAACTAGACTCAGTGATTCATGAGTGCCCGAGTCCAGACATGCAGAGAGAAGGAAGAGGGCCAGGGTTGAAAGGAGGCACACAGACACCACAAGTCTCAGAAACCTGCTGACCTCCTGAGGAGATGAACATTTCTGGGATGATTGACTGCCTGCCCCTCCCCCTCCCCCTCCCCCATAGGCCCTGTCACTCAAGATGAGATGTAGACAGATATGTAGGATGCTAACCACTGTCCTCTCAGATGGCTGGCTCTCTGAACAACGTGCAGTTCTAAAGGTTTAGTTCCTGTCTCACTCAAGCATGGGCTTCTGCAAGTGACAGGTAGCAAGCAGCCCCGAACTCCAGTTATAAAACCTCCTAAGATGCAAAGGCCTGCTAATTGCCCACTCTGAAGTCAGCTCCAGAAGACACTGTTACCCCTTTTCCAATGTGTCCCAGGGATCACACTGTCTCCTAGGACCTCTGAGGCAGTCTCATGGACTCCTATCCTGTTGGGACTGGTCTCAAGCCCAGGCCCTCTAAGAGCCCAATAAGGATGCCTCCTCCTCCCAGCTGTATTGCCCTTCCCTATTCTTTACATTCCAGCTTGCTTTTGCTCTGCTATCTGTGAAGCAGGATCACCTGTCTCTGTTTGCCATGGGTCAATGGCAAGGACATGTCATTACGAAAGCATGAAGAAATCTGATGTTTGGGTCTGGGGTGGGGGTGGGGTGGCTCTGTTAGTAAGAACACTTGCTGTGCAAGCCTGAGGACCTGAGTTCAGATGCCCAGCACTCATGTAAAAAGTCCAGTTAAAACCCTAGTGCTGTGGCAGGCAGGGACTGGGGATCACTGGGGCTTGCTGGCCTCCAGCCTAGCTCCAGGTGCAGGGAGAGACCCTGCCTAAAGGGAATAAGGTGGAGAGTGACAGAGCAGGACACCTGACATCCTCCTCTGGCCTCTGAGCTTACACAGGCTCACCCTCATGCCTCACCTCTCTCTCTCTCTCTCTCTCTCTCTCTCTCTCTCTCTCTCTCTCTCTCATACACATCTAGTTTCTGTTTTGGACCAACAGTTTGTTTTGCTACTTACTGTTTTCAGACAGTTGCACAATGTAGTAAAGGACTGGGCTGTTTCCATCAAAGGGCCGGACCCATGACAGCGTCACTGAGTGGCTTCGCGCAGGACTCAAGCTGGCCATGAGGTTTTGAGGAGGGTGAGGCAGCTCACTGGAGGAAAGAAAGGAAAAAAAACAAGAGGAAAGTGAAGTCAGACTGATAGGTCATCTGATGCCCATGTTGGAGGGAGCTGGTATGTGCTGTTCCGGAATGAGAATGAGCTGTTTTCTCTGTGGTCTCCAAAGGAGCAAACGAAGCCCAGCTCTACCCCTTGTGGTGTAACTTGAACATAATTTGATGTATTATGATAGTTTTAATTGTTAACTTGATATAACCTACGATCACGGGAGAAAAAAGTCTCCATGAGGGACTGTCTAGACCAGGTTGGCCCATGGGTGTGTCTATAGGGGACTGTCTTGATTGTCTCAGTTGGTGTGAGCAGATCCAGCCCACTGTGGACAGCACCATTCCCTGAGTTTAGGTCCTGGACTGTGTATGAGCAGAGAAAGGTAGCTGAGTACTAAGTACAACATTCTTTTGTCTCTGCTGACTGTGGATGTGATACAATGAGCTGCTTTAACTTCCTGCCCCCTCAGCATCTCCATGGTAACAGACCACAACCTGGAATTGTGAGCTAAAATAAATCCTTCCCACCCCAAGCTGCTTTCTGTCGAGGAAAGGAAACCAGAATAGATGTCTCCTTTAATTGCTCTACACTTTATATTTTGAGGCGGGACCCCTCACTGGTCAGTGAACTCTATGGATCCTCCTGTTTCTTCCTCCCTGGGGCTGGAATTCTAGGTGTGCAGTGTTGCACCTAGTTTTTCACATAGGTACTGGAGACTGAGCTCTTGAACTCACATCCTTGTGCAGCAAGCCCTTTACCCGCTGAGCCCTACCCCAGGCCCCTGCATTGTAACACTTATGAGACATACTGTGGCCGACGATTTGTCTATGCATCTAGAAGCTGGCCATGTAAACCTGGCGAGCGCTATGAAGAGGACAGTTATAGCACTGAGGATCTGCCAGTGTGCGGGTTGCCGCGCTCACCTGTTTGGAGTTTGGGGGAGATGCTTATATGCCTTCAAGGACAAATGGACTGCCTCATTTATTGACAGCATGAGATTATACTGTCATTTTGTCTTCTGGAGGGTACTAGAGGGTTTGGGGAAACACGTAAGAGTAAATGTGGTGAGAAAGTCAACTAGAAGCCAGTGGAGATGGTAAATAACACATGGGCAAGGCCATAAAATGGAGGTGCAGTTCTCATGCCCAAGTTTCAAAAAGGAGTCACTAATTTAAAGAAGTCTTTACTGGTGACAGAACAATGTCTAGCTGAACTCTCCAGACTGTTCAAGTTAAGTTCAGTCTTAGATTTCTGGGGCTTATTATTTCATTCATTCATTCATTCATTCATTGGCTGAGTCTTGATAGCCCTGGCTAGTCTGGAACTTACTATGTTTGCTATACTGGCCTTAAACTTGCTACGATTCTCCAACATCTGATCCAAAAGTGATGGGATCTCAGGCACGCACTACCATGCCCCACCCTATACGTGACTGCATGTGTGCTCATGTACATGTGTTTTCATGTACATGTGTGTTCGTATGTGTGTTCATGTGCATGTGTGTGCACTTGTATGTGGAGTCACAGGTGGAAGTCTGGTGTCTTCCTCGATCACTCTCCACATTTCTTTTTTGAGTCAGGGTCTCTCCTGAATCCAGAGTTCACAGATTTGGCAGGAGTGGCTGGCCAGCAAGCCCCCAAATGTCCCCATTTCCCCAGTGTTGGGGTTACAGGTGTACACTGCCATACTCAAATAGATTCTTTTCTCATACAATCTATCCTGGTTACAGTTTCCCCTTCCTCTACTCCTCTCAGTCCCCCACTCCAATCCGAACATACTCAGCCATTTACGTGGTCACCGGGGATCCGAACTCAGGTCCTCATGCTTGCACGGCAAATGTCTTACTAACGGAGTCCTCTTCCCAGCCCTCTCCCTGACTCTTTTCATTTCAAAATGTACGTGTGGGTGAGGATTATAACTCGTGTGAGAACACTTTCCTGGCATGCATGAGGCCCAGAAAGAAACTCACCTATCTCAAAAACTGATGAAGTTGTTTGCACTCAGCTGCATAAGGGCTGCAGCTCCCTCACCCATGCAGCCACTTACAGGCAAACTTATGAACACTGTTACAGATTAGCACTAAAAAGCAGAATCTTGAGCACCGACTGTTATCTTGTGTTCCCCTAAACTGTGAATCAAGTTTAAAATCAGAGAAGAAGCTACTGTTTCCATTTGAGTTATCTGATAACCAAACTCCATTAGACACCAATAGACACTCTTCAAACAAACAAGGCCAGGATGGAAATATCCATTCTTCCATTTCTTTTTGTTTCCCCCAAGGTATTATTCGTTTGGTCTGAAACCAGACCAAAGTTGCTGAATGGCCCTAAATAGAAACAAACTATTTATCACTTTTCTCTAAATAGAAACAAACTATTTGTTACTTTTCTCCACGCTGTGACAAGGTGTCTGACAAAGACCACTTGAGTGGGGAAGGGTGACCTTGGCTCACAGCTGAGGCTTCTGTCCATCACAGCGGGGAAGGCATGGTGGTAGGAGTGTGCTGCTCACATGGCATCCACAGTCAGGAAGCAGAAAGAGATGAATGCTCTGCTTTGCTCGATTTATCCTTCTTATTCAGTCTAGGGTTTTGGGCCATGGAATGGTGCTGCCCACACCCAGGGTGAATCTTTGCATCTCTATTAACCTAATCTAGAAACTTGCTCACAGACTTGCCCAGAGGTGTATCTCCTAGGTGACTCCCCAGCCTGTCAAGTTGACACAATTTGTTTTTACATGAACCAAGAATAAACTTGAGTAAAAATATCGAGATAAAACTGTTAATAGTTTTTTTTTTGGTCTGGATGGAGCTTCTAAACCCTTGGGATATTCAGCGGGATGGGGCCGTCTTAGTCACCCCTGTGGGCCTCTGATACTATAGGTGGGTGACTGGTTATGAGGTCATTCAGCTGGGCCCTAGGTAGGTCCAGGACAAGAGACCGAGCCATGGGATTGGAGGTTGGCATGTCAGCTCAATCTCTGGCTTCTGTGGGATGGAAGGAGGCCGGAGACATTCAATACTGTACCAACCATTGAGCCAATCAGGACACTTCTGTTGGGTGTGGCTCTGTGGAGCTTCCCTGGCAGGTATCATGAGGTAAGATATGAAAGTGAGAAAGGGAATATGAAACCGGCCAGGTCATGCCCCACATGTCAAATGCAAGCATGTCTGCCTGCACCCAGAGCATATTCATAGCCTTATACTACAGCCATCCCATACATGCAGATTTGTATACTTCCCAACTCTCCAGCTCCTCACTGGTTTGGTCATGGTTGTTTTCTCCTTTGTAAAAAACTGTAATCAAAATCACAGCTCTGTGTAGAGACTTTGCAGCTGAGGGTGCAGGGGAAGCCCTAGCCAGTCAGCTTGGTAGGTGGTGTGGAAGCCCCCTAGATCCCAGCTTCTGCCTGAGGCATGGAGCTGTCCTGAAGTCTATGCCCATGACTTGTGAGGTCTGTGCTAATTCCAATTAATTAGTGTCTGAATTCCACTGCAAAGACGTCTCTGATAATAGAAGTTGGTCTGACACAACAAACATGAACTTGAAAACTAGCAAGGGTGGCCAGTGCTCTGGGTCATTGTGTGGATACACAACATCTCCCAACAGCAGAAGAATATGCACATAGACCAAGCCTCAGAGGCAGCATTTGCCCCAGGCCTACCCCATATACACACATTAAGACCCTAGGAGCTCACAAGTGACAATTTTTCTTACATTTAGTCTGTACGCGCATGCGCAGTGTGTGTGTGTGTGTGTGTGTGTGTGTGTGTGTGTGTGTGTGTACACTTGTATGTGGGTGTTCCTACACAGGTGCATGTGGAGGTCAGAGGTCAATCTTAGCTGCTTTCCTCTGTCACCTTCTGCCTTGAGACAGGGTTTTCACTGAACCTGGAGCTCATCCAGTCATCATTCAGTTAGACTGGCTGACCAGTGAGCCCTCCTGTCTCTGCTGTCCCAGGCACATGCCACTAGAGGTAGCTTTTGACATAGGTGCTGGGGATCTGAACTCAGGACCTCATGCTTACGCTGCAAGTGTTCTACCTACTGAGACATTCCCAGCACCAGGGCTTTCTCTTTAACCTGTTGATGGTTATTTTGGGGATGAGACTTCATAAAACCTCTGAGCAATGTGTCAGTAATGGATACACATGCCTTTCATAAACCCTGAATCCATCCCAGAAAATCTTCTCCAGTAGACTGCTCCCAAGCACTTCACGGTCAACTTTAAGAGGAGGTAGGTAGATGATGTTTGCGGGGGAGGGGGGTTCTCAGACAGTTGTAACTATATACAAAGTGAGGGCATGGCTGCTCCACGGTATGGTTGAGGGGAAGGTTTTTATTGGAGATATCAGAGGCATCTGGAAGAGATGAGGGAGAGAAAGCAGTAGTGGACTAAACATGGCCAGTAGGCCAAACTGGACCATGAGAGGAGAGAGAGAAGGAAAAGAGTGTGTGGGCAAAGGAGGCCAAGAGAGAGGGGGCCAAGAGGGCCAGGAGGGCGGAGAGAGAGCCGCGTGGCCTAAATGGCAGGGTTATACAGGTATGAGAAGCTGGGGGAGGGAAGCCCATGAGCTGGTGAGGGTTAGGGTAAATGGGTAGGGTGAGAAGAGCTGAGAAGCCACAGGTACTGAGTGAGCTCAGAGGCCAGCAGGAGCTTTGGAATGCTAATAGGCACCAGAGTAGTCATATGTTTCTTTTGGTTCTGACAATAGCCATTGGTGATAAACCAAAGACACAAGGAACAATGGGAATAGAGGCCAGTTCAGAGTCACCTTGCAATGGAAATGGAACAGGAAATTGCCATCAAGTCCCTTACACCTTGGTATTATCAAAAATTAACAACAGCCATGGTAAGAGGAGCTTGCACAGGGCAGGGAAGACAGCGGTGTGCGTGAGGAAGGAGCAGTTTTGAACAATTGGTAAAATTGTGACCAAGAAAGAATTGCTCCTGCAAAAGAAGACCAGGTCAGTCTTTCTCCATCAAAAGAGCTTTGCCCCTCTGAGGTACAAATCATGACTTGGTCAAACCCATCTTCCTCCACTTTGCTCTGAGGAGGAAGATGCTGGGCCTGATAACTTTGGGGGCTAGCATTAAATCGTTTGTGCCTTATTGTGTCTTTGTCAGAAGTAGTTTTATTGAAAGAAACCTCCCTCACTGCCTCAGGGGCTGAGTCTTCCAGTCAGCTCAGTAAATTAGATTTTCTCTGTACTTTGGGCTCCTAAGAATTACTCTCTGATTGCAGGACGAGCCAGGTGATGCTAATTGGGTCTTTAAATGATTGAACAATTAATCAATCCATAATGCCTTAGGAAACTGGTCTTACTGGTGTGTTCAACAGGGCAAGATGCGCTGGGGGGCTTGTGATCACTCCAGGACTTCTCAGTACTATAGCACCAGTGAACTAGAGGGAAAGACAGGATTAAAACTCAAGGTGAGAATGTTTTGGGTTGTTTGTTTTTTGTTTTTGAGACAGGGTCTCAGGTAGCCCAGACTGGCTTTCAATCTGCAAAGTGGTCAAGAATGATCTGTATGTATGATGTAGATGTGTATGTATATGCTTGCACATGTGTGCATGTGAATGTGGAGGCCTGAGGCTGACCTCAGTGTCTTCCTTGGTTACACTCCACTTTATTGAGACAGGATCTCTCACTGGAACTTGGAACACACGGATGTGGCTAGTCTAGCTATCCAGCTTGTCCCAGGCCTTCCCTCCCCCAATCTTCAGGGTGCTAAAACACAGGGAGGCTGCCACGCACAGGCAGAGCACTTCATTCAGTGAATCATCCCTCCATACACCCCCTTGGAGACAGTCTCATGTATCCCAGGCTGGCCTTGAACGCACTGTGTGATGGAGCCACTCTGAACTTCTGATCCTTTTGCCTCTTTCCCCACAATGCCTGGATTACAGACACATATCACCACCACATCTAGTTTTATTCTGCGCTGGGAACCAAACCCAGGGCTTTGTGTATGCCAGGCAGGTACTCTGTCAATGGAGTAACAGCCCAAGCCCAACCTTGGACTTTGAAGCCTGCTGTTTCCTAGTGTTGGGATTACAAGTGAGTATTACCAAGCCTGGTTTATCCCATGCTGGGGATTGAACCCAGGTTCTCATATGTTCTGGGCAACTGTTCTACCAACTGAGCTACAACTCTAGCCTTCAAGCTGACAATGTTTAATGATGAAGATCTCTGCATCTAAAGTATAGGACATGTCATCAAACCATGAATTTTAGAGAGGGGATAGGTCAGAGCCTATAATTATTACTTGTCCTGGATGACACAAAATACACCCTCCTGTTTTAACTTAGTAAGTGGGGTAAGGCTTACTTAGACACCTACTATATGCTTGACTGAGGCAAGAATCACCTCTAGTATGTCAGATGGTCATCAGGAGTTGGTCAAAAGTAACACGAAGTCTCAGGGATGGAAGCACCCAGCTTCAAGGCAAAGACCCAAAGCATGAAAGGCAATGTTGCTTTCTGAGGTGGAGAGGAAACTGTAGGACCATTAAATTCTTGAGAGTCTTTTCCACTGGGTTCAACACAGGACTGGAGAAATACTGGCTGATTCCATTCCATGACAGTCCTGTGAGGTCAGTGCCACCATGTCCAGTCTGTAAGCTGAGCCAACTGAGGTAGAGGAGTAAGGCAACCTGCCCTGAGTCCCACAGTAAGGTGGGAAGGACCCCTGGTCATCCTGGCTCCTGGGGGCTCTGCTGTAGTCAGCAGCCTTGCTACTGGTATCGTGGGCAGAGAGCATCACTCAGCCAGCTTCCAGCAGAGACAAAGCTCAGTGCTAAATGATCAACCATGGAGCAAACGAGTGTGGGGACCTCCCACTGGATGGTCTGTTTTTAAAAGCTCACTTTAATTATTCTCTGTATGTGTGTGTATATGCATGTATGTATATGAGATCTTGCTGGTGAGTGTACACACACACACACATATCTGCGTGTGTGTGTGCTCACACAAGCACCTGCACATGTATATGAAGAGCAGAGGTCAACCTTAGGTACCGAACTTCAGGAGCTGTTGACATTTTTACTTGTGAGATAGGGTCTTTCTCTGGCCTGGGACTCACCAATTAGTCTAGACTGGCTGGCCAGGGAGCACCAGGGACCCTCATGTCTCTGCCTCCCCAGAACTAGGATTACAAGTGTGCACTACCATACCTGTCTTTTTTCTTTAATGTGGGTTCTGGGGAATCAAACTCTGGTCCTTGTGCTTGCAAGGTGAAGGCTTTACCGACTGAGCCATCTCCCCAGCCCTAATTCCTGTATTCAACAAAATGGCTTTTAACTGGAGTGGAGAGAAAGGGGGGAACAGGCTCTTCCAGGCTTTTGAAGGACACTGTTCAGTCCTAAGTGCCTCTCAGCAACTTTCACAATATTCATGTTTTTCTTTCCTATTTATTTGCTATCTGAGTAATCGTGCAAATGTGGCAGAGCTGGACTAGAAGGTTCTCTGAGAAGCATGTGATGCCCTACATCCCTGAATTGTTACTGTTATCATTATTCTGGCCATTGCTGGTGCTGTGATGTCCTCAGATCTTTGTATTCGTGTGTGTGTTTTATGTGTGCATGTGTGCAAACTCAAGGGCATGTGGACACCAGAGAACAGCTAGTATAAAGTGGACTTGTTCCTTTCACCTTTCTGTCAGAGATGAGGATTGAACTCGGGTCACTAGGCTTGGATGGCAGGCACCTGCACTCACTGAGTCAGCCCACTGTCCCTTACCATCTCATGTTTTTGAGACAGGGTTGCTCACTGAACCTGGAGCTTAACAATTCCGCTAGACTGTCTCACCAACAAGCTCTCAGGACAGGCCTGTCTCTGCCTCCTCAGCTCTGGGATTACAAGCACAGGCTACCATGCCCAGGATTTCATAAGGGAACTGGAAATCTATATGCAGGTCCTCATACCCACCTGGCAAGCATTTTACTGACTGAACCATCTCCCCTGTTCCAAGAGCTCTCTGGATCTAAAGATGTACCACTCTCCCATTCATCCTGACTTGGAAGAGCACTGTGTTTATTACACCAGCAACTCCCAGGGGCCAACAGCCTTCCGAATCGGTTCTGCAGCCCGTGGCACCCAAATTGGTTTGAATCACAGGTCTGCAAATATTTCTATCTTTAGCAATGAGGTGTTTCACCATTGCAGAAAGCCTATTATTTTATACATACAGCAACATTTGCTGAAAAATGTATTTTACTTAGAGGAAATCAAATAAGTAAATAGCGGGGAAGATATGTAAATCAGCAGAACATAAAAACAGCTCAGAATAAAAAGAACGTGCTATATTGGAAGTACGCAATTGGGCTGTTGCTGACGGAGCCTTTATGAGCTGCTAACACATATTTATTTGATACCCAGACTGGATGATCTAAGGGTTCTCAAAGGTAGTTTAAAATATGTGAATAGTATGGAGAATTATGCAAGTTCACGGGCGGTGTTCTCCAACATCATCAAAATGATTTTTTTTTTTAAATCACGAGCTGAGTGGGGGCAGTGGAGCTGGGTTTCTGATTGACAGCGGGCACCTATATGTTTATTCCTAAGAGACACCCTGAAGGTAAGAGAGGAGCAGAGGTCAGCAAACAGCCTAAAACACATACTCATTAATGCGATTCTACATGCCTTCAGCCAGCAACCAGCCATTGTGCATTTACTGAGCACCTCTTGTATGCCAGGCTCCCGGAATGCAAACATTTATGACCAAGGGACTTGTGGCAGGGGAGGGCTTGAGATAGAAGCCTTGTCTCTCCCAGTGTGGGTGATGTTATGAGGGAGGATGGGCCAGGACAAAATTAGTTGGCATAAAGGACATAGAAGCAGAGACCCTCGGGTGACATGAACAGAAGATACAACCACATCATGGAGGCAGCCAGGGGCTGAGGACCAGGTGGGACAGAGAGAGCTCAGTGATCTGAGGACCCCGATGCTGACAGGGGGGTGGAGGAGATCCTGGCTGCCCAAAGCCAAATGGGCTCCAAGGCTGCTCTCAAGGTCTGCACTGGCTGGGCTCCAGGTTCATCATGGCTAGCTAGGGTGATTTTGCTCCCCATGGATGACCAGAATCTAAGGAGAATCAGAGTCACCCTGGAGAAGGGCAGATAGAAGGTAGAATGGGATTGTTCCTGTTTCAGTTTCTGAATGTACACTAAGGCTTTCTGGACTGGGTACTATATCATTCTCTTTCTCTGTCTCTGTCTCTCTGTCTCTGTCTGTCTCTGTATCTCTGTCTGTCTCTCTGTCTCTCTCTCTCTCTCTCTGTGTGTGTGTGTGTGTGTGTGTGTGTGTGCGCGCGCAATATGGAAGTTAGAGGTCGACATCTGGTATCTTCCTCAATCACTCTCTACCTCATTATTTGAGACAGCATCTATTACTTAACTTATGCTAACCAATTCTGCTCAACTGCCTGGCTGGCAAGTCCCAGGGGTCCACCTGCCTGTGCCTCCCTAGTGCTGGGATTATAAGTGTACATCGTGCCCAGCTTTTATATTGTTGCTGCAGATCTAAACTTGGTGTGTGCGTGCATGCATGGCAAACACTTTACCCATGGAGCCACATCCCAGCCCTTTCATTAAACTTTCATTGTTTATATCTTTTATGTATGTGCCTTTACACATGCTTTGTATGTGTGGGTGCTGGAGGAGTCCAAAAGAGGGCATCAGATCCCCTGGAATTACAAGCAGTCTGGAGATGCCAATGTGGGTGCTGAGATCTGAACTTAGTCCTCTGCAAGAGCACTGTTGTTAACACCTCTCTAGCCTGTTCATTAACCCTTTAAACTCCTCTAATTTAGAGAGCTTGCATTTGTTCGTGTTTGAGTACATGAGGCATACACAGATGGCCTCGTGTGGCTCTCTACAGTGCTCTCTTCATTCTTAGTCCCTTCAGCAGGGCCTGAGGACTCAGAGATAAATGAGGCTTGGTTGGGTGCAAAGTGTTCTGATGCTATCTTTAGGGGATGCTCTCTGAGTTCAGAATCCTTCCTGCATCACGGTGGGGCAGAGCTGTAAGAAAAGCCTCTCACAGTTGCCTTCTGATGGCCCAGCATGCACTGCAGTGGCCGGGATGAGTGGGCCCAGCATGCACTGCAATGGCAGGCTGAGTGGACAGATGGGCATCATGCACTGGCTCCTGCCCTGGCAACTACGAGGTGTCAATTCCTTCTTTGCAGGTTGCATGGTGTGCTCGTGTGCTCAGGGATTTCCTGGGAGGGCACATGTTTATAAAGCAAATGAATACACATCGGAAAAGTGGGCATTGCCAGCAGGCCTTTCAGCTACCTGCTCTGTGAGCAGAGGGAGCTGAGGAAAGAGAAGAAGAACACAGCGGCTATCAATGGCTCCCACTGGAACACAGGGAACCACAGGGAGGTCTAGACTGGAAGTAATGGAGCAGTTGCTAGCTTTCTTAAGCAAAAGACTTAATGGAGGTGTCTTCTGGGGCTGATTTAACTTGGAGGTCTAGGTGGCTGCCTGGCTCTGGTTATGCAGACCTGACATTTCCCCCCTCAGAAACTCTGATGGGCAATCACATGGAACTTATCCTTACTTAGTGGCAATGAGGTAAACATCCCTCGTGACAGGGTGTCTATGCAGGACATTGACCTATGATCTAACCATCTGTGTAAGAATGAAACATTTTGATTTTGAAGCCACATAAGGAATGGGGGGGAAGGAGGGGAGGGAGAAGGGGGGATGAGGAATAAAATGAAAGAGAGAGAGAAAGAAGGGACTGAGGAGATGGTTCAGTTGCTAAAGTGCTTGCCTTACGAGCATGAAGGCATGAGTTTGATTCCCCAGAACCTGAATGATGATGTTGCATGTGGTGGCACACGCTTACAATGGTGGCACTGGGGAGGTGGCAGTGGGCAAATTCTGGGGCTCCCTGGCCAGCCAGACTAGCCATACCAGAAAGTTCCAGGTAAAATAAAAGACCACATCTCAAACAAACAAGGAATGCAACTCCTGAGGAATGATATCTGAGGTTGACCTCTGACCTCCTCACCTCCCACCCCATCTCCAACATATGCACACACAGCCCTCCAAACATGCATGCACTCACGTGTGCGCATACACACATGTGGGTGAGAAAAGAAGGGAAAAGCAAAGGCGTGCCACCATGTACAGCTGAACGGTGGGGTGTGCTGGTCGGAGGTGACAGCTTGGGACAGCAAGTGGACATGCCATGGGTGAAGGGAGGTCATGTGGGAGGGTGTGGGTGAGAAGCGTAGAGACAGGGAAGGCTCAGTACTCACATCACTTCCAGCCGTGCCGTTCGGGAGTCGTTCCCGCCCTCAGACACAATCTCACAGGTGTAGTCCCCGATGTCCCCTGACCACGTCTGGCTAATGAGAAGGGACCCGTCCTTCTCCACCACGATTCTCGAGCTGCTGGATGGTGTGATGACCACGTTGTCCTTTTTCCAAACGTAGCTGTGGGCCAAGCAGAAAGTTCATCACAAAAGCAACAGGAGCAGGATCCTGCCCCTTCCTTGACAGCGAAGAAGAGCAAGCAGCCGGTGAATTGGAGAACAGAGTAAAAAATGACCGAGTTACACCTTTAAAGGTATGAGTTTTGGGCTGGAGAAATGACTCAGTGGTTAAAAGTGTGGCCTGCCATTCCAGATGACCCAAGTTTGGTTCCTAGCACCCAGGTCAGCTATGGGGATTGGACACCGTCTTCTGGCCTCCTTGGGCAATTGCACATATGTAGCATACATTCACAGATACACACACACACATAGATATAAATAAAAATAAATCTTTGTAAAAAGTGAGTCTTTTGGTACAGTGGGGAGCAGGAGGTATCTTGGACAATATACAAAAGTTGATTGATAACTCAGTGACTGAAACAGGACAGTGATGGCTGGAGGGGTAAGTTAGTGGATAAAGTGTTGGCCTTTCATTCAAAAAGACCCAAGTTTAATTCCCAGAATCCACATAAAAACACTAGTAGTCTCAGCACTGAAGCAAAGACAGGTAGATCGATGGGGGAGGGGCAGGGATCCCACCCTCAGTCTAGTCTAACTGGTGAGCTCCGGATTAAGTGAGAGACGCTGTCTCAAAACAAGATGGAGGATCTGGACAATAGCCCAGTGGATAAAGGCTTTCTGTGCAAGCATTAAGACTGGAGTTCTGCTCTTTGGCACCCACATAAAAGCTGAGCAGGCATGGTGGCCCCCCTGTAATCCATGCACTCAGATGAAAAGATGGGATTCCCAGAGCAAGCTGGCTGCTAGACTAGCTGAATCGCGTTTAGCAAAAGACCTGGCCTCTATAAATGAAGAGGAGGTCGGTCGACAGCATCAACCTCTGGCCTCCACCTGTATGTGCACACAGGTATACACGCACCTGCACATGTATATGCCTATGTACATGGAAAACATGCACACACACACACACACACACACACACACACACACGCAAAAAAAAAAAGAAAAAAAAAAAAACAACCAAACAACAACAAAATCCAAAGTAGACAGTACCTAAGGAATTACACTCACAGTAATATCTGGCCTCCAAACACACACACACACACACACACACACACACACACTCCTACCTGTATACAAGTGTACCACAGATGTACCACTCCCAACACATACAACAAACAAAATCCCAAAATGTGGCAGTGAAGATGACTGAATCTATCTGAGCTTGTGTCTGGGAGACAGGACTCTGTGGGTCAGAGGCACAGCTGTCACCTACTGAACTGCACCCACCCAGCTCTCCTGCCTCAGTAATGCTTGCTTAAGACCTGCAGAGAGGCACCCACCTCCTGAGCAAAGCTCTGGGCACCTTGTAACTGTCCTGCTAAAGTCCCACAGCCCTGGGCAGGCTCTCTCTGATGCCACCTTTCTTCCTCATTTAAGCTTTATGGCCATTTTAGCACATTTTTCTTTTCCAATATAGACTCAATTATGAGCCTGTCCGGCCCTAAATGTCTCTGGGCAAGGCCCCTACTGACGGCTAGATGAGATGAAAGTGCTGGCCTTCTCTTTATTAGAATAATTTGATCACATTTTCAAAATGCACCAGCCCTTTCTGCCCTGCGTATTCACAGAACAAACTTTTGTGAATTAGTCACAGGAGGTCACCCTGCAACACAAGAGACAACAGTGCAAAGCCCACACAAAGAGAAAGACAGACTGTCCTGTGTGCCTGGGTTCCTCTAAAGTGGGGACAGCCCAAGTGCTTCACAGAGGGGGCTCAGTGCCGCAAAGGGGCCATCCGAGGAGATGCTTCTGCGCTCTTGGGGCATTGTTTGAAATCACACCCTGCCTCCTCTACAATGAATGGATTCTCTACTTGCAAAAGAGATCTCCGGGTGGGCCTCCCAGGGTCTCCTAGGAAACCTTTAACTTGTGACTTCTTGTGTGTTCCTCTGGGTTTTGCATTTGCTCTTCTTGCAATTAACCCACACTTGTGTTCCAGCCCTGGACACTCTGGAAAGTCTGGTGGGGATGTAGAAGTGAATGGTCTGCCAAATACCTGCCCTGAAGGGTCAAGTCTCTGAACCCAGTTCTCAGGGCAGGCTTCAATAGCCAGGCAGGCTTGACAGCTCTTTCCACTGTCAACTCCAATTCTATCCTTTCTGCTAAGTGTGGCCTTTGAGAACTACAGTGGGATGATGATGCTGTATGATGCATTTCTCTCCATTTACCGCCTACCCCCTTCCCGGTTCACTTATTTTCAGAGTTGAGTCTGAAAAGTCACAACTAATCTGCTCTTTGACACAAAGCTCACTGCTGAGGGACACCTGTCTGCAGCCATGCCCTTACATGAAGTGGCCTGGCTTTTAGATTTTGTTTTGCTTGTTTTGGTTTTGAGACATGGTCTCAGTGTGTAGCCCTAAATGTCCTGGAACTTACTATGTAGACCAGGCTGGCTTCTAACTCACAGAGATCTCCCTGCCTCTGCCTCCTGAGTGCTGGGATTAAAGGCATGCACTACCATGCCTGGGTTGTGTTTGTTTTGTTTAGAGACAGGGTTTCCTGCAACCAAGGCTGTCCTTGAATAATACATGGCTGAGGACAACCTTCAATTTCTGATCCTGTTTCCACCTCTGGAGTGCTGGGATTAGAAGCATACACCACCCCCCAAGCCCAGTGTATGCACTGATAAAGATGGAACCCAGGGCTTCATGCATGCTAGGCAAGCACTCTATTACTGAGCCACATCCCCAGCCCAAGTGTCACAATTATCAACATCAGCTTCCAGTCTACTGGATGTCCCACTTGGCACTAGAGAATCACCAAGCCGCCTGGCTCCCTCCTCTGCCTGTGTTTCCCTTTTACTGCCTTGGACACCTGCACACCTTTCTTCTCCCTGCTATACAGAAAAACCATCCTTGCAGGATAGAAAACCCCTCCTGAGTATTGCAGAGCTCCCATGTCAACACCACTGAAATCCTATCCATCCCTCTGGATTTTTGTCTCATTAAGTATCAGTCCCTGACAAGTACGCTTTACAGACAGTGTATTAACCTTGGCAGGAAAATCACAAAAAGCTGTATTGAAGCCATGGAGTGGAGCATAGCCCACTGTAAATAATACATAAGGCTGGAATGGAAGACCGATTCCTGTGATTAATGATGGAGCCTGCCACTGGGAGATGCCATCATCAGGGATCTGCTGCTAAAATCAAAGACCCCCAAACTCTCCCTTCTCATCTCAACTTTCTCTTCATTAACCCGGGGAATCTTAACAAGCCCTGAAGAATGAGAACAGGATGAGCAACCGGAGAGAGGTCCGAGGGTCGTGGGTGGCTCCACAGCACAGGGTGGCTGTCGTCCCCTTAATCACAACGCGGTCCTCTGGAGGGTGAACGATGGACGTTCGATCTGAAACAACACAAGTCACAGCCCGATGAAATCACCAGTGTGCAAGTCTGTGCCCTCAGGGGGGATAATGAATTGGTCATCTGACATCAAAGCCTCCGAATTCTCTCTTATCTTGGCAAAACGAGTGTAAATGGAAGCGCTCAGCGATGTTCAAGGAATGGAAAACAAGCCTTTCTGTGTGGCAGCAAAGTCAGTTAACCCGCCCACTCCTAAGTCATCCCAGGTCTCCAAAAGACCTTGTGCAAACACTTAGGGAGTCCCTGCTGCAGGTTAGAGTCTGGGCTCTTTGGAGTGTGTGAGTGTGTGAGTGTGTGTGAGTGTGAGTGTGTGTGTGTGTGTGTGTGTGTGTGTGTGTGTGTGTGCGTGTGTGGTCAATCTTAGGAGCTCTTCCTCTGAAGCTGTCCACCTTGTTTTTTTCTGGCAGGGTCTCTCACTGGCCTGGAACTCATCAAGTAGGGTAGGCTTGCTGGCCAGTGAGCTCCCAGTAGCTGCCTGTCTCTCACTCTCCAGTCATGGGATGACAAGCATGTGCCATCGCTCCCAGCTCTTCTATGTGAGTTCTGAGGATCAAACTCAGGTCCTCGTGGTTGCAAGTTAAGTACTTGACTATCTGTCGCTCTGGCCTAAAGCCTGGATTCTTAAACCAGGGTAGAAGTGGAGGCCTATCATTCAAGTTGCTAGGGAGGCTAAGACAGGAGGATCACATATTCAAGGCCAGCTTGGGATCACAGTTCATGGCCAGCAAATTACAGGGTAAGTTTAAGAGCAGCCTAGGAAACACACTGAGACCCTATTTCTAAAGAAAAAGTAAAAAGAGGGCTGGGGATGTAGCTCAGTGGTCGAGGTCCTAGGTTTAATCCCCGATGTTGTAATGAATACATAAGTAAATAAATAGCATATAAATAAATTGAGATTTTTTGCTAAGATAATTATTGTCTTAAATTTTCTAGTGTCCACACAGCACCTGTGACTCGGGCAGGTTCTTTCATTTGTGCTGATTGATTTAATGATGATTGTCATTACTCCTAATTCTTGAGAGTGAGCATGCATGCCCAAGCCTACTGTGAGCTGCCCAGCCTACTGTGAGCTGCCCAGGACCACAAAGCTGGCAAGAGGCAGGGCCCATTGGCTGCCCCACATCTGAGGATTCCAGAACCCATAGCTACTGCTGCAGATGCCAGCTTCTCCGGAGTCGCCTGTGCTATGCTTGTCACACTCCTGCCGGGGACTCCACTCTGGTGTCATACCCAGAACTAGAACTTGTGAGTCTCGGGGCTGCACTTGAAACCCAGCATGGTGAATTGCCAGCTGTGTGCCAGGAGAGGTTTCTGAGTCTTTGCCTATGAGAGGGCATGCGACTGAGGAGCAGCTTGACTGAGAAGCCTGGATAACTCTACAGGCTGACTTACGGTCACTTAGCTAAGCATGGTCCTAACACTGATCCTCCACAGATCCATGGAACTTTCTGGAGAGTGATCTATGGAGAGCCAGACCTCACATTTTCCTTTTCTACAGGCTTGAAAAATATGAAGCCAACATTTCCCCATGCATCAAATGTGGTTGACTCCAACCTCCAAACATAACAAAACCTCTTTTTTTTTAGTACTTTGCCAATATTGTAGAAATTTAAATAAAAGAAAAACTCTGGCTGTTTTGAGAATATCTAATAAAAAAATTAAAGGGTTATTTGGGGCTGGCGAGATGAATCAGTGATTAAGAGTGCACACTGCTCTTGCAGAGGACCTGAGCTCCATGTCCAGCACCCAGGTGAACTGCCTGTGATTCCAGCTTCAGAGAATTGCAAGCTCCTTCCTGGCTTCTGAGGGCATCTACACTCATGTGATGTGCATACTTCCACTCCCCTAGACATACATGTAATTGAAAAACAGAGTCTTAAAAAATTCCATTAAAAGGGTCATTTATCACAATGTACAGTGGCAACATGAAAAAAATGGCAAATATGAGCAGAAGTGTGTGTGTGTGTGTGTGTGTGTGTGTGTGTGTGTGTGTGTGTGTGGTTCTTTAGAACTGGCTGCATCTTCATATGTTAATGGAGTGAGTTTGAACTTTCTCCCTCACTAGAGACCCTTATGCAGATTGTCAGTGCACACCAGGCTTTTCCATTTGAAAATGAGCTGTTACTAATGTTGCCTGGGGTCACAGGAAGAAAGGATTCTTAGGTATTTTAGCAGCAGTTCTCAACCTGTGGGTCTCGACCCCTCTGGGGTTTGAATGACCCTTTCATAGGGGTCACATGTCAGATATCCTGCATATCAGATATTTACATTATGATTCATAACAGTAGCAAAATTATGGCTATGAAGTAGCAATGAAATAATTTTATGGCTGGGAGGTCACCACAACATGAGGAACTTAAAGGGTCATGGCATCAGGAGGGTTGAGAACCACCACACTAGAGGCAGGACATTTGGTGTTCAGATTGTCACGTTACAGAAAACAATCCTTTCTGTACATCAAGGACCAGTGACCTCCACTGAAGATGACAAAGACTGGAGGGATAAAGATGTCCCTACTGTTGGCTTCTCCTATGTCCCTATTTCATTTATGTAAATGATACTCGATAGTATAGAAACAAGACCTTCTGTTTGTGTGTGTGCATGGGCATGTGTGTGTGCGCACAGAGGCCAGAGGTCAATGTCAGGTGTCTGTCTTAACCACTCTCCCCATTATTTCACAAGACAGAGTCCCTCACTATACCTGGAGCCCCAGGAATCCCCGTGTCTGTTTCTAGAGCACTGGGATTACAAGTGTATGCCTGGTAGGTGCTGGGGATCAAACTCACGCCCTCATGATTGCACGTCAAGACTTTTATTGACTGGCAATCTCCTTAGTCTCCAAAACACTTTCTTTAGGATATCAGTGACCGATTCAATTTTCTTATAAAATTAATCAAAACATTACTTTAGCTATTCTAGCCAACTGGGGATAATAAGTCTACTGATTTTCAAAAGTCGATCTGTTACCGCTCTTGAAATAGTGCCATGGACTCTCTGGATACGTTTCCCAATTATTCTTTCAGAAACAGAAAATTTAATTACTCAACAGATTTCTATAAATTAGCTGTAAAAACAATCATCTTCTTTGAACTGAGTGAGAAAATCTAAGGGGGTACTGACTCCCCCGGACACAGACGACACAGTCACAGAGAATGGTTCTTACTCCATACGGTGAGCGTGGCGGATGCGTTCACAGAGCCCTCGGTATTGGCCGCATAACAGGTGTAGTTGCCAGCATCTTGGATGAAGACGGGGGCTATCCGCAGCCCCCCAGATTCCAGCAGCATGAACCTTGGAATCCGGACAGAGCCACTGGCCAGAATGAGGTTTCCTGAAGGGTAGGAGAGAAAGAGAGTCATTAGAGGTACAGCAGCCGGTGGGGAAGGAAAGGATGGAGCTGCTGGCAAGACAACAATCCAAGCAAAGTGACCGTTCTGTGCACAACATAACTGAAGCGCTTTCCTCATCATCAGCAAGGATCTTGAACAATTCTGATCTGTGTACGGGATCCTTACCTTCGGATGACTGCTTTTCACACTTCCTTCACACCCAGGGCTCATTATCTTCAGGATCCCCAGTGGGCAGAGGGCACTCACTGAGGGCTTATGTAAAGGAGAGCTGTATTTACAGTCATTACTACTTTTAATGCCCACTGACTTTCCTAATTAAAAAAATAAGTATGGGTATATGGCAGTGGTTCCCAACCTTCCTAATGCTGTGACCCTTTAATGCAGTTCCTCATGCTACTTCATAACTGTGATTTTGCTACTGTTGTCAATCATAATGTAAATATCTGTGTTTTCTGATGGTCTTATATGACTCCTAAGGGGTTGCAACCCACAGGTTGAAAACCACGGTCCATGAGGTGTTTGCATGTGTAGATACACATGTGTATGTACAAGTCGTCCATATGTATATGGTGTGAATGTATGTAGAGGCTGTACTTTTTTTTAGACAGGGTTAATGGCTGGGAACTGGGGTTTACCGAATGGGCTAGACTATCTGGCCACCAAGCCCAGGGATCCTCGTGTCTCTGCCTCTTCTGTCACAGGATGACAGCTTTTTACACAGGTACTGGCACCTGAACTCACACCTTCATGCTTGCGTCACAAACATTTTACTGACCAAACCATTCCTCCAGTCCCCAAGTTTTCTAGAAGCCCAGGGTCACCTGTCTCCACGCTGCACCCTGGCTAGATGCCCCTGGCAGAGGCATCCAATAAATGTCATTCAGTTTTCACTGAGTGAATGTATAAGAAGAAAGAACAATGCAGCCAACATTCCAGTGTTTTCCACACCAACCATGCACACCAGCCACGCACACCAGCCACACTGCTGCAGAGCCACCTGCCTCTCTTCCATGTGATCGCAGGTTTGGGAGCCCCAGACACCTCACACCTCAGGACAGCTGTCATCCCGTCAGTGACCCTGGTGTCCACTGGACGCTGGGTGAAGGCAGGAGCAATATCTGTGGAGAGAGGTTAGCAGTGAGCTGCGGTACCATCTCTGAGAAGCCTGCCTAGGAATGCTCACAGGTCTTGCAGGACCAATCAGAGGGAAAGGTACTGTGTCAAAAAACAGGAGTCATTCAGGAGTGGCTCCTACCCTGTGTCACACTACCAGGAATCACCCATTGTTGCTTAGCATCTAAAGGGAAGTGGGTGCCCCTTGCCAAGTTCAAGGGCCCAGAAAGTGTGTTTATCTACAGAAACCAACTGGCTTTGTCCTTTAGGTGACAGACTGTATCAACCATGGGATGACATGTTCACACTTTCCAGGGGCATTCTGAAAGCTGGCATACAGGTTTAAGAACCCCTACCCCACTCCATGGCTTCTTTTCGTTCATGGGGAAAGGCAGGCAGTGCGAGAGCCTCACAGTCCCAAGTAAGAGGAACGAGACAGGCATGTGCTGGAATCAAATGCAGCCCAGGTTCCACTGTTCTCCAGAGCGGCCACACTACTGCAGACCCCCGCCTCTCTTTCACATGACGGGTAGGGGTATCTAGACACCTCATATATACTCCCATTCACCCCTGCAAGGTTATGCTTTCTGTGCTATCTAGCTATAACACAGACCATGTCCCTGAAAGTCTACAGCATCTATTACCAGACCTTTCAGAGAAAAACAAATTAACAAACAATAAACAAACTCAAACTACCTGGTCATTCTGCATCAGAACACCCTGGCCATAGCCGCAAGGTGGCTTTTAGATAATCCTAGTGGATGCAAACTCAAGTTTCTGCCTTAAACACCCAATATTATTGCAACTGCCTGGAGCAAGATTGGTTGCCGGTGCTTTGCAGTGAAGGACAAATATGACTTCTGGGAAGGGTCAATGACAGTGACCTCCTGAGTTTACCAAAATACACACGTACATTTTAATAACTTAGTTGTCCCTGTACACGGTGCAGGGAGACACCAGTCCCGTGCACACACGGCCACACTCCCCAGTGGGGCTCACACCTGCGATATCAGCACGTTGCCTCTGAAGAAAGGGCAAACTTAAAAGGTGCAATTCCATAACCACTAAATTCGACTTCATTTCAGAGGAACAATGTTACGACTGCGGGAGATTAGAAAGAAAACCCACAGATACAGTGAGAACCTGTACTTTAATTTTATTTTTCAAAGACAGGGTGCCAAGGTATTTCTGCTAATGGGATAATAAAAGAAACCCACAAAAGAACTATAATTGTTCAATAAAACTAAAGTATAGAATGAATATTTTTTAAAACAGAGGAAAAAGATCAAAAGACAAAGATTAAGCATGAGCTATATACTGGATAGTCTTTCTGATTCTGTCCAGGGGTGGAAAAATGAAATATTTTTCTACTTGTCTAAAAAGGAAGATTTTCTTTTAAAATAAAGAGCAAGGCTCACAGGTTTGCCTAGGTCATGGTTCACCTTAGCTCAGCCCTCATCACAGGGCTCTCTGTTCCTTCGTCACCTCGGGAGCTGACAGGACGCTACCACCCTGTGTACTGGGCCCAGTATGTTACTCACTGGTCACATCCAGGTAGGTGTGGGTCTGGATCTCTCCTCCTTCATTATTGGCAAAGCACTGGAAGATTCCGGAGTCTTCTGGACTCAGCTTCTGAATGTGCAAGCCTCTGCTGGGGAGCACTCTGTACCTCGGGTTCTGGAGCTTGCTCAGGGGGACAGCATCTTTGTACCACTGGAGGGTGGGGAGAGGGACCCCTGGATAGGAATGGAGGGAAGCGTTACACTCCAGGAGCTCTCTGTAGGAGGGTTAAGGTGAAATGGCTTCAGAGACTCATATGGCAATCTCACACCACAACCAATCATTAGGACACTTCCCTCATCTACACGAAAAAACCCATACTGAGTGTTCTGAAGAGGAAGGAGGCATAAGCAAGGGCCACAACCTCCCAGAGTCTAAACTCATTTAGAAAGATTAACTGTAATTGCCCTTGAGTTTAGGCCAGAGTTGATACCTCTGATTCTGTCCCTACTAGGCAGGCCAATCCAGGGTCACTGGGAGCTTCTATATTGGGTTGATGGAAGTGAGAAGACACACCACCAATGTGGGTGACACTATCCCATGGGCTGGGTTCTCAATTGAATAAAAAGGAGAGAGTGAGCTGAGCACCGGCATTTATCTCTCTTTGTTTCGTGACTGTGGACGCCATGTGACCCATGTGACCATATGCTCCTTATAGCCTGTGTCTCCTTCCCTGCCACAATGGACTGGATCTTCACACTGTGAACCAGTTGTACTTGTCAGGGACTTAGTCACAGCCGTGAAACAGTCACTAATATAGCCGGAAGGTTTAGAGCATGACATCAAAGGCTGTGAAGGTCTGACCGGTTTGTATGTAAAACTCCAGGCAGGCACATGGCAGGGGCTCTGTGGATAGTGTGAGTACTCACTACCACAACCAACAACCAGGCTGCAGGCCACTTCAAATACCTCCTCATCCATGGCGCCCACAGATGCCAGTGACCTTAAGGAAAATCTCTATTACGGGAGGAATGACTAAAAAGCCTTGGAGTTGCCCTAGTTAGAGCAGGTGGGAACATATGTCCACCTTGTGGATACTGAACAAGTTGCTTTGTTCCTAAGATCCACATGAGTGCAGGAAGAAGGGGGTTCAAAAGGCCCTGCACCCCAAGGTACATGGTAGGGTGCTAGATTAGAAGGACTAGGGAACCAGACTCAGACCATCAGACAGGCTCTGACTCCAGAGCCCTGCCTAGTTTCCCCTTTCGGGGTGTGTGTGTGTGTGTGTGTGTGTGTGTGTGTGTGTGTGTGTGTGTGTGTTATCCCAGTGAGAAACAAGGCCTGGCTTCCACGATGGACATGGGTTCCCAAGGATCCTAACCTGGGTGGTACATGGAAGGGACCGCAGGCGGCCTAAGCACCTGCTGTGGACGTCTGAAGCCTTCTCCTCCCGGGCAGTGTCCGTTCACACAGCTCAGGGCTGATGAACAGCGGTGCTGCACTGCCCGGGCAGCCCAGTACTGAGCAGGCAGGGGACACTTGGGCCCTCTGCTGGCAGCTTCTGCGCAGGGCTAGACTCCCTGGAGTCCAAGAAGACCACACCCATCCAGAAAGGGTGAACTAAGTGTGCAAAGAGGCTCTACAGAGAAGCAGCCCAAACCCATGTGACATAACCAACTACAGAAACAAAGTGGGCATGGAAACCTGAGGAGACACTAAGAAAGAGTTAGTTCTAGAGTTTAGGTGCTCTTGTTCCTTAGTTTCCCTAAATAAAAATGAGGGTTTTTTTTTGAGGTGGTGGTGGTGGTGGTGGTGGTGGTGGTGGTGGTGGTGGTGGTGGTGGTGGTGGTTTTGAGACAAAGATCTTGCTACATAGCCCAGGTTGGCCTTGAACTCTTGACCTTCTTGCTTCAGCCTCCTGAGTGCTGGGATTACAGGCACGTGCCTCCAGGCCTGGCACCATAAAATGGATTGAAGTTTTAAAAGGTACATTTTGCCATGATTCTAAAAGGCTTACTGAGACCCCTGACTCAGTCTCCACCTACGTGGGTGTAGAAGGTCCATTTGAATGAATAGAGCTGATGTCGGGAGCATTTCCAGCTGATGTGTGCTCAGGCAGTTTCTTCCCCTTAATTACGTTTCCTGTCACCTCTCATTAAATCAGGACAACTTTTTAAAATCCATTTCAAGGTAAAAGCATACGCAATTCATGTAAAACCTCATAATGGTGATTACATGATGTAGCTCTCACAGGGAACCCCCCACCCCACTCCCCATGCAGTGTGTTTCACTGCCAGAGTTAAGAGAGAGCTGTAAATCACATGATGGGAGAGCAGTGTGGGAAGGCCTGTTCAATACACATTTACAAGTCTATGCTTAACAGTTTGCCCTGCAGAAATTACACAAGAAGAGAGCACTCCCCTGTTGGAGGAAGAATGTCAGGATTGTCATTTATTGAAAAATAATAGTTACTACACGGGAGGGGGAGGGTGTTTCTCCTGGGGGGCAATTTAATGTCAGATGGGACCTGTATGCCCTGCAGTAGGGGAGAACTCCCTCATTTCTACACTGTGAATGCTGCCTAGCTTCTCATGCACAGAGCTGTGCTCTAGAGTCCGCTATGGCGGGAGAAAAGAACAAGGCCACCACAGTACGGAGAAGTGTCTCCACTCAAAATCTGTACCATTCCTCTCTTGTCCTCCTCTGCAGCTGCATGAATGGAGCTAGAACTGAGGAGAATAGAAACACAGCGTGTTTAGAGAGACAGTGATGAGGTGTCCGGAGTGGGGACCAGAGGCTGCAGGCCCTTTGGCGAAGAGCAGGTAGGTATACGTAAACCACTGGGGGGACTACTGGTCAGAGGCGACTCTGCATTTACTGAGAGCTGTTGTGAGCCACAGGGCTCCCATTTCAGAACTGAAGGGTGAGGTGGACATAGCTGAGCACCAGGAGGTGAGGCCTGCTCTAAGTCCTAGGCATTAGCTCTCAGAGGTAGCCAAGTGTCACCGCAGGAGCATAGGCCAAGGCACATGCCGATGGACTGGGTTTTGGACTGTTCTACACTGCCCCATGGTCCCAGTATTTGGTGAGAAGATCCTATATGCCAGCATGTCTTGTTTAATCTTGGAGGCTCCGAACATAATACTTCAGTGTGTCTTCTCTGAAGTAAGGTTTCAATGGTGTAGATAGAGAGATAACCATCTTATGAAACTGGAACACTTTCCAAACTGGTACTGTGAGAGAGAAATCAGTCTGGTCTATTTGTGGAGGTGCATTTAAAGCTCATTAGAAAGCCACAGACAAGCAGGAGGCACTTGTCCCTTGCCTTCCCTAGCTAGCTGCTCACACCTGCTTGCCCAGGTACTCTTGGGTCCTAGGGCTGAAAGGTCACACAGGCAGTCAGCTACACAACTAAGCCTACAACTCAGAAAAGGAGGAAGTCTCCAGCCCCAGGACATACATGAGATAAAAGCTTTTCATCCTGAACCAATTGAATGGGGAATTTAGGGCATTTTCCCCCTGCCTTTTCTGTAGGCTGATGCCAGACTTTGTGAGGTCATACAATAAACTGCTTCACTTTCTCTACTCTGGGTCTCCAGCACTCTCATTATAAAGCAAGGTCATTGTCTCTCACAAAAGCAAGGATTCCCTTCCAGGGCTAAGTGAGTGGAGGAAAACCATGTTTTGATGGCCAGTCTAAACAGACAGGGAAAGAGCCTTTTCACCTTTTCATCTATACAGGTCTTGGTAACGAATTGCCTTGTAAAGCCTGTGTCATGCAAGTGCGTGCGTGTGTGTGTGTGTGTGTGTGTGTGTGTGTGTGTGTGTGTGTGTGTGTGTGTGTGTACAAGGCAGAGGGCAGCATCATGTAACTCCCTGTGTAACCTCATAGTAAAGCCATGGGCAGGGTAATGGGTACAATGAGTCTCAGGAAGGAGGGCACAATGGACCTGTGGAACGGGAGAGCTGCCCCAGAGCTAAAAGAGCAGAAAGGGAGGAAAAGTTCTCATTCAAAAAAAAAAAATAATCAGAATGGGGGCCTGGGATGTGGCTTAGCTGGCAGTGTGCTTGCCTAGCATGTAGGAGTCTCTTGAGTTCCGTCCCCAGCACAGCATAAACCAGATGTGATGGCTCACACCTGTGATCCCAGCACTTTAGAGGTGGACACAGGAGGATCAGGAGCTCATGGTCATCCTTGGCTACCGGCAAGTTTGAGGCCAGGCTAGGTTATATGAGATCCTGTTAATTAATTAATAATAAAAGCACCCTCCTTTTCTTTAGGACAGATGGATGTGATCCCCCAGTCCTTATCTCCTGGTGGATAGAGATGGGTTTCTTGAGAGCCATGGTCTTAGGCCCACATACTCTAGGGAACCCAAGTACCAAAGGGAGTCACAGGGTCTGCTGAGTACCCTGTCTTTTGGGCAGACAACGGGCAAGGGCTTTCTTCTCACTTTCCTCTTTCTTGAGGGTCAATAGATATTACACTATGCCAGCCCTGGATTGATCTACATACAAGGAAGCAAGATCTTCACAATGGTGACTTTCTTCAGAAAGGTGACAGGCTAGTACTGAGTCCCATTGTCCAGTGTTCCCAGTCTTCATGTTCACTGTCCCCCCTGGAAGGTTTTAAAAGCCTCCCTGGATATTCACAGTCATTCACCACGGGTCCCCATCTGGTACTTCCCATACTCACCCATGGCTCGACAGGGGATGTCCACGGTTTCTTCCACTTCAGCTAAAATCCGATTCTCTGGCTCAGCAGTGAAATATGGTGGCTCTTTAAACAAGGAAGAGAGAACGGCCCCTAAGTAAAGGTGTGCTGCAGTCTGAACGTGAAATGCCCTCCCCGGGCACATGCATTTGAACTCTTGATTCCCAGATGGTGGCACTGTGGAGGAAGGCTGTGGGACTTTTAAGAGGTGGGACCCTACTGGAGGAAGTGAGCCCCTGGGGATGGGCCTTGAGGCTCTGTAGCCAGACCCCACTTTCTGTTCACTCTCTGCGTCCATGGTCTGGATGTGATGTGAACAGCCAGCCTTCTGCGCTGGCCGCCATGCCTTCCCTGCCTGTCATCATTTCTTTGCCATCATGATGGACCACATCCTTCTGGAACTGTGAGACAAAAGTAACCTTGCTCCCTTCAGTTGCTTCTGTCGGAACGTTTAATCATAGCAGTGAGAAAGGAACTAACACAAGAAGGATGTCAAGGACCACAATGGTGTCTGTCTGTCTGTCTGTCTGTCTGTCTGTCTGTCTGTCTCTCTCTCTCTCTCTCTCTCTCTCTCTCTCTCTCTCTCTCTCTCTCTCTCGTGTGTACGCACGTGTGCGCGCACGCCAGAGGTCAATGTTAGGTGTATTCAATTGCTCCTCACTTTATTTTTTTGAGACAGGGTCTTCACTCAATCTGAAGCTCACCTGCTTGGCTAGAATGGGATCCTCCTTTCTCACCCTCCTTCACCCTAGCACTACGATTACAGGTGTGCACTGCCTTGCCTGGCCTCTTATTTGAGTAGTGGGGGCTGAACTCAGGTCCTCATGTATGTGTGGCAAGTATTTTATCGACCAAGTCATCCTCCCAGTCCCCAGTCTGAGCTCTTATATATTTTTTTTTCCTAAACACATCATCATCAGTCACTATCACATCCACAAACTCAAACTTGGGGAGCAGCAGGCAAATGTGATTTATATTCTAAGGTTTCAGAAAGCAAATTACCACTCAGGGCGATGGCTACTTCTCAGTTTATGGGCTTGAAATCATGAAATATCTTAATTCACATTTTAGAAAGGGTATCCCAAGAGCTTCATAAAGGTATATTTACAGCACAGTACTTTATAGGCTAGCTTGTTTCCATATCTAAACTAAACACCAACTGTGAAGCATGTTGAATAGCCCCATAACAAGGGGCCAGGCCTATATCAAGGAACAGCGCAGCCTATTAACTTATTTTTTTTTTTAAGTCTTAGCAGTTCTTCGCTATAACATAAATTTAATATGTCGATGGAATGCAAAATAATAGTGCCAACGGGAGGTGGGTGGAGGGTACAGAGACTCTCATCCATCCTTAGCAGGGAGGGAGACTCCTGAGCATTTCTATTCTGTAGACTCGCCCCTTGCGTGGGCAACAGGAAATAGTGGTTGTATTAGACAATGAGTTTCCTTGGAGAGTAAATTGCAATATTTTTCGCAGTTTATTCAGCAGAATCCAGCAGAGGCATGGCCGGGCTCAGGGGCATTAAAGCAGCAGTGCTACTTCATTATCACGATGACAAAGACTCTTGTGTTCACTTTCTGCGCGATAATTAATTTCTGGAGACATCTTCTTTTCATTGTAATAGTGTTAAATGTGGATAATAAGGCCTGGTGTACCTCCTATATTGACTACATCTTTAAAAAAATAGGGTGGGACTGAAAGGGGGCTGCAGAGATGAAAACATACCAGTTCAAAGAAAAGACAAGACCGAAGGTTTCTGAATGGGCAGAAAGTGGGTATCAACTCTGCAATTACTTGGACCTCCAGAGCAGAAGCATCTGCCCCAACTACTCGCCTGTGCCATGGAGACAACTGTGGATTCACTAGACAGAAGCAGAACCCTCCAATATGGGGTCTTGTGTGTATAGACCAGGCCTGGAGACACACACGCCGTTAATATTTAATGCCTTCGCTTTCCTAGCTGGTCTTTGCACACACATATATTTCCTGCTCAACTGTGTCTCTCTAATCAATAATAACGCTAGCAGCACTATTTATGTTCTAACTCCACTGTGGTATAGCCTGTCAAGGACCTTACGCACAGGTCACGGCCCATATTCATCAGTGGATGCTAAAGTCAATAGCTACCATCATGGTCTGATTAAAGGGATGTGAGGGCAAAAGGGGAAAAATTAAGTTAAATATCAACATTTGCTCATGATTAATTACAGTTTCCATTTCCTTAGTCAAACATTCTATTTTTAGGTAACTGCAAAGTTCCAGGCAGTTGCAAAACACAATACAGAAAAAGCTAATGTATCCGTTCCTCAGTTTACCCTGTGGAACTCTGTCCTCTGTATAGGGTAGCAACTATAACTGTCTTCAGCAAAGCATTCCTAACTTCCCCCAGAGACCCTCACATGCCTATTGACATTGCCTAGCAGGAGGAGGAGGCAGGTAAGGTCATTAGACCCTTAACCGAGACTTTAGCCACTCCCTGCAGACCTCCCAGGCATCTGTATGTAATTTTGCCCCAGCTGAACCCTCTCTCCTGGTGGTGGGAGGCGCTAGAGTACAGAGAATGTGGAAAGTTAATCGAAGTAGGGCTTCCATCTGTGTGACCATAGGGACGTGGTCATCTATTCTAGAATGCTTTTTGGTGAGGTGGCTACTTTGGGGTCAACTGTGCTCCTGTAAGTGACCCCAGTATACTTGCAAACTCACTGGTTCTTTAAGCTAGACCTTGTCCTGGTACCCTCCCTGGGGTACAGATCTTGTTTACGTCTTCCTGAGTCTATCTCAACAATCACTCCACTGGTAATGCCTCCTTAAACTAAGTCTGATCACCTCCAGGCTATCATTCATGTGATCAACAGATTTTATCTTCTTTGCTCCTTCATCCTTCTGCTTGTGTGTGCATGCACACGAGTTTAGTTCCATGCACAATAATCGCACATGCAGGGTCATGTGTCCATATTGCATTGGAACAAGGAAAGAATGGTCCTTCATACTGAAGATGCCATCCACCTCTAACCCCCGTGTCCAGCCCAGGGCCAACCACCAATTTTGGTAGTTTTTCATTTCAAGGATGTTATGTGAACAGTTAAGCTGCATGTCACCTTAGAAGTGGCTGTCCTTATGCCCTGTAACTCTCACAAGATGTGTCCAACGGAAGACATACTTGAGAGGATATACCAGTCCCATGGATTCCTAGCACCTCCAGGTTGCCTTCCCCAGTGTGGTGGTTTGAATGAGAATGCTCCTTCCCCCATGAGCTCATATATTTGAATGCTTGATCCCCACTTGATGGAACTGTTTGAGAAGAATGAGGAGGTGTGGCCTTATCAGAGAAGGTGTGTCACTGAGGGCTGGCTTTGAGATTTCAAAAGACTCCCATCACTGCCAATTAGCTTTCTCTGCCTCATCTTTTTAGATGAGGATATAAGTAAGCTCTCAGCTACTCCTCCAGTGCCATGTCTGACTGTCTGCTACCATGTTCCCTGCCATGATGGTCATTAGTCAATGACCTCACCTTCTGAAGTTGAAAGTCCCCCAATAAACTCCTTTCTTTTTTATAAGTTGCTTTGGTCATGGTGTCTTTTCATGGTAATAGAAAATTACCCAGAAACCAGATGCCATTTATAGTTTCAGCTTCCTAGGTGTGTACAGTGGCACCTGGCTAAGGATGGAGACAGAGTCCACAGTGTCCCTGGGGATGGACATGCATGAGGGGATGCCACTTCACCTCAAGTAGAGACCAGGTAGGTGTGATGCGCACCTCACAGCCAGGGATGCTCCAGTTCCCTACTTTACAGCACCTCTCTCACCAGTGTGGGGAAGGGTGGCCAGAGGCACCAGGAAACTTGGTGACCCTTTAGAGCAACAACCTGCTGCATCTCGTTCCTGGAAGCCTGCCAGGTAAGTGAGGTGATAGGCTAGGTGTTAGAGTTGTCACAGTGACGCAGGTTCTTCACGCTTCTTCCCTGTCACACACAAACCCCAATCTCTCTTTGTGGGTCCTTCACATCAACCTAATTCAAAGGGGGCTCTCAAGGGCCCCCCTCACCAATGGCTGCTTGTTTCTATACAGTCTGTGGGGAGGAGGACAGAGTGGGGCAATTACTAGACTTTCAGCTGTGAGGACTTCCAGCTGAGCCAGAGATATACTCTGAGGATGGTCAGCTAAGGCACATGCCTTTTTACCACTTGATCTTCCAAGGGCAACTGGGCGAGCATGCGTCTTGGCAAACGGGAGACTCTTTGAGAGTGAGTGCCCAGTTGGCACAGGCCTGGCCTGGCCTGGTAACTACTGATCACAGGTGCAGTCAATAAAACCAGGGATTGAAGTGGACACTTCCATCTTTAGAAATACAATCAAGACATCAAAAAAGTCTCATGCCCTGGGTGAGACCAGAGCCAAGACAAAGCCAGCATGGGCTGAATGGCCTACAGATAGCCCAGCTGCAGTAATCGGAACCAGAGTTAGGGTCCTCCCTAGGTTGCCCCACACTGAGGCCTTGAATTCCTCTACCCTAGCTCAACAGGGGTTTGATGCACGAGTTCTGGCTTGCAGAGCCAGTCTCAGTGGAGGGGGGCCAAAGCATATCCAGGCTATGCTGTCCAGCCCTCAGGTTTGGTGAAGGACTCAGCCTGAGTCCCAGGCTTATTCTGATTAGTACATTTCCTACAGTGGCTTTCCTTCCCTCTAAGAGGCCCAGCTCTGGTGCTATTCTCTATCTCTGGCTTTAGTCACTGTCCACATTGGGTACCTTGTCCACTGTTAGTGGGCAGAATGGTCCCCAAGGATGTCTACACCTTGGACATTGTGTGTCCTCTGGAACCTGTACATTCTGTATATGACCTGATGAACTCTGCAGGTGAGATAAAGGTCATCAATCTTAAAATGGGCAGATTGGGAGAGCAGGGTTAGCCGAGTGCCGGGTCTAATGGTATGAGCCCTTACAGTGGAGAACTTTTTCCATGAGGAATGAGGAGAGGCAAGAGACATGGCAGAGATTTGCAGACGGAAGGAATGGAGGAAGGGAGGAGAGAGAAGGAAAGGGGTGAGGAGAAGGGAGGGAGGAGAAGGAATGGAAAAAGGAGAAAGACAGATGGTTGGAAGGGGGATGAGGGGAGGAAGGAGGAATTGAGGGCAGAGGGAAGGAGGGAGAGAAACTAGATACCTTTATGTAGGGATATAAACACCAGCTAGGTGCCCAGTGTCCTCTGTGGAATGGCTGCTCCTCTATGGCACTGTATCAGTCACTATGAGTAGCTAGCTTTATTTTAAAATAGAGTATCTGGATTTTACAGTGGTGTGTACAGTGAGTTGGAATAGCTTTGCAAGAAATACAGTTTTCTGTAATGGTCACTGTGGTGGTCAATCTTCTTTGTCAACTTGATTGGCTTTAGAATCACCATGGAAACACACCTCTGGGAGTGTCTATGAGGATATTTCCAGAAATGTTTAACAGAGGAGGGAAGTCCCCTCACCCCCATGGGCGGCACCATTCCCTAGGCTGGGCTAGATAGAAAGGAGAAAGTGAGCTGAGCACCAGCGTCCATCTCTCTGCTTCCTGACTGAGGATGCCATGTGACCAGCTGCCTCAGGCTCCTGCCGCCACACTTTCCCCACCATGTGGGTCCTCCAACTGTGAGCAAAGAAATACCCCTCTTCCTTAAGTTACTGTTGTCAGTTATTTTTATCACCATGATGAGAAAAGTAACTAATACAGTCACTCTCCACTCCTAGTACCGGGGGGTGTGGGAAGCTCTGTGGACACTGGGGTGGGGTGGGGTGGGCACAGAGCAGCTGCAGTTCCTGCAGGACATGCCAGATCTGTCAGTTGTAAGGTGAAGACATATAGCTATCCTCCACAGTGATCCAAGATGCTATAATTGGTGAGAACCACTGCCCTGCTGTCACTTCTGTTGCTGGGATAAGATACCCCGACAAAAAGCGACTTAGGGGAGCTCACGCTTCCAGGTTGCAGTCCATCAGAGCAGGAGGACCAGCGGGAGAGACTTAAAATAGCCAGTTGCATCTTATCTGCAGCCAAAACCAGAAACCACAACTGCATGCATGCTTCGTGCTTAACTTGCTTTCTCCATGGTCTAGGGCTCAAAGTCAAGGAATGGCACTGTCCACTTTCAGGATGAGTCTTCCTACAGTAATTAATTTTATTAACGCAATCCCTCCTAGACAGGCCCACAAGCCAACCTAAGCTAGACAGTCCCCCCCTGAGACTCTTCCCAGGTGATCCTAGACTGTCACGTTGACAGTTAAAGCTAACCATCACCATTAGCATCCTTTCTCCTGAAGAAAACACCAATGCTTCCATGGATATCGAGAGCATCCTGGCTCTCAGTGAGGAAAGAGTGTGATGTGCACACGCTTTAATGTGATGTATACACCCACCAGCAGCACCATGCAGCATAGGCTATGACAGAGTCATGGCAACAGCATGTGAAGCCATCCATTCAGCACTTCTGCAGTGAGCTTGCTTCCTTGCCTCTCCACGGTGTGGGCCAGTGGCTCGTTTACCACCTCTCCACAGTGTGGGCCAGTAGGCTCGTTTACCACCTCTCCATGTCAAAGATTGGAGTCAAGGTCAACAACATCAATGACCCTCATCAAAGCCAGTTACCAGTGCAGTTAGCAGTGAACCCTAATGCCTATGCTTACACCTTCCTGCCACATACCTTGCTCTCATGTGCCAATTGCTACAGAGCACAGCTGAGACTTCTTGCAGTGACTTCTGGGAGATTTTCAAGGGACACCTAGTCTCAATGACAGGTAAGCTTGCCAGACGCTGAAAGGTGGGCATCCAAGGTCAGTCATAGACATCTGCTCAGAGCCTGAGAGGACACATCCAGGTCTAGGGTTTGCCTCCACCAAAGCAGGTCATGGACAATCTCCAGCCTAGAACAGCACTGGCATCACACAGCACAGCAAAGCCCACAGTCTATCAGCAGTTTCATGCATGGGGCTTTTCCTCGATGGCATCGCCAGCACTTCCCACCCACCATGGTAGGCAAAGTTGGTTCCTATTCCTGGAAGATGCCACCATGAAGGAGAAGGTGGTGGCGCAGTGGGAAGTCCTGCACCATGGGGAGGCAGGGGCCATGTATATAGCCAGCTCTGAGTGTTGGAGCAGTGGCATGGTGTCTCAGCAGCTTGGGTCATAGGTCAGGAGGAGAAGAGGCCAGGCCCAGGGACAGCAGGACAACTGAGCAGTGAGGAGGTCGAGGGGCAGGGCTCTGGGTTCTGCAGGGTGGGCGTCAGGTGCCTTCCATTGAGCAGAGCTTACATTGCTGTTTAGACTACAGGAATTGAGCAATCCAACTGGAAGCTGACAGGCAGAGTAAACAGCTGCTGCCGTCTGTCTCGTCTCATCAGTGTGAAATACGTGTAATTGGAAGGCGATTCCTTTCTGTTTTTATTCATCTGCATGCTCATATCAATACCTCTCTGCCCAGCTCTGCTGGTGACAGTCTGGGAGATTGGTCATGCTTTCCCGGGATCCTTCCCTGATGTGGTGGCCAGGCATGGTGACAATCTCTGAGTCCTTTGAATCAACAGAGATACTTTCTCCAGGGTTTTCTCCAGTGTGAGCCAACCACAAAATTCTACCTGTCACAACTTCTAAACAAAAGGGGCTTTAAGTCAGCCTTATCAAGACAGCAAGCATCGGGGCTGAGGGGTGGCTCTGTGGGTAAAGTGGCTGCTGCAGGTTGTGTGGACCTGAGTTTATGTCCTCAGTACGCATGCAAAAAGATGGGGCATGCCACCCTGCCCCTATAACTCTAGCACTGATGGGTGGAGTGGGAGGAGACAGGGTGATCCCTGAAGTTTGGTGGCCAGCCAGTCTAGATGAATTGGTGAGCTGCACGTTCAGTGAGAGACCCCGTCTCAAAAACCAAGGAAGATGATGGGCTGGAGAGATGGCTCAGTGGTTAAGAGTATGTACTGCTCTAGCAGAGGACCCGAGTTCAGTCCCAAGCACCCACCCACATCAGGAGGTTCACACTCGCCTTTGACTCCAGTTCCAGGAGATCTTACATTCTCTTCAGGCTTATGCAGGTAGCTTTACACACACACACACACACACACACACACACACACTACATCTACCTATTTTTTTTTACTCTCAAAAATAAGGTCAAGAGTGACTGAGGAAGATATTTGATGCCAACATATACATGACTGTGTACACACACATACACACATATAAACACAAAAGAATGGAAGTGTCTTCCTGTACCTTTAAAAGTCAGAACATGAGTGATGATGAATGTTAAGCACAAAAACTGATTCTGATATGAATTGGAGATCAAAGTTAGGATGATAGATTTAAATACTTGAGAAAGAAATGGTGATGGAGACAAACATTTGAGTTTAAAGGGAGATAAATTTCCTCCCTTGTTTAAATTACCTTAAAATGTTTTTAACACAATATAGTCCTGTCTGCCAGAGATTTACACATCACAAATTTTAATTTCAGTTCAATCTATAATGCACTGTGCTCCGATGGCCATAGATCAACCTCGATGGAAGTCTCTGCTGAGAGCGGGATGTGGGTTTCACATCCATATCTAACACTGGCAGCTGGAGGAGAGCACAGACCCTTGGGTGGGATCAGCAGTGACTGGTGGCTCTGGTCTGGTCCGAGGCTCAGACTCTCTGACCATCCTTACGACCTCTTCTGGAGGGGGCTGAGAGGCTGTTTTCAACAGAGTCACTCAGAGAGCACAGAGCCCTCTCCTGATGTCTAACGAGCATGAGGATGCTCAGGGCAATGGCCTTCTATGCAACGCTCCTTGATGCTTGCTAATTCCATGGGGATCTATCTGCTTTTTCCTTTCTTATTTTGCAAAATGGCAAACCGCAAGAAGTATTATTGAAGGAGCAATTGTTCTGGGAGGTTTTTTCCCCTCTGTTTTCAATTCCTTTCATTTCAGAAAGGAGATGAGTGAAGTGGCCTTGGAGGTACCCTCCATCAGCAGTGGCTTCCATGGAGGAGTATGGGTCACCTGGACAGCAGCTGCAGTTGTTTTAAGAACAAACTGGTGACCGTGCAGGAAGCTGGGAAAATAAAATGCGGGTGCTTTCCTCCAGTGTAATGTGCCATGTCATAATCTAGCAATAAGCTTACAGATCTCTCAGCCACAGCCCAAGTCATGCTTCTAGGACTGTGCTCTCCCAGTGTTTAGAGAGAGGCGGCTCAGGTGCGTTTCATTTCACCTCCAGCCTGCTCTTTAAAACTACTTCTGTTCTTACCTTTCGGTCCAACCCAAGGTAACAGCCAGCTCTTTCCATCTCCTTCTGAGTCAAGGCCTCATAGGCTGACTTCTGAGCACAGATGGTAAGAGCCAGGGAGACTTAGGGAGAAGCTTGGGGCAAGAGAAAGGCCAAGAGATGCAGGCAATGTCTGAAATGAGGACTGTGCCCTATCTCCACCCTCAAGCTTTATGGTGGCAGGTGGTTATGGTATGAGTGTGAAATGTCCTCCATGGGCTCCTATATTTCAGTGTTTGGTCTCCAGCTGGTGGACACTTTGGACCTTTTGGTGGAGTTTGATTATAGGGTACAGACCTTCAAGGGTTATAGTCCAGCCTGAATTTGGGCTAAGCTCTTAAGAGTTTCAAGGTCCCACCGATAGAGCCAAACCATCCACCATGCCTTCTGCACTACAAGGGACTGTATGCCTTGAAAACTGTAAACCAAAGTTAAGTCTGTCCTGTCCTGAGCTGTTTCTGTCCAGTGTTCTGTCTCAGTAATGAGAAAAGTAACAAGTACAGCTGTGCTCAGAAGTTATGAGGGACACGCCTACTTTGGCTTTTGAAAACAAATGGGATTAACTTGCCATTTAATGCATTCAAAATAAAGTCAGTGGGGGTCCAGTGAGATGGCTCAGCTGTAAAAGGGGGTGCTCAGTCAAGCTGGACCAGCTGACTGTGAGCCCCAGGACACAGGGTGGAAGGAGAGAACTCTTACAGGTTGTCCTCTGTGTTCATCCTGTGGGATGTGAGCACCCCCTCCCCCGACATACATATTCATGTACACAAAAAGAAACAAACACATCACTGTGATTAAAAATAAAAGTCAGTGGGGATGGAGGAGGAGGCTAAATCAGTAACTTGTTCACGGCAGAAGCATGAGGACCTGCTGCACCCACATAAAAAGCCAGGTGCACCAGAAGATCATCTATTATCCCAGCGCTAGGGCTGGAGACAGGTGGGTCCTAGGAGCTGGCTGACCAGCTAGCCAAATTGGCAAGCTCAAGGTCCCAGTAAGAGACCCTGTCTCAAAAAAATAAATTGGAGGGTTGCAGAGGAGAGACACCTGGTGTCCACCTCCAGCTTGAATCTGCATGCAGAGGTGGTACATATGCACAAATACCACAAATACATCAAGTCAGTGGGACGCGTAGCAGTTATCTTGTCTGCCTGGAGAGCTACCCGAGGCTGCAGCCAGCACCACTGCTGGCCTGAGCATTACCTATGATAGAGAGGAAGGCTTTGGCCCTGGCTGGCTCAAATGCGCTTCCACGGAGAGTCGCCTCGCACACGTACAGGCCGGTGTCTGCCGACGTCGGGTTGCTGATGGTGAGGCGCCTCCCATAGCTGTGCAGTCCACTTGTGAGTCGAACTCCGTTTCTCTTCCAGTGCACACTCAGCTCCTCCACAGGCCTGTGAAAGAGTGCAAGGGCATCGGTGACAGTGGTGGTGAATCATGTAGACGGCAATAATAATCATTTCAGGCGTTCAGCATGAGCTTGACAAAGCTAATTCTACCAGGAGCCATGGCGGGTTGAACAATGGACATTTAAAAATCAATCCAGATACAGCTCCACTCCCTCACAGCTCTCCTCAACGAGACATTATGCTCAAGGGCTATTGAGCAAGGATAGCTAATTGCGGCAGCAATGGACCATACATGCTAATGATTCCATTTGCCCAGGAAAAGAATGCTTAAAATAAATACTACTAGAGGACCCACAGCTACATGGGAGGTGTGACCATCTAAACTCCAGCCTGGGAATCCCTTGCCACGTTTTTAGCGCATCTATGTTTTGACTGCATCAGACACATGAGATCAGTTTGGGATTTTCACTGCGGCATCATGTCAAGGCTTAAAGTCCAAGATTTTGAAAGTATTTCAGGGTCTGGGTTTTCAAATGAGGGATGTCTCCCATGTTCCCACATCCAGAGCCCACCCTGTACCTGGCATTGGCTATGCACTCCAAAGTAGTCTCACTGGACCCTGCTACCACACTTCTGTTGCCCGGGGCAACCACGATGACAGGGGCCATGGCTTCATGGGTGCCAGTATCTCCTGTGGCAGAGAAAACAAAACATGCATGAAACTCTCAGAATGGAAGATGGGGTGATTCGGGGAGAACAGAAGAAGGACTAGGCAAAACCACCCTGAGAGGCAACTCAGAACCTCCTGACTTACTAGGATCCCTGGAGAGAGCTGGAGTTTGATGTTTTCACATCGGCCCTGGCCTCTGTCACACTGTAGGTGATGGAGTCTAGGCACAGCCAGTCTTGTCTGACTGCTACCTGTCACCACCGGGTACAATGTGCAGCAGCAAGCTTTCAAGGGCTTGGTATTTTCCAAAGTGCTTCCCTTTATTTATTTTTTTTTCCCCATTGATCTAAGCATTTGCTTATTGAGATCACCTGGCATACCCACCGTGGCAGTTAATCTTAATTGTCAACCTATGAGATTTATAATTACCATGGAAACAAACCACCAGGCCTGCCTGTGAGAGGCTTTCTAGATTAGGTTAGCTGAGATGGGAAGTCCCACCCTGAACGTGAATGGTCCCACCTGTGGGTTGAGATCCGGGGCTGAATACAGAGGAGAAAGTGAGCTGAGCATCCAGCCTGCCTCCTGTCTGTTCCTGTTGCCATGCCTCCCCGCTGTGATGAACGTTCACCCTCAAACCGTGAGTCAGAATCAACCCTTCCGCCCACACACTGTCCGAGTCAGACAGTTTGTCACGGCAAGGAGAAAAGTAACTAACATGCTCTCTGTTTTCTAACTAGAGTAACTGGACAGACACGTCACAGGTTGGGAACTCCACTAGGCACAGAGGTGACTCCCTGGGTGACTGCATTCCGTTATCCACGAGTTCCCGTTCTCTCCCACAGTCACACTCCCCTGAGCTTCTCTGCTACATAAACACCCGCAGTCCATTCTCTGTTTTGTGAGTATCAAACTATAAATAATTTAAGTTCACATTTCTGGAGACAGGGAGGGAAAAGCTTTATGTATTTTTTGCTGTTTTCCCCTAAAATGTAGCTAGTGTCAAAATTAAACTACCCACAGCAACTTTAGTAACTGTCTATTCAGGAGAAATCAAGACCAAACATTTATAGAGCAGGGATTTCAATAGAGGGTGTGGATGTAAGAGGCTGGGAATAAAAACAAATCAGAATGAATGAACGGCAAAAGGCCCTCTGTGGTTCCTCACACAGAGCGGTCAGCACTTAGACAGTTGCGGCTCACAGCCATGGAGAGGGATGGTCAGGGAAAAGAGGGCCCTCTGACCAGGGCAGGTTCCCCCCAGTGCTGTATCTAGGGTGCTTCTTGCTTCACCAAATTGGTGAGCTCTGGTTCAGTGAGAGACCCTGTCTCAAAAATCAGGTGAAGGATGATTAAGGAAGATACTTGGCATTACCTTCTGGTTTCCGCATGCACAGACACATATGTGTATGCACACCTCCCCTCCCCTGACACATGTGCAGAAACATATTGGCACATAACATACACATATATACAAATAACAATAACGAAGTGCTTGGTGCAGGCAGGGCCAGCAAACACATTTTCTTAAACCTATACATTGAGTTCATGATGGGAGATCTATTTTCACAGAACTCTAGGTTCCTGGGGAGCTGGCAGCAGCCCTGGCCTTGCCCAAACTCTGGGCCCCGGAAGTTCCCTCTGGGACTCCCCTGGGGATCTTCTTGCTGACACCCTGCCTTAGAAACGTCAGGAATGGCTTGCCAGACGTCAGGTTGTCATGAGGGCTGGAGTGCACACTAAACGTCCATCTGTAGAGCACCCGCCTTGTCACCTGTGAAAGGTGCTGAGGAGGAGAAGTGACACGGAGCTAATATTTGCAAGTGGTTATGAGGAGTGAAGGAGAGCAGCCGCGGGAGGGAGAGGTCACCGAGCAATGTGCTGGCTTGTCACTAGTCACTGCGCAGCCACCAAGGCAGAGAGGGAGCCCACACGCAGCACTACCTGGGGAAGATGGTCCCAGCTGGAACCTCACTTGTCTGGGCCAGCCAGAGAGACTGAACGTTAGACACCCTTGCACCTGAGCAGAGTAATACCCTCTTTCTTAAGACCTGCTGTGCGGTTTGCAAATGGGCCCAGCTGGGCTTGCTGACTGTTCAATTCCCTCCTAGAAGGAGTTTTCGAGTGAAGAAGGTCATGGGAGCCTCATCTGAGTATTCAGTCACTCCTCTCAGCCAGTTGGATGCAATTCTGTCCTAACTGTATATAGACACAGGGTCTAGGGCTGGGGCAGGTATACAGGCTGAAGAGGATCAGGGGAAGGGAGTTCCAGCTACACAGCCCCAGGGGAGCCTTCATCCATACTGTGTACACACCTTCAGTGTGGATGCTTTAGGTCACCTGAGCTCCTTCCCATGACCCCTCTCCCAAGATCTGTATGCAAGCTCTCAGTGTGAGCTTTGGTGTGCCATTGGGACCTAGGCAGGAAGGTATGGACATTGGCAAATTCCCACCCCCCACCTGGAGAAATATCCCTAAACAGCAGGTGAAGCAGAGGCATCCTTCCATCCTGGGTCCATAAGGATGCAGACCATTTACTGGGCATCTTACTTTAAGTACACATAAATCTGCTATTACAGGGCAACCCTCACTTGACAAAGGGCAAATGGTCAGTAGAGGGACCTGCTCCACTCAAGGTCACCAGATGTCAGCCTGTCCTCTGTCCCATGCCCCCAATCCCTGGCTGCTGCGTTCTTTCAGATGATACTATGACCACACAGGACACTGCCAGGAGAAGAAGGAGAAAGGAATGGGGATCATAACTGCAATATATACACAAGGCCACCAGAAAGGTGAATTTGACCTGTGCAAGCACCCACAGCAAGACTCAAGGAAATCCTGATTGCAAAGCCCACATGGTTGCTGTTGAAACCGGAAAGCAACACAACAAATCTGTGCATAAGTCATTGAAATCCAGACACCCCGACAGCAAGGAGAGTACTCACTGTAGTTGTTGTTCTGACATGCTCTTTCCCTGTAAAAGGATGCTTTCAATTTTATGTTATTTTATTTAGTTATTTATTTTTTGAGAGAATATCTTGTGTAGCCCAGGCTGGGTTTGAACTGTGAGATGATGTGCTGGCTAATCGTGGTTGTCAACTTGATCCATCTTAGAACAAGGCACCTCAGATGAGGATTAACCCATCAGATTGGCCCATGGATATGTCTCTGGGGCATTTTCTTGATTTCTAGTTGATAGAGGAGGGCACAGCCCACTGTGGGCGGTGTCATCCCTAGGCAGTGGGCCTGGACTGCATAAGAAAAGTAGCTGACAGTGAGCCTAGAGGCAAGTCGGTGAGCAGCTCCTCCGTGGCTCCTGCCTCTGCCCCTGCTCCAGCCCCTGCCCTGACTTCCCTCAGTGATGGACTACAACTGGGACATATTAGTTAAAGAGACCCTTTCTTCCCCAAGTTGCTTTGGGTCACAGTGTTTATCATAGCAACAGAAAGCTAACCAGAACAGATGTCTTCAAGCTTCTGATCATTTTCCTCTACCTCTTCAGCACTAGAATTACAGGCACGTGCTACCATACCTGGTTTTATGTGGTACTGGGAGCAGAACCCAGGGCCTCAGGAATGCCAGGCAAGCACTCTACCAACTGAGCTACATCCCCAGCTCTGCTTTGGATTTTTTTTTTTTCTGAGGCAGGGTTTCTTAATATAACAGTCCTGGCTGTCCTGGAACTCACTCTGTAGACCAGGCTGGCCTCAAACTCACAGAGACTCACCTGCCTCTGCCTCCTGAGTGCTGGGATTAAAGGCATGCGCCACCACTGCCCAGCTGGGATTTTAGTTAACGTATATATACACAGATTTAACACACTTAAACTAAAATGGAACAACTCTCCCAACCTTGACCAAGAGCAATCTCTTCTAAATCTTCTTAGGAATTTAATGCTATGCATCAATTGTTAGTCTTGATTCAGCAACTTTGAACATTAATGATAACACTCTGTATGACAGATGAGCCTTGAGTTCACACTACTTCACACATCACACATCCTCTCAGACAGTTCTTCTGAAATTTACATTTGGGTTGTTCCTCAGATTAGCACTCAAGTTTATGCCCCGGTTGCCAGGAATGCATTGTGAATTATGTGCGGGTGTAATATTCAGCATATTTATGTATGCTAAAAGACATATATACACATATAAACTTAAATATTATATATAGTTAATACAAACACATATTTGCACACTCCTTTTGAAAAGTAAGGCAATTATAAACTCTGGAAAAACCAAATGTCTGTATGAAACAGAAGTGTGATCATTGAAGACTACGTAGTTATGAAGTGGGTCATCTTTGTATAGCAAAAGCAACATGAATATTATGCATATGTCTCAATTTTTGCTAATAATTACACAATCAGCAATCTGTAGTCAGACTAGAAAGATGCACCTATGACTATAGAATAGAGTGTGAATGCCATTAGCTTCAATGGCGGACAACTATGGAGGACAGTAGGAACAACTCAGGAGAGCGGAGGCGAGCTGAAGGGAGGCGGCTTTCCATCCCACAATGCAATAGGGAAGAGCCAAACTTGGTTCCCAGTAGGCCATGAAAGCGGGGTGTGTGGGCACACACATAACACACACACACACACACAACCTTTGTGACTTTAAAGTACAATCTCTCTCTGTTTCTCTAGGAGTATGTATTGAGAGTTAAAGTAAGCGTTAAAAAGCAGAAGCCCTTTATTTCTCTCCCTTCCCCCTGCCTCCTCTTGCTCGTCTCCTCTTCTCTTTGTGGTATGGGTGGGGATATTTAACCTAGACCTGATGCATGCTAGGCAAAGGCTCTACAACTGAGCCACGCCCCAGTCCCTCATTGGGACATTCTCGTCAAGTGCTCTACCACTGAGTTACATCCTCAACCCTTTCCCCTTTTTGAGACAAGGTCTTGCTAAGTTGCCCATTCTGGCCTTGTACTCTCCCCATAGTTCATGAACTTCCTGCCTCTACTTCCCAAGTAGCCAAGACTCCAGGTCTCCGTTAAACCTCTTTATTTCTGTGAGTCTGAAACTATCTGAACTATAAGACGCGCTCAACAAATCCTCAATGATGTGTTAATTTATTATAAAGAATCGACATCGAAGGCCAGCAAGACGGCTTAGCAAGTAAAGGAGCTTGCAATACGAGCATAGTGCCCTGAGTTCAATCCTTGGAACCCAGGTAAATGTGGAAGGAGAGAATCGATTGTACCGAGCTGTCCCCTGACTGCTACACATGTGCCATGACACATGTGCCCAAACATCACACATGTACGTGCATGTGCACACCCACACACATTCTAATAATGAATTTAAAAAAAACATTAAATACTCTGCAACAAGTTACCACTGCTCCTCCACCACCCTCAATGTCCACATCACAAGCCTTTTTCTAAACCCACACACCAATGTATGGAGGTCATTTCCCAGAAGAATGAAACAAGTAGGGGAGAGGGAAAAATTTCTGTCTCACTGAGTTCCCTCCGTGGAGCTGACTATTCCCTGAATGGTTTACAAATTTCAACATGTTCAGTGACTGCCGGGGAGACAGCATCACCCCTGTAGAGATGGGAAAAGTGAGGCACAAAGGTGCGTGGTTTCAAATGCTAGAAAAAGGTGTAAGAGATAACTTCAGAGCCGTCATCCTGTGTGTGTGTGTGTGTGTGTGTGTGTGTGTGTGTGTGTGTGTGTGCACATCCCAGAACAACCTTTGGTGTTGTTCCTTGGGTATGGCCCCGACCCCAACATTTATGTGTGTGGGAATGCATGCACATGTGTGTATGGAGGTCAGGGGACAACTTGCCAGAGTCAGTTCTTCCCTTCCACGCTGTGGGTCCTTAGGCTTGGAGACAAGCACCCTGCCACTGAGCCATCTTGCTGGCCCCACTTTCTTTTTGAGACACAGTCTCTAACTGGTTTACAGTTTGCCAAGTAGCTTAGACTAGCTGAGAGGTGAGCCCCAGTGAACCACCTGTCTCCACCGCCCCTGTGCCTGGGAAGAGGGTACTACCCTGCCTGTTTTTTTTTCTTTTTTTTTTTTTTTAACATGGGTTTTGGGGATCAGACTCTGGTCCTCATGCTTTCAAGGCAAACACAGACAGAGCCTCCTCCTCAGCCCTACACTTTCTTTTACACAGACTTGTTTCCTAGTGAGAGCTTGCCTTGCCACAGTTAACCACAAGGAAGGGAGTAAACCTGGTCCTTAACGGAAGGTGTCACAACAGCTTTCTCCTGATTCTGCCTAAGCTGGTCTGGGCGTCTGGGATGAAGATGCTGCTGCATCGGGACGGGCTCTGCAGAAGGGCACAGAAGTCGGCCCCGCAGACCGGGCAGGCCCGCAGACCGGGCAGCCCCGCAGACCGGGCAGCCCCGCAGACCGGGCAGCCTCAGCAGAGCAGACCGGGCAGCCCCGCAGACCGGGCAGGCCCGCAGACCGGGCAGCCCCGCAGACCGGGCAGCCCCGCAGACCGGGCAACCCCACAGACCGGGCAGCCTCAGCAGAGCAGACCGGGCAGCCCGCAGACCGGGCAGGCCCGCAGACCGGGCAGCCCCGCAGACCGGGCAGCCCCGCAGACCGGGCAACCCCACAGACCGGGCAGCCTCAGCAGAGCAGACCGGGCAGCCTCAGCAGAGCAGACCGGGCAGCCTCAGCAGAGCAGACCGGGCAGCCCCGCAGACCGGGCAGCCTCAGCAGAGCAGACCGGGCAGCCCCGTAGACCAGGCAGCCTCAGCAGAACAAAAGCGAACCCTTTACACAAAGCTGCTGTGCGCAGGAATAAATTCTCACAGCAGGGGAATGACCCTAATCCCAGTCATCGCTCCCCTCATGAACCTCCTTACACTCGAAGAGGCTACATGAGGAAAAGTTGCCCAGGTTATGTTTAATTAGAAAGTACGTTTAAAGGCTAGCAGGGGCTGGGGAGATGGGTCAGTGGGTAAAGTGCTTGCCTTGAAAGCCAGAGGACCTGAGTGTGATTCCCAGAACATTTAAAAACAGAGGGCAGGCTGGGCACTAGTAATCCAGCACTGGGGCCAGGAAGACAGGTAGATGCCTGGTGTTAACTGGCCAGCCGATCTAGCATACTTGATGAATTCCAGGCCAGTGAGAGACTGCCTCAAACCAACAAGGTGGAGCATACCTTTGGAACAACAGCTAAGGGTCTTCTCTGGCCTTTACACACGTGTATGTGTGCACACATGCACTTGTACACACACACACACACACACAACACACACACACACACACACACACACACACACGCATACACACAGCAAGTGTCTCAAACAGGCATTCCTAACCACCAAACTTGTAGGTTACTGCAGGCACAGTGGGACAAAAGAAGAACACCACATCTCTCTGCCATCAGGCACAGAGCTGCAGCCCACAGAACCAGCATGCAGCCAGTGACATCTCTGGAGATATGGGCCTTAGGAACAAATGGTGGCATTTGGAACTCAGACCCTGGAGGATGAAAGGAACTATCCACGTTGATGATAGGCAAGGAGCATGCCAGACAGGGAGGCCAGCGGACAAAAGGCCTCCCCGCTGGGCACTGCTGGGTGTGGCGGAGGCACAGGAGTGAGGCTGGAGGAGCCCTGAAGAGAAGGAAGGGAGGGTCAGATAGCTGTAGGGATGGGCTCAGTCCTGGCCTTGTAGGTGCTGTAAGAACACTAAGCATTATTCCAAATGAGGAGCGGAAGCCCCCAGGAGCTTTAGGGTAGAGTGATTGGATATGAGCTTTAGACCCCCAACCCTGGCAACCAGGAGGGAATCAACTCTAATGGCAAAGAAGCCCCAGTGAGGCCAGCCAGGTGCCTACTGAACCACGGTAACATGGGGACATCTGGGCCAGGAAGTATGGATGCTAGGGGCATCTAGATTTTGGACATTTAAGGCAGAGTCTCAGCATTTGCTGATGTATTGGCCGTGGATCCAGAAAACTATCATTTCTGAATAGAAAGATGTGGAAGAGGGAAGAGGTCCAGGGCAAGTCAGGGGCTGGGGTCCCCTTGCTTTACATGTGAGATGCCTGTTAACTAGAGTCGGCCTCTTGTGATGGCCACTCACCTGTCCTCTTCTCTTGCCCACCACCACTACTCTACATTTTAAGGAACTGGTCACTTCCTGAAGACTGACCGGGCTTCTGCTTCAGTCCTGGGTAGTCTTGGGAGGATGCTCCGTGTCTTAAATCCCAGCATTCTGGGATCACCATTGCTTGTTTGTCCTGAGGGCATGCAGTGACCTCATGACATGCTTACCCCTGACTGTTAGCCTAACCTGTGCCAACTAAGGCAGGTGGCCAGTTGATACTGGGATAACCCAGTCTTAGAAACAGGTCTCTGCTCCACACAAGCCCTTCAGAAGCTCTGCCCATGCCACACTCAGGTGTCAGAGGATTCAGATCAAGTTTTCTCTGCTCCATGACCAAGGGGCAGGTCACAGGAAAAGAGTTTAGAGGGACTAGGGAGCAAGCTCAGTGGATAAAGTGCTTGCTGCATAGCATGAGGACCTGAGTTTGGGTCCCCAGTGCCCCATGTGGTGCCGTGTGTCTGTAACCCCCACATTGTGGAGAGGAGACAGGCAGATCCCTGGGGCTTATGGGCTGGCTAGTCCAGCTGAATCAGTGAGCTGTAGGTTCAGTGAAGAGCTGTCATCTCAAAAACCACGATGGAAGCAATGGAGGTGGACATCTGATATTGACCTCTGACCTCCACATGCATCCCCAGGTCCCCTCCACAAAAAGTTTACTGTCTAGTGAACCTGGGCATACCATGGCTCCTGACTAGGTTAAGTTACTTGACTCTGTGCTTCCTTTGTCTGGCTGAGTCATTGAAAACAAGCCAATATGTGCACATTGCATGGGTATATGTGTGCACGAAGGATGCTTGCTAATTAGTGCTGTGTGCCCCAAAATATTTGTGAATGTTCACATGTGTGTATGTGTGCAAGAAGGATGCTTGATAATTAGTGCTGTATTCACTGGAACATATGTGTATGTGTTCAGGAGGGATGCTCACTAATTAGGGCTGTATTCACTGGACCATGTATGTATGCATGTGTGTATGTATAGGAAGGATGTTCATAATTAGTGTTGCATGCACTCTGGTGGCAACTAACTTTATTATGAGGTCAAGAAGAGGGTCCTTACCAGGCACTCCATGCCCAGGTTTTCGGCAACCTCCTGTTAGTGCTCTATTTCCCACTGTGGAATGAGGGTTCTGAGGACTGGCTGCCCATTCTCCCGGAAGGCCCACTGTGTGGTCAAGATCAGGGATTAGAGCCTGCACTGGAACTCTGAACTCACACCATTTTTTGAAGACCTCCACACCTCATTAAATTCACAAATGTCTCCAGGAAAAGCTCAGGCCTGGAAGAAGTGGGATTTTCCAGAGCCCTTGCGGATAAAATCCTGTTTCAAATTCTTTAGCTAGCTCCCTATCTGAGGATCCCATTCAGTGCTGAGTGCCCCTGCAGACTCGCCCCAGGAAGCCCCAGAAGCCAGCTCCTGGAGGGGAGATTGTGGGCTGTCCCTGAACCATACCAGGTTGTCCTCTTGCCAGGCCAACGTTAATGAGGTCCATTTTGTCCTCACCCAAATGACACAGGGTCATTTGTCCCAGACACAAAACTCAACACAACTTTCATGTAACATACAACATGCACTCTCCTTGTGTCTAACTGGACCTGTTACATGAGAGGTGGCTTTGATGACATCACAGCCACTCTAAAGCTCGAATGAAACTCCAGGTTGGACTTCTCAGAACCTCCGTCGATAGTTTCCATCTGTGTAAAACCTTGTTAAACAAACTGCAGTGCTAACACGTCAGGGAGCCCACTGGACCCCGGAAACCTCCAAATCGTCCTGCTCAGGCTGGAAGACAGCTCAGCCACGCTTGCCTTTCGAGCACGGGGACCTGATTTTGATCCCCAGAACCCACTTAAACAAATCAGCCACGTCATTTCACACTTGTAATCTCAGCACTGAGGAGGTGGAGACAAGAGGACTTGGGGCTCCCTGGCCAGTCCCGCCTGTTTGCTGAGCCCCCAGGACAGTGAGACCCTCTGTCTCAGAGAAAAGATGGATAGTGTCGAGGTACAACACCAGAGGACTCCTGGATTCTCGTATCTACATATACACACACACATGCATATGCCCTCCCCTTACACACACGCATATATGCATACACACACACACACACACACACACACACACACACACACACACACACGCGCGATCTTTCTGTTCCTTAAGTAATTGGTGGGATGCTTACAGAAACTAGAGAGAAAGTTAGACTCCCAACAAACCCTACGAAGAGACTAGACTTTAGGTTGAATCTTCAGCATCCAGTAAGAACAGTGTTTACTGAAGGTGTTGTTGACCTGATGAGAAGATAATAGTTATAAATCTGCCTGAAGGGCTGGTGAGATGGCTCAGTGATGAATGTGCCTGTTACACAAGCCTGGAGACCTGAGTTCGATCCCTTGAATCCATACAAGGCGGAAAGAGAGAACTGGAGCCTCTGGCCAGCACTAGTGTAGTGTGACATACATGCCACACACATGAAAATGAAAAAGAATGGGCTGCATTAAAGCAGGGGTGTTGGCCATCTGGGAAGAGAAGGAAGGATCACTGTCCACCAGTCTGGGCAGCATCTCCTTCACATCACTTCACCTCACCAAGCGTATCACAATCTACCAGGCACTTGGACTGCAGAGACACACACATGCTCCTCCACTTCAAGGTTGGCAGGGGACAATGGTGCCTCACTAGGTACTTGTTAGATGAAGATGTAAGCACTGTCCAAGTGTAGCATGCTGGTTGCCACTGTCACATCCCTCTCAGGAGAAGATGCTGCCCATGGCACCGATGGCTTTCACTTTCAACTGCACAGTGGAGATGCACACTAGGGATGGGACCCCTGAGCTCAACCTGATGAAGTCTGCATCCTCTGGGAGGATGAGTTGGCTCAGTTAGTGAAGCACTTTCTATACAAACACAGAACCCAAGTTCCATCCCTGGAGTCCACATAAAAAGCCTGATGTGGTGGTGTGTACCTGTGATTCCAGTGCTGGGAGGAGACAGGCAGGAGGGTCCCTGGGGCTCCCTTGCCCACCAGCCAGTCTGACTGGAGAGCTCTGGGCTAGAGAGACTGTCTCAAAAAGTAGGTGGACTAGGCGGGTGGTGGTGGTGCACCCCTTTAATCTCAGCACTGGGGAGGCAGAGGCAGGTGGATCGCTGAGTTTGAGGCCAGCCTGTTCTACAGAGTGAGATCCAGGACAGTCAGGGCTATGCAGAGAAACCCTGTCTCAGAAAACCAAAAGAAAAAAGGTTATGTGGCCAGTGCCTAACAGACAATAAGACCTGAAATTGTACTCCAGCTTCCATAGGCACATGGACACATAGGCACACAGCATGAGTGTATGTGCACCTGCATGCGCGCACACGCGCACAGACACACGCACACACACACACACACACACACACACACACAGCTTCATTCGGGAAGGCAGAAGAAGCACAAGCATGTTTTTAAGAAGTCAATGGACACAGAAAAGGGCTGTGGCAGGATGGTGGATGGATGTGGCATTGAGACCCATCCTTCCAAAGGAACTAGGGGAGGCTTGAGCAGGAGCGTGGACAGGTATTCATCGTCCAGCAGGGAAGGAAAGGCCTTTTAAGAATAAAAATGAACCTGGAACCAGGCACAGTTCACTCACATACATAATCCAAACACTCCGGAGGCAGAGGCAGGGGGATTGATTGAAAATTAAAGGCCATTCCAGGCTACACAGAAAGCCCCTGTCTCCAAAGACAGACAGACAGACAGACAGACATGGAAACTGGAAACTGGTCCATCTTGAAAAATACATTTTTTTTTTTTTTGTGGGTAAGGACTCCTGTGGGTTAAGGGTGTCCACAGTGAGGGTGGCAGGCCCAGGCTGGAGAGTCTGTGCTAAGGAATCAATGGAAGTCACATGTACGTTCGTGTGTGTGTGTGTGTGTGTGTGTGTGTGTGTGTGTGTGTGTGTGTAGGTCAGAGGGCAACCTTAGGTGTTGGTCCCTGTCTTCTTGTCTGACACTGGGTCTTTTGCTTGCTGCTACATATGGCAAACCAGCTGGCCCACTAGCTCCCGGCATTCTCCTGTCTCTGACTGCCGTCTCACCACAGGACTGCTGGGATTACAGATATGACTTTATGTGGGCCCTGGGGATCCAAACTCGAGTCCTCACCCTTGTGAGTCAAACACTTGACCCACAAATCATCTCCTGAGCTCCTCCTCTTTTTGTTGGTTTTGTTTGTTGTTTGAGACAAGGTTTCATATGCCCCAGGCTAGACTTGAACTCACCGTGTAGCCAAGCATGGCCTAGGCAAGCACTCTATCAAACTGATCCGCATCCCCAGTTCAGTCTGGAGCCCAGTCTCTTTAACCTTTGGTGAAAAGGGCAACCACAGGCCAGCCTTCGGTTCTTGATCTTCCCTGGAGCGCAGCAGGGGACTTGGCTGCTCTTCTGAAGGAGTTAAAAGCTGGGCGACATTGCACTTGATGAAAACCTGGAGGGCTTTCCGTGCATCAGGGGCCTCTGGGGCCGCTTGCAGCTTTGTTTCCCTATCACAGGAAGTGGCCTGGGTGGGGGATTAAATGCTTCCCAGACAGCAACGCATCTCAGAGCAACAGGTGAGTGCTCGCTCGCCTCCCCCAGGAGCCCAGACTCCATAACTCTAACTGTAACTCTGAAGCCCACAGGGCTTGTAATTTTTAAAGGACTCAGACACACACATATTTCTCTAGTAACACACAGAAATTAGTTTCTGAGGGTGCAGTGAAAAATGTGCAGGCAGCAGCAAGCCCTGGGTCATTCCCTAGCCTCCAAGAGGTGAGTCTCTTGAGGCGAAACAGGGCCCTTTAAAGATGTGCTGCATTGTGACAACAGCAGTCACCAGCTGACTTCTCCCCTGACAGGAGATTCATGTTCAGTGAAGGACAAATTCCTCCCACCCTTGTTTGCTCCAGACTCACTTTGAGTGTGTATGGGTGCGTGCGTGCGTGCGTGCGTGTGTGTGTGTGTGTGTGTGTGTGTGTGTGTGTGTGTGTGTATGCAGGTACACGCTGCTCATGTGTGTGTAGAGGCACAGGGCAACCTCAGGGATGTACTGTTACTTAGGTGCCATCCATCTGTTTTTTGAGGCAGAGTCTCTCACTGACTCCGAGTTCACCAGTTAGGCTGGGCTGGCTGACCACCAAGCTGCAGGGTGCTCCTCTCTCCATTCTCTGACGCTATCCTCCAGTGCTGGGATTACAGTCCCCAGCACCATGCCATCTTGTCGCACAGGTTCTGGGATTGGACTCAGGTCCACATGCTTGTGCAGCAAGCATGTCAGCAACTCAGCTGGCTCCACAGCCCCTATTTTCCCTGGTCAGGGCATGCCCACCCGGCTCCGGAATACGGCTCTGGTTTGGATGTCTCTAGGCTACTGAAGTGTTGTGTGAGGAAGAGTTTAAGGAAACTTTTCCATTTGGTTAAAAGCTGGATCCTTTGTCCTTCACCAGCCATGGCCAACAGTGATTCTCAAAGGCTGTTATAATAGTGCATTGAGGCGTGCCGGGATGGGAAAGGTGGCCTCAGGGACAGACCCAATTCCCAAAGCTCCAGCTGTTCCCTAGAGCTGAGCTGGCTCTGTTGGTTCGCTCCCTTCTCTTTGTTTACTTCCACCAGTAGGAGGGAAGGGGGAAAAAAGCAGGAAACACATCGGGGCATCCCACTTACAATTTTATCTTTACATGTTCTTCCATTTTTATTTCAACATATTCCTGGACTCGCCAATTGACAAGATGATAAAAAAAAAAAAAAAAAAAGGACAGCTTGACAAATAATCTAGCCACTACTTCCCTTCTTGTTCATGACATAGTTGGGAGCTAGTATGTTTAGAAATGAATGGAACTCAGTAGAGGGTATATTCTCATCGGCTTTTTACTAGGCAGAGAAAAATGAAGAAGATAAAAGGTGCCTCTCTGGTTGGGGTATTTGTTTTTTTAGCAGGAGCATGGGTTTGGAACATCGCAGCTGGGCGTGAGAGTGAGCCAGATGTTGGATTCAAGGGACAGGAGTGGAGAACCTGCTGCTTACGCAGACACATAAATGAGCAATCTCCTATCTAATGGCAGAGGGACTGTGTGCATAGGACCACATGGAGCTGCGTAGATTGAGTGACAGGGCACCTTCCTGAGCAGAGGTCACTTTCACTCAGTGTTCTAAAGTCACTGAGAACTAACTAGGTGCATAACAGGTCACTCTGAGCTCCATTAAGCAGGGCCTTTAGATAATTTTGCCAAGAGTGCATATATCTGGGCATGGAGCCGATGCCCATCTGAGACTATCAGCAAGGACAATGGGAGCCTGCAGGCCATGTTGGCAGGGGCCTGTGATGCCTCAGTGCTTGCTCACTCTTCCCCATTCCCAACCCCTGCTGCAGGAGCTCCGTGTCAAAAAGCTGGTTACAAAGTCCAACAGAAAGGCACAGACATTCAGATGTGTTGCACAGATCCTAATTGGTCTTATAATAAAAACCCGGAGCCAGATATCAGGGTGAAAGATGAAAGATCAGAGAAGCAGAGCAAGCTACAGCCACCACCTCTTACCTCACCACCTCCTCAGCCTGAAAGAGAGCAAGTTCCTCTCTCCTCCCGCCTTATATTCCTTTCTCTGCCCAGTCATATCACTTCCTGTCTCAACTTTCCTAGTGCTGGGATTAAAGGTGTGTGATCCCAAGGGCTGGAATTAAAGGTGTGTGCCACCACTGCCTGACTTCTATGCTTAATCTAGTGGCTTGTTCTGTCCTCTGATCTTCAGGTAAATTTTATTTGTTCAAAATATCACCACACAGATGTTGGTTGTGGAAGCTGAACACCCCCAGATGGACACCAGGGCTGGGAATGTGGCTCAGCTTTAAGAGTGCTTTCCCAGCATGCAGCAGGCCCTGGGAATCCATCCCCAGCACTGCAAAAACCAAGCACGCTGGCACAAGCCTGTAATACCAGCTCTTGGGAGGTAAAGACAAGAAAATCAGAGGTTCAAGGTCACCCTCAGCTACTTAGTGAGTTCTAAGCCAACCTGGGCTACATGAGGCACTCTCTCTCAAAAAAAAGAAGAGAAAGAAAAAAGATGAACACCGATGCATTTAGTGAGCTGGCGTGGAAGGACAGGCCAAATTTACCTCTGACACGAAGTGTGCAGAGGGTGGAGCGGTTTGGGGTGGGAATGCTGGGGTGGGAGTTTATGGCTGTCTGGCTCTCATGAAGGTTCGGGATATAGAGATAAACTAAGTTCTCTGGGTCCAAGGAAAGCAGAGGCAGGGCATCTGAGAGAATGCCTGGTACCCAGTGGTGCTGAAGATGGTGTGAAAGAGAAGCCCCAGCTGCCAGCTGTGGGCCTCCCATTTGTGAGACCCAGGCTTCACCAAGTGAGCTCTCTCCCTAACCCCACATTCATGTTTGTGACTGGGACCACCATCCTACTGGGCGTGGCCTTCCACTGTCTGGCTAACTCAACTGCGGCATATACCATGCCAAACTGAAACTCTGCCCCCATTAAACACTAATGTCCTGTCTTCCCTCCCTCAGCCCTCGATACCCACCTTTCTTCCTTTGCCTGCATGAATCTGACTGTGCTAAGAATGTCATCCAAGTTTACTCATGTTGCACTGTGTCAGGATTTACTTCCTTTTTAAGGGTGATTAATATTCCATCATATGTATTCATATTAGTTATTTCTGTTGCTATGAAAAATACTTAACAAAAACAACTTAATAGAAGAGAGTTCATTGCAGAGTACAGTCTATCATGGCAGACAAAAAATGGCAGCTGCTTTCATTGCCTCACAGCTAGGCAGCAGCCCCCAGCTCTGGGAACGGTGCTGCCCACAGCCCACAGTTAACAGAGGATATGCCACCTCAGTTAATCCATTGTAGGAACTTCCCTACAGACACGCCCAGAGTCTTATTTCCATGGCAATTCTAAATGCCAAGGAGAACTGACAATCAAGATGACCCATTTTGTTTATACACTGACATGTCAGTGAGAACTTTGATTTCCAGTGCTTTTGGCCACTGAGAATGATGCTGCCTTGAACAAGCAATACAAATGTCTGTTTAGTTTTCTGCTTCCTGTTCTTTGGGGGTTCAAATCCAGATGTAGAGCTGTTGAGTCACATGGCAAGTCCATGGTTTCTGTCTTGAGAAGAAAGTTTTCTACAGCAATGCCTCAGTCTAAATCCCCTCAAGCGGAAGGGCTCCAATTGTGGCACATTTGTTTTTTTGGCCAACATTTGTTTGTTTCCAGACTTGTTCTATGTCCTGACTTTAACTATAGCCATCCTGCTGGGGGGGGGGGAATGGCGGCTCTCTGTGGTTTTCAGTTGCATTTCCCCAGTGACTGGCAGTGGTGGGTATCCCTTTGTGTGCTCCTTTGCCATATGTACATCTTCTCTGGAGAAGTGTTTGACTCTTTCCATTTAAACATCAGGTGGCTTGTATTTGTTGCTATTGTTGCTTTTGAGTTACAGGAATTCTCCATCCAATATCCATCCATCCATCCACCCACCCACCCACCATACTAATCCCTTTTGTGTGCTCTCTCCCTCTCTTTGTGTTTGAAGCAGCCTTGCCATGGATATCTAGAACTCATTGTGTAGCCCAGGCTAGCCTAGAACTTAGAGTAATCTTCCTGCCTTTACTTCCTAAGAGTGGAGAACACAGGTGTGCGCCTCCACGTCTTGTTTCTGTGCCGCTGGTGATGGAACCTGCACACTTGTGATCACTCTGCCGACTAGGTCACATTCTCCTGCCCAAGTTTTCATTCCCTTGATAGTTTCCTTTGATGAATTAAAGATTGAAACTTTGCCATTTTCTTTTGATGCCTGTGGTTTGAAATCATGCCCAAGGGATCATGGTCAACCCAATGTCATGGAGCTCTCCCCACGCCATGCTTCCTTTGTAGTCTTGGGTATTACACTTAGGTCTTTGATCTGTTCTGAGGTAAGTTTTGTATTGGTTGTGACATGACTCTGTGGAAGATGCTGCTGAGGCATTGCCCACTGTAGACTCTCAGTGAGTGGCTTTAGGTGTCCACTGACAGGTACTTGAGAAAGCCCCTATGGGTTATTGAGGACAGTGAGAGACTATGAAGAGTCATCTAGACAGGCCACAGTGCCCCCCTCATAGAAAGTATTTCCCCACCAGCACAGCATGGGAGATGAGCAAAGGCTCACACTTTCTCCCCTCAGGTAAGGGACACCAACGTGGCTCCTGAGGGACTCTTTGGGGTCTCCTGGGGGCAGTAGCTGGCTCACTGATGCACATATCTAAGTCTCCTCTTTGCCCCCATACACTGGGGTGGCAAAGGTGCTCACATCTTTGGTGGGCTCCCATTCTCTACTTCAGGGGGAAGATAAGACAAAAGCTAGTCTCTTCCAGATGGGTACATCTGGACCCACATACACACCTGTCGCTGGCCCTGTCAATTCAAAGGCACAAGCTCTTTGAAAGCCTGTGCATGTTTCTGGGCGTCTGGCAAACAGCAAGCACCTAATAGAGGCTTGATAAATTAAGTGAGTCCAGCTCTACATTTCCCAAAAAGATACTGACCCTGGAGCACAAGGGTCTTAGTTAGGGGTTCTAGTGCTGCAATGAAACACCATGATCAAAAAGCAAGTTGGGGAGGAAAGGGTTTATTCAGTTCACACTTCAGCATCGCTGTTCATCACCAAAGGAAGTCAGGGCAGGAACTCAAACAAGGCAGGGACCTGGAGGCAGGAGCTGATGCAGAGGCCATGGCAGGTGCTGCTGTTTATTGGCCTCTTCCCCATGGCTTGTTCAGCCTGCTTTCTTATAGAGTCCGGGACTACCAGCCCAGGGATGGCCCCACCCACAGTGGGCTGGGCCCTCTCCCATTAATCACTAATTGAGAAAATGCCTTACAGCTGGATCTCATGGAGATCCCAACTGAGGCTCCTTCCTCTCTGATGACTCTAGCTTGTGTCAAGCTGACAGAACACAAGCCAGCCAGTACAGCAAGGCTTCCCCAAGTCAAGGCCTTTGCTTGTGTGTTTGGATGGTGGCTTTTATCCTATTCCCTGGATATGCTTTTGACTATGTGCCAGCCTCGACTCTCACCGCAGTTCAGACTGCCCGGCATCTGTGACTAGAAAAGTCTCTTTAATACACAAACCAAGAACAAAGACATGCAATCCCAAGTCCCTGGTGAAAACAGAGCTTTATCTTAACAAATGTTTTGAGTACTCAAGAGAAAGGAAAAAGAACAGAGGAGGTAAATAAGAGGGAGAGGGTCACAGCCCGTTCAGAGGCTAGCCTCTACACTGCAATTATACCCTCTCCTTAAAATACACGAAAGATCTTTAGAAAGCCAGATGAAATTGAAGTTATTTTCTCTTGCTGCAGACCCACTATTCAGCTCACCGGCCAGAAATTACAGCAATTGAAGCTGAAGGGAAATTCATAGTCTGATTATAAAGAAACCTGCTTAGGAAGCCACAGAGGTGGCCATCATGCCTGGGATAGCTTGGTTTGGAAGATTCTGCTGGATGAGAATAAAATAAAATAGTTTTCTATTTCATACAGCTCCTCCCCACCCAAGCCATGCAGAAAAGCCAGACAGGCCAAATGGGTCAGGATCTGGGGAGGTAAGACTCTTGAAAGAGGCACCTCGTGAGTCAACCAGAGCCACACAAGTTAGAAATCGACAGCCAAATAAAACCCCTCATTTACATATCTAGTGACTCATAAAACTGAGATGCCAACAAGCTGCAATACTCAAGAGCTGAAGAAGTATTTTTATCAACCGCCATGTTTTCTGTTCTTGTGTATCCCCACTCAAATAAGGCTATGGGCATTTCCTTGCTGCTGTTTTAAGAGAATCAATTTCTTTTTCTTTTTAGATTTTTATTTAGTTCTCTATGTGCATGTTGTCTGTGAGTGTCCATGAGTGTGCTTTCCTGTGTGTACACATATGGGGACTGGAGATCAATGTCAGTGTTCCTCTATTGCCCGCTACTTTATTTTTGGAACAAGGTTTCTCATTTAACCCAGACATCACCATTTCAGCTCGGCTGGCTGGAGAACAAGCCCCTGAAGATCTGCCTGGGTCTGACCACCTCCCTCCCAACTCAGACTGGGGTTACAGGTGTGTGCTGACACGCTCAGCTTTCACATGGGACTAGGGATTGAACTCTGGTCCTCTCGCTTACACAACAAACACTTTATCCACTGAGCCATTTCCTCTCCAGTCCCTTCTTCTTTCATCTTGTTTTTCTCTCTGGTCCTAGGAGGCTGAATCTAGAGCCTTGTATAAATTGCCCAGGCTGGCCTTGAACTCACTCTATAGCCCAGGCAGGCCCCGAACATGCAATTCTCCTGTTTCAGCCTCTGAGGAGCTGGGATTGCGGCCTGTGACACTGGGCTGGGCTGGAAAATCAAGTTCTTATCTATTTCTTCCGTGGGGACGGCAAAGTCAGGAAATCTCAGAGGGCTTCTATCCTACCCAATACAAAGCACTTCTGAATACTGTTTCCAAACAATGGACAGTACTAAGATAACTGCAATGCTCAACCAACTCCTCTCCAGGACGAGGCATGTTTGCACTTGGATGAAGAGGAGATTCTGTCCTCCTTGACTCTAGGGGGCACTGCAAGGCTGAATCTTCTACAATATGGCAGACAACTGCTCAAAGCCACAGGCAACCTGTGGGATCAGCCTTGGATGTTTATCATCCTGAGTTCGCCACTCCTGAGGAGACTAGGACAGGCCAGCACACAGGGGACTCAGTGGCGAGGGGCCTGGTGTGCTTCTGCTTGTCCTCTCGCTCCTGTACCCACCCCTGTCTATCTCTGGGAATTAGGTGGGCCATTGTCCTTGAAGAGGGGCAGAACACAGAAGACTCCAGCAGGAGCCAGGGCCCAGGATGCTCTGAGAGCTGAAGATGGGAACTCATAACTGCGCGGCAATGTCTCCTTCTGCTTTTTCGTCTCTCCTTTTTGTGAGAAGTTGCTGTTTCAGAATTACCCTTGGGTGTCACAGCAGAGGAACAAACAAATCAGGATATCTTAAGAGAAGAAAATTTTTCTTTTCCTGTCTGCCCTGGCTTCCTTTAAATGAGTAAAGTCAGTCCCAGAGCACAAGAACAGAGCACTCTGCGAGAACAAGACATTTTCTGATATGACCCAAGGTTATCTGTTTAGACCAAACAGCTCGCTACTCAGTCTGCAGTGCAGCAAGGTAGGATATACATTCATATATATAAAATGTCAACACAATCTCATTTATATTTCGGTCTGAAATCCTCACCAGACATAAATCTAAGGTTGGTGACAGACACAGAATTAAGTATATAAAAACAGTTAAGATGTTTCCTAATACACATACTTAACACATGACCACAAAGGCTGTGGAAAGCGGAGAACATGACTGACAGAAACATACCCAGGTGCTTCTCATCTTTCTCCTATCGCTCTCCCTCCCTCCCTCTCTCCCTGCCTCCCTCTCTCCCTCCCTCCCTCTCTCTCTCTCTCTCCCTCCCTTCCTCTCTTTCCCCTCCCTTCTGTTGCATATGGGTACACTTGCCCATGCATGCACATGTGTGGCCAGAGTTGATGTCAGGCATCTCTTCCTCAATAACTCCCACCTTATTATTTGAAGCAGAGTCTCCTCTGAACCTGGAGTTCACAGTTTGAGCTAGGCTGCCTGGACAGCAAACCCCAGGATCCTCCTCAGCAGTGAGATTACAGGTACACACCACTATGCTTGGATTTTCCTTGGGTGCTGGGATCTGAACTCAGTTTCTCATGCCTGTGCCGCAATTCCTTTACCCACTGAACCATCTTGCCAGCCCATAAGCGGTCTCTTCACGTAGACTGGGCGATGGATGCATAAAAAATGAAGTCCTACCCAGTTTGTGTAATTTCTCAAACACATTAAGAAGTTGGTCAGTGTGTGCTTAGTTAAAACGTGGAAAGCCAGTGATTGCTCAGTAAATCTGGACCTCGCAAATGATTCATTCAAACACAAGGATTCCAGGTGCAGCTAGAATCCCAAGAGTCTTGTGCAGTTTTAAAGCCACGTGGGTGCTGAGCTTCTTGTGGGGTGGCATGGACAGTAGGTTTGTAGAGAATTTACAGGCAGTCTCAAGGCAACCAGGGCAAATTATCATGGCAGCGATTTCACCAGACTTCTCTCTGTGCCACTAAGAAGTGAGTGCCATCTATTTATTTAGAAACGTGACTTAGTTTCTTAATCATGGAACAGCCCAGAGATGCATTATAGATGGTCTGTAAGAGATGGCACAGAGGAACAGAGCCAGGCTGTGGTGCCTTTGGTGCCCACCACAGCCACTGTACCCAGGCAGCAGCTTTGACAGGAGCAAGACTAAACGCATGGGTGTCCCACCAACACTAATCATTTTTAAAGGGTTGACATCAGGAAGGATAGGAATGTCCCCAGGTAACCCTGAAAGGGAATATTGAAAATGGGACAGACTTCATATTGTATGCATGTAATGTGTGGATGTGCATGCCCATGACCACACACTTGGAGATGTGACATCTAGTGTTTTCCTTGTGGACACAGACACTTCCTACCTCAGTGGCATAAGAGAGGAAGAGAGTTTATTCTGGAGCCAAATGTGACTATGGTCTGTGAACACAGATTCAGATTTCCTCAAATACCATGCTCCACCATGGAAGTGGTTATGTGAGATTTTACTAGTTACAGAACCAAGAGAGTCATAAGTCAAGTGTTTACTGAGTACACTGGAGGCTGCCACAGGCAGGTGGTTACAGCAAAGCATGGGACGCTCTGCATAGGTTTTGGACAGTAGCTGATGATATTCTTAGCTTTTAGGTCTGTGAAAACTAGGGGTTTGCTAAGAATATATTGTAACACTTTTGATGGTTAGAGATTAGGTCAGGAACAGGTGTGGGCAATGAATGGCTTTGGAAGGGTCTAAAAATAGCCCAAGATAACTTGGCTCAGGTCTGCAACATTCTAACTCCATGATCTCCAAGTTCAACCATTTGGCCTTGTAGAATCCTAGGGGGAGCCTCTCATTATCGTTTGTTCATTCATTCAAAATTCACCACTCTTGGCCAGGATGGCTAACCAGAAAACTCTCTGAGTCCACCTGTCTCCATTTCTGGGATTACAGAGACACATATAGTTTTACATCCGTGCTTGGGATTTGAACTCAGCTCTTCACTGAGCTTGCAAGGCAAGCACCGTACTGTCTGAGCCATCTCCCCAGCCTAATTCCTGCCTTCCTCTACCATGGAGGCAAAGGTAAAGGGTGGTGTGAGACATCCTAGCTGCTGCCTAGATACACAGGAAGGCGTGTTCAGCATTAGTGACTGCCATTTCCACTGCAACCTAGCTGCAGTTGATCTCCGCGGCACTGGCATTTTCGAAGGTGATACAACCTGTGTCTACAGCTCAAGGAAATGAAAGCTGCACAAAATCTGCCCCGCAACTTCATGTTTCTCCATCTCAACTGTGTTCTGCTTCACTTCAGCACTGTCTTATTTTTAACTAAGAAAAGTTTCACCATCTTAATCAAATAATATTTACAGATGTGGATAAAACGTGCATATATTAGTGAAATTAACTTGTGAAAGGGTTTTAATTAAGTCATAGGATTGAGGCATTTAAAATAAATAATATTATTAGCTCACTAAGAGGAATTTAATGCTAGAAAAACAAAGAGAAATTTTGTTCAATTACCCAGAGAATTCAGACCAAAAAATCCACTTGTACTTTAATCAACGAACCCAGTACCCCTGATAGTTCTGGATATAGCAGATAATGACTATAATTTACATTGCCTAAGAATTCTATTAATTCTCCTATACCTTTTTGAGGTTCTATCATTAATTGTTAGGAATGCTTCCTAATCAAGACAGAGCCAGTCACCCAAACAATTAACCTGTTTCGGAAGGTGCAAATAGAGAGATAATTTATCAATTTCCAAATGTTTCTCCCCTCTGCTGCAACACCAGCCCGGCTTTTCTCCCTAAATATTCCTTGGCTCAGAACCCATGGCAGCCACCGTCAGCAATCAAGGAAAAACAAAGAATGTGTTCATTTATAAAGGTCAGGTCCGTAGCTCCACAGCGAGGAACAATCATTTGTTAACTTAGGCAAGAGCCTCAGTCATGGCCGCAATTTCCACTATCTAAAGACATAAAATGAGCTAGATTCCTGCAGAGAAATGGCCTTCAAAACCCAATTTATTTGTGAAATTAGAGGGTGTTGTTTTTCACTACCGAGTTGTTCTCTAAAGTGACCTAGGTGTGTCCAGACATAGAAAGAAGACAAATAGTAAGAGTCTGCCAGGCAGAGGGCACCAGGTGGCCTGAGTCTTCAGCTATTGCAAAGTGACACTCTGAAAGGATGGGGCACCTTCGTCCCAGTGCCTGGAGATAGCACAGGCTTTGAGTCCTGGGACTCCTGGCTCTGCTGCCACCAGCTCCGACATGGTAAGCTTCTGTTTAGCCCCAGCTTCCTTTCACGGCACCACACATAGGTTAAGCTTATTTCGTGAGGGTCAAGCACAGGCAAGGAGCTTGCCATGCAATCCCGAGTCTGATCTGTAGGACCCACACTGCAAGCTGGGTGTGGTGGTACATGCTTGGAATCCCACTGGTGGCTAGACGGGAAGTGGAGACAGGGGGCGCCTGGAGTCACAGACCAGCTTGCCTAGCAGACTTGGTGAAGTTCCAAGCCAGTGAGAGACCCTGTCTCAAACAAAAAGTGGAAGGTGCCTGAGGAATGACACCTGGGCTGTCCCGTGACCTCCACACACACATGAAGACATACACCTCCACCTACACACACACACCACATTTTAGGTGTGTATAACACTGCATCCAGTACATATAGGTACTCATTTAAGTCAAACACTCCCCAAATACTTAATCAAATATAAGAGAACAACTAAAGAAAGTAGCCCTTGCTGAAGGAAACATCCATTTCATTCACTTACTCATCTGTGTGTCTGTCTATGATGTGTATGTGTCAGATGTGTGAGTCTCTGTGTGCGCATACATGCTGTGGTGCTTGTACTGAGGTCAGAGGGCAGCCTTGGGCATCAGTCCTCACCTTCCACCTGGTTTGAGACAGGGTCTCTTTGTTGTTCACCACTGTATATTCCAGGCTAGCCATCCTGTGAGCTTTCATGAATTCTGCCTCTGTTTCCCATCTTGCTGTAGGAGCTCTGGCATTTCAGGAATGTGCAGTGCATCCAACTTTACATGAATTCTCGGGATCTAAATTCAGATCCTCATGTTTGTGTGGTCAGCACTCTACCTACTGAACCTGTAAACATGTTTGAGTAATTCACATCACTGCTCTGTTAAAGGATCCGGAAGCAGAGAACGTGTGGTCCCTTTCCTCATGCGCCATCCGGCTTCCTTTAGTAAGATCTCACAGGCAATTTCTGAGCTGCCCAAATACCAACTGTGAATGAGCTGGAGAAAAGAGAGCTGGTTCATGGTCTGCATTAAAAGCACATTACTTCCAAGCCTGGGCCCCAGCCCTCCTTGTTCTCAAAGCCCATACACGACTGCCTGTGCTTTAAGGGGTGAGTCTGAAATTTAAAAATAAAAATTAATGATGTTGTCCTCAAACACCCTAGAGAAAATGAGGGAGGGACCACCGAGGCTGATTTAATTAATATCTGATGGGCCAACACTGAGTGTGTGGGAAACACCTGCCGTGTGCCCATCACAACGCTGGCCACCTACACTTAGAGCCTCAGGTTCAGTGTTCACAAAGGTCACAGTGTTCACCCTCATGGATGAAAGTATCCTCGCTCAGAGTCTTAAGTTGGAAGGGCCGTGTACCCAATGGCTCAGCATGGAGCCTGCACCCTTTCCACTGTGACACTATCTCTAGACCCCATCAATGCTTCTTAAAGAGAGAACTACAATGCTGATGGGTGGTTAGATGAGACTCATGTAGGCTCATTCCCCTCTACTACCGCCATGCCTGCCTCTGTCCTTTTCATGTCCCGACACTGTAAAGAGTATGGAAATAAGTTTGTGTGGGTGAAGCGCCGGCTGTGCCCCTGAGAGAATCTCAACTCAGACCCTCAGAAGCCACATAGAGCCAGATGCAGAAGTGTGCTTTTGTAATCCCAGTGAACCTAAGGAAAGATGGGAGTGGAAGGCAGGAGGATCCTGGATGCTCACAGGACAGCTAGCCTGGAGTACATATCAGTGAACAGAAACCCTGTCTCAAGCAAGGTGGAAGCTAGGGACTAACACCAGAGAGTGTCTTCTGACCTCCACACGTGCACTGTGGTAGGCATGTACCTGAGCATGCACAAGGGTGCAAACACACACACACACACACACACACACACACACGAGAGGGAGAGAGGGAGAGAGGGAGGGAGGGAGGGAGAGAGAGAGAGAGAGAGAGAGAGAGAGAGAGAGAGAGAGAGAGAGAGAGATTGATTGTGTTTTTAGTTCCCCAGGACAAGTTCTCCACATGTACTATAGGCTAACCTTGAATTCACTATGTAACTCAAGCTGACTTCAAACTCAAGGTCCCATGCCGTGGTCTCCCTGTATGGATACAAGGGCAACACCACACCAATCTTAAAGGAAGGGTGAAGACAATTCCTTAAGGTCTTTCCCATGGGGCAAAGGTAGGCAAGGCTGACCCCAGCAACTCCAATCTGAATGAATGTATGAGACACAGCTCCATGGGAGAGGGCCACGGCAGACCTTACCTGTACCATGGAGCTTTATGATCTTTTCTCTGAGACAGCTGTGGGTTTGTAATAGGAGAGAAGGCCACCCAGAGGTCTTCACAGGCCTAGGCCAGCCTTCCTGGGCACATGTCAAGGATGAAGTAGTATAAGGAGGGCTTCACATGTTCATGTGCATGCACAAATATACACATATATATGTATATGCATATATACAAAGTCATATTTTATATATGTATATATGTGTGTATGTATATATTTTATATTATATATATATATATATATATATATATATACACACACATGTGAACAAATGCATACACACACATACTCATGTATACACATACTATCCCCCCCCATATATCTATGGATATTCTCCATCTATGATGCTAATTCCACACACTCATCCCTCTGTGTCTGGCGGAGCGGGTCCCTGTGCTGAGTGGAGACTCACAGTAAACATTGCTGGCAACAACCTTCGTAACACAGTGTCCCATGTATCGCTGACTGCAATCCTGACAGGGAACCTAACGTGCTTCTGAGTTTCAGTCAAGTCTAAAGAGTGTTTCTGCTCAGCATCTCCTATCTGGTTCCCCTTACTTTTTTATTTATTTATTTTTTGTATTATTTTTATTTTGTATTATTTATTTAATTTATGCACTTGAGACAAAATCTTACTATATAGCCCTTGCTGTTCTTGAACTTGACAGTAAGCCTGCTGCCTCAGTGCCAGGATTACAGGTATGTGCCACCAAAACCAATTCTCCTTAATTTGAGTGTGTGTATGTGTGTGCACGTGTGTTTGTGCGTGTCTGTGCACTCGTGTGTGCATGTGCCTGTGAAGGCCACAGCTTGGCTCTGTCTTTCTTTTACTTTGTAAACAAGGTTTCTCCAGGGTCTGGAACTCAAGTAAGCTACACTAACTGACTAGAGAGCCCCAGACCCACCCATTCCTGTCTCCTGAGTGCGGTTATGTTGGTAGAGGGTAAAAAGCTCTGGAGCCTTGGGGAAGGGCACACTGCTCTCCTGGTCTCAGTGTTCAGGGAGCCAGGAGCTCCCTCCACCTACGAGGAAGCCTGTCCAGTGCCCTCTGCCCCCTTCTATCTGCTCCTTGAGAAGCTGCTGGCTTAACTTCCTTCTGTGCTCAGGACTAGCAGATGGATGTTAAGCCACCACCAGCCCGGGGTGGGTGGGGGGAGCCTCACAGCAAGCTGACGCTGTCCCTTGTCAAGGGTCAGCTTAGGAGGCTGGATCTAGCAGGTTGTGGTACTCCAGAGATGCTGGCTGATGTCCTTGTCTTACCAGCCGGGGAAAATTACAGTGACCATAATGAAGAGTGAGGATCCTAGACTTGAAGTGCCCGACAAGTGGGTTATTTACCGTGTGGGCTGGCCCTGCGCCTCTGTCACGCATTCAGGAGCTGGGAAAACAAACATTTTAAGTGGGGAGAATTACGGCAGACAGGAGGAGGGTAATGGGTGAAGAAATTCATTATTATCTTTACTGCCACTTCGTAAACTTGAAAATTAACATGCCAAAACTCTGAGGGATGGCTCCCGGAAAAGCTAGAGTAATCAGCGTGGCGCAGGCGCCATGCGCCTGAGAAAGAGGGCAGTGTCTCCTTGGTCTCCTGGCAGGAAGCACCTTACTCTCCAAGCCGTCTCCCCAGAAGCCTTGGTTTTTGCTTCAGTTACCTCGTTTTGGAAGTTCCCAAAGGAGTGCAGCCACAGAACAGCACGTGAGCTAGGCAGCTGCTAGGCTTGTGTGTGGCCAGGTTCCAGGCTCCATCTCCCTCGGGAGCAGACTCCAGTGGAAGGGAGCTGGAGGGAGGACGGAAGGACTGCATGCACCAGCCCTTGCCCTGTTTGTCATCTGGCAGTGAGCTCACACACAGCCAGAGTTCCCCCAGGGACCTCACCCCATCATGGCCATCTGCTTATCTCAATGTCCTTGGCCACATTGTTGTGGAGGACAGCCACTCCATCCATTTGTATGCCCAGTACCATCATCCTGCTGGACACAAACAATGGGGCTCTTTTCCAGGAGACCACCTCAGTGGCCAGTCCAGAAACCAGTGTCTGAGTTCTGCTCCCTCTGTCCCCTTATACTTAGCTGTTCACCAAGCAGCTCCCTGGACATGAGAAGAGCATGGAATTCTGGTTCATCTCTTACCCTGACATCACTCGTCACCTTCCCCACTCGCCATCCACAGGCTAAGCTGCTGCCCTGAGCACAAACCTCTCTGGGCTGCTCTGTGGGAAACTCAAAACAAGAGAGCCCAGGAGATGGCTATGCATGTGTCTGGCAAACAGGAGGGCTTGAGTTCAGGTCTGCAGCACCCAGAGGTACGGCAGGACAATATAATCTCAGTGCTGAGAAGGTGTGGGTGGGTAGAGACAGGAGGATCATGGGGCTTTCTTGCCAGCCTGTCTGTAAGACCCTATCTCCAAAATATAAGAAGAGAGAAACTGAGGAAGACTACCAATGTCAACTTCTGATTTCCACATGCACATGCACAGGCACACACACACACACACACACACACACACACACACACACACAGAGTAATGCACACCCATCCATATACCCATGCACACATATACACATACTCATACATGCATGCATATACACGCACACACACATATACACATTGTACAGGCACACCCATGCCTATACACCCATGCACACATATACATGCAAACATGCACACATATACACATAGGCACACATCAAATGTTTGCTCCTAGGAGTTTTAAACTAAATCCTTAGAGAGATATCCAAAACATGGGAAAATAGAGAAATAATCTACATTCCTACTGAAAGTCAAGACCCCTGCCATCACAGGGGGCTCAGGCAGGACAGGTGAGCAGTGAGCAGCCTTGCCTGAAGGAAAGAAATCCCATCTGCCAAAGAAGGCTCCTCAGGGAGCCAAGGTCAAAAAGTGTAGCACCCAAGTATGGGTATTAAGAGAAAGGCAGTCTGTACCTCTGGCCAGGGGCACAGGAGAACCATGCCATGTCTTCGAAAGTGACAGAGGCAGCATGGAGGGACCAAACATGGACTTGTCTTGAATTTGGGAAGGCTCATAAGGAACAGGCCCCCACTCAGTGAATGCTGACAGAGCTCTGGCAACTTCTAAATCATTAAAACAAAGGTGCAAAGGATTTCTTTATCCCTCGAATAAAACTACCTTCACCAACTAACTACATCAGTTACCGTGGCCCTGCGTGACAGTTGGTCTTGGTCATGAAGTGAACTGGATTGGGAGCTGTCCGGGATTGACGAAGCATACCTCTGTGGGTTTGTGTTCTGTTTCCAGAGAGGGCTGACACACGAGGCGGAAAGGGGGAGGGGGACTATTCCTGAATGTGGGTGGCACCCAGCAGCAGGCTAGCAGCCCAGATGGAAGGGAGGTGGAGGGGGAAACATGCTCCTGTACAACCTCTTTTCTTTCTAATTGAGCAGGTCTAGGGCTTCGGCCTTCAGTGGCTGGTTCCAGAGTCCAGCTCCTTTGGGCTTTCGATGTAAACGCAACACCAGTGACCCTTCAGGAAGTTTCTAGGCCTTCAGTATCCGACTGGAACCCCTGCTGCATCTGGTTTCTTCGACTGAGCAGCTGCCAGGTTCTCAGCTTCTCTGGTGTGCAGAGAACACTGTTGGACCACACAGCCTCTATTGTATAAGCCAACCCAACAAATCCCCTTTTATTATATACAACTCCTGTTTGGTTCTGTTCCTCTAGGGAACCCTAACACAGTGTAGTAACACAAAAGTGAGGCGGCTGAGCCCGGTGTGGTAGTGCACACTTCTAATCCCAGCACACAGGGGCCTGAGGCAGGAGTGTCTGGAATCTGAGCCCTACCTGGGCTACATAGCAAGACTCTGAATAATCATAATGATGATAATAATAGTAATAATATAATAAACTAATTCATTAAATAAAAGTGAAATACCAACAAGGAGGTCCATAACTAAATTAAAGTCCAAGAGAAAGTGATGGAATTAAAGAGAAATAATTCCTATTACAAAGAGAATACTTCAAGGAGCTTCTGAATCAAACTGACTCAGGTGAATCAGAAAACATGAATGGAATGGAGACATTGGAGAGGAGCTAATAAAACTCAGAGTGGGATAATATGAGATCAGGAGAGGCTATTTTCAGATGGAAATACAATTGTCAAAATTAACCACGAACAGAAGCCCCGAAGAACAGGACAGAGTGGAATTGAATCAGGGGGTTTGGGCGGGAAGTCACTGGAGAGTTTTCCTCAGAACTGAGAGGAAATAGATGAAGAGAGCTCTCAGGAGGAAAAGAAAAATGAAAGCCAGATCCAAGAGATACAATGTGAGGCGAGAGTGGGAAGGGGAAGCAAAGGAGCTCGGGGCAACTCCCTCAGTTAATATGGAAGATGGTTGTGTCGTTGGTTTTTCTGCTGCCATGACAAAACACCCCAAAAAAGCACTTTGAGGAAACAGGTTTATTTTCGCTCAGAGTTTGAGGGGACAGTCCATCATGGCGGTAGGAGCGTGAGGAGGCTAGTCACAGGGCATTCACAGTCAGGAAGCAGAGAGAGATGGATGCTGGTGCTCAGCTCAATTTCTATTTTTTATTCAGTGCAGGACCCCAGCCTAGGGAATGGTGCTGCCCATAGTTAAGGCAAGTCTTCCCACTTCAATTAACCCAATGTAGAAACTCCCTTACAAGCACGCCCAGAAGTTGGTCTCCTAGGCGACTCTAGATCCTATCAAGTTGACTGTCAATATTCAATATTAACCATCACAACCACTTTAGAAAAGAAAAAAGAAAACAAAGTTTGCTGATGGGTATAGTGATGCATTTCCATAATCTGAGCACTCAGCAGGATGAGGCAGGGAGGGGGATTTGGAGTTCAAAGCTAGGTTGGACTACATAGCAAGACCCTGTCTGAAGTTAAAAACAAAACAAAACAACAACAGCTTACTGAACACCAAGAAAGGGAGAGTGGATATTCGTACCCAAGCAAAATGTCCATCCCTCACAGACACACACAGAGGCAACATAAAGAACAACTCAAAGAAAATGCATTGAAACGGGAAACCTCTATGTTAGACAGTAGAGCAGAGGAGTGGGGAGCTGGCCCAGCATGAGGACTGCAGGTCCATCCCCAGCACCCACAGAACAGCCTCATACAGTGGTGTACACCTGAATCCCAGAGTCCAGGAGGTAGAGGCAAGCAGGTCTTTGGGGCCTGCTGCTCAACCAGGCCTAGCAAAAATGGTGAGCTCTAGGGTTGATGAGAGATGCTGTTACAAAAAGTTGGGTGGAAAGTGGAGGAAGACACCAGATATTGGCAGCCTTTATGATGTTCATGATGGGGGTGCTCCCCAAAGCAGAGTTTAAGTTATAAATGGAGCAATGAACCGGCTGTTGGCAGTTGTGGGTAACTGTCCAGATCTAGAGGAGGCTTCGGCATCTCACTGTCTAAACATACCAGGTCTGTGGCTGTCCAGGGATAGCTAGGCACTCTGTGCTATCAGGAAACTGCCTATGGGAGTCACCCCAGGGGTTCCAGGGTCTCCACTATAAGGCACAGGTGGCCCTCAGTGCCTGAACTTCGTGGTTTTATGTTAAAACCCAGACTAGAGGCAACAGATGTGAGTGCAACAGGATGGGCGAGAGAGCAAGGGAGCAGAGAAGCAGAGAGAAGTCCAGGGAAGTCACAGGGGCTGCCCAGCTACAGCAGAAGATGCTTTGGATTCAGGACCATCCCTCCCTTCTTCCCCCTCTTCCTCCTCCACTCTCCTCCCCTCCTCCCTTCTTTCTCCCTCTTCTTCATCCTCCTCCATTCCACCCCTTCTCCCTTTCTTCTCCCTCCTCTCCCTCCTCTTCGTCCTCCTCCATTCCACCCCTCCTCCCTTCTCCCCAAGGCTGGCCCTGAACTCCACAGTCCTCTTGCCTCAATCTCCTCAGGGCTTCAGTGACAGGCATGCCACCATACCAGGCTCCAGAGCATTACTAATTCCGGTTTCTTCAAGGTCCAGAGGCCCCATTCTTTTGGTCTACACCAATTCCCTACAGTTCCTTGCTTAAATAAAACCCTTTCCCTTTATTTTATAATGAAACTATCAAGGCTGTAGGAGCATTGGTGACTTTTACTCAAAACCTTACCATAACACCCTTTAGCATAATGGACCCTCTTCTGGGAACTGTAAAATTATAGATGTCTTATACAATATACAACATTAATTGTCACATATACTATATATAGTACCACACACACACACACACACACACACACACACACACACACACACACACTCATGCAGATGTACCTGAAGACACTTGTTGTTTTTTGAATAATGGTGAAAACAAGAACACTTGAAATGTCCAGTGACTGAGACTCCGGCCATGAATGGTTCTAAATTCACTTCATGAAGAAATGGGGAAGCTATTTAAACACACAGTGCTGCAGCTTGGGCATGGTGTGTCTGTCTCCTATAAAGGTCTGTGCACCAAGACCTTGGTCCTCAGGGTGGCAATATTGAGATGGTGTCTTTAAGAAGTGAGGCCTAGACAAAGGTCACCGCAGGCCTCTCCCCTGGCTCAGCTTCCTGTGGTCCCTCTCTCACATTGCCACCATCTGCCATTGCCATGAGCTGCCACAATTCAAGGATCTTTCATTCTCCAAAATTGTGGGCTAATTAAACCTCATGTTTTTGCAAGTGTCTGGCCTTGGGTACTCATTACTGTAACAACAAACAGGCTAAGACAGAGATTTTCAACACAGTTGATATGATGTAAACAATAAAGTATCTGAAAAAGTTTACAAAATAGTTTGTGTAGTATGGCCTGATTTTTCTTAAAATATTTATTTTTACTTGTATGCACCATGTCTGAAAACGTCAGCCATCATGTTTCTCTGTTGTAGAACGACGCTCTGTACATATTTATTTTCTGGTTTCCCAACAATCAACACTGTAGAAATGAACTCTGGAGGCTGGGGAGATGGTTCAGTCAGTATCAGCATGACAACCTGCGTTTATCCTCAGAACCCATGTACAAAAGCCAGGTGTGGTGATGTGTGCTCGGAATCCCAGCGCTGGGGAGGTGGAGACTGGTAACCCCGGAGCTCACCGGCCAGACAGCCTAGCCTATGTGCTCCAAGCCAGTGAGAAACTATGTCTCCAAATATAAGGTGGATGGCACCTGAGGAATGGCACCCAAAGTTGTTCTCTGGCCTCTATACATATGCACATCTATGCACAATGCTCCCCAACACCTATGTACCTATGTACACAGGAACAAGTGCACACACATACGTGCACACAAGAGCAAACCAACTCTCTTCCCACAGTGATTCGAGCTATCTACAATTTGCCTGTTCATCTCTTGGTGCTCATTGGAGGGCAGCAACAACATTCATTCATTTTTGTGTCCACAGTGCCTCAGAGTAGTACTGAGAGAGCCCTCAAGTTATGTATTATCAAAAGCCTTTTAGCACTCAAATACAAGTGTCTCTCCCTCCATAAACTGATTTTGTCCTTGACACGTCCTGCTCAGCACTTGTCCTCTATTGCTTTCTGTTATTTGTTTATCATTCTCCTCCTCTGTACCTACCCATGGTGTGCCCTTCCACACTCCCTCCGGGGACAGCTCTCTTTTTAATCCATCTCACCCCTGGCTACTGAGAACCATTGAGAGATGCCGATTCCCCCAGCTCCATCTTCTGCCCTAGTTGGCCATTTACTTGACACCTGCCTTCTGGACTTTTCCACTTGGGCACCTAAAATGTGATGTGCAGAGGCTGGGGAGATGGCTCTGTCCGTGCAGTGCTTGCCTGGCCATCATGAGGACGTGCGTTCCTGTATTCCCAGGAGCCTTGCGAAAATGCTGGGCATAGTGACACGTGATCGAAGTCTCAGCACAGGGAGGCACAGACAGGAGGAGCCCTGGTCAGCACATGGGCTGCTCTTCTGGTCTGTTTTGATGGTCTTGCCCTCATAGGACTGTGACACTCTGAGGCCAAGGATGTATCTGAGACACCAAGTGTGTGTGCAGCCCAGCATCTGACATAGTCTCTGACAGGAAGCAGGTCCTTGTGGATTAGTTCTACTCTACAGACCCTAACAAGGCTATAAGTCCCTTAGACACAGCACAGATGACCCCACAGGAATCCAATAATAACCAATATCTTTGAGACTGCTCACCACTGATGGCCTATCACAAAGGGGTTCTACAGGGCATAAAACGCAGGGTGACATTTGGGTCAACACTTGGCGTGATCGTTAATGTTGACTGCCAACTTGACAGAATCCAAAATCAATAACTAGGGGGCAAACTTCTGGGCATGTCTGTGAGGGAGTTTCTAGATTAGGTTAACTAAGGTGGGAAGACCCACGTTGAATGTGGGTGGCATCATTCCCTAGGCTGGGTCCTGGACTGAATAAAAAGGAGAAAGTGAGCTGAGCACCAGCATCCGTCTCTGTTTCCTGACTGTGGATACAATGTGACCAGCTGCCTCACACTTCTGCTGCTGTGCCTTCCTTGACACAACGGATTGCACACTCAGTCTGGGAATCAAAAGAAACCCCTCTGCCCTTAAGTTGCTTCTTATCCAATGGTTTGTCACGTCAGCAAGACACAAATGGATCCACTCAGATCTCATCGACATGAGAAAGAACAGGAGCACAACCCCACTGGGTGCCCTCACCCCATCTGCCACCTGTCATGCTTGGTGGGAGGAGACAGCTGTCTCTGACGCATCAGCAAAGGTGAGAATTTGATTTGTGTGCGTGCATGTATAACTGAACGTGCACATGCATGTGCTGTTGAAGGTTAGATCTCAATGTCAGGGGTCTTCCTCTAGCTTTCTCCATCTTGGTGTTGAAGACATGGTCTCTCATTGACACTGAGCTCATCACTATGGCCAGGCAGGCGGGCCAATAAGTTCTGGAGATACCCCTGTCTCTACCTTCACGGTTCTGGGGCTTTGGACATGTGCTGCTACCTGGCCTTTACGTGGGCACTGGGGAACTGGACTCAGGTCCTTGCACTTGGTCAGTAAGTGCTTTATCACTTGAGCCATCTCCTCAGCTCCTGGGAATTTGATTTTAAGAGTGCTACACTGGAGCAGCTATGGCCATATGGACCACGAAGCTGGCCACTCACCCCAGGCCTTCCCCTTGCAGAAGACACAATTGCTCATCGGTCACTGACAGACATTCCTTACAGCACACACAGAGACCTGGCTCTTCCAGTAAGCAAAGAACTAGTCATTTTGCTAGTGGTGCAGTGTGGGAAGGTGAAAGGAAACAGAGGGAGATGAAGCACGCCAATGAATTACGTGAGATAGAATATAGTTAATAATAGTAATTATATTAGTGATAGCATGCATTATTCATACTTAGTTAATAGTCATTACATTAGCAATGATAGGGTAGTTGCAAGTTAATGGGCTAATGATGATTGCATTGAGTGTTGAAATAATAACAGATAGAAGAGTAAGGCTATGCTAACAGATCTATCTGCAAAGGGGGGAGTACAGCCCCTTGAGTGCTATGATGTGTGCACAGGGGTAGAGAAGCTGAGAAATTGCAGAGGAGAAACCGGCCACCGAAAAGGTGAGGCTGTGGTTTGGCATCTGCCATAATACCAGCACTTAGGAGGTAGAGGCAGGAGGATCAGGAGTTCACGGTCATCCTCCATAACATAGTGAGTTCAAGGTCACTAGGCTACATGAGAGCTGGTCTGAAAAAAGACATGAAGGCTTCCAGGAGAACCTTTTAGCCAGAGACACACCCTATGAACTGGAGTGGTAACTGTGGGTCCTGAGACACATGGCTGATGTGCCTCGATCTGTGAGTTTAGGTCAGGAAGGCAGAGGAAAGCTTTGGTGACGTCTCTGCCTAGACAGGACTTCTACTAACTACAAGTTCCACAGAAGCCTGATATTGAGTTTCTAGGATTAAATGGGAAATTGAAATTCCAACAGAAGCTGTCCCTGCTCTTCTGAGGGTCCAGAGTCTTCTCTTCTTCCCACAGAGGAAGTAAGCCCAGCTACATATAAGAATGCATCTTCTGTGTGTGCATGCATGCAGGCAGAGCTCTAAAGACATATGCATGCATGTGTATACAAGCAGCAAAGCAGTGTGTGCACATGTGCATGTGTGATGTATATGTTCATGTGGGCTATGTACATGTGAGGTGGGTACTTGCTCATGTGGGTGCACCTGTGCTTATGAAGGACAGAGGTCAATGATGGGTATTTCCCCCCATCATTCTCCCACCTTATTTGTTGAGATAGGGTCTCTGTGGTGTTTTGAATGACAATGGCCCCTATAGGCTCATATACTTGAATGCTTGGTTCCCAGTTGGTGGATCTGTTTGGGGAGGACTAGGAGGCATTGCTGTTGGAGGAGGTGTGTCATTGGGGACAGGCTTTGAGGTTTCAAAAGCTCACACCATTCCCAGTTAGCTCTGACTCTCTGCCTCCAATTTGTGGATCAGATGTGAGCTCTCACTACTGCTCCAGTGCCATGCCTGCTGCCATGATGGTCATGGATTCACCCTCTGAAACTGTAAACAAGCCCCCAGTTAAATGCTTTCTTTAATAAGTTGCCTTGGTCATGATATGTCTTCACAGCAATAGAACAGTAACTAAGACAGCTACTTACCTGGGTTGATTAGCTAGGCTGGCTGGCCAATGAGCTTCAGGAACCTGTCTCCAGTACTAGGGATACAGGTGCATGCTGCCACATCTAATTTTTAAGTGGATGCTAGGAATCTGAACTCAGGACCTCATGATTGTGGAATAGCATCACCCCCAGCAAGAATTTCAGAGATGTTTTTTAGAAAGCAAAGTCTTGCCTAGGATACTCTACTTTACCACCAAGAGCTCCATAAAGAAAGGGAATGATGGGTTTTTGACATCTGGCCATGTAAAAGTTGCTCTGATGAAGGAGTACGGTGCATCTGCTTTGATCAAGCATAAACCATGATTTCCTGCCCTCCAACTTCCTTATTATGAGTGCTACCCATGCTTTGGTCATTCTGTTGACTCCCCTGTGCCTCTGTCCTAAGCATGGGGGTGTGCTGTCCTAGGAGCTCCCAGAATGCTTTTGGTCACAGCCTTGGGAATTCTGTCTCAGGCATCTTCCTGTCCTGACCATAAAGCTATTTTCCATTTGTCCTGGGAGGCAAACTCAGGCTGGATGGATGTGGGTGTGTCACCATCATGCCTCAAGCAACTCCCAGAAGTCAGGGAAGTAAGTGGTGTTAACTAGATGTATGCTGACTTGGGAACAGAGCCACTTGCCTACTGCAAGGGGCAGATTTTCACTTATTTGACAGGTCAGAGTCAAAAGAAATGTGAAAACATGTGTCCATGAAAAGGACAGGATCTCTACGTTTTTATAATACTTCAGAATCCATGTGATAAAAATAAGCAGTGACACTGTGGTTAGTTTGGTAAGGCTCATATACCTGAATGCTGAGGTTGACCTGAGGTTTGGAGCCTTGGAAGCCTTAAAATAGTGGTGGGACTGTTGTCAGGGGGGGGAGTCACAGTCACAGTGTGCACTTTACACAGTTCATCTGCGGCTGTATCTAATTCAGGAACTGAATGTGGATACTAAAATGATCCGTCCTTCATCCATCCGTCTATCTGTCTACAGATTTATCAATCCATTTTTCCATCTGTCCATATATCTGTGTATATAAATCATCTATCTCTGCATCTTTTCATCTTTCAACCTACTATACCTAACCTATTCCCTATCTAGCTAGCTAGCTAGCTATGTATGTATGTATCATGTGTCCATCTGTCCATCTATCCATCAGTCTGCCATCCATTCATCCATCTGTCTATCCATCTATCCATGTATGTATGTATGTATGTATGTATCTACCTACCTATCTCTACCTACCTACCTACCTACCTATCTCTATCTGTCTGTCTATCTATCTATCTATCTATCTATCTATCTATCTATCTATCTATCTATCTACCTACCTATCATCTATCTATCTATTTCATCCATCCATCCATCCACCATCCATCCATCCATCCATCCATCCATCCCATCCATCCATAATGTCCCCTTCTATGAGACAGAAGGTAACATGAAGGTTACTATATATACTAAATATAGGATGTGGAAAGAATACTATCAATTCTCTCTAATAAATGATTATTCAGCAAAGAAACTGCTGCTGAATGTATTTCCTAGAAATAGAATCCATATGTACACACAGAGGCAAGAAGTGTAATACAGGCAAATATGAATAATTCCTAGCTAGTCACTAAGTAATTATTTGAGACCATGTTAACCCTTACCTACAAGCTGCTCAAAATGACTGATTTGCTGCCACACACGAACAGTCAATTTTCCATCGTCTGCTAAGACAAGTGCAGCCAGCAAAGAAATAATCCCACTTTCCACAGAGCACTAAGCAGTAATGTGACAGACTTCTGAGAGTTTAATCTTGCTTCCCTTGCTGTGGAAGTGGTAAAGAATCAAGGAATGAACAAACAGTGGGCTGCAAAGTAAAGAGAAAATATAAAGTCAATTATCTACAAAATGAGTGTTCTCCACAGTGTGACCCTGCCAGGCCGGGCTTTTGATGGCTGTACTCTGAGCAGGAGGTAGACAGTGTGGGGGAGCTGGGGAGTGTGGGTATGTCCCAGTGCCAAGCTCTTGAGGGCTGTGTGGATTTCCATAACAACTAGAAGTTGGCTCAGAGGATGCTTTAGTTACTTATCCTGTTGCTGTGACAAAATATGGCACAAAATCCACCCAGAGAAGGAAGGGCTTAATTTGGTTCACAGTTCCAAGGTATAGTCCATGGTGGAGAAGTCATGTCCACAGGAGCAGGAAGCAAGTGGTCATGTTAGGGTAAATTTGGTGCTCAGCTTGCTTTTTACACAGTCGTGGACCTTAGCCCAAGAATGACGCTGTCCACAGTTAAGGTGGACCTTCCCAAGTTAATTAACATAATCTAAATAATCACTCACAAGATGCCCAGAGCCTTGTCTATCTCCTAGACAGCCCTAGATCCTGTCAAGCTGGCAATCCAAAACTAACCACACTGTTGATCAGGATACCTGATCTCCAGTGCATTCCATCGAAAGCTCCCCCAGCTTCACAGGACTCTTCTCCCCAGAGCCATAAACATCTTACTCTGCTGAGCAGTAGGCCCATCCCTTTTTCGAACCCCTCCCAGTCAGTCCTATGGAAACTGCTGTCTGGATGTGCCCGGAAGTCTTTGTGCTCCTCGGGGCTGGTCCCAAGCTCTCAGGCAGAGACTCTCCAAACATCCATAATCAGCAGTTGTTAAAATTTCTAAGAGAAATGTGCCTTGCTAGCTCGGCTGAAGAATGGCATACGATGGGAGTCTGACAGCTGCGTCCATGTTATCAACACCCACACGAACTCACTGCCATCTTACCAGTCAGCCACAGAAAATCCTTTTCAAAAGAATTCTCTTTCAAAGTTCAAATGATTGTCGAGATCTCATTTCAATTTAAAAAAAAAAAAAAAAGCCCTAGTAAGTTACCCTATCAAATTGTATGGACGTTTCTCAACATTCCATTTAGCTTTTAATTACCCAGTGGGCTGGGCTGGTTCCTCCAGAGTCCTGCTGGAGCAGATTCACAGCTTCCTGTCACCGTGGCTGTCACAGATACCCAATGCTCTGTCCTCAAGCAAAAAATCATTTTGAGCTAAGAATTGGGCAAGAATGAGGCTCTGAACTTCCTGTCTTAGTCACATTGGCGTTCTTTATTTAAAAAAAAAAAAAAGTATCTGTGACAATTGGACTCTGCAGCAGTGGCAAGCAGCCATTCCCAAGTTACAGGAGCACGGCGGCCACCTGCTGAGTGTTTCCTCATTTCTGCCACATCGCTGGAACATCAGTGCCAATCCCTATATGAGCATTCCTTCACTCTCCTCCTGAATTTTTATGTATGTGTGTGTTTGTAGATGCATGAGTGTACATGAGTGTGCATGGGAAGTTCAGCATCAAGTGTCTTCCTCAACTGCTTTCCATCTTATGTTTTTTAATCTGTGTGTGTGTGTGTACCTATGTGTGAATGTGTGTGACTATGGGCATCTGTGCCATGGAGTATGTGTAGGTCAGAGAACAACCTCGGGTGCCAGTCCTCTTCCACCTTCTTTGGTGGAGTCTCTTGTTTGTCCCTGTGTAGCCAGGTCAGCTGGCCTTATGGCTTCTGGGGGTTCTTTAGGAGTACTGAGGTGACAAACCTTCCAAGCTCAGCTCCTTGTACTTGTGTGGACCACCTCCCTTACCCAGTGGACCATCTTCCTGCTCCACTTCAGTTTTTGGCACAGAGTATCTCACTGAACTTGGCACTTGCCAGTTTGGCCAGAATGGCTCGTCATCGAGCCCCGGGTCCTCTTGTCTCTGTCTCCCAGCACCGGGATCACAGGAACCATCCAAAGCTTTGTGCTGTTGCTGTTTTTAATGTGTTTGCTTGTTTTGAAGATCTCACTGTACAGTCCTGGCTGGCCTGCAGCTCCCTGGGTAGAGTAGGCTGTCCTTGAACTCATAGAGATCTGCCTGCCTTGGTTTCCTGAGGCATGTGCTACCATGATGATCTCACCCAGCTTTTTCATGTGGGTTCTGGGTGGAACTCGGGTCTTCATTCTTACACTTTACCCAATGAATCATCTCTCTAGAAGATTCTTAACTTTATTTAAATTGTGTGTATGTGTCTATGGGTGTGTGGATGCATACATGTGAGAGCAGCTGCCCGAGGAGGCCAAAAGAGGGCATCAGATCCCCAGGAGATGGTGTTACAGGAGGCTGTGAGCCACCCAGTGTGGGTACTGGGAACTGAACTCTGTAAGAGTAGCAAATGCTTGTACCCTCAGTCCTGCCCTGAGTTTTTGACAAAGCAATCTTGGCCCATGGCCCCCTCCTTCAATCTTAGGAAGCAGAATATTATGCACATTTAATTGATTTGACATGAAGCCAATAAGAAAGAAAAAATAAAAGCAGGAAAGGAAATGATAAGTGTAGTAATAATACACACACCATACACACACACACACACACACACACACACCACACACTCCATACCGCACCATTACACACACATATACACCTCACATACATACCCCACACACATACACCACCCACAACACACACACCCTACACATACCCCATACACACAATACACACACAAACATATCACACACACATACACACATACCACACACACCACACACACACCACACACACACACACACAAACATATCACACACCACACACACACACACACACACATATCACACACACACCACACACACAAACATATCACATACACACACACACACACACACACACACACACACTCAGGTACATCACACTGCAGCAGTAGCGCTTGCTCTGATTGGGATGAAGGCATGGGGAACTGCATTTTGATGCCCTGCAGCAGCATGAAGGGAGCGGAACACACACTTACTGACTATGTACACCAGCCTTTCCCTGTGTCCAAACACAAGGCACCTGGCATCTAAGAAGTGACAGCTGAGGTTGTCTTCTGACCTCTACATACATCCCACACACATGTGCATGTGGACCTTCAGGCACACAGAGAAAAGAGAGAGACCCTGCAGAAATCCCCTGGCTGGGCCACTCTAGTCCCCATGGGGGCGGGGGAGCAGGGGTTCCCATCTGGAAAGGCCTTGCATCACGCCTATGTGAGGGCCATAGAAAGTGGGGCCGACAGCATGGCAGTGGGAGGTGAGCGTGAACCTGAGAGAAGCCCCAGAGTCCTGGGATGAAGCCCGGCTGGCTCTTCAGAGTGTGCTGTATTTATGGGGTACAATGGCATGTCGATTATCTAGACTAATTGGGGATTTAACGGCCCGAATAATCGATTTTTCTGGATAATTGATTATGATGGAGACAAAAAAAGAAGAAGAAGAATCTTTGACTATTCAGGCAGAAAGACCAAACAAGAGGCCTTCTGGGTGACTTGGTGGCCGCCTGGAAACTGACTGAGGCCGGCTTGCCGGACAGTGAGGAATGGAGGTGTCCAGCCACACCTCCCACCCTGCGCCTTCATGAAGCATTTGTGTAAGAAACAGGTGTGGGGACTGGGGAGATGGCTCAGTCCGTAAAGAGCTCATTACACAGTGTGAGGACCTCAGCTTGACCTACAGAACTCTTTGAAAATGAAGTGGGCCACGGGGACATGTGCCTGTAATCACAGTCCTGGGAAGGTGGAGACATGTTGAACCCTCAGGGCTTACCGGCCAGTCAGTTAGCCTACTTGAGTTCCAGGACAATTGGAGATCCTCTCTCAAAAGAATAAGGTGGATGTCACCTGAGGAATAACACCCAAGACTGTCCTGCAGCCTTCACACACAAGAGTACACACATGCATCCACATCCCCACCCCAAGAACACATACATTTGAACACACACACACACACACACAAGAAATTAAAAATAAAGGCTGCCAGTGTTATGGCTCAGTGGTTACATGCTAAAGTCTGTTACCAAGCATGACATCCTGGGTTAATGATCTTTGTTCCTGGGTCTCACAAAGCAGAAGGATAGAATCAGCTCCTGAAAGTTGTCCTCTGACCTCCACAGGCACATTGTAGCACATTTGCACGCACACACACACAAATAAATAAATAAATAAATAAATAAATAAATAAATAAATAAATAAATATAAAAAAGTTTTAAAATAAAAATAAAAAATAAAGAGAAACAGGCCTGGGCCTAAGGTGTGTTTAACCTAACACACCTGTGTGGCATGTTGCTTAGTGCTTGGTGACCTTGGAGTGTGAGTGCATCTCAGAACACTCAGGAAACAGATTCTCTGGACGAGAGCACTGGGGCCCACTTTGCAGTGTCCTGCCGGCAGCAGCAGATATTTCTCCCTACGCATGCAGATTCCCCAACTCAGAGAGCCTTTACAGACAGTGCTGGGCAGAACCCTATGCTTTTGTTTTCTCTCTCTGTGAATGCACAGATCCTCTCTCTACTAAAGCTCCGCTGGCCCCGGAACAGAGCGAGCGAGCGCAGAGCGCGGCACATTCCAGGGGAAAGAATGCAGCAGCCCTGCTGATGCAGCACCTTGCAGGAAGCCATTCCCACTGTCTTTTTTGTTGTTTTGTTTTGTTTTTGTTCCTGCAAAGAAACACGATTCCACATCACCATCACCAAAAAGTGAACAGTCTTTTCAGACAGTCTTGCATACATCAATGTTTGTATTAAATTTTGGTCATTTTAAATGAGCCTTGCCCTTGGCCCCTACTGCTTACTCCCGAGGTGGGGTGGGGTGGAGGAATAGTAATTCTTGGTGCTCATGATATGCGTTCAAGGCTGTTTGCTGCAGTCCTCTTGTGTTTAACATTTATCTGAAAGGGCTATTTTAAGTGTGAAGAGGGGCTTCACTCAAGCAAGCCCAGTGGATGGACTGACTCAGTTGTAGACTGTGAGGGAGAGAGGGTTCCTAATTACAGAGCTTCCTGGGAAGTAGCAAGGTTTAAAATATCCTAAGAGAATGCATCTTTGTTTATCCTTGGAAATAACCCCACCTCACAGCGGCCACATTTGTTCATAAGGACTTAGTATATGTAAGGGTACAGTCCAGGTCCACGTAGTCACAAGTTTCCTGAGCTGACCACTTCAGCCTCAGCAGAGGTCACAATGGTATCATGAAGGAGGATGGAGGATAGTTACAGGTCTACCTGGTGCTATTCACCAGCAGCATGGCACATTTATGAACCACATGACCTGTGGGGCAGAAGGGTACCCGTCCTGGGGACAGGGCAGGATTAGCCTGAGGTGGTGCTGCCTACGTCAGGCTACTGTCATGGGACAAATTCAGAGGGAACATTAATGGAGGAAGAATTTTATTTTTGCTCAAGATTACAGAGGTTTGGGTCCATGGTGGAAGCATGGAAAAGAGCAGAGACATGCATCTCCCAGCACCCGGGAAACAGGGACAGACAGGGAAAGCGGGGACAGGGTACATACTTCAGATGCAAGTCTCAAGGGACCTAAATTTCCCCACCAGGCCTGCCTCTTAGGATCCATCCCTTCCCTCCCAATAACGTCATGAATCTATGAATCCGTCAAAGAACTAATCAACTGATTACGTCAGAACCCGGCAGCTGGTCAGCAAGCCATCAACATGTGAGCCTTTTCAAGCCTTGGAGGGACATTCTTATCCAAACTATATCATCACCCAAGGGTCTGCTTGAGACCAAAGCAGATGGGCCATGGCAGCTCCCATACACGGAGGGAAGCTGGAAGTGTGACATTGCAGAGCCTGTAGGTACTACCATATCTGTTCCCTTCCTGATAGTTGTGTCTAGCTATTTCATGTTTGACTGCTTTTGATTTCTTTTTATTGTGTGTATATAATGTGTATGTGTGTAGGTGCACATGATGGGTGCATGTGCCCAGATGTGCACATGTGGAAATCAGAATACTAGGGTAGGTGTCTTTGGCTATGCTCTTCACTGTGGGTGCATCACACAGGGTCTCTCACTGTCCTCCTTGAGGTTCACTGATTTGGGGGTATAATGGCTGATCAATGAGCCCCTGATCTGCTTCCCTTCCTTTTGAGGTAGTGGTGTCACAGACTCATACTCCCATGCCCAGCTTTTACATGGGTGCTGGGCATTCAAATTTGGGTCCTAATGCTTACAGAGCAACCACTATTCTAACTGGAGCACTCTTTTTATTATTATTATTATTATTATTATTATTATTATTATTGAAACAAGGTGTAACACTGTAGCTGAGGCTAGTCTAAAACTCACTGTGCAGTTCAGACCAATCCTCAAGCCGATGGCAATCCTTCTGCCATAATGTCCTAATGGCTGGTATTCCAGGCATGCTCTGATACACTCACCTCCTGTTTCTTTTTAAAGACTATCCCAAGAACAAATAAGCATCCAGACAGATGAGGGCAGGGGAGGTACAGCCAGCTGTGCTATTCACCAGAATGGATATCTCATGGAGCATTCTGGACTCCACCAAAATCTGCATCAGCAGATTGAACACCAAGGAAGGAGAGAGCTCAGGCCGTGTCTGTCAAATGTGGCTCCTCCACAGGGTTTTTTCCTTCCTGTCCGTCCCTCCATGGATATTGTTCTTTCCTAGTTCCTTCTATAGATCACCAGGAGATGTACACAAAATGAATGTATCAGGTTCTCCACAAGTGTATGAGTTCCCTTTGAATATGTGTGTGTGCGTGTGCGTGTGTGTGCATGTGCATGCGTGCATGCATGTGTACGTGTGTGCGTGCGTGCGTGTGTGTGTGCGTGTGTGTGTGTGTGTGTGTGTGTGTGTGTGTGTGTGTGTGTGTCATGCTGGGGAGATGGGCTAAGTCAGTAAAGTGCTTGCATAGTAACATGTGCTTGTAATGCCAGCACTGGGGAGTTGGGGAGGTGGATCCCTGAAGCCCACTGTCCAGCGTGCCTAGCCTAATCTTCAACCTCCAGGTTCCAGTGAGAGACCCTGTCTCAAAAAACAAGGTGGGTGGCACCTGAGGACCAATGCTGAAGGTTGACCACAACTCTCTATATGTCCGCACTTGCATGTGCACTTGTTTACACAGATGCACACACACACACACACAAACACACCGTATAGAGGCTCAGGTATGTAAGAGTTTGGAGATGGTCTACTACTGGAGTATTTAAAGGGAGTGATTCCCAGTGCATTACCAATGGGGCCAAGCATCAGAATGTCACCCTTTAAGGGGAGCTTCTATGAAGCACTGAACTGACTGCCATGTGGATGAGCTGCTGGTCAGCAGCATGAGAAGGGAACTGCAGCGTGGTCGCCACTTGGACTCAGGGTGGCAACTCCACCTAGAAGATCCTCTCCTGGGTCTGGACCTTCCCTGAACCCTGTGTGCTTGTTGCTCTGTGGACCTGTAGTGAGTTCCCCATTGCTTGCTGGGACTTGAGAGAATGTTGATTCTCTGTAGTGCAGTGGACAAGGGACATTAGACATACAGCAGGAGCTGGTATAGACACAGGTCCATGATCAGTCTGTGCCTTCAGCTGTCAGGTCATTGCCACACAGTTCTGCAGTCCCTTCTCCTGTGTGTGGCCCTCCTGTGAGCCGGGACCACTTTTACCACGCTGGGAAAGAATCAGGCATGTCACTCAATAATGTGTATCAAATAAAGGAAAGCTGAGCAGCAGGCAGCAGGTGGTGACAAGGGCTGAGGAGCAAGTTACTGAAGGGAATGGGTGTGCCCACTGCCTTGCATGTAACTGACACCAAGGAAATGCCTGGGGCAAACTGATTCTTTTTAAAGACAAGGTCTCATTATATAGCCCAGGCTGGCCTCTAAGTGCATAATTCTCCTGCCTCAGTCTCTTAGGTACTCGGATTACAGGTATGTTCCACCTTTTGCTCTTAAAATGACAAATGTAATGTTATATGTAGTATATAACACACACAAATATATATATAAACATATACATATACACATACATACATATGCAAACACACACACACACACACACACACACACACACACGTGAACAAAGAAAGAATCCAAAGATGCCTGGTTCATTTACACAGCAGAATAAAGCAGTCACACACCCGTGATGGTTAACCTCATGAACTGGAGGGGGATTCAGAGTCACCATGGAAACAGAGCTTGGGCAGGTCTATGAGAAAGTAGATTGAGTTGACTGAGATAGGAGGACCCACCCTGCATGTGGGCAGCACCATTCCATGGTCTGGGGTTCTAGCCCGAACAAAAAGAAGAAAGCTGAGCACCAGCATGCATCGCTCTCTGCTTCTTGACTGTCGATGCCCTGTGACCAGCCGCCTTACGCTCCTGCCGCCATAATGGACTGAGCTGTCAAACTCGAAGCCAGCCTTCCTTCCTTCCTTCCTTCCTTCCTTCCTTCCTTCCTTCCTTCCTTCCTTCCTTCCTTCCTTCCTTCCATTGTTTCTGTTAAATATTTTGTCACAGCAATAAGAGAAGTAATGGGTACACACCCTGCCCATGCTACAAGCATGGAAGACCCTGGGCGAAATCCAAGAAAGAAATTTAAAATGGAGAACTAAGCTCAGAGAAGCAAAGGGGACAATTAATTAAAAGGCATTGAGGGGCTGGAGAAATGGCTGAGAGGTTAAGAGCACCAACTTCTCTTCCAGAGGTCCTGAGTTCAGTTCCCAGTACCCACATGGTGGCTCACAACCATCTGTAATGAGATCTGGCACCCTCTTCTGTATACATAATAAATAAATAAATCTTTAAAAAATAAAAAAATAAAAGGCATTGAAAAGTATTCTAAAAAAAAAAAAACCAGGAGCATGCCACCTGTGCCTTGCAGGACTCTTCATGCTTTGGAGCATGAGTGTCTTGTGAATAAGACTAGGCTAAAGATGAGATCAGACATGTGCACATAAACACCTGCCCAGGTGTGCACATATACATATGCATATTTGCATATATGTGCACATATGTGGACCTATGCATGTACACAAATGCATATATACACTGCACAGACACAAGCATACGTATTTTTATAAGCAATGTGCACGCCCCACACACACACATACAGAGCTCCACTAGGAAGATCAGTACATTAAACACACAATTTGTTCCTGAGCATCAATGGATTATTTAGAAAAGACTATAAAGCACGTGCACCTTACTTGGTTAACCACAAAAGCAGGAAGTTCAAACTGTAAGAACATAACACATGAGAAAGAAAAGGTGGGTTCCGCAAGAAGAGAATTGAAATGGAAAACACAGTCAATGGAATTAAAATCTAAAGGTGAGGACCGGCATCAGATAAGGCAAAAGCTAAAGGGAAAATAATCGAATGGGAGGAAGATCAAAGATATTTCGCAGAACGAAACATTAAGGGATAAAGAGATAGACACCAAGAGGCTGCAGCTAAGAGAAAATGAAGAAAAATAAGACCCTGGGCAGAGGAGACAGCTTAGTGGATAAAGCATCCGCTTCAGAAGCACCAGGGCTTGAGTTCAACTCCAAGACCCCACATAAAACAGTACTGTGTGGGGTGCAAGCCGTGAGGTCAACACTGATGAGATGGAGACAGGAGGATGCCTGGGACTTGCTGGCCAGCTGCCCTACCTTAATTTATGAGCTCCAGGTTCAGTCAGAGACCCTGTCACACCAACTAAGGCACACAGTGCCTGAGCAACCATAACCAAGACTGACCTGACTTAAACACACATGTGTGCATACATGTGCCTCTACACACAAGTAAACATGCATATACATGTTTGACAAACAGGGACTAAACATATTCAAATAGGGTTTTTAGAGACAGACTAAACTAAAAACAAATAAAATAAAAGCAATAGTCAGGAAAAGCATGGCTGTGAGTTCTGAATTATAGAAGCCCGGGTGTTTCCGGCAGAAAAACAATGGTTCATAACCAGGAGAAAATAGGCTGCGGGTGAACCACAGACAACCAAGATGAGGGGGAATCGGACGCCACGCTTGAGAAAGATTGCCTGCAAAAGAATAATTGAACTGATAGATTTCTTATCAGAAAAACAAAGAGGCCAGAGGAAAATAGGGTAACAGTGTCAAATGGGGGCGAGAAAGGAAATTGTCCTAGGAACCATGCACATCCAGAGCATTAGTCGAGAAACACGTGGCATGACCTTTAAAATATGGAAAGAACTTTCCTATGTGTGTGCATGTGCATTTGAAGGCTAGAGAGGTCAACCTTGGGTATTTTCCTCAATTTCTCTCCACCTTATTCTTAGAGATGGGGTCTCTCCCTGAATCCGGAAATCACTGATTCCTGCCAGACCGGCTGCCAGGAAGCTCCTGGGTCCTCTGACTCCGCCATCCGTCTCACTGGCACCGACTCACAGGTACATGCTGCCTGCCCCACCTGGCTTTTTGCATGGGTGTTGGGGGAGCTGAACTCAGGTCCTCTGGCTTGCACGGCAAGCACTTCCTAGCCAAGCCAACTCTCCAGCCCTGAAACAGTTTCAACAGCTACTATAGACATGCAGCAGCAGCAAAAGAAAAATGCAGTCATCTCTCTGATCTATGTGAACTGATTTCTAGACACCAGAGAAAAACAAGGTGCTAGTTAGTACAAGTTAACCGAAAATATGTATATATTTACTGATATATAAGTGTATGTCACTAAAGCCACCATTTTCAAGTCCACAATCAAATAGTTTTATAATGATTATATATTTATTATATTACATTATACTGCTATATTAGATTTTATTATATTTATTTTATTATCAGGGACGTGTTTGGGTGAGTACATGTGTGGGCATGCACATTTGAAGGCCAGAGAAGTCAACATCCTTGCCATCTAAATAGGTATCTTTACTTAATTCCAGAACATTCTCCCACCCTACAACACCCCTTGGCAGTGACTTCCCATTGTTCTTTTGTCTTCTGTGTCTGGCCACCAGCTGCTCTGCTTGCTCTCTGTGGAAGTCATTGTCTTTTTTTCCATATTTCACATGAACAGGATCACAAATATGTACATCTGTCTGTGTTTGGCTTTTTTAAAACACACACAAAACACTTTGTGTGCATGCCTGAAGTACACACGTGCACACGCATGCATGTTCACACATGTGAGTGTGGGTGCATGAGTGCTGTGTCGCACGAGTGCTGTGTCGCACGAGTGGAGGTCAGATGGCAACCCTGGCTGGCTGTCCTCACCTTCCAGGTGATTGGAGGCCAGGTCTCTTGTTGTTCACTGCTGTGCATACCAGACTAGCTGGACCTGGAGCTTACAGCGGTTCTCCTATCTCCACCCCAGGAATGCTGGGATTGCTTAGCATTAGTTTGGGGATCCAAACTCAGGTCTTCACACTTGTGCAGCAGTTATATAACCGATGAGCCATCTCCCTGGCTTCTTTTACTTAGCAGAAGGCTTCCAGCATTCATCTGTGCTCTACCATGCAGCAGTATTCTGTTCCTTTCCATGTCTGTATATGACTCCATCATACAGACATACCAACTTCATGTATGAATTCATCTGCTATTTGGTTATCTGTCTTTTTGCTACCATGAATAATGATCCTAATAATATTCTAATGACTGTTGTGTGAACCTACATTTCTGGTTCTCTTTGATACTCGAGAAGTTGAACTGCTAGGTCAGAAGGTGTCCTTGCGTTGGACTCTTTGAAGAACTGCCGAGTTCCCTCTATAGCTGCTGTACCCTGTTACAAGTTCACTGATGTGTGTGATGGCCCCAATTTCTCCCCTTCCTAACAATACTTCTTAGTTTCCATTTTTACGTTATTCCTGGGGAGTGTGAAGAAGTATCTTATTACTGTTTTGATTTGCATCTCCCTGGTGACTAAATACTAAGCACTTCCCCATGGGTGGTGTTCTAGTTTCCTCTGTTGCTGTAATAAAATACTCTGACCAAAAGTAACTTATTGGGAGGGACGGGTTTACTTCAGCTTACAGGTTACACTGGGGGGAGTCAAGGCAGAAAACCAAGCAGGAACTTGAAAGAGCAGCCATGCTTACTGGCTTGCTTACAGACTTAGGCTTAGTTGGCTTCCTTGCACAGCCCAAGACCACCGCCTGGGGAATGGTACCGCCCACAGTGGGCTGAGCCCTGCTGCATCAATCCATCAAGACAACCCCCCACAGAGAGCCTACAGGCTCTGATCTAGGCAACTAACTGCTCATTTGAGGCCTTCCTCTCAGTTGACTCTAGGCTGCATCAAGTTGACAGTCAAGAAAACTAGGGCAGATGTGTTCACCATTTATTCACTTTCTGTGGAGAAATGTTTATTGAAATATTTGTCCCTTTTGAAATTAGGTCTTTCGTGTTTTTATTTTTGCATTGTAAGAATCCTTTTTTTAAAAAAAAGTCTCTTGTGTTTGTGTTCACATGTGTGAGTATGGGAATACATATAGGTCGGGGACAATCCTGGGTGTTGTTCTTGCCTTACGCTTGTTTGAGATGAGGCCTCTTGCTTTTCTGCCCGTGAGCTTCTAGGATTCCCTTCTCTCTGCTTCCCACTGTGCAGTAGGAGCAGCAGGATTATGCACACTACCTCATTTGGGATCTGGGGGTCCAAACTCTTGTCCTCAAACTTGCAGGGCAAGATAGACATCGAGCTATCTCCCTAGCTCCTGAGAATCTGTTATATAGTCAAGACAGCAGACCTTGCCATATGCATCCTTGGTATTTTCTGCCATTATGGTTATGTGGTATGCGCTTATTTTAGCAGAGACAAGGACACATAGAAAGACAAAAGGAGAAGGAAGGAGGGAAGGGGTAGAAGAGGAAGAGAAAGAGGAGGGGGAGAATAGGAGGAGAGGAGAATGAGAATAAACCAGAAACTTACGGAAATGGCTATGTATGAACACCATAATGGCAGGGCACACAGTGGGGACAGGGTGGGGCTTCTGAGGGGGTCTTCTTTTCATGCAGTCTGCTAACACTTTGCAGAGCCAGAACTATATTATTTTATCAGCGGTGAAAGGAAAATCTCTCACACAGAACCAAAAAGAGCCCAAGTGTACAGCTAATGGATGACCTAACATTGAGAAAAAAAGTGCACGTAGGAAAGCTGGAACCCATATCTGACTGCTGTCCTCAATGGATTGTCTTCTAAGCACAGACAAAGAAAGACTGGATGTCCCTGGTGAGTTTGTAGTGGCTGCCATACTGGTTATTATTATGAGATGGCAGTGGCCTCATTGTGTGAGGAGGGCACCCCAATACAGAGTATAGAAGGGAAGGGAGAGCTTGTGGACTGAGTCAGAATTAGGGATGCATCTAATTCCCTACACAATTTAACACAGAGAGATGTGTCCACTGGTGCACATCTCTTCTAGCTCTCTCAGCGGACAGAGAGCCTTGGGAATAGCTTAGAAGCTGTAACAGAGCAGTGAGCATGCCTAGTTCCTGGTTCCGACTCCATGCCCTGCTCAGAGGAAGTGGCTGACTTCAGAGCTGGGGCCAGGGAAGCACAGGTGCGATACTGAAGAGAATTAAGAACAGACTGGAACACAGTGAAAAGATACAAGAGAGGGAACACTCAGACCGGTGTGAAAGCAAATGAGGTAGCACGTGTCTATGAGGCTGGTGCTCAGATGGCGAGGTGGGAGGTGGAGACACAACCCATCCTGGGAGCTCTTAGATCAGTGCCTGGTGTGCTCAGGTGGGAAGAGCAGAGAGGTGGTGGGAGGTGGGGGCTGACAGCCAGGTCATCTGACCCCCACACATATGCACCTGCCCCACCAGAGACACACATTCAAGTACACACAGACTTTAAAAAAAAATACAGATGATACTTTGAAGGGACTTGGAACAGCCGGATATAAAACCAATGGAGCATCAAGTTGTACCATGTTGAAGTCATTAAAAGAATACTTGAGTCCTGTGCCAAAAAATAAAAGAAGATGGAGGTATGGAGAGGGAGACAAGGTTCTTCACAGAATGAGGCTAAGTGAATAAGCGTAGGATGGTAGAAGCCGAAGAAAAACCACTAGGACACAACCGTCAAGTAAACACTGTTAAAAAACACATACACACATGTGGTGGTATTCTAATTGTACTGAAATGTGATTTTGATTGTATGTTAATAAATAAAGTTGCCCGGGGGTCAGAGCTATTAGAGCCATAGCAAGAGTTTGGCGGTAGTGGCACACGCCTTTAATCCCATAGATCTCTGTGTGTTCAGAGATACAGCCAGCATTGGAGACATATGCCTTTAAGACCTAGGGGGCTGTACATTCAGACAGTGACGAGGCAGTCACGTGTTTGGGTTTACAACCAATGAGAAGGCAGAATGACTAGAAAAAAATGACTTACACACAGGAAATAGCTCTTTTTCAGGAAGCTGGGACAGCAGAAGGAAGGGTGAGATTTTAGCTCTGAGTTCTGACCTCTTGGTTTTCTCTTTTACATTGTTTCTGTGTTTCTTATTTAATAAGACGGTTGGTTACATCTACACACACATACATGGAGTCATCAAAAAGGGTGTGGCCATGCACACTAGTGATGACCACAGAAGCATGAGAACCAGGGTTCAGTCTCCTCTGTCAGTGTAAAAGGCCAGGCATGCTGGCATGGACCTGTGACCCCAGCACAGGGAAGGCAGGAGCAGGAGGGTCACTGGGGCCTCGCTGAACCAGTAAGCACCAGGTTATGTGAGAGACACTGTCTCAAAAATACTATGGTGGAGAAGCAGTTAAAGAAGATTCCTGATACACATACACATCTATACATACATGTGTCTATGTGTATGCACATGTGAACACATCATTTACTTATTGGTGTCTGTGTATGCATAAATGAATAGATAAATAAAAAGAAATTGAAACTTCACAATGTTGTCACTCAGATTTTTTAACAATTGCAAAGGGAAAAATTGCATTTACAGGTGGACAAATCTGTTTGCTGACTTTTGCCTCAACCATCACTGCCAGATAGTAAGTGGCTCTGCCATGTAACTGAGAAGGGGTCAGCATCACCAGTGTGGTTCGCCTGGGTTTAAGGAGGAGGAAACTACCAGACACACTCGAGAGCACTCTGAAGACGCCTGTGACCCAAAGGCATCGATGTCAAGGAAAAGAAGAGGGCAAAGGGCCTTTTGTTTAAAGGTGAGGAGTGGAGAGATGTGAGAACTGAACACAGCTGTGATGGGTCCTCTTCACACTCAGCTTGAGTAGATTTGGAATCACCTAGGAGACACACTGGAGGTGTGAGTGAGGATGAAGTCATAAGTAATAGACTGGGGGCCAGAGAGAAAACTCGGCAGCTGAGCACTCTGGCTGCTCTTCCAGAGGATCTGAGTTCAGTTTCCAGCACACACTCATGTTAGGGAGCTGAAAACTGCTCTTAACTCCAGCTCCAAAGGACCTAATACCCTCTTCTTGCCTTCACAGGTCCCCGTGTGTGTGTGTGCGCGCACACACACACACACACACACACACACACACACACAGAGACATTAATAAAACTAAAGCTAAATATTTTTAAAAGTGACAGATTTAATTTGATGAATAAAATTTCTAGACAGTTCATTCATGTATATAAAAAATACACCTATCTTTGCTGAAGAACACTGTGGTACTGGTACTACACTGTGGATGCTGTGGTACTGGAAGGGCTATTGGTGAAAATTTTTCAGATGTGCCAGCATTTAAAATATGTGTTTATGTATGTTGGTGTACTTATGTGCATGTGTATAAGTGTATATGCATCCATGTGTGATTGTGTGCATGTATGAAAATGTATGTGTGCATCTGTGTGACTTTGTACATGTATATGTACATGTGTGCATATATGTGTATGTGTGTGCATGTGTGAATGTATACGTGTGCATGTATGCAAATGTTTATGTGCAAGTATATTCATATGTGTGAATGTGTACAGTGCATGTGTGTGCATATACATGTGAATGTGTATATGTATGTATGAGTGTGTGTGGATGTGTATGCATGTGTGAATGCACATGGATGAATATGTGTGCATATGTGTATGAATGTACTTATGTAAATGTGTGTATGCATATGTGCAAATATGTATATGCGCACATTCATACATGTGTACAAGTATATGTGTGCATGTTTGGATCTGTGTACACATGTGCATGTGTGTACATGTCTGTGTGAATGTGTGAGTGTATGTGTGTACATGTGTGCATGCATATGAGAGAGAGAGAAGGGAGAAGGAATCGGGAGTAGAGAAATGCTCATGCTGGAGGAACTAGGCACAGGATAGAAGATGCCTTTTTTATTCACCTTACATTTCTGTGGGTTGAATTTTTTGAATTAAAAGTGGGAGAAAGAAGATGGTGTGATGAAATAAAGATGTCTTCAGCCCTCCATCATGAAGTGGTTTTTGAGGGAGGTTTTCCCGTGGGGGGCATTTACCATGGAGGAGGCAGGGATGTGGGGGGCTGGAGAAGACAATCATCCAGCCAAGCACTGGCTGTGAAAAATAATGCCGGATTATTGTTATGGCATCCAACCTGGGGTGAGCAACAGGGCAGAGTCAGCGCAGCAGACCAAACATGACGAACAGGAGGAGGTGGAGGGATCTGAGGCACCGAGCACCCATCAGCACCCAGAACCTGTTGCTAATGTTACTCTGCTAAGTCAATTTTGTGCATAAAGCATTTGAGGGTAACCACCTTAGAGTGGAACCATTTGGGTTGAGGAGATGATTCAGGTGGCTGAGAGTCCTCAGGACCTGTGTAAAACAGTCGGTGGTGGTGGTTTGCATTGTAATCGCGGTGCTGTGGCGATGGAGATGGGTAGAGTCCCAGAGGTCCATTGGGCAGACACTTTAATGTAGCCAGTGAGTTCAGGCCACCGAGAGAACGTGTCTCAAAAAACATGGTGGATGGAGCCTGAGGAACAACACTCAAAGTTGTCCTCTGTCCTCTCCACACACCCCAGCACAAGTGCACAGACCCTGATGTGCACCCCACCCCACCCCACATACACAAAACTAAAACAGAAGTTTTCATTTACACTTAAAAATACTCTAGTGATACTCTGTTCTGTGGACTAATAAGGGCAAAGATGTGCAATGGAATATAAAATGGGGATCACAAGGAGCATGGCCCAGGGATGGTTAATGGTTTCTTAGCAGAGAGAAAGGGATGATGGTGTATGTGTGGGAGGTTGAGGAGGGCCAGGTCTGTAAAACTATTTCTTTAAATATCTATATGCAGACTTTAAATTACAGCTTTTTTATGTGTCCCTGAGATGCTTCACAGCCAGACATTTCCAAACAGAATCCACTCAAATACTTGAACACTGATGTGGCCAGCTGGGAAGAAGCAAGCAGCGGGTGGAGCAGAGGGAGAATTGTGGCTTGCCGTGAGTGCCCACCCTGGGCACAGCTGTGAATGATGGCCTGCAGGTATACGTGTAGATCGTGGGCAGGTGGATGAGGCCTCAAAGGGGCATCCACCGAGATGCCCCAGGGGCATCTGACAGATTCTGTGGCAAGTGCTTTTACTGGCTAAACGATCTCACAGGCCCCTTCTTGTCATTTTTTGGTTACGTGTAGATGTGTATGTTTGTGTGTGAGTTTGTACACAGGAGTACAGTGCTGGGAACGGCTGAGAGTCAGCACAGAGCAGAGCGGAAACAGGCCTGACCGGGTCGGAGGGAGGACCGTGCTCAGCAGTCCAGAGCAGAGGGCTTGTGGAGGGCCAAGATTTCAAAAGGAAGTCAGATGGAACCGGCTGGCAGCAGAGCTCTGAGTTCACCAAGATTCAACACGCAGGTGAGAATTCACCTGAGCTGCCCGTGGGCTGGTGTGTGCAAAGCCCAACTTGAGCCTCTGAGCTGAACATTTCCCCAACGGAGAGGATGGCACACATAAAAAAGTAAGGTCCACTGCAGAGATGTCTCAGTGGCTAAGGGCGCCTACTGCTCTTGCAGAGGACCTGAGTTCTGTTCCCAGAAACTATGTTGGACAGCTCACAACTGCCTGTAACTCCAGCTCCAGGGGATCCAATACCCTCTTCTGGCTTCTGTAGGTGCTGCATTCACATGCACAAACAGAGACACATATCTACACACATAACTGAAAAGAAAAATAAGGGGCCAGCAAGATAGCTTAGCATTTGTTGCCAGTCCTGACGATCTGAGTTTGATACCCAAGACCCCCATGATGGAGATGGAGCTGTCTCTCACAGGTTGCCGTCTGAGTGCCACTGATGCCCTGTGGTTTGTACACACACACACACACTAAATAGCTAAATAGCATCTAAAAATGTAAACAAAAATAAATTCTTGAAACTCTAAGTCACTTCAGACCAGACCCAGTAGGATGGACTGCCTTTGGGAAAACTATGCATGGTTTTCACTTAGGGTCACCAGTAGAACCAGCAAGGTTGGAGAAAACATCTTTTTGCCAAGTTGGCCAAGGTTAAAATGTAAACAAGGATTCTTAGACCTGCAGCTTGGATGTAAAGTTGCCCCATGTGTTGAAGGTGTGGTCCCCAGGTAGTGGCCCAGTGAAGAGGTCACTGGGGCATGGAGGGGGCACCAATCACAAATGTAATAATAATCCATTGATCTGTTCGTAGCTGAATGAACAATTATAGGTGGGGCCTATGAGAGGAAGTGGATCACTGGGACAGGTGTCTTTGAAGAGTTTATCTTGTCTCCAGACTCTTCCTCTCTCAAGCTCTGCGTTTCCTTGCCACCCTGTGGAAAATGCCATCCTCCATCCACACCTGTTAGGGTGTGAAGGTGACATCTCCCACACCGGCTTGTGACACACTTGTTCCTCAGCCTGTAGAATCTAGAACCTGTAGAAGGGGCCTCACTAGAGGAAGTGGGCAGCTGTGGGCAGGTCTTGAGGTTTGACGCCCCACCCTATTCTTTCTGCTGTCTGCTTCCTGGTTGCAGATGCCAGGCACTTGGGGTCTACCTGTGCTTCTGTCACCATGATGGACTGTGTCCCCTTGAACCACAAGCCTAAATAAACCCTTCCTACCTTAAGTTACTTCTTGTCAAGTATTTGGTCAACACACTGAGAAAAGCAACTACCAGAAGGCCTTTCCTGCATGGTTTTTCTACCTGTCCACAGTCCACAGGCTGGTGTTGGAGGTGGGCTGACATCTCTGAAACCACAGGTTCAAACCACCCCTTCCTCCCTTAAACTGTCTTTCCCAGTTCCTTTGTCACAGTGATAGAAAGGGACTGACAAGTTTATGCTGATATGATAATGAAATCAGGAATATGTGGGTAACCATTTATTTAGAATGCACCATTCGAGCAGGTATTGTGTCAAACAAAAACAAAAATACATTTGTTGGGGCTGTGGAAATGGTTCAGCAGTTAAAAACTCCTGTTGTGGGTTGGAGGGATGGCTCAGCAGTTAAGAGCACTGGCTTCTCTTCCAGAGGACCCAGGTTCCATTCTCAGCACCCACATGGCAGCTCATCTGTCTGTAACTCCAGCTCCAGGGAATCAGACACCCTCACATAGTCATACAAGCAGGGAAAACACCAACTCACATAAAAAAGTTACAGTAAATAATTAAAAAATAATTTTAAAAAGGTAAACAAAATAAAACAAAACAATAACAAAATCCTCTTGTTGCTCTTTCAGAGGACTTGATTCCATTCCAAGCATCCATATTAGGTGATTCACACACACCCGTAACTCCACATCCATGGATTTGATACCTCTTCTGGACTCCCTGTACTTGCATACATGTGACACACACACACACACACACACACACACACACACACACACAAAATGGATCTTTAAAAAAAAATCCTATACTTGTCAAAAGGTAAAATCCTTCTCAAAACAATTCCACAAATAAACAAGATGCCAGAGACACGGCTGACCTGATGGAGGATAAACTTCTTTCCATTTATTCATCAAACAAATCACTACCTATTTATTAAAACACAGTTCCAGAAGGCTCTAATTACTGAGACTTACTCTGACAATCACTGGGGGGGGGGGGGACAGAATGCCTCTCACATCACATAACAAAAATTCTAAATTAGCCATTCAAACTTTTCACTAATTCAGATGCCTTGCCATTTGTCAGAATTACTGGGACACTGCTCTTTTGTTTGGGAGTGATTATGTCCTCGAGAACAAAAGACACAAAAATCACAAGACAAATGCTAAAATTGGACAAAAATATTTGCAATACACCATATCTGAGACCAACCAAAGATGGTCAAAGTGCATGAAGAATAAGTCAGTTTTCACTGCCCCACTTTTAATGATCTGCATGTTAGATTGACATGTAAGAGAGCAGTCAGAAGGAGAATGGGGGAGAAGAAATCTGAGAGACACAGAAAGAGGCTGAGTGAGGGCTGGAGGGATGCTTAGGCACCAAGATCACTTCCTGCTCTTACAGAGGACTGACATTCTCTTCCCAGCACCCACGTCAGGTGGTTCACAACCACTTGTAACTATAGCTCCAGAAGATCTGATGCCCTCTCTGGCCTCCACAGGTACTGCACTCATGTGCACAGTCCACCTTCCCCAACATATACACATACACATGATTTAAAATAAAATCAAATCTATAAAAAATGCAATATAAAACACAGAGACTCTACACACCCAGCTCTCTCGATGCCTATCTCTCTGGCCCAGCAGATCATGTGGCAAGTGTACCCAGCGCCCAAGGCTGAGGGCCATGCTCAGCCCTTCAGGAAGTTTTCCTGGAGTCTTTGCTTCCTGTCTGACTGGAGGACTGTGCCTGACTGGAGCACTGTGTCTGCGTCTGCTCCTGTACTTAGGTTGCAGCCATCACACTGTGGTCTTTGATGTTTCTGACGGTTAATGTTGGCAACTTGATAGGATCTAGAATCATCTTGGAGACAAGCCTTAGGACAAGTATGGAAGGAATTATCTAGATTAGGCTAGCTGGGGCCGGAAGACACATGGCTCCATTCCATGGGCCAGGCTCCTGGAGTGGACAAAAGGGAGAAAGCAGGCTGCGTACTAGCCTGCATCTCTCTCTGCTTCCTGACCGCAGTGTGAGCAGCTGCCTCATGCCCCTACCACCATGCCTTTCCACCATGACGGACTCTACCTTCAAACTCTAAAGCCAAAATAAACCGTTCCCTCTTTAAGCTGTGTCACAGTCACTCTTCCCTGCTGTGATAAAAGCACCTCGACAAAAGCAAATTAAGTGAGCCTCAGAACTCTATCCATCGCTGCCTCCTCTCCAGCTCTAGGACTAAGGATGTATGTGCCACACCCAGCTTTTAAGTTTCTCAAAAACAGATGGAGAGGACTCAGAGTTTCAATCATGATTCATTGTTGGAACCAGATTTATTCTCTGTTGGAACCTTGAACGACTAGAAAACCTGACAAAACATAGGAAAGGGTAGCCTTCAAACCTGGACCAAAGACAGCCTAGGATGGGAAGCAATGGCCACCCAGAGGGCTGCTTTGTGAGTTTCCACACAAGGTAAGAAACCCCAGGAGATCCCAGGGTATGAGAGTGGATGATTCAGAGTTCAGATGTAGGAAGATCCAAGTGTCAATGCTTCTGTATGGCATGAGACCCCGGGGAGGAGGCATCTGGGCAAGGAAAACTTCAGAGGTTTGAAGAGGTCCCCTCCAGTCTTGGGCTAGGATGCTCTGGGCACAGAGCAAGGGAACTTCCCAGGCCAAGGAAAGCAGCAGGCAGCAGGCAGGGGATTAGCAAGTTTGCATTGCCCCACTACACACACAGAGGCCCAAGCAGAGTTAATCACTTGCAGACCAGCCCTGCAGGGCTAAGAGAGTGCCTGAGGCAGGAGTGAATGGTGCCAGAAGGAAGGCTGAGTGGGCACCTGGGGGAAAAGAGCATCAGAAACACTGAGTGTGCGGAAAAGCAGAGGGCCTTGGCTTTCCCCTTTCTGTTTGTTTTTAAGACAGGGTCTCATGTAACCCAGGTTGGCCTCAGAGTCAAACTATGCAGCACACCTCCCCTGAGACCCCAAGAGCTGGTATTACAGGTGTTTACCTCCATTTCAGGTTTATGAGGTGTTGGGGATCCAGCCCAGGGCTTTGTGCATGTTAGTTGAACATTACTAACTGAGCCACAGCCCAAAGCCTGGTCTCTTTATTTTTAAAGTATTTTTAAATGTCAAGAGAGGCAGGAGTATCAGAAGCCAACCTGGGCTACAGTGTGAGACTCTTGTCACAAAATCAAACACTGTAAGGAAGGAGGAAAGAACTGAAGGAAGGGAGAGAAAAAGGGAGGGAGGGAGGGAGGGAGGGAGGGAGGGAGGGAGGAAGGAAGGAAGGAAGGAAGGAAGGAAGGAAGGAAGGAAGGAAGGAAGGAAGGAAGGAAGGGAATGTAAGTCAGATAGATAGTCCATACCTTGAACCAGCTTGACCTAACTTGTATTTACTGAGCACTTGATGAAGAACAGCAAAAACACTAATTCTTTTTAAGTGCAAACAGAACATTCGCCAAGATATTGTGGGCCATAAAACAAATCTGGATGAATTTCAAAGGCTTAAAGCCATGCAAAGCATGACCTCCAACTGCAACAGAACTGCATTGGAAATCGATACCAGGGAGACAGTGGGAAACCCCCAAATGGTCGAGATTTAACAACATACTTACGAATAACCCAGGAGTCAAAGAAGAAAGCACATAGGAAGTTAAAAATGTTTTGTTAAGAATAAGTGAAAATCTGACAGAGCCAACATTGAAGTCTGCACTAAAACATGCTTTAGGAATATGATACTTATGGCACCAAGGGCTTCCATTAGAAAAGATTCGAGGTCTGAAAGCAATGACCTAAGCAATCACTCTGTACAACTTTAAAAAGAAGAAGAGAGCTGCCGGATGGCCCAGTGGGGAAAGGGGTTGGCTGCCAAGTTTGACAACCTGAGTTTGATTCCAGGGACCCACACAGTGGAGGGAGAGAGCCGACTGCTGCAACCATGACTCCCACACATGCGCCATGGCATGCAAAGCCACACATATGCACACTCACACAATAAATAATAAATAAACTGACATAAAAAACAAAGCAGTGAGGAAAGAATAATGAAGGAGACAGTGCAGTGTCCCTTAGTCTTGAATGTGAGGACCTTTGTCATCATTCTCCTGCCTCATAGCCACAAGGCAGCTCTACTGTCTTTAGCTTTACCTCTATATTCCAGAAGAAAGGATAAGGGCAACATGGTGCTTGTTTGTTTTAGTATGTGTCTACTCGTGTGTGTGTGTGTGTGTGTGTGTGTGTGTGTGTGTGTGTGTGTGTACAATGAGACATCTCTCAAGTTCACATCTTTCTTCTCATAAGCCTAAACACAAAGGTTTCTGAAAACCTTACTATCAGCTTTCCGCTGTGTCCTCATTGACCAGAAGTTGGCCATGTGGGCAGTAGCTTTCCACTGGCATGGTTCTAGGATCAGCCAAACCTAAATAGCCACTCGAGGCTGCTGGAGAGGTGACTCCATGGGTAAAGTGTTTTTCATGTAAGCACAAAGACTGAGGCAGGTGTGCTGGTGGGTGCCTTTAATCCCAGTACTGTGGAGGAAGAGACAGGGAGAGCCCTAGGGCTCTCTGACAAGATAGTCTTGGTGAATTGGTGGACCCCAGGTTCAGTGAGAGAGCTGTCTCAAAAAAAAATACAGTGAGGGGCTAGAGAGATAGCTCAGCAGTTACGAGTGCTTGTTGCACTTGCAGAGGACCCCAGTTCAGGTCCCAGCACCCATGTCAGGCAGCTCTTAACCACCTATAACTCCAGCTCCAGGGGATCTGATGGCCTCTTCCAGCCTCCAACAGCACCTGAACTCATGTGCACATACCCACACATAGACACATAAATAAAAATTAAAAATAAATCCTTAAATTAAAAGAAAATAAGGTGGAGAGATATTGAGAAAGATGCCTAATGTTGACCTCTGGCCTCCACATGCATGTACACACACATATACACTGTACATACACACTATACACACACTGCACACCACACAACACACTGCACACTGTACACACACACACACACTGCAACACACTGCCCATACACTGTATACACACACACACACACACACATACACACACACACACACACACACAGCCACATAGTAGAAAGGGAGAGAGTAGCATTATCACAGGTGATAATTACATGCACAAATAACTTCTATGATTATATAACTCAATCTGAGCATCAAGGTATCTCCCTGCTATGTGTCACGATCTCTTCCCAATGATGATGGCTTCCATCTGCTGGATATTTTGTGTTCTTCTTCCTACCCAATATCAGAGGCTTTACCCTATAGAGAAAAAGCCATGAAATTCTTGGAGGAATGAAAGAACAAAATATATGTTAGAGACATGCTGGTGATTGCGGGAAATAAAGGTAATACACACGGCTCATGGCTAGTGAAGCCCATTTGTCTTCTATAGACTTGATGGCCTGAAGTAAGGCCTCAGAACATCATGAGGCTGCAAACTAGGGTTCAGAAGCTTTGGGGACTGGGTCCCTCTTAGAAGTTTTTGTAGTGATCTCATACAGGTTGTTTGTTTGAGATGGGGTCCAGGCTGGCCTCAAACTTACTGTGAAGCCAAGGGAGGCCTTGAATGCCTGAGCTCTCCAACTCCCAAGTGCTGGGATGACAGCAGGTTTACATAGTGCTGGGGGTGGAACCTAAGGCTTCTCACATCCTAAACAAGCATTCTATCAACTACATCCCCAGCCTGATGCAAGGGCTTTGTAAAGAAGCCCCATTCCCCCTTATCCTGGGTACTGCTACCCCCCCCCCCTTAGCAATGGCTTTAGAGATGTGGGGGCAGACGGGGTCCACTCAGTTTGCTTAGGTATTACCCTACTCGGAGTTGCAGCCCCCAGGCCAGGCAGGCTGACGCGGAAGCTGTTAGATTCCAGGGAGCCTTTGGTTTAAGAGTGGCCCTGATTTAAGTTATGGGCAGAAGTAAATTACGTTTTATGAAAGCTTTGACTTTTAATACTATCAGCAGTATATTAAAATGTTCGGGAGATTATTTATGATATATATTTTTTTAAAAGCGGGTCCAACGGCGGTGATGAAGAGGAGGGGAAGCAGGGAGCATAACGTGCTTGAGGTGTCCCTGCTGCACTGCAGCGGGAAGCTCACAAAACGTCTGGTTTGCAGCGATTGATTCTCAGGCCTCAAGTGTCTTCGCAGCATCTGCCCCTGGAAAGGCAGAATAGAGAGCTGCGGAGTTTACAGGACTGAGGGAAGAACAGGAGCCCCTCGCCCTGGAGCCCCTGCCAGCTCAGAATCAAGAATTCGAACACAATTAACAACTTTCGCTGTGAAAGCTGCCCTTGTGACACAGGGACAATATTTCTGTCGTACACAGGTTTTTTATGTTAAAATACCAATAAACCTCGCTTAAGGCTTGAATATATGTGACCTTGGGTGGGGCCTCATTTCTCTCTCAGACACTTTCTGGGAATTACAAATGAGACTGTTAACTTTGTTTACAGTGACCATGCCCCACAGTCCTGCAGCCTCTGAATTGGATTTTTTTTTTTTACCATATCAACTGTAGTCCCCCAGGATCCCCGCTGTGACACCCTATAGGTTCCTTAGCAACCCTTTGAAGATGACAGCATCAAACTCCACCCAAACCCTACATATGGCTACAGTAAAGACAAGGAAGGGAGACTTTTCTTTCTGACGTCCATCTTCCCAAGCACCTCTCCTTCCCTTAACCCTTGTGCTTAAGCCTAAATTAAAATATCCTGGGGGCTAGGGAGATGGCTCAGGAGATAAAGGCTTGCTACACAAGTGTAAGGACAGAAGTTGGGATACCCCCAAACCCACATAAAAGCCAGGCGGGAATGGTAACCCACCTGTAATCCCAGTTCTCAGGAGGCAGAGTCTAAGATCCCAGGGCAAACTGGCTAGCCAGAACAGCTGAAAGTGGTGAGCTCCAGGTGCAGTGAAAGACGTTGTCTCAGTGAGGGAAGTGGGGTGCTAACAAGGCAGACCCTCGATGTCAACACACACCTGTGTGCCCACACATGTGCAAAACCCCCTCCACAGTGTTCACGCCAAACACAAATAAATCTTTAATAACTCCAGCTCTAGTTTGTACTGGCAGAAGAATTGCTGGGAGTTTGAGGCCAGTTTGGGCTACAAAGTGAGTTCCAGGTCAGTCAGAGCCAGAGAAAGACCCTGTCTCAAAAACAGAAAACAATAGGCAGGCAGGTGTGCAGGGAGGGAGGGAGGGAGGGAGGGATGAGGGAAGAGGGAAGAAAAGGGGGTCATTTGATAGTTTATAAAAAAAATCAAGGTTCTTCCTTAACTCTTCAGTCACAAAGACCAGGGATCAACTTTCCTAACGTTTCTTCTCCCACCTTTGTTCGCTGGGCTCTGACAGCCGCCGTGCTGAGCCGCGCCTCTGACTCAGGACACTTCCCCTCACATCTGCACACTGCTGGAGCAAGGCTCTCGCATCTGCACACTGCTGGAGCAAGGTGCAATGCTCTCACATCTGCACACTGCTGGAGCAATGCTCTCACATCTGCACACTGCTGGAGCAATGCTCTCACATCTGCACACTGCTGGAGCAATGCTCTCACATCTGCACACTGCTGGAGCAATGCTCTCACATCTGCACACTGCTGGAGCAAGCTACAATGCTCTGAGGAAGGATGAGGGCTGCACAAGCACGGAACCCAGGCTCAGATACTGGGGCAAGTCCATGTGCAGTGACAAAGGCCACCAGGGTGGCAGGGGCCAGGTGGCTTACACAACTGTACCTTCCCTGATGGGAGTGGGGGGCCGCTAAAGTGGTGGTTCTCACCCTGTGGGCCGTGACCCCAAGTCCCATATCATGTACCCTGCACATCAGATGTTTACATTACCATTCATAACAGTAGCAAAATTACAGTTATGAAGTAGCAACAAAAATAATATTATGGCTGAGGGTCACCACACCATGAGGAAGTGTATCAAAGGGTCCCTGCGTCAGGAAGTTTGAGAACCACTGCTCTAAAGAGACATTTGTGCCTCAACCTTTGGCTATCAGATGGAGACACTGGGATGCAAGGAATCAGAATTTCCCCACGATTCTTGTCCCTGTGAAGGAAGGTTGAAGCCCTGGTGCCCACCAGAGGGGGAACTTGTCTGCAAGGAAAAGATTTCACACAGTCCAACACCTTGTCAGGTCACCTTGTGGGAGAGACTGGAGCCCAGACAACAATGATGGGCAGGACCATACCTTGACCAGGACTTTATACATACCTCCTGTCTTCTGTTTAGAACTAAACCTCATGGGAATAAAGAGGTGCATTTGGAATTCATGACCTCAAAATGGAATTGGGGGGAAAGGGAGGTCACTGGACCTCCTTACTCCTGTAGGTAATGTGATCATATTGAATAAATCTCCTTTCTCTGATCTTTACTATTAATTGTCTTATTAAGTGGACTATTGAGGATAGTGGCTGAACCTGGCTTGTCAGGGCTGCCAGGGTCCAGGCTCTGACCCTGACTCCTATTACCCTGTGGCACCTTGCATGAAGCTGGGCACATTGGGTACAAAGGCAGTGCCTAGCCTCTGTGATGAGGGTCAACTCTCAACTTCCAGGCAAGGCTGCCTCTCAGTGAGGCAGAACTGGGATCCAAATTAACTGGAAGGGCATCCGGTTGTACTTGCCATGAAAGAGCAATGTTCTACCTTGGAACAGCACAAAATAGTAATCCTAATGACAGCCCTGACTTAGGCACCGCTGTGCTCATGTCGCATAAGGAGTCAGACTCCATCCCACACCTGACAAACGGCGGGATGGGATGCACACCCAACCAAACCCTTCCTGCTGCAGCCCAGGCTCCTGAGAGTGTAGCAGACTCCTGGCTGTGGGAAGCAGGAAGGCTGAGAACCAGCAGTATCACTGAATGTACCTCTTTGCTCACTATGAAGGGGAACTTGATATCCACAGAGGGACATAACTGCTGAAGGTTCCCAGGGAAGGAGTGCTGGGCTGAGGCCAGAACTCAGAACAGAATTTGCATGTCTGGACCCTAACACATAGCTTGATGCCTGCCTGAAATCCAGGCCTGCCGTGCCTGTCCTGTGGTTTATGACCACATCCTGCCTCTGCAAAATTCCAACACATCTGTTCTGGGGAGGTGGGGTCACTTATGGAGTGTGCACCCACAAGAACTGTCATTGCTTGTGGCTATAGAGAGGGCTCAGTTGGTAAAGTGATTGCTGTGCAGATGTGGGGAGCTGAGTTCAACCTCTAGAGCCTATGTAGGAATTGAAGTGTGGCAGTGAGAACTTGTAACACCTCTAGGGAGGTGGAAAGAGCAGGATCCCTGGAGCTCAACACCAACTGGCCTAGCCTAATTGGTGAGCCCGGGTTCCAGTGGGAGACCCTGCCTTTACAAACAAAGGTTGACCTCTGACCTCTACAGCATTTGCACACACAGGACTGCATTCTTTACACAGTCATTTTCTTCCACTCTACTCTGATTGTGACTTGGAGAAGGTAAAGCGGTGTGTGTTCACTGGTGATTTAGGGCTTGCAATGTGACTTCTGGGATAAAGTGGCTTGGTGCCAGTTCCCTACTGAGCACCCAAGAGGTACTTGTGACTTCCTCCTTCCTCTTTGGAGCTCCTGTGGCTCCCAGGAGAAGGGCCCAGATGATGGCTGCTGTGTGAGCTTTAGTGTAGGCATGAGGAAACAACAGGAAGAATAGCCAGGCTCGGCAGAGCCACCGCTGAGTCCTGGCACTTCCTGGTAAAAATGAATGTCTGCTGTCAGAGGCCACAGGAGCTAGGGCTTGCTAGTCACTGTGGCAGCAGCTGATGGGTACAGAAATCAGTACCTAGAAGTTGACGTTGTTATTACAAAACCCTGAGACGTACGCTACTGATTTGGGGTTCAGGGGATGGAAGTGAGAAGCTCTGTGTGGGAGGTTGGGAGAATATGGTGCTCCAGAACTGGTTTAAAGAAAAAAAACATCACCACAGATAACTCGGCAGGTAGAAAATATGCCTAGGAACCATGTCTGCCAAGCACAATGCTTCTTCCTGTGTGAATTGGCTGTGGTGGGGTACCTTTGGTGAAATGATACAGGGAAGAAGTGGGCCTATAAATCTCCCCAAATCCCTGTACCCCAGCTGCTTTCTTCCCGTGTGGTTTTGACTGCCATGGGACGTGCTGTGTGGCTGAGGATGACCTTGAATGTCTGCTCTCCTGGCCTCCACCTCCCTAGTGCTGGGATTACAGGTATGTACCAGCATTCTTGGCTAACAATGTTGGGGATGGGCCTCAGGGATTTGGACTGGCTTGGCAAGCACTCTACTCCCCAGTAATTTGTAAACAGAACTGAAAGGAGACACAGAGAGTCCAGAACTGCCAAGGATTGAAGGATTTGGAAATGGAGCTGTCCTCTATCAGGGTAAGGGAAGCCGTGAAGGTACGGCCTAACCATGAACATCAAGTCAGAGATTTTGATGAAATCTCCCGTTAACATGGTCCCCAGAGAAGTTGTTCAGTTATACAAAGTGGCCTGAAGACCGGGACTCAGCATTTGATCTCTTGGAAGTCGATGCCCTCACACTGCTAGTAACTAGGTCAAACTGGAAATAACGGTGGCATGCTGCACACTCAGGGGCCTGACAGGAGTTAAGCAGATGAAAAGCCGGCATGATGGCTCTGCAGGAGATGGACCGCTGAGCAACGCGAATGGTTTGTACCAGGATGGACTGCAAAGCCATGCGTGGTGCCCATGTCTTCTAGAGCAGGAAGCTGACGGTCACATCTCGGCGACCGATGAGGACATGTCTTCCGGCACCTTCCTCCAGGAAAGCCAGGTGGCAAGAGTGTGGCTTCCAGTGGGCAGAGCCAGAGACATACAGACAATGGACAGATGGACAGGGCAGTCCTACCAGGAGCACAGAGAGGCCTGATCTGAGAACATCCCCACTCCCTGCCTAGGAGTCACCAACAGGTTTGCCCACCTGGGTATCAAGACTGACATGGACTGCTGTGCTCCACCTTCCCCTCCTCATTCCAAGCGTCCTCCCTCTCTCTCTCTCTCTCTCTCTCTCTCTTCTCTCTCTCTCTCTCTCTCTCTGTGTGTGTGTGTGTGTGTGTGTGTGTGTGTGTGTGTGTGTGTGAACCTCATCTGACATTCCTCATAGGCTTTTCAACTCTTTTTTTTTTTTTTTTCCATTTTTGAAAATGTCTTTCACTGGCCTGGAACTCACCAGGTAGGCTAGGCTGTCTCCACCTCCTCGGCTCTGGGGGGACAAGCCAACACCACTAACGCCTGGGTTTGCACACAGGTTCCAGGGATCTGAACTCAGATCATTCTTTTCACACAGTAAACATTCTACCCACCAAGCCATCTCCCAAATGCTAAAAAAAAAAAAAAAAAAAAAAAATCTCTTTGAAATGTAAGAGTACATTTAATATTTTATCTCACCCAATACATCTAAACATCACTTTGACATGTGATCAATGTAGAAGCTTAAGGTGGAGAAGGTTGACATTTGTGTTGGTTCCAAATCTTCATAGTCTGATGCATTTTACTCAAGCAGCACATATGCAGCAATCCAAGCCACGTTTAACATGCTCAGAATGATAGCGGCAGCCATGTTGGGTAGCAGACATTCATAGACCTAACTAGAACGTTCCACCAGTGGAAAGAGCAGGATAGCGACCAGCTCTCTATAAGACTAAACCTGACTCAAGTATGCAAAGGCGAGGACAGTAGGTCGCAGTCTCATGGAAGGTCCTCAGAAGTTCACACAGCCAACAGGAGATTGGCTGGCCAGCCCCAGGAGACAGACCAACAGAAGGGCACCATCTCGGAAAGTCATCTGGCCAGGCTGCTCCTGGTGGGTGGACCTGCTAGCTTCAGACACCACTGAGGCAGATTCTAATGCAACGACAGCCTTCCCAGATGAGCCAGACCTCTCAGGCTTTGCTACATTCAGTGTGCTGGCAAAGCCCCACTGGATGTCCAACCCTTGCACTTCAGGGACCAAGATAGATGGCCATGACTTCCCTTGGGGTCTGTGGCCAGTGTCACTAATGCCAGCACCTTAGGTGTTGACACAGGTGTGAGGATAGCTCCATCAGTAAATCACTCGCCACACAAGAATGAGGACATGAGTACTATCCCCAGCTGGACATGTGGTTTATAATCCCAGCACTGTGTGTGTGTGTGTGTGTGTGTGTGTGTGTGTGTGTGTGTGTGTACAGGAGAATCTCCTGGTTTTCATGGCTGGCTAGCCTAGCCAACTGGTAAGCCCCAGGCTCACTGTTTTATTTTGTTTCTGTCACTTTCTCAAAACAAAACAAAAACCTGAAACCAAAATAAGATTGATGGCACCTGAGAAATGACGCCCAAGGTTAACTCTGTGGTCATACATATACACACATGCACATGCACACCCCCACTCTTACAATACACACATTTACACACACCTACGTGCATACATAGACAAAATATTTTCTAAAAGAAGTATTGGATACAAACACACGCACACACACACACACACACACACACACACACAGTATTTTGAATTCAGCTAAATACTATTCTCTTGTCAAGGGCCCTGGTACTTGGATCTCAGAGGCATTAGGTATCACTCTCAGTCTGCCTATTCAGGCAGCCAAGAGCTGCTAGTGGGTTTTCTAGGCTTCAGGGTCCCGGAGGGTCTGAAGGACCAGGGTTGATAATGCCAGGTGAACTCTGGCAGTCATACCACACATCTCATTAAAATATTAGCAGCTAGAACAGTGTGCTAGTCCCAGACCTCTTTTTATAGGAAATGAAATTTCACAGCTCCTTGCAACATTCTTAAGACTTTCAGAAATGCTCATGGATTCATTTTTAGGGAAAAGGAAAAAAAACCCTACAGCAGGTGGAGGTCTCATGCAAAATAGGGAGAGAGCCAGTCCACAGATGTGAAAACCTGTCTGCTCTGTGGCCGTCATACCCCGTGTGACAGATTCCTCATGGTAGGTCTACTCTCCTCCCAGGATCCCTTGTACCTCCACATAGTATAGAAATGAGATCTTCTCCATAATGCTTACAGTCTCCAAACAGATCTGCACTAAAATCCCAGGATCCTATCCATGCACAATTGATCAACGCTGTTTCTAGTGTGGTGATGTTGCTGTTGTTTTGTGATGACATACTGGACAAAATGCCAGTATCCACAAACGGCATGCTTCGGGTCACGAATGTTGTGGCCTCACTGCTGAGTCCTTTAATACACTTCCTCTTTGGGTCCCTAAGTGCTTTGCAAATCTACTCACTCTACATAACCCAGCAAATAACATCACTCTTTATTGGTGGAATACAGTTTATATCCTGATTGGTCCCCCATAAAGCCTTTTCTGGGATTGGGGGATGAAGTGCTTGCTGAGCCATCATGAGGACCTGAGTTCAAGCCCCAGAATCCATGTAAAAAGTTGGGGTTGGCTTCGTGCAGAGGCAAGAGGATTCCTGAGGCTCACCGGCCAGCCAGGCTAGCCAATCAGTGAGTTCCAGATTCATTAGGGACCCTCTTGACATAAACAGGCAGGCATGCGCCGGGCGGTGGTGGCGCACGCTTTTAATCCCAGCACTCGGGAGGCAGAGCCAGGCGGATCTCTGTGAGTTCGAGGCCAACCTGGGCTACCAAGTGAGCTCCAGGAAAGGCGCAAAGCTACACAGAGAAACCCTGTCTCGAAAAACCAAAAAAACAGGCAGGCATGCACATCACACACACATACACACACATACACACACACACTAACTAACTCACTAACTCACTAACTAACTAACTAACTAACTAACTAACTAACTAACTAACTTTTCCAATTCCATGCTGGATGCCTGTGGCAATACATTGGATGGAGTGGAGTAAGATCCAGAAAACAGTGCCAGTTATGGGGTGACTCATTCTTGCTTGGAACTAAGGATTATCTGAACACCAACAGCCTGAGCAGGTCTCAGAGCTGAATTTGTTGAATTTCCATGAGCATCATATGGCACCCAGGCATGCCAGGCTGGAGGCATGGAATCTTAGGAAACCCAGTCTGGCTTGGTTAAATAAAACAGAGCCAGAGCTTCCCTAAATCTGAGGGTCTCCCTTGCTTGATTCCGTTGGATACAGCATCTTTGATGCTAAGGTGGCAAGGACTTTGAAAGGGCAAGGCTCTGTCTGTGAAACAATGCTGACAGAGAACAGAATTGTAAATAAAAATCTGCAGGCCTGGGGTGGGCAGATCCCACCTCAGTTGCTGGGGAGAAAAGGATTATTCAAATAAACATTCAAATGCAGTTTTAGTTGCTTAGGTTTTGAAACAGCTGTGAGAACAACTGCCAGCTCCTACCCCATGATGATATTCCATGCTGATGAGATTTATCCTCAAATCTGACTGGGAGTGGGGGAAGATGTTATAACTAACATGAGGCATGAAATGGAGTGCATCCCTCTGCCTCAAGAACCACCAGGTCCAGGTTACATGACAAGGAATCTTCTTTTTTTGTTGTTTTGTTTTGTTAAATAGCCAAACAAATGCTCGCTATTAGAAATAGCAGTCTTGGCTCCGGGCATTTCTGAGGAATTAATGAGCAACTGACATTTACAGCCCCGAGGCAAGATTCCTCCAGCCTTTTAGAAAACCCCAGGAAAGCCCTAGGCAGCCTTGATCATGATTGCTTAATTATTATCGTGCCCTCTTGGGAAGGCATTTCTGGTGTTGCTAATATCCAGTGGTCCCTCTCCACCCTTGCCAGGCACGGGGGTGCCCGCACTTCTAAGCTTCTTTATAATGAGCTGGGGCAGAGATTTGGCTACTGAAATGGAAATCGCAATGGTGCTATCATTTCTGGGCCGAGTTAGTGAAAAGGCCAAGCAGGAATGTGTCATTTCCAGGACTTCTACAGCTCCCGAAACAGGAACCCTGAAGCTGCTTTTGCTAAAGGAGCGTGGATTCAGGCTGAAGACATGGCTCAGTGCTACGCTGAGCGCTTGCTGCTTTTGCACAAGACCCGAGTTTGGTTCCTAGCACTCATGTCCAGTGGCTCACAACCATCTAGGAGAACCAGCATCCTCTTCCGGCCTCTGAGGGCACTGCCCTTACGTGCACACACCCCACAGAGACACAGACCAGCACACACACACACATTAAAAATCAACAACAGCAACAGAAAGCATGGACTCCTCACTTGGGCCTGGCTGACAAGGAGTCGGACTGGCACCTCCACCTTCATTCTCCGTCTCTTTCAGGGAGGGGAAGGATAGAGATGGAGCCTTAACCTTCCTGTTAGAGAGCACAGACTCTCAGGTAACCAGGCCCTTAGCAGATAGGGCTGTACGAACATGGCGAGGTCACACCCAGCACACCCACCCCATGTCTCCCAGCGCTTGCAGCAGCCCGGTGACTGTCACATTACATGAGTTACACATTCGCCAAGCCCCTCGCCATCACCCAGAGAAACAGGGACCCTTGTCACAGAGCATCATGCACGCCCTGCCCCCTTACCTGTCACTTAGCATAGGTGACAGGTTAACTAAGCCTGCTTCCTCCTGGTGCCTCAGAAACTTTACACTAGACCCCTTGCTGGTCTGGTGGGGCTGAAACTCTCCTTCAGACCCCTGCTACCTGGACATTAATAAATGTGTTGCCTGAGGAAGATTCAAATCACTGCCTCTCTCTCTTCTTCCTTCTCCCTCCCCCTAACGTAACACTTTCCTCTTTGAGTCACTTTTGATATTTGGAAAAACAAAACCTCTCAAGACAGAACAGAGTAACCTCTCTCAACCAGCACTAAATAAGGACAATTGTCCTCCATGGTCAGGCTGTACCTGGAGCAGGAGCAATGACCTCCCGAGGACCAGCTTGTCCCTTATGAGGACGACTTCTCTAAACCATCTTGAAGAATCATAACGGAGATAACAGTCTGTAGACCCCACTTTGACCAGGCCTGTTTAATTATGTTCACTCCCTGCCCTGCCTGCCATTCTCCTTCTACTTTAACCTAAGGCTCATACCAGAGCCTCGGTGATGGACTTGGTGTGGGGTGTCACTGGACTTCTATTTCTGTGCTTCTTTCCTGGACCACGCTGAATGAATCCCCTCCCTCGGCATCCCACCATTATTTTTCTCTAATTTGTTATCTGGGGATGGATGGCCGAGGACAGCCAATAGGGGAGACCAGAGCCCAGCTACTTGCCCTAAAATCTCTGCTTTGGTGAAGTTGAAGCTGAAAGCCACAGGATCAGAGAGCCTGGGTCCCAGATCATCCCATGGGCTCACAGTGGATTCTGGGTTCTGTCAAACCATTGAGTCTATGAAGCTATGTGTACCAGCAGCATACCGGATCAGTCCATCACTCAGCACCTTCCCCTCTCCATCTTCAGTGTGCCCCACCTGTCCATCACTCAGTATGCCCTGACTCTCACCATGCCCCATCTGTCCATCACTCAGCACCTCCACCTCTCTCTCCATCACTCAGTATACCCTGGCTCCCCATCACTCAATGTGGCTTCCTCTCTACATCCAGCATACCATGCTCCATCAACCATCTTCCCATTGCACGACCCACCCCTCTCAACCTGTGAATAGCAAAACCTCACATCTCAGAGACACTTCCTGGCTTGTGTTCAGAGTGGCCTAGAATCTGCTCCTTTGTGGACATGAGCACTGTGGTACTTTGGGGGGGCTAACTCTGGAGTCAAAGTTGAGAGAAAAAACAGCAACCCAGATATCAGCAGACCTCCAAGCTCAATTGAGCAACCATACAAGCTGAAGAGCTGGGGATCCAGGTGTTCAGAGAGCCAAGACCATCGGTGATTTAATGGGCTCCTGGAAGACAGTGGCTTAGTCCATGAGGGCTCCATTTCATCATGTGGGAGTGAAAACCACACAAGGGCCTAACGGCAGCTGCTGCAGGGCTGCTCTGTCCTCTCCAGCACAGCCTGCACAGTGCTGGCAGGCAACTTCCTCTGGCCAGCATCTGCCTCCCCTTGCTTCACAGCTTTCTCTGGTGACTGGGATGGGCTCTGCCCTCACCAACACTGATCAGAATCAGAATATCTCTCCCAACACACACACACACACACACACACACACACACACACACACACACGCATGCATGCAAGGATGGCTAACCGTGTTGTATGTGTCTCACACTGGCTTCATGGCTTGAGAAGGGCCCAGCTGTCTTTCTGCACAGCACTACCATGGCCTGGGACACATGTCCCTCCTGTCCTAGCTTCACTTCCTAAAAGCCCCTTGTCCCAGGATGCTTTGGTACAACTAACCTAGGAACTAAGCGGGAAAGTTCGGAGTAAAGAGCACTGCACATACTTCTGTGTGTCTCTAGAAAACACTTAGTAAGCGTTTAGCACCTGTCCTTACAGCACTGTTCATGGTGATCAGGGAGGAAACAGGCACAGAGAGGCTTCTGTGAAGTGTTCCACTGACATAGACTGACACCATGGAGCCGTGGGGAGTAAAGCGGGACAGAGATGGTCTAAATAATTAAGCAAGTCTACCATATTTGCTGGAAGATCTGACGGTAGATACATGTTGTTCACCAGCCAGAGAAAGCAAGGCACACAAGGGTCCCCAGCCCATAGAGAGGGGCAACAGCAGGGTCCAGAGAGGCCCAAGGGGAGGCTGAGTTAATAATATGCTGGTGTTCCTAAGATTATGCATGAAGTGTGCCAGTGACAAACACGGGCAGTGCAGAGGGTCTGCCCTGCCTTCTCTGCAGAGTGGGAGGAATGAGTCACAGGTGACTTGGAGCTGGGTTGTTGGGCTTAAGTCGGTTTGCATGGGTGACTCCCAAAGCACTTAGAAATTGCCTGTTTCTTTACAAATCTCCCTCCAGACCAGCCATTATAGGACATCACAGCCCTGAGTGGCCACCTGGAGGCTGCTACATGCTGCATCCCAATAAAGATGCAGCAGCCTTGAATGCTGGTGACTTCAGTTCAAGGATGCCCCTCTGTCCCATCAGAGCAGCCCTGAAGAGTAATAAAAAGAAGAAAGGACATACAGGTGGAAGAGAGGACTCAGTGGGTAAAGCTGTGTTTCCTATGGTACAAATGTGAGGATCTGAGTGTGAACCCCTAGAACCTGGGTGATGCTGGACACAGCAGCGCACATCTGCGATGCTCCTAGAGCAAGATGGATGCAGAGGCACGTCCCCTAGAAGCTCATGGGACAGGTAGCTTGTACAGAGGCAAACCACAAAACATTCTGTATCAAACCAGGTGACAGATGAGGAGCGACATCTGAGGTTGTCCTCTGACCTCCAAAGGCATGCCAACACACACACACACACACACACACACACACACACACACACACAAACACAAACGTACACGCACACATGCACACGCACACACACATGCATGCACACACTTTTGAGGGGGGGCATATGAGAGGTCAAGAGGAGTTCATATTTCCATCAATTTTTCAACTTCCAGAAGCCAACTTGTGAAGACTGAACCGATGGCCTGATGCCCTTGCTTGCTCAGTGCTGATCCTCAAGCTGCAGGATCACCCCCACTTTGCCCACTGCCTGAGCACCCACTTATCCTTGCCTTGAGTATGTCTCCTCAAGACTGGAGCATACCCTATACACCAGAGTGGTTCTCAGAAAGGGCTCCAAATGGACAAGGGATTCCTCTCTCTGAGACTACAGCTCATCTTCTGAGAAATGGAGTTAGTGTTTCCTGTGGCTTAAGGCTGTTGTGAAGTTAAAAAGAGGCAAATGCAGAGACACTCAAAAACAACAACAATGAGCGGGGGATTTTAGTGGATCCTGTACAAATGCCAGGAATGCCTTTCAAGTGCTATGCACAAAGTCAGAGGGAAGAGGCCCTCAGGTGGATTCCAAGCCTCAAGGACACACACACACACACACACACACACACACACACACACACACACACACACAGTCCCCAAAGGCTCAGAATGAAGAAGTCACTCACAGACCTCTAGATTTTGAATAGCTTGTCATGAGCTAGGACTACAGTTTGTAATTTTCAGTAAAGAAAAACAAGGGCTGTAGGTCTTTAGTGGTACCTTAGTCACCATGTTTTCAAAGTAAGATTTTCTTCTTTTGAAGTGCTGGGGAAGGGCTCTGCTGTACAGGGGCTCTGCCACTGAGCCACAACCCTGCCCCTCACTGGGGGATTCTAGGCAGGGGCTCTACCACTGACCACACCCCCCCTCACTGGGATTCTAGCGGCTCTACCACTGAGCCACACCCCAGCCCCTCACTGGGGGATTCTAGGCAGGGACTCTACCACTGAGCCACACCCCAGCCCCTCACTGGGGGATTCTAGGCAGGTGCTCTGCTATTGGTGAAATTATTAAGGCCACTCCACGTAGTTAAAAGGAGATTTATTTAATGGCGTAATTTACAAATGAAGGAATAGTTAGGTTGAGGGTTCTGGGAAAGATGCAGCAGTAGCCTGGCGATGTTCTCTGGAGAACTCTCCTCCTCCACCTCTAGTGTCTGGGCTCCCAGCAGCAAGAGCATGTGGCATGTCCTGATCTCAGGTCTTCAGGCCCTCCTTTGACCCTGCCTTGTGGGCATGATAGTTACCAAAACCTCAATGGGGGTTGGAACTTCCAGACCAAAGCTGGAATGGCTACCCACTACATCTCCCCCTTTTTGTCTAAATAAGAAGGTTCTAACTTAATACAAGACTATATACAGAGGAATGGTTATTAAATATTGTCCAGGAGTAATGAGGGATAATGACCTAGATAAGATGGAACTACAATCAATGCGAACAATATCAAGCAAAAAACACATACTAAAATCCAGAAAAGTCTAGAGCGTAGGTAAATGGTATGTCACAAAGATTATTCCAAAGGGTGTCCTATCCTAAAGAACCTGAATCTAATACTTAATATGTTCTATCTAAGATATTATATATATATATATATATATATATATATAATATATATATATATAGTTGTAACTTTAACTGTTAATCTTCAATCCCATCAAAGACCTGAGAAGGAATATAATGGTACCTGAGAAATGGTAGATGGATGCAAGCAACTTTCGGGAATCTTGCAAGAGTAGACGGAGACAGCTGGTAACATGGACAGTCACCTAATGTTTCTCAGCATTGTTGGTACATTCAAATTGGCTACAGGCCTAGAGTATTTGACAGACCATTTTCAGAAGCAGGAATTCTGAAAGACCATCTTACCCTGTCTTGGCAGAATACAGTGGTCACTTTCTTTGTGTCCCGCTTGTCCAGGAAGGACAGCATTGCATTCGTATTGTCAATAGTCAAGGCAAGGGCAGTTCTTTGCCCAGTAGGCCATTTTGTGCCAAGAAGACAAACTTCCAAATGGAAATGTCTAGAAGCCCAACATTTTCTCGGGATCAAATTGGTGCTGCCAGGAGCAATTCTGTCTCACGTCAACAGAATTCTAAGTTATTTAAATGCCATATTCTCTAGGTCTATGAAGTGTTTGAAGATTACCTGTCCATCTGACCTATGTATCTGTAAATCTGGAAAACCTAACTAACGTAACTATAGAGATGACAAGTATAGGTGACTATAAATCTATAAGTCTTATCTTCTGAAATAACCTAAGGACTAAGGTTTCATGTAAACAAGGTAAACAGTCTATAAGCAAATGTATGGTAAGGAACGATGACTTCAAAATTGTGTGACAATACACAAGATATTTATAACAGAGGTAGGAATATATAGTGCGATATGCAGTATGACAATAATCTTTACTGAGCCACACCCCAGCCCCTCACTGGGGGATTCTAGGCAGGTGCTCTGCCACTGGGCCATACACCAGCCCCTCACTGGGGGATTCTAGGCAAGTGTTCTGTCACCAAACTACATCTCCAGTTCTTAAGAGCAGGATTCTTGATGCTGTGTGGAGGTTTTAGTGTAGAGGAAAGGGCTGGTAGCAGAACAGTTTTTAGTCAACTGCAGTACAATGATGAGGTCTAGAAGCAGGCAGCATTAGGTTTCACCTACAAGGCATCAGAAAGGAGTTTACAGGTATATAGAGGGTAGATGGCAGAGCAAGGCTCCAATGTCTAGTTCTGTTCACAACACAGGGCACTCCTTAAGATGGAGGGCAAAAGCATCTATAATGTAGGCTCCACTATCATTTAAGTCACACATAACAACATCCCCTGTGTCATAGCTTCCTGTTTAACCTTAGGAGAATGCCTTTCTGGAACTCACTTAGCAATGAATCAGCCCCACATGGCAAAGAGCTCTCTTTGCAAATGCACATAGCTATTCAAGCCCATATGTGCATACCCATATCCATGCATGCACATAGATGCTCATGCAAACATATATACAATCAAAGATGCATGCACACAGGTACATACACACACACACACACACACACACACACACACATGCACATGTGCAATAACACACACATGAACCCCTGTAGGAGGAACCCCAACATGAAAGAAGGTGACTAGCCCAGGGAGGGCTTACTGAAACATGTCTGACTGTGGCCTCTAGGGACTCTCTGCCTTGCCCATTGAAGCCCCCAGGTGCCTTCCCAGAGATCTCTGGACCTCAACGAGCACACTGGAAAGGTCTCCTGGCTCCAGACCCCATGGCAGCCACTCAATGTGGCTATCCCTGTGTCTTGTTTTCTCATGGGGACCACATCTATGAGGCTCTCTGGTCGATCCATGGGGAATGCCATGTTCCTGCAATCCCAGTGGAGGGAGAGAAGCCAGCAGGATTTCTTCAGTGTGCACGATTAAGCTGCTTTCTCCATCAGTTCAGCCTAGTGATTCTGAGGAAGCAGAGAAAGCTGAAATTACAGAGTTCTTTCTTCTTTTTAATTCAATTTTACTCATTTTAACTGCTCAAACAAATAGCTACAAAGTGGTTTCCAGAGGGGGCCTTGCCAAGTCTGTTTTCATTTAAAAAGAAAGAAAAAGAGAAAGAAAGAAAAGATGGTTCATTTGTAAATAGTGACTGAAGTAGTACATAAGTCCTTCAAACAGACTTGCTCATGCACAGAGGCTGAGCAGCCCCCACCTGGTATTTACAGTCTAGACTGTCCGCACACACCTTTCCCATGGATGGTGCGAGGGTAAATTTCATCCCAGGCCAGGTCATCATAATTCAAAATGACTGGAATCCAAACTGGTTGTGTGTGCTGAATCCAAGCATGAATTCTACAGAGAAGGGATCAGAGTGTGAGGATGGACTGACTGCAAGAGAGAGGAGCAAGAGGTTCTCTGGGGATCTCCTGGTTCACCTGGCATTGACTTTCAACCCATCCTGAGGTCACCCTGTCAACAGCATCCCAACAGTGGAGGGGCATCTCATGGGACCTTTCATGCCACCCACTCTGGAACTCAGGCATGCTGCAACTGCAAAGCCCCACACTTTCTTGGCCGCCAGAAAGCTGTGCTCTGGAGGAGAGAAACTTAGCATTTGTTTGAGGCACTATCTATGCACGAGTCACACACAGGAAGAGGGTTCCTACCACATGTTTGTGCCTCAAGGAGTCACTCTGAAGTCCTGTGCACCTCAGTGATGAGTCTTCCTCCTTTTTGACATTAGGGTGAGTAGCCAGCTATGTCCAGTCATTCTGAGACCCCATGGATTTATTTTTTTGAGATGGTCTTGCATAGTCCAAGGCTGGCCTGGGACTTACTATGTAACTGAGGACGACTTTAAGCTCCCTAGGATTTCAGGTACCCAGCACCACACTCAGTTTTGTTCAGCACTGAGATAGAACCCTGGGCTTCATGCATGCTAGGCAAGCTCTCAATCCCAGACACCCCATGTAGATTTGAGGCAAGCCCTCCAGGCTCCTTCCTCTGAGACTGCATTTGGACAAAGTGAGTGTGCCAGCTAAATCCAGAAAAGCTTCCTTATAAGCTCTGCCTTCAGGGTCAGGGTGTGGATCCCAGGAATGAGCAGAGAGCCCTCGGCAGCTCTGCCAGCTTGCTCTGTGTCCTTCAGTAGAGACCATATCAGCGCTGTCTGTCACCTTGGCCCTGGGATGTGTTTTGCTGGGGAAACCAAGTAGGAGAGGGAGGGCGACAGGAACCATGAGTTCTTCCTGACTGTGCAGGTGCTTTGGGGCCGAGAGCCTGTTTGCTTTTTCCACCTGTCTGCAGTTCTTAAAAACAAAAACAAACAAGGTGGCGTGGTGGTGGGGGAGCTGCAGCAGAGGCATTGTCATGAAATGTCACCACACATCCTTACATCACTGCACTTGTATTCTGATCTTGGCAGCTCTCCAAAGAGGTGTCGGGAGTTCAGACAGGGGCCACACGCCTGCAGCTGCAGCACTCCCCCTCCGGCTGTGTTGTCCAACTGCTAATCACAGGGTCACCCCGCTGATCTTTGACTGGCTATCATTAGCTCACCCCTGCGTTTGCCATCACGGATGGTTGTGTGGCGCTGGTCTGTAGACTCCAACAGTTGGTGGGAATTTGTCTGCACCCTGGCAAATGCTTTAGATCATTTCTGCCTGAGACTGTGGTTCACTTGTCTGTGCTGAGAAGGCTGGGGCATTTAGTTCCTATCAACTCTCATGGTGACATCCTTTCCATTAAAGAGGGCCAAGATGATGACCTTGGCTTCAGTATTAAGTCAGCGTTATTTTTCTTGATTACCAGCAGCAGAAAAGAAGGGAAATTATAAAGCCATTGAGAGGATTAATATGGCCTTGATATCTCTCTCTCTCTCTCTCTCTCTCTCTCTCTTTCTCTCTCTCTCTCACTCACTCACTCTTTATCTCAAGTGATTAAAATTCTGCAGGAAAAAAAAAATGGCCATGTAGCATACGCTAGCTGCCACAGACAGATACGGTATCAGCTCAGCGCATCAGCTCCCGGTGACAGCCGTGCAGAGGTTAATTATGCATGCTGTATATAGTTTTAATCACTTTAATCAGAGTGCTGTTCTGCTACCGTCCAGGCTATAACTTCTCTGCAAGCAGAGAAAGCACTTCAAGCATGGCAGTGTTTGTATAGGGTAAGAAAAGGGGGAAAATGGTACATTAACCACAGAGGGAAGGATAATGCAAAAAGCTATTGACTGAACAACAAGATTAAACCGTTGTCCATCCCAGACACTAACAGAATGGCTAAGTGAGGCTGAGAACGGGGCTGGGAGAGCTGCTGGCTGCTGGCCACCAGCGCAGAACTGGAATTGTCTCTAAAAGGTTCAGGAGCAATCTGTACCCGGTCCCGGAGGCAGAAGCTATGGACTCTGTCTCCCATGCCAAGGTAGGAGGTAGAAAGATGGTTCAGTCAGTGAAATGACTGCTGCACAAGCAGGAGGTCCTGAGTTCAAATCTCTAGCACCTATGTAAAAAGTTGGACATGACTGCGCATGCCTGTAACTCCAGCCTGTGGTAGGGGGTAGAAAGATGGATCCCAGGTCACTGCACAGCCAGCTGAGCTTCAATGGGGAGAGTCAAGCTAGGTTGTCTGAAGGTGCCAGGAGCTGCCAGAAGCAGACACTAGATGTCCTCCTTTCATCTCTACAGGTGTGCCCATGGGCATGTGCACCCACATACTCTTGTACATACACCAGAGACACATACACACACTTGCACATATACACACACATACATGCACATACACTCACACACATACACACTCATATACATACACACACTCATACACACTCACACACATATACATATATACACACACATACATGCACACACACAAATACACTTTCATACACATACTCACACACATACATACACACACATACATACACACACATTCATACACATACATGTACATACACATACATAACACATACACTCACATACATATACTCACACACACATACACATACTCACACACATATACACACACATGCAAATCAGGTGGAAAGCAACTGAGGAAGGCACCTACTGTTGACCTCTAACCTCCTTACACATACATGTACACATACATACATGTACACATACATACACCATCATGAGGCAGTGGCATCCTGGATGGCTAAGGTTTTGTTCTAGTTTGGTTTCTGTTGCTATGCAAATACCAAGACAAAAAAACAAAAAAAAAACTTGGAGGAAAGGGATTATTTCATCTTACAGGGCAGGAACCTGAAGCAGAAACCATGGAGGAATGTTGCTGGCTTGCACTCTTCCTGACTTACATTCACTTTTCCTTTCTTATACTTCCCAGGCCTACCTGCCTAGGAATGGTGCCACCCACAGTGGGCTGGGGCCTCCTATGTTGATTAGCCATCAAGAAAATGACCTATGGACAGGCCCATGGGCCAATCGAATGAAGGTAATACAGTTGAGGTTTGTTCTTCCTAGGTGTGTTGACAACCAAGATCAGTCATCACATTGTGACAGCAAGTACCCAATGCAGGGACTTCTGGTTCCCTGCAGGCTCCCAGATGCACGTCCACTTTCACTGTCACCTCCACTGTAGCTAAAAACTGCAGAGTTTGTGTCTCGTGACTTGTGACAAGTGTTCAAACCAACCTATATAAACTATTGTTTCACTCTACAGTGATGAGCTCTCCATCACACAGTTTTACAAGTTGCCCCGTTTTGCCCTCCCAGTTCTCTGTTTAACCCCATTGTCAAATGATAAGAAGGTTGAATGATCTTTTTTACTGTTGTAGATAGTGAAAACCATGTAAGGGACTATGCTCAGATACTTCTCAGCTTGGAACAGGGTTACAGCATCCTTGTAACGCCAGTGCTCACCGGAAATAATGTGAGCAGATCTCCCATTGAGTACTCATTGGCTGATCATTGCAGTTTACAGTACCATGGATGGGAAGCATCATCCATTTACTTCTCGTGTGTGTCTGACTGGGAGCCATGACAAACTACTACTGCCCTGCATCATGAGAGGATGGTGTCACACATGGCTGTCTTGGTTTAGATTATCACCCACATGGAAAGACCTAGCATCACCTAAGAGACAAGCCTCAGGGAATGTCTGTGAGGATTTTTAGCTTGTGTTTACTGAGATGGGAAGAGCCTCCCTAAATATGAGCATCATCATTCCCTAGGCTGGGTCCTTGGACTGTATGAAAAGGGGAAAGCGAGCTGAGCCCCAGCATCCATCTCTCTCTGCTTCCTGACTGGAGACACCATGTAACCAGTTGCCTCATGCTCCTGCCGCCATGATGGACTGGACCCTTGAACTGTGAGCCAGATAAACCCTTCTTTCCTTAAGTTGCTAATATCAAATATCTTGTCACAATAAGAACAGTAATATGGGGAAAAATCCAGATTCCAGGTTCCAAGTGCAATGTCTACTGAATGCCATATGTTTTTGTACCATGAAAAGACTGGAAAAGTCAGAAGCCAAACCATTGTAGATGTCATTAAAAGTCAACACTTGTTTAGCTGAACACCTAAAAAATAACAGCAGGCTGGGTGGTGGTGTTATCTGCCTTTAACCACAGCACTTGGGAAGCAGAGCCAGGTGGATCTCTGTGAGTTCCGGGCCAGCCTGGTCTACAGAGCGAGACCCAGGACAGGCACCAAAACTACACAAAAAACAAAAACAAAACAAACAAAACAAAACAAAAAACCACCAGGAGAAGGGAGACTTACCAGAGAGGAATTATTTCATATTTATGATATATATATATATACATACGATGTTTGAAACATATGTGAAATGTATATGAAAAAATATATATATAAATGTGTGTGTGTATGTGTGTGTGTGTGTGTGTGTGTGTGTGTATGCGCACGCGCATGTACATGCATTTGTGTATGTTATGGCTCATGAGAAGTTCAGGACAATCCTGGCTTTTTGGTTGTAACCATCTATGATGGGAAATCTGAATGAGTGTTTTTGATTTTGACCCAGGTGGTGACAACACAGGCCTTTACTGAGGATAATTCCCTCCATGGAGATTTTTAGACTTTTCTGTATGCATGCTGTACTTTCACTGAACAAAATTTAAATGTCACAGGGTAGCCCTGATGTTAGGAGAAAAATACCAGCATCTCCTATAGGAATAAAAAAGGTGACTGCTTCAATATAAGAAGGTGGGAGGGAAAGCTGCAGAGAGAAGTCTTCTGAGCCCTCTAACTTCTTGCTCTGCCTTCTACATAGAGGAGACTGTACGCCATGGGCTAGAGGGTTCCACTATGGCCCTGGCATACAACATCTTCATATGTACAATGAAAGGATTGGTGTATAGCTAAAAGCTTTTGTGTATTATTAGAAAACAGATGTAAACATTTTCAATATGAAGAATTCTGGGACATACTATTTGACTGGAGGGAGAAATGCTCCTATATATCAGAGAATTTAAAAATTTTTAATTGTGGAGCTGGAGAGACAGCTCTGGTTTAAGAACATTTGGTGTTCTTAGAGGACCTGGGTTCAGTTCCCAGCATTTTACAACCATCCAGGGGGCCCAGTGCCCTCTGCTGGCCTCTTTGGGAACTGCACTTACACAGTACACATCCAGGCAAAACACATAAAAACACATACACATAAAAAATAATTTTAAAAATGAATTACATAACTTTATTCAGAAGATCCTAAGTGTGGGACTCTGTACATTTACACATTAATGGAAGTACAGTCTAGCCTTTCTCCAAATGAACATAGTAATTAATCTATCTCATTATTTAAACCACGGCACTGGACGGTGCAGCTGTGACAAGATTATCTGGTGTAAACAAAGAAGGGCAGATTTACTTTGCCTCATGGTCTCTGAGGTTTTGGCGTATGGTGGGCAGGTTCTGGCTCAGGCTGCATGGAGATACAAGGAGTGGTAGACAGCTGTGGCTATGTTGGAGTGTAACTGCAGCATAATTTCTTACCTTGTGGCAACCAAGAAATAGCTAGGAGTAATAGGGACAAGACACACCCTCCTCAGACACATCCTCAGAGACCTACTTCCTCCAACCAGGTCCCACCCTCCACAGGCCCAATGCCTCCCAGGAGTCCAGTCAAATGTTGAATCTATCACTGGGTAAAAGCACTGATTATGTCAGAGGCCTCTTAATCTAATTGCTTCTGGAAACATCCTCAAGAAACACACCCAGAGATGTGCTTTAGGAATCTCCTGGCCAGCTCATGATGTAGTCAAGTTGACAATCAAGATGAATTATGTCAGGTCAGTGAGATGGCTCAGTGAATAAAAGAACCCACCATGTAAGCCTGACAAAACCCACATTTAAAAAAAGCCAGAGATCATGGTATTCGTCTCTAATCCTAGCATGCCTATGGTGAAGTGGGAGGCAGAGAGGGTTGGATCACCTGGGCCAGCTAGCCTAACAGCAACACCAAGAGATACTCTGTCTCAACAAGATGAAAAGACAGAACCATTCCCAAGATTTGTCCTATGATCTCCACATACGCACTGTGGCACTTGTGTGTCTGCTTGCCCATCCCCTCCCACACATACACACATACAGAAGAGTAGCTCTGTCTTACTTAGCCCTTCAAGTCCAGCAAATTCCCTTACAAAGATATATTCTAAGTCAATCACCACACACGTCTGAGTTGATATACAAAGAGGCAGTGCACAGGAAGAAATCTAAGCAATGCCGATGGTGGAATCCATATGCAAGAGCAATTTAGTGATTCATGGGAAGGTGCCTCTGACATGGAAAGTCACCTGTGCTACTATGCCTTGTGCAAGGAAGCCTCCACACATTGCCTGCTCTTGTGCATGTCTGTACATTTCCCCAAGTTCCACATCACAGGTGACAAATGATGTTTTCAGACCTTCCTGTCTTCTCTCATTTTTATACTTAAAAACATTAAGAGCCAGCACTGTACAAAGAATCACTGCTGATCTTCAGTCTGCCTGTTATGTAGGGAAACTGAGGCTCAGAGTGGCTGGTGACCACACACACACAGCATCAGGAGAAGGGGTGATGCTAGGATGCTCTGGGTCAGAGTGCTTTGGGGGTAGGGAGCCTTCATCAGGCAAGGTAGCTTTCTGATTAGTCAAATTTCTATTCTGAGGGGCCAGAGTTTGCTTCTGAACAGAATTTGAACCTATGTATCCCTAATTACAAAGCTGAACCTTTGGTGGGAGCCAGGATTTCATGGAGCACCGAGTGGCCTTGAGCTCATTATGTAACTGAGGGTGACCCTGAACTCCTGATCATGCTGCCTCTATGTCTTTAGGGCTATAGATGTGTGCCACCATGACAGGCTTCTGTGCTGCTGGGCATTAAACCCAGGGCACATTAGGCAAGCATTCTAATGACTGAACCACATCTCAGCCCCAAAGCCGCATCTTTTAACTGCATCATTTGAACAATAATTTGCCCCAGATCTAAGAAGTATCAAGGTGCATGGGTAAAATGTGGTAGGGGCAGAGGCAGCAAGGTCATTCACTGCAGGAAAAGCCTTTCCCTAAGACAAGAACAAATGATTTACAAGACCATCCCCATTGATAAAGAAATTGGGAACACTGGGTACAGCTGGCTAGAGAGGCCAAAATGAAGGGACTCCAGGTCAGTCATCACATGTTACTTCAGCTACATAAATGGCACAGGGAAGGGCAGTTGATACTCTGGATCAAGTGGCACTATAATTTTAAGAGAAAAATGTATGAACTATCCACTACATCCTCCAGAATTTCATTGACCATTTAAGATCTGCTACTGCAGGTGTACATGTCTGTGTGCATATGCAGAGGCCAGAGGAGGATGTCAGGTGTCTGCTCTGTTGCTTTCCACCTTACTGGCCTCTCACCTTACTGTCCGGTCTTCACCTTACTGTCCGAGACGGGTCTCTCACCTTACTGTCCTGAGACAGGGTCTCTCACCTTACTGTCCTGAGATAGGGTCTCTCACCTTACTTTCATGAGACAGGGTCTCTCACCTTACTTTCATGAGACAGTATCTCTCACCTTACTGTCCTGAGACAGGGTCTCTCACCTTACTTTCATGAGACAGTGTCTCTCACCTTACTGTCCTGAGACAGGGTCTCTCACCTTACTGTCCCGAGGCAGGTCTCTCACCTTACTGTTCTGAGACAGTGTTTGTCACCTTACTCTCCTGAGGCAGGGTCTCTCATTGAACCTGGTGTTAGGCTGTTGGCCAGTAAGCCCCAGTGATCCTCCTGTCTCTGCTCCACATGGTGCCAGGTTTACAGATGAACCTAACTATGCCAACATTTTACATGAGCTGTAGGGATTCGAACTCAGGCCCTTATAGTGGTGTAGCATATGCTCTTAATCTACTGAGACATCTCTCAGGCCTGTGTTCAGTATCTTAAAGTCTAAACACCTGAGGATGTAAGGCACTTTCAATGGCCTCTTTTTACATTTTACAACTATAAAAATAACAATGAGAGTAAAAAGACATCTTGGAACCATTTCCTTTAAGAAGCATCTATTCATTTAAAGTGGGGGAGTGCTGACATGGGGGTTTTAATATTGGATTCTTCTTGGTTTAGTTCCTATTGTGGAGTGAACATTTCTTCCACATCCAGAGTACTGCATCCTCAAAACAAAAGTTCAGGGTTGGTGACCATGGCTCAGTGTTTGCTGCAAGCCTGAGGACCTGAGTTGGTTCCCAGAGACCCAGAAGATGGAAGGAGACTCTTGCAAGTTGTCCTTTGAACACATGCTCCCCAACCTCCTCTCAAAATAAATAAAAGAATAAAGTTTAAAATAACAAGCAGGAATTGAACATCAGATTTGAAAATTTGTTTCCTGGGCTGGAGGATGGTACAATGAGTAAAATGTTTGCTTCCTAAGCCTAAGGATCTGGGTTCAGTTCTGCAGGACTCACATAAAAATGGGCATAGAAGTGTGTGTCTATAACCCAATGCTGTACGGGGTGTGGGAAACAGGTACTGGTGACTCACTAGATGGCCAGTCTAGGGGAATTGGTGAACTCTAGGTTCACTGAGAAAGCCTGCTTCAAAAATAAACAAGCAAAAAAGGACTGAGGAAGATGCCTAATTCTGACCTCTGACCTTCACACATCCAGGCATTCACATTGCCCTGCAGATGGCAAAGAGACCACCAAGGTGGGGGATCAGATCATGTAGACCCTCATGTCTTAGGCCCTACCCCAGAGAACAGTCTAGAGAAGAGATGAATGCCCAGAGCCTGGCTCAGGAAGGGGACAATACACCTACCAGACAGGAGTATCCTCATGTGCAAAGGACTTGGCAGGTCTGAGGCCCCTCCTCCCAGTACAGTGGAGTCTCATGGGCCACTCTGCCTTCAACTCCTGGGGTAGGAGAGCACTAGTGATCTGATTTAGGACCGTCTGCCTTCCTCCATCTCTGCCACACTCCTCTTCTAGCTGATTTTTCTTTCCTGTCCCCAATCTCCACAACAGTGGAGTTCAAGGAAACATACTAGTAGTGAGACTCTTGAGAAGCTGAGAAAAGAGCAGAATAGGAGCTTCTCAGCTTCCTGAGGCAAGAGCAGCCAGCTACAGAAGGGACTGGATGGGAGAGCCAGCTTCCAGTGTGTGCCCTCTGCACATCTCGACCAGGCAGCATCTATCTCTCAATGAGGGACTGCCTAAGATTAAAGGGACCGAGGAGAGTGAGGCTACAGGTAAACAGCAACAGTTGGTTGCTATGAACTTTCATTTTAAGAGCATCACTCCCTCCATTGCAAGAAAGATCTGGGTAGACTGCAGACCAAAGGTGTTCCTTGGATCTGTCAGAGAATGGAGGTCATAGAGTGAAGAGTCAACCTGAAATCTAGAAAAATCTAGATGGAAACAGTACTTCCCAATAGAAACACCCAAGTGACTGAGTGACTGTGTGTCTAGGATAGACATCTGCCACTCAACAGAGGCCATTAGGGATTTCAGGTTGAAGTTTCAGTGAGCTGCCGGAGAACAGCTAGGGGCCAGCATGGGTGTGTGAAGCCCTAGACAGCAGCCTAAGACATTAAGACATTACAGCTTCATGTAGGAGCTCTTGTGAGTAGTGCAGGGAAGATTTGTGGGAATCCTAAGATGGTACCCCATATGCTGGCTGCAGAGAAGGCAACTGTAGCCCTTGCAGAATCTCTGCCCAGAGTCCCCCATTATACCTCCTTGAAGGAATGAAAATTTGACTGTGTAGGAGAAATGGGGAAGAAACAACAAAACCAAAGGCTGAGGAAATGGATCAGTCAGTGAAGTGTTTGTCTTGAAAGCATAAGGACCTGCAATAAAAATCAGGGCATGGTTGTATGCACCTGTAATCCCAGTGCTATTAGATGGGAGGCTGAGATGAGAGAGTTCCTGGAAGTTCATATGCCAGGTATCCTGGAATAAGTAGAATGCGAAGGCCAACCAGAGACCTTGTCTTAATCTAGTGCAATAAAGCACAGAATTGAGATGAGGCATACAGAAAAGAAATCAAACTGTCTTCATTCACAACTGAAATCATTCGCTATGCAGACATCTCTAAGAACTATACAAAAATCTTCTAGAACATATAAATGGGATTAGCATGAGGGCAGATATGAAGAGATACAGTCAGGACATGAGAATCAACTGTGTTCTTATATGCCAGCAATGGACTAGCATTTATGATAGCAAAGAGAAAGACAGAGATGAGAAATGATAGTCAGACAGATAGAGAAGGGATATGAAGAGGGAGAGGGAAAGGAAGGATGAAAGGAAAGGAAATAATTAGGTAAAAGAATTAATACAACAGTGCACAATATCTGTTAAAAATTCTAAAATGTTGGGCCTGGGTAGATGGCTCAGTCAGAAAAGTATATGCTGTGCAAGCATGAAGACCTAAGCTTGGATCCTCAGAACCCACATAAAAACTGGGTACCGTGTTGTGCCCTGTATCTGCAATGATAGATGGGTGGAAAGAGATGGCTTCAGAGTGCTCAATGGCCAGCAAGACAAGCCAAAACAGTGAGTTCCAGGTTCAGTGAGAAATCCTGTCTCAAAAACAAGGTGGTATCGACCTCTGACCTCCACATACTTCCCATCCCCCTCCAAACACACAAAGGACATAAAATTCTAAACTATGAAGGGAAGAGGTTGAAGACATCCTAGGCAAGTGGAGAGACTGAGCATGCTCATTGTTGAGAATCAGGTGCTCTCCAACATGATCCATGGACTTAGAACCATATCAGTTAAGTAAACTGTATGGAACACCTGACTGTGACTCCTGTGACATATAAAGCTCATGACACACAAAGAAATAATGAGTGACTATGATGTACTGTCGGTGAAAAGGGACCCATGGCAACCAACTTCCATGTGATATCTTGATGCAGAGCTGCCCATGTTAACGTCTTAATTCTGATCCATATGTTGTGATTTGACACACATGCTAATATTACAGGAAACTGGGTTTTCAGGAACTCTAACTTTGCGACTCTTCTGTACATCTAGAATGATTTAGAATTAAAAGTTTGTAATAAACTTTGAGGGAGATGGCTCAGTCAGTCCATTTGCTGTGAAACCATAAAGACCCAAGCTTCATCCCCAGTTTCCAGACAACAAGGCCAGGAACAGCAGCCCACAGGCCTGTCACCATAGTGCTGGGGAGGTGATTGACAGGTGGCTCCTGGGCTCACAGATCAGCCAGTCTGTGTCTCTTACTTTTATTCCAGCCAGACAGCCTACATGAACCCGGTGAGCTCCAGGTCCAGTGGGAAACCCTGTCTCGACAAATAAGACAGGAAGTGACCAAAGAAGATACCTGGTGTCCACTTCTGGCCTCTGTCCACATGCCTCACCTCTCCACATATACAAGAAAGGGAGGAGGAAGGAAAGGAGGGAGGGAGAAGGAGGGAAGGAGGGAGATAGAGAGGGAGGGAGGAGAGGAGGAAGGAAGGGAGGGAGGGAGGGAAGGGAGGAAAGGAGGAGGGAGTTAGGAAGGAAGGAAGGAAGGAAGGAAGGAAGGAAGGAAGGAAGGAAGGAAGAACTGAGTTCTTTTGGAGACATAAAGGATAAGTCCACAGACTGTCTTCAGAATAATGAAAACTATGGACAAGTGGGAGGTAGCAATAAGAGCCCTTCCTTAAATAGTATGCCTTCCTCCCAGTCCCACACGTGGCATAACAACTGTCTGGTTACCAAGTGCCTCTTTTTATCCCTGATAGCCGTCATTGTTCCCTGGCCACTAGCATACAAGGTCAGCTACCTCAGCTTAGAAGAGGCAAAGAGCTGTAAAAATAATGAGAAGTGGCAATTACTTGATATATTAGAATACATTTATAGGACCAGAGAGTTAAGTTTAATATATCCAAGCCCCATGGAAACCACGGCCTCTAGATTATAGTAGCATTATGCAGTCTTAAAGGCAAACTATTATGTGACTCTACATAAACTTCCCTGAGTGCTGACCAAGGCTCTGTGTTAAAGGATAATGCATCTTCAAATGCCTTCTATTGTTTGTATCTTTTTTTTTTTTTTTTTTTAGATAGGGTCTCATGTAACCCAGGCTGACCCTTAGCTGGCTGTAGCTAAGGATGACTTCTCTTGCCTCTACTCCCAAGTGCTGGCATTACAGGCATGCATCATCACATCTGATTTACGCTATGCTGGGGATGCCTCCCAGGGCTTCATGCATGCCAGCCAGGCACCATGCCAACTGAACCACATCCCCAACCCCAGCTCTACTTTTAATGGTGCAGTGACAGGATCCATTTACCAGATCCCTTCTCCTTGCATTAGATGAATGATCCCAAATAAATCCACGAGGTGTTGTTTTTTTAAACTTGTAATACTCAGGCAACAATAAATATCAGATGACATTTCTTTCAAATAAAACAATTTAATCGGCATTTCCATTCACTACCCTGTGGGAGCAAAAAGGAACCGATATATTATTTGTTAAAGGTTGCAGGCAATGTGTTATGCTGGTTTTTAATTTAAACGTGCACTTTAGCCCCCACCTTTTGCTGGGCAGTGAGGCATTCCCACACGTAAGTGACTGCTCCTAAGAGAGCCAAGGTCCTTCTCCAAGTGCTCTCAAAATCTTAACTTTCTAAAACTTAGAAAACAGCATGGCTTCTGGAGATGTGGCTTGGCTGGTAGAGAGCATGCCTAGAGTGCATCAGGTCCTAGCTGGGGGGTCTACTTCAGCACTATGAAGTTTGGGAGTGGTGATATGCACCTGTAACCCAGCTCTCAGGAGGTGGAGCTGGGAGTCTCAGCAAGATTGTTTGGAGCTAAATCATGAGTTCAAGGCCAGCCTGGGATAGGTGAGATTTTTCTCTCAAACTCAAATACCTCATGGGCCATTTTCTGACATGCAAGGAAAACTATAGCTTCCTTGTGGCAGTCAGGGGGGCCTGGAGTTGGCACACTCCTGGAAAGGAGATGTGGAGGGAGAGGCTCTGTGACAGAGCTGGGTAGAGATGGTAGCATCTGAGAAGACCATGATGCTAAAAGCAGCATGGAAAAGGACACTCCGTGTCCTTCTGGGTTTGCTCTCTTGATCACAGTCTGACAGATGTCAAAAGGAATGCTGTGTTGGTTTCTACTTTGAAAAGAAAAAGCAAGAAGGAAAGAGAGAAGAAATGGAAAGAAAAAAACCAGACAAACAGACAATTTCAGTTTACAATGCCCTAGGAGCCAAGTAGAATCCCTCTACAGAATCCTCAAAATTAGCTTGTTTTCCTGAATGGGAAACGCCAATCAACTTCCTATCTTCCTTCCATATTACTGCTGTCTAATGATGTAAAGGGGCGATTTGCACTTTCTCACACAGAGTAATAATACTGTACACACCATTTATTCTGCTCAGGTTACAAAAAGAAGCAATGAAGATGTTTCTCATGCAGAAGGCTGTGAAGGTGCCCTAGGAATCCCCCTCCCATCTCTGTCTCTGTCTCTCTGTGTCTCTCTCTGTGTCTCTCTTTCTCTTTCTCTTTCTCTCTCTCTTCTCTCTCTCTCTCTCTCTCTCTTCTCTTTCTCTCTCTCTCTCTCTGTGTCTACATCTCTTTCGCTCTCTGTCTTTCTCTCTCTCTCTGTAGGTCATAGGTTAACCTCAGGTGTCCTTCCCCACACTGTTTTTTGAGACTGGGCCTCTTGTTGATCTAGAGTTCACTGATTCATCAAGGCAGGCTGGGCAGTAAGTCACAGGTATCCTCCTGTGTCTGCCTCCACAGTGCTGAGATTACAAATACAAATAATCACATTTTTTTGACATGGGTCCTGAAGGATCCAAACTCAGGTCCTAATGATTTGTGTGGCAAGAACTTTACCCACTGAGCCATCTCCCCAGTACCCAGGAAATGCTATCAAGGGCAGCCCACAAAGCCATTGTGTGCGTGTCAGGGTAAGCACAGTGCCTGTAGTTTATAAATATGACAAACAAGTGTCAGTTTATGGTGAGGTTCATGTCTTAAATCAAGAAGGAAGCCTAGAATGTTGTCCATGTCATCTCAGCTGCTCAGGGAGCTGAAGCAGAAGGGTTCTAAGTTCAAGGCCTGCTTGGACTACATAGCAAGTTACAGGCTAGCCTGGGCAACTTAGTGAGACTCTGCCTCCAAATTTTTTAAGGAGGATGTTGCACCAAGGGTGGAGCTGCCTTGGGTTCAGTCATGAGTACTGCAAAGAAATAAATAATAAGAATTGCAAAAGAAATAGAGAATTCTTGTGGAATATAAGATTACAGATGAAAGAACCAGGTTTGACCACAGCAGCAGAGATTATGCCACTAGGCTGTGGAGATGCTCATCTGTTTTATTTTATCTAATAGTGATGCAAATGATGTTTTCAACAAAAATAGCAAACTTATTAGCCAGATGTCACCCAGTCTGTAAAGCCAACGTTGATACGGCAGCTTTCTTCTCCCATTTCTGTTCTAATAAACTCATGTCCTCCACAGAACATTTTAATCTCATTATATCAAGGGTCTGCGAAATGGTATTTAATAACCACAAGGCTTCCTGCAGAGAAACGTCCCCTCCCTCTGCTTAGGTTCCATAGTCACTGGGACAGACACATGTGCACTTCTCAGAATCTATGGCTGCTGACAGGTGTATGTGTTATCTATTAGTAAACAGTGAATGGAAGTCCTCCCCAGGGTGTCCTTGGGGCTCTCCATTATATTTCCTTGTGACTTAAGGGCTGACCTCTGACTTGGCAGATTGGAGAATTTTTCTGAACTTTACTCACCTCTCAGATGCAATCCTTTAACACAGAAGCTAAATATTCGAGGATTAACATTCTGCTAAGCGTCCACACCAGAATCACTCCTGAGTTATGATATAGGGTTTTATGAGAGACTTTATGCTATGCATGCACTCTGATCATCTCCAGAAGGTTATAAAGGATAAGTAGTGGTTTGACAGAAATTATATTACCGCCTTCAGGAGGAGAGGGGGTACTGGGGAGAAGGGGAAGAGGAGGAGGAGAAGGAAATGAAAGAAGATATTATTATACAGAGAAACAGATGTGCACCTAAGGATCAATAGCTAAGAAAGAAGACAGCCCTAAAAAAGATTCTTAAAAACCCATATACTCTCCCAAAAAAATAGATAATACATTAAAGATAGAAAGTTATAGTTTAATTTTAAAGTGTCTTTTAATCAAAGCAGCTACATCCTCAGTGGCTGACTGTAGTATCTGCCTAGAATCCCCCAGTGAGGGGCTGGGGGTGTGGCTCAGTGGTAGAGCACCTGCCTAGAATCCCCCAGTGAGGGGCTGAAGGCATGACTTAGAAACAGAGTGCTTGTCTATCATGTGAAAGACACCAGATTCAACTCCTGATACTACAAAAGAAAAGAAAGGTGCTTTCAATTAAAAACATCAATTTATTGTTCTTTCTCAGGTGACCCCCCACCCCCATCAGTTTGAACTCTCCTCTCCATACTGAGATCTGTGAAGGTCAGTCTTTATCTCACTAGAACCTGGCACGATAAGATCAGACTCCTTCTGTGTTTAATTAAACCTTACCTTCCTGGCTCTCAGCTCATCACTTGGAACAATGTGACTTTCCCTTAGTCCTGTAAATGAAGAGCCATGCCCACACATGGCCCCTTTGAGTAGCCCATCTGTGGTCCATCTGCCAGAATTACAGAGCAGGTAGGAGGTGGCTACTCCCAACATCCTGAGGCCCGACAGAGAGGCCAGTGACTAACAGGACAACCAAGCTGAGGGCTTTGGCTAGTAGTCCTGCCTTTCTCAGCAAACCAGCTCCCAAGATGAATGGGATCAAATTCATAGTCTTTACCTTGGATTCAGGAGCATTTGGCAATCTGTCCCTAGTCTCTCTGTCCCATCTCTACACACAGCCCTGCTCTGCTGGGAATGGTAGGTTTTCCTAGTGAGCAGCTGGATTCTGTGTCCCAATGATACTCTGCCTCTCTCAAATCATGCTATGTCCCATGGATGCTGGGAAGGGGTAGGAGCACACCATACTCTGCAGGGATGGCCCCCCTTCATCCCACCTGGTACACACTGTGGGACCAGCCTAGCAGGAATGAAGGTCCTCTAGAGAAATACTTGTGTGTGCCTCTGACTGTCAGACAATTGAAACGATGGTCCCCAAGAAACCAGAATTTCACCAGAAATCCCATGCTGCAAGAAGAAGCCAAAACCTGGTACCAGCCATGGGAGGGATTCTCCCAGCAAGAGATTTCACTGTGCTCTAACCACTTGCCAGATCACCTTGCAGGAGAGACTGGAGCTGAGACAGAGACGGATCAATGATGGTGGGACCATGTCTTGACCAAAACTGCTTAGCTATGTACACATCTGGCCTTTACTTACTCAATCCTGTATCAGGACCCCAAAGATGGACCTATGGTGTCACTGGGTTTCTGTTCTTCTTTTTAACCCGTCCACGTTACTCTATCTATTTAATTGACTAATTGGTGACCAGAGATTAAGGCTGCCTTGTTAGGTCTGCCAGGGCCCAGGCTTTGACCCTACAAACTCTGTAACAGCTGGCCACTGTTGTCTGCAGTGACAGGGACAGAGGCATAGTGCCACACTGTCATCCCCAGAAGCCTGAGGAGTTCCCTATATTTTTTAGAGATCTTGACTTGTGTAAAACCAGGTCCTTGGTTCTGCACTGAAAAGAATTTCAGGATGAGCCAGTATAAGGCAGAGTTGGTGGTTTATTAAAAGAGATTTTAATATGAACTTTAAACATGAGGGTCAGGAGAAAGAAAAGCACCCGTACACAAAGTAAGATGCACCCTAGGCCATGGCTGTGGGCTTCTCAAAGAATACACTTCATCTTCTTTACAATACATAGACACATGAGTTTGGGTTTAAGGATATTATCTTCTAAGGGTTGCTAAGGAACATAAATGGGGTCTCAGGGTGGATCCTGGGTGGCATCTGGTAGGACCATAATTGACAGGGTCAAATTCCAGCTCAGAGGGTGCAGGACAGTGGAGCACTTCACTGTAAAGCATTGGTTCTCAACCCATGGGGTCACGACCCCTGGTGGTGGTGGGGAGTCATATTTCAGATATTTACATTACATTACCTTTATAACAGTAGCAAAATTAGAGTTATAAAGTTGCAACAAAAATAATCTTATGGTTGGGGATCACCACAACATGAGGAACTGTATTAAAGGGTCACAGCATCAGGAAGGTTGAGAACCACTGCTGTAAAGGAAGTTAACAGTCTCATTTGTGATAAAATGACAAATGATAAGTCCTAAAAAATGACTGAGAGAGGAATGAGGCCCCATCCATGGTCACATCCATGTGTATATACATACATATACACACACACACACACACACATATCACATATATATAATAACACACACACATACACACACACACACACACACACATATATATATATATAATGGATTTTATCTCTATGTCAGAAGGGCAGCCTTCACAGCAAGTGTTAGTTGTATTGGAATTCTAGATTCTCATCTGGCAAGAGTCTCCAACCAGACCCCAGAGTGAGGGTGAGGGTAGTCCTCACCCTTCCCATTCCTCCATCTTTCTATCCTGCTTCTCTCTCTCCTCTCCTCCCTCTCTCTCAAGATAGGGTCTTACTATATAGCCCAGGCTGACTTGGAACTCACTGTATAGACCACTCTGATTTCGAACTCCCAGAGATCCACCTGCCTCTGCCTCCTGAGTGCTGGGATTAAAGGTGTGCACCACCACACCACAAGCTTCTTCATGCACCCCTGCCTGCCTTAAGCCTCCTCCTTGTCCTCTGTTGAGAAAGATCAGGGTTTCTGCACTGAACCCACAAGGCTTTCTCTGCAGTGGCTCCACCTACCTGTCAGCTGTTTATCTCTCTCCCAGGGGCAAGATTATCTGTGGGTTTCCAGAACTTAGAGAAGGTTCAGCCAATGAGGGGAGCTCCATCAGTATGTGCTAAGTGAACACACACAGGGGCACACACACAGGGGCACATGGACATATGACATACACAGACACACACACACACATACACATGTCCCAGCCTGGCTCAAGTCCCAAGGAAAGTTCTGATTTGGTTGTTATAGGTAACAGAAATTATTGTCAAAAGAATTTCTGAACATAGATTCTCAAATACCTAAAAAATAAAAACAAGGTAAAAATACATTTGGAATGTCCTGTTCTTTGTTCTAATTACTGTTTTTTTGGTGTGCCAGACTTCTTAGAGCACTTCTTAGATTCTCAATCTTCTAATGCTGTGACCCCTTAATACAGTTCCCCATGTTGTGGTGACCCCCAACCATAAAAATATTTGGTTACTACTTCATAACTATAATTTTGCTACTGTTACGAACTGTAATGTAAGTATCTGTGTTTTCTCATGGCCTTAGGCGACCCCTGTGAAAGTCATTCAACTCCAAAGGGGTCGCGACCCAAAGGTTGGGAACCACTGCCTTAGAGTGTCGCATACTCTAGCATCTTAGCAGGGAGCTGATCTGTAGACACTACCCTCTCCTTTGGCTGAAAGATTACTAAAACAGAGTCCCCAGAAACAGGCATTTTTCCAGGAAGGGGAAGCCTAGTATCTGCCAGAGGGGGTGCTTGTTCCCAGGAAGAAACTTGGCAGGGTTCTGACATGTTCCGACCACCTGCCAGGAGATGGGCCAGACAGTGATGTCAGCGGTGGGTGGGGCCAGGCAGTGATGTCAGCGGTGGGTGGGGCCAGACAGTGATGTCAGCGGTGGGTGGAGCCAGACAGTGATGTCAGCGGTGGGTGGAGCCAGACAGTGATGTCAGCGGTGGGTGGGGTCATCTCTGCCCCCCCCCTCACACTGCCCAACTTTGCTCATTCTTGTCCTCTATTTAAACCTAAAACTGAAGATAGGCTAGAGGGTCCCTGGGCCTATCTGTCCCTCTCCCAGTGTGGTCACATTGAATACATTTATGTACTTTCTCTGCTTTTCACCATTTCTTTTCTGTTTCGTTGGTGGATTGAGGATGGATTTGGGGGCCTAGCTTGTTGGAGATGCAGCTTTGATCTTAACAGCCCAGGTAACAATCCTATCTGTGTATTTAAAGTGTGCTCCTCACAAGAGCTTCCCATCCTCGGGCAGGTAGAAATGACCGGGGAAGTGTAAGAGGGAAGGATAAAAGTCGTGCTTAGGCTATGAACAAAACTGGTGAGTTACAGGTGTTATTAGCGTCAGAGCCTGAGCCTTGACAGTCTCCTAACAAGCCAAGTTTGCCTACTGGAGATTTATTCAGGGTAGCCATTGGGAAGAGGAACAAAGCGGTCTAGAGATTCCCCTCCCACCCCGAGTCCATCGTTGAGTCTGAACATGAGGTTTAGATCTAGCTCAAGCAGAGCCGAAGGACAGTGTGCTGGCCACGAAGGCTGTGTGCTGGGGTAGCCCCACTCCCGGCCCTCTGCTCTGCTCTGGGGAGGCCTACTACCTCCATGCTCTCTCTTCTGCCTCCTCATTTGCCACCTCTCTAGGGAGAGAGATGCAGCTTAGCTAATGGTGAGCTTGAGAGAGGAACTTGTTAGGTCTTCAGGAGGGGGAAGAGCAGAAGCTGGAGAGAGGCACTGAGTCAGGTTGTCATCCTTCAGGCAGCAGCAGAGGGCATCTGAGCCAGACAAAGACAGCTGTCTCTTTTAAGGTGCTGGCAGGAAGGGGAGGTCTTGTATCTTGAAGTGGCGGGGGAATGGGCCTAGTTAATACTGACTGTGCCATGTAACCACAATAGGGGAGCAGATAGGCCATACATGACTTCAGCCACATGACAGGGTGGATCTTCCTCTGGGTAGAGGAGTGGGGCTTGGTGGATGATCTTAGGTACTCAGGCTGTCTCCCACCCCTGAGAGGCACTGGGTGGGTGGGTGTGTTCTTACTATACTTGCAGCCCTCCCTGCTTAAACCGAGAGCATGCTTTTCTCTCAGCACCCCTTCTTCTCCCTGGGGGGGAACTGCTCCTGTTCCTAGCATCCACCTTGGATGAGGTGGGCAGCATACCGCTCTTCAGCTGCTCTCGGACAGTGGCTAAGTTCAGTCCTGCCACTTTCTGCAGCTCTCGGCCCCATCCCAATCAGTTATTAAAATCATATTTTAAGCTCCTACCTGCTTTCAACAGAGTAAGAACTCAGGAAGCTCTCAAGCTATAATTGTTGTCAATATATATTCACCTTTTCTCTCCCAAAACCCAACTAAAATGACAGCAAGAGATCTTTAAAAATTATTGGCCTGTAAGTACAAAGTAAGCCAGAGGACATTCAGCTTCCAAGAGATTACAGAGAATTTAATTGATAGGAGTGGAGGGAATTATACCACGAGAGCCTGTTTTTAAAGACACCTATGGGGTTGGGAGATGGCACAGTGGTTAAGAGTGCTCACTGCGCAAACATGAGGGCCAGAGTTCGAATCCCCACAACTCATGTAAAAATCTAGGTATGGCTGTATGCTGGCTATATTGCCAGTCCCATGGGGACAGAGACAAGGGCATCACTGAGCTTGCTAGACAGCATCCTAGCTTCCAGGGGCAGGGAGAGACCCTGTCTCAAGGGAATAAAGAGGAGAGTGACAGAGCAGGACACCTGACATCCTCCTTTGGCCTCTGTGCATATATGTGCATGAACACTGGCACAGACATGTGTATAACACACACACACACACACACACACACACACACACACACACACACACCCTAAAAAGATAAAGCAATTTATAGAGTAGTTAGGGAAAGGGGTAAGGCTGTGGAGGCCAGGGAAGTTTGGAGGACCCAAAGCTCACTGCATAACCACATACAGAGCTATGGGAGGCCCCGACTCAAATTTACATAAAACTGTCTCTTTCTGTGCATTAAAATATTAGAGGTGGGCCAGTTCCAGGCAGAGTTGCATTAAAAAGGAAACCACTTTACACGCATTAGCCTGTTAATTATGAAAGCATTGAAATAAGAATTCAGTGTTGGCAAAGAGGCAGAGAAATGAACCGATATCTCTGAGCATCTTAGGCAGAACTGGGAGAGTAGCTACAGGAAACAGTGGAAGAACTGCCCCCGCAAAGTCCAACAGTTTCCTGACATGTGACCCAGCAATTACACCCTTAAGTAGAGACCCAAAGGATTGAAAAATGTGGCTTTGAAAGGACATCTGCACACCAGCGATCACCAGTGTTCAGAGCACGCTGTTCCCAAGAGGCAAATAACCCAGATGGCTAGGAGTCCACAAGATCAAAACCTGTGTGCCCATGAACACCATATTCCTGGTTTCTCATTCCTGCAAACAAAGATTCCACAAGAAGAAATTAGGGGCAGGGGGTTTCTTTTTTTTTTTTCCCTCGAGACAGGGTCTCTCTGTGTAGCCCTGGCTGTCCCGGAACTCACTCTGTAGACCAGGCTGGCCTCCAAGTAATAGAGACCCAGTTGCCTCTGCTGGGATTAAAGGCATGTGCCATCACATGTCTTTAAGGGTTTCTATGAGTTACAGTTCTGAGGGATACAGTCCACCACATCAGGGAAGGCTTTTCCAGAAAGAACAAGTGATCAGCAGGTGTCTGCTCCAAGAGGATTCTGTCAGCATTCTGTAGCAACAGGCTGAGATGGCACTGGCCCCAAAGTGCTGTCTAAATTGTGGCTCTCAAGCTGGCTACAGATGGGATCCCCCAGGAAGCATTGGAAAGCCCTCGGCCTGGCTTCCTTGCCAGGTGCTTGCTGGCATTGATCTGGGTGGTTTCTGAGCCTTCCAAAGCTCCCCACGTGGTTCTAATATGCAGTGACTGTTGGGAGGGAGCTGATCTAGAGAACGGGAACCAATTTTCCAATCGCTGTGTATGTAGACAGAACTGTAGACATGGTGATTCAAATGAGATGTTTGTGTGTATGTGGGAACTCCCGCTGCTATTGGCAGGACTTGTTTTTTCTAACCCATTTTCCAAAGCCTAGCTACACAAAGGACCCAGGAGTCCCTGCTTGATAAGCAGAGTCCCCTGCAGGAGACAGAGCCGGGACTCCTGTGCACCACAGCTGCCTGGATTGTTTTGTTCCGACGATGTCCACCTTCACGTTGGGACGTATCAACACAAACACCTCCAATCCAGTAATCAGGACAGATAATTGCATCCTCTTAATTGTCTTATTTCATCTTAGGTTCACATTGATGGGAGACGGTAAAATTAGTCCACAAGCCATGTGAAGTTTGCTACTTTGCTGATTAAAGCCTTAATTGATTCGGAATGTTTCACAAATCAATCCACCCAAATTACTCCAGGCTCATGCAAGGCAGCCTAGAAAGAGCTGTTTGTCCCAAATAAGGATCTGAATGAGCACTGAGCTAGCAGACGCCCCTCCCCTGAAGACATTCAGGTTCTCCCTAGTATGGAAATGAGCCTTGCTGTCTCCCATTTGTGTTCAAATTACTCATTCCATTTCTTTTTGGTGGCACCCAAACAGCAGGGGTCAGCTAAAACTCTTCAGTCTGAAGCACACAGCAGTTCCCCAAACCCCAGATGCAAGTACTTTGATTACAGCCCTCCTGTGGGCACCACAGCAATCAAGTAAAAGGAGACGATCCGGTTTTACAAAGACATGAAATGAAACCACATGCAAAGTCTGTTTAAAGGCGTTTGCGCAGGCACTGTGAGCTGGAGACTCAGCAAGGAGTGGGGATTGAAATGGGATCTGTATCCAGACAGCACACCTCTGACTTTCGTGAATAAGATGACTCTTTAGATATGCAACAGGGCCTTTAACCAACCTTCTTTCAGGAGCCAGGGGGGCTGTTTGGTTGACTCTAGTGCATATCCTTAAGCATGTTGGACACCTGATGATTGTGAGTGGCCATTTCTCACGCTGTGGACAGGGTGGCATGTGGTGTGAGATTTCTCCTGGTAAAAGACAGCACCTGTCCTGCACGATGACGACGACGACGACGACGACCATATTAATGCATCAATTGGCAGTGTTTTCAAAATCCTGCTATCCCTGTACCCTTCACACCTGGTGTGATAAGCTTTTCAAAGGTTTAACAATTCGGTGAGTGAATAGAATCTATACTTTGTTTTAATTTAGATATTTTTAAATTATGTATTTGCCTGCCTGTAAGTCTGTGTACCATGGGCATGCTTGGTGCCCTCAAAGCCAGAAGAGGACATCAGCTCCCCTGGAACTGGAGTTATAGATGGTTGGGAGCCAACATGTGGGTGCTGGGAATGGAAGCCATGTCCTCTGCAAGGACAGCCAGGGCTCTTAACTGCTGAGCCATCTCTCCAGCCCTAAATTTAGATATTTGTAGACTAATTATTAACCCAATCAGAATTCCATAAGGTTACTGGCAATATGTGTTTGTTTTCTGTCCTATGTCTTGTCAAATCTGATGCCCAGTTTTACATTTTGTCTTTTTTTAAAATTTTGTTAGCTCTAGATTGGGGCCTATCTATGTCAACAGGCCAGAGGATGTTGTCTTCAGGTCTGTTTTTCTCAATTTTGTTTATAGGACTCTTTCTTTTTATTTTAATTTTGTATTTATAACATATTTATTCTTTGAATGTTCCATGCACTCATACAATGATATCCATCCACTACTACCTCCCTCCAGATCCCTCTAGTAAACCAAACCCACCTCCCTCCCACTTCACATTCTCTTTTTATTCATTTTTGCTTTTTAATAACCTCGAGTTCAGTTGGTGCTGCCCATATGTGTACGAGTGTGTGGCCATTCAGTGGGGCATAAGCAACCTACCAGCTACTGGGACCTCCAAAGAGACAGGCTCTCCCTCCCTCAGCAACCATCAGCTTCCAATAGCTCCACAAACAGGGGTGGGGCCTTGGGGGCCTGTCCCCATTCTATGCTGGAATTTTGACTGCCTTGATCTTAGGCAGGTAAACCACAGCTGCTGTGAGATGAATGCCATAGCCTCGCCATGACCTGAAGTCAACACTCACAGCCCCTTCCCCATCTGCTAGCTCTTGCCTACCACCTCCTCCTTGAAGTTCCCTGAGCCTTAGAGGGTGGAAGGTTAATATACATGGCCCATCACAGCTGAGCACCCAGAGCTATGTATGCTAGGCACTTTGACCAGCCCAATGGGGTTGGAGGGGGGAAAGCTTCTCTAACCAAGTTTGAGAGCAAGAGCAACACAGATCTCCTGGTATAAATATAAATATTTAGCATGCGGTTTTGATAATGTGACCACTCAGCAAAACCACAGCGGTAGGTTTCTTGCTAGGGCCTATGTTCTCCTCAGTCATGAGCATCTGGCCAGCTTTACCAAACCAGGCATGAAATCCCTCCTGTAGAAAGCGGTTGGTTATCCCCCATTGCATCCGTGGCCCTGTCTGGCCAGCAGGTCAGTGTTACTGCAGGCAGGGTCTTTCCTCCCCCAGTGGACCGCAAGCACCTCTGGTGTTATGTGAGCAAACCAGCAAGGAGGGAGTTTCCTGGTCAACTTGAGGCTGATCTCCTGGATTTGGAGTTACAGGAGGTTGAGATGTACCAGATTGTGGGTGCTGGGAACAGAACTTAGGTCCTCTGCAAGAGCAGTACACACTGCTGAGCCACCTCTCCAACCCCTATTTATTTTTAACTTTCTTTTCATGTTTTTCCTTGGATGATAAGATTTACTTCACCACCCAGCCCTGTTATTTGGAACCTGTGATGTAAATGTCTATTGTTCTACTAGCTTCCTTGAAATGTTTGGCATTTCTGTAGACTTCATTGCTCCCAATTCTATAGCTCTCTTCCCGTACCCCACATCATCTCTGCCTGTTGATGTCCACGGATCTTTACTATTACTGGTGCTGTTGACAGTAAACACTCCGTGGATCATGCACTGAGTTTCCTGTTCATTACACTGCATTGCTCTGTCGTTCCCTGACTGCTGGAACCCATCATTTATTCATTAATTCACAAGTGTAGTTGGCAAGTTCCTCAGATCTTCAACGCCTGGAAAGTCTTTGCTGTTCTCGCTTCATGTTGGTCCTTGACAGGGAACATAGAATTCTACATTCTAAGTTTATCCTCAGAACTTTTGCCAAAGATCTCTTATCCACAAGTCCTTTTAGATAACTTCTTTAACTTTGCTTCCATTTTATTGGCATCCAGTGACCTGTTTCATTTATCTTTTTTTGTTGCTGTTCTTTTGTTTTGAGGGGTGTGTTTTGCTTAGGTTTTTTTTTTGTTTGTGTTTGTTTTTGAAATAGAGTCACTAGTCCAGGCTAGCCTCAAATTCAACATGTAGCAGAGGATGACCACCCATGAGCTCCCCCTGCCCCTGCCCCACCTTCCACCACCATGTGATGCTGGGAATGGGACCCAGAACTTTATAAATGCTAGGCAAGCTCTCTACCAACTGAGCCACATCGGAGCCCATAATTTATCTTTCTTCACTTATGGAAAACCACCTAGAATTCCTTTGTATGGTCTCTTATTTGTAAAAAGCCTTCCAACAGATGAATGTCAGCAGTACTGGCTCTGCCTTCAGTATCCACTGAAGTATTAAATATGCAGTACATCTCCTGTTGTTCTTGTGATATATTTTAGGAGAATTTCCAAGCTTGTTCTCCAGTTATATTCATGTTTTTCTCCAGTCTGTTGAATTTTTATTTCAACAGGCAACATGTAACTTCTAAGTTACCCATTTTTAGTGGTGGCAATATGTTTCTTCATGTCTTCTAAAAGCAGCCATGCATCTTTTCTATAGCTTTTTTTGCTTTCTCCAGTCAGTGTTTACTTGACAAACAACACTTTGTGAGTGGTGTCTCTATTTCACAGTTTTCACTGCACTGAGGAGGGCTGTAATACTGGCCTCAACGCTAATAGTCTGTTTTAAGATTTATTTTTATTATGTGTATGTATATGTGTCTATATGTAAATCTGAGTGCAGTCCCCTTGAAGGCCAGCAGAGGGTGCTAGATCCATTGGAGCTGTAGTTACTGACAGTTGTGAGCTACCCAATGTGAGTGCTGGGAACCAAACTCTGGTCCTCTGCAAGAGCAATATGTGCCCTAAACCACGGAGCCAGCTCTCCAGACCTCATAAAAGATTTGGGGATGACCTTCCAGGTTTGGGTGACCCTCTCTCTTAAATTTACCTAAGTAATAAGCAACCTCTGATGTTGAGATTTTCACACACACACCTGTGGTCATGACTGTCTGGGATGGGGATGTATGGACAATACTGTTGATGGAGGTGTAAGAGCTCCATTGACCCCTGCTGTGCATCACATCACTGCTGCTGCTGCTGCTGCTGCTGCTGCTGCTGCTGCTGCTCCCAGAAACGCCCATGACTAGGGATGCCCACACTTGCAGGTAGGTCCTGTTTTGTTCAGGATTTGTCACAATTCATCTATCTTTCTCTTTACTATATATCCATTCCTCTACCTGCCTATCTTTTCATTATATCTTTTTGTATCATTCCTATTCTGTGAGGCAGTGGAGTATTTTCAAGTCCTTTAGTTTAAAATTTGATGTAAAATCTTTTTAAAATATTCCTTCTAGCTGGGGAAATGGCTCAGTGGTGTGCAAGAACAAGAACCTGAGTCAAAAATCCCCCAAATCCAGGTAAAGCTTGGCACAGTAGTGCATATCTGCATACCCAGCACTCCTATGGGAGATGGAGACAAGAGAAAGCTCAGAAGCCAATCAGCCAGTTAGAATGAGAGAGTATATTCAGACAAGACAAAACATGGTTGAAGGTGAGGACGGATGGACAGACAGACAGACAGACAGACAGACACACACACACACACACACACACACACACACACACATACACACACTGTCCTGGCTAATTTTTTGTCAGCTTGACACAAACTAGAGCTTCCTGTAGATAGAAACCTCAACTGAGGAACTGTCTCCATTAAATTGGCTTGTAGGCATATCTTTGGGGGCTGTCTTGATTGACCATTAACGTGGGAGAGGCCAGCCCACTGTGGGTAGAACCACCCCCTGGGCAGGTGTATAGGAAAGTAGGTTGAATAAGAAAGCAGGATGAGCAAGGCATGGAGAGCAAGCCAGCAAGCAGTGTTCCCTCTATGGCCTCTGCTTTAGTTCCTGCCTCTTAGTTCCTGTTTGAGTTCCTGCTTTGGTTCCTTTTTCAATGGCTAAATACTTTCCTCCATCATGGTGCTTTTTGGTCAGTGGTTTAGTACAACAACAGAGAAGCAAACTAGAGCACACACACATACACACACACACACACACACACACACACACACACACAGACATACACACACACACACACTGAAGGGTTCTCTTGCAGGCCCACACATTGCAGACAGGTTATGAATACAAGTTATGAAGGCCTGGGAATATAAAAACTTAGCTATAAAAGTCTGCAAATACAAGTTATAAAGATCTAAGAAAATGTTCTAAAGTCGGAGGATATGAAAGCTTAAGTTGTGAGAGTCTGAGAAAGAGATTTAGGGTATATAAAAGGTTGTTTCAGATTCTTTCCTTCTCTCTACACTGTTGTTTGGGTTCCCAGACTTTTACTATAACTCAAAATCAGAAATCTACTACCCTTTTACAATATAAATTTCAATACAGATTACAAACAATTGTAAAACTTTTATCTTTAATAAATATAAATATCCTTGTAAGCTTCAGGAAATTGACTTAAATCCACCTTTTATAGGTCAAATGGACTCCAGGTAAGTACTCCTGTCTACCAACACCCTAAATCCCCATCTGACTATTCCTAAGGGTGGGGTTTCTCCCCCGTTCTCTGGTACTCTTCCCCATTTCCCTAGTCTTGGGACTCCTCTCCACAACTACCAGAACCATGGGCCTAAAAGTTTCAAATGAACACACAAGATAAATTTTTTTCTCCTTATATCTTAACTAGTCTATCTGTCCCAGCAGATTTCAAATGAACTACAGACTACTTCAGCAACTTGACAGCCCCAGATGACCCCTTGGAATCTGCATCCTAGACAGCTCCAAAGCCACTAGCCCCGGATGGTCCAGCCTCACAAACTACTCCAATGCTATCTTCACTTCCCTCCAAGGCCGCCTGTACTTCCTGTGCTCCAGATGATCCCACAGTACATGGATAGCAACTGACACAGCCTGTTCTTCTTGACCTTGATCAACATTCCAGCTTCCTGGATCCCTAATAAGATGCCACAATATCAGCAGGAAACAGCTAGAGAGAACTACACCCCCTTAACACCCAGAGACCCAATAAGAAAACAAAAAAGTAGGAATGAAGAACTCTTTAGCAGGCCTAAGCATTCCAGACAGGCTTTGCTTTTCCCCTTCCCTCTCCCTTGCTAAATGGTTAGATTACATTCCTAAAGCTAGCCCCCATTCTAATTTGGCCACTGGCTTATTCCTGAAACTAAACAACAGGTCCAGCAATCAAGATTCATTATTTGGCTAGCTACAATGGCTAACATGGCCAATCAGGACTTACCAACTAACCCTAGCACAGACTTCCCCCTTTTCTTAAAAAACCATTCCTGAAAAAACAAAACAAAACAAAAACAACCCCCCCCCAAAATACACCTGTTGCTTGCTGTCTGCCTTTGTCCAATCAAGAGGTAGCTCCCAGATGGGTGGCAGTGGTGCACACCTTTAATCACAGCACTCAGGAAGCAGAGCCAGGTGGATCTCTGTGAGTTCAAGGCCAGCTTGGTCTACAGAGCAAGATCCAGGACAGGCACCAAAACTACATGGAGAAACCCTGTCTCAAAAAACAAAACAAAACAAAACAAAACAAACAAACAAAAGAGGCAGCTCCCCTCCCCCACCATACACTGCTCCTTCCTCTGGAGTAATAAATTTCCTTTGTGCAGAGAACTTAGTGTCTGGGTATGTTCTGAGCCACCACCCCACACACACACCACAAAAGAAAGAAAAAGAATTCCTTCTGTTTCAAGAAGATATTGTCAAAAATAGTACATTATGCTTTTATTATTTTCTAATAAATACAGGTGCTCAAGTTAGTTGTAGGATTAAGATTTCATAAATGACTTTTTTTATTTTTGGAAGCTACATTCCATTTTCAGTGAGAGATCTTCCCATTGGCATTCTGGAACATGGTCATTTGTGATCTCACAATAATCAGATCTTTAGAAATTGGTAGGAGATACTGAGAAAGAGACGTGGCAATTTGGTTTGGGGGTGGGGGCTCAGATCTACACTCTCTGTTGTCATTGAGGCTGAGACAATCTGGTATCAGGAGTGGCATTTTGACAAGTTTGCCTCGGAAGGAGGGGCAACTCTTGGCATTGTATGATACCCACTAGAACTTCTGTGTACTCTAAAGTGAGCTTAAAATATTGACATTCACTTGCTGTCTTGGTTAGGGTTTCGATTTCTGCGAAGAGACACCATGGACATGACAATTCTTATAAAGGAAAACATGTAATTGGGGCTGGCTTATAGTTCCAGAAGTTTAGTCCATTATCATCAGGGCAGGACATGGTGGCGTGCAGGTAGACATGGTGCTGGAGAAGGAACTGAGAGCTCTACATCCGAATACGCAGGCAGCAGAAGGAAACTGTGTGACACACTGGGAAAAGCTTGAGCATATGAGACCTCAAAGCCCACCGGATAGTGACACACTTCCTATAGCAAGGCCACACTTACTCCAACAAGGCCACACCTACTCCAACAAGGCCACACCTTCTAATAGTGCCACTCCCTATGGGCCAAGCATCCAAACACACAAGTCTGTGGGGGCCATACATGTTCACACCACCACACTTGCTTAACCACATACAATGATTTGAAGATGTAAGTCAGGCTAGCTTGCAATGCCCTTGTGGGCACCATCTGCCTAGGAGCTGGCAATTAATAAATGTCCTCCAAACTTGATAAATAAATGATCAAACTTCCCAACTACCCTCAGGCCCACACACGCTTTCCGAGATTCATTGACTGAAGGATGACATTTCTTCATCTCAACCAGCAGAGTCAATCACACACTACTTTTGTCCGTGACCAAACATGGCCTCATCTGTACTGCTAGATGGGAGAACAGAGTGGATGAATTGACAGTCTGACTTCCAGAGGGATATTCTCTCAGAAACCTGTGAGGCAGGTGACTGCTGTGACAAAGGGACACTCCATAGAAGGCTTATAAACTTATAAACTTAGGCTTTCCTTTCCCATAAGAGGATATTCTCAAAATAAATTTGAAGCTGGCAAAGTCCTTGCTTAGCCAGCCCTAGGTCTGTGTAAAACCAGGTGTGATGACACACGCCTGTGTCTTAGAACTATGGATGTAGGGACAAGAAGATCAGGGGTTCAAGGTCATCCTGCATTACATAGTAAGTTTGAAGCCAGCTTGGGCTAAATGAGACTTCGTCTCAAAAGTGGGGCCAGGGGCATTGGAGAGATGGCTTAGTGGTTAGGAATGCTTGCTGATCTTGCAGAGGACTGGAGTTCAGTTCCCGGCATCTACATTGGGTAGGTCAAACTTCCTGTAACCCCAGCTCAAGGAGATCTGATGTCCTCTCCTAGCCTCCCAGAGCATCTATACGCATGTATGTGTACACACACACACACACACACACACACACACACACACACTTTCTTTTAAAAGAGTTTTCCACCACAAACATTATCTTTCTCATCTTTAACAAGACCCCAGAAACTGACATGGGGTGACTGGTGGCAGTTGATGACAGTCCTGAATATCTAGGAATGAGTTTCCTTCAAGGACATGCTGCTACATGCCACTCCAGGCCGTCAGTCTCATTTTCTTTTTAATTAACACATAATAATTGTTTCAAGGGTATGGGGGAGGTTGCGATTCCAGTAGGCAGAAGTTACTGATGGCATCAGGGTAATTAGCATTTCCACGTCTTTATCATCTCTATGTGTTTGCAGCCTCCCAGCTCCTGACTTCTAAGTCTTCATCACCAGCACTGTAGGGCTGGTGAGATGGCGCAGAAGGCGAAGCTCTAGTTGTGAAGGCCTGCAACCTCAGTTTGACCCCTGACCTACACAGGTATGCATGTCCACATGCACACAAATGCACACGACAGTAAGAAACCACACACACACACACACACACACACACCCCTCACAGGTTAGTGTGAGCCTTAGTTACTCCAGTGTGCTTTAAAACACTGGAATTCATTTCCCTTAGCTATCTGTTTTACTTAAGTGTTACCCAGCTTCTCTCTCTCAACTTGCAGAAGTTTTTCCCCTCCTTCCATTGGGAAAGGCCCAGAGATCAAACTCGGCTGTAAACCTTGGTGGCGAGTGCCATTACCCACTGACCCACACTGTCAGCCCCTTGATTATTTTTTCCAGGCAGGGTCTCTTGTAACACAGGTGAAACGTTCATGCTGCTTGTCGACTTAACAGGTCCTAGCATCGCCTAGGAGAAAAATCTCTGGGCACGCCTGTGATGGATTATTTAGATGAGGTTAAGGGAAGAAAGAGACACGGCTCAGCTGGAGTCCTGGACTGAGAGAAAAGGGAGGATGGAGCTGAACACTAGCATCCATCACTCTCCGCTACTTCACTGTGGATGCCATGTCAGCAGCTGCCTGAAGCTCCCGCTTACGCTGGTGTCGTACCCTCGGACTGTGAGTCCAAAGAAACCTTCCTACCTGCAGGTCCTTCTGTCATTGTATTTCATCATCGGAACAATCAGGTAAGTAACTAATGCACCAGGCCAGCCTGCACTTGACATGTAACCGATGATGATCTTGAACTCCTGACCTTCCTGCCTCCACCTCCTGCATGATAGAAATACAGCGCCCTCATCATGTCTGCCCATTTGTTCTGAATGACAGTTCTTCATTCTCTCTTGGGTCATTAGCCTTTCATGTTTCCCTGGAATATGTGCCACAAGCATATTCAATCATCCCAAGCAAAAACAAGAGTGACCCACACTCCGATATCTGGTCCTTTCTCCTCAGGAGGCGCTGGGAACCAGCAGAGACATCTGGCCTCTGATGTGGGCATTGCTGAAGATGTCCTGTGGAAAACAGTGCTCGAATCCCAGACAGCCCTTGCTTTTTTTTTTTTCTCAGTTCACCCCCATTAACTCTCCGTCAAGTCTGCTTGCGATCTCTCAATGCACCAGCGGCATTCAATAGTGTAAAACACACTCCAAACACATTTTTTTTCCTATCAGCAAAACATTTTTTTCTTATTTGTCAAAATCTGTCATGGGTATGAGAATATACTACTGTATTTATAGATCGTATTCTCTAATAACAACACTTTAAATCTTATTTTTCTTCCTCGGGGGGTGTCTGGAGCTATTTAGCCATTTAGTTTCGGCGTCCAGTTCCCTTCCAAAGGCCATTTGTCCTGGGTTCAACCTCATTTCCACCGACGAGGCAGGTTTACTGGTGGGCTGTATAGAATCACTGACAGGCTTCCTCATGAATCAGAAGAGCTGAGCTGCCTGGTGCCAGCAACTCTTACCACTGAGCAAGGCTCTTTCCAAAAAGCAGCATCCACATTAACACTTGGCTGGATGGAAAGTCTTCACGTGGAAGATGCTACCCACCTCAATTACTACCCTCTTAGGGCTCTATTTACAAAATACAGATCCACAGACTGGAAAGGCAAGGTGGTAAGCACATCACAGCTTCTGTCTTTACAGGAATATTCAACATAAATTAGTTTTCACCAGGATTTTTCAACTATGTTAAATACTTATCACACGCTTAACACAGAGCAGAAATTGAATATCAGTTCCTTCTGAAATACGAAAATGGGATAATTCCTTCATTAAAATGTTAATATCGCCAAATAATTCAATTTACAGAAAGGATAGCATGTCTTCAAGAAAGACACTGTGTTTCAAAGCTCATTATTCAGGCGTAGATAGTATCTTTGTCTGCTTCTAACAAGCTTTAAATGAATTTTAATAAAATGATAATTTTCACTCCAGGAAGTGAAATGTCCACACGTATTGTCTAAATTTAAATTATTGATCATGCACATACAGGTTGGTCAAGTCTGCCCAAAAACTCACACGTAATTAGAAAAACAAGTTTTAAAGATTTGTTTGTTTTTAGGGTTGTTTGGTTTTTTAGATTTTTGAGACAGGGTCTCTCTGTAGAGCCCAGGTTGGTCTTGAATTTTAGATCCTCCTGCCTTAGGCTCCTGAGCACCAGGACTACAGGCATGTGGAAATGTGGTTCTTGTCCTCACAAACAAGGGCTGGTCTGAGTGACACTGCCAGGTGCCATCACACGCTTTTATTATGTTTACTCAACATTGAGATGAAGAGGTGACATCACTATCCTCATTTGACAGAGTAAGGAGGAGGCTGGACCCAAAGAGACGCACAGCCACCAGAGCTGTCTCCTCACATTAGAACAGTGGTCCTCAACCTTTGACCCTTTAACGCAGTTCCTCATGTTGTGGTGACCCCCAACCATAAAATTATTTTCATTGCTACTTCATGACTGTAATTTTGCTACTGTTATGAATTGTAACACAAATATTTGTGTTTTCTGATGGTCTCAGGTGATCACTGTGCAAAGGGTCGTGACCTGCAGGTTGAGAACTGCTGCTTTAGACACACTTCTAATAAAAGGTGGAAACAGAGAACAGAAATACAAGAGGGAACTCAGGCCACATCTGGACTGTAGATAACATCCCAGAATCTCCGACCAGGCCCCGCCCTGTCCTGCTGCACCCCACCCCAGCTGTGAATGATTGGCCACTCTCACATGGGAAATATTATGTCCTTATCCCAAACCTCTAAATTCTCTTTCTAACAAAGCTAACATATTATCACAGTGCAGAGTGCTACCTTCGAGTTAAAGGTTTCATTCCCACAGACTCACTGTGTGAGATTGGGAACAGCTTGTAGAAAAGAGATTAATTGATGATTTTCATACACAGGCAGAAAAGAAGGGGCGATGAAGGAGAGGGAGGAGAGGTGTCAGGATAGCCTGGAAAGGAAAGGATAGCAGAGGAAAAAGAATGGGCTTGCTTCAGCCCTAAGGACTGCTTGTGTACAGGCAGCGGCCAGCCATCAGCTGCTTTCCAATTTGTTCCCCAAATGTGCAGACCCTCACAGCCATCCATCAAAATGAATTCTGCATCCTGCTCCAAATTGAAATTCCCCAGTCAGTGTGAGGTTCAAAACATCTTCCAAACTCATAATATTTTCCTGTGATGTGCCCTGAAGTTCAAAAATTACCTTCTGAACCAATGAATTTTTTTCAACAAAATTTTCTCAAAAATTATCTAAAGACTAATAAATCAATTTCCACATAAATATCGAAGACGTTTTCATTTCTTGGCATTTGAAATAGTAAACATTCCATTCCACTGGGCCTCAGCCAGGGATCTAAGGTCAAAGAAAAGCTTATGGGGCTGGGGACACAGCTCAGTGGGTAAAGTGTTTGCCTGAGTTTGAATCCCCAGCACCCCTGTAAATGCCGGGCCTGGGCCTGCGTCAGCCAGCAGTGCTGAGGAACGGAGACTTCGCAGAATCCATGGCGCTTGCTGGCCAAGCAGTCTAGCCGGAAGGGTAAGTTCCAGGTTCAGGGGGAGACCCTGTCTCTAATAAGGTGGAGAGTGACAGAGGAAGACACTCAATATTGACCTCTGGCCTTCACACACGCACACACACACACACACACACACACACACACACACAGCGGCAGGTGTGTCAGGCAAGGCAAGCACACAACATTGTGCAGTGATCTATTATCATAGGGTACAGTGTGTGCTGGAGGAGCAGCTGTGTGAAGAAGAGGCAAATGTGGGATTCTGGAGAAGAGCTGGCAGATGAGAAGTGGATATCGGTACAGCAGTTCAGGGCTGGTTCAGAGCAGCTTAGCAGTTGGCAGGAAATTTGGGACGGGAAACACTTGCCAGAGACAGGTGAGGAAGGTCTTATATACCAGTTAAGACACTGCAATGGCTCAGTGGGGAAAGGCGCTGGCCGCCAAGCCTGATGACCTGAGTTGGATTCAAGGGAGGAACGGCATGCAGGAGAAACAGAACTTTACTGCTGTCCTTCAAGTGGCCAGTCGTGGGCGTGGTCTTCAGAAGATGGCATCGGCTCCACTGGGGAGGCCTTTCCAAATAGTCTCACGAATCTGTTTTCAGAGACCTGACTTCTACCTTGTTTCATGGACAGTCTAGGTTCTCACTTTCCTGTCCCCACTGAGTGATGGTCTAAGAAAGAAGGTCTGCCCCTCCCCCATATCTTGAACAGGAGTGACCCAGAGTGATGAGGCATGTAGGAGGGCACAAAGCCTGCTTATAGAGCTCTGGAGAAAGGATCCCTGAGTAAACTCCACTGGGTAAGAAGGGAAAAGCGACTGAGTACCTCTCACAAGGATAGCAGTGCTCAGGAATCCAGTGAATGATGTGCATGCTTCCAATCCAAATGGTTCGAGTGATGGGTTTGGGAAAGTCTTGAAAGAGAATGGCCCTCACAGGCTCCTGTACTTGGTCCCCAGCTGGTGACACTGTTTGGGAAGGATTAGGAGGTGTGTTGGAAGACGTATGTCACTGGGGTGGGCTTTGAGGTTTCAAAAGGATGTGCCAGTTACCTCTCTCTGCCTTGTGGCTGTATTTGAAGATGTGAGCTCTCAGCTACTGCCTCAGTGCCCTGCCTGCCTACCTCCTGCCATGCTCCCCACAATGACAGTCATAGACTCTAACCTTCTGAATTATAAGCCCCAAATAAAAGCTTTCTTCTTTAAGTTGCCTTTGTCCTGGTGTTTTATTTATCATAGCAACAGAAAAGTAACTAAGACAGTAGTACACTTAGGGTGTTCTGGCCAACTGTGTTTTAGAAACACAGCCATAATATGTCAATACAGAATTAATTTGCCACCTAATTTATGGACACTGGAAACAAATAACAAAAGCTGTTGTGTGTGTATGTATATGTGTGTATATATGGGTGCAGGTAACATATATAGGATAGGTTGGTCAGTGGCATCCTTCCCATTATAAAGTAACACTAAGAAAATACAATTCTGGGGTTTTGGTGGGGCAATCAGGTACCAATTCCATTTCCAGTAGTCAAAGAGAATGGTTTCCACTCCTTCTGAAATATTTGATCATTTCAGATCATGATGGCATTTAGGTATTTCAGCTGATCCATTCAGAAAAATTATGTCAGTAAATGTCAATAGTTAACAGGCTGAGGTGATGGCTCAGTCAGGAAATACTACTTTTCAAGCATGAGGACTGGTCCCCACGACCCAGATTAAAAGAGTCAGATATGATGGTGCAAGCTTGGAATCCCAGCACCGGGGCCAAAGACAGATGGATTCCTGGGTCTTTCCAAGCCCAGCTAGTCCAGCCAGATCAGTGAGCTATAGGCCAGAGAAAGATCCTCTGACCTCCACAGACATTTGCACACACACACACACACACACACACACACACACACACACACACACACAGGTACCCTCATGAACACACACAATATTTCTCATACTATTCATATATAAAAATTACCATATCTTAATTATGCACGAGAGTGTGTGGCATCCAGATATTCTTCCAGGAGGGCCAGTAGTAAAAACACTTGAAGGATGTCAATCCAGAGAGGGGTGAGAAGGTGGCAGGAAGGAGCCTGAGGAGGTGGGAAGGCAGCTTTCCAGGTGCACACACATGATATATGTCCTCCTCTGCCACTTACTGGTTTGGTGGCTGTGAGATGCACTCTCCTCTATAATACAGCTACTGCAGCACAGAATGTGCTGTCCCTAATACATACTAAATCCCAATGCCGCTATTTCAGAAACAGACAGAACTGGGGAACTGAATAGAACAGGTGGAAAATGACAGAAGACCCTATGATTTTGAATTCTGCATGACCCCACTGATAGAGAGGGTTTCACGTGGGCAAGAAAGAGCGGCTTCGTTTATGTAGGTGTTGAATTTGAGGTGCCCATGGGCCACTTTAGATAGCGGGGACTTGGGAAGCAGGGAGAGAATGAGTTCTCCATCTAAATCTCAAGACCATAGAGTCGGGTGGAGGACAAGTGACAGACGTGAGCAGTGAGGCACACATGGCACCGCGTGGGGGCGGGCAGAAAGGAGAGGCTGAGTCATAGCTGCCTGAGCTAAGAGAGCAGGGACCCAGGCCTGCTAGGCAGCCACCCTGTCACAAAGCCAAGGAGACCAAAAACAACACAGACCCCAGATCTAGGATGAATCAGTGGCCTTTCACTCCGATGACCATTTCTCTGGAGACAGAATAAGAGGCAGCCAGTTCTAGCAACCCAGGGACCATGGACAGGGTCAAGGGGACAGAGACTGCCATTCATGGTGGGAGGGGGTTTGGAGGAGGGGGAATCAGAGCAATCTCCTGGTAAGACGAAGGATGGCGACACTTACAGAGCTCCTGGTAAAGGAACACAGATGCATTTGTCACCTTCTCCTTGCTGTGACAAAATGCCTCACAAAATCAACTTAAAGAAGAGAAGTTGGCTTTGGCTCACAGTCTGAGGGCACACAGTCCATGGTGGAGAAGGGATAGTAGCAGGACTGTGAGGCAGCTGCTCACACTTTGTCCACAACCAGGAAGTAGAGATGAATGCTGGTGCTCAGCTCTTTTTTTTTTTTTTCTTTTCATTTTTCTGGATGCCAACCCAGGAGGTGTGGCACCCATAGATAGAATGGGTCTTCTCACCTCTATTTTTCCCTACTGGTTGTGTGTGTGTGAGCAGGAGCGTGCACCTGTGTGTGTAGGTCAGAGGATAAATTATGGGAGTTCATTCTCTCCTTCCACCATGTGGGTGCCGGGGATCAAACTCAGATCATTGGGCTTGATTGATGGCAAGTATGTTTATCTGCTGAGCCATCTCATTGACCTTTTTCTACCTCTATTAACCCATTCTCAAAACTCCCTTATAGAGTTGCCCAGAGGCTTGTCTCCTACATGATTCTAAATACTGTTGACCATTATTATCAACCATCATAGCAGAGAAAGGGGAAGAGGAGTTCTGAGCAGTGAGGACACTTCCATAGGGAAGTGTGAGAAAGCTCCCATCCCCGCCCCTGGCACCGTCCTGCCTTCCTGCTCAGCCCAGCCAAGCCTCGCCCCAGCCCCACCCAGCATCGCCCCAGGAAAGGAGGACCACGAACAAGACCGGTCCAGGAGTCTACTCAGATCTGAGGCTATTCAGTGTACTGGATGGCTGCTTATCTGCACAGAGCCGGAGACCAAGAGAGAAGCTGTGGGAGACCCAGGAGAGGGGAATGCATTAAAACATCAGCCATGATGGAAGATGAACGTTCACTATTAGTTTCCAAAATGACCGATCAGTAGATAATCAAATTCCTTAAGCAAACGTCCTCCTCTCTTTAAAAATAAGAGGGTGCGATTCCCCAAGCACACTTAGAATTCATGCCTAATCCTCTGTTTATTCTCATGCAATAAACGTAATTTATGGGAAATCTTTACCGAGTTCCTTAAGTGGTATATTAGCTTCACATTCACAGGGGCATACCCGTGGGTTTTCCTTCTGTGTGCACATATATGTGTGAGGTGTACATCTCCTGGTGAGCATTTTCTCATTTAGTTCATGAAATTAAAAGAGTGTCATTTCTCAGCAACCTAAACTTAGAGTTAATGAAATTCCCGGGGCCTTCTTCCTCCTGCTGTATGCAGGATTCTCTCATTTACTTTATTCACGTGTGTTATCAAGAAATACAGACCTGCAAGAAATACACCCCCCCCAAGTAATTGGGAGTAGGGCTTAAAATTATTAAATTGGATTGCAAACCCATACATAGGGGAGAAGCTCAAATAAAACATGACTACTGAACTTAGTCCAGAAAAAAAAAAAAACAATTTCTGCCTGTTTATAATGAAAACTCAGCCACTTTCTAGTGTATTGCGATTTTCTCTATTCACTCAAATGTTATTTTCATCCTATATCTTCTAATATAGCAAAAACTTGTTTGATGTTTAAATAAATACTATGGATGGAATTTCTTTTTAATTGATTAAGCTGTATTTGTTTAAAATAAATAAAAAGAAAGCAATCAGAAATACCTAAATCAGGAAGGGAGGTCCTCTAATTCAGGACATCTCCGGCATGACCTGTTAGGTGTGGTGGCTCAGGCCTGTAATCTCAGAACTCAGGAGGCTGAGGCAGGAGGAGGGTGAGCTCAGGGCCAGAAGGAGCTACATAGTCAGTTTGAGGCCTGTCTGGGGTGGGGGTGGGGGCTGTCTCAAACAACAACAAAGCCCCTGGTGTGTGTGTGTGTGTGTGTGTGTGTGTGTGTGTGTGTGTGTATGGTGTATGTACACAGTCGGTCCTGTGGATGTGTGGATGTGGGTGTGTAGCTTCCTGATTGTTCTCCATCTTTGTTTTGGGGACGGGTCTCTCACTGAGCCTGGAGCGCATCAGCTCCAACAGGCTGGCTGCCCAGTGAGCCACAGGGATCCTTCTGTCTTTGTTCCCTGATGCCGAGTGCCAGGGTTGTAGACGCACCCTGCACCAGGCTTTGACTTGAGTGTTGGAGATTCAGCGTGGCTCCTCATGCTTGTACAGCAAGCACTTCACTCGCTGTGGCTTCTCCCAGGCCCAGCCTTTATGCTTTTCAAAGGCATTTATATTTCTTGACTTCCTGTCTTCCCAGTACGCTAAGCACAAGCAGACTTCCAGCCATTCGTCCATTTAAGCCAATGATTCTTCCTTTCGTTCCCATGGCAGGTTCACCTCACCCTCCGGCTGCACCCCCGTGCGTGCGTGCTTCTTTCACGGGGAGCTGAGCCCACACCGTCAGAATCTCCCTCCTCTGGTTCTTGTGTGGTGACAGGTGCTCTGCCTAAGTGCATGCTGCACCTAATAAAGTAGCATGCTGTAAGTAAATGATAATTTGATTAATTCAGTTGGTTCGACTCCTAATGGATTTTTTTTTTGCAAAACAGAACTGCATGTCTCATAAAAATGAAGGCTCCTGCTTAATCCTGCATGGTATAAAGCTGCAGGGTAGGTAAACAGGTTGACTTTTGTCTCCAAGGCCTAAGGCAAACAGCTACGAAACGGAATGAGAGTTGGAGAGCGGCTGTTGGCCTGAAACCATCACACTTTGAAAATGTGATCTTTTTGCTCTCTGAACTTTTCCTTAGTGAAACAATAGTTAGGGGCTTTGTTTGTTTGTTAGTGAAATTTGATTTTACAGTTCCCAGTTACAAAAGAGATTACGTTGTAGGAAGCTGTTTACCTGGGGACATCAGCAAAGGCATCCATCTCAAACTTGATGGGACCTGGAAGCAAGGTGAGCATGTGTGGAATACTGAAGGGAGGGTGCCCAAGCCTTCCAGATGAGGGCTTTAGATCCTTCCAGGTAATGGTGCCCAGTCTCCTCCACATGAGTGTGTCCAGGTCCTTTCAGGTAACAGTGCCCAGGCCCCTGTAGAAGAGAGTTTCCAGGCCCCTGTAGATGAGTGAGTGTGTCCAGACCCTTCCAGGTGACAGTGCCCAGGTCCCTCTATAGAGATAAGGGTCTCCTGGCCCCTCTGATGAGTATGTCCAGGCTCTTCCAGGTGACAGTGCCCAGGCCTCTCTAGATAAAGGTTTCCAGGTCCCTCTAGATGAGTGTGTCCAGGCTCTTCCAGGTGACAGTGCCCAGGCCTCTCTAGATAAGGGTCTCCTGGCCCCTCTGATGAGTATGCCCAGGCTTTTCCAGGTGAGCATATCCAAGTTCTTCTGAGTTTCAGTGATTAGATTTGGGGAGCATGTCTCCTCATCCTCTTCTCAGCACTTCCCCTTTGTCCTAAATGGTTACTTGGTGATTGACGGTTTATGTGGGGAGATCAAGATGTTTAAGCAGTATAATATGAATCTATTTAGTAGGAATTTATCTTATCTAACTGTCAGATCACTACACATCTGTCTCCTGCTCATGGGCTCATCAAAGCCAGTTTAAAATTTAATTGATACAAACTCCTTACTGTACAGATGGAGAAACTGAGGTGTGGACGCCAGAAGTCAGAGAGCATCCATGTTCCCAGGGCCTCATGGTGTGGCCGGTGCTCTGAGGAACAACTCAGAGCTGGGAGTCCTGGGGTGGCCTTTACAATGGGACTTTTCTATACAACAATGCCTGGGTGCCCGCAACAATATTGTCTCAGCTGTAAAAGAAACTAATTAATTTTCATCAAAAGCATTATGAATAAAAAATCAGATGTGCAGAAAAAATGAATTAAAACTAATAAAAGAATACTGCCCACTGAAAACAGGCTGATTTTAGTTAATTTGGGGGAAGAAAGAGCCAAGTGCTAGCCTGCAGGTGATGGGACTTTAACAATTTCCCCTCCACAATAAAAGGCTCCTTTTTGGAATAGCTGGAGACAAAAGCTAATAAATCACACTCGTCCGTAGTTAGAAAATAGACAATATGAAGCTCGAAATTCAACTTGGCCTAGAAGACAAAGCAGTGTGAGCCCGGACCATGCAGAACTCTGGCGTAAACAGAAGTTAACAACAACAAGGGGAAAAGTCCAAGAAAGCGGCTCTTGTTTTTCCTTTGGAGTAGCAGGCTCTAAGCTAAGACAGTCAGGGGATGGCAAGGTGGATCAGTGGGTAAGGGTGACTGCCACTAAGCCTGATGACCTGAGTTTGATGACCAGGTCCCACATGGTGGAAGGAAAGAACCAACTCCTGTAGGCTGTTCTCTCATTTCCATATTTCAGTTGTGATATTTGACCCCGCCTCCAAACACTTAAAAAAAAAAAAAAAAAAAGATTGCACAACATCCAGCTCCACATGTCCAGAAAGCCAGGGTTTTGAAATCAAGGACACAGGAAAGTGCGGGCTACCCTCTTTTCTGTTTTTTACCGTAAGTACTCTTAAGACACAGTGATGGCTAACTGTGTCAACACAACTGGAGTTTGAAGACACACCTGTGGGAGGGTCTGTGAGGACATTTCCAGGAAGGATTAACTGTGGGAAAAGACCTCCCCAGAATGGGTAGCCCAAATATAAAGGGGTAGAGGGTAGGACCAAGTGCTTGCCTGCTTTCCCTTCTGCTTGAGAGTGTGTCTATATCCTCTGACCTCTGACCCCCGGCTTCTTCAACCTTCCAACTCAGACTGAAGACCAGGGCCTTCCAGCAACCCTCCAGGCCTTCAGTGTCAGATCTGGACTGCTGAGGCAGACATCTGGGCTCACAGACCAACAGCTTCTGGGGTTTCAGCTTCTCTGGATGTAGACAGCATCACTGGACTACTCAGCCTGTACTGAGTGAGCCAATCTAATAAATCCCTTTTAATATATATTCAATCCATCAGTTCTGCTCCCTTAGAGAACCCTGACTAATACAGATATACAGAGGCTATTGGTGAGAGCAGTTTTTTTCATCAATCCAACTGACAAGGGACTTTCATGTTTCCCAGATGCATTCCCACCAAATAGGAATGAGCCCGGGGCCACCTGCTTTTTTTCCCTGGCTGACACATGCTCTTCTGAGACTCCTTCCCCAAACAGGCCGGTGTGCTTTGCACTAGAATCACACATGCATCACAGCACAGTTCTGACTGCCCATGGTGACGTCATCTTCTCCTGATCTATGGGTTCAGGATTCCCAGTGAGTCAGAAGTGAGTTCCAGACATGCGCTTCCTTCACCTTAGCCCAATTCTCCAGCTGGTGGAGGTTGCTGCTCTTACGGCTCAACCCAGATGTTTCTCATTCTCGCGTTCACTGACCTACCCTGAGTCACTACTAACAATCCGATGACCATCACTTTTGCATGTAGAAGCCACTATGGGATATGCCAGAGGGTCAGCTGGGTTTCAGACCGATCTCTTCCCTCTCTAGGGGCATTAGTAGGCAGCTCTTCATGGTCCCCAGTGCCAATCATGCACACCGGCACATGGTTTCCAGGTGTCCCATGGAACCCCGTGCATCTACCAAAGAGGCATTACCTACAAGGCATGGGCCCACTAATGTGGCAGAGCCTATGGTACAGGGACAGTCAGCATGGACCTAGGAGGGGTCCACAGGAGAGGCAGTGACAGTACTAGTACTGCTATCAAACTTGAGGGCAACAGCCTATGCCCCAACAAGCTAGATGAGGGACACCCATTCTCAACAAGTCACTTAAAGAGACAAATTAATAGTGGAAAACAGAGAAAGGAGATGAATTCAACATGGCCACATGGAAAAGAGGGACAAAGAGATCCAGGGACCAGACCCAGCAAGGTCATCCTTGGGGTCCTGAAATGAGGGTAGGGTTTACTTAGAAGTAAGCAGATGGACAGGGTGTGGCCCCAGCTACCACTCACTCACTGTCCAGGCTTCAAGTTCATCATGTAAGGTGGTCTGACAAGTTGGAAATCTCTTTCTGGAATCAACTACTCCCACTTGCTGGTGCTTTTTCCTTCCCCCAGCATGAGATTCCTGAGGATTTTCCCTTTTTTTCAGTCCACTGTTTTAATAGTCTGACAGGCAGAGTGAGACACACAAGTATCTCTTTAGAATATCTTCATTTCTGCCAGGCCAGTTACAGGTCCGTGTGTGTGTGTGTGTGTGTGTGTGTGTGTGTCCGTGTGTGTGTGTGTGTGTGTGTGTGTGTCCGTGTGTCCGTGTGTGTGTGTGTCTGTGTCCGTGTCCGTGTCCTTCTTACTGTTAGCTAACACTCTTCCAGGGTGGGACAGCATTTTCAACTGTCTTCAGCATATCTCCAGGACCCACCTAGGAATCAGCCCCAAGGTTTTCAGTTCTCTGTCACGTGGTCATATGAGGAAAAAAATGCCAAGAAAGGACTGTGCCTACTTCACTGAGCCTTCTGCAGGGCTGACGGACAGATCAGAATCAATGATGTGGAGAAGTTAGAATGTTGCTGATCTGGAGCCAAATCACAATTTTCCTTGGGCTATCTTTCACCCCCTTAATAACCATTCCTCACTCACCTCTGTGTCTGAACTAACATGCTATAACTAATGGATAAAACCCTTTTGGAGTGCATTAACTTAACAAAACGCTAGTTTCCACCACCCAAAAGGCTGTCATCAGAGAGCACCCAAGGCCTACAGCTGAGTTCTCTCTCTGCTCAGCTGTAACCTGCCTACCAGATGTTTCCGCCAGTGTATTTGAAAAGTGACGTGATTTATGGCTTTCTTTTTATTTGTTTCTGTTGCTATAAAAACTCCATCAAACTGTTCTCACATTGGAACATGGAATTTGGGGTGACCTAAAGCTGTCTTCATAGGTCATGGTCACTCATATTTGGTTGAGGAGGAAACTATCTCTCGTTCTCTTTGAGATGACAGTTGTTGTCTTTGGTCCATAGTCATAGGGAGGCCTTCCCACTGAGCTACAGCTGTGAGGCAGGGGACAGGGGTCTTGGTTAACTATCAGTGTGTGGTGTCTGGGGTACCCTGTATGTAACGCTCCCCTGTTTTGGCATCTGTCTAGGCCTGGCCCCAACTATACCATCCCTACCCTCCAGGGGCTGCACTTGCACCCCAGGGCCGAGGACACCTGGTTCTGGTTCCCAATCATTTGGCGCTCAGTGTTCTCAGAGTTCAGAGGCCCCTCCCTCAGACTGGATGCCAGTCCTTTGCAACACTGAGCAGTTAGGGATTGTCTTGCCTTGAAACTCCAGGGCTCAGAACCCAAGGAGGTTACCCCACTGCCATCAGATCTGTAGCTACATCAAAAGATATCGCTGGGGGATGAGAGGTAGCTCAGTCAACAAGCACAAGGATGTGAGTTCTACCCCCAGGGTCCATATGGTAGTACATGCTTGTAATCCCAGCCCTGGGGAGCTAGAGACAGGTAGATCCTTTGGGCTAGCTGGCTAGCCAGCCTAGCCTGATTGTCAAGCCTCCAGTCCCACTGAGGCCTCAAAAATCAGGTGGGGGGCAACCAGGTAACTCAGTTGATAAAGGCTACCAAGCCTGATAACCTGAGTTTGATCCATGGGACTCACATGGTGAAAGGGAACAGACTCTAAAAAAGTATGTTCTCTGTTTTCCACATATGGGTGTGGCACTTGGATCTTGAATCTAAATTATACACCAGGTGACAGTCAGTTCTCAATACAAAGGCTGAACAGCAGCCAGACCTGTAAACGATGTGGCATAATGAACCTGTGTTAGTTAGGGTTTTTTATTGCTGTGAAGAGACATCATGACCACAGCAACTCTTATAAAGGAAAACATTTAATTGAGGTGGCTCCCTTACAGTTTCAGAGGTTCAGTCTATTATCATCAGGATGGGGAGCATGGCGGCATGCAGGCAGATGTGGTGCTGGAGCTGAGAGTCCTACATCTTGACTCAGAGGCAACAGGAAGTTGACTGACTGTCACACTGAAGGAAGCTTGAGGAAAAGAGACCTCAAAGCCCCCCCACCACCACAGTGTCACACTTCCTCCAACAAGGCCACACCTCCTAATAATGCCATGCTCTTTGGGGGCCATTTTCTTTCACACTACCATAGAAGCCTTCCACACATTCAGGAGTCTGTAGAGCTTGGGGCACAGGCTACACCATCAGCTTCCATTAAGCTGGGCCTCTTGGCATTAAATTTCTACTGATCATGCTAGATCAATGGTTCTCAACCTGTGGGTCGTGACCCATTTAGTGACTGAATGACCCTTTCACAGGAGTTGCCTAAGATCATCAGAAAACACAGATATTTACATTAGGTTTCATAACGGTAGCAAAATTACAGTTATGAGGTAGCAACGAAAATTATTTTATGGTTGGGAGTGAGCACAACATGAGGAACTATGTTGAAAGGCCTACAGTGTTAGGAAGGTTGAGAACCACTGTTGTAGATTAGCCTGGGAGGCTTAACAAGATGAGGATGCCATGGCTCTCTCAAACACAGTTTTCTCAAATTTAGGTGGACATCAGAAACATCCAGGAGGTTTGGTTACGTGGGTCCCCGAAGCCTGCTTCCAGAGAGCTGGTCATTAGGTCTGGGCTGGGTGCTGGGGACATCTGTTCAACAAGCACTCTGTGTGCTGCCAGGTTTGCTCTGGAGGCCAGTCTCTGAGCACGTCTGGGTTGGGATGCCTGGTGACTGTAGCACTCTACCAGAAACCAACCACACTGGTGTCACCAGGGAGCTTGTTAGAAATCTGGTTTCCCCAACTCTAGTGTACATAGAATCACCTGAGTGTCTTGTTAGGAGGCAGAATTTGATGCTGAGAGGGGCCACAGTTTGGCTTGTCTAACAAGCTCCCAGGATGAGGCCGCACTGGGACTAGGCTTTCAGTCAAATCCACTGATGCTTAGAAACACCCAGGGACACACGGGCTGACACAGCCCAGGTGACTCCTGTGGACATCTGGAGTTGAGAAACTGTTCTGTATTTTAAAGTCCAGGCTCTGTTCTGAGATCTTAAATGCTTTCTGGATGATGCTCTTCAACTGGTCCAGGATTTTCTCAAGTGTTGCTTTGATCTTCCAGTTCCCTCCCATCCGCAGGAGGCAACTGGAGTCTTCCCTGTAACAGTCTCCCTGACCCTCTGTTTCAACTTTCATTTCCAAACAAAGGCCGAGCCTACAATCCTCTCCCTCTGGTGACCCAGGCTGCTGCATAGTGAGATGCTATCAGAACTTTCATGGAATGTATTTTGATTCCCACACGCCATAAAAGAATTTTGAAAAACTTGCCTTCACATAGTTTAAGTTTATACTCAAATGTTTAAGTGCAATTCTCAGTGTACTATAAACAAAATTTTATTTTTAAATTATGTGCCTTTGTGTGGCAGGAAGGAGTATGTGCACATAAGTGTGGGTACCAAGCAGAGACATCGGACTCTGGAGCTGGAGTTATAGGCAGTTATGAACTGCCTAAAATGGGTGCTGGGATTTGAACTCAGGTCCTCTGAAAGAGCAGTATGTATTCTCAACCCCCGAGCCATCTCTCTAGCCACCATAAATAAAACTTTAGCTCATTCTTCCATATAAATTTAGAGATCAGGAACCAATGAGCTGTGAACCTTGCATCATCCACTTAGAAACTCTCCTTGTGGGACTGCAGAATGGGCTCCATGGTGAAGGGCACAAACTGTCCTTGGTGAGTACCTGAGTTTGCTTCCAAGCACCCATGTCTGGCAGTTCCCAGCTGTCCATAACTCCAGCTCCAGGGGTCCAACATCCTCTTCTAGACTGCATGGGCACCTGTGCTCACATGTGTACCCTCATCCCCCACATATACATATAATTACAAAAAAGGTAGCTCTTAAAAAAATCTCTCCTTTGCTACATTTGAGAATTTTATGTCATCTCTTTTCCCCTTTAAGCCATGTACAGAATCTCATTCACTATAATATATATTATACTTGAAAGTCTTTTTATCATTGAATTACATCTCTCTTATATAAAGGGTTTTCCAATAATTTGTAAAAATTTCCTGGGAGCCTGAAGTTTCAACTATTAAGAATTTATGGATTAGTTGCCCATTGTAGTGATTATTAGTAATTAATCAGGCTCACAAATGCCATGACAAATTTTTACAAATCATTATGGAATATGAAAGGCAAACTGCAGAGCACATCTTTTAATGAGATGAATGGAGCGTTCTTTTTTTTAATTAGTTCCTGTATTCATGGATGAATATTACTTCTAGCAAAAATGAAAAGGCATTCGGCATCGATTTTATTTCTATTTTTCATTTTAATAAATGTACTCACTGAGAAAACGTCTTTCAGAGATAAGCCAGGGGGAATGAAGTTTTACTGTGACAATCTCAATTCATTGACTTCACTTGGGGTTGCTCTAAATCACAGTAGTTTACCAGAAAACTACAGTTTTTGTTTGCTTGTTGTTTTTGTTTTTGACACAGGATCTCTTTGCAACCCAGGGTGCCTTCAAACTTCCCTTTAGCTGAGGATGATGTTGAACTTTTGATCCCTTGCCTTCACCTCCAGAGTTCAGGGATTACAGGTGTTTACACAGTGTTCTGGATGGAATCCCAGGGCTGCATGAATGCCAGGCTGAGCCAGTTTCAAATGATCCTGTTGACTGACAACTTGACCAAGTCACCCTCCAACTTTGCCAACGGCTAAGAACTCTATGTCACTGGGCAGATTTCCTCCTCAAGCATGGAAGTCGTCTTCTTTCTCAGCACCTATGCCTGGGGCTAAGGTGCTCCTTCTGCTGTCTAATAAGGAGCTGTAGAGCCAACAGCAATACACAAGAAGGTGGGGGCTTCGGAGAACACAGGCAAGAGAAGAGCCGCTCTTGAGCCTGCATGGGGCAAGGGCCCATCCTCGTAGACTAGCTCCAGGAGAGCATTGGAATGGGAACTGGGGGTACGGAAACAGACTCCCTTGGAAATAGCCAAGCCCCAGTATTTTAGAGGCAGAGTAGACCTAAGCATTAAATATGTTTCATCCAGTTTCCTACTTGACAAGACCAACCACCTCCAGGCTGGCATTGGGGTCTGGAGAGGAAATCTGACCAAGAGTGATGCTTACGATCTTCAAGGGGACAAAGAAAAGGCAGAAAGACAAGAAGAACATTGTTCCAAAGGATAAACATGGCTGTCTCCTCACATGTGGAGTAAGTATGCCCAAAGGAACAACAAAAGAAATGAAGCCAGAGGAAAGACAACATGGCTGCTGGGGCGGGAACCTCAGTCCAGAAGCCAGGATCGAGTCAGAAGGAAGGTGGAGAGACGGCTCGGTCAGAAAGGTGCTTCTGTGAACACAGGAGGATCTGTGTTCTAATTCCCAGCACCCACACATAAAAGCCCAGTGTGGCAATGTGTGCCTATGACTCCAGTCTAGAGGGACAGAGACAGGTGGATGGATCACTGGAGCTCACTGGCCAGCCCCTGATTCTAGCTGAATCAGTGAGTTATATACACACACAGACACACACATACATACACAGAGAGACACACACAGAGAGACACAGAGAGAGAGAGAGACATGCTTACATACACACAGACCGCGGAGATAGAGTTACACACACACACACACACACACACACACACACACAGGCACACAACACACACACACATACACATATACGCAGAGAGAAACACACATACACAGAGAGAGACATATACACAGACACACAAACACAGAGACACACACACATACACATAGAGAGAGACACACAGTCACAAACACACATACATAGACACACGCGCGCACACACACACACACAGAGCAAAACTCCCACACTGAATAGACTTTCATGGGACAAGTGTATCTAGTGTAGTTATCTGTTACCCATTCTTCAAGAGTCTTGGAGGAAGACACAGAGTCCCCTACCCTTGCGACACTTCTACTGTGTGGTGCAGACAGGGCCATACAGTAAGGACTCTTGGAAGGAGGCTGTGTGAATTGAGGTCTCACTGAGGATGTTGTGTTGAAACAAGAAATGACAAGGCCCCTGGTCACATGGAGCTGCTCTCCCCCCGATCTCCTGTTCTTAATCGTCTCACAGGCGGTGCATGGCCCCATAAAAGAAAAGATTTTTAAAGAGTTCTGCTAACAAAGCTATTCCGACCTCGAAAGCAGGATTAATGGCTCCCTGGCCTGTGCTTCTGCTGCGTTCTCTGCATAACTCCCTTGCATCTGGCATGCTGAACAGAGGATTCCTCTCATTTCTTCTGAGTCTGCTTCTCCCTGCGAAAGGAGGCTTGCACAGGCAAGGGCCGCGTATCTTTATTTAGTTTCCCACAATGCTGGCTGGGTACATGTGCTTGTGTATTTTCTGAATGAAATATGGAAATGAGCTGAATTTTCTAAAGAGGCCAAGGGAGGAATCACTTTGGGGATAGAAACGAGACATGAAAACTCTGGAAGCCAAAATGAACCAGCAATGCTTCTAAGGCTGCTTTAGTGTGGACTTCTGGCACAGAGTCAGGGACTGTGGAGCTGGCTCACCTTGCAAATGTGAGGAGGGACAGAGGCAGTCGGGAGACCAATTCAGGAGGTTCCCTGGAGGCTCTGGGTCAGCGAGCCTGGTTTATGTGGTGAGGTTCCAGGACACTGAGAGACTCTTGTCTCAAGCAAAAGGTCCAAGGACCAATATCCAAGGTGGTCCCCTGACCTCTACATGCCCTGTACTCACACGTACACTGCTACACAAATGTACACACACACACAGTCGTGGTAGTTATTATGACATGTCTGCTGTTCTATGTGTCCTTGAGCATTGTTTCAGCTTGGAGTCATATGCAAAATATTTAACATTGGTTAAATGGCAGGTGCACTAGCCAATCAGAACCATGGAAACCAAATGACTGGACATCAACCCTTCTACGGTGCTTAAGATGTACGCATGGCCCAGCTAATCTCAGTGACAGGGCAGGGTTCAAATAAGAAAAATCACAAATACACTTAATGCCACAATACCTGAAGCAAATGAGAAAATGAAAGGTCAAAATATTGCCTATTCACTTTGTACTTTTTGATGATGGGACCATTTTTGCATAATTTTTCCCAAGGCCATTTTCTCAATCCAGGAGTTAAGTTTTCTTGAGTACTGCAGGAAAAAAGTACTCAGATGGTCTGGAATGAAGTAATAAGGAAAGGTTAATTTATGCATAGGTTACTTTGCCCAGATCTCTCTGTCTAAAGACTTGGATGAACAGGCAGGGAGGGTCTTGAATTCCAGAGCCTGTGTGTTCAGGACTGTTTCCCAAATGGAATTAGCCCCCAAACCCCGAGTGAAAAAAAACCACCCCAGACCATTCTGTCAGGGAGACTGGGTAATAATTGGGGAAGAAATGGGAGCACTATGATAACCATGGTGATGGTGACAAAGATGGTCACGGTGAGCACAGCAGTGATGATGACATCAGTGGTCATGGGGTTGGTGGTGACAACCAACCCTGGAGAATGTTGTGATCCTCTAACAAACGACCCCATCCTAGCTTCCAAGCAATGAAGACCATCCGGGCAGGGTAAGGAACATATCATGTCTATTTATCTCTCCTCTTCCTTCTCCACCTCCACCCCTGTGTGTCTCTGTGTGTATATCTGTGTGTTTGTGTGTCTGTGTCTCTGTGTGTGTGTATCTGTGTGTGTGTTAGGTCCAGACCCTAACAGTCTCCTTTCCAGGGTCCGGGGAAGAATCTATCAACCAGCTAAGAATCTATTCTCAAGGTCGGCGAATCAATCTACGCACACAAAGCTTTTTGGTCCATTCACTTTAATTCTCCACATGTCTCTTGCTTTACAGTTATATATCCCCCAAAATCATAATCCTCCCCTCCACCCAGGACACCCAGCCTGAAATTCCTCAAGCAGTGATTGTCCGCTATCAGGATCAAATGGAGAGGTGATAAGAATCACAAAGAGGGGCAATAGTTGTTAATTATCATTTGCAACCCAAAGGGGAAGTGACTAATGAATCAACTAAAGGCTAAATTCAGGTAATATCTAAGAAGAGGATCTTATGTGCACAACTATAATCTTGAATGTGTTCTGTAAAAAAATGTTAAAAATCTAAATATTCCTAGAAGTGGTTAGGTAAGGAGTTAGAGTTCTAAAGTTAGTAAGGCTGTAAGAAGGAAGGGTCTGAGCTAAATTGTATAAAGCTATTACTTACTGTCCACCTGACCTAGGCGGCGTCCCCTTGTGGAATTTACTGTAAGTCAGGAGATTGTACGTGGGCTGCTATCACTGTTAGTCCTTGAAAGTTGGGCGCCCACATGGGCGGTGTCTCCTTGTGGAATTTAAGTCAGGAGACTTGCTCATGGGCTGTTATCATTGTTATCCTCGGAAGTTGGGCACCCACCTGGGTGGTGTTTCCTGTACTCCTTGAAAATGGCTAAGGGAGATATCTGATTCCAGAGAAAGCCTTTCCTGAGGCTGTTCTCCAAATACCTGGAATGTGTATATCCAAAGAGTGATCAGTCCACACTGTTAGCCCTTCTTAGGGAAAAGTCAACTGGGAAAACTATGAAGGCACACATGATTCTCATAACAGAAGACAGCTGATATATAACAAGCCAAGTGACACCAAAAACTCCTTGGGATTTGGCTTCCTCTGGAGGAATTCCATGATCCCTCCAGGTAGTGACTTTGCCATAACCAGCTGAGTTCTTATGATATATTCCCACGGCCCGCAGCATGTGTGTGTCTCTGTGTGTGTTTGTTTGTGTCTCTGTGTGTATATCTCTGTGTTTGTCTCTGTGTGTGTTGGTCTGTGTGTGTGTCTGTGTATATCTGTATCTGTGTGTGTTTGTCTATGTGTGAGTATCTGTTTTTATCTGTATGTGTGTGTGTGTGTGTGTGTGTGTGTGTGTGTGTGTTGTGTGTGTTTTCTGTGTGTCTGTGTGCATGTATTTTGTGACTGGATCTCTTGTAACCTAGGCTGACCTTCCACTTGTCATGAAGCTGAGGTTGGCCTTGAACTCTTCCTGGAACTCCTGCTTCTGTGCTCAAGAGCTGGAATTACCCTGCTTGTGCCACCATACCTGGCTCAGGACTGTATGTTCCAATTCAGACTGTATGTGTCACACTGGGTAGGAGTCTTCCCACTGCTGTTCTAAGTGTCAGTTGATGGGTCCCTCTCCAATCTTTTCACAAATCCATGCTGGAACCGGAACAGAGTGATATGTATTCTTTCATGGATTTTCTTCTTAAAGATTTCTTTTGTGTGTGTGTGTGTGTGTGTGTGTGTGTGTGTGTGTGTGTGTGTGTGTTGTGTGTGTACCGTATGAGTGTGTGCCCACAGAGGCCAGAAAAGGGCATTGGATCTCTTGGAGGCAGAGTTGCAGGTGGTTGTAAGCTGCCTGATATGGTTGCTGAGACCAAATTTGGGTCCTCTGTAAGACCAGTAGGTGCCCTTAAATATATTTTTTGTGATTAAAAGTGTGTGTGTGTGTGTGTGTGTGTGTGTGTGTGTGTATGGTGTCTGTGTAGACTCTGTGTACATGTGTAGAGGTCAGAGGCCAACCTCAAGTGTCAGTCCTCATCTCTCATCTTTGACACTGAGTCTCTTGTTCACTGCTCGTGGGCCAGGTGGCTCATCCACAGTGTTTCTTTCTCCTTTGTGTTTTGATGTGGGCATGCTGGGATTACAGATGGCTGCTTCCATATCCTGCTTTGCACAGGTCTTGGGGATCTGAACTCTGGACCTTACACTTACACGGCAAGAGCTTCCCTCACTGAGCCATCTCCCCAGTCCTCTCTCCTGAGATCCGCTCGCCTGACCCTTCTGGTTCCCCTTTGTTCCCCTGCCTGCTGGAAAATTGTGACACCATTACAGCTCTGGTCACCGACAGACTCAGACTCTCAGACTCCCTGGTCACCTACACTATAAGGTGAATCCGACAAAACCAGCTCACATCTTTATGTTCTATAAAACTACATAAACTAACAGTTTCTTGAGCCAACATCCCAGGTTCTCCCTGTTGACCCGTCTAGACACAGAGCAGAGTGCACGGACAGCTGGGTCATGGGTCTAATGCTCCTTCTTCTGCTCACCTCTGCTAAACACAGCATGGGAAGCTGGAAGGGCTGGGAGCTGATTAGTGGTAAGAGTCTGTTCCTGAAGCTGGTAAAAGGTGAGAGGGCCTGGGCAGCATAATGACCTGAAGTAACAAAGACGACAGGGATTCTAGCAGAAGATTGCTAATTAGGACACACAGGCTACATCTGCCCGTAAGCTTCTGGCCCTTACTATTTTTAACATAAATCCCACTTCCATCCAGCTCACACACTGTTCTTGGGAAAGTGAGGGGTTCGGTGCTGGCTTTGGCTTTGGTAACAGACTTCAGAATACTGGGAAACAGCTATTCTCTGTAACAGACATTTCGCCTGATCTTTCTGAAGCTTGATTTAGTGTTCTCAGGCACACTGTAAAGATCTGCAGCTTTAATTACCTGCAGTAATTGCCATCTATAAGGGCCCAAAGAGAGTCATTTACAGTGATCAGTCATAAAACATTATGGCTGAGCAGTAAAGGTGGAAACTGAGTGCCACAAAGAGATGACCACTGTTAGGCAGCATGTACTAAAGCAGGGGCCAGCTGAGAAATTCCAACATGATTTCTAAAGTCAAACGCAATTCTGCATTGCAAGTGAGTAAAATACTGAAAGTGTCTTTGGAGAAAGACAGACCTGAGTTCAAATCTACAAAGTGAACTGTGCAGGGCCATACAAGTTATTTATTCCTTTGATTTGCTTCCTCACTTGTAAAATGAGGATGATACTGACCTTGTTATCTCTTTTTTCCCCCAATAGAGATTTATGGAGGTCAATATTTTTAATGGAGCATAATATTTGCATAGTGCATACACAGTAGACATTCAATAAATGGCTCTTTTTACTACGACTGCCATAGTGTGCTTTTTATTAAACTTTGGGACAAATCACATTTCCTGTCTTTGTGTGTTAGAAGCTAGAGTTAAGCAGGTAAGACATTAGAATACTTTAATGGTTAATACTGAGTGTCCAGCTTGGCATGGTGGTGCACACCTTTAATTCCAGTAGAGGCAGGCTGATCTATGAGCTTTGAGGTCAGCCTGGTCTACAGAGTGAGTTCTGGGACAGTCAGGGCTACACAGAGAGACCCTGTCTCACCCCCCCACCCCCTGCTCCCTGGCAAAAGTACTGAATGTCAACTTAACAGGATCTGGAATCACCCAGGAAACAAAGTTCTAAGCACATCTGGAGTCTATGAGGGGTTATCTAGATTGTGTTCACTGAGGTGGGGAGACCCACCCTAGGGATGGGTGGCTCTATGGGCTGGGATCCTGGACTACATAAAAAAGGAGAAAGCGAGCTGAGTCTGAGCATCCACCTCTCTTTGCTTCTTGACTGCTGATGCGAATGCCTCGAATGCCAGCCGCCTCAGGCTCTCATCACCACTCCTCCCCTGCTGTGACGCACTGTACTTTTGAGTTGTCAATCAAAATAAAGCCCCCCTCCCATAAGGCGATTTTGTTGGGTATTCAGCAATAAGAGCAGTAACACGCGTGCCCTCAACACAAACACCACGCTGTTACTAAAGCAATTGGTTCCACTCTGTGTGTCCTTCAGAACATCGTATGTTCCCGTTTTTTTCTGAAAGATGAGGTGTTAAAAGACAATTTAGTCTGGCAAATCAATCCGGATTTAGAAAACCTCCAAACTCCCAAGTACGAAAAAATGCCGACAGGTGTTTCTTAATTAGTAGCCTCAGAACACCGAGCTTGTTCATAAGAGGAAAAATACTGGGGATGACTGAGTAGAACAGAAAAATAACTACTAAAATCCCCACACCAGGGAACTAACCAGGATTACTATTTGACTATTGAGTAAATGTAGTTTTTCCAGGAAAGCCACATTCATGACTGACTGCTAACTCTGTGGTCCCTTCCTGGGCAGCCACCACAGGCGGCTTCAGTTAGGGATTCCCCAGACAAGGCATGTGATGGGTCATGCTAGAGCTCACAGAACGACTGTAAGAAAATTCAGCTGCCCAACCCCCTTCTTTATAGCTCCTTGAAATGTCCGTATCTTTTAAAAGATTTATTCTTATTTTTTACTTATGCATACACGTATGAACATGCATGATTCTCTGTGCAGCACAATTAGGCAGATGCCCATGGAGGTTACAAGGGGATGTTAGATCCCCTAGAGCTAGAGTTACGGTGGATGGGAGCCAACTGACCTAGCTACTGGGACCCAAAGTCAGGCTCTCTAAAGGAGTAGTACATGCTCTTAACTGCTGGGCATCTCCTGAGCCCCCCAAATTTCCTGTCTTTTCTTACTGGTAATGAAGGTGATGGAGCAGTAGGGTCTACAGCATGCAATGGATGGGAGCAGAGCAGTGTGGATGAACTACAATGCTGAGTCATTCCATAGAGTATTGTGAGACCAAAATGAGCCATCTTAGAAATAAGACCAAAATGCTTTCACCCTAAAATTAAGGCCTAAGATTTCTCCTTTTGAGAACAGGCCAGAAGTTACTGAGACCAGTCAGTTCAGATTCCAGAAATCAGGAAGTGTAAAAGTACAGAGTCACAAGGTAGTCAGGAGGTAATGGCTGCCGGACTATGGAATGTCCTCTCCCTGGCCCCCTAGGCAACTGCTTGACCATAGAATGTCCCAATCCTAGTTTCCATAGTGACTGTGTAATCACCAGATGCCCCCATCTGGGGGCAGTCAATGAAAAATGGTGGTGGGCAACTACTTCCTTAGAAGGAAAACTGAATTGTGATTTCTGGAATTCCTAGACACAAGCCAATCAGAATTGTACCTGTACTAGCACCCCTAAATGATGTAACCTTGTGACTTTTCCCTTTAAAAACTGAGCTTGCAGACAGGTGGGCACTTCCTCCAGCTTCCACTGCGTTGGATCTGTTGGACGAAGTCCCTGCCTAGGCTTTTGGATATCCAGAATTAAACCTTGCTTTTGCATTCCGGCATGCTCGTCTTTGGTGGTCTCTCTGGGGGTCACGATCTGGGCACAACAGTATAAATTTTGAAATACTACTCCTTTGTACTTCAAGTCTACAATGGAATTAACTTAAGGCCCCTGTCGGCTAACTTCAGACAAGTTCTTGAAATTTCAGACTCCAGAGTCAAGGGTAAATACTATAAGGGCAACTTCAAGTTCCAGCCCTAAAACTGGCACCATTAGTGGACTCCCACGCTGACATATCTGTGTATGATCATTTAAATTGGTGCATTTAACAAGAGGGCAGAGGGAAGAAGGTTTGCCGGAGTTATTAAAGCTGAACTTTGTGGAGGAGTTTGTGAAAAATCTGATTAGGCAAATCAGCACCAGATGGTAATCTGTGCCCTTAAATACTCAGCTCATAATTGGCAGAAGTAAATGAATACTTATGGTCTATTTACTAATTCCAACTGGGCAGGTCAGCTTGGTGAGTAAAACTACTCCTGAGCACTCACTCTTTGGGAAAGGTATATGAGTTGCATGTCCTTGCTGGGAACTAGGAGCTCCACGAACATCCTTCTTAGAAATCCGTGGGACGGAGCGCATCTTCCTTTACATTCTCCACAGTATCAAAGGCACCTTTGCCAATAATAACCGCTGCACTGGCTTGCCTCAAAAGGACAAAGACTTGAGCTTGACCCACATAAAAGCCAGACACGGCAATGTATGCCCAGAATCCCAATGCTAGAGAGGCAGAGATGAAATGACCCTGGGGCTTGTTGGCCAGACAATCTAGCGGAATTGGTGAGCTCCAGGTTTAGTTGAAGACCATGGCTTACATAGGGTGGAGAGAGATCAAGGAAGACATCCAAAGTCAACCTCTAGCCTCCATTGTGAACATGTAGACATTTGCAGGAATGCAGACACACAGACACACACAGACACACAGACACACACACACACACACACACACACACACACACACACACAGCTCCGTTCCCAGTTTCACATCCACTTCACCCCCAAGCCTTACCTAGGATTGCTGTCCACTCAAATATACTTTGCTATGGCACTCTGGGGTGCCAGGTCAGCCTCACAGCTTAATATGCACACTGCTGTCACATAGACCCAGTGTTCAATGGGAGGAGTGTTTCTATCAAGACAAAAGGCCTCCTCCTTTACAAAACAGTCACAGGCTCTCAAGGGTTCATGTGGAGCAGGGCTCTCAGAGAATCCCCAGTGAAAGCTTAAGCAGACAGTGTCCCCCACTTTTGCCATATGACCCAGGATGCATATAGTCTCCTTGTTAGGTAGGAGTCACTAGATTGTGGGGAGGAGTCATATAGACATTGTCGTAAGTCCTCAGATTTGACCGTTCTCTTGACTGGGTCAGTAACTTTGTGACTGTATCAGCAATTTTGTGATTGGGTCAGTGATCATGAGACGAGTCAGTGATTTTAAGCCTGGGTAAATGATCTTGTGATTGATCAGTGTGGTAGTATGGTGGTTTTAATAGGAATGACCCCCAGAGGCTCATATATCTGAATGTTGGTCACTAGGGAGTGGTGTTACTTGACAGGGATTAGGAAGTGTGGTCTCGCTGGGGTAGGTGTGCCCTGCTGAAGGAAGTGTGCCACTGAGGGTGGGCTTTGGGGCTTCAAATGCTCAAGCCAGGCCCAGTGTCTCTTGCTCTTCCAGCTGCCTGTCATTCTAGATGTAGAACTCTCAGCTACCTTGTTAGCACCCTGTCTGCCTGCATACTTCCATGCTCTGTGTCATGATGATGATGGACTAAACCTCTGAAATGCAAGCCCCAATGCTTTCCTTTATAAGAGTTGCTGTGGTCATGGTGTCTCCTCATAGCAACAGAACACTAAGATAATCAGTGACCTTGTGAAGGGCCAATATCCTATGATTGTGTGAATGAGCTTATGAACTGGGTACCAAGCTCTACCCTCAAAGTCTTGATCTTCTAGCTTGTGAAATGGAGTTGACCATGGACTCCAGGGGAGCTAATGAGAAACAAGGGAAGAGCGTACATAAGAACACATCTATCTGGTGCTCAAGGGAAGACTTGCACCTCATTTTACCAAGTCCCCGGAGAACCATTTAATAGTATACTTAGAGATCACGACCAAACCTGCAAACACCCCAGAACAATATTTTAGTCCTTGATCACCTGAAATCATTCTGTTAAACCATCTATCATTTCCACATTTTAGGTTGACATCCAGAATTTCTTGTCATAAAATGTAAAAGAACGCAAATACAATTTTCAGTGTGTTTTAGTATGCTGGCATATTTTAATGAAATTAAACTCTTTCAGCTCTCTTTTCTATGTGTTCAATGGAATCTAAATATTGGATGGGCCATGTTTAAAGATGTCACACATCCACTAGCCATTTTAAAGCACACGGTCCAGTTCCTATTCTACGTAGGGATTTTACATCCTTTCCTGAATCCCCTCTGGAGCTGACATTTCCATCCTTTTCCTTCCACGCTTTTATCCTAATTTGTTATATTTACTGACTCAAAGTATTTTATTGATCATTTTTTCATCACAGCCATTGAAGTAGTATGTATGTGAATTTACATTTTACCCAGGGACCATATGGTCTTGGAAAGAAAAAAAAAAAAAAAAGCAGCAGCAAGAACCAAACCTCTTCTCTCACCCTGAGTTACTGATATGATTTCTAACATTCAATCAAAGAGTGCATCACAGGGGCTGGGGACTTGGCTCAGCAGTGAAGAGCATGTAGTGTGTAGGGCCCTGGTCTCCTCCCATATTGAGTAAAGCCATTGCCTGCTTGGGGACCTTGACCAGATGTCCTCCCTATGCTAATTCCCTGCCGGTATCCACCCTCCTGAATGCTTAAGGGAAGTTCCTTGTTTGTGTATCCTGCATATTGGGCATTAACAGTTTAAATGCAAGAATGTAGAATGTTCTGTAGCAAACTTCGGCCCTCAGGGGTTCTCCCATTGTGCTGTAAGACTGTATTTAAGGTTTCCTCCCTCTTTCAATAAAGGGCATTCGGCATTTGGCATTCAGCTGAGGGGAGTGACCTGCTGTCTTTGTCTCTGTTTTTCAATCCACAGCCCCTCGCTCAGACATGGTGAACAGGTGGTGGTAGCACAGGCGTTATCGCTACAGTAGTGTTCTTCCCATTAGTGTGCATGTGCATATCTGTGTGTTTGTGCTTGTGGAAGTCAGAGTCAACTTCAAGTGTTATCAGGAGACATGTCTAGCTTGTGTTTTGAAGCAGGGTCTCTATTGGTCTAGAGCTCACCAATTCAGCTGTATTGGCAGGCCAGAGAACAATAGTGATTCTCCTGTCTCCACCTCCCTAGCACTGGGATTATGCACACACACATGCTACCATGCTCAGCTTTTTATGTCAATGCTGGGGATCTGAACTCATGCCCTCAAGCTCTTTTGACAAGCACTTTACCAACTTAGCCAAATTCCCAAGCCATAAAGTATTGTCAATGAAACTTGAAGTCATTTTTACCTTCTTTCCTTTGGTGGTGATGGTAGGGGGGCGATAGGGCTAGAATTTGAATTTAGGACATCATACATGGTAGGCAAGTGTTCTACCACTGAATGACAGCCCTGGCACTCAAGGTCTTTTTGTTGATATTGAAGTATTGGTGAGTATCATCACCTAGCCTCTTATTTTAACTTCACTCACCAATCCATTCATCCATCCATCCACCCACTCTCCTATTCATTTGCCAACTCTACCCATTCATTTATTCATCCATCTACCCACCCACCCACTCACCACCTATCCATCTGTCCATCTACCCATCCATCCATCCATCCATCCATCCATCCATCCATCCACCCATGCACCTATCCATTTATCAACTCTCCATCCATTCATCCCTCTACCCACCCACTCAACATCCATCCTCCTGTGCCACGTGGGGCTCAGAAACAAAATATTTAAGTTGTGGTTTTAACTTACATTTTAGCTGAGAACATAAGTAGAATACTGTGTGCTAACCGTAATGATCATATAGACTGCATCCTTTAATTGGGTGACCTGAAGTTGAACTCTGTATGCAAGCTATCCAAGGGACCACATGGTGAGCCAGTGGACAGGATGTCCTCACAACTCTGTGCTTCTGTGACTTTGCAATAGGCTACAGTTTCACCTTTGCCAGGAAGAAGGAGATTTGTGGACTTGTGTATTTTGTTGAACTGAATGAATTCTCACAGCATGAACAGTGGATATAAAAGTATTCCTGGAGACAAACCACAGCTTTGGGATATTTGGGATGCTACCACAGAGGCCATGCTGAACTTGGAGGCCACATTCACAGGGAAAAACCACATGGCTTAAGCATTTGGCCAAACAGTTCAATAATATCAAGACCAAGTAAAGTAAAGGCTTCCATTTACCAAGTGTTCACTGTGCTCATCCATGAGACATCAAGACAGAATGAAGCTGCCATGGGGAAGATGCCAAGAGAACAGTGTGGTGCAGGATGAAGCTTCCAGGGTCAGCAAGACACCTGAGACACTTGGCTTCCTTCAGATCAGTGAATGTTGTAGCTAATGGTTAAATAAGTATTCCTATACTAGGGACAGATGCTCGGGATTTTTTTTTCCTTTCTCGGATGCTCTTACGTAGCCCAGGCAGGCCTTGAACTCACTATGTAGCTGAGGATGACTTAGAACATCTGATCCTTTTGCCTCTACCTCCTGAGCACTGGGATCACAGATACTTTACTACCAGGCTCAGTCTATATGGTACTGGGGATCAAACTGGGGACTTTGTGCATGCTGCGTAAGCCTTGTCCCAACTGAGCTACATCCTCAGCCCTCAGAGCTGCTTCTCCTTCTCCTTCTTGACTTGACTTTCAAGTATGTATGTTTGTGTGTCTGCATGTGGGTGTGTGTATGTGAGTGCAGGCGGCATATAGAGCTCACAGAGGGCACTGGATGTCCTGGAACTGGAGTTAACAGGTAGTTGTGAGCTGTCAGACGTGGGTGCCTGAACAGAACTCAAGTTCTCTGTGAGTGTTCTTAACTGCTGAGTCATCTCTGCAGATCTACCACGGCTTCTTTCCTCATAGGTCCACAGAAGGACTCTGGAGACCATGAGGGTGGGTCTTGGTTCTGCCTATCAGCACCTGCAAGGGGGTGGGGGGCAGCATTTGCTGGGTAGAACAAGTGAGGTACCTAGCTAGCTATGTGGTTAGACAGCTGACCTCAGGACACAGAACACTTCTGACTTATGTTTCTGAGAATTCTGGCAGCAAAGCATCATGCGCCCTAAGGAGTTGCGGCTGGATTCTAAGCGGCTCAACCTGGATGGAAGACCCAAGGTCTCTGCATTGGTTTGGAGAGACAATTTTCAAATGCTTCCTATTGCTTTAGGAAGCCAACTCATGCCAGAGTCCATTCAAAGGCTTACACCTGCTCCCTTTCATCCTTTTAATATTAAAAGCATGAGGAAAATAAGATAGGATTTCATCCGGGCACACAAAAAGCCATGTTTTACAGGGCAGTCCTCTCGGATGACTGTGCAAAGACATTATTCTCAGGAACCCGCTTTCAACTACTAACCATCTATGAGGCTGCCGTTAAATTAGCATGATAGAGGACAAAAGAATGTTAAGTGGGCTTCAGAATTAAAAGCCGGGTTTGTCAGCCTGAAGGAGGATCAGCTAAAATGATAGCCTATCTGGAAATGTTGTTTGAAGAGCAGACATTAAAATGAAAGAGGTGAAGAAAGCAGGAAGGAGAGAGGCAGTCATTTCTGGTTTAATCTGAGCTTCATCCCTCACAGAGAATCTCATTACACTGGACATTTTGAATATTGGGTCAGAAGTGATGATGTGTCGAAAGTACGTACGACGGCTTTTAAACAATGATTGATTAATCATTGTGCAGAACCCATCCTATTCCTAACTGTAGGCTTCTTCTTCTTTTTTTTTTTTTTAGAGGAAACTCCCATTCACATATTAATTCAGTGTGGAAGAGCCAATACGCAGAAGGTAACTCGTTGTAAACTTTTCAAAATGAAAGGGCAAAGCAGGCTGACAGGTTTATAAAGCTTGCCTGGGTCTGACCTCAGAATGGAAATGTCTACTTCCAGGCAAGTTCAGCCCATCCTTTTTTCGGGTGTGCACCTGAGCTGTGGGAGCTAGCTATGAAAAATTCATGTGGGATGCTTTCCTCTGCCCCCTATGTCCTTAACATCTGGTGGCTTAGGTCATGTTAGGATGTCAAAAGCAAGTCTGCCCCAGTGAGTCAGCAAGGCTGTGCTGGAAGCCTGGATGGAGTGACAGGACTCTTTCCTTCCAGGCTGGAATACCTACACAGCCCATGCCACACTGTCTTCCTAACCACACACAAGGGGAGAAATGTTGATACCTAATAATGCCATCCACTAAATAGGCATGGCACAGCGTGTGGTCCCATTAGGGGACCATGTTTCAGCTCTAACACTCCATGCATTTTAAAAGTTTATTTTTATCCATACACAGTTATCTTTTGCTTCCCAATGACTTCAAGTGCAGCCAAAATATTCAGCCACTGTGCTTTGGGAGATGGTTCAGTTGGTAAAATACTTGCCTTCCAAGCATGAACATCTGGGTTCAGATACTCTAGAACCCACATAAAAAGTCTGGCAAGGGTATAGTGTCTATAGGGTATAGTGTCTAACCCCAGTGCTGGACAGGTAGACCAGCAAGGCCAGCTAATTGCTGATTTCCAGTTCATCTTAGAAACCTGTCTCTAAAAATGAGATTGAGAAGTGAGGAAGACAACCACCTATGGCCTCCATGTGTACACATGAATATCACACACACGTACACACACATGCACACGCACGTGCACACATGCACACAAAGGCACACATACCACTGGAAACGTCTCCTGTTAGCAGGTGACAGCGCACTATTTAGAAACAGAGACAAGGTTAACCCTGTCCCTCCCTCTATCCCTATATCATAGCAAAGGAGAGGTGGAACCAGTGGTAATTCATTTTTTTAGCTAATTGTAGTTCGATCCTTCCAGAGTTTAATTCCCAGCACCGGACCATGCACACCCACTACACCGAGGTCCCTTACTTTATTCTCTAGACAAGAAGGGGTGGGGAAACATCTATATTCACTAAATGCTAATTGGCTGAAATACCTTTTGGTTCTTCTGGAACACTGGCTGGCTTTTTGTTTTTTAAATTGTCAATCTTCTCCTGCAGTGTCCTCACAAAAGCCTACCTCAGGAAAATACAAAACAGACATCTGAGGCTGTAGACACAGCACACCTTGGCTGTGCTGCTCTAAGGGGCCTGGCAGAGATGAAGACATTCTATAGAGGCAGAAAGGTCCAAGCAGAGCCGGAGCTTGTCTCCAGAAAGAGACTGTACAGTTCTTGTCAGAACACCTAACAGTATGAGTCGGAAGCTCAGACAGTGGGGTGGGGGGGACTACACCTTGACCAGGGCTGCTTAGCTGTGCATATCCTTGGCCCTTCTATTAAATCAATCTTCAATCTCACTTCAGGATCCCCCAAAGGTGGACCTGGGGAGATGGGGTTAGTTTTGCCCCTCTTCCCAATGTGGCCACATTGGACAAACATCCCTTTTTCTGCCTTCTGCAATTAATTGATTCTTTTAATTGGCATATTGAGGATTGGGGGCTGAACGTGGCTTGGAGCACCTCCCCTGCCCCCAAGTTCAATAAAAATGTGAATGGCCCTTGAGAACGCCTTATTCCATAAAGCATCCAGGGAGTGACGGGCCTATCATGCTTCAAGGCCTCATGGGATGCTACATGCCCATCCCAAGATGTAGCTCCCACTTACACGGTACTGTGTGACACACCGGCAGCCACATTTAAGCACATATCCTTGAGAGGTTTGTAGATTTATCAAGGCTTCTGATCTTTAGAGGTTTTCCAAATAGAACTTGTACTGGGAAAACGCATAATTGGTTCCATTTAACATTTAGCTAAGTCTGATGTGTCAGGGGAAGGTTCGCCTAAGAATTAAAATAAGACCAGTCCTTCCCCCTCCTCCCTTCCCACACCATATCTGGTTTTGATAAAAAGGAAGACTACACAAAGGAACAGAATGCAGGGTTTTACCTAACACAACAAAGTTTTCAGTACCAATCTCATTATAGCTCAACTGTGTTTTACCCGATGCCAATGAAAAGATAATATTTTACAAGGGAATGAGATGTGAGTTGGTTAATTATAATATTTATGAGTGGCTTCTTATATACTTTTTGGTTGGGGTAGAGCTAAAATTATTGCAAAAATTTTACATATTCCAATTATCTACTGCCACAGTACTGCATTCAGAAGGGACTTGGAAAATACACTGTATTAGTTCTATGCTCTACCACAGGTCAGAATAGACCATTGGAAGTCAGTGTGCTAACCATTTTGTAAATCTGGAATAGAAGTATGATGTGAACCAGAACTTGCTGAGCAATCATTTCCCCACTTCTTCTAACAGGCTAAGGCTGGTTTCCTTGTTTCTGAGCCAGAATGTCACTCTCTTTGGCCCTCATTATCCTATGTATATCACAATCGAGTGCTAAATCAGATTTGCTGAACAGAATGAATGCCTCTAGTTATCAAACTGGGCAATCATTAGCAATAATCAGGAGCTCCTTGGTAATACAATCTCTGTCTCTTGTTATTGCCACTGAAAATGTCTTGGTCAGTCGTGCTCACTTTCCTCTGGCTCTCAACACGCAGTTCTTCCAGCAGCAGAGTATCACACATGGGAAGTTGTGACGCTCCATCCAATCAACGTGCATTGAAAGGCCCGACTAATCCTCAGTCTGCCTGGTCTGTGATCTGGGGAGGAGAACTCAGTTCCTCAGAATTAAGGAGGCTCTGAGGGGCTGGAGGAATGGCTGTCAGTAAAGTGCTTGTTGGGCAAGCATAGGCCCTTAATTCTATCACCCAGAGCCACATATAAAGGTTGGACACGGAAACAGGATCTCCAAGGCACAGTGCTGGGTCGGTGGTAACAGGCAGATCCCTGAGGATCACCCAAGTCTAGCTGAATCAGTGAGTGAGAGAACCTGCCTTAAAAAGAGGGGGAAGCGGGTAGAGAGATGGCTCAGTGGGTAAGAGCACTTTCTGCACTATCCGGAGAATCTGAAATGCAAATTCTAGTACCCAAGTGAAAAGCTGGGTTCTGGACAGGCTTCTCTCTCTCTCTCTCTCTCTCTCTCTCTCTCTCACACACACACACACACACACACACACACACACACACACACTTAAGAATTAAAAGAGCTGATGGTGGATTCACAGCAGAGCCACGCAGCTCACTTGTCAGGATATAACGGGTATCTGAGGACACACTCCCTCAATCCCCCAGAACCAGCACCCAGTGCTTAAGGCAGACATCTCCCTGAGCATTCTGCCCCCTCTACCTGAGACACGAAGCAAAGCAAACACTACAGTTCACCCCACGCATTTCAAAAAGCACACACAGAAAACCACTTCCCGCAAGCCTCCAAGTGTATTCAGGAAGATAAAATCCACAGATAACATATGGCTGTGTGCCGGGATAACACTCTGAAATTCACCTCCCCAGATTGTTCCCCACTGGCATGTTCTCGAGTGTCTCATACTATGAAAGGGCACACTGCCAACATGGGAGGCCATGCCTCTGACATGTATGTTGGAAGCTGGTATAGCTCACAGTTCATACTTGGGGTTATTTTTCACATTCTTCTGAATGAACTTTTGCTAGTAAAGTTTCAAAGTCCAAATATTTAAAGTTTTTCTTTGAACTATAACTTCCCTAAATAAATTGGATCTGTCACTGCAACTTGTGTGCATTTAGTTGAGTCGAGGGAGAAATGAGCAATGGATAATGCTTGGACACCGCCTTTCAGAAATTTGAGGTAGTGTCTCTATAAATTGTCCAAGTTGGATTAGTGCTCACTTGGTAATAGGCAACAGGATTTGTAATCCTCCTGTCTCAGTCTCCTGATTGGAGGATGACAAGCCTTGGCCACTAAACCTACCTTTTAAAATTCTGTTAATTTTTAAAAGTTCATGCCATGATATGTGTGTGTGTATGTGTGTGTGTGTGTGTGTGTGTGCGTGCGTGCATGCGTGTGTATGTGCATATGTGTGTGTGTGTCTGTGTCTGTGTAACTTCTGGATATCAGTACCCTCCTTCTACCACATGAGCCTGGGAACTGATTTTAGGAACTTAGGTCGTCAGGATTCGAGCTCCTTTACCCACTGAGCCATCTTGCCCCAAATATCACTAATTTAAACACAGCTGTATATGTACATTTTCTCTTTCTCAAGATTGTTATTCTTAGGTTAACAGAATATAACCCACATCTTAGTCTCAAATAAAACCCATAGGTACAATCTGAAGAAGTTGTTAAAACAATGATATTGGCAGTGGACAAAAATAACAAACATTTTTAAGTCTGCAAAACAAGTAAAATCTGGGGTTAAAATTATAAAATTCCTATCATCTGCAAACCAGTCAAAGGAATCACTCCGAAGCCCTTTGAACTATCAACAACTGATCAATATTAAACCATAAACCCCACCAGAGAAAGAAGATGCATTGGAGGGTGTCCTGCCACACAAGACTCTCTTTCAGGACCATCAGCTGTATTTCCAAAACTCACGTGCTATGCTCAGGTGGATGAAGGGGCTTGTCTTGTTCTCGCCGTTCCTCTCGTTCACAGCCTGCACGTAGTAAGCCCCAGCATCACTCTCTTTTGTAGCGAGGATCACCAACTGATTCTCCAATGTGATGGCTCTGTTTCAGAGACAAGACACAGTGTTAAGGCCACTTAAGGGAATGGAACAAAGAATTAACTCATCAGGCCAACTATATAGTAATAAAGACCCAAACCTGGGCTCAATCACTAAAGTACTTGTCTTGAAAGCACAAAGATCTGAGTACAATCTCCAGAAACCATGTGAAAAAGCTGGGTGTGATGCCATGCTTGTAATCGCAGCATTGAGTAGGCAGAGATGACAGACTCTTGGGGCTCACTGGCCAGCCAGCTGTGGTGGTTCGAATGAGAATGGTCTTCAAGGGCCCTATGTTTGAATGCTGGGTCTCCAGTTGGTGGAACTGTTTGAGAAGGATGAGGAGGTGTGACCTTGTCAGAGAAGGTGTGTCACTGGGGGTGGGCTTTGAGGTTTCAAAAGCCCATAACATCCTCAGTTAGCCCCCTCCTCCTTTCTCTCTGTCTTGTGGTTGTTGTCTCAACATGTAAGCTCTCAGCTACTGCTCCAGCTCTGTGCCTGCCTGCCACCCCTCCATCCCCTGCCATGATGGTCATGTCTAAAACTATAAGCAAGCCCCCAGTTAAACACTTTCTTTAATAAGTTGCCTTTGCCATAGTGTTCTGCCACAGCAATACAAAAGTAAATAAGATACCAGGCCACCCCTACTCAGTGTCAGGCCAGTGAGAGCTCTTATCTCAAAATACAAGATGGAACAGAGCCTGAGGAATGATAGCTGAAGTTGACCTCCAGCCTTACATTCACAGGAATGTACTCACACCTGCACACTTATACCCTCCAGAGTTCCTCAAAAATTAAATAAAAAGAAGGAATAAATAGACAAAAGCAACACACAGCTAGCTTGTGGCTGTGCTTCTTGGTGGGGCAGCACTCTACCAACTCAAGAGCTCTCTGTCTGAACTAACTCTTGACTGGAAGGAAGATGACACACACCTCCAGGAACTAACACAGGCTCCTGAGAATTCAAATACTGCCTGTTAGAAGTTCCAGGGGAGCAGCCTCTTGTTCTAGGTCAGCAGAGGGCTGGACCACCAACTGCTCTGTGTCAAGTGACTCTCGTGTCCTTTGCCACCTCGAAACCTCACTGGAGCTTCCTATGACTGACAGGCATAGGAGAGATGCCGCAGGCCACAGGCTGACTGCTTCTGTTTCAGCCGTCCCATCCTTACTAGCCATGGAGTGCATACCCATCCTTTCTGCACCCCCACATCTCGTTGTACAAAGGAGCAATTAAACAGTAACACCTGTCTAGCTTTTGACACTTTGGCTGACACACGTTATCATCTACAAAATTTATACTTGAAAACTGTGTGACTGAGTTCCAAAAAAAGTTAAAAAAATTGAACTAAGTTTATGATTTTATGATGGGCTACACTCATAACTATGCTGGCCTGAAGAGTGGATGTGCTTGAATTAACAACCAAGTCCTCCCCAGACATCCCAGTTTTAGCAGAAAAGAATCCTGAGGTACATTTGATCCACACACCCTTTCTTGGAGCCTTGCCTGCCTGCTAAGGTCACAGAGCAGCTTGCTGTCAGAGGTGAGACAAGGCCTTCTCCACACAGATGAGTATTTCTAGATCACATCTGCATTAGTTTCTCTCCCTGTTGCTGTGAGAAAATATTTTGATGAAAGCAGCTTAAGGGAGAAAGGACTTATTCTGGCTCATAATTCGAAGGTCAAGTCCATCATGGCAGAAAAGGCAAGGCAACAGGAAGCAGAAGCAGCTGGTGGTCCTCAGTCAGGAAACAGAGCAAGAACAGGCTGCTCTTCAGGGTCTTTCCCCACCTGCACAGTCCAGGGAACTTCCCAGCCAGGGAACCCTGCCACCCACAGTAGGCAGGTCTCCCACGTCAGTGCAGTCAGGATAACGCCCCTCACAAGCAGGCCAGAGGCCCTTTTCCTACAGGAGTCCAGATTCTATCAAGACAAACACTAACATCCCAGATCGCAGAAGGACTTCTCACTGTGATATTTATCTAGAAGGGAGGAAGCCAATGAAGTCATAACATCCACAGACCCAAACCACTTCTTACAGGAAGCCCTGGATCCTTCCTCCTGTTAGTCTGTAGACCTCTGGCTAGTTTGAAGAGTCAATGGGGAGGTGGGATTTGTTAAAAGATTTTTTTTTAATGCAAATGTGCAGCTGGAGGGACAGCCCAGTGTGTTATGTGTCTCTTGTACAAGCATGAAGACTTGAGATAGGTCTTCAGCACGCATGTAAAAAGCAAGGTGTGGTAGTGCTTGCTTGTAATCCCAGTGCTGGGAAAGACACAAATAGATCCCTGGTGCTCACTGCCCAGCCAGCCCAGCCAACCAGTAAATCCAGGATCTAGTAAGAGACCCTGTCTCAAATAAACAGGGACTCCCAAAGTTTATCTCTGACTTCTATATATACACACACAGTCACACACACATATATACACACACACTAATATATACACACTAACACATGTGTCTATACACATATGCACACATACGTGCACATGCACAAATACACATACTAACACACATATGCATTCAATGCACACAAGCATCTATACACAAACACACACATGCATGCACACATGCATCTACACACACACTAACAGACACACATGCATGCATACACACATGTGTCTATACACATACACACACAAACACACATATGCACTCATGCATGCACGTACACATACACAAAAATATGCACTAACACACATGTATGCACAGGTGTCTACACACACGTGCATGCATGCACACATGTCTATACACACATGTGCACACATGCACACACACACATATACACACAGTAAATATGAGTTACATGATCTCTGGCTTACAAGTCAGACCCTGCTACACAGCATGAACCCACACTCTCTTCTTTCCAAGCCCCACAAGGAAGGGGCCTGCGTGTTCGTTCTCTGACCTGCAGAGCCCTCCCAGAGCCAGGAAAGGCAGTCGTCTCTCCCGAGGAATCAAAGGTAATAATCATCTCTCCCTCCTTTTACCTTGTGGAGAGATTTTTTTCCAGAAACCTCCTGGTTTTTCTACATTGTATAAAATTATCTTAAGGAGTGATTGCTCAGCAGGCTCCCACAGGGCGTATTACATTTTAGGTCTCTATGGCTAACTTATTTCATGTCTCATTTAAGAAAATTTCCCTATTAGGAAGTTTTCAATTTTTCGTCCCATAAAAATATTTCAAAAAGAGTTTTACTATAATTATTTATGACTGCTTTATAGGTTCTTTTATAGAAGCATAGAAATTGTTCCATTTTATTTTAGTATATGTTACACTGGCACCTAAAATTAAATATGAATATTTACTACACATGAAGTTATACATTTAATAGCATAATTTAAAAATTGAATATATAACTTTTGCTTTCACATCTGATTTTTAGCATACTAGTCTTAAGTATGCCTATTATTTCTCAGAATTAGTCATTTTTAAATGCTCATTAATTCTCTATATTATTTACCACAGTGTTTCAAGGCTACTGAAAATTAAAAAGTATATAAAAAACAAAAACAGTAAGTTTTATATCTATTAAGGGTTTTTTAAAGCTCTTTTCTTTCATTTTTTGATTTCTGTACATGTTCAAGACTAACATTAAAAAATAAAACTTATATATTGTTTAAAAAGACAGCCACAAAAATGGCATTTGAAAAGAAGAAGCAATTCCACAGAAGGCTATTCTTTCTCCCTCTATGAAATATTTCCATGTAGAGAATTTACACGAAAGAAACTGACTTGTGAAATAAAAGTAAAATATCTACAGACATCTATCTCGATGCTATGTCCTGATGTCTGCCGGAATAGGTGTGCATTTGTGTACACTCACCCGTGTGTGTGTGTGTGTGTGTGTGTGTGTGTGTGTGTTGTTTTGCTGTAAGTACATGTGTGTGTAGGTATGTACATGAGTGTAGAGGGTGTATGCACACACATCTGTACACGTGCATGTGGAGGTCAGAGGTTGATGATGTTGGATAGAGACAGGATCTCTCACTGAACCTGAGACTCACCGGTTCAGCTAGACCAGCTGACCATTAACCCCCCAGGACCTGCCTGCTTGTGCCCCACGGTACTGCAATTACAGACGTGCACCATCTTGCTTAGCTTTTGACATGGGTTCTGGGGACTGAACTCCGGTCCTTGTGCTTGAACACAAGCACTTAACCAAGTGCACCATCAGCCCGCCTCCTTGCACTGTGAGACTTTAATCAGTTTGTAGAGACGGTGGGCCACAGTGAGCAGCTGCTGGTCTGGTCTGTGGCTCGGCTTCCAGAGGTGCCTGTGTTCCCCAGGGCCCAGGCTGATGGTCCCGGGTACCCATAGTGGCACTTTTTATGGCTATTGGGAAACACAGGGATAGCATGAAGCTGATGATTTGGGTTCTGAGGTTGGTGTGTATGCATACATGCAGGTTCATGTGTAATTGTAGATGCACATGGAAGTGTATACATGCTCATGCATGTAGAGGTCAGATGATACCTGAGTGTTGTTCCTTTGGCACCATTCACCTTGGTTTAGTGAGATGGGTTCTCTTATTGATCTGTAACTAACTGATCAGGCTAAGCTGGCTGGCCAGTGAGTCCCAGGGATCCTCCTGTCTCTACTTCACCAGTGCTGGGATCACAAGTGTGCACCATGATAAGTTCTGAACTCAGTCCTCATGTTTTCATGACAAGACAAGCTCTTTGTAGACTGAGCCATCTCCCTGGCCACAGAACCCTTCATCCTGTAACCTACTCCATCCATTCTAGTTAGATCTAACTGTCAGCCTGACACAGCCCAGGGTCATCTAAAAAAGGAGTCATGATCGATGCACTGTCCAATCAGCTGGTCTATGGGAAATGGTTTTGGCTGTGAACTTACACAGAATGGTCCAGCCTACCATAGGAGGCAAGATTCCCCAGGCAGGTGGTCCTTGATTGTATGAGAGAGCTAAAGAGCATATCCAGAGAGCCAGCCAGAAGTAGTGTTCCTCCAAGGTTTCTGCTTCAAGTTCCCATTTCACTTCCTGCCTTGACTTCCCTCGATGACAGACTGTAATCTGTAAGTCAGATCGAGCCCATGCCTCCCCTAAGTTGCTCTTGGTCGTGGTATTTGTCACAGCAACAGAACGGAACTCAGACACAGCTCTGCACTGCCTGCTTCACAAGGTTACCCCATGTCCCTTGATGTTGAATTTGCTCGAGTCCGAGTTCCTGTGACTAGAAGTGGATAGAGTGCAGAAACAGGCTCCAAACAGCCTTCCGTGGTCACATCCATCCAGAACTGTAAGGCAGCTTGTCTTCTGGGCATACAGCAAAATCCTAGGAATGTCATTTTATGTGTGTGGACATAAAATGAAAATGTGCTTGGTCTGTGAGTGGGAAGAGTGTAAGCCATTTTCTTTTGAATCCTGTATTTCTGAATATTTTCCAATCTCCCTACAACAAACACGCACATCACTTTGGTTATCAGAAGAACGGCTGGCGTTGAAAAGAAGTGCAGAGGGCATGCTCAGTGATTACGGGAGCAGAGTTTAATACTCTGCCCGTAATAGGAACGGCTCAGCTTTATTATAACATAATTCCAAAGAACTCATTTAAAACTTGCATTGACTTTGCAGGAAAATTATAGTGTTCAGCCAGAGAGATTTTCCCTTAACTTTACCGCAATAAATGTATGTATTTTTAAAAAAATAAAATAAAATTATGTCTTTAGTCTTCCACTACCTTCATTCCACACTTTAAAAATGAAACTTTAGAATTCTTATTTCTAATTCAGTGAGTTTGTAATAAAAGTAGCAAGAGGAAGAAAAAAAAAACCCACCTAACTCCAGTATCAGCCTATAGAGCTGGTACTGAGAAAACTACAATGCAGGGTTCACAGAGAGCAAGTCAGAGGGTCATCCAGGTGTAAACTCGAACTGCAGGAAGTGTTTTCAGAAGCCAGGGACTGATCTGTTGTCCTGAACACATGGGGTTCAGGAACAGACAGTGTCACAGGTCTGTAAAGAAGCCACTTTCCTGCGGGCACTTCCCAAGCACCTCTGGTCATTTTTCACTTGCCCTTAGCCTGTTGCGGAGGTGTCGGACAGAAGAACTGTTTCAGAAAAGGTGAAACTCAAGGCATAGAGGAGCTACTTGGGGTTTCTGACCAGGAACAATGATCAAAATATTGTTTGTTCAAGGGGTTGAGGATGTAGCTCAATCGGCAGAATGCCTGCCTAGCACACATGGCTCTGGGTTCATATAAGACAGGGTTGGTGACCCACATCTGTAATCCTAGCACTCCAGAGAGACGGTCAGGAGGATCAGAAGTTCAAGGTCAGCCTTGGCCACATAGTGATTTGAGGTTAGCCTGGCCACATGAGACCGTCCCAACAAAACAAAACACAGCAACATCATCATCAACAACAACGACAAAACACTGGAGAAAAATGACACTAGAAGTGGATAGTCAGATGTTAGGGAGAGCCTTCACACATGGGAACCTCTGGTTGAGCCTCCACATGTGGGAACCTCTGGTTGAGCTTCTTGCTTTACTCGTTAGGGTCCAAGGGAAGTCACCATCCCAGTGTCACAGCACACTACCCGCTTTCAGGGATATGATGTTGATGCAGTAATTCCCAAGGCTCTGGACTTGTGGCTGGTGAAAACAGCCCACTGGGCACCTTATAGGCACCTGAAGACCAGGAAGGAAAAGAAAAGGTATTAAATACCCCGATTCACCATTTAGTGAGCAACCATTTGGGTTCCCAGGCCTGGGTCTGAGTGGAAGGGAGAGTAAGCTGAGAGAGCACACGTTTTCATAGTACAGAGCCTGAACTCGCCTACATGCACACAGGACACACTCTCTAATCACCTTTCCTGGAGGAGCTGGTGGGCCAATCTGGGGTTCTGAGCATGTGCCAAAGTGGTTTTCAGAACCTACAACAGAGCTTATTATTTGTTTTCCATGACAAGGTAAATCATCTTAGACTACCAATAAATATTGTTGTTGGTTATTGACTGACTGATTTCGTGTGTGTGTGTGTGTGTGTGTGTGTGTGTGTGTGTTATGTTTCTCTATGTGTGTGTAGAAGGCAGAATCTAGCCTTTGGAGTCATTTTTCAAGAGCTGTACACCTTGTTCTTTTGAGATAGGGTCTCTGGTTTTTCCAGAACTTGACAATTGGACGAGATTGGCTGGTGACCAAACCGCTGGGATCTGCTTATTTTTAACCTCTCCAGAGGTAGCAATACCATCACACACCACTGCACCCAGCTTTTTTGTGTGTGCTCTAGGGACTGAACTCAGGTCTTTATGCTTGCATGGCCAACACCTCACCAAGCGGGCTGTCTCCCCAGCTCACCTGTAAATATTCTGGTCTTGGACATTCTCAACAGACACTAGGATGCTAGGGTAAGCACTGTTTTGTAAGTTATGAGGAAAATGTCATAGAGGCCAGTGAAATAAGAACTTTGGTCATGGACTGTCAAAACACGATATAACATATAAATGTTAAAGAAGTATTTGATTAGTTTCAATTGACCCTCAAGTGCAGTCAAAGAAATAGTGTAGGAAAATGTGAAGAAAAAAAAAAGCTGTTCATAAACTCTTTTAAAAAAGTGTTTGAAATAGGCTCCATTTTAACTAAATGACCATTTAATGGGCTGGTTCCAAGGCTCAATGTTTTGAGTGTGATTTGGATCCTGAGTCCTACCATGTAATAGCAAGTTCAAAACAGCCAGCTTTGGACTGATGAACTTGTCTTGGTTGTGTAATTTACAAGAACTAAAATTGCTTCCAATAGTTTTAGGGCTTGTGAAGCACTGGACCCTGGGTAAAAGGCTGTGGTACTAGAGTGACGCATTTACTTAGTTAAGAGGTAAATACTCGCTGCCAGTTGCTGTGGGATGTCTTTCTGTGCACTGTGAATATGTGAATATGACCCCATAAAGCCATTGGCCTATGGCAGGGCGGGATGGAGCCAGGCGGGAAAATCCAAGGGAGATAGTGAAAGGAGAAAGGAAAAGGCAGGGGAGACGCCATCCCACTGTCCAGTGAGCAGCAGATAACGGCACACAGGTAAAGCCACAGAACACATGGCGACATATAGATTAATAGAAATGGGCTGAGTTTGGTTATAAGAGTTAGCTAGCAGGAAGCTTGAGCCATAGGCCATGGCCATACAGTTTGTAATTAACATAAGCCTCTGTATGTTTATTTGGGTCTGAGCAGCTGTGGCAGTGGGTGGAACACAGGAAAACTTCCAGTCAATCACTGATTCTAAGTGGGGGAGAACATAATAAAGATATATATTTTTATTATGATTTGCTTATAATTGTGTTTGAGTGTTTGTGTGCATGTATGTATGTGCACCATGTGTGTATCTGGTGCCCATGGAAGCCAGAAGAGGGCAAAGGATCCCCTAGAACTGGAGTTAGAGATAGTTGTTAGCTGCCATGTGGGTTCTAGAAACCAAATCTGGATCCTCTGTATAATCACTAAGTGATTTTAAGAACTGAGCCATCTTGCCAGGCCCAGGAAGTACATTATATACAAAAAGCAAGTGTAGGGACTAAGGTGTGTCCCAGTGGTAGAGCCTAGAATCCCCCAGTGAGGGGCTGGGATGTGGCTCAGTGGTAGAGCAGCTGACTAGAATCCCCAGTGAGGGGCTGGAGTGTTACTCAGTGGTAGAGCCCCTGCCTAGAATCCCCCATTGAATGGCTGGGGTATGACTCAGTGGTAGAGCAGCTGACTAGAATCCCCCAGTGAGGGGCTGGGGTGTGGATCAGTGGTAGAGCACCTGCCTAGAATACCCCAGTGAGGGGCTGGGGTGTGGCTCAGTGGTAGAGCCCCTGCCTAGAATCCCCCAGTGAGGGGCTTGGGTATGACTCAGTGGTAGAGCACCTGCCTAGAATCCCCCAGTGAGGGGCTGGGGTATGACTCAGTGGTAGAGCACCTGCCTAGAATCCCCCAGTGAGGGGCTGGGGTGTGGCTCAGTGGTAGAGCACCTGCCTAGAATCCCCCAGTGAGGGGCTGGGGTGTGGCTCAGTGGTAGAGCACCTGCCTAGAATCCCCCAGTGAGGGGCTGGGTGTGGCTCAGTGTAGAGCACCTGCCTAGAATCCCAGTGAGGGGCTGGGGTGTGGCTCAGTGGTAGAGCACCTGCCTAGAATCCCCCAGTGAGGGGCTGGGGTATGGCTCAAGGGTAGAGCACCTGCCTAGAATCCCCCAGTGAGGGGCTGGGGTGTGACTCAGTGGTAGAGCCCCTGCCTAGAATCCCCAGTGAGGGGCTGGGGTGTGGCTCAGTGGTAGAGCACCTGCCTAGGGTAGAGCATGTGCTTAGCATGCATGAAGCCTAGGCTCCCAGCCCCAGTGTTACCTGCAACAATGTTAGCAATGAGAAGAAAGGCACCAATGAGTCTGAGAGCTGTGGTTTTTTATGAAGGACATACTGTTCCTGGTAAAGGAGGACACAAGTGACAAGGAATACCACTTGATTTGTTATGACATGGGGAAACCAGCAATCATAACAGGAAGCTCAACTACAATTCCCCAGTAAGTGGCTGGCACCTTGCAAAATGTTTCCATGTATCCATGCAGGAGTCTTTTTCTATGGCAGACATAGCTCATTTCATAGTGGCGGGAATACAGAAAGGATACAATTACATTTATATGAATTCACCACTCTTCAGTTCTGTTTTGACTGCCAACTCTTTAGGTATAGATGCTAGTGGAGGTAAATTGTGGGGTGGAATTTCTGAATTGGTTATTCCCTAAAATCCTTCATATTTTAAATAATTCAGATACACATTTTGTCTTACCCACAATGGTCCCCACTTTTCAATCACTGAGTCTGAAAAAATAGTATGTATCCACCAACAACATGACATGAAGGGAATATGCAGGCATTCATGCTCACCTACTTGCTCTGTCTGTTCTTGTAGGAACTGGCAAATATATTTTGGTGCTTAGAATGCAGGCATGGAAGGAATCCTTTAACTATCAAGTGACTATTTATGGATACTGTACAATACTTCCTAGGGAAGGCACACAGCAGGGACCCAGGGAGATGGCTCAGTCAGTAAAGTGTTTGCTCTGCAAACATGAGGACCCAAGCTTGATCCCCAAAATCCATGTACAAATGCCGGGTGCAGCAGAGTAGATCTGTAATCCCAGCATGGAGAGGCAGAGGCAGGAGGATCCCTAGGGCTTTCTGGACAGTATGTCTATAGAAATCAGCAAGCTCTAGGTCTAGGGGAAAAAATGCTATCTCAAAAAAATAAGGTGGAAAGCAATTAAGAAAAATAAACAGCATCAACCTCTAGTCTCTATAGGCATGCGCGCGCGCGCGCACACACACACACACACACACACACACACACAGAAGGCACACTGGGAGTTACAGCCACTGCATCAAAGAGATATCCATATCCCCTTGGGTGATGAGGTCTAATGGTGTAGTCAATGGGTAAAGCTGGTCTGTTGTTTCGTAGAATGCCTGGGAATAGGCAAGCCTCACTTGTAGACCACCCACCACAATGCATGCAGCTCTGTCTGCAGCTACCTACTAAACAGCAGCAAATAAAAAATTTGGATAGGTGTCACCTTGCAAAGACAGACAGCTCTCTCACCTGGAAGACAGTGACAGTTCAGAAGGAGATGACTGGCCACTTTTGCAAGTGACCCAGGAGGAGATGTCATCCTCATGTCTGCTGGTCTACTTGCCCTCTAGGGTGGGCAGCATACCCAATCTGGGCTTGGTCTGGAGGCAGACACATATAGGGGCAGCTTAGCCTCCCAGAACCCTATTTGGCTTCTGCTACACATATATCCTTTCCCTAGAAAGAACCTGAGACCCCCACCCGCATCAAGCTACACACAAAACCCTAGCAACCCAGCCATGCACGTCTTAGAACATATTCTACAACTAGAGGCACTGGGCCCTTCTAGCCTGACCTGTTTTTTTGTGTATGTGTGGTAAGACAAACTGTGTTCTTTGAGTGAACTTGTAGGGAAAACCCTGTATTTGCCATTCCATGCTGATGCATGATTAGGCATGCATGTGATGACATTCAGATGCATCATGGGAAAGGGTATGTACCATGAACAAAGGCTTATACAACCCAAGTCTGTCAATCAAAATAGAAAACCACCCTCATTCCCCCCACCCCTGAAACTAACTGTTCCTCTTCCTGGACCCACAAAAGGAACTCCCAGGTAGTCACCAGGGGGTCTTGAACTCATGCTTGCTCAGAGACTTCTGCTCCTGTACAGTGGACCCTCTCTGCACATCCACTTTGCTTCTAAATAAAATCCCTTCTTTGTTAGTTGTGCTTCTTCGATTCTTTTAACAAGGAACTGAGAAAGAAAGACTCATTCTAGACAGCGGTCGCCAGAGACAGCCTGGGGGCCCTACGATTCTTCCCCACAGGCATAGGTGCAGAGTGAGTGTCCCAGGCAGTGTGGCCCATGGCAGTAAAGAAACTTCAGGGAGCCTCCGGGCTATTAGAAGAGCAGTAGAGATGGACATGCATCCAGGGACACACTGCTCGTCTCTGATCAAAGTGGAAATGAGATGTGAACTCAGATGTGCTCATCTCCCAGCACAGTCCCTGAGTGCCTGGCGACTGGAAATAGAATGGGGTGTGCACAGCAGTTAAAATCCTATGTGTCTATAGAGAAGACACCTCATTCTCTTGCCAGAACATGCTTACAGTTGACAGGAAGCTACAACACAAACAAGCACAAGGAGAAGTGATCACAGTATTCTGCATTAGCACAGAGACACCCTAGGCAATCACACAGGGCCTCCTGGGTAGCAGTGGGAGGATCTGTCCCTGATTCCATTCCCTCAAGCTCATCACTTCTTTCCCCATCCGTAAAACAGATGTGACACCACTGATATTTAAAGGGATTCTATGAAGTTCACAGTCAGGTAAGGAGGTGAAAGAGGCTGCCCCAAGCTATTATTGTGGTGGCTGTTGACTTTGGTTGTGGTTTTTCAGGAATGATAAATATAAATGGCAAATGAGAAAATGATAGATGTCCTCAGCTACCAGCTCTACACATTGAAGCAAGGTGTAGTAAAAGTCACTAGGTGGCATATTCTTGATTAATAATTGATGTATGAGGACATAGCACACTGTGAGTGGTGCCATCCCTGGACAGGTGGTCCTGGGTTGTATAAGAGAGCAGGTAGAGGATGCCATGGAGGGCAAGGCAATAAGTAGTGCTTCTCCGTGGTCTCTGCTTCGGTTCCTGCCTTCAGGTTCCTGCTTGAGTTCCTTCACTGATTTCCTCTCATAATAGACTGCTCTTGGGATGTGTTAAGGGGATGGGGCACATAAACCCTTTCAGTTGCTTAGTTATCATGGTGTTTTATTAGATCAACATAAAGCAAACTAAGACAAAAGGAGAAGAATAGATTATCGGGAAGTTGTGGAGCTGTGGAAGGTGAGGATTGCTGGGAGGAAGTGGGCCCCTGGGGTATGTCCTTGAGACCATATTTCATTTTAGCTCCTTGTCCCTATTTCTCTGCTTCCTGGCTGTGACCAGGTGAATAACCATGTTCTCCAGGCATCATGCTTTGCCCAAGCAAGTGTGGACCACACTCTTTGAAATCATGCACCAAATAAACTGTTCCACTGTGTTTTTGGCATGTGTTTGGTCCAAACAGCAGAAAAGCCCCAAAGAAAAGGGCTCTCTAGATGGGGGACTGCTCTCTCATCAAGGCAAGAAGGTCAAGGGTCGGGGGTGAGGTAGGGCTGGGAATTCACACACCGCCAATTTCTCTCCATGTCTTCCTTCCTTGGGAACAAGGTGCCGGCTTGCTTCCCTATGCCGAGAAAGGAAAACAGGGAGAGCGCTTGCCCCGTGTTCCACGGGGCTCTGAGGGTGCAGGATTAAGTCTTCATGGTGGGATCAAGCATTGGGAGCTGCCTCTCTCAAAGAGCCTGCTCTTCTCTAAAAGCAAATAACCACAGAGGAATACTCGAAAATTACGCGCAGAGCAAATTGCTCTTTTGAATGTTCTCCACCTCTCGCGTCTGTTTCAGCATCAGCTCCCCTTTGAAGGAGCGTAATTATTGCCAAGAGTTTTGCTCTTTTGTTAGAGCCCTTTTGATGCCTAAGTGACAAAGCTGGGCCCGCAGCAGAGATGGGAGCACCTGTGACAGCAGAGGCTGATGTGTCTTAAGTGTGACAGCCCATCTTGGTGATGGCGGGGGCTCCTCTGAGAAGGAGGGCCCCTTGAGCTGCTGGAAGACAGGCACAGCCCCTACAAACTCCACCAACAGTGACTGTTGAAATATGCCTAGAAAAGGCTGGGAATATGAATAGCTGGGAGGCAGAGTGCTTGCTTAGCATATATGGGACCCTCTGTTCAACTTCCAGCACCACAAATAAACAAACAAACAAATCTAGAAGAAAATCCAATTTTCTTTCTGGAAGCTATTATGATGGACATGGCATGTGTATAAGTGGAGTCCATCTTGGGCCCCCCACTGTCCCCCCATCTGCCGGCACCATTGCTCTCTGCGGCTGTGGATGTAGCCTAGGAAAGACTTGTAGGTCAGTGGTGAAACACCCAACAGTTAGAAAACACATAGAAGAAGCAAGGCTGAGAGTTCTTGATTTCCCTGTGCCCTGGGCTAGGAAGTAAAGTGTTTGCCTTGCAAAAATGAGGACCTGAGTTCAATGCCCCAGAACCCATTTTTAAAAGCAGGTATGACCATAAACATTTATCATTCCAGAGCTGTGGGGCAGAGACTAGTGGATCCCTGGGGGCTCTCTGGCTTCCCAGCCCAGTTTGATGAGCTCCAGGCCAGTGGGAGACCCAGTCTGACAAAGCAAGACAGATGCCTCCTGAGGAATGACAACAGTTGTCTTCTGGCCTCCACATGCATGTGACTACACACGCACCTGCACACAACACACACACACACACACACACACACACACACACACACACACACTTACAACAAAAGGAAATCCTGGCTCCTATATTGAACTTTCAGGAAGGCTTGCCAGTCCTTGGTAAAGTGTGACACCAGCTTCTCTTTGGCAGGCCCAGCTGGGACTGACAGGCCCTGAATCATTTACACCTGTGCTGGGAATTATTCCAAAAATCTGACTGAAAATGCACCTGAACCATTAGCGGTTATTTGGGAAGCAAACCCCTGGCATCCTTTTCAGAGTGCTGAGAGGTCCCCTGCTGACTCTTCCAGCTGAGTCTGCTTGTTTAGGGGCTGGATGGCTGCTCAGGCTTCATCCCACCTACTGTGGCCACTTCAGTTCCTCCCAAGGAGTCCCTGCTTGTTCCCTCTGTGTCCCCCTTTGTGATCCAACCTCTGCTCTCCCCTCCTCTGGGCAATAATGAGAAGATGTCTCTTTGAGCTTCCTAAGGGCCTGGCAAGCTTCCGAGCACTCTGTCTCCTGCTCTCTTGCCCGCACAGCAACCCAAGTGTTCAGATCTCTTCACAGTGGCCAGTGTCAAGAGACAGCCAAATTGGACCTCCTTTTCTGACACTCCTTAGTCACATGATGTTGTCACTCTGAGCCAGGTCCTTGACTTGGGTTCTCGTCTGCGGAATGGGGATAACAAGAGCTACCGTTTGGTGCTGGTATGAGAATTAATGAGGTATGAATAACATTAACATGGTGGCCTGAGAATTACACATGATAACATTAACAGAGTGGTTTGTATAGCAGCTAAGCTCAAACTGGGAAGCTGATGACATTATTCCTCTCAGACAGGAAACAGAAGCTCACAGGTGGGTACACTTCCCCAAAGAAAGTGAAGAAGACTGTAACCAGCACCTGCCCCCTACCTTCCCTAAATGCATCCTCTCTGAATTCAAGTCATTTTCCCCAGGCAGTGTCTGGCAGGCTACAGGCAGAGCAATACACTGTGGGAGCTTTGTCCAGCAAGGTGGCATCTCAGTCCCCCTTCCCTTTCTCCAGGCTTCACATCTGACATAGAGCAGTGATGATGGCAACACTGGTATGCAATGGGCAACACTGGCTGTGGTATGCAATGGACAACACTGGCTGTGGTATGCAATGGACAACACTGGCTGTGATATGCAATGGACAACACTGGCTGTGGTATGCAATGGACAACACTGGCTGTGGTATGCAATGGACAACACTGGCTGTGGTATGCAATGGGTAGGGCTGGGCCTGCAGGTTTAAGGCGGTCCCAGATACTGCCACAGGCCAGCAGGATGAATGTGCCACCAGTCACCAGGGCTCCATGGAGGAGTCTTCCACATCCCAGTTATGGGACGTGTGGGTAAGAAATTCCTTTCCTTACCCAGGGAACCCCAAAGCCAAGTCTCCATGCTCTTGCTGTAGAAGATGAGTTACCTAGGAGGAAGCCACTGGCATCTGTCAAGCTAACAGGAGGCAACAATGAGAGCCCTAGATTCAGTCACCAAAGATTAATGGAACCAGTTCCCTTTGGAGATAGGAAGAGAATAGTTTTTCTTAAGGGTTACCGACTCTAACGTTTCCAGGAAATGGTTTATGGAACCCCTGCGTTCCGAACATTTAGGATGTGTCTAAAATGAGACGATAAGCAGGCCACTTCATATTTATGTGGTGCCTGGTGATATGCCCCAAATACAGATACAAATAACAGAGAGGTGTAAGACAAACTGCTAAACGGTCTTATTTAAAAAAAAAAAACAACAACAACACAAAAACCAAAGCTGGAAGATCAGAGAAACAGAACAAGCCACAGCCAACCTCACCTTACCAACTCCTCAGCCTCCATAGCAAGACTTCCTGTTTACTCACGCCTTATATACCTTTCTGTGCCCTGACATCTCCCTTCCTTCCGAGTGCTGGGATTAAAGGCCTGTGTGCTTCCCAAATACTTGGTAGCAAAGGCATGAGATCTCAAGTGCTAGGATTAAAGGTATATGCCATGGCTGCCTGGCTCTGTTTCCAGTGTGGCCTTGAACTCGCAGAGATCCTCTGGAGTAATAGGATTAAAGGTGTGTGCCACCACGCCTGACCTCTATGTCTAATTTGGTGGCAGTCTCTGTTCTCTGATCCCCAGATAAGTTTTACTGGGGTGCACAAATAAAATATCACCACAGAGAGGGCCTTTCTGAGAGAGTCTACTGAACATGATATTACCTGCAGCAATGAGCCTGTGAGGAAGGCACACTTAGGTAAGGTTACTCTTCTCTTTGTCGTGTGTGTTCATGTGTGTGTAGGTATACGTGCTTGTATGCATGAGCATGTGTATATGGAGATCAATCTCCATTGTTGTTCCTCAGGAGCCATCAACTTTGTGTCTTGAGAACCTCTTTGGTGTTTGAGGGCCTCTTGCTAGGACTTGGGGCTAGCAGGTTAGGCTGGGGTGGCTGGCCCATAAGCCAGTCTCTGCCTCCACAGAACTGAGACTGCAAACACGTGCCACATGCCTGGATTTTTACACTGGTTCTGGGAACCAAGCTCAGGTCTTCATGTTTACATGGCAAGCCCTTCTCTGGCAAAGCTATCTTTCCAGCCCTGGTAACCAAATTACACATAAGGCCAGTATACCCAACATTCAAATACAAACTGGAAAAACAGGTAGAAGGTGGATGCTGGCCCCAAACTGTCCTTGTTCTTGCTGTTGTTGATAACCATGAGGATCATTTCCAAGACCAACAACACAAGAATGAAACCATACCTGCCTTTAATGTCTTCCTGGAGAATGGTCCCTTGTTCTTGGTGCCAGCCCACATTCCTGAACATGCATTTTTAGGTTTCCCACAAGCACTACTTAATTAGTTGCCCTGAACCAAAGTGCCTATGATTAAAGTCAACCAAGAACTAAAGTTTGAACAGAATAAAAGACTGTGCATGTTTTTTCTTTCAATGACTCTCACAGAGCTGGAGGCTTCCTCCCTGCTGGCTAGCTCTCACCTACTGGAAAGTGCTATGTAGGCCACTGGAGAAGTCATAAGACCCTGTGTGCTATGGTACAACACTGAACTGCCAGGCAAGATGGCCCACGGGTGCAATAGTGGGGGTAACTGATGCTGACCAATTGGATTTGAGGCCAATCTACCAGAGGGAAATTAGACCTAACCCAGTAGTTCGATTTTAAAAATTATGGGGAACACTTACTGGGGGATATATTGATACATAATAGACTATCATGGGGCTTAGCACTCTTCATTGTCCTGTGGGGATCCAGAGATGGGAGTCAGGCACTGTTCTTCATTCCCAGCCTGTGGTTTCCTCAATTCCCCCACCTCACCCCCCCCAAAAAAAAATAACCCAGTAGTTTCTGGAGAAACATTTATGTATGGAGTTTGGGTGGGAAATGTAAAATGAGGTTGGAACAAGTTCTATCACATGGCATAGGGGCCAAGTCTAAGTCATGTCAAATGCACTTAGGGATTGTCATAAAAAGGTTCTTACTCCCCCAAAAGAGAACACTGAGCATCACTGTGAAGGCTTGCAAGTTGGGAGAGAATAAGAACCACCTCTCCCTGAAGACAATATGGTCTACATAGAAGACGATTAGCAACTGATTGTGACCACAATCCCAAGAACCAAGTTTATCAAGGATTTCTGGAGAAAGAAAAATAATAACGATTTCTTTTTATTTTCACTAACTTGAAAAGTACAAATTCATTTTGTGTGTGTATATGCAGGTGTGTACTTGTTTAATGTGTGCTCAGGTATGTGTGTGTGTGTGTGTGTGTGTGTGTGTGTGTGTGTGTGTGTGTATGTGTGTAAGCCAGAGGACAACTACCTCAGGAGATATCTACCTGGATTTTCAAAGACAGGGTCTCTCACTGGGACCTGGCACAGGTGAATAAGGCCACACTTTCCAGCCAGTGAGCTCCTGGGATCTATCTGCCTGTTTCTGTCTCCCCCTGTGCTGGGGTCACAAGTGCATGTCACAACACCTGGCTTTTTAATGTTTATTTTGGGGAAGCATTTTACTGAATGAGCCATGTTCCCAGCCCCCAATTCACTTTTAAACCCTGAGTAAAGATTGCCTCCATTTACAGTGTACAACATGATGTTTTGACATGTGTACACACTGTGACTAATCATCTGATTAATGTATGCATTACCTCATACAGTGACCTTGTAGCGAGAACACTAAAAATCGACTCTCTTGCCAATTTGCAAGTGTACAATATATTGCTCCTAAATACAGTGGCCATGATGAAGAGTTGAATTTGTATCTTATCTTCTTTTCTAATGTGGGATTGTGGGAAACTCAGGTCCTCCTGTTACAAGGCAAGCCCTCTACCAACTGAGCCACTGTCCCTGGCCTACAGTTGGATTTGGAATGTACTTCTTCTAACTGAAATCTTGTGCCTTGTGAGTTGCTCTACTAGTGGCTATGATAAAACACCTGATGGGATAACCCAGGGTAGGAAAGCTTTATTTTCATTCCACTCATGGTCTCAGACAGATTTTGGTCTATGAAGGGGAAGGCACAGTGGAGTCACAGTGGCCAGAGTGAGTGTGTGGCAGAGGCTTATTCACATAGTGGTGGGCCAGGAAGCAGAGATGGCAGGCCAAAACCAAAATTTCTGGCCTATAACCTCCAGAGATCTGCCTCTAGTGACCCTAACTTGTCAGTCAGGCCCCAATTTCTAGAGTCTATAGCTTTCAAGTCAGTGTTGTAAGATAGGAATCAAGAGTTCAAACCATGAGTCGTTGGAACACAAACCATTTCAAATCATACCATGTCCTCTGACCAGTGAGGGGTTCTGGTCACCCGTCCACACTCTCAATTCCCTTTCTACAAAACAGCACCAAGCATACGAAAACCACAATGAGAATCATCTTAGCACCCACAACAACACAGAAGCAATAACTGGCTGAACACTGAGCCAATACAAACAGAGCTCACAAGCTGAAAACATTGAAAAGCTCAGTAGAAAAACCATCAAGAGCTAAACAGAGAGAAGATGCTGTCATGGCAAGCACTGATTGTCAACCCGCTGGGCTCTAGGATAGGAGACAAGCTTCTGAGCATATCTGCAAAGATGTTTCTTCAGCGGTTTAAATGAAGATGCCTACCTTGAGTGTAGACTGCATTACTCCCTGTTCTGGGGCCCCGGAGTGAATGAAAAGGAGCAAGCGAGCTGAGCCCCAGCATCCATCTGTCTCTGCTTCCTGACTGTGGATATCATGTGACCAGCTGCCTCAAGCTCCTGCCACCATTCCGTCCCTGTTGTGATAAACTGCACTCTCAAACTGTGAGACAAACAAATAAACATCCTCCACAGCCCCAAACCAACCAACCAACCAAAGCCAGAAAACAACCAAACAAAAAACCGCCTTCTTCCTCAAGCTGATTCTTGTCAAGTATTTGTCATAGCAACAAGGAAAGTAATGGGTATGTGTACCAAGTTCATGGGTTAGAACACTCAGTGAAGGAAAAAAATTTCCTATAAACAAGTCTACAGGTGTAATTTCTGTCAAAATTTCTGCAAGAATTGTTTGTAGAGATAGGAAATACTATTCTAAAATTAACATGGCAAAGCAAAAATGAAACAACTTTGAAGAAAAAGAAGGAATAAAGTAGAAGGAACTATTCTAACAAATATTAAGACTTAACTATGTAGCTATAGTAATCAAAATGGGCAGGCTTTAATAGATAGGAAGACACATATTCAATTGAACTGACTAAAAAGCCCAGAGATATATCCAGAAAAGGGTGACCAGTGGTATTTAATAGAAGTTCAAGAACAAGTCACTGAAGGAGAGTACTCAACAAACAGCAAAGTGGAAATTTTATATTGAATGGACAAAAGAAAACCAAGCTCATTCTCACACGCATTTGCTTCGCACAAAAAGTAACTCACGAAGGGCCACAGACTATATATGCAAAGCACAGAACATCAGCAGTTGCAGAGTAAAATACAGGAGAAATCTTTTGGAACCTAGGGCTTGGTGAGACTCAGTAAGCTGGACTTCATCAAAACTATTTCACTTACTATGAAAGATTCTAAGAAGAAAAGACAATTAAGAATGAGAGAGGATGTTTGTGAACACAAATCCCAGAAAGGATACATTTCTAGAACACAGAGGATCTTCACAAGTCAAAAGAACCTCCAGGGATGACGGGCTGACCCAGCAGACAAAGGCACCTGGTTCCCAGACCTGGCATAGTGCAAGGAGAGCAATTATTCCCACAGGTTGTTCTCTGACCTCCAAATGCACACTATGATGTGACCACCCAGATAAATAAATAAATAAATAAATAAATAAATAAATAAATGAAATTAACAACAACAACAAAAATTCCAGAGCCTCCAAATCATCCACTTAGAAACTGGGCAAAGGAAAAGAAGCAGCATCCATCCAGACAGAGTGCAAGGATAGAGGAGATGCTCAGCCCAAGAGTGAGCATCCCACCAGAGAGAGTACAAGGATGCAGAGGATGCTTGGCCCAAAAGTGAGCATCCCCCTAGTGTGAAGAGGCAGAGGATGTTCAGTACCATGTGCCATTAGTGCCAAGAGGAGATATTACAGCTTGTGCATTAAAACAGAGAAGACAAAACACATAATGCAGAAATGGGCTTTCTCGTGGATGGCTGGTGGGAGTGAGAATGGCATGGCCACTCTGGAAAATGGCCTGGCAGTATTTGAGGAAACTAAATGTGTGGTTACCATTTAATCTAGCAATGTCCATTTCCTCATTACCCCAGAGAGACAGAAACGCACATGTCCACAAGTGCCTGCACGTAAGTGCTCATGGCAGCTTTATTTGCTAGAATGAAAATTTGCAAAAAGTCCACATGTTCTTTAAAAAGTCAAGCTGGGGAATATAGCAATATGAAGGAGGAAGCTTCCTGAACCATAGCTTGATGGGGGGAGAGCATTAGTGAGAGGAGAAAAGGTCGCTGTCAAAAGGATATGATTCCACCTAGTGATCACCCTAAAATGGTCAAATTAGAATGGAAACACATTGCATTATAAAGGGGCTGTACCAGGCTTTGTTGATGCAACAACTCTGCAGCTGATTGTGACAGTGAGTATACAAATCCATACATGTAGGAAAATGACACTACTATGTGCACTGTGCCCAGGTCATCCTCAACTGTCATGGAAGACACAAACAAGCACAGAAGTCTCTGAACAGGTTTTGCCACTTTCTGTGGGTATATGATTGTTTCAAAATAAAAGGCTAAGAAGACTCAGGAAGGAAGGAGCCATACTGCCAGAGGAAAAGAAGGACCATTCCAAGTAAGAGGTCAAAACAAGGTAGAAACTGAAGGCAATAGCTGCCTTGTCCTCCTCCTCCATGCCAGCTGGCTGCTGACAAACGCTGGGATTGAGGATGGATAAAGAAGCAGGATGGTTGCCATGAAGACTAAGGTTGGAGGATCCCTGAGGAGTTGGGACAACTCTAGGGGGTTATGGGATATCAGAAGAAAGGGCAGGGAGAACCAGAGACACGGAGCAGGTTTGAGCTGGGACACGTCAGCCATTGTTTGGACCTGCAGGGGGCTCCCCACACTCTCTGTTCTGTTTGGTAGAACCTCACTCATGATCCAAGTGCTCATCCCTTTAGAGTTGAGGAGGGAAGAGAGCAACAAGCCCTGATGGTCCATGCTGGAAATAAAGATGTTAAACACACGTAGCCAGAACTCAAAATTCATGGCCAAGGCTGTTAGAGAATTACAAACAAAGATTAAGCAATTCACTGATGCCAAGGGCCATGAAACAGGAATTTATGCTTTTAATTATAACCTTGCAGGGACACGTAAAGAGAATAAATGATGTGCACCATGCTTTAAGGAAGAGTGGAGGTAATTCACTGTTTTTGTAAAGGCTACTAGGGCAGGGTGTGGTAGCAGCACACATCTGTGCTACTGGCACTAGGAGGCAGGAGGTTCAGGATTTCTGTGTCATTCTCAGCTATAAATCAAGTTTAGGCCAGTCTGGGCTACATGAGACCTTGTCTCAAAAAAGGTGGAGATGGGAGGGTGGCTAGAAAGATGGCTCAGCAGTTAAGAGCATGCACTGCTGTTTGGGAGGACCCAGGTTCAATGTTTGAGTGCCTATCACCATCTATAACTCCAGTTCCAGGAGACCCAATGCCTTCTTCTGGCCTCTGATGGCCCCAGGCAAAGGGTGGGGCACAGACATACATGCAGCAAAACACTCATATACATAATATAAAAATAAATAAATCTATTTGATGGAGAGGGAGAGGAAGATGGAAAGGGAGAGAGAGAGAGAGAGAGAGAGAGAGAGAGAGAGAGAGAGAGAGAGAGAGAGAGAGAGAGAGAGAGAGAGAGAGAAGCGACAGTCTTGTCTCAGCACCTGTATCTATAACGGTCTCCACTCAAATCGTCCCCTGACCCTGGCTGGCTCTTTTAACTGTACTTTGCAATGTGTTAAGAAGTAGAAACACTCTGCTAAAAGCTACATTTCACAGTGCAGGCATCTGAGGTTGAGGCCTTTCTGTGAGGAAGGGTGAGACAAGAGGTCATCATGATGAGAGAGTAGAAGTGAGGTCAACCAGAAGCCGAGAGTTTGGACAAGAGCAGCTCTGCTGGGTCAGGAACAAAATGGGCTGCCCACACCTGCACAGCTGTGCACCTGGATGCCCACACACCTGGCTTCCGCAGGTCAGAGTAAGATGCCCTGAGGGAACAATAGACCCCTCCCACTGTGTGTGTATATGTGTATGTCTGTGTCTGTCTGTCTGTCTCTGTCATTTTCTTTCTGTCTCTCTGTGTGTCCATGTGGGTGTGGGTATAGATGGAGAGAAGAAGACAATGTCTACCACCATTCATTGTTTGCAGCCCATCTCATTTTTCTTTAGACAGGGTCTCTACTGGCCTGGAGCTCACCACATAAACTGAGCTGGCTGGTCAACAAGACCCAGTGATCCACTCATCTCAGCATCCCCAGTGCTGGGATTACAAGAGCCTGCCAGCATACCCTGCTTTTCCTTTGTTTCAGTGTGGGTCCTGGGGGTTGAAATCAGATTGTCATGCCCACAGGACAAGCACTTACTGATGGAGCTGTCTCTGCAGCCTCTTTTGATGCAGGGATAAAGTGAGTGTGCAGGGCGACTCACAAAAAACCCAGCGCTGTGCACTTCGAGTCATTTGGTTTACGATGGCAGAGAAAACAGTACTTTACTTAAAGTAAAATAAAAAGCAGCCACTAAAGTAGCCGGGAGTGCAGGAACGCAGCAAGTAATTCTCATTATTGGACAGCAGGGATGAGGACACACACATATATGTGATTACTCAAACACTGGGTTGGCTGAAAAAGGGATGTCTTTTAAAATGAAGAAAACAGAATTGTCATGTCCTGTCACCAAATCTGACACAGAAGGCTGAAATCTTCCAAATACAGCGTCCTAGAATCTAAAGAAGAATGCCTACATTGAAGCCAGCAAGCAGAGAAGCTGGTGTGGGAGCCAACACATGTTCCTACTATGGTCTAAACAAAACGCCTTCTTCAGATTGTATGTAGTTGAGGGGTTATTGAAACAGCAGGGGCCCATGTGGCTCCACAGGCTGGGGAAGGCATACTGTTCCATCCAATGAAGACAAGAGGCTGAGGCTTGGTCCAGAAGGAGATGAAAGAAAGATGCAGACTAAATCAGAAAAAAAAAAAAAAAATGTACCCCTCCCAAGTATTTATGTCACAGTAATTTAGTCAGTAAATTTTAAAGTGTATCCCGAAGCATATAATCTTGTTTACAGCTTTCGAAGCGCTTGTAAACTCAGGCAAGAGTAAAGCGAGGTTGCAGGCCCACACATGCCAATGGCAGAATAAATGGTGTCTGACAGTACACTCCTGGAAGACAGAGGCCAGGGAGGTCTCCAGAGAACAACTGGGAGAGGCTCAGGGGTGCCGCGCATTAAAGAGGAGAATGACTGCATGAAAGATGGCCCAGTGGGTAAGAAAGCTTGACCCTGAATGCACAAGGACCTGAGTGCAAATCCCCAGCACCCACATAAAAAAGCTGACCATCGCTGCAAATACCACAAAGCCAGCATTAAGAGGTAAAGAGAGATGGACCCCAGAGTTCACTGCCAGACAGCCTAGCAGAAACGGCGGGCTTCCGGCTCATTCAGAGACCCCATCTCAAGGCAATAAGGCAGGGAATGATAGAACAAGATATCTGACAGCCTGTTCTGGCCTCTGTGGGCATATGCATGACCACCACAGGAGCATAAGCACACACACACACACAAGAAATATTCCTTCTTTCTAAGTTAAGTTGCAAGATTTAGCAAGAGTCTAAATTATACCCCAATTGAACTTTCTGGAAATGGAACATAAATATTTTGAAAAGAACTAATAAGTACTAAAAGCTCCAAAATTGTTGTGAAAAGGGAACTAAGCACAGGGGAACCTTTCCTTATGAGAGAAAATCCACATCTTCACGGGGATGATAAATGACTGAAGGCGAAGGAACCAATCTTCCTAACAGGAGAATTGTAATTAACAAATGCAGATGAATGGGGGAAATGGAGAGATGACCCAAAACCCCACAAAAACAGTTACTGTGAGCGAAATAAACAGAAGAACAAAATCAGTATAGGAAACTTAAAAAATACTTTAGAGATATTTTGGGAGTGAATGCTGGAGCTCAGTGGTCAGCCATCCTAGCTGAATCAGTGAGTTCCAGGTGAAGAGAGACCCTGCCTCAAAAATAAGGTAGGGGTTAGAGACACGCAGCTAAGAGCACATAACTGCTCTTGCAGAGGGCTGGAGGTTGTTTCCCAGGATCCATGTCAGGAAACTCACAGCTCTCTCTAACTCCAGAGGATCAGATCCCCTCTTCTGGTCTTCCTGGGCAGTGCACTCATGCATATCCACAATCAAAAAACAAAATTAAACCTGTTTTTAAAAATACGGCTATAGATTGAAGAAGATACCCTTGGTTGACCTTCGGCCTCCACATGCATGTGTATACATGTGTATGCAGCCCCCATGCATGCAGAATTACACATCCACATATGAGCGTGCGCACACATACACACACACACACACACACACACACACACACACACACAAACTGTTCGATAATGTTCAAGATAATGAACAATAAGCAAACACCAAATAGCTGTTCCAGATTAGGGGAGTTCAAGAAGCTGTGGCACTAACTGCAACACCAGATCCCAGCAGAAGTTGGACCAAAGTCTCTATGTTGTTCTGTACACGGCCTTTGGCGAGTGAGCCACAGCTGTGCTCACGGACACTCTTACTTTGGTGAGTGAGCCAGGGTGCAGGACCTAACATCAGCAGAACTGGGATGAATGGAAAACCAGAATGTTTCGAACTTCTTGTTAAGTTGCAAATTCTTTCAACATCAAGAAGCTTTCAAATGATTTGCACTAAAGCAACAATACAAAGTCACCTTCTGCAAAGAACATAGGCCTTGCAGACAGACCATAGTCTCCTGGTGGTTATTATATAATAAAAGAGGAGGAGCTTAAGTCAGAGTTAACATGGCCAATTCAAAGAACACTGAAGAAATATTGATAAGAAATATTAATAAGAATATTGATAAGATGTAAGTCTTTTTTAAAAAGTTAGGTCCTTATGCCATGCTATACACAATATAAATTTCTAGTGGAAGAAAATATGGAAATAGACCATAAATCATAACACTCACAGAATGGAGACACTGTTTGTTTGTGCCTAGACTGGCTTATTAACTCACTTTGTAGCCCAAGTTGGCCTTGAACTCACATCAGTTCTCCTGCCTCAGCCTCTCTGGAGGTCAGAAGATGACCTAGGATATTAGTTCTCATCCTCTGCCTTATAAGAGGCAATGTCTCTCTTCACTGCTTGTCACTGTGTACTCCAGGCCAGCTGGTCTAGGAGCTTCTAGGGATACCCCATCTCCATCTCCCCATCTCTCAGTAGGGGTGTCCCTCCCCCACATATATACAAAAATAAATATTTAAAAAATTAAAAATGCATGTATATACCATCAATTTCCTAAATGTTTAAAATTATAATATGTGGGAATATATGTTAAATACATTAAACTTTAAAAATTGAACCCAGCAAAAATGAAACTTAGGCAACTGTGTATCTAATCACTAAATGGAAGCTCATTTTTTCTAAATCTAGAAGCCAATAAATAACCCAGAGGGAGAAATCGAGTTGTTAAATTTAAAACTCCAGCTTATTTTAAGAAGACAAGCAACTGAGAGGAAACATGGCAAAAGTGTACTAATGAAACAGGCAAAATTCATGTAGAAATTAAAGGCGAACGGCATTCATTTGAGAAGTACTCCACATTCCTCCCAGTCTGGAGGAGGAAAACGAAAAGTATTTGTTATTACATGCAGAAGCCCATGGAGCATTACAAAATGGCTGGGCCCTGGTGTTCCTGTGCTGGGTATATCTGGGCACTCACTAAAGGTGGGACACAGGGAGCAGCCTTGGATGGAGTGTAGTGGGTAACAGAGGAGAAGGGGGTCAGGGAGTACGAACCCTGGCCCTTGTCTCAGGAGCTCTGGTGCAGCAGAAGATAGCTGACAGCTGGGAATGGAGCTCCAGACCCTCCACCTGAGGCCCCCCACATTATTTTCACCTTAAGGGAGTCTTCCTCACAGCCATGGACACCTGCCCATCTCCAGGTAACATCGTCCATGTGCCTGTCACCTGGGGGGCGGGGTTTAAACACAGCCTCTCCTGTTTTCTTCTTTACAGTGTTGGTGTGTACAAACCTGATTCTCCCTTTCACGCACATTATAATTTCTTCTCCCTTAATCATGTTTTCTTCTTTTTCTGGTGTGTCTATATCCATGTGTGTGTGCACGAGTATGTGTGTGCGTATGTGAGCGTGCAGGTACATGAACCCATGTGTACACGTATGCGGAGGCCAGATTGCAACCTCAACTGTCATTTCTCAGGGACCATTCACCTTGTTTTTGCAGCAGGGTCTCTTAGTGGCCTGGAACCCACCAAGGATGTCCTGGCTGGCTGGTGGGTACCAGAAGTCCTGTATCCACCTGCCCAGTGCTGGAAATGTGAGTGCACGGTTCACATCTGGCTTTGTTTTTCCAGAGAGAACTCAGGTCCTCAAGTTTGTAATCAAATGTTTTACTGATTGAGCCAGCTCCAAGTCGTGTGTTCTTCCCCTTCCACACATCATATGTCTACCTCTAAGGCTTAGAGCCTAAGCAGATGGAGTGTCAGGGTCAAGAGAAGGACTGAGAACAACAGTGCAAACGCCAGAGAATTTGGAAGCCAAAGGTTATGAATTTCGCTTCTCTGCTGTAGTGATGTCTGGTGCACACCTGATCATGAATCATGACCTTCCCAGAAACCCGTTTTATGAGAGTTCGGGTTTAGATTTATTGCCCTCGCTGATGTTATTCTGAGTGTAATCGGTCAATTTCACAGATTTTACTAGTTGACTCCAGGAAGAATACAAATGGGTACATGCCCATCCCTGAAACTTTAAGGCAGTGGTTCTCAACCTGTGGGTCATGACCCTTGGGTTGCAAGTCAGAGATCCTTGCAAATCAGATACTTATATTATAATTCATAGCAGTAGCAAAATTACAGTTATAAAGTAGCAACAAAACAATTCTATGATTGGGGGTCACCACAAAATGAGGAACTGTATTAAAGGATCACAGCATTAGGGAGGTTGAGGTATTGCTACAAAGCATGTAGAGAACGCCAGCTGCTTTTCAGACCAAGGCTTCAGAACATGCATGCTTTAGGTCATATGCCAGCCCTGAGTCTAATGTATGGGTAGCTATTCACTGGCACACTCTCCAGCTTAATGTACTTTAGCTATTCATGAGAAATAAGACAAAGAAGATCACGTTGGTTCTGAGACAGACACTTAACCATCAGATACACTGAGAACAGAGGAAAAATCCCCAGCAAGCCATTCTCCACTCTGTGGTGTGTGTGTGTGTGTGTGTGTGTGTGTGTGTGTGTGTGTGTGTGTGTAGTGGTGTACACATGTACACATTGGTGTAGAGGACAGGGGACAATTTTTGATGTTATGCTTCAGGAGTCATCCATCTTTGAGAAAGTCTCTCACTGCCAAGTAGGCTAAGCTGGCTGGCTAGCCTCAGGGGTCCCCATGTCTCTGCTTCTCCAGCACTTGGGTTAGAAGTGTGTACCACAACAGCTGGCTTTTTACATAAGTTCTAAGGATGGAACTCGGGTCCTTGTACTTGCAAGGGCACACTATCTACTGAGCCATCTCCTCGGTTCCCAGCTCCTTTAAAGTCCAGGCCCCTCTCAACTTCTGCTTCTGAAAGAGCTCTGTGCTCATCATATTTGCGTCTGAGTCTTACACACCCTGTTCTGGAATAAATACAAAAGAAAAAAAATCATCTACAAGTCAGGCTTGAGTCCACCATTGCTATAACAGGAAGTGCCAAGAACTACCTGACATATTTGAGGGGAGAGAAAGTCACAGCTACAGATGCTGCCCTATCCCCAAGTCTGATGTAGAACAGAGGAGTCCCACTGACACACTTCCTCCAGGGTGCTGGCATGGGCTGATATGGCTGGAAGATTCTGGAGTCAGTCAGTCATGTACTAGCTTTGAACAAGCTGCTTGACCTCACCCAGGGCCCAACACACATTTAGGGAAAGGGAAAGGACACCTCGAAGGGTTGCTGGGAGCAGTGAGAGGGTGACAGCCATACAGCTTCAAGCCGAGCATTTGATGCGGTCTGTTCCGACAGGGTATGTGTGTGTGTACGGGGTGCCATCAAGATAACACTGTACACATGCATGTAATTGTCAGAGATAAATAAAAGCTGCTTTACAAAAAGCAGCAGCTCCCAATAGAAGAAGGAAGGAAGGGGAAAGGAAGGAGGAAAGAAAGGGAAAAAAGGAGAGAAGGGAGGGAGGGAGGAAGAGCATGCTGTTCCCATCCTGCCATCTTTTCTACCCGCCCCCCATGACCCTGGAATATTGCACAGTCATTAAAGAATTCTATATTCAGAAGCTGGACACGTTGTCATTTATACTTTAGCCCTTGCTTCCAATGGCTCAATAAGCGGCAGAGGACTGAGGCTATAAAAGATACAACCTGTAGCTCACAAACCCAACGAGAGAACAAGATGGCTCAGCTCCCAACTGGCTGAAGGACAAGAAGGAACCCAAACCAGAAAGGGCAGAGCTCAGGGGTTGGTTTGAACCTCTGCATAGTGGAAACCTAGAGTCTGCCTGTGGTGTAGGGATGCCTTCATGAGAGAAGGCATGCATCAGTGTGTTCTGAGAGTCAGTGGTACACCCTCCAACATCGAATTCCCCTCAGGTGCCTGGCCTGAGGAGATTCCTCCCAGAGTCCTGGGGAAGACCTACAAGCGGCTAAAACACTAATCTGAGGGATATCAAATGAACCTAAGTACACTGAGCTCTTTAGTCCATACACTTTATCTACACGGCTTCAATTCTGTCCTCATACTTATCCCCTCTTGCCTGATAGCTCTACATTTTTCTGCTGTTATCTCTAAATTCTATCTTAATTCTCCCATCTAGTTCTTCTTTGCCATCTAGTTCTTCCCCATCCTTCATCTCATTCTTCTAGTCCCCTGAAGTCTCTGAGGTTTTCAGTTATATACCCATACAAAGCAGTCCAGGCTGCTGGCCAAGGCAAGGTCACCCAGGTTTTGATTCTTACAGGGTCATAAAGGCAGATAAGAGTTTACCTCAGGCCGTGACTGTCAGGCTTTCTTTTACCCAAAAGGGGAGTGGTTAAAGGAGGTGGGGTCCACTAAGCGCTAAAATCAGTTAATATATCAGAAAAAAGGGAATTTATGTGCTCAAACTACGTTCCTAGAAGTGGTTAGGTAAAATGTTAGGAGTCTATAATGTTAGTATAAATCATGAGTAAAATAAAATTGCCTATTTTTCTTTAGGGTTTTAACTGTCTCAGTATAACTCAGCGGTGCCATTTTCTGGCAGGGCGGGGATCACAGCTTGATGTACCTGGTATGTAAAAAGCCCTTCGGTTCTAAGGAGGTCTGAGCTTAATTTGCACAAGAAACAAAGCTATATGCCTAAAGTCTGCCAGGCCTAGGCAGTGTCTCCCTATGAATATTTACCTTAATTCAGGGGACTAGCAGGTAGTCTGGAGTGCTGTTTATTCTGTCTGCTGTTTATCCTTAGATGTTTGAGAGGTATCTCAGATAAAATGCTGTTGTCCAGAGCTGGCCCTGGCCTTGGGTGCTAGCTAAAGGAGATATCTGATTCTAAAGCTAAAAAAGAGAAACAAAAAGCCTTGAAGAAGGAAGCCTTGCCTGTGTGACTCTTATCCAAATACCCTAATTGTAGAGGGAAAAACTATGCCCAAAGAATGATCAAATACACTGGTCTAGAAATGGAAAAGCTACAATAGCACACAAGAAATTCATTGCAGGAAAATGGCTTAATAATCAAGAGTCAATATCACCAAGACTCCTTGAGCCTTGGCTTTATCCTCTAGAAGGCCCTTGGCTTCTTCCAGGTATTAGCTTTTGCCACAGTCAGCTGAATTCCTACTTCATACTTCTGTGGCCCACAGCACCCTAATCATTGAACAGGCTTTTCTTTATCAATGCAAAGATCTCCCAACACAGCCTGCTGTCCACACACAATCCCATGTACCCAATTAGACTATTAGTACTTGCATCTTTTATAGGAACACAACAAGACATAAAGCTGAGCAAATAAATCCCTTAAAGACCTGTCAATTTTGGAAGTTGCCCTTAAATTTAGAAACACATTAGTCCTTTATAGCAGCAGACCAAAATATTTAAATTCTAACTCTCACATGAAAGCACAGCTTTTTAAAAGGTAGATGTTTATAACAGAGAATCCTTCTTTTTTGGTCATAATTTTGTTGTCCCATTTCTAGAAGTCTAGAGTTCTTTTCCCTCCCACATTATTCTTACTACTGTTGTCATATGGATCTTTTCCTTCTCTTTTAATGAATGGCTTTGGCAACTACAATGTTAGCATGTAACTATTTCAAAGCACAACTAGATACATTCATTAAGCCTTCCAAGTTAAAATGTTAGGCAAGCATGTAAACTGGAAGGGTTTCAATGAGTAAAGGTCAACAGGGGCCATTAAGTGCTCCTGCTGCTAAATAAACAAGCTGTAGAGTGAGATGTGCAGAGAGGACCAAGGGGACAGGAAGCTAGTGAGTGAGAGAGGATGGGCCAATGGGTGGATGGGCAGTGGGAAGGTGGTTGGACAGATAGGTGGATGAGTAAGTGGGTTAGGCAGATGGATGAATGGATAGATGAACAGATGGATGGTGGGGGAGAAGATGGATAGATGGACAGACAAGTGGGTTGAAATGGGTAGATGGGCAATTAGATGTATGACCGAGTGGGTGGCTCTCTGAAGAGTAATGGATGGATGATATTAATGGATAGATGGATTCATATATAGACAGATGGGTAGATCAGTAGATGGGTGAGTAGATGAAGGAATAGATAGTGGACAGATGAATCGATGGATGGAAGAATGGATGGATGGATGGATGGATGGATGGATGGATAGGTAGATGGATGGATGATGGGTGGTTGGACACTTGGATGGATGGGTAGATGGTTGGATTTATGGATGGGTGGGTGGATGGGTAGATGGATGGATGGGTGGATGGGTGAATATATGGGTAGATGGATTTATGGATGGGTGGGTGGATAAATGAGTGAGTGAATGGGTGGATGTATGGTGGATAGGTGAAATGAATGCATGGATGCATGGGTGGATGGATGCATGGGTAGATAGATGGATAGGTAGATGGATTTATGGGTGAGTGAATGGATGGGTGGATAGACAAATGAATGCATGGGTAGATAAATGGATGGGTGAATGGATGGGTAGATGAATGGGTATAGGAGAAGCAGAGAAGAAAAAAACAACCATGCATCTGGTGAGGCATAATCCATTCAGGTTGTGGAGAAGAGAGTAGAGCCTGAAGGCCAGTGTCATTCATTGTTCAACCCTGTAAACTAGTTCTCTACTGAGTCCACTTAGACAAAGGTACAGTAAAGGTTAACTGTGTATGACCCAGCGCACATCCTTGATAAAACACACCTTTGTAAGGGACCTATACATTTAGTCTCTCAGTATTATCAAAAGTGTCCAAAAAAGAAAGATGATCGCAAACCTACACAGAGAAACCCTGTCTTGAAAAACCAAAAAAAAAAAAAAAAGAAAGAAAGAAAGATGATAATAAGGACAGAAGGCACCCAGAGTCCTATCTGTGGATATATACCATACCTCAGAGGCAGCAGCAGATCAAGATGTTGTGTGGTACAGCTGTGGGTGCCCAGACCAGTCTGGAGTTCCTCAGTTCCACAAGGCCCATCTGTAAGGCCCAGGCAAGTTTCAAAGCAATGTAGGACCGAGAAGCTCCATCTCTGCAGGCTGTATGTGCACCCAGGGCCCACCTTGAAATTAGATCAAGTTCACTTACCCATTTCCCTTTCATATCAGAGAGCTGGAGGCTTCCACAGCTGAAAGGGCCCTGATATGAGACCCCACCTCCCATAATCCTCACCACCATGGGAGTGTGATGGTTAATATTGACTGTCAGCTTGTCAGTATCCAGAATCTGAAGTGATAAGCATCTGGTCATGGTTGTGAGGAATTATCTAACTAGATTAAGTTAACTGAGGTGGGAAGATTCTCCCCATGAGATGACACCCTTCCCTGAGCAGGGGTTCTGCACTATATTAAAGAGAGAAATGGCCAAGCACCAGCCCTCATCCCTCTGCTTCCTGACTGATGACACCATGCAAGCATCTGCCTCAGCTCCTGCTGCTGTTGCTTCCCCTCCATGATAGACTGGAACCATGAGCCACACTAAGCACTTTCCATCTTTGAGTAGCAAGTGTCAGTTATGTGGTCACTGTATCCAATACAGGGAGTGGTCAGTGCGGTCCCTCAGCCTGTATGAGTGCTGAAGGAATGAAGAGCCGTAGGAAGGAACACATGAACAAGCTCTTCCTTCTGGAGCTGAGGCAAGGTGCTGTTTTGAGCTGATGAGGCCTTGGGGGACCCAGAATACCAGCTGCTGAGACATCTGTCTTTCCTCATGCTCACACCATGACACCTGGTTCACAGGACCGCGAGTGCCCTTGTAAAATTTCAATCCTGACAGCTACGACATTCAGAACAGTCTGCACTTACTGTCAAGTCCCACTTGGTGGGGTTAACCTCACACACTGTGCTCTCACTCACCTAACCAGGTTTTGCCCATTAGCTCAGGCCTGAAAGGAATATGTCGCAGGCCAGGGCGTTTTACCTGGCCAGCATCTGTTTATTACATGCAGACACTAGTCTAACTGCTTTACAAACCTGAAATGATCTTCACACACCATAGGAGCCAGGCTTTATAAGACCCATTTTGCAGGTGAGGAAACAGAGGGATAGAGAGGCCAAGTAACTTGTGGAGGTCACACAGTAAGGGCAGAGCTGTGTGTGGTTCATGCCAAGCACAGGGGCTCCAGAGCCCAAGCTCTTTTGACAATTTCATGTACTTTAAACATCTCAGTAGTCCTGTGCCCTGCCCCTTCCTTGCCATGGCCACTCTGCACTGATCATCTCTTTTCTGCTTTTTAACCTCTTGACCAGGCGTTGGCCTCTGTGCAGTTATTCACTCACCCACACATACTTCAGACCTGGCTGATGCATGGGCAGCAGGTCCTTATTAAGATTGTCACTGGAGGCTGCAGAGACTGGGGGACCCAGTGAGAGAGGCTTCTCCATGGCCCACTGTGGGCAGTGGCAGTGTGTCCCAGCAGACACCTTGCTCCAGGAGAAGCTGCTCTACAGCCTCCCACGGTGCATCCTCAGCACAGTTACTGTGTCCTCCCCATCTTTCTGCAGCTGCCACTCGACTCTACCTCTGCAGATGGCTGTGCCTGTCTCCGAGGGGCTGTCTCTCCAAGGTCTCTACCTACAGCCAAGAGAAGGCAGCTGTTTCCTGACTTGGGTTAGTTCCTTCTGCTCTTTTAGCCTTAACCACTATGAAATCAACACCACATGCTAACTCCCTCTCCTGTGTTACCTAGCACATCAGTCAGTCTTCCTGACTGACAACCAAAAATACCTTAAAGTTTCCTCTCTCAGTCCATCGATTATACACGGATACTCAGCTTCTGGAAGGTGACATGAATTCCTTGATGTTGGTGGCATGTAGGAGAAGGGTAGAAATGCACTGGCAGTGGGCTGGGGAGATAGCTCAGTGGTTATAGCATAGCCTGTCAACTTGACACAGCCTAGAGTCATGTGAGCAGAGAGCATGCACACATTCAGACTGAATTTGGATCCTCAGAACCCTCTTAATGCCAGTCACCTAAGTGTGTGTCTGTTCTCTCAGTGCTTCTAGGGCAAGACGGGGGTGACAACAGAGACAAGAGGGTCCTTAACACTTGTGAGACAGCATAGTATATGGAGCAGCAATGAGATCCCACCTCAAAACAAAGTGGAAGGCAAGGACACCACCTGAGGCTGTCCTCTGACCTCTTCGTGTGTGCTATGGCACCCATAAACGAACACACACACATACACACACCCACACCCACATACAGGGAGAGAGACACACACACACACATAGAGAGACAGAGACAGACAGATAGGAAGAAGGAAGAAAGAAAAAGGAAGAGAGAGAAAGGAGGGAAGGAAGGAGAGAAGGAAGGAAGGAAGGAAGGAAGGAAGGAAGGAAGGAAGGAAGGAAGGAAGGAAGGAAGGAAGGAAGGAAAGAAACAGGTTGATGGTCTTAGCACTCACTACACCTTACCACACCCTCTGCTACCCTGCTGCTCCTAGTGTGAGCATCTCTAGCTAGCCCCATTCCCAAGCATTTCCTGGGAACTCGGTAAACTGGTCTGCAAGTTGCCAGCAGCTCACACCTGCTTCTCAACACTCCCCCACCCCCAACAAGGATCCCTTGTCCTTGCAACTCATACTTTCTTATTCTCTGGCTGCCATTTTCCTGGCGTTTGGGGAGGAAGAGGAGATGAGAGTGTAAAGTTAATGTTCCGTGTTCAGTCAGGTTGGATGATACATCACTCCAGCCAGCTACTGCTCTCCCCTTACACTTCGGAAAGCACTCACTCCAGAGTCGTTTTGAAGCCTTTCAACCTCTGAGGACCATGGATCACAGATTCCAGCGTGTACGTGCAGTGCTGCCGGCTGTAATGGTTGCTGACAGAGAGACAATGAAGCAGGCAGGCAGAAAGCCTGACTCTTTGTTTACAGCAAGAGCATCTTAACTTCCCTTGAAGCCTTTACACCAGGGTTTTGATGCCTTATCAGCCACGATTCTACTCAATGCTTGGGCACCCCTTTATAATCTCACTGCTCCTTGGCAACCCTTGGACCTGTAACTTCAGAGGCCCCCCCAAACAGTATATAGAGATACTGTAAAGACATATAATTGCCACTTTTCTTCGAGAAGCCCATCCCAAGTGCCTCTCTCTTAACTTTTCATACATAAAGTCTATAGTCAAATCTCTTTAATAAATTCCAACTCTGCCTCATATTGGCTCATTCTGAAATTCTTCTTTGTGGTGAAGTCAAGACTCTAGCTTTACCAGAGTGGAGGTCTCTAAAATTAAGAGACTTTATCAAGCTGCTGGCAGCAACATGGAACACCCTCTCCCACCACCACCTGGCAGAATGGCATTGGAGACACCATGTCGCATGATGTTTCCTGAGGCACCTCTGGGGACAGTGCATGGGAAAAATAGTGCTTTAAAAAATAGTGCTTTCCCATTCCACCCTTGTCCAGTTCAGTGAACCGGTGAGTTTATCTGAGTTACTTACAAGACCATGGGCGAGCGGTTATTTACAGGAGCACGGATGACCTGACTTGAAGGGAGCTCATTACCCAGAAGCCCACCCCAGCATGGGTGATAACTTACAAAGACTGCATCCCTGGAGCTCCCTGGGCAGCTTGCAGATATTTTGGCTAGTAGGAGAGGCACCTCTCCTTAGCTGTTTGTTTAGCCTGGGCGTTAGTTTTTGGAATCTTGTAAGTTTTAGGAGTTCCCTGAGCTGTGCATGTTTGGTTTACTTCCTAAGCTTTGCATATCAGGTAGGCAGTGTGTGTGTGTGTGTGTGTGTGTGTGTGTGTGTGTGTGTGTGTTGGGTGTGTGTGTATCACAGCATGACTTGCTCAGTTCCCCCCATCCCTGTGCAGTAGATCACTGGACCTTGAAGACACTAGAAAGCCCAGAGCACATCTCCCTTTTGGGTTTCACACATGGACCCCTCACAGAGCTGCAGCTGGATGGGAAGTGGAATCGCTTTTCTGCCATTTCTCCTAGGGGGACACAGACACAGGTGCAGAAGTGATGTCTGGTGTCTGTAGCAGCAGCAGAGTGGCCCCTCAGGAGTATCAAGAGCAGAGCATGGTGCTGATGCTGAGTATTCCTGCCATCCTGGCTCTGAGAGTGGAGGTGGCTTGCGACCTTAGCAGAGGCTGCAGCCTTGGAATGTTACTTCCTAGAGTGTGGCAGTTTTGCCACTCCATCAGAGTTCCCTATCTCCATGTGCTTCCAATGGCTTCTAAGCATCTAACTCTCCAATCCAACTCCATTCCTCTCAGAGGACTTGCTCAGCCTGGCTTTTGCACCTCTTATTCGATACTGATACCATCCAAAAGCTTAGGCGGTCCTGAGGCAGGAGGGTCTCATGAGCCAACTGCTCATATTTAAGAATACTTTCATGCAGTAATTCACAGCGCCCCCAGATGTGTATGAGGCGGTAGAGAGCTGATGTGGCATACTTCTGCCATGGGGGCTGACTTGAGAAGGTTCTCAGAGAGCATCTGAGTTAACTGTGTGACAGTGACCTGGCCAGCAGAGATAAGAAAGGACTGCTCCGCTCCAGCGGGCTAGGAAAACAAAAGATGGCCATCAACTGCAGACACCATTCTTGGTGTTTATAAAAAGGGACTCCTCTGGGGATCCCTGACATACAGAACTTGAGGGGACTTAAAAAGATTTTTGTACCAAATGCCTTAACAAATGTCGGTTTCCTAGTGCGGCGATCAGCTCCTACAGGCTTTCCTTTCTTCTCTGCTCAGCTCCTCCCCAAGAGCCTCCCTCCCCCAAATAACCAGTTTCTTTCTGTTTCTGTACCCTGCCATCTTTGACTCTCTGAAGGAAAACAAGCATTTTCTCTGTGCTTTCCTGAGTTAATCAGAATTTTGATGGCTTTGTTTAGGAACAAAAAAGAATCTTGTCAATTATCATGATCACTCAAACAATGCCAGAGAATTAAAAGGAAGTGGAGAAAAGAAAAGATTTAGGTCACCACATTAGTGGGGAAAAGTTTTTCCTCGTGGGCTTTCTTATTTTAGTGATTTCAGTAGGAAGTGTGTCCTGGAATGAAAGGGTTTAATGATAATGAGCATACTGTCAAGAAAAATCACATTTCCTATTTGCAACCTGAAAACCAAAACAGTGTTTATGCCAGCCACCGAGAAGATGGGAGGGGAGGCCTGTCCATCAATTTGGTTTGAGTAAAAGGGGAGGACAGTGTTTATTCTGCATCTGTCTATGTTGCTGGATGTTTAAACATACTGTGTGGAGGAGTTCAGTAGCAGAACTGTCACAGCACTGTGTGTAGGAGGAGGGACCTGGGAAGTCAGCGGGCATCCCAGCAGCAGAGGCCCAAGGCTTAAGTGTGCTTTGGTTTTGTTAAGAAAAGAAAACAGAGAAGTTCCTAGCAGCTGCCATGCTCTCACCTACTCCTGTCTCCAGGCGCTCACACAAAAACTCTTTTGTCAAGGAGGGGGGTGACTTGGGCATTAGATCTTTTTGTTATGGTGGCAACAGGCTAAGTTATACTTCAGCCTACTGAGGGGCGCCAAGGTAATTATTAGTGAGCAGACACAGTAGGGTGCTTCCTGAATTGTCACCAGCTCTCTTGCACAGAGAAGCTTATGGGTGCATTCGCTGTGACCGCCTCTCTTCCTGTGTGTTCCACATTTATGGCTGCTGCGGGACCATGATTTAAGACTTGAACACCTGGAGGCAGAGCCAGGGGGATCTCTGTGAGTTCGAGGCCAGCCTGGTCTACAGAGCGAGCTCCAGGACAGGCACCAAAACTACACAGAGAAACCCTGTCTCGAAAAAAAGAAAAAACAACAACAAAAAAAGCCCAACAAAAACTAAAAGACAAGACTTGAACCCCAAACTGCAGGGCTGTCCTGGTGTTTGCATGGGGAGGTGAGGGCAACTGAGGAGCTCAACAACCTGACCCGGGATGGGTGCTGTGAAGCTGCTCCTCCCTGCACAGTCCCTCACAGAGGATCTGCTCCAACAGTCCCATAAGAAAAGAGTGGGGTTTTTGTTTGTTTTGCATTGCCTACATTTTGTTTTTACATTTCTTGAGCAGTCTGCCTTCTGTTTCTTTTAGTTGCATGCTTTTATTGTCAAGATTTTGATTCAATCCCAATGTTTTAAATGACATTAGAAGAAAAGAGAAACATCAAATAAAAAAAAAAACCACTACTTTTTACTCACAGATGTGTAAATATAATCACTTTCGATTTGACTAACTTTGTCCTTGATTTTATTTATTTATTTGAGACAGGGCCTCCTATATCCCAGGCTGGTCTTGATCTCACTGTGTGATAAGGGATGACTTTGAACTCCTGGTCCTCCTGCCTTCTCTTCTGGGTACTGGCATTACAGGCATGGGGCTACATCTGGTTTATGATTCCCCATCCCACTCCCACGCTGGGGGATGAATCTAGGGTTTTACTCAAGGTGGGCCAGTACTCCAGCACACAGCTACCCTCACAGCTCTGTCTCTGATTTTAAACACATAGGTCACAGTTTTAGCACTTGGCTGACCAAGGGCTTGCTATGTTAGTGTGAGGACTGGAGTTCAGACCCTCACCACTCATGTAAAAGTTGGGCAGACACTGTAATCCCAGTCCTCAGGAGGCAGAGACAAGGGAGCCCCAGAGGCTGCTGTCTAGCTACACTAGCAGTTGTGGACTCGGCTTCAAGGAGAGACCCTACCTGACAAACCAAGTGGTGAGTGATCCAGGAAGACACCTGATACCTTTGGGCCTCTAGAGTCACATGCATTTGCACTCACACATGTCAACAGGCTCACACACCCAACACCACACACTCAATACCACTCTCAACACCACACACCCAACACCACACACCCACACCACACACTCAATAACACTCAACACCACACCCAACCCACACCCAACACCACACACCCACACCACACACTCAATAACACTCAACACCACACACCCACACCACACACCCACACCACACACTCATACCATACCACGTCACACACCCAATACCACACACTCAATACACTCTCAACACCACACACCCACACCATACCCAACCCACACCCAACACCACACACCCACACCACACACTCAATACCACACCCAACACCACACACCCAATACCACACACTCAATACCACTCTCAACACCACACACCCACACCACACCCAACCCACACCCAACACCACACACCCACACCACACACTCAATAACACTCAACACCACACACCCACACCACACCCAACCCACACCCAACACCACACACCCACACCACACACTCAATAACACTCAACACCACACACCCACACCACACCCAACACACACCCAACACCACACACCCACACCACACACTCAATACCACACCCAACACCACACACCCACACCACACACTCAATAACACTCTCAACACCACACACCCACACCACACCTAATCCACACCCAGCACCACACACTGAATACTATAGACTAAATACCACACTCAACACCACATATTTAATACCACACACATGCAAGAAATGAACTACATGGGTGCCAGTTTCTTTGAGACATAACTAAGATCATAACCTCACAAACAAAGTCCACTATGGCCAGGTCTCCCATCTGTTTTCAAGTCATTTGTCATTCTGGTAGCTGCACTGTGGAAGACAGACCTGCCTGGCTCTCAACCACTTAAGAGTGGAATTTATTACAGACCGATTTTTAAGCGACTCTGCCCCTAATGTAATTGCTTCCTGGCCGACCCGGACTCCATCCCCATTCTACCCAGAGCTTCTTGGAACAGATGTTACACCTCCTAGTCCTAAAGATAGTGTGTTTATTCTTTCATATCAATCAATTTAAAATAATATAATTAGGGGAGAAACTGCAGAATTCTTAGCCAAACGGTAAAAAAGGAACATCCATAATTTAATACTGTCTTTGTTAATTTCATTTTACTCTGAGGCATTCAATTAAAGTGTCATCCAATAAAGGCTGCTGCAGCAACGGAATCCCAAATCCTATTAAGTGTCAAGGATGTTAAACCTACAAAACTAACAGATTCTTTAGTCTGGAAGCATTTAGGTGCTTTACTGCGCAGCAGTGAGCCTCCCACCTGAATAGGGTTTTACAGGAAGGGCGGTCCGTAATGTGTAATCATTGAAGCACTTGGAAATAATCGACCCCACAGGGCCCTTCAGCCTCCTTCAGTTTACATTAAATAATTATGGACTCATCATTTTGTTTAAGCTTATGTTTAAAGGCAGCCGTTCTGCCAAGTCTATTCTGCTAAGATTAAATATGCTTTAGTTTATGGATTGTGGTAGAGTTGTGTTTGATCTAAATATATTTCGACCCACTGGAAACACATGTGGAGGGCTGGATGATAAGGAAGTACAGAATACACACTCAGGTCAGTGCTTAAGTGCAGACGCATGCGTGCAGGCTGCTCGGCTGTGTAGAGATAGCCACTGGATGAAACAAAACCACTCCAAGTTTATTTATCATACATAAAGGGGCGGGGGAGGCAGTCTGCAGACCAGACACAAAAGCTCTTCTTTCAAAGTCGAAGCCAGGAGGCCTTTTCTAAAACACATCACCCTGCTTTCTCATGCTGATGTCGTTTCTTTAAGAAAATTCTATTAAAATACAGACTCATGTTAATGACAAAAGGCCAGCTTTAAATTAACCTTCCCTGGGGAAACAAACATTGGCTCATGAAGGGAGCGGTCCACATGCCTGCTGTTAGCAAGATGGTGGTCATGATGGTGAGGAAAATGAGTTCCAGGAGCAAACGAAGGTTTACTTGGTGTGAGAGGATGACAAGGTGATAATAATTTAATAATAATAATAATAATAATAATAATAATAATGATAACAACAACAACAACAATAATGACTTCAAGCTACTGTAAAAATAAAAGCATGTTAGGAAACGTTAGCTTCCAGGTAGCAATGTCCATCGCCCCCTGTTGATCCCCTCTCAGCAGGAGCCTGGTGCTTCTTATTAAGGGAGGAACAACAGACCAGGGCACCTTTCATAATTGCTATATATTTTAGCAATATTGTAAAGACAATCATCTCTAATGTCCCTTCACTGATGGTAACTACTGCACAATCATATGTATCTGTACCATGGTGTGGCATGGAAAGCTGACAGTCAAAACTCTTTGTGTGATGGGACTGGGGAGAAGGCTCCATGGATAAAGTGCTGTGTACAAGCACAAGGACCTGAGTTTGATGTCCCGGAACCCATGTTTAAAAGGGGTGGGGGAGGGGTCAAGGCATGCCCTGGTGGGGCAGAGACTGGAAGATGTCTAGGGCTCAGTGAGCAGTCAGTCTAGGTGAATTCTCTCGGTGAGTTCCATGCTGTGTGAGAGACCCTGCCTCAAAAGCTAAGGTGAAAGAGAAGAGCCATAGCAGAGAAACCTGACATCAACCCCTAGCCTTCACAGGGGTGTGCATACAGGCACATAGACACACATACACACATATGCACACATATTTTTTTAAACCTTTGAATGCCCACTACAAGCTTGTTGCTAAATATGACACCATTAATATGAAAAGATATGATAACACAGAAGTCACGAGCCCTTCCGGGGCCAGTTCCTGGCTCAACAGGAGGCATGCTGGCTCCAGAAGTGCAATGGTATGCCTTAGCTCTGGCTGTGGCTCAGCCAAGGCTTAACATATGATACTTGCTCAGCTGTAAAATGGCATCCGTATCACCTGCCCCGACTATCTCACAAGATGGGGATCAAACTGGATTAGGTGAGTAAACACTTTGACAGCCATAAAGCTTTATGCAAACATCAGGCTGTTTGTGAAAAGGCTTAGAAATATCTATTAAGCTGCATGCTTGTGGGACAAATTAGTGCATGGATGTCCAGGTGCAAAGGGTGGGAGAAAAGTCATTTGAAGTTCAAACTTGTGTTCCATTTCTTCCTGTGTTTAGGACCTTCATTTCATGCTTCAAGCACCTGTATCATGATAAAGTACAATACCTTCTTTGCTAAATTAATTATTTTAAATACAGGTCTCATTTTGCCTAGACTGGCCTCAAACTTGCTCTGTGGCCATGGATGATCTTGAACTTTTGGACTTCCACCTCTACCTCCTGAGTGTTGGGGTTCTAGGCATGCATCACCATATCTGGTTTATGGCATTCAAGAATGGAAACCAGGGCTTCCCTCATACTAGGCAAGCACTCTATCAATGAGCCAAATTCCCAGACCCAAAAAGAAAGTTTACAGAGACACCTTTACCACATCCTATGTAAGTGTCCACAGAGTAGAGAGTAAAACCAGACCACATGTGCTATGGAACAGGTTTTAGAGAAAACTGCCACCAGGATTAAGGTCAAGGAAGCAGGTGGAAAGGAAACCAGAGCCTTGGTGGTACCCACAGCTGCCTGTGATACAAGGCTCTAATGTTACCATGGAGACTTGGAGCCGTTTCTCTGCATGGTGGGGTTTGTAAAATGGCTGCCTGACTCCTTAGCTTGCTGTATCATTTCTGGAGTCATCTTTGCTCAGGAAAGAATTTTCTTTGCAGAGGGTTTGGGTATCTACTTCTTCACTTGCTGTAGGCAGTGACATCTATTAACACATGTTGTACACAGCACCTGCCTGACACTTAACAAGGATGCCCGTCACACAGAGACCTGTCCCGTTTAACTACTGTTCCTATTTAAGCCTCACTATAGACCTGTGAGAGAGGCCAAGAAAGCAGATATCAGAAAACTATCACAAAACAATGGGACCGGACCTGGAGAGTTTATTTGAGCTGGAAAAGTCAAGTAAGATTAGAACCCTAATCTAATTTGTTTGTTTAGTGACAGCAGCAGAGGGTTTAGACTATCCAGACCTGAAGCTGACGGGTTATCATTTCTATGTGTAATTGCAATGACGGAGGTGGGCATTGGGCATATAAAAAGCCAATGTCCCCACAGTGTCCCAGAATCTCCAGTGTATGTCCTTTGGAGACCAAAAACAAATTCTTGACTTCCGATTTCTCCTGATACTCCTCCAAAACAATGCTGGATTTACTGTCTCACTCATGTATTCATTCAACAAACATCTACAGAGCACATGCTGCATAGAAGACATTTATATTTGTGAGCCAAGAGCCTGATGCTCAAACAGATGATACATGAAAGAATATTACTAAGACAGGATGAAAAAAAGACGGGGATGAAAAGAGAAAGGCCCTGCCTTACCCTGGAGTCTGGTTGAAGTCGATCACTAGCTGAGAGGCAAGATTTTCAACACAATCAGTAACATTTGATTAAAGCCTCTAGCCCAAAATTTTCTAAGACTCTCACCAAAACTCCCATTACTGTGGAAGACATGTGCTAGGTTACGCTATTAGATGATAATCCTATCCAGGCATCTCTGGAGCCAACTGCAGGAGCCCAGTGATTGAGAAGAGGACAGTGGGAAAGGAGGGGAGGTCCTTTAGAAACCTGTAAGAATAAGCAGTGAAATTCCAGAAGTTTCCAAAATCTATACTCAGTCACCATGAAGACATTGAACCAAGATTGTTCTTTGGGAAGCCCACACCCACATTCTCAGGTGTGTCCTACTCTGTGCCTGGAGCCTTTCTTTCTATTTTTAATAAACCCAACTCTGATCCACACTGGCTCACTGTGCTATTCTTTTCCTAAGTGTGGAAGCCTGAGTCAGGGCCCTTGATGACTAAGGGCACACCTCAGGCTACAGTTACAACATGGAGCTGGGCCATGACTAGGACAGCAAACAGGGGCTGGTGGAAGACCCACTTGCTTAGTGATGGTAGGAGAATCAAACATATTCATCAACTAATCCCATTAGGTTAGATAGGCTGGCCAGCCTGTCTCCATCTCTCCAGCTTAGGGATGACAGGCACACACTATCATGCACAATGTTTTACATAGGTTCTGGATTCTGAGCTGTAACATCCTGCCTGTGTGGCAGCTCTTAATCTAACTATTTCCCCAGCCCATGTGGAAGAGTGTCTGTAACCATGTGAGGCAGAGTCGACTTTGCTGGGCCAGGACAAACACATCTGTGTTGGGATGGAAAACACCCGGCTGGAGGGAGCCTGGTCTTCAGTGAGAAAGGCCTTTATGGGACATGGGAAACAACCTCGGCCACTGACTACACTAGGTGACATGCACTGCATGCTGGCTACCAAAGGCTGGCAACTTCTACCCAAAGGTTTGAACAGGAAAACCAAGACAATCCCAGTCACTTTCAGTCCTGACTACAGGAGTGCCAATCATCCCACAGCAGGCGTCTGTGCATCAGTATCTGCAGCAGCCAGGGTAGGCAGAAGGGGCACCATTCCACAAAGCCAAGGTCTGGGCTCTGAGTACTGACCACGGCTACTGCTAACAGAAGTGTAGGGCAGTAGGCTGTGACCTTGGCTGCTGTGGCCTTCCTCTCCAACTGAGCAGCTGCTAGGACAGTTAAAGCCTTAACATTCTGTTTTGCCTTTCATTTTTATTTTCTTCCTGTTGGGAATGATACGTTAAAATGGTATATACAGAGACCACCAGGAAAGTCACTGTGTATATAAATATATGGGGAGAGGCAGGCTTCCACAGTATCCAAGATGACTTTTTTTCCTCAGGCTGATCCATGGTAAAGAGGCAAAACAAAATAAAAAGCCAAGGCTGGCCGAAAGGGAGAATTTTATCTGGAGTTTATCAGATTGCTATCGATAAACTTTCAAATGTCCACCTTAACAACAAATCATAGGCATATGAAAGAAGAAGGATATGTGGTCCACTAAAGGGGTGAGGGAGCTAGGGAGGTGGCTCTGTGCAAGCATATGGGTCTGGGTGTGAATCCACAGGAACCCCCTACCCCCACCGACCACGCACACACACACACACACACACACACACACACACACACACACACACACACACACACACACATACACACACAAAACATGGCCACACATGTGCCTATAACCCCAGCATTGAGTGTGTGGGTATGTAAGTGTGGGGGTGGGGGTGGGGGTGGGGACAGGAGGATTGCTGGTACTTGCTACATGTCAGCCAAGCTTCAGGTTCAGGGAAAGACTCAAGGGAATAAAGTGGAGAGTGACAGGCCAGGATGCCTGACATCCTCCTTGGGCCTCCATGTGTGTACATGGGTGCCCCCATACATGTGTTCATGCAAACCATACATATACCACATGGACAAGTACACAAAAAATAGAAACCATCCCTGCAAAAGGCCTAATAGAAGATTTACTGGGCAAAGACTTTTAAGTATTGTTGTGAAGCCATTTAAAGAACTATGAAGATCAGGAGAGACAGTTCAGAGGTCACCTTCTACCAAGGCTAAAAACCTGGGTTTCAATCCTGAGACCCACAACATAGAAGGAGAGAATAGCTACCCCGTGACCCTGACATACACATACAACCACCACCACCACCACCACCACCACCACCACCACCACCACCACCACCAAAGGGAAGAGTGGAGACTGCTAAGAAAAGAATCTCTGAACAAATTGGAAATATCAAGAGAGACAGAAAATCTAGACGGAAAACAAATAAACAAACAGACAAAAAAAGAAATTCTTAGAGTTGGAAACTATAATGGCCAGGGTAAAAAATTCACTAGAACAACTAAAGAAGGAGGAGGAGGAGGAGGAGGAGGAGAAGAAAGAAGAAGAAGAAGAAGGAGAAGGAAAAAGAAGGAGAAGGAGAAGAAGAAGGAGAAGGAGAAGGAGAAGGAGAAGGAGAATCAGGCTGAATAAAGAGTCAACAAAGAATGTAAAGGAGACTTTTGAATTTTATAAAAGGAAGGAAAACAAGGAAAAGTGAAGATAGTGTGAGAAACCCGTGGGACATGGTGAGGCAGGAAACATGTATTAAGGAGACATGCCCTGGGACAAATAATTTTTTTTAATTAAGAGATTGTCTATTCGTTTCACATATCAACCACAGCTTCCCCTGTCCTTCCTCCTCCCACCCTCCAGCCTTCCCCCCAACACACCCCCCATTCCCACCTCCTCCAAGGCAAGGTCTCCCGTGGGGAGTCAGCAGAGCTTGGTACATTCAGTTGAGGCAGGTCGAAGCCTCTCCTCCCTGCACCAAGGCTGCACAAAGTGTCTCACCATAGGCACTAGGCTCCAAAAAACCGGATCATGCACTAGGGACAGGCCCCGATCCCACTGCCTGGGGGCTCCCTAAGCAGTTCAAGCTAAACAACTTGTCTTGCTTATCCAGAGGACTTAGTCCAGTACCATGGGGGCTCCTCAGCTATTGGTCCACAGTTCATGTGTTTCTTGGACAAATAATTAAAGTGTGCAAACCAGTGGCAGAAGCACATCACATACCAGGGATGCTCATGAACTCATCAGCAGATTTCTTCTCAGAAACTTACGGGCGGAGTCAGCAGGGAATGACGTGAAACTGTGGAGGAAGAGGTGCTGCCTGGGGGTTTGAAGGAAACTGGAGGGAGGGAGGGGGGATATGATCAAATTCCAAACTACACTGTATACATGTCGGAAAATAGCAGAGACTAAATAAATAAATAATAGTAAAAGAGGATTTGAAGAGTAGAAATTAATGGGAGTGATGATTCAAAGAGCAAAAAATTAAACAGAAAACCTGCAACTAAGAACCCACATATGCAAAGTGTGTGGCAAACAGATTAAAACATCTATTCCCAAGGAGGTTTTTAAAAATAGCTGACATAGTCCAGTGTGGTGGCGCACACCTTTAATCCCAGCACTCAGGAGGCAGAGGCAGGGGGAGCTCTGTGAGTTCAAGGCCAGCCTGGTCACAACAAACACATTTACTTATTGACTGATTGACTGACTGACTGATGGATTGTGTAATATGTGTCTGTACACACATGCAACGTCATCTGTGTGGAAATCAGAGGACAATTTTCAGGAGTTGTTTCTGTGTGGAAATCAGAGGACAATTTTCAGGAGTTGTTTCTCTCCCCTGTATGAGTTCTGGGTGTCAAACTCAGGTCCTTAGGTCTTGAGACATGGCAGCAAGTGCCTTTATCCGCTGAGCCATCTCACTGGCCCACTAATACATTTTTTAAAGTACTTATTAAATTTGGTTTTATAAACTCCATATTTTGTCTTCTAGAGCATTTAAGAGGCTAATACATTATTTAAAATCATTAGTTTATGTTCTTGGAGACAAGATGTATAAAGATGTGATTTTTGCAACTGAGGAGACTGTGGGCGAAAACCACAGCATCAGGGTTCCTGTATGTTGTTGGTATTTAAACTGCTCTAAATCCAAACTAGAGAGTATAACCTTAGGATATTAACTAATCCCATGGTAACTATAAAGAAAACAACTGTAGCATGTAAACAGAAAAAAATGAGAAAATTTAAATATTTTACCATAAAACCCAACTAAATACAAAAGACAGTAATATAAGAAAGGAGGTACAAAAAACATTGTAACATAGGCTGGGGAGATCACTCTGTTGGAAGAGTGCCTTCTTTGCAAGCAAGAAGACCTGGGTTCAAAGCCCCTGAATCCATGTTAAAAAAAAAAAAAAAGCCAAGCATGGACTTACAAAGCTGTAGGACATATAGAAATCAAACAGCAACACAACAGAAACCACTTCATCAGCCATCCTTAAACAGGAAGGATATGATGCCAGATAGGCAACCTTTGAGGATATTGTGCTAAGTGAAAGATGATAGGCTTAGGGAATAGTCTGGGACATTTATATGAGGTCCTAAGGATAGTTACAACCACACAGACAGACAGAGAGCATCAGGTGCTGACCAAGGGCCTGGGAAAGCCTAGAATTGGACTGAGTACTATGTTTAATGGATATACAGGCTCAACGGTTCAAGATGCCAAGCACTCTGGCAATGGTGGTGTAGTAATGTGGATTACTCAGTGGCACTGAGCTGCACATTCAACAATGGTTAAGACGGCTGCAAAGACGGCTCAATGTCAAGGCTGCTTACTGTGCAAAAATGTAAGAGCTTGAGTTTGAACTCTCAGCACCTGTATAGTAGGCCAGGCATGGCTATGTACACACTGGTAACCTTAGTGTTATGGAAAGTGGAGGCAGGAGGATCACAGGGGCTTGCTGGCTGCTAGCCTAACCAAGAAACCTGTGAGCTGTGGGTTAGGGAATAGAAGAGAGAGTGATCTCTTCTCTGGCGTCCTCTCACATGCATACATATGTAGTGGACATACCATACATGCAACATCACAAGCATACATGCCCACACATCAAAAACACGATGTAAAAAATGAAAAATAAAATAGTTAAGATGATAAATTTTATGCTATATGCATTTTAGCAGAATTTTTAAAAAGATACTGTACATCTTTTCAGAAAACTCAGAAACAGACAAATGCTGAAGAATAATAATCTAGCAAAGACATCAATTTCTGAGGCAATAAAGCATACTGCTTTCTATGATGAAGGAGTTAAAAACCCAAATCCATCCCATGAAGTAAAGAGAAATCCATAAATGGCAGTTTCTGTAATCAACTCCCATACAGGTTAAAGCATCCAAGACCTCAAGAGACCAACTTGTCATACAAATGGGTAACACAGAGGAGGAAAATGTATTAGGAAAGCAGCTCCAGGTCTGTACCCTTCCCTGTGCCCACACTCCCTGCAATGACTCTGAAGTACCTTCCAGGAAGAAGTAGGCGCTAGACTGGGTTGTGGTTCAGCTGGTACAGTGTTTGCCTTGCAAGCATGAGGACCTGAGTTCAATGCCCAGAACACACAGCTGGGTGTGGCAGCACTTGTATGTAATCCAGACACGGGGGGTGGGGGTGGGTGGGGGGAGGTGATAGGAGGATCTCTGGGATTAACTGGTCAGCCAGTCTAGCTACTCGGAGAAACATAGGTCAGTGAGAAACCCTGCCTCAGCCTGTCTCAAAAAAGAGATAGAGTTGGTGAGATGGCTCAGCAAGTAAAGGTGCTTGCTATACAAGCCTGGGGACCCGAGTTTAATCCCCAGTACCCATGTAAAGCAGGAGAGAACCTACTCCACAGAGTTGTCCCCTGGCATCTGCATGTGTGCTGTGTAAGATGCCCATACCCTAAGAATAATAAATTAAAATTTTTTGAAGCCATGTCCATGGTGCCTGAAGAATGACACCTGGGGTTGACCTTTGGTGCACGTGCATGCTTTCAGTAGTACTGTAAGTTCTTCCTGTGGCTCCAGGCTAGTTCTGAGACTTGCTTTGTCTGAATAATGTCTTTCCAGAAGAGTCCAGGCCAGAGAGGCCGTGTTCACTTCCACATGCTCCTGGAAAGCCACAAGAGCCAGGGTGGACTACCCCAGGCTGGCTTGTGGAAAGACAAGAGACCCACAAAGGAAAGCATAGAGGTCCAAAGTGACTCTATCCTTGATGTATCTATTGCTGACCTGTCCCCAAACAAGGGTGAGAGTACAATCTAGACAGGCGGATCCATTGCCTGACTTCCCACTGACCACAAACACATGAATGGGCACAGCTCAGAGCAAGAAGGGTGTCAGGTAAGTAGACAGAGATAGGCAGGAACAATGCTTAGTGTAAACAAGCAGGCACATGGGTTAGAGACCCCAGAACTGGAAGATTGGTGGATGGAGCATCCTACCAGACCCACCCAACAGAATAAAGCAAGCCAGGCCTGGTGTTTGCAGCCATCACCAACAATGGAAGGCAGTGCCCACAGGCACATCCACCACCGGAATCCAACATTCTGAGTGGAAAGCAGACTCCAAATATCTGAACCATCAAGAGGACAGAGCTAGAGGATGGGGCAGCCTTCAGAGGGCCAGGCCCAGGGTCTCAGAAGTATAAAGCATTGGCAACATGTTTCTAAGCAGTTATGAGATCATAATCATAATGGTGATCATAATCACTGAGGGCTACAGAACAGTGTGGTTCTGTCGGTGTATGGGATGTACATTCAGTTTACTCCAGGAACGTTAGGACACTGGCGTTTCCACAGTTGTGAGATGCATGCCTGTGAAATCAAACTGTTAAATTACACACTGTCTAGAAGGCCTTAGAGGAAATTGTCTCTCCCTCTCCCAGAAGCTAATAATTGCTAATATTATTACCAATTACATTAGCAAGGGCTTGGGGTTGGATGGTATACCCAAATGCTCTCTCCATGCTGGGATTTGGTGTAGCTTGAGTTTGCAAAGGTTTTATGTATACTGTCTCAGTCATTGTGAGTTCATGTGTACAGCTGCCCTGTATGTCCAGAAGACACAGTCTTGTGGTCATACTTTGCCTCTGGCTCTTACACTCTTTCCACCTGGTACAGCATATACATTTCTTTTAGAGCTGAGAATTCTGCGGTCTCTTATTCTCTGCACCTTGACCACTTGGTGGTCTCTGTATCAATCATCATCTACGGCAAACAGAAGCTTCTCAGGTAAGGGATGAGAGAGACGTTTATCCAGGAATAGATAATGCAATATTTCAACCACATGCAAAATCTGCTGGAGGTATGCTTTACAGTAGTGTCCCAGAGTGTGGTGACTTGGGCTATCTGTCTTATAGAGGCGAAGTCCATGTGTCTGAGAGCTAGACAGATAGCAGCTGCTTTGGAAGTCATTGAGTATGGATCCACTTTGAACACTATCTCTCGTTTCCTTGGTAACATTCTAAAGGAAACATTAGCGTTGGTCTTCTTTAGGATTTAAAACACCATGTAAAAAGGTAGAGGCATCAGGGCTTTGTTGAGGCCTATTAAGGGGAAACTATTTCCTTCTGATCATAAGAATGAAACTTGAATTCTCCCTCTAGCCTTGGGGGAGACATGACATTCTGATCTGCTCCAAAGATCAGAACATTGTGCACGACTTCTTTAAGAATCAACTCAGCTGGACCTGTCAGTCAGCTGGTCAGGAGATCACCCCTGAAGAGGGCTGATTCACCTGAAGACATGCTAAGGAGTAGGGAGGAATAATTATCTCCCTAATGAGATAATGTACTTACACATCTCAGATGCCCCTCTCCTGACACAGCCACTTACAGATCTCCCCTGCTAAGCCTGGCTGCTTTTTGAGTTCTACTGAAAAAAAAAAAAAAAAAAAAAAAAAAAAAAAAACCAACTTTCCCCTTTTCTTCTTTCTAGGTCTTTTTCATATAACTTTATAAGGCCTGGCTTTTTCTTCTCACTCTTCCTCCTCCCCGCCAGGATCGTCAGCCTGCTTGCCCTTTTAATTTTCTCTCAAATTCTAACAAGATGGTCCTGGCTTCGGAGTCTGTTTTTGACTTCTTTTATTAATGAGATGAAGATCCCACACAAAGGAACCCTGATTCTCCCTGCTAACACATGCTCTCATCTAGCCCACAAAGCAATAGCTTTCTGTTGAAACTTAGGTAGCAGAGAAGAGATTTTTGCTCCTACGTCCATAGCTGTTTAAGGGGAACAGCACGTGTCATTTGTGAATGAGAATCCCTGGGAAGAAGATGTGTGTGCAAAGGTGGATTGAACGATCACCATGCCGGTGATATGGGGAGGTTGGAATGCTGCAGGTCCGGAGACTAATTACAATTTACCTTGCACTGTCATGAGCCCCCTAGATAGCCATTCCGTGCCCAGGTCTGTGTTGGAGTTAATGCACTGTGACTAGCAGATATGGATCCTTTGGATTGTACTAACTGAGCAGAGCAATAGCTTTCATCAGCCCCAAAGCTAACGATGTCATGAGACAGCCTCTAAAGCCTAGGGCTGAGATTTTTCTGCTTTGCGATAGTGATAACTCATCTCAGTTTCCACCCATGTGTTTAAAAGGTGTCTTGATTTATAACTATCTTTGTTCTGTTACCATAAAAACTTCATGAGATTGCTTCCATGTTGGAACCTGGAATTTGGGTTAGCCTAAATCTGTATTCCTGGCCCATCCATGGTCACTCATATTTAGCTGCAGAATAAATTATCTCTTACTCCCTGTGAGGGGAAACATGTGTTTTAGTGTTGACAAATTCAAAGATTGATTGTTAAAGTAACACCTAGAGAATAAATGGGACACGAATAATGATAGTCAGGGGCTGGAGAGATGGCTCAGTGGTTTAGAGGACAGACTGTTGTTCCAGAGGTCCCAGGTTCAATTTCCAGCACTCACATGGCCGCTCACAACTGTAATTCAAGTTCCAGGGCATCTGATACATTGAAGGAATAGAAGATCAAAATGAGAAATGGAGAGGTGTGATGGCTCATGTCTAGAGTCCCACCTCCCACCAGCTGGGATGTTGAGACAGGAGGACAGCCACAAGTGACAGAGGAAAAGAGGGGCAGGAAGAGGGAGAGAAGGAAAGTGACAGACTATACAGTATAATCTACCCTAGAGGCCATCCTACATGGAGCCAGTTGGCTTGTGTTTAACTGTTATATTAGCCTGCTCTTGTTCTCCTTCCCTGAGAAACAGGCCTTCTCCACTCAGGCCCTAGGCTGATGCACACAGGCCAGTCATAGAGTTTCCACAGGCTACCCAAGGGGCCTCCATTTGATCACAGTGGGTTCCATTGGTCACCTCCCGGCATACAGACTCTACTGCCCTTTCCTCTCTTTGAAAACAGACCTCCCTGGGTGCCTGTTCTGCCCATTTTGACTCAGTTTCCCAGGTGGACACCCAGCTCTTCACTTCTTCCTCTTCTGCATGCCCATGGGCTACCCTACTAAGGTCACTTGAGGTACCATAGCCAAAGCTTCTCCTTAGTGTAAGACAGATAAGACCCTTGCAGTGTATCACAGAGGGGTATGAGCCTGCTCTACAAAATAAGAAATCACTCATTTGTGTGTGTGTGTGTGTGTGTGTGTGTGTGTGTGTGTGTGTGTGTGTGTATGTGTGTGTGTGTACTCACAGGGCACAGGCAGAAGCTACAGGAAGATGTCCAGTGTCTGGCTCTCCTACTCTCTACTTCATTTCCTTATAACAAACATTAGATCCCAGCCCAGAGGCTGCTCAGGTCCCACCTAGGCTAGTAGTGGCATACCCTTTATGATGGATATACATGAATAAATGGGCCCTTCTCCCTACTTCCCTAGAGTTTCGGTGTCATCCATTCCTTCCCTGAAATTCAAGACCCTTCCCCATTCCCTGACACCAGACATCAAGAGAGTCTAACTGCAAAGTATCTACTATGGGATACTCATCAGCCACAGGTAAGGAACCTCCCCCATCCTCTGAATCCAATAAGCGATTTCCACTCTGCCAAGGGTACCTAGTGAGATGGTCTGGAAAAAACAAATCACTCTAGCTTCAGAGAGCACACCTGAGCTGCCATTCTTATTTCTTGAGATGAGCGATGAGATAATGCAGGTTTCGATTAATGATCATTTTCTTGGAACCAAAGAACCTTTTGAGGCATGCCTTTTAAAAGTGCTCTGAGAAAAATGGACAACCAGTTTGTTTACCTAATATTGACTAACAGAAATGAAACACAGAGGCGATACATATGACCGTATATCACAAGGTCCTCTATATCTCTATACCTCAAGATTGGACTTTGTACATTATTCAAGATGCAGATCTGTGACCAGCTTGCCTGGAAGGCACCAGGATGTTCTGAAGAGACACTTGTGCCTCTCCCTTTGGCTATCAGGTTACTGAAGTGATGGACTTGGAACTGGAATTTCCCCATGAAGAAGAAGGCTGAAACCTAGTGTCAGTCACAGGATGAATCTGCCCCTGGAAAGAGGATTATGTATCCTCGGAGCACCTTGCAGGGGAGGCTGAGACAAGGATGGGTCAGTGATGGGCAGGACTATGTCTTGACAAGGACAGTTTATTTAGCATAGCGCTGGCCCTCTATTAAACCCAAACCTTATGACAGGCCTGCAAGATGGACTTGGGGTCATCACTGTTTCCTTGATCCTCTTTTCAGTATGGGCACATCGAATAAATCTCCTAGTTCCTTTTTTTTTTTTTTTTTTTTTTTTTTACTACATTTTGGCTCTTTAATTGGCTTCTTGAGGGCAGGTGGCTAAGCCTGATTTGGAAGGGCTGCCAGGGCATAGACTCTGACCCTAAGTCTGGCAACAAATCCTCTACCATAAAGTCTACCCATTGCTGAAAGTTCTGGCCAAGCAGACAGGACTGCTGTTTGTTGGGAAAACACCATTTTTAAAAGGTAAATGATACACTTATTAGAAGCACGTCCTAATGAATCAGGTAGAATTCTGTACACAGTGATGTCAGGGTTACTAGAGCCTGATTCCTGAGGATGCAGAGAAGACTCTTATTCCCATTAAGTGCCCCCACCTTTACCCACTAATACTTAATAATGTTCCTCATATACTCTTGAAATGAAGCTCACAGGTAAAATAACCAGCCTTTACTATGAATTTGAAAAATCAATGCAATACTCTTAACAGGATATAAAGGAGAAATAAAAGAAAGCGGTTTGTAATGACTCTGCACTTCCATATGTAAATGCCTAGCTGACTACACTGGAAGCATAATGAAGTTGTCAGAGACTCGAACCATCTTATAATAAATATGCCTGGATGTGGAAATAAGAGAAGATTAAAAGCCATTCTCCGTGCGAGCAGGGGAGATGAAAGAGCAAGCAGCGGTACAGGCAGACGCCAGAGCAGAGAGAACAGGCTATCAGTGTGCACGGAGGCACACATGAGTCTCCTAAGCATAATATTGAGCAAAAGAAGCCAGACACAGAGAACTCGGTCTTCATGACTGCGTGTATAGGAGTCGCATCCAAGACAGGATGACAGTCACTCCTGGTGAGCAGTGTCAGGACAGTGAGCAGCCCTCATAGCCTGATATAGGTGGCATTTCCCCACACATGTGTCCATTAAAACGTTCATTGATTTTTTTATGATGGTATTTTTAAATGATGGAATATTATTTGTTGATTAAGAGGTACAACCATAATAGGAGAGGAGGCCCTGAGGTTAAGAGCACTTGCTGCCCATGCAGAGGACTTGGGTTTGGTTCCTAGCATCCCATTTGTCCACTCTCAACTGTCTATAACTCCAGTTCTAGGGGGTCCAATGCCTGTGGCCTCCAAAAGCAGCTATATTCATGTGCACACATACATGTTTTAAAATGAAATGAATCTTTTAAAAAAGGATAAGGGGCTGGAGATGTGGCTCTCTTAAGAGGTGGGAAACATGAGGATCAGGAGTTCAAGGTCATCCTCAATTATCTAGTAAGTTCAACCAGAGCTACATGAGCCCCCCATATGAAACAACAAGAACAAAAAAACCCAAAAAGCTCACAATGATAAAGTTTACTTATTAGCATACTTTTAAAATAATTACATTTTTAAAAGATTTAAAGAAAGGAACTATTTTACATTTTAAAAAATTGATTTAATGTTTGGCTTAATAGAGGACAGCTGGATTCTCATATCTGTTTCTGCATTCAATTTATATATTAAAATACATATTCATTATGAATTACTCTTTTATTTCGTCTTTGTATCAAAGCTAGGGCATTGTGCTGGTTTCTGAAGAATTTATGTGTAGGCTGGCTATTTTAGTCTATGAATTGCATTACAGGGGAGTAAAGGGGCCACGGATAAATATTTGCTGTATAAAAGGGGGGCATTGTGTTCAGCAAGACTTGGTACAAGGCCTTAGATCATCTTTTGAACTCCTAATTCTTCCTTTAGTGGCCAGCTCTCCCCTAAAAGCAGACTGTAGGATCAATAGGGAACATTCCAACCAAGACACTGCATCTTCTGGAATGTGACACTCATATGGGTCCTCAACATGGAAGGGGAAATAATATTCAGATCATTATCAAATTAGTTAGATTCTAGGGGGATGGCTCAGTCGGTAAAGTGCTGTCTACACAAGCGTGAGGTGTGGTGGCATTGTGTTCTCCAAAATATTGTGAACCTTAATAAACTTATCTGGAGTCAGAGACAGAACAGCCACAATATTAAACATAGAAGTTAGGCAGTGGTAGCAAACACCTTTAATCCTAGCATTCCAGAGGCAGAAATCCATGTGTTCAAGGATACAGACAGGCATGGTGACTTATCACGCCTTTAATCCCAGAAAGCAAGCCTTTAATCCCAGGGAGTGGTGGTAGAAAGCAGAAAGGTATATAAGGTGTGAGGACCAGAAACTAGAAGCATTTGGCCTGGTTAAGCATTCAGGCTTTTGAGCAGCAATTCAGCTGAGACCCATTCTGGAGGAGGACTCAGAAGCCTCCAGTCTGAGGAAACAAGACCAGCTGAGGATCCGGCGAGGTGAGGTAGCTGTGGCTTGTCTTGTCTCTCTGTTCTACCAGCATTGACCCCAATAACTGGCCTCGGGTTTGTTTTTATTAATAAGATCTTTTAAGATTCACGCTACAGTGAGGACTTGAATTTGGATCTCCAGCACTCGTTTAAGCTGGATGCAATGGTATGTGCTTGCAACTGTATTGCAGGGAGGCTGAGACAGCATGCACATGCACACCCACATACATGCACATATATATTTTTTTCAAGTTTGATTACATGGTCCTCCATCAAGGGTCCCACAAACCTTCAGGCCAGGGTTAAAGTTTCTTCCTTGAGAATTCTTAGAACTGTAGATTCCTCCTGGGGTTAGGGACAGGTGGACTGTGAAAGGACAAAAGGAAACTGCCTGGGGCAACACTGATACTTCATGCCTGAGGAGGGACAACTGTGTGCGCATTTGGAAAAATTCATCAGATGTTTCACTAGTGTTGATGTGTTTCATTGTGACCAACTGTCAGGTCAAGAAAAGAAGAGTAACTGACATCTAATGACGTGGATGTGATGTATTTAGGGATGAACTATGTGAGCTGGGGAAAGAGGAAAGGGTGGGGATGGGCAGATGGGTATTGAAGCAAACACAGGACGATGTGTAGAACAGAGGTGGCCGGTAGAAAGGCATTTATGTTAACAGTTGTTTCAGCCTTCTTTTGTATCTTAGAATGTTCATAATAAGATGTTGAAAAAAACATTGATTTGCACGCTTACAATTTGTTCACTATATATTATAATTTTATTTTAAAAGTTGAAATATCAATCAACTAGAAATGGCAAGGTTAAATTCAATAGCAACAGAATGGGCTTATTTGTGAATGAACAGAGCCAAAGGAACTATTAATCTTTCTCTTTATTTAGGTAAAAGTTCCAAGGTGATCGAACAACTAATCAAAATGAATGAAAAGAATGCATGATGTCCTCAGAAATAATGAGGCTTATTTTTCCCATGTGTATGTGTATGTGCATGGTGTGCCTGCATGTGAATATGTGTTTGCATGTATGGACACACATATGTGTTTGAGTGCATGTGTACATGAGTGTTCATGCATATGGAGGCTACAGGTTGACAGTGAGTGTTTTTCTCGATCTTTCTCTACCTTCTATATTGAAGCTGGGTCTCTCACTTGAACTTAGAGCTCACTGACTCAGCAAATCTAGGTAGCCAGCTTGCTCTGAGGATCCTGGTCTCAGAGGTACCCTGGGATCACAGAGTGGCCACCACTCCTACCCAGCATTTATGTAGATGCTAGGGATTTGAACTATGGTCCTCAGCTTTAACTGCAGAGTCATGTCCAGCTCTGAGGTGTATTTTTAAGTGCAATTTTGAAACAATGTCCTATGCTAACAAGGGAGATGGCATTACCATGGTCCCAGAAAATAAGATCTCATCTCTGGAATCCTATCACATGCCAAGTGACAGGTTCCATCTCTGCCACTTAAGAAGAAAGGAATAACCTATAAACAACTCGGCACAGAATCAGAGTAAGGCAAAAAAGCTGCCAGCAGTCTCAGTTAATTTTAAACACATCATTTCATAACATAATTCATATGGCTATACTATTAAACACATGATAGTAGATAATAGTAAGGCAAAAGATGACAGTAACATTTTATTATTTATTCATTTTAATGTATGCCTGCATTTTGCCTACCACATGTGTGATGGTGCCCAAGGAGGTCAGAAGAGGGTAATGAACCCCTGGATCTGGAGTTACATGAAGTTGTGAACAGATGTGGGTGCTAGGATCCACTGATAACATTTTAAACACTCTCTTGATAAAGCTTGGTGGCCTAGACTCAGTAGTGTTCTGCTAACTAAAAGGTCTTGCTTCTGAGTCTGTCTGCAGTGAACCTGATCCCCTCTGCTATATATCTGCCTGCCTCAGCTGCAAATGAAGATGGACACAGGTGTACCCCACTGGCAGCTCATCAGCCTCTGGGGCATTGCAGACATGGAGGGCAGCTCCTGATACGTTCCCAAGAAAACAAAGAGCAATTTTCCCTCAATTTACTCAGTAATTGTATTTGTGCAAATTTTATACTAAGACTCTATAGCAAAAATACTGTTTGTTTATATGTAAGAAGGAAAAAAAAGAGTGTTAAACTCAGGTGTTGATGAATAGAGCTTCTGTGGTTTACTTTGTTAGCTGCAGAAACACCAGGGGAACATGGACGTGAGAAGGCAAGATGAGACCTTCCTTGTTCCTCAAATTGGGGGCTATGGAAACAGGACATGAGTTTTAACCTGGCTCTTGACCTTTCAGTGACCATTGTTATTGGTGTCTCCCGAGATGCCCACACAGAGGTTCCGGGAGATGCTCTGTCAGGAAAGTGCTTGTCATGCAAACACAAAGACCTCCGTTCAGATCCACAGAATGCACGTATAAAAAAGGCAGATGTAGTGGCAAATCCTCAGTATCTCAGCACTGAGGAGGCAGAGAGGGAGGACCCTGGGGCTCACTGCCCCAGGTCAGGCAGAGAGCCTGATGGCATCCTGAGAAACAACTGCCAAGGTTGACCTCTTACCTCCATGTATGCAAATGTGGATGGGGACACACACACACACACACACACACACACACACACACACACACACACACACACACACGCACACATCTCACACAGACACATAGACACACACAAACACACAGACACACACAGACACAGACACAGACACAGACACAGACGACACACATGCAAACACTACCCCCACAAACCACAAGCATCCAGCACCCCCTAAAGGAGGCATAATCCCTCCACTGAAATCCATTCAGCTACACTGAAGGGGTTATTTCAGGAACATTTAGATTTTAATGGCAGAAATATATTCCCTCTATAGAACCAGAAGAAAATCACTTCCTCATTGTGGAGCCATTTAATATAAAATTACCTTCAACTTCTTCATATAGTTTCTGGCTAAATTGTGTTTGAAATCATCCAGACCCATGAAGGCATGCTCAGGGTCACAGGCACTGCCGAGGTTCGTGACTATGGTCCACCACAGGGACAGCATTTCAAATGGCAACTGAGGGTCTGTCTGTTGCCCTACAGAAACAGTATCTGTTGTTTGCCCAGGGCTGGATTTACACCACTGAGCCCTGAGTGAAAACCCAAACAATCTGCTATTCAAAATCTAAGCAAACATAAAAGCAAATGCTGTCCTTGTCACTACGCGTTCTTACAATTTTTGATATCAGTTTTCCCATCATCCCGTCTGGTCCCGCATGATTTCCTATTCTCACTGTTTCCATTTCCACGCTTTGGCCAGCACCGTGCTGCACCTGCTGTCCCTGTGCGAGCCTATATTGTCAGACCTGGGGGTCCCTCCCACGTCCTCTGCTCTCTTCCTCAGCAGCTCAGCAGCTCTCTCTCTGCCTTCTCCTGTCTCTTTTTTTTTTTATTCCCCCAGCACCCCTGTACAGTGATCAACTTTATTTTTTCCAAGGCAAGAAGAGATGAATAGGAATTTGTTTGCTCAAATGAGATGCCATCAAATAACTAAACACAGTACAGGACAAGATGGAAATTCGCTTTGATCAAAGGAAAAGCTACTAGATTATTTAAAAGAATAGTGGGACAAAAATCAGCTGATTTAAAATGTTACATGTAACCTGGCAATCAAAATGCTAGTGAGGGAACGGCTCTATTCATTCTGTGTTGTAGACTGACAAAAAATGTTAAATGCTTACATAAAAAGTAAGTGTATTAGACTAGGGAGATGGCCTGGAGGTGGAGGTGGGGGTAAAGTGTAAGCCAGGCAAGCACGAGGACCTGAGTTCAAGGGCCAGCACCCATGTCAAAGAAGCATGTTGAAGCAGGCATGGTGGTGCATGTGTTTAATCCTAGCACTGGGGATGTGGAAACAGATGGATCCCAGGGGCTCATAGGCCAGTGAACCTGGACTAATGGGTAAGTCCCAGGCCAGTGAGAGATCCTACCTCAAAACCCGACATGGATAGCTTGTGAATTCAAGATCTGACTTGGCTGTTCTCTGGCTTCTGCATATATATGTTCACACATGCACACACATCCACACTTATACAAACATTCACACACATGCACACATATGCATGAATGCACATACAAAATTAAACATACTTATGACATCTCACCACTTAGGTATCTACCTAAATGAAAGAAAACATTTCTGGCAGAGTCATTCATCACTATCACAGAACTGAAACATTGTTCAGCAGAATTGGGACCAAGACAGAAGCAGCCAACTACAAATCACTGAAACACAGCAACCCAGAACTGCTGACTCAGAAAACAGCAAGAACACATCGTGTGTGTGTGTGTGTGTGTGTGTGTGTGTGTGTGTGTGTGTGTGTGTGACTACTTTGGATGCAGGGTCTCATGTTTCCCACAGTGGCCTTGACCTCACCATGTAGCCAAGAGTGCCCTTGAACTTCTGACCCTCCTTCCACCCACTTTGCTGAGTGCTGGGATCACAGGCACACACCATCATGCCTGGATTGTGCAGTGCTTGGGTTTGAACCCAGGAGTTCATGAATGTTCTAACCCAAGAATGCAACTCAGATGCATGCTGCTAAGTGGAAGATCCCAAAGGCATCATCTTGTATGATCCCATTAATATGAGCTCACTGCCAGGTCAGAACCAGCCAGTAGTTGCAGCATGAGGAAGGGGATGCTGACTATGAAGAAACCTGTGGGGGTAAGTCTCAGGTGACAGGACTGTCCATAAAGCACTACGAGGAGGGAGGCACGGCACTGTGCCCTTTTGAGTCCCACTGTGCACCAGAGAGAGGACACTGTACTGTGTACAAATAGGAATACACAAAACTAATCAAGGCACTAGGAGGATCCAGGATGGAACAATGTTGATTAGTGAGACCAGAGGAAACCCAGAGGTCTGAGGGACCCCAGCCGGACTGAGGAAAAGGAGCTGACCTAACCAACTTGCTCATACCATGTTTTGCCGCAGTGTTTTAAAACTAAAGAAATTAGCTGTGCATACATACTGTATCCCAGCTGGTGTATGAGCTGCTCACAGGGGTCTGAGTTAGCACTTCTAAAAGCAGTTCATAAGTATGCTGGGGCGAAACAAGTGAATAGATTGTGCATAATGGGAACCAGACTTCTCACTGTCAGAGGAAGAAATTACAAATAAAAAGTGGAGGGAAACAGGCTGAACTCCGCGCTACTGATTTGAGTGGGAGTACTTCCATCAATTACCAACTGTTTTAAAATGCACAAGGACAGGCACATATAGAATAGACAGGCTGCAGTGAGCCTGACTCAGAAGACACATGCTAGGGGCTGGAGAGACGGCTCAGTCCTCTTCTAGCAGACCTGGGGCTCACCTCTTTGGCTAACATGGCTAATCAGCAAGCTCCAGGGATCCTTCTCTGTCCTGTCTCTGCATGCTCAGCCCTGGGATTACAAGTGTACACTTCCATTCACGGCTTCTTATGAGAGGGCTGGGGACTGAACTCGGATTCTCATGCCTGCACGATGACTTAGTTTCATGTCTGTTGTGATGACAAACACAGTAACAAAAAGCAGCACAGGGGAGGAAAGGGGCCGTTGACCTTGGGGTTCCAAGTTACAGTTTAGTGTATAGGGGAAGTGAAGGCAAGCGTTCACACAGCTAGTCACTTCACATCCACAGTCAAGAGCACAGAAGGAATAAATACACCCTCAGTTCTTCCTTTTCAGCTAGCTTTGCCCTCTTATATTGTCCAGGATCCCATACCTAGGGAATGGTGCTACCCACAGTAGGCTGGGCCTTCTTACATCAATTAATAATCAAGATAGTCTCTCACAGATGTGTTTACAGGCTAACCTGATCTAGACAATTTCTCATTAAGTCTCTTTTCCCAGACTGTGACAAGCTGACAGTTAAACTAACCAGTGAACATGGCAAGGGCTTTACTCAGTCAAGCAAACACCCAGGTCAGAAGCACGGTCTTAAAGAAGTGGCTGGCTTGGATCTGCATGTGATATATTAATGTCAGACAGCAGATGCCAAGACAAAAAAAGACGAGAGTTTGTCAGCTGGAGGTGAGCCAACCTGTGTGAGCTCAAACCCTGGAGCAATGTCAGCTGCATGTGCAAATTAGGTTATGACCCAAAGAAGACCATAAATAGGGCTGGGGACACAGTTTAGGGTAGAGTGTTTGCTTGGCATGCACAAGGCTCTCGATTCAGTCACAGTACTGCCCAAAGATAAAAATAAATAAATAAATAAATCTTAAAGAATGAATTATGGAATAAATAAATAAGGGGGCTGGAAAGAGTATTTGCCTTGCAAGCAAAAAATCCTTGAATTCAATCTCCAGAATTCATGGAGGAAAACCTGAGGGTGCTGGCTTGTGCACAGAGGAGGCAGAGACAGGTAGATCCCTTGAACCCTGCTGGCCAGCTAGCCTAGGCTAATTAGTGAGCCCCAGGTCCCAGCGAGAGACTCAAAGAAGCAAGGTGCCTGAGGAATGACCTCGAGGTTGACCTCTCACCTCCACATACATACATATACACTGTAACCCCCTCATGCATGTTCTCCCTCATACATGCACATATAAACAAAGAAGTGAATGAATGAGGGCTAGAGAAAGGACACATCTTCCTCACAGAAGAATTCCAAAAAAAAAAAAAAAAAAAAAAAAAAAAAAAAAAAACAAAACAAATGTGCCATGAGGGAAGGACACAAGTCAGGCCCACCAGGACAACATTGTAGTTCCTGCTGCAAGGAAGAGTCACTGATGGCTGTTTAAAATTGCTGGACAAAGCTATGAGTGGAATGACAGGTGCAGGGCCTAAGTGGATCTCCCCCCAAATATCTGTTAAACACTGTGGCATTTTAGCACATCTGTGAATTACTTAATAGTATTCCACTCAGAATGAAACTTAAGTATTGTCCCCTTGAGAAAGGACTTGACAGAGACCTGTTCTAAGCAACTGCAGGATTATAGGTGAGACATATCCGCTCTCTGTCCTTGTGCCTGGCTCCTTGGAATTCTGTGAGTGACAAGGAGGGTAACTCTGAGAGGTCCCTACATTGTTTCTCAGGATGTAGGTAAGATCGGACCCTGATTGGAAGGTGATAGCTTTCAGGCCCACCCCTTGATATCCAAGGAGGGGAGAGAGGCTACAGACTCAGTGCACTAAACAGGGCCAATGACGCACTTCAGTTGTGTCTATAGAATGAAATCTCCATAAAAATGCAAACAAGGGGGATCCCAGATTCTGAATTGGGAACACATCGAGGCAGTGGATGGTGGCATGACCAAGGACAGGCATGGGATTTATTTTTCTATTAACATGGTCATGATATCTGACAGGAACAGTATGAGGAATGAAAGGTTTAGCTCAGCTCATGGTTCTAGACGGTTCAATCTATTGCTGCAGGGAAGGTGTGGTGAGAATAATCAGGTCACAGCAGTGAGAGTGAGTGGTTAAGCTGTTCATATCATGCTGGGACCAGCAAGCTGAGAGAACCTGCTAGAACTAGGTGTGGATTCTAACTTCCAAGCTCCTGACCCTTACTACCTACTCCCCTCAGCCAGGCTCTACCTTCTACTGACCCCACAGTCCTTCAAACCAGAGCCAGGAGCTGTGTAACACATGAGTGAGTCTATAGGGGGGCCACAACAACAGGGAAGCTCCCCTCTTCCCTCCCAGGCATTGGCTCCGGGACTCCTCTTCCCAAGTGGTATCGTTTACCATTATCTGGTAGTAGAGCAGAAGAGGGGCAATCTTGAGCCCTTGGTCTTCGATCTGTGCAAACTATGGGAATAAGTGCTGGGATTGCTTTGAATCCTCCACACCCAGTTGTTGTCAGGGAGCAGCACATTCACTCATAGCTGCTGTGTGGCCATTTTTCAGAGGAAGGGTGCAAAAAGCAAGCACAGCTTTCTAGTGGAGAAATGGCTGGTAACACCACTGCCAAGTGACCAAGTCCATGCTCTTAGGAGTGGGCCATGCTGATGCCATAAAGAGGGTGTTCAGGATCTCTCCCTGTACTTCATCACCCTAGAAAACCATGAGGAAACCCACAAATCCAAACAAAGGAGCACCCCACTAAACACCAGTGCTCTTCCCAAGTGTTCAGATCATGGTAAACAAGGAGAGGCTGAGAATCTGTCACAGATCAAAGAGGACTAGAAGATATGGTGCCTAATGGCAGTGAGAGATCCTGCACCTGATCTAGGGGAAGGACATTAGGGCAAAACTGGTGAACCTCAAACAAAATGTGACATTTTCTCTATAAAGGACACAGCTGGTGTGACTGGCACACATACAATAGTGTAAGTGTCATATGCAGCTTGTACATAAAAGGGATCAATCTGGGAGCTCCACATGCTGTGTACTTGACAAGCTGGGGGAAGAGAAACCATTGGGACAGAAAAGGGTCAGTGCAGCTTGGGCAAAGGTAGGTAGATGCCAACTATGCAAGGATGTATGAGGAGATGTTTGAGACATCTCTCAAATCAGGGCCTTGAGTAATTTCCACCCTTAGTCCCTCACTGGGGGACTCTAAGTAGGTGCTCTACCACTGAGCCACACCCCAGCCCCTCACTGGGGGATTCTAGGCAGATGCTCTACCACTGAGTCACACCCCAGCCCCTCACTGGGGGATTCTAGGCAGGAGTTCTATTGCTGATCTACATCTCTAGCCCTTAGTGTCTTAAGATAACTTCTCTCTAAGTAGCTGAGACTGGCCTGAAGCTTGACATTCTCCTGTGTTAGTCTCTTAAGTACCTAACCTCATGAACAACGATGTCTGGTTGTATTCCATGTCTTGACTGTAGTTGGGGTTATTAGAGTCTGTCTCTCAGAGGAGTAAGTTTTACTGTGTACAAAGTGAAAACACACATTTGAAACATTTTCCTTCAAATGCTTTCTAATTTTAAATTAAATTCCTATTCAACTTCACTCAGTTCCTGGTCTACTAGATGCTTGATAGGAATCGAAAGGCTGGGTATACAGATGGTGACTAGAGTATGCATAGCAGCAGCACTCTCTCCCTCATGATAAACCCAGAAGGAGTTACCCAGCCTCTGGAGTCATTGCCCCCAAGTGCTCATAACATAACCCATTATAGAATACTTCTCTACTTACATCCCCATCCCTTCCCAAGGCAACTTGGGAACTGGGGGAACCTTTTATGTTCCCAAGCCATTGAGCTGTCCCCCACTTCCTCAGCCAGCAGAGCAGCCTCTGTCAGAGTCACCAGAGCCTTCTGCATGTAGTAGCAAGTGCCTACTCCTTTGCCTACAAAGAGCAAAGGACAGCAGCCTGTTCGCTCCTCTCTGGTCTTCATGTGATCCAGGGAAGCAAACCCACTTTACATAACAAGGTCATCTCAGAAATTAGATAAAACTGTTCAAATGGACTGTGGAGCTAGCCAGTAAGAAACTCAGTGTGACCTGGAAGGAGGAAGGAGGCTGGGCAGGCTCCTCCAATGCTCTTCAAAATCACCAAGTCCTTGAACCCTCCTGTCCCCCAAGTAGTACAAGTGAAATAGTACTACCGAGGTAGGGCAGACTGATGGAACATTGTAGGGCTGCAAGAAGGGAGAGGATCCCTCGTGGAAATTCTGGTTGAAGCCATTTGACAGCTGATAAGCAAGAATTCCAGCACAATTAACTGCTTAGGGCATCCCTCCCTTCCTATCCTAAACCTGCAGTAAAAGGCTTGTCTAGCACAGCCCTGTGCAATCCTAGAGGCTCTTTGCTTAACTCATCAGTTTAGTCCCATACAAACCATTTCCAGAGCCATCCTATAATCCTACAAGAAGAGAGAAGAGGAGAGAGGGTTAGCCACCCTTTGAGCTAGAGTAACTTGAGAGCTGTCAAAATGGTATATATACATATATGTATATAAATGGCTAACCATTATATGTGTATATATGGCTAACATTATTACAACAGTTATTGAGCCTCTCCCAAGAGGAGCCTGTACCCAAACTTGGGTGTGTTTTATTCCCCCTCCAAGTCTTCCTTGAGAAGCCAGTACACTCACATGATATGTCTTGCTTTCTGCAACTGCTCTTTGAGAAACACACACAAACACATAGACATACAGATACACACACACACACACACACACACACACACACACACACACCCCTCCTGCATGTGTCTCTTTCTCCTAAGATATTAAGATGTCTTTAATAAAATCTCCATCTCTGCTTCACACTAGCTAGCCCCAAAATTCTTCCCTGTTTTGCAGCCATGAGAGTCAAAGTCCCTAAAAGATTTGAAGACTGTCTCAGCTATTGGGTGACGGTTTGGAGCTGTGCCTCTGTCCGCTCCTTGCTGACACTACCTTGCCAAGTGACTGTTCCCTACAGCGGCTACTCTGGTGAGGGACTTCCCCATTACCAAGTAGTAATCCTGGAAGACCTTTGGTAGGAGGAGGTCAGAGTGTGGGAACACAGGAGGTGAGCGTGTGTGTGTGTGTGTGTGTGTGTGTGTGTGTGTGTGTGTGTGGTGGGGTGGGGGTGGGGGGTGAGCAGGGACACAGCAGGAGGGAAGCTAGCTTTTGATTAAAAGATAACATCTCTTAAAGGACACAGTGTTAGCCATGGCGGCTTTGGACGGGGTTCACACCCCAGCCTTTCACATCTCAATGTTCCCTCTAAGTTCTCTCTCTCGCCACCTGTAGCAGCTTGCCTAGCTGTCTGAATTTCAGAGGAAATATTAATACAGACTAAATTAGCCAATGTAAAATTAAATTATTCTGACAGAACAGCAAGCAAAATTTGCCAAAGGAAGCAATAAATTAAGAAACCTTCTTAAAAATGCAATATTCAATTATAACTCAAATAAATCCCTAGGGTACGAACCAAGACAATTGTATTAAACGTAATATAAATTTCTCAGAAAAAAGAATTGCAGTTCTGTGGAATAAAAACCTCTCCAGGAGCCAACTTCATTAGCCACCGTAACATCAAAGACTCCTGAAGGGAACAGCTTAATCCAAAACATCTTTCACAACCAATTTCCATATGGCCTGGTCATTTGCTTTCATGGTCTGGGCAGAAGGCCTGAGGGGCAGCCTGGGGGACAGCCCAGCAAGGTCCCTTTGTTCCTCTCACAAAGAGTTCCTTGTCCAATAAATAATTCCTTTTTTTTCTAATTTCACTTTCTTTCAATTTATTTTTATAGGAAATGATAAATTCTTGCAGACATACATTTTAGTATTTTTTATGGGTATGTGGTATGCATGCATGCACACATGTTTTGGTGTGTGATCATATGAAGGCCCGAGGTGATGTTGAAACTGATCCTAGATGGATTTTCTACCTTATTCACTGACTCAGGGTCTCTCAATCAAACCCAGAGCTCTACAATATGGCTAGTGTTGCTAGCTGGCTTGCTCTGAGGAAGCCCTGTCCATCTCCTGAGGCTGCAATTACAGGTGGGCTGCGGCAACCATCTGTACTTACATGAGTGTTTGGGATCTGAATTCTGGTCCTCACGTTTTGGGGGCAAATGCATTAACAGCTGAGCCATCTCCTCAACCCCTGAACAGACATATTTTGTGAGTATGTATCAGTATATGTTCTGTGTATGTGCTGTGTTTTTGTGTGTGCTGTGTGTATATGTGTATGTGCGTGTGTGCATATGTGTGTGCATGTGTGTGTGGTGTGTTTTTGTATGTGTGTGTATAAATGTGTGTGTTTATGTTTTCTCTGTGTGTATGCATGTGTGTGCATGTGTGTGCGTTTGCATGCATGTGCAGATCAGAGGACAACTTGAGTCATTTCTCAGGTACCTTTCATGCTTTGTTGGAGACAGCATCTCTCATTGGCCTAGAATTTCACCAAGTGGGCTTGGCTAGCCAGCCAGCGAGCTTTCAGAAATTACCCATTTCCACCTCCCATCTCATCATCACTGGATTACAAACACACACCACCATTCTAGCATTTTGTGTGGGGTATGGGGATCTGAACACAGGTCCTTGTACTTGGGAGGCAAGTGCTTTACCAACTGTCATCTCCCCAGCCCTCACAGATGTAGCGCTTCCCTAATACACAAAGTAGAGCCCTGGGTTTCATCCCCAGCCCAAAATAAACTGGGCATGGTGGTTCATATCCAGAATCCTGGCATTGGAGTCAAGAGGATCTGAAGTTCAAGGTCACTGGGTCTGGGGAGATGGCTCAGTGGTCCAAGTGTTTGCTCCATAAGCATGAGGACTGGAGTGTGAATCCCAGAAACCCATATAAACGCTGAGTGGGCAGCGTGACCCACCTATAATTCCAGTCTCCAAAGGTAGAGACAGGGCTCCTCAAGCAAGCTGGCTAGCAAGACTAGGCATATCCATGAGCTCTGCATTTGATTGAAAGACCTTATCTCACTGAATAAGGAAGAGGAGCTACAAAGGATGATTCCTGACATCAACCTTCAGCCACCGTACACACGTGTACACACACACACACACACACACACACACACAAATACAAATGCACAGACACCCCTACACATATTCCAACACAGATTCAGGAGTGTATACACACACACACACACACACACACACACACACACACAAACACACATACACAGGCACAGACACCCCTACACATGTTCCTACACAGATTTAGGAGCATACACACACACACACACACACACACACACACACCTGCACACATGTTCCCACACAGATGCAAATATACACATACACAATGGAAAAAAGGAAGAAAATCAGTTCAAGGCCATCCTTGGAAATAGTGAGTTAGGTGCCAACCTGGGCTACCTGAGCCTGTTTCAAAAACTCTGTGACATACGGGTCTACAGAGCAGCCTAGAGGCTGGGCCTGGCTGAAGGCCATCCACCCTCAGTGTCTCAGGCCTCTTGGGGCAAGAGCCATCCTGTCTTAGAGTAACTAGCACTAGGCCAGGTTCATCTCAGATGTTTTCCGGTACAGACAGTTAGGACCTCACATTTCTTCCTCTGTAGGACAGGCTGTGATGTCTTTCTCTTCTTCCTGGTGATGATGTTTTCTTATAGGGGAAGAGTGATTTAAACATCTGCAGTTTCCATGGGAATTCAGAAATCAAGCCCACAGAATGACTCAGTTCAGATCTGTTTGTATTGTTATAAATTCAAGCAGAAAAAAAATATATATAATTTTAATTGGCAATATCATCATCACTACCTTCTCCATGACCATTTCTGAAAGTCCTGCCTCTCCTCTGAGTCTGTGTGTGTGTGTGTGTGTGTGTGTGTGTGTGTGTGTGTGTGTATGCACACCTGTGCACATACATGCAGAGACCAGAGGAAAATGTTGGCCACCTTACTCTTCTGAGACAAAGTCTCTTCACTGAGCCTGGAGGTAGCAGCCAGCAAGCCTCAGTGATCCCGTCTCTGCCCCTGCTGACATGCTCTGGTTATAGGTACACACAGCTCTAGGTACACATGCTAATAGGTATCTCTCTCTCTCTCTCTCTCTCTCTCTCTCTCTCTCTCTCTCTCTCTCTCTCTCTCTCTCTCTCTCTCTCTGTCTTAATGGGAACTGGGGAATTGGACTCAGGTCCTTATTCCTGCACACCACATGCTCTTAACCAAGCCCCCACATTTCTCTGAGTTCATCATCACCATCTCAGATTTCTTTTTGACAGGACTGAAGTTAAAAGATTTTCTGGGCTTTGGGTCATCCCCCAACCCTTGTATTTGATTAGGCAACTAGTAACATCAACGTTATCTTAACTGCTCCCTCTTAGGGTAAAGAGAGAGCATTTAGAAGAGATAGAATTTGAGACTGAGATAACAAAGAAAGAAAAGTCCTCAGTGCTTTTTACAGCTTTGTTATAATATTGTGAGGAAGGTACTCACCACTAAGGCAACAGACTCGCAGTTTTCACACATTGTTTCCCAAGAATGAGGTCTTCACCTTGGAAGGTGGGTGTCAGGATTCAGAACAACAAAAATGCAAAGACTAAAATGGATTCATGGACTTGTTAAAGTCTGGGATTAGAAGATAAAGAAAAAAACAACAGCAGAACCGTACAGTCCCAGTGACAAACATCTATGTGAAAACACCAAGCTCTCCAAAACCTAAAAAAGGCTACTCATATAAATGTTAACTTTTACAATTTCTTATTTGAGACAAGGTCTTGCTGTGCAGCTAAGGCTGGCCTTGAACTCACTGCAATCCCCCTGCCTCAACCTCATAAGGCTAAGATTACAGCATGCACCATGTGTTACTTTGAAAGCAGCTCCCATCAGGCTTTACGTTTTTCTTTCTCTGCTACAGCCACGAGCCACCACATCTTTCTACATTTTCAATCTTACAAACATTGACTCATTCTTTGACCAAGAATTGGAAACTGCCCAAAGCTCGGTAACAAGTTTTCCCAAGGCTCATATTTCCCATCTTGTTTCCATGTGCTCCTATTAAAATCTTAAGGTCAGATGATATTAAAAGTAGTGGGATGGTTTGTGGAATCATAATTATGTATCAAAGTGGAGCTGCCCAAACTGTGATGTTCAAGAAACTCTTTAAACAGGGGGTGGGGGTGAAATCAAAAGAAAGGGGTCTTTGAAGTCCTAAACATGCATTAAGATAAAAATAATTGATTTAATAAATTCATTCCATAGACTGCGGTCCTTAATAGCAGTTAATAAAAGCTCATGGAAGGTGGTTAGGGGAATCAATTTCAGTCTGGACAAGATGAAATCCAACATCAGAATGTCAGTCCAACCACACAGGCAGCGAATGAGAAACTTTCCCCAAAAGGCTGTTTTGAAATGTCAATCACAGAAGGCAGAGAAAATCCTTTCTCCACTGGGGGTTGAGGGGATCATTTCCCTTTCTGCTCATTTGAAATACACCTCACAAAACTGTCCCCACAGGTGTTTTCCTCGTGCGCGCGTGTGTGTGCGTGTGCGCGTGCGTGCGTGCGTGCATGCGTGTGTGTGTGTGTGTGTGTGTGTGTGTGTGTGTGTGTGTGTGTGTCTGTTAGGTATTGTTCCTCAATCACTGTCCACCTTGCTTTTAGAAACCAGCTCTCTCATTTGACCTGGTGCTTGCTGATTCAGCTGGGCTGGCTGGCCAGTGAGTTCCAGGAATCCCCCTGTCTCCACCTCCCCAATGTTTGGGTCACAGCTGCAAGCTTCATGCCCAAGTTTTTAAGTGGGTTTTAGGATCCTAATTCAGTCCCTCATGCTTCCACAGCAAGCTCTTTACTGTTGGACTGACCTACCTCCCTGGTCTTGTGATATTCTTAAAAATTACATGACCACACAAATTTCATAACGGACTGAGACAAAGAAATGGGAGCAGGACATCATTTCCCGGGGGCTTCCCAAAGCGAGTGATACCACTCACCACTGCCCCAGGATGCTCCGGAGGAGGGGTTGGCTCTGTAAGGCAGACCCTTGGGTGCCAGACAGGAAATGTCCTTGTCTGGGAGATCTTCCTATTGCCTGTCAGCTCCGCTTGATCTCAGCACTCAGCGCTGCCACTGACGAAACGCTAAGTGACTTCTTTGGAGAGAAAGCACCTTTCAAGAGGACGTCTGTGGCTGTCTGGATCGTCACTGATGGAATGCAGTCAGGCCTCTGTTAACAGTCCACCCTGGACCTGAGGGGCGGCTGAGCAGCTCTGGCCTTTCAGGCCTTCAGCCGCTCTCCCTGCACTGTCCTAACACTCCCCTCCTGACCCCGGGTTCTCGGACTGTACCACGGACTACGGCTTTGCTTGCTTTTAATGATACATCGGGGTGATAGTGCTGGATCCTACACGGGGGTGCTGACTCACAGTTTACAGGTACAGGAAGCAATGACAAGGTCATGCTAGTTTCTCAGGCACTTAACTGATCTGATACCTTGATAACAGCTGGGCCTTTAGAAGGCTGAAACACTCAGGAAAACCGCTGGCTGGAATTTTCATTTCAGGATGGGCCTGCAGGTCCCACAGAATCTGAAGCAGGAGCTACCACGCTGGGGCCATCAGGAGACAGAGCTTGGACCCAAAGTCGTGAGGGCTGCCTGGGTCTCTTCTGAGGTAGCAAGGAGAGGGCAGGGGATGGGTACAGAAGGAAAAAAGGAGGGAAGGAAGAGGGTAGGGAGGGTAGGAAGAAAAGAAGGAAGAAGGAGGGAAGGAAGGATGGTTGGTTCCACAGACCCAGGGAGATGAGACTGGCCTTGACTACACTTTCAGCATAGTCGCACATTTAAGCTAAAAAGGTGCAAAAGACCAAAGGAGTGAAGAGATAACAGAGTCTTTCATCCTGGGCTGGGGTTGGGGCTCAGTTGGCAGAATGCTTGCCTGGCACGAGAATGCTTGCCTGGCACGAGAATGCTTGCCTAGCATGCACAAGGCCCCAGGTGCCATCCCCAGCACTGCATAAACTAATGCACGTGTGCAATGCATGTCTGTAATCACAGCACTTGGGAGGCAGGAGGAGGAGGATAGTTCAAGGTCATTCTTAGCTACTTAGTAAGTTCGTGGCCATCCTTGGCTATGTGAGATGCTGTCTTTAAGGGGGAGAAAAGGAAGAAAGAAAAAGAGGTTGGAAGGTGCTTGAGCCAAGTGCATGGTGACCAAGCATGGGGACATGAGTTTGAGACCCAGAACCCACTTTTAAAAAGCTACATGTGAGCTGGTGAGATAGCTTAGAGGTTAAGAATGCTAACTGGTCTCTTTTTGCAGAGGACTTGGGTTCAGTTCCCAGCATCCACATTGTGGCTCACAATTGCCTGTAACTCCATAGGGTCGCACACCTTCTTCAGGCAGGCCTCTGTGGGCACCAGGCACACACCAGGTGCACAGACATGGATGCAGACAAAACACCCGCAGGCAGAATAAACAAACAAACAAACAAATAAATGGTGGTGGTGGCTTGTTTGTAATCTCAGCACTGGAGTGGTGGAGACAGGAGGATTCCTGTTGTTTGGTGGCTGGCCTGCCTAGCCTACTCATTGAGTTCCAGGCCAATGAGAGAACCTGCCTCAAAGAACAATGACTTCTGAGGCTGTCCTCTGCACCCCCACCCCACTCCTGGCACATACACATGCACACCTGTCCATGTGCACATGGACCCTACACTAAGCAGTCTTTTAGCCTATGTAACTACTGAGTTGTTGGGGTTTTGTTTTGTCTTGCTCATTAGTGGTTACCAAAAGGCTCTCTGCCTGATCATACTCACACTTCTGAACCTTCCCCTGACCATCTGTATACTGCCCTATAAAGTCCAGCTTTGGCCAGAGCAAGAAAACAAACAAAAAACCTCGGGTTCATCCAGAATCCCCACTCTCCTGCCTTCAGCACTCATTCTACCACAATCCTCTCCCCCCAATTCCTCTTCACGATTTTGCATCCTTGGGACCCCACCCTATTTCTTGGCTATAAATCTTGGCTTGCTTATACTGTATTAGGAATTAGGTCTGGTCCTGAACAAAGTCTGTCTCAGCCTGCTTCAACAAGTGGATGTCACCATTAGAATCATACATACATAAATTTCATGTTCAGATTCTTTGATAGTGTTGATATGACATTTGACAGAGGATGTCAAAATTAAAGGCATAGCCTATTCCTCACACCCCTCCAATGCAATTAACACCTTCCTCACCATCTTCTGGCCCAGCTGGTAAGGTTCTGCCGAATAAACAACCCCCTTTAGAGCATTGTGTAAGATCCCACTAACGTGAGGTCCTCCTTTGCAGTAACAAATGATGCCACAAAGCAGCAGTTTTTAACAGAAGCAGTAAAAATAACTATATATCCAGAGTGCAGATCATTTTTGCCAATTTTGTTCAAATTAGGTCATTTTATGCTAACAAACAAATGACTTCTTGGTCCTTAACCCAGTGTCTTATCCTAGTGCTCAGAGCTTTGGGTTGTGCTAATATCAGAATGGGGGAAACCTGCCAGGGCTGACAAGAACTCATGTCCCACCATGGCTATTGGTTTACACAGCTGAGACAATCCTGCTTTGTTTCATTCTTTTTTTTTTTTTTTTTTGTTTTTCACAGTTTCTCTTGTATTTGCGCTTTCCTGAGCTCACTTGCAGAGGTGGCTCTCCTCCGTGCTTTGGTGCATTTCATTCTTGTATCGTCCTCCTCCTCATCTTCTTCTCCTTCTGTAAATTTATTTGAGTGTGTGCATGTTTGTGTGCCTATGTGCATATGTCTGTGGATACACTGAGGCCAGAGGCCAGCCTTGAGTGGTGTTTATCAGACCCTGAAACACTTTGTGTGTGTGTGTGAGTGTGTGTGTGTATGTGTATGTATGTGTGTGTGAGTGTGTGTGTGTGTATGTATGTATGTATGTATGTGTGAATGTGTGTGTGTATGTGTATGTATGTGTGTGTGTGTGTGTGTGTGTATGTATGTATGTATGTATGTGTATGTGAGTGCGTGTGTGAGTGTGTGTGAGTGTGTGTGTGTGCATGAGTGTGTATGTGTGTGTGTGTGTGTGTGTGCGCGTGCGCGTGCGCGCGCGCTGGTGCAGGTGCCCCTCGGTGTGCCTGCAGACTATAGGAGGTTGTCTGGCGTCCTCCTCTGTCACTCTCCTTCTCAGCCCTCCAGACAGGCTCTCTAATTGAGCCTGGAGCTTAATGTGTTTTGACTAAGCAGGCAGCCATTAAGCCTCAGCAGTCCACATGACTTTGCACCCCTCCCACCAAGTCAGTGCTGGGGTAACAAAACCCAGCCGTACCTCAATTTACAAGGTCTCTCACTGCAACCTGTGGCTCACTCATAGGACATGCTGGCCCGCCCTCAAGGCCCAGTGACCCCCTGTCTCTGCCTTCCCAGCACTGGGATTATAAGTGCATGCCACCATACCTGACTTTTTATGTGGGTGCTGGGAGTCAATGCAAACCCACATGCTTGTGCGGGAAGCATTTCACTGACTGAGCCGTCTCCCCAGCCCTCTGTATATTCTTTATAGTGTTGACTCAGTTTACATTAATCTTGACTCTATCTAGCCTTGGGGCTCCTACGGTGCACAGCTACCATTAGGATCCCTGAGGCCTGAATTCTGGAAGCCAGAACAAGCCAGCAGCCAAAGAGGAACTTCACCCCGTTGACCCTGGAGCCTCTCAGTAGAAAGGAGGGCTCTCGCCTCCCGGTGGCTGTGGGCTAGCCCGTGTGAGGGAGCTGAGCACCCACTTCTCCACTTTTGCCCACACCTCAAAATGTTCATTTCTCTTCTCCCTGCAGAGGATGGATGGGACGTCTTAAGCTTCTTTCGTGCATTCTGTTCAAATTCATACACACAAAAAAACTGTCATCTGGACATGACAAGCTGCATCTTAAACAACAGGATGCTCCAGATAAGAGCAGAAAATAGAAGCCCGGTGGCTGCAGCCCAGCGTTATGTATAATAATTACGTGGGGGCACCAAGCACTTTTGAATTTTAAGATTTGTTTTTTTCGCTCCTAGTCAAATAAAACAGGGATGAGATTTAATTTACCCTATGATTTTCCTGTGGTTACAAAACCGGAATTTTACAGTTCAGTACAGGGAGCAGAGAGAAACGGAACATGCATTAGAATCACTGAAGCAATCGCCCAAGGCTAGCTGGTTTCAATTTCTCTCCCAGATCTATTTGATTGAATAATAGATACCAACAATGCTGTGAAGCTTAAGAGTCCTCGGTGGAAAAGCCTCCCGGAGGAGACCTCCCAGAACAATCGCCAGTGGTAGTCCAGAGTTCCGGCCACTTAATAGCCGTTTTCAGCATTGTCCCACTGGCTCATTTTAACACGGGGATTATTAATCCAGATGTTCTGAGACAAGCTGAAGCTGTTTTCCTCAGATATTATATTTCTTTTCTAGTAAACAGTAAAGCCTACTACTTTTCAGAGAATTTAGAAAATGAAGGGCGATATGAAAAGGACCCCCTTCATGACACCCTTTACAAAGGAGTCGGTTCTGGCAACAATTAGGGCTGGTCCCCCTCAGTGTCCGCCTGCATATGCCTGCTGCTCATGCTGCTTTCCTTTGTGACACTGAGATTAATTAAACTGTATAAGATGTTCTGTAGGGATTGTTTGTATGTGTGTGTGTGTGTGTGTGTGTGTGTGTGTGTGTGTGTGTGTGAGACATGGTCTCACTGTTAGTCCCAGCTGGCCTATAAACTCCTTTTGTAGACTGAGCTGGCCTTGGATTCACAGAGATTTCCTGCCTCTGCCTCTGCCTCCTGAATGCTGAGATTAAAGGCATGTGCCACCACTCTAGGCACATCACACTTTTATAAGTGTTGTGTGTTTTTGTGCATGTGCATACACAAAAAAAGCCAGAGGTTGGAGTCGGGTGTCTTAACTCTCAGGGTTTTTTCTCACTTTACTTTTAGAGACAGAATCTCTCACTGACCCTGGAGATCACTAGTTTGGCTTGATTGACAGACCAGCAAGCCCCAGGGTTCCTGTCTCTGCCTTTGTACTGGAAAGTACAGCATTTGCTACCACACTAGATTTTTTTTTTTTTTTTTTGGTTTTTCGAGACAGGGTTTCTCTGTGTAGCTTTGCGCCATTCCTGGGACTCACTTGGTAGCCCAGGCTGGCCTCGAACTCACAGAGATCCACCTGGCTCTGCCTCCCGAGTGCTGGGATTAAAGGCATGCGCCACCACCACTAGATTTTTTAACAGGAGTCTGGGGGATCAAACTCAGGTCCTCATGTCTGTGTGGCAAAGCACTTCACTCACGGAGCCATCTCTGCATCCCCGCTTTTATAATTTAATCCAGTATTATTAAGGTGTCATCAGAGACATTAAAACCACATCATTTACTATTAGTGATGTATGGTATGTAATCACAACCAGAATACTAGGACTTAATTATATATAGTCATTGTGATGTGTAATAGAACAATATGCAAATATTCAAATCACCTCTTCTACGTTTGTATCGTTGAATCTCCTTTGAAAACATTATTTTTCAGTTTTCTGGAAAAACCTTCAATTTGCATAAAAGGCATTATGATCCCTTTGTGTTACCCCAGAGCAAAACAGACCCACCTGTGACAGCCCAGAGTGCCGCACACGCCTCTGTGAGACCCCAGAGCAGCACACACTCCTCTGTGTAGTTCCAGCCTCTGGCCTCTGCTATAGCTAGCCTCCTTATACCTGAATTTTCCACACCCCAGCAGTCCTGTTTCCTCACACCCCTGCTTTCCAAACCCCTGCCCTTCCTTCCCCCCATATCCACCCCACCTATATCAATGCTCTCAACATTCCTCCTACTGCCTTCACCTGCTCCTGACCCCACCCCTCAGCTCTCACCCCACTCCTCAGCTCTCACCCGCCCCTCAGCTCTCACCCCACCCCTCAGCTCTCACCCCACTCCTCAGCTTTCACCCCACCCTCAGCTTTCACCCCACCCCTCAGCTCTCACCCCGCCCCTCAGCTCTCACCCCCACCCCTCAGCTCTCACCCCACCCCTCAGCTCTCACTCTGGTTCAGACCTTCATTACTTCCTCAGGGGAAATTCCACATGCCCAGGCCAGGTTCAGTCCCCCAGTGACGGCTCTGAGATATTTAGTGCCTCTTCTCTGAACACAGGTGGTAACTCTCATTTTCTAAGATTGATCTGATGTCTGCTTCCCTGTTTTCATGACTAAGATATCCCCTGTACCCGGCAAAGTGTCCCATACAGGCAGGCACACCTGCAGTGAAGTTCACTAAATAAAAAGATGCAAGGAAACACAAACCAAGAACACAAAATCCACACCATGTCTGATCTCTTCCCAGAGTGAACTCTTAAAATGAATGGCAAGCCAGGGTTGGGATACAGCCCTGGGTGGAAAGGCTCCAGGGATTATTTTCCCCCATTTTCTACTGCCTTTAGGTTTCTCAAATGAACTGATGTTTCCAGTAAGAGTCTACAAAGCTGACAGACTGATTAAAAGTGTGAGAGTAGAGAGCTGGACTTTACAGGTCTATAGTCAAATTATCCCGGGCTCTCTGGCTTCCTCAATGCCCATTCATTGCTCACCCATGTGACCTAACGCTCATCCCTGTGACTATTATGTAAACCCTTTGGAATGCACAGCTTCCACCAACCCAAAGGTTAGGAAAGTCATCAGACACACCCTGAGGCCTATAACAGACACTCTTCGAGTTGCTGTAACCTGCCAGCCTGATGTTCCCACCAGTGACCTCAGGAAATTGTTACTTGGTTGGAATACAATATTCCTGGCAACTTGAAACCTTGTCTCTGGGCCACTCCTATTTGGGATCTGAATAAACTATCTCATATCCCCTTTGAAGCGAGAGCTGTATTTTTGTGGATACCCACCTTTCAATGGCCACTGTGATCTATGGGTCTCCCAATGGTTACACTCTATTACTGTATTATTACTACACTGGGGCCTGCTTCACTGGTTGCTGGGTCTGGTCTGGGAGTAGCCTAAGAATGAACTCCTCGGCTGCTTTCTCTTTCTTCTTCCCCTGATAAGGGGAGGATCCAGGAGCTGGATAGGCCCTGCTCTGCCTCAGGTCAGGTCAAAGCCCGTAATTCAGCATTTCCTGAGCTTAGCCTTTTTCACTGTGCCCTCTCCTTCCCTGGACATGGGTGTGGGCGAGGCTGTCTTCATATTCACTCCTCCCGCTTTGGGGCTGGGGATCTACACTGTGACATTAAACCTCTGAGAGCACTCTATGGACACTCTTTGTTTTATTTTCCCTGTTTATTAGTTCACCTTCTGGAACCACCCACTTTCATCTTGAAGCATTCCCTGTGCTTTTCTTATCAAGCTCATCCACTAGAGACACATTCTCCCAGGGCGTGTTCATCTGGGCAAGTCTTCCCTTTTACCTTCTCCTCAGAGAGGCAGCATGGCCAGACCTACGATCCCTGTTCATTTTGGCTTTCCTGTGGGCGGTCTGAAAACATTGCCCTGCTACTGTCTGCCCTGACTTGCTTCTGCCGAGTGGTGGCCTGACTCTTTACTGGGGGCTCTTTGGAGTTATCTGTCTCTAACTGCCTTCAGGATTCTCTCCTTATCTTTGAACTCCAGCATTTCCACGAGGGTTTTCCGGTTGTGGGTCTGTCTGCATCTGCCTTCTTTTGAGTTCACGGTTCCCGCACAGGAGGAACACCGCTGCTTGATGACTTTGGGGGTCTTCAGTCATGAAGTCTGGGTGACTTCTGTGCTCCTCTCTCTCCTCTCCCTCTGGGTATCCCATCGGGCCTACGCTGCCATGTTTAACGGTATCCTACCTTCCTCTGGTGCTCACTTCATTTTTTTCTTATTCTTTTCTTATTCTCTCTTGCCTTAGCTTGCGTGCTCTCCGCCTGCAGAACTTCAAGTTTGTTTATTCAAATCTATTTGAACTGCTTTGGTCTTTTTCCTTTTGTTCTAATTACTGTACTTCACAAGTCTCGATTTTCTGTTTGACCCCTTTTGTTCTTTTCACCGCTTTGCCGACATTCTGTTTGACACGGTGCCATCGTCACACCTTCCCATACAACTTTAATCACAATTCTCAGGAGTTCAGTGCACATATTTATTTTTTCTATTTCATTTTGTATGTGTGGTGTATGTGAGGTGGGTGTTCCTATGAGTGTCTGGCATGCATGCAGGTGTGCACACATACATATGGAGGCAGGAGGTAGGTGGTGGATGTCTTTCCTCAGCTGCTCCCAACCTCATTTTCTGAGAGTTTCTCAGTGAACCCAGAGCTCACAGTCTTGACTAAGCTGGTGGGTGAGAGAGCTCCAGGGACCCACCATCTCTGCCTATCCAGCACTGGGATTACAGGCTCATGATTCATGACTTTTTATGTGGGTGCTCCTCAGTGTTAGATCATAGATCTTCTAGCTGCTGTTCTCTCCCCCAAGTCAGGCCACCCTCTCCTGAAGTCTCTGTGTGTGACCTTGCAGCCCTCAGAGTTCTCTCTCTCCCTTTGCAGGAGTAAGTCTGACTGATCCCTACTACTCAGACTCAAGACCACTGTCTTAGTTACTGTTCTGTTGCTGTGATGAAACCATGACTGAAAGCATTTACCTGGGGGTTTGCTTACAGTTTTAGATGATTAGTCAATGAAAATCTTGGTGGGGGAGTATGATGACAGATAGACTGGCATGGATAGAGCAGTAGCTGAGAGCTCACATCTTATCCCAATATGTGTGTGTGGAGAGAGAGAGAGAGAGAGGGAGAGAAGAGAGACTGGGCCTGTCAGGGGCTTTTGAAACCTCAATGCCCACTCCTAGTGACACACCTCTTCTAACAAGGCCACACCCCTTAATCCTTTCCAAGCAGTTCCACTAACTGGCGACCAGGCATTCAAACATGAACCTGTGGAGGTCATTCTCATTCAAACCACCACAATCACCTAGAGTTATAGATAAACTTTCATTTCTCCTGTGTGACTTCTAGCACATAGGTTAGGTTATATGATGTGGAACTTACTCCCTCTGTTCCCTGAAACCTATAAGAGCAAGAAATTGCCTTCTACAACTGAAAGCTCTTTCTGAAGGGTGACTGCTCTCTGCTTCCTTTCTACAGACCAAACATTTCTTAGAGCTGTAGCATCCAACCCATGAACGTATCTTAGAGGCTAGTTTGAAGCTTTTTCCAGATGAATTTGGACTTGGTCATGCTTACCCTTGCTTACCAGGCCTTTTCTTGCCTTCTCCTTGTCTGGGGCATGCATGGGCACACGGCCCTGATTCTTTACATGCTGCCATTTGTCACCCTCCTGTCTCTTCCCGCCTCCTCCTTCCAGGGGAGAAACAAGCTTCACTAAACAGACACTAAACAAGTAAGCAGATGAGATGCCGCACGATGGGGGACATAATATCCCAAGCAGCTTTGGCATGACCACCGACACCTGGAATGGTGGTGATTTTGATTAGAGCTTGCTTCTTCTCTTTCTGGCTCTAACCAGCTATCAAATCTACTAACTTCTGATTGCATATATATATATATATATATATATAATATATATAAATAATATATAATATACAGAGGCACAACTTGATCCTTAAATTAATTGGATCAAATTGTGATTCTTTAGCAGGATGGTTTTAAAGTTGGTGTCTGGTGTTTGCTCTAATTCTCCCTGGTGTCCACTCTCTGCACTGCAGAACTGGGGAGATGGCTGTCAGTGAAGTGCCCACTGTGCCAGCAGAAGGGCCTGCTTTCAACCTCAGCATCAATGTAAAAGCCAAGCTTAGAGGTAATCCCTCTGCTGCGGAGCCAGAGAGAGGAGGATCCCTGAGGCTTGCTGAACACTGAGCTCCAGGGTTGGCTATAAACCCTACCTCAAAATGTAAGATAGAGAACAGTCAGGAAGACACCAGATATTCGCATAAATACACAGGTGCATATACATGCACACATGTGCACAGAAGACTCAGGCTGAGTCCTGGTTGGAGGAGCAGGACAATAGCGATCACTCTGCACCTCTTGGCATAGAATCCCTACTTCCAGAGGTCTAACCATTCTGAGAATGTCCTTCCCAGGGCAGAGCCTCTACCCCATGGGCTGGGCTGAAAAGCAGCCCCCAACTGTTCTAACTGTATCTCCATGGCTTAGATTCAGCAATAGGTGTCCCTCCCAGGAGAAAGCACCCAGCCTGTGGCCTCTGAGGAAGGACCCACACATAGAGCTGCGTGGAGTCTCTACCCGGCTGAACTGGGGCCTGAGCAGGGAGCAGCCTTCTGTCATGTGAGTTTTCTTGAACAGACGTTTCTTTATTCATTATTTATCTTTAAAATCATTCCAGAAGCTTCCTTTCACTGCCACCAGCTCCACGACGCAGCCTGTCATGGAGTCCCCACCCCCTCACCCCCATCTGACTCAATGTTGAAATCCTCGCAGAAATCACAGAGCCACAGAGATCAGACTGCCTCTGCCTCTGGTGCTTGGATTAAAGGTGTGCACCACGACCCCCACTTGTCCTCTGAATTTTTAGTACTTATTTTTCAACAGGTCATCCTACTGATTTCTCTTATTTTGGTAATAACATAAATAGGAGAAATACTTAATCTGTTCCACTAAGGTCAAGCTATATGAGACTGAGGATATCCATTTTCCTTTATAAGGATGGCTATTTCGTGCGGCCTTACCTACATATATACCAAGCAGAGCGTATTATATTCTTTAATCCTCAGAACTCAGTGAGGTAGCCGCAATAATTATCCCAGCTTTGCAGGCAAGGCAGACCTTTACAACAGAGGTTAAGTGATCTGTCAAGTGACTGACAGCTCGTACATGGCACATCTGGGATCCAAACTCTAAGCAGGCTCCAGGGTTTACGTTTTTAATCACCACAATGCAAAACACCTCAAATCAACAGTTTACCAGCCAGCGTTAGACCTTTCTGGAAAGATGAATCATTTGTAAACCACAATGTGTGGATTTCTCACCCGGCCCCTCCTGTTTCTTTGGTATGTGTGTTGTGCGCATGTGATGTATGTTCACGCATATGTGAGTGGGTACAAATGCCCATGTGTACATGAAGACCAGTGGAGGACATCAAGTGTCCTTCTCTATCACTCTCCACTTCATTCTCTTGAGAAAGGGACCTAGTTCACTGAACCTAGGGCTGGGCTGGCAGCCAGCAAGGCCAATCTTCCTGTCTCCACCTGCCACAGTGCTGGTGTTATAGTTCTGTGTGCACAGGTCTTCACGTTTGTGCAGCAGAGGGTCTCTGCCCACTGAGCCAGCTCCCCAACTCCTATGTTTCCCCTTTCTCCTTCCTAAGGTCTTACCGCTATTAATCACAGCTAATTATACGGGCTAGAAATCCCAAACCATGTTAACCAGCAGCAGCACTAGAGTGGAAGGTCTCACAGGGAGCTCCTTGGTGATGACAAAATCAGTCACTGATTCTGACAGAAGTGTTGATAAATGTGGGCACACAATTGGTCTGCACACGTGCACGTGCGCATACACACACACACACATACACACACACACACACACACACACACACACATACACACACACACACACACACACCAAAGGCTCGTCTAAGCCAGTGCAAACTGAACAGTTTATAGCCTAGGCCCTGTATGAACACTGGCTTCTTATTCTCCATATTGTAATATAGGTAAACAAGATGCCACCAGCCAGAAGAAGCAAGTTGAGAGTTCCACAGGCTCTGGGCATTGTTTTTGCAATGACAGAGTCCACGGTCCAAAGTGGCTAATGACACCCAAAGTGGTCCCTTTATCTATGTGATGTGATGTGACATTAGTGCTGTAGGACTTCACTTCTAACCCACTACTGTTGCCTTAAGAAATAATAATTTAAGGACTTGAATGTTCACCCAAAATGATAAGGAAACTGAGCTGAGACACTGGAATATCCAGCAGGATTTCCCCAAGCCAACCTGAAAGAATCAGTGAACTGGATAAGACAACATTTCAAAGGAAAAAAAAAAAAGCAACACATGGAACCGTGCTGCAGAATTAGGATAGATAACTTACGAATGTTCACCTCTAAAACCAGCAGACACCATAGCCAGAGGGCGCACTTCACCTGACATGTGCTGTTACATGGCAGCCACTGGTTCCCTCCCCTCCCTTTCCTCCCTCTTCTCCTTCTCTTCCCCTCCCTTCCTTTCCTATCCCCTCCCTCTCCCTCTATTCTCTCCCCTTTCTTTGCCCTCATCTTCTCCTCCCTCCCATCCTTTCTTCATGGCAGGGCATCACTAAATATCCCAGGCTGGCTTAGAACTCACAACCTTCCTGCCTTATAAATACCCCTACACATACACACAGACACAGACACAGAAACACACACACACACACACACACACACACACACACACACACACAGAAACATACACACACACACACACACACACACACACACACACACACACCATTTGTTGACTCTGGGTTAACCTGGATGGAGGAACATAGGCTTCGGCATGACTCTGCTATGCACATAGAGAGGATGATGAAGGCAGGCAGGAGGCACCAATGCCGGAGGCAAAGCTGACCCCTGGACCACAGAGACAGGCCGGCCTTTGGAGTGGCTGCCGGCCTCCGTTCAGAGTCCCTGTGAAAAGTATGCTGCCTGGAGTGGGAGCGGGTGCTGCTGACTCGGGGTGTCAGATCTCTGTCTTCCCGGGCTGCTGGCTCACTGAACAAAACACAGCTGAATGCTTCAGCTCCTGTCTCAGCTCTATGGCCTTTGTGGTGACAGGCCCCATGAACTCTGGTGTTCTGGTTACAGTAGGGTGCCTCTGGATGCAAGTGACAAAATGTTCCAGGAGAAGGTTTTTACATATGTGTTCTGAGTCTGGAGGGAACGACTCCCAGTTGAACACCGTCAGTTTCTACCCATAGCACAGGCACGGCCGCCTGGCTGCTCTAGCTCCTGCTGCTGAGCCTTCCTGCACTAGCACCTGGGTAGGACTTCCCCACACCATGTCACCCGGGCCACCTCTTTCTAACAGTTTCTTATCCACACAACAGTGGCACAAGTTCCTGCAAAGAAAACACACGCTGCTCTACCACAGGTTGATTAGAACTTCAATGATGGTGGAGAGGTTAGAATATTGCAGGTCCAGGACCCAGCTATAAATTATTTTGGGGTATTCTGGTCCCTCGTGAGCTGTTTACTACCCACCTCTGTATGTGACTGTGCTGGGTGGTTTTGTGTCCACTTGACACAAGCCAAAGTCATCTGAGAGGAGGGAACCTCAATTGAGAAAATGCCTCCCATAAGGTCAGGCTGTAGGCAAGCCTGAAGGGCATTTTCTTAGTGAGTCATGTGGGAGTGCCCAGCCCATGGTGGGTGGTGCCATCCCTGGCCTAGTGGTCCTGAGTTCAATAAGAAAGCAAGCTGAGCAAGCCATGGGGAGCAAGCCAGTAAACAATTCCTCCATGGCCTCTGCATCCTCTGTTGCCTCCAGGTTCCTGCCCTGCTTGAGTTCCTGTCCTGACTTCCTTCAGTGATGGACTACAACATGGAAGTGTAAGCCAGATAAACCCTTTCCTCCCCAACTTGCTTTTTGGTTATGATGTTTCATTACAACAATAGAAACCCTAACTGAGACAGTGACCTAACGTCTTTGTGACTTTTAGGCAAATCCTTTCAGAAGGCATAAGTGGACCTCTGGTGTCCACCAACCCAAAGGCTAAGAATGTCCCCAGACAACATCTGAAGCCGTAGTGGAGATTCTCTGGCTCTGCTGTAACCGCCTACCTGCGGTTTCCACCAGTGGATTTTGAAAGTGCCTTGATTTATGATGATTTACTTGCTTTGTTACCATACAACCCTCACCAAACTCCTACCATGCTGAAACACATGACCTGGGCAACCTCCTTTGTGTTCCAAAGCCGCGACTCACTCCGATTGGGATACAGAGTCAACTCTGTTCCCCTTTGAGGTGAGTTGTGTTTCTGTGTCATGAGTACAACTCTTTCATGACGCTCACTTACGGTGCTGAGCACATGCCAGGCGCCAGGCACACAGCAAGTGAAGTATCCGGCGACTGTTGTTCCACACGGTTACTCTGCTAAAAGCAAATGAGACTGGACAGTGTCACTGCACTGGAAGACGCCTCCATCTTGTCTTCCCTCTGCTTGCTGTCTCTTCTTGTGACTAAACTGAGGGTGACCTCTAGGGCTGGGGTTATGGCTCAATGGCTAACATGCTTGTTACACAGGCATGAGAATCTGAATTCAATCCCAAGAGTCCATGTAAGACAGCATAGTATGGGGCACACACTTGCAATCCTAGCACTGTGGGCATGGTCACAGGAGGCTGCCTGGGGCTCACTGGCCAGCCAGCCTCGCCTATTTGGTGAGCTCCAGGTAAAAGTGAGAGAGTCTCTCCAAAAAGCAAGGGGAAGAGTGACTGAAAAAGACACCAGAGATTGACTTCTGACCCTGACATGACCGCATGTGTATGTATGCACACCACACACACACATACCTGCCCCCACCAATACACACATGGTGGACACTGCTAGGTGTCTGAGGCTGTACATGGAAGGCTGTGTTTGAAGAGAGGGAAGAGGCCGTGGCCAGGAGAATGGCTGTATGTACATTGCAGTGCAGGGCTCACCTGGAACCTGTCCTAGAGGCGCGCTCCTGAGTTTGGAATGTGTAGCAACCATGGCTGAGGCACAAACCTGTCCAGAGGCTCAGGAAACACCCTCCACCTCCAGCACATCTGCTGTTCCCTCTGGGCATAAATCTGAGGGAGGAATTCTTGGAAATAGTTCCCTGCACAGGTCCCCTATTGCCCTTTCGTGATGACACTTTCCCCACAGCACACTCTGCTTCAATATTTCTGCATACCCACTTTCTTAATGCACAGCATGTGCCATGGTGTGGGAAAAGGGGGGTAACTGTGTCACCTCAAGTATGAATACAGTCGCCAAGGCTGGGGATGAGCAATCCTGCAGAGAGTCAGGCTTAATGCTTGCCCCTCACCAATGTGTTTTGTTTTTCTTTCTTTGCCACAGATTTCTCTCTAGTGTCTTTCACCGAGGATCGTTTCCATAACCAGTCCCTCTGGAGTTTTGCCAAAAACACACTAGCCTTGTTGGGATGGAAACTCTTCCTCCACCCACTCAGGCTCTCTGACTGCATCTGCAAAGCAAACCTGCAAGAGATGGTTTGGAGAAAAGGGAACATTTTTATGTAATGCTAAGAGTTTTGTATGGAGTTTGGAATAAAACTCAGTGATAGAGCACTTGCCTAGAATGGGGGTGTGGCTCAGTGGTAGAGCCCCTGCCTAGAATCCCCCAGTGAGGGGCTGGGGTGTGGCTCAGTGGTAGAGCACCTGCCTAGAATCCCCCAGTGAGGGGCTGGGGTGTGGCTCAGTGGTAGAGCCCTGCCTAGAATCCCCCAGTGAGGGGTAGTAGTAGAGCATCTGCCTGGCAAAGGCAAGGCCTTGGTATCATCCCCATGACACACAGAGAAAATAAAATAGTTTTATCTGAGGTTTCATGGGAAGAGCAGTAAACTCTATAGAAAGAGCTGTTTCCATAGAGTTTTTTCAACCATTTAGAAAAGAAATGAAAACTTTAAAGAGAAATGCCAGAGCATAGGAAGGGACGTTGTACCTCTCCAGGTAGGAAACAAGAGGAAAGCTGCGGCACAGGGAGAGGTTAATGGTAGCCAGTGCCTCCTCTCAGTGGCAGCCCATCTCAGTAGTAAGGCTGGTGGCCTCCTCTGGGTTCTCTCTGGGGGACGTGAGGTCAGGAGAGAGCCTTCTTTGGGGGAGCATGGTGTGTTTTCAGCAGCCGAGTACAGGCAGGGAACTCCTCCCACACCTGTTTCTCTTAGCTGTTTTCAGCTGAAGTACATCTATTTAGGGAGCAGAATATCCCCATCTACACACAGAGTCTGTGTCAGAGACTCTGACAGAGACACACAGGACACCAAGGAAGGAAGCAGGGGGGAGAGTGGGAAAAAAAGGACGCCAGGAGGGACAGATGACTGAATAAGTCAGATGGGCAGAAACAATAGTAAAACTGTCCCCAAATTAGTGTTTGACTTTTGTATTTTAAGCATTCATTCCGAAATCTACAAAAAAGCATCATGCACTGACACATGTATTTCAGAACCATGCACAAGCTGCAGCCAAGAAAGCCCCCAGCAGCTGGTTCAGCGCTTAAGAGTTTGTAATGCTTAAACTGAAGCTGAGTTTGGCTCTCAGCATCCTCATCAGGCAGCTCACAACTACACATAATTCCAGCTCCCAGAGATCCAACATCCACTCTGGAGTCCACCAGCACCTGCACTCACATGTGCACAGATCCCCCACATAGACACATATGCGTAATTAAAAAATAAATGCAAAAAAGGAAACCTGCAGAGATGCTTAGTTGCAATGTGCTTGCTTTGCCAACATAATGACTGGGGTCTGATCCCCCAGCATCTCTATGAATAAGCCAGACTTTCTGCATCACAGGTCAGCACTGGGGGTGGACTCAGGCTGACCTCTGGGGCTTTTTGACCAGCTCACCTTGCCTAATTGGTCAATGAGAGAATCTTGCCTCTAAAACAAAAACAAAAACAGGAGCAGCAGCTGAAGAATGACAACCTGAAGTTGTCCTCTGGCTCCCACATCTGTTGCAACCACAAGAATGTACACACACAGACACACACACACTCACTCACACACACACTCACTCACACACACAGACCTGCACATGTGCAGGTGTCGATAGTATAGCTAAGAACGCTGAATGTTGCTATTGGTCCTCTCCCTCTCCCCCCCTCCCCTCCCCTCTCCTCTCTCTCTCTCTCTCTCTCTCTCTCTCTCTCTCTCTCTCATTGAGGGATGTGTGTGTGTGTGTGTATGTGCACATGTACGCACGTGCGCGCGTATGTGTGTGTGTGTGTGTGTGTGTGTGTGTGTGTGTGTGTGTGTTTGCAGAAGTCAGTCACTACTTTTTCTTCGGTTTACACAATACAAGCTAAGTGTCCTGATCTGAAAATCCTGAATCCAAAATGCTTAGAAATTTGAAAGTTGGGGCTGGAGAGATGACTCAGCGGTTAAGAGCACTGCTTTTCCAGAGGACCTGGGTTCAATTCCCAGCACCCATGTGGCAGCTCACAACTGTCTGTAACTCCAGTTTCAGGGGATCTGGCTCCCTCACACAGACATACATGCAACAAAACATCAATGCACATAAAAATAAATAAATCCTAAAAAAAAATAAATGTGAAACTTTTCAAGCACCAAAATGGCATTCAAAATGTTTCAGATTTTAAAAGCATTTTGGATTTTAGATTTTCAGAGTAGGGATGCCCAGCCCATAAAATCTATAAAGACATTGCAAAGTCCAGACCATTCTGAAATCCAAAATGTGTCCAGCCCCCAGCATTTCAGATGAGGGGTCATCTACCTGTGGCAAATCAGAGTGGACCCCGAGAGGGCACCATCTCTGTCCTTCATAGCCTCCTCTGGTGCACCACTGAGATATGGAGATGGGCTAAAGGATTGGAAACCAAAAGGCCAGGCTCCTAGCTTGAAAGATTTATGTAATTTACATAAATCTGCATGTTGAGTTCAAAAAGCACAGATCTGCAATATTCAAGTTAATTAGGGCAAACTTATTTAATATGAATCCAATATTCAAGAATAACACAGATAAAATACAGAGCCATTTAAATAAACCAATTGTTTTAATCATTTCTTGATTAGGATAGCTAAAATAAGCTTCACAGACATATGGCAGTGCCAGCAGGGTGCTGGTTCCCACAGTGTGACTGTGGGGAGCAGAGTGAAGGCAGGAACAGCCCCAGAGCTGGGCTGACAAGGCTGCTGATACCAACAGCCCTGGGCCTCAGCTGCAGCAGGGGAGGCAGCTGAGGACTTCCTAAAGGGCTGGCTGCACCAAAGCCCTCAGAACGGGCCTCAAACACTCCAGCCACTCGATCCTGGATGGGTGGGGGGGAGAACCCCAGCCAGTCCTTAACTTTCCTCTTAGCACTTATGTAACTAGAGTTCGGGGCTGCTTGCTACCCGTCACTTGCAGAAGCCCATGAGCGAGACAGGAACTGAACCTTTGGAACTGCACGTTGTTCAGAGAGCCAGCCATCTGAGAGGACAGTGGTTAGCATCCTACATATCTGTCTACATCTCATCTTGAGTGATGGGGCCTATGGGGGAGGGGGAGGGGCAGGCAGTCAATCATCCCAGAAATGTTCATCTCCTCAGGAGGTCAACAGGTTTCTGAGACTTGCGGTGTCTGTGTGCCTCCTTTCAACCCTGGCCCTCTTCCTGTTCTCTGCATGTCTGGATTAGGGCACTCATGAATCACTGAGTCTAGTTAGAGCTTGCTCTAGGCATCTTTGTACTCCTCCAGGGCACCTGGGCTGGGAGGGGTTAACCCAGGATAAGCCATGGTAACACATGAGTGCTGATTGCTTCCTATGACACAGGGTACTGGTGTGTCCTTATAATATGCAATATGAAAGTGCCCCTAGCCATCCCTCCTTTCTATCATTAAGAGGGGACACAGCACATCATGGGTAGGTGTTCGGGTGGAGCTTTCAGAGGGGGTTGGCCTAGGAAGCCAAGTTCTCTCAGTGCACAGACCCTTCACTCCTTCAGGTCCCAGAGGGAGGCACAGGCATATCCACCACAGAGCAGACTCCTGAGTCCCCTCCTATATGAACTGACCCTTCTCAGTGCCCACACTGATTGCACTGTCAAAGTCTCCTCAAAGAGAGGGGCTGGAAAAGGTGGAGCCAAGCCTTCTAAGAATGAGTGCACCAGGCAATCAATAAGAACTCCAGAAAAACCAACATTTTCAAAACCCTGGAAATTAATCAAAAACTTGCAACAATCCAAGCACTCACTGCTTATTCAAGACAAACACGAATTCTACTGAGAAACAGCAGATGATGATCAGTTCGACTCGCCCTAAGCCATAGCCCCTTTCCTGGTACAACATGACCTATAAAAACCAACATTCTCGCAAGCGCAGGAGCTGTGAAACCCAACAGTCCCAAAGCCACTGGTAGGGCCAGGAAGGAATTGCTGCTCTCTGACCTGTCAAGAGGCTCCCTGGGAAAGCTCCACTCTCAGGGCTTGCCTTTATTTGACCCAAATCAGAGCTCACTTAGTACAAAAAGCCCAGCCTCAGGGAGCTAGCTGCAAACAATCAGTTGCAATTGTTCAACACTACAGCTGCCCACAGAGCCGTACCAGTCAGGGCTAACACATGTCTGTCATGAAGTCTGGAAAAGGAAGCCGAAGAACGGCATGGGCGAAGGAGACAGTTTGTAAAACCTCTGAAATAGCTGGGGTATTCAGAACAGCACATGCATACATGCAGGGCTGTGGGCACATAGAAAAAGACCTAAAACAGCCCTGATGTTTCCCCTGCTTGGCCCGAGTCTCTGCACAAGCAAGAGAGGAAGGCTAGGGCTGGGGAGGCGGCTCAGTTACAAATGTGCTTGCTGTGCGACTGTGTGGATCTGAATCCGATCCCCAACCCTCACACACAAAGGCTGGGCACTGTGGCGTCCCCACAAACCCAGCATTAGGAGGCAGAGATGACAGGATGGTCCCTGAGGCTTACCCATCGGCCAGTCTAACTGAACTGGTGAGCTACAGGTTCAGTGGGAGATTCCGTCTCAGAAAAATAGAGGGAGACAACTACTAACCTGCTGGCTTATACACACACACACACACACACACACACACACACACACACACACATGTGCACACACACCTCTTCTACAGCACACACAGAAGTGGAGGGTTGGAAACCGCCTGCCCATTTCCAACACACACTTCGGCACATGGGAACCCTTATCCAAAGCTCTTGAGGATTTCTTGGACATTTCTTGACCTTAGGAGACTACAACTTAACTACCCAGCAACTTCAGCAACACTGAGGAAAGGCAGAATAGGCTAGCAAGATGGCCCAGTAGGTAAAGGTGATTGCCTCCAAGGGTTGACAACCTGAATTCCATCTACTGGACCTACATAGTAGGAGAGCATAGTCTCCTGTAGGTTGGCCTTTGTCCATGGTCCATACACACCCACATATGTATACACATACATGTATACACACAAATAATAATTACACAAATGATTAATTCAGGAAGCTGCTTAACAAACAGAAGCAACATAAAGGAGCATATATCCCCAGGAGCATACAGTATCTGACTTCCAAATCTGCCACACCCCATCATTTAATGTTCAGTTTTCAACAAGTCTAAATGAGATATTCAAAAACGTGGAAAGTATGTCCTGGACCAGGATGAACACCAGTTAATAGACACTGTCTCCAGCTACTGGACTTCCTTGACAAAACCTTTAAATTAGCAATCACAAATATATTTCCAAAGCCAAAAGAATCAATTTCTGAATACCTCTCGGCAAGCATGAGAACCGTGTCTCCTTCCCCAGTACCAAATGCTAATTGAAGAAGCCAAGCAAGACAGATGCAGCTGTTGGAACACGTGGGCTGAAGACAGGACTCACAGGGGCAGTCCCAGAAACACTGCCAAGCACGTCTGTCTCCAGAGCAGGGAGCTCTGGCGAGACGGTGGGATGGCTCTGCTCATCACGAATGGAACAGGCCTGCACACGTGTCTGCCACTCTATTATTTGTGCTTTCTACAAATCAATCACACAGAGGAGCCCATGAGATAGGCTCAATGAAACAGTTTAGGACAGCCAGCTGCATGTCCTCAGGGGTCTTCATGACATAGTTCTCACGCCACCTAAAGAAAGACCCTCAGGCTGGAGAGATGTCCCAGTGGTTAAGAGCACTGGCTGTTCTTCCAGAGGACTTGGGTTCAATTCCCAGCACCCACATGGCAGCTTACAACTGCCTGTAACTCTAAGATCTGACACCCTCACACAGACATATATGCAGGCAAAATACCAATGGACATAAAAGTAAATAAATTATTTTTAAAAAAGACTCTCAGACAAAGCAACACACTTTGTATTTGGTTCAAGTGACCTGCACGAGACACAGTGATTAAGTTAAAATATGCCTTAAAGACACTACAGGCCTCAGAGGGAATGTATCAAACACCTCTATCATTCCCACTGAACCGCTTAATGTCTATTGTAACTTGCTTAGACAAGCGACAGACCAAAGCACAAGCTTGAGATTCTCAGGATCTGTTGCTAGAAACTGGGTTATTTCCCCAGACTCCAGTGTAACTTCCAATCAGGATAAAGTCTTTTTCCACCTAGGTAAGGAAGGAAGGCCATCGAGAGAAGAGCGAAACAGCACATTGGCATTCTGGGGGCTGGGGAGGTGGCTCTGTGACTTGAAGCCATTGTAGTGCAATCACGAGGATCAGAGTTCAGATAGCTACCACCCACATAAATGCTGGATGGGCTCTGGGGCCCGTAAGTAATCCCAGGTGTGCAGGCACAGGCTCAATAGCTAGACTAGCCAGAGAGATGAACTTAGCCTCTCACTCAGTGCATAAGTGTATGCCAAAGGAGCTCTTTCTATGCCCTTTCCTGGGTTGCCTTTGGTCAGAGTGTTTTATCATGGCAACAGAAAAGAAACAAGAAAATACACACATACACACACATTTTAAAGACACTCTGGTCCATCCCTGAATTGTAATGTAAGTGAAAACTCCGGGCTGCCTCTCCATGCTCTGCTGCAGCTGAGGATCCTGAACTGGAGGGTTTGCATCCTCTCGAACACTACACACACCTCCTCGTGGAGTGTGCACCTAGACATTTTAGAGCTTCAATTAAACCGATAAGGAGACACTGCACGAGGATTAATTAGTACGTGCCTCCTGGGCTCTTCCAGTGAGTCCCAAGGAGAAAGCATGGAAATGTGTTGTTAGTACGGAGACAAAAGTGTAATTATTACCACTGAACACAGGGGAATGTGTGAATGGAAAGAGTTAGGATTGCGTGAGTACTGACGGAGACTCTATGAACATGAGCTGTGCGGAGAGGCAAGGGACCATCTGAGGGAAACCTCCCTGCGTCTGTCCTTACTCTAATCTCCATATCTCACTGCAGCGGCTCAGCGCAGGGAACAGGTACACTCTCATTATTTACATGAGTGGCAAACACCTTTGCACTTCTGTGTTCAGGGCAGGTTGAAATCCAGTGGTTTTCCCACGCTCTGCCGATAAAAACACACAAATAGCGAGAGCTGACTGGCTCACTGACGTCATCACTTATTCCCGGAACAGGGAAAGCCAGCTGGAACCCTGAGCAGTCACTGCTGGCAGACACTCCTTTTACTGTCCCATGTCAAAAATTAAGTTAGCAGGTGATGTCCCTCCGCAGGGAATCCCTCCCTCCTCTCCCTGGGTCTGCACGCTTCTTTAGTTCTGTTCATGTGGCCGTGCTGTGTTAGGATGCTGTCTGTGTTCCTGCGGTTCTTATCATTGTCACAGGAGTAAGCCAGCAGAACAACTAGATACACGGACCTTGATCCCTTAAGACATCACACCTGGATGCCTGCTGTGGTGGATCTCAACCACAGGACTAAAACACAGAGGGGCTCAGCTCTGAAGGTACATCGGGAACATGAAAGGACAGTGTGACGGTTGTCCTTCTGGAACTGAGGCTGTCACTCCCTCCTTGAGTTTTCAGCAGCTATAGAAAAGCAAAGGCATCAGAGGCCCTGATGTGTCTCTAGGTCGCCACAAGCTTCCTCCCTGAGCTCTGGGCTTTCTTTCTTGGGCACAGTGCTGGGGAAACACGTCCACTGGGGTCTTGCAGAATGACAGAGGGGACAGGTAAAAGAAATGAGGATACCATCAAAGCCATGCCTGAGCAGCCAGCCCTGGTCACCCTCACAGCTTTGGTCAATCAGTACTCCACCAATGCATAGATTTGTGACAAAAACCAAAGCTAGTCTTTGAGGTCACCAAAGTAGAGTGGTGTACCATGCAATCAACGTAGAAGTAGAACTGAGAAATAAAACTATCATTGAGTGGGTCTGGGCCTGGGGATATATACCACTCAGTAGGTAAGAGCAGCTGCTGCAGGTCCTCAGGACCCATGTACAAGATGGGTGTCATGGCTTGAACCTGTAACCCTGTGCTGTATTATCCTAGACAAGCAGATCCACATATAACACACACACACACACACACACACACACACACACACACACACACACACACACACCAAGACAGAGGGAAGAAGAGAGAAAGAAAGAGAGCACACAGTTCTGAGGTTCATCTGCAACCTTAAGCCAGATGTGTGATCTCAAAAAGACCGATGGAAGAGCCAGGCGAAGGTCTCCAGTGGGAGCCAGAGTTTGGAGGAACAGCTGCCAGAAGGCCTGGGCCACGGCCTCTCTCTCTGCCGTATCCTTCATTCTATCTGAGGCTCTTCCAGTTGGCTGCCTCTTTGTCTGTTTGCTCTAGGGAGTTTCCTGGAAGGAATGAGGCCCTTCATTTTGCCTGTAAGGAAAACTAAGCTAAGACCTGGATGCCAAGCCATCACTGGCTCACTTCCCAGAGCAAAGGGCCATTTGTCACCTCCCCCTCCAGGTTCCACTGCCAGGATACTTAATCTTCTACTGGGTTCTTCCCACTGGCATGGTCCTCTCTCTTCCTCTGAGAGCCTTGTCCCGTACATCTCTATCACCCTTTGCATCCTCCCCTCCCATCATCCCACGGTCTGCTCTTGCAGATGTTACCACAAGACTCAGAGATTTGGCAATAGTCAGCTCTGTTCACGGGCCTCACTCCAGGACCCCTGCCCTACTAAGGACTGGAGGAAATATCTCCACCTTAGCTATTGGATTTGAGCTGCAGGTGACTGAGCAGGAAACCCATGGTGGAGCCCTGTCAGCGCAGCAGTCACTGGAGTGTCTCCAGAAAGCCTCCCACCCTTCAGACAGACAGAGGCCTCTTGTCTAGCAGTGTTCCTCATGCTGTCTTCATTGGGGTTGTATTGTGTGATAAAGCAACACAACCAAGGTAGTTTAGAGAAGTTTATTTGGGCTTACTGTCCCGGCGCAATAGGAATCATCGTGGCAGGACATCATGGCGGCAGGCAGACACGGTGGTAGGAACAGCTGAGAGCTCACATCTCAGACTGCAAACAGGAAGCAGAGAGAAAACTGGGGACCTCAAAGCTTGTCCCAGTGACGTACTTCCTTTAGCGAGGCATCTTAAGCCTTTCCCCAAGATGCTGCCAGCCAGGGACCAAGTGTTAAGATACCCAAGACTCAGCCAGGTGGTAGTGGTGCACACCTTTAATCCCAGCACTCGGGAGGCAGAGGCAGGTGGATCTCTGTGAGTTTGAGGCCAGCCTGGTCTACAGAGTGAGTTGCAGGGTAGGCTCCAAAGCTACACAGAGAAACTCTGTCTCGGAAAACAAACAAACAAACAAACAAACAAAAAAAAAAAAAAACAACCCAAAACCAAACCAAACAACAACAAGACACCCAAGACTCTGGGGGTCATCTCACTGAAACCACCAGTGTCTGTCTCGAAGGGGTTCCCTTAACAACAGCTCCTGAGCCTGCGGGAATTCTCCTCTAGACTCAGATTTCCTTCCAGAGTCCATCAAACTACATGCACTCAGCACTCCTGCAGACTGAATAAATAATGAGATAACAGGCCACACATGCACACAAACATGTACTACAGCTGTTTGAATGGTGTGATCGACAAATCTGGGACTCTTTCAAACACACTTTGAAGTATTTAAAATTTAACCTACTTTAAAGCCACTGTGTGATTCTCTCTCTCTCTCTCTCTCTCTCTCTCTCTCTCTCTCTCTCTCTCTCTCTCTCTCTCTCTATGATTGTGTGTATGTGTGCTCTCTCTCTCCTCACTCTCTCACTCTCTCTGTGTATGAGTCCACTCTGTGTGTGTGTGTGTTTATGAGTGTGTGTATGTGCGCTCTCTCTCTCTCTTCACTCTATGTATGAGTGTGTGTGTGTGTGTGTGTGTGTGTGTGTGTGTGTGTGTGCTTTCAGTTGTTGCCTATAATCTCAGTGATGAAGTGGGGCTCCTTGAACATTCTGGTCTTCACACTGAAACAGGTAGGTTCAAAGCACTGTCCCACAAATCAGATGCAATCTTAAGCCAACCAGGGACCACAGCCAATCTTAGGGCCATCAGATTAGATACACAGCATGTCTTAGGGTCTAGGGGAAGACACCCCAGTTATCAACTGTGCTGCTGTTGACTCTGGCCAGGTGATTCTGTACAGTGGTGGAGTGAATAGCATCCCTAGCTTCAACTCACAAGATGCCAGTGGCAGCCCCACATACAACTAAAAGACCCTAGCCAGTGTACAGTACTGTTGAAAAGGTGCATCATTTCTCTAACTCTGAAAACAGCACAAGGGCACCCCACCACACAGCCACTCCACAATGCAGTCTCTCCAAAGGTTTGTGTCCATCCAGGCTCACAGATGAGTCCCTGCTTACATAGATGGATTAATTTTTTCTTCTAGGTATGAAGCCAACCAACAACTGTATGTGTGTCGGTTTGTGTGTGTAGGTACATGTGTGTGAAACATACACATGTGCAGGTCAACAGTCAATCTTGGCTGTTTTTCTCCATCTTTGGTCCACCTTGTTTCTTCAGACAGGGTCTCTCACTGGCCTGGAGCTCACCAAGTATGTTAGGCTAGCTGGCCAGTGACCCTATGGACCCACTTGCCTCCATTTCCCCAGTTCTTGGGTTTCTAGTGAGCAGCACACCTGGCTTTTCACATGGGTGTGGGGATTGAACTCAAATGGTTATGCTCAGAAGGCAAGCACTGCACCAGGGAGCCATCTCCTCTACCCATATCATTGCTCTCTTAA